>NC_136529.1:5386524-6606936 GCF_910591455.1 Pholis gunnellus | reverse complement strand
AGCCGCTCACGCTCTGTCGTCTGAGGGGACCAATTGAAAAATCAAACAAAAGTCACTCACAACACGTCTTTGCTTCGAGTTTCATTCTCTCCCCCGCACTAAAAATTGCTTGGGCACAGCCAGAAATCCAGTGTCACGCTAAAGTAATTCATTGAGCACAAACCGATGCAGCAGAGTCCAGCTCTTTCTGCTTCCTCTCAAACACCACGTCGTCCACCTTGTCTTTCTCAAACTCCTTCTGGCAGCGGTTTAGCAGCAGCTTGCGGAAGTTCACTGTGGTGTTGGGTTTGTCTGTCATGGGCACCTTGAGCTGCACAGAACAGTAGACACGGTCGATATCGTCAAGAAACAGAAGTATTAAGACAACATAGTTGACAAACCTTTAATAATGTTTAAAAGAAACTCCAGAACATCTCTTAACATTTCCATGTGTGAATTATTAGCTTAAAGCCCTGAACGTATGCTAAATGTGTGGTTAGGGTTACCAACTGATAGCTATCATGTTTCTTTACAAAGAAAGAAAGAAAAAAACAGTTTCAAATGCATATTAAATGAATAGTGACCCATTTAAAGGAATCATTGAGATGACGTATTTCATATTTTACAACCAACAAATTCAATCCAAATAGAAAAGACAGCCCTCTTTCCACCTCCCTCTAATATAGATTATGGGTGTAACACATCTTACCATTTCATCACAAAATGACATTGTTCACACTATATCATGGCATTGTATTGAACTGTGTTGTATCGCACAGCATTATGTTGCACCGACGCGGTGATGAATCTGAACCCATCGATCTGTTTGTGGCTCAAACATTTAGTCAGAGCCGTTGACTGCACGTTGAGAGGCTTTATTTGAGAGGGATTAGTTTCATTAAGGAGCACACACGCCGAGGAAACTGCACCGTCTGTGGTTTTCAGAAAAGTTTACTTATTGTCGTGCTCGAACTCCTGAGCCGTGAATGAACCACGGATGAGGTGAGATTACTCATTCACTTCCTGCCTGCTTCTCTGACCTAAAGTCTACACGGCGGCCTGCTTACCGTGGCGAGGCAGCGGCACATGTTTCCATAGGCCACGGAGAAGCTGGGCTCGTCGATGGCCTTCTCAAAGACCAGGTCGATGACGCCTTTGAGCCTCTCTTCTGTGTCGATGGTCAGGTCCGTCACCTGCTTCATCAGCTGGTTGAACTTCTGAGGCGTCAGCTTGTTCAGGATGCTGCGGACCTTCTTGAAGAGCTCCTGAGGGCAATCAGTCAATCAAGCATTGGATTTAAAGATGATCTTACAAACTGGGTTGCAATTTTTACTGGTTTTTGACAAAGATACCATTTTAAAAAATGCGTATTTTCCACGACAACCATCTATTTATTACGTAAAGTTGTTTCACACCAAAGTAGAGCAAATCATCGACTGAGAAATAACAACTAAACTCTCATTTTGTTTAGTCAGAACTGACAATTGATTCTGCAATTGTCTAAACTGTAAAGCTCTTCACTCGAGTGGATTTTAATTAATAAAAACAAGTCTGGTAAACTCCTCTCTTGTGTCATCTTTTCTGTGTTTGTGTGTGTATTTGGATCTACCTGTGTGTTTTGCACCGCGGGATCGTCTGCAAGCACCTCCGCCCTCTTCAGGCCCGGTTTCCAGGCATTCTCAGATTTCTTCAGCTGAATCTCATCAACCGACACATTCATGATGATCTTCCTGGGTGGAGGCCGTCGAGCCCCAATGTTCATAAGCTGTGAACGCAATGAAAAGAATACCACACGTCAATATCTATCTGTAATGAAAAACAACAAAATATAAAACATAAAACAAAAGATACATGGCTTAAAAAAGTAGCTGCCACGTCCTTGTAATTGTAAGAGCCATGTGCAGACAACAATTCTCTGCCAAATGAGAGCCTGTGTCCATATTGTGTCTTTTTCTGGCAGAAAAGTGCTTGCAGGGCGATTGGGGAGCGCACCAACCTGAGGATGCTTGCCCTCATTCTCTGTCTGGATGAGCTTTTCACTGCTAGAGCCGACAGCCGTAATGTCAGAGCAAGGAGGGAGATCAGTCAGAGACAACGCGTCCAGCAATAAAAACACTCACCAGCAACAGTCTGTGTACGCCCCGACCGATCTGCTTCCACAAATGGGCTTTTCGGTCTGTGTTAAGATTTGTTAAGTGTCTGCGTGACATATAAAGCTCAGGATGGATATACACAGCCAAGCTTCTCCTCTATTTTCTACGGTGACGTGTCACCAGTGCTTTTCTGAAAAGTTCAGAGATTTTCAACGAGCTGCGCTCGCTCAAAGCGGCTTGACAAAAAAAAAAAGGAACTCTCTGGGGGGCCGCATATGCTCTCTCCTCATGGGGAACAGTTCAAAAAGGACGGATGAAAAATGCTTTATGGACACAAGCCCAGACTCTCCACATTACTTTGTGAAATAAATATGAAAATAAAGAATATAAAATCTGCTCGACCTGAACTGACCCTGGATTGTCCAGAAGAACAGATACACTCTTATGTGTTGCTGTGTTTGAGTACGTTTATTCCAAATTAGACATTTCTTGACTCGGCAATGGTATAAATGTGTTTGTGTTGAATCAGCCACTGAATACTTATGGACTTTGGCTGAAACCAACTGGAACCAAGCACCTCAAATCGTATCCCATTATCCTCAGACAATTACGCAAAAGTTTGAAAGATGTGGTGTATCTATTTCATTTTTTCCCCACTGAATTTGTCAATTTGACCTCATGATTACGGGACAACTAGACACATTTTAAGAAAGTTGTAATTGGAGGAATGTGTGTGGCTTTATGAATGAGCGGCGCGTGTATGTGTGTGTGTGTGCGTGCACATGTGACTCACCGCAGCGCCTCGTCCTCCGGTCATCTGTCTGCCAAAATCTGCGAAAGCAGGTGTGAAATCCGGTCCCCTGGAAATCGCCCTGGACTCCACCACTCGAGATGGCACCTTGTTTTGGTTAATCTGCACAACACACAACAGACACAATCCATCGTCACACACACAACAGACACAATCCATCGTCACACACACAACAGACACAATCCATCGTCACACACACACACACACACACACACACACAACAGACACAATCCATCGTCACACACACAACAGACACAATCCATCGTCACACACACACACACAACAGACACAATCCATCGTCACACACACACACACACAACATACACACACACACACACACACACACACACACGAGGAGTTGAACAGCAGGGGGAGCAGTGATCCCCATAACAATAGTGGCAAAAGGGTAAAAGGAGTCTGTTTGAGTGTGCGTATGAATGTATGTGCATTTCTAACCCAGTGGTCCCTTAAAGGTGACCCGCTGTAAACAGGGTTAGGGTTACTAAAAGCTGTTACATTAACAGCTTTAAGTTTATCTATTTTCACTGTACTGGTGATAAATTCTGCTCGGCGGGATTAGCGGGGCCATTAAGAGAGAAAAGTCAGGACCAGATGTGGAGGGGAAGGAAGGAAGGAAGGAAGGCAGGAGAGAGAGACAGAGAGAGAGAGCAGGGGGGAGATAGTTGTGGGGGAGGAGAGAAGAACAAATCCAGCTCTTTGTCTTTCAGCTGTCCTTGACTTCCTCTCGCCTCGTTCCCACTGAGATTTCACTTTCTCCCTCAGAGAAAATGAGACTTTGGGATTCTGCGTCGCAGGTCTGGTTGTTCTTTTTTGGAGAGGTGGGGGAGGGGCATATGCTCTCAACGCTGCCAAGTATGACATAATAGCAATGTGATTTTAATCAAAACAGCATTTCGGCGGGCCATACGCTCCACCCATACACATGTGTGGATCCACTGTGTGCTGTATCTTTGATCCAGTGCACTCACTCTGACGGACTTAAGTCGGAAACAATGCCTGTTGCTCTGAGCTAATGATGAAGAACCCTGTTTCATCAATCTATCATTTAATAGCTTAACTGCTTAGTTTTTAAAACCTCAGAAAAGTCAGAATCATTTCCAAGATCCTGAGGTGAGATTTTTAGCTCTATTCAAAATGTTCCACTTTCCTTTTTTAAAAGCTACATTAAGAGAAGGAAAGAGACAACAGATAACTTTGAAAAGAAACAACATTCGGCACTGGGGTCTGCGTATTCATGCAGGGCTCTCTGCAACAACTGGCCTACTCACCTTGTCCAGCACCACATCACTGATGGGCGGGAGACCCTCAGGCTTCTGTATGCAGGCGGGCATGAACTGGAAGCCCAGCAGGAAGTCCCTGTTGTACCGACGCTTCCCACTGGACTCGGCCAGGTCTGGACCACCGAGCAGGGTTTGAGAGACAAAGTGGAAATATATATATATATAAAGACTGAACTGAAAATAATTGAAGCAAAAGCTACACTGAGAAAAGACAGTTATGCTGAAAATTTGAATGTCAACACACAGAAATCTATTGACAAAACTGCTGTGTTTTTACATTTAAGTTTATAGTATGTCCCAAGAACGGGGCCATTCTAACCTTCCATGTCCTGCGGGGCCCCTGTGGAGTTCTCCTTCTCTCCGGGGGTGACTCCGCTGTCGCTGCTCTCCGTCTCTGAGGTGTGACCTGCCCCGTTTCTCATGGGCTCCATCTCCGCCTCGCCGTTCTCCTCTGGGACGGCGGGCTTTCCGTCAACCTCGGGGCTGCTGGCAGGAGCCGGAGCAGTGGTGGAGGCGAGGACGGATGGCAGCGGCACCGGGCTGCTGCTCACAGGAGCCGACTGCAGGTCCTGGTCTCCAGCAGGCTGCTCTACTGGCCTGGGCTCGTCCTGTGCGGAGGCAAGATTCAGTTTTCAGATGATCAAGCAATACATTCCTCAGTGCCTGCTATATTAACCGAGAAAGCTAATTTATCCTGCTCGCACGGCTGCGTCAGCAGTGCCTACATATACCAGGATGCATTGGGAGCGAGCTACTGGACGCCTGGACGGTTCCCTTCGGCCGTATCCTCTGGCAAGGCAGCCCCATTCTCGGCCTCTCTCTGCTGCATTTCTTCAGCTGCTGAATATCTTAGTGAGCCAAAACACTGTAAAACGTCTCCCTGTCCAGAACACCCTCTACACTCATATTCTGGGATGCCAAAACAACGAATAGAACAAGGAAGTTGGATGCAATAAGAACAGATTGTGCAGCTGCAAACTAAGATTTCTTGGTCAATCTAGCGCTGAGGAGTTTGTTGATTCAATCCACACAACAGGTGGTCAATTTCCCCCTTAATGGCTGCTGCTGCATAGCTCTCCTTATATTTAAAGACTAGCAGCATTGACATTTCTCCACATAACACCACCTTTAATTATCAGTTACATGGCAGTAAGGAGGTCCTCTGCTGACAGAGTGAAATGGATGGAGACATAAAGAAAGGGTTTAACTGCAGGAGGAGAAAATGAGAGAAAGAGTGAAGGGAAGAGGACTCAGGAATGGGTCAGGTACTACAAAAGAGAGCAGGAGGAAACATAGCAGCACAATAGGCCTGTTGCAGTAGGGCTACGCCTATGTTGCTATCATTTACACTATCCCTAGTGTCCTCCTTTGAAATATTATCTGTACACGAACACCATTTAAAAGAAGAAAAAAAAAAGGAGGGATTATTCTTTCATTTTTTTAATGTTGTGTAATTCATGTTCTGTGCTATCCTGGCCAGGACACGCCTGAGAGTGATTTTTTCTCAACGAGACACTAAACTTTCTTTGTCTTCAAAAATAAACAGCAGCTTTAAGTGGGGTCACTGGATTTGGTCTCCAAAGAGAAACAACTGAGTCAACGAGGTCATACTTTGAGTCCAGTGTCAAGCCAGCTTCAATGTACAGCCAAATAGTATTCAATATAAAATGAAATAGTGAGACACACAGAGTCTAAATCCAGAAGATGAGTTGAACTGAACGTTTTCTATGCTCTTAAAATATTTTAGTGTGGGCGGCTAATTGTTTATTTTCTGCGTGAAATAACATTTGTTCTTTGCTCATCGAGCTTGTTGAATGAAACCTAAAAAGAAGCCGTTTAAAAGTCTGTGACACCGGTTTGGTGGCGCAGTGAAAACGAGCCCAGGACAAAACAATAAAAGAGAGGAAACGAGAGCGGGGAAAGAGCTGGTTTTACATACAGTGGGCTGGCGGAGCAATGAAGATGATGGATAACTACTCGCTGTCACTCTTGAACAAGAACAACATCCCAAAGTAATTTACATCTGCTTCCCCCACCACACATGTGGAAACAGTTTCCACCTCAACTATTGCCCATAATGCACCTTTCCTCTTCTCTCTCTCTCACACACACTCACTCTGTCCCCAAACCTGAGATACTTTGTAGGCATTTAAAAAAACATTCAAGAAGGTGAAGAAATATCACAAATGTATTGGAAAGTAGGTACTTTTCACAGAATATTTGACAATATTCAAACCTGAAAGTATCTATACTTGAAGATAATTTAAACTCAACGTATGTATAGGACTTTGAATACTCGCTACAGCAGGTTCACCTACACGGTGAGACGTTTTCTTACCTCATCTTCCTTTTGAGGTGCGTCTCCAGCAGCGATCCCTTCATTTGGTTTCCTCCAGCTCTTTGGTATAGCAGAAGCAGTCTGATTAACTGCAGGAGAACCCAAACGCAGGAACATGCAATCAGCCACAGCCAGTCATCAAACAACTCAACCACAATGGATGTAAAAAAGGAAATTTGGGTTTAAAACGCAATGATGTGCAAGAGAAACATCTTTTTGTTAGTCCACATCTGAGTAAAACAGTTTAGGTGAATACATGTTTAAAAAACTGTTTAAACTCAAGATGGATAGCAGATGGGTATAGTTGTTAATATGATGAATGCCAGAAAATGACAAAACATGCTTTACAGTCACTTTAACTATGGCGTCTACTTATTACTAACGTGATAAACCTCACCCATCTCTGACCAAACTAAAACAACCAATTACTGAGCACAACAAGGGGGTGTATTCAAAATGTGTCTCATAATTTACAGGTTTTTCTGAAGGTGTGGGAACTAAGCCCAACTCTCACCATGCTGATAGGTTATTATAGTTCTTCTTGAGGAGTTAAGTGTGACAGCAGACTGTTTATCTGCAATGTGTGCTACATGGGCGTTCATAAAACACTAGTTATTGAGTGTACCCATAAAAACAGCATCTCTTTGTAGGCTGGACTGCTCAAAATGTTAGGCTACAATACACGTTGACAGTAGTTGAATCGCATCTGATAAAGTACCTGTAGTGGGACTCTTCCTGGTGAGTGCTTGGTGCTGGGACTCTGTTTTGCTGTCAGTAATGCCTCCGTGTGCCTCTGTCCCCGCCTTGGGGACGATGTCTTTAGTGTCTAAGGACTTGCTCGGCTCGCCGGCCTCTGTCGTGGCCTGCACTAGAGGCGGAAGGCCGAGGGGGAGCATGACTGGCAAAGCTGGGACGGGGCTTGAGGTCAGGGTGACCGGCACCACGGCCACAGGTGCCACAGGGGCGAGGGCAGCAGCAACGGGCAACTCGGGCCTCACGTCAGAGGGCAAAGTTTCAGAGGAGGCCGCCTCTCTGTAAGCAGGAGCAGAGGCCGGGGGCTGGAGTGCAGCTGAAGACGGAAGAGAAGGCTCGTGAGCCAGGGCGTCCAGCTCAGTCCCGGAGTCCGCGAGGCCGTTCAAAGCCTTGGGAGCCGGCGCTGGCGAGGCGGCCGGAGTTCGCGGAGCGTCTGAGAGAGGCATGTCTGTGTTGGGAGTCTGACTTGGCGCCAAAGAGGGCTTGTGCTCCCCGACTGCGGAAGAGGAGGAAGAAGCTGAAGCAGTGGACTCCCTGGCTGAGGGACGCTCACTGTTGTTGGCCGCTGATAGAGGGAGAGCGACGGCGGCGGTCACTGAAGCAGGTACGGGAAGCTCTGGTTCAACAGCAGAAGAGAGCTCAGTGACAGCAGCTTTGGCCTCAAGTCTCTCTACAGGGGCTTCAGGCTGCACAAGCCCGGGCGAGGAAGACTTCTGGACAACTGGCTCCAGTTTTGGCGTATCATCTGGAAGAGGAAGAGTTCAGATAAACACATGATCTAATCCTCGAAGGGAATATTTGAATCATGGATCTCTTTCTTTAAATAGGTAACGTGTGTGTAAAAATGCTTGGATGGATATTAAGTTCATGATTGTGACAGCTCCAGGCTAAACCAGACGCCATTTTCCAGCATTTGCATAGAGGGTATCAGGTTAAACTTGCAGCCTTTAAGCTCACTAATAAACGTCTACGCAAATGTAGAACTGGTTCCAAAAGGGATGCTGAGAAATGCTGGTGAAAATGTTTCAGCTAATTACAGGAAAAGCAGGGAGCCCTGCTGCCACGACACTCTGACTCGCCTTGTGTGGGAAATGAAAGTGAAAGCATTCGATGTGCAGCATGTTCTGGGGGAAAAGAAAGCGAGACATAAGATGTGCCTGGGAATCGTCTCAGCAAAAGAGTGCAGGCATGACATTGCCTGACAGGAAGTGACGACACAGCAGTAAAACAGACCTGATATTTTCACAATTTTAAATTCTGGTTAAAACAGCATTGGTAAAGACTACTGGACTTGTTAGGAGTTTTGGGTGGATTTTAAAGAAAGAGGGGGGGGGGGGGATGTTGGTGCAGACCTGGCCCTGGTTTGGTATCTGAAGCCCCAGTGGTTGATGGCTGCTGTGGCTGTTGGGGCTGCGGTGGCTCCAACGTGTAACCTCCAGGATGGGCCTGCTGTGGCTGAGGAGGCTGCTGCTGCTGCTGCTGCGGCGGCGGCTCTGGAGTCTGGCTGCTGCTCGGCTGCTGCTGCGTTTTGAGGTAGAAAATGTGAGGATAATGAGGGTGCGCCCATAAAAACTAGCAACACAGAAAACCAGAGACAGGCACAGAGATGTAGGCACGCACACAAACCAATAAACAAACAAGCCCAAATGTAGGATTAAGCAGAAATAAGGAGTCCAACGGGGGGGGGGGGGGGGGGGGGGGGGGGGGGGTTTAGATTAGGAGGACAGCAATGGCAGACGAGACAGAAGATGAAGATCAATGTGGGAGGAATGGCAGGGGGAAGAGAAACGGCTCAGAACAATGCAGAGAGAAGGACAGAGGAAAAGAGAGAAAGAAATCAAAAGGGGCACAAAAAGACAGAGAGAGAGAGGAAAGACTGTTAACATCCACAGAAGGACACGAGGAGGAAGAAGTCACTTTGTCTTTCTTCAGAATCCAGGAAAGCTGTTTTTTGGGGCTTGGTACGTTTCATATAATAAAATGTGCCGATGGCATTCTTACAACGGTTTCTAATTAAGGGGCTTCAATGCAATTTTTTTTAAAGAACAGACCGGATAGATAACAACAACTGAGTGGATTCTGTAGGATAGGAGGAGCAGGAGAATACAGACATAAGAGTACATTATCTAAGAAAAGGAAATCAGGTGCAAGATTAAAACATCTGTTTGTAAGATTACAGTGAATTCATCAAGAGTGTTTTTAATAAGTCATAATACCCACCTGCATGTCTAAATATACATCGTATGTGATATTAATGTGATAACTCTTTTTTATTATTATTCTTCAGGCTCCCAGGAACATATGACACTCAGCCACATTTATAAAACAATTTTCAAAAGTGCCGAGGCGTGTTCTGGACAGAAAGCCGTCATGAATTCCTTATGAGAGGGCAAGACGGCCAGATAAATTACCAAAGACACAGAAGCCGTGTCCCGTCTCTCCTCTCCACAGCCGAAGCTCCGGACTAATCGGTGCTGTACCACCACGACTGTAACTAACCATGGTGAGTGCGTCGGGGAGGCATACCTGCGGGGGTGTAGGGGTAGAGGAGGGCCGGCCGACAGGAGGCGTTGAATTCCTGCTCCCTGAACCCCCTGCCATGATCTCCTCTGTGATGTCCCTGCCACCCTGATTGGGGTCACGGATACGGATCTGGGAGGACAATGGCACAAAAAAAACAGACCTCACTAAAGCGCCCGAGTCTCGGCGCAACCCTGCCTCAGTCGTGTCTTACGCATGCTTATATATATGCGTTATACACCAACAAGAGGTGGGAGTGTTACATCTTTTGACCAATTCACATTAATAGAGACTTTTTCATAAACATATTTTGTAAAAATGAATTCCTCATATTACACAAAATATTACTCCAAACACAAAGAGCAACTGGAGTAACTGATTATACTGTATGAAAAGATTGAAAGCTCCAGAGCAGCTACTAAATGAACTTTGAGGGGAGATTGTTTCGTCAACTGTTGTTTCCGAGATCAAAACTGAACTGTGAAGCTCAACTTTTGAGCCAATATGGATGAGAAGTCCTAAAAAGGTTGTGAAACAAATGGAAATTTGAACGTCTACATTTCTGTGACAAATGATTGAAATCACTGTGTGATGTAAAGCTCCAGAACAACCGCTAAATGGGGCTTAAAGGGATAGTTTGGATGTTGTATGAGGTACAAATCCATAGTTGGTGTTCTACAGAAGATGGCAGTGACAACGAGCCTAGTTTGGAGAATCAGACAGGAGAACCGACACTGGAGATAAGTAATGTACTGCTGTTGACAGGGACAGCAGCTAACTAAAAGAATGACAGCCCTTTTCTGTTGGAAGCTGTTATCTATGCTCTCTCTCTTCAAGGCC
Organism: Pholis gunnellus; assembly: GCF_910591455.1. Lineage (NCBI taxonomy): Eukaryota > Metazoa > Chordata > Actinopteri > Perciformes > Pholidae > Pholis > Pholis gunnellus. The sequence continues at coordinate 6,596,301 of NC_136529.1, read as the reverse complement.
ACAGATACCTTTGACAAAAACAGTCATTTTACCTCGCAGAACACAGGAGTTTCTGGTCTACGGCTGCATCGATTGGTAAGTGGTGACTTTGTGTTATTGTTACCGACAACTTCCGTGATCTGCGAGGTGAACCAATGAGTCTAGTGGCTCGGTTCTCCGCTGGTAAGGGCGAAATATTCTGAATAGAGCACACACTTGTACTGATATAGATTATTTTAGATGCCTTTCTTTGAGGTGGCAAAAATACGTTTTGTTGATGCCCCGTTCCCAGCAGTACATTACTTTGCTACCGTGCCAATCAATACTCCTGTCTGCTTCTGGGGGCATCCCGACCACCTAGTATTGTAGGTAATACACGGACTGTGGATGAGTATCTCATACAACCCCACTTTAAAACATCCAAACCATCCATTTTTTTCCTATTATTTTTGCAAGCTTCCACAAGAGCAAGATATTTTTAAACTTGACAAAAGGCAAGATGACTGGAGGTTCAGAGTGTCAAATCTATTGGTAAAAAGAAAAAATAGACACATAACTACTAAGGTACTCACTGTTTTCTTCTCGCGCTTGGCTGGTGGAGGTTGCTGTGGTGTAGGCACTATGATGGGGGGTGAGGGGGGATACACATTCTGTCCTGGGTAGTAGGGCGGACCAGCTGTGGGGACGGGAGCAGGAACCGAGGGTGAGACAGGCGGGTGGTACCTGAGGGGATCTGGATGAAAAAAGGCGTAAAAAGGAAAAACAAAAGAGTGGAAAACAGGAATTAGTTCAACACCGTTGCACACGAGGCTGATTGGTTGTGTCTAATCGTGGTGAAATTGGATTTTAAAAGCGACATAGTACTTGATGTGCGTCTGTGTTGTGTTAATGACTCACGATATGGGGCAGGGTACTCCCCTGGACCTGGACCAGGATAGAAGGTGCCAGTCCCTGGGGGCTGCACAGAGTACTGCTGAGGAGGTCCCACGTAGGGCGTACTGTGGCGATACTGCAAGGAAAGACGGAGAGAGAGACCGCTCAACACATCATCAGATACTGTGCAAACGTCATGCAAAAACTGCATACTTTTGCAATCACTGGAGATACTTTGTTTCTTTTACGTTAAGATTTAATTTTAAGGGATTTGAATCATCCTTCTGTGAGATTTTGGATAAGCCCTCTTTAAAAGTCCTCTTAAAAGCTGCCGTGAGCAGTGTTATGAACTGCAGTGCCAGCTGCAACCAGAGTGTTATCTCTGTAGTCAACAGCACAAAAACTCAATAATTGCAGGTGCTCTACAGCAGCAACAATATATTTGCATAATTCCTGCCTGAGACAAAGACAGATGCTAATGTTTAGAATCTGTGTTTGTTATGATGAATGCTTTTACATATCTAATGTGCAGCCATAAGTATAGCTGGCATTGCGGTGTGGAAAGGTGTGGAGTCATGCGTAATAGTGCCTCTGGTATGTTAAAGGAATTTGGGGAAATACCCTTTTTTCTTTTTTTTTTCTCTTGCCAAGAGTGAGACGAGAAGCTTGATACTACTCTCACACCCGTCTGGTAAATGTACGGCTACAGCCAGCAGCTGGTTAGCTTAGCACAAAGACTGGAAACCGAGGGAAACGGCTAGCCTTGCTCTGTCCAGAAGGAAACAGAATCTGCCTCCAGACACTTCTGCAGCTCACTGAACACATCATATCCAAGTTGTTAAATTTGTACAATCCAATTTTTACAAAGCAATAACTTTCTGGAAAGACGGACAAGAAAGGAAGATACCAGACAATTGACTGCAGCTTTATATTTAACAAACAGACATGAGAGTGGCTGTCATCAATCTTCTTATCTAACTTCTGGCAAAAAAAATGAATAAATGCATTTCTCAAAATGTTGCACTATTCTCAAACCAGCTCAGTCTCACCAGTACCAGCTGCAGCCAAAGAACATTGTCTCAGTATTCGATTAACTACGAGAAAAATGATCAAAACTGCAGAAGCAAATGTGACATCAAGATAAAGTGCAATTCCTAATGTTCATTATAATACATCAAAATAAGAGACATGCTTCATGCTCATTTCTAGGAGCCAGTTGAGTGCGTCACCTGTGGGATGTAGTACTGTGCAGCCTGTGGGGAAGGGAAAGGCATGGGCGCCATGGCCATCATGATGGGTTGGTTAGTGGGGTACACGGCCGCCGTGGGAGCCTGTGAGCCCGGCCGTATGGAGGCTGTGTTCGTAGGGATGGTGGGCCGCGCAGTCTGCATCTGAGTCCTCTGGAAAAACTGAGGGCAACACGTGAGAGAGAACGCAGAGAACACGACAAAATACATTAAAGTAGCATCCCAGAGGCCACATGCTGCCACGCTTTATCTAAAATACAAACAGAGAGAACAGCTTTTCAGATGTCTTCGCCATTTGGCCTGCACATTTCTCACAGTGAGACGGTCTGAGTTTTTATCAGCAGATTTAGAAGAAAAGAAAAGAAAAGAGGCCAAGCAGCAGGACTTTCTCTGAACTCTCACTCAGACTGAGGGATGACATGCACACTATGATATCACCATTTAATGCCTCTATAATCAACCCACACATCAATTACTATATTATTACTTTAACTGGAAAGCATTATTATATGCATCAGATGAATGACATCTGCAAAGCAGGTAGCCCCTCTCTCTATTTAGACACTTGGGCCTCAATATTTCCTCCGACAAACATCTTATCAATTAAACAGAAGCTTTAAAAGCATGATTCATTCATATTGAGAGGGGTGAAAAAACAAATAAATATATATATATATACACACACACACACACACACACACACACACACACACACACACGCTTATCAAAAGATGTAAACAAAAGCAGATTTGTGTTTGTTTTGTTAATAATCTCTAATTTAAGTTGTTATCCCTTTTCTTGTTCTCTGTATTTCCGTTAATGAGGATTTGATGACTATTCATGTTCATTTTAAATGATAAATATAACGCTGGTATGATTTAGACTTTCTAGAGACATTTCCTTTCACTGAATGAAACCTGATCCCGTTTGTTACAGACGACATGGAAGGAGATCAACTCAAATACAGGGTTCTACACAGAGGTATCCCACAGCTACACACACACAGAGTGTGTGTGTGTGTGTGTGTGTGTGTGTGTGTGTGTGTGTGTGTGTGTAGTTGGTTGAAGGGTTTTCCCTGGGGCTCATTGGGTTTTTTAATGTCTTTTTTTCCGATGGTTGGATCAGTAACAAAGGACTTCACCCGACCTTATTGGCAGAGACCGGCCTGAATACGGTTTCCTGCAGAAAACTTGAAGGGGAATAGCGTGTGTACATTTAATTAATTCTTTTTTTTATTTTTATATTGTCCTATTTTGGAACTCTTTGTTTTTGGTTTTATTCTGGCTAGTCTCTTTCTAAACGGTAAACAAGCTGCACCAGACTAACATCTGTAGCAAATAAAATAAAGAAGCTGAATGGCTTCAAATACCTCTTTTTGTGCCTGAGCAGCTTGGCCAACTATGCAGTTGTACCGACTGTGAGACACACGGCACGGCTCTCTTCACCGACCAGCAATATGGCCTTCTTTCTCGTGCGTCACGCAGCACAGAAAACTTAAAAAATAAACTCATAAAGACTGAAGCTACAATGGCTTCTTACACAGCACATGTCCCAATCAGCTTAAAGTTGAATATTGGATGGGCTTTGTGCTTGGACGGGCCTGAAGAGAGACCACTACCAACAGCTGAGACCGAGCTGACGCTGGGAATACCCAACCACGGTTACATTGTGAGGGAGAGCAGAATAAACAACGCTGTAAAACCGTCTAAAAATACCCAGGAGGGAAATCACCTTCAACAGAATATATCAATGTAAATAGCCCTGTGGAAATCTGGGAAACGACCAGGAAACTGTTCATTACCAGCTACCCAAAGAAAAAAATGATATGAACACATTTCCAACAGGTAAGACACACTTATGCATCGCATGGATATAAAAAGGAAATACACTTATCTTAGGGAACAATAAAAGAGACTTTCATTCCGCATGCAGTTTGGAAATTGTGCAAGCTAATTAAAGATGAATAATGAATGGAGCAAAAAACGGCGACATTATGAAGTGGAAAGTGAAGTAATGATCCTCTACAGGATGAAAGAGGAAAGGAATAAATGATGATAAAAGACCTCTCTACTTGGCATTCAGTGCGGTGGAGATGAGGGGGTGCACAGGGTTAAGAGGGAGGAGGGATGGGATCATTTAGGGATGATCCTCATCATGCCATGCAGGTCTGCAGAGAGACTTGTGAAACAGAGGTTAATGTTACCTGGATGGGCCTGAATCCTCCCTTGAGTAGTGAAAGCAGGAAAGAGAGAAAAAGCCAATGGGAGACTGTACTGGTGACACTCAATACAAAAACGAAGCTGGCAATCATTCACCCACACACATTAAGGCACCAAACCACCCAATTATTCCCATCCACCTGACACTGTAACTGATCCTGAGACACTTTGATCGGCAAAAATAACTCGTACGCTAGAAAGCACCTTCAGAAAGAGAGTTGGTTTATCTTTGAGAAGGTGGAAAAAAAGCTCACAGTGAAAGTGCCACATCACCAGGACACAACAGTTGCACACATATACAGTATAACCGCAGGCACATCCTCTCTCACTTTACTTCCACGGGTTAATTCCTTTCTCAAAGTCTGTGTGCCAGACTGCCACAGTCTGATTTTGCCAATTTGGCATTTTTAGAGGAGAGGAGACAGCTAGCGGCTAGCGACCCGAGATGGCACCCACCCATCACTCCAACTGGCCACGCCTTTAATTAAGTATACATTTCAGCCTTAATATAATTTAAATGGGTGCGTTACATACAAATTCACCCCCCGTGTAGTTGTAATGAAGGAGAATATCACCTATAGAGGCTAAAACCTTATTTTGTGAAAGGCTGTAAACACGTTTATTCCTGCTCTAAAGTTGGGCGTTTTAACGTGCGGGTCTATGGAGCCTCAAGTGGCCATTTAAGGAACTGCAGTCGCTGGCCGCTTGCTTGAGTTCAACCTAGAGGAATCACTCAAAGCTAAAACTAATGGAGTCATTTACACTCTGAACAGCTCTCTGGCGGGTAGAACAACAGTTGTTTGTTTTAGTGTAATTTCCACTTCTTGTGACCTTCTGGTTCACACAAACACAAAAAGCATTGAAATCCCCAAAAAGTCAGTTACACCGACCGGCAAGTGGAGGGAAAAAGAATGAAATAATGATGATGCTTGTGTTGAGACGGATTTGCCCTTTGGCCAAATGAATTCATTTTCTGATCCCTATGTACCCTTTACTGTGCATCGAGTGTGTTTCGGGGGGACAATGGCTGTTTTCACCGTTGATATAAAAGGCCACTGTTCGGCTTCATCTGCTTCCCGACTCAACTTCCGTGGTGGCACAAGAGATCCCAGCGCCAGTTAGTGACAGCCAGAGAATGCACTTTGCATGTGTGTTTGTACACACCAACGCGGGGCGAACACATCCGACACACTTTGACACCACGCTATTAATAGTCTGTTAAAAATGTGTCCACACAGAAGTGTCCAGAAGGTGAGGATTGGGGGGGGGGGGGGTGACACATCAATCCAAAAAGTGGTCAGCTGCGTGAATCATTACGGCGAGAATCAACAGAAAAAACAGATAACAGCAATTCACATGGGCTGAATGTCGGCACTCAGACGTGTCTGAGAATGTTTGCGTCCACAAGGTAACTCACCAACAGCACCACAAATACTGCACCGTCTGCCAGACAGGAACACATTAACATGCTCTTCATAATCTAACGACATTGGCCCACAGTGTCAGCTGCCTAACAGGATCCAGAGTGTAATATACACCAGTGTCTCACACACACACACACACACACACACACACACACACACACACACACACACACACACACACACACACACACACACACACACACACACACACACACACACACACACACACACACACACACACACACACACACACACACCAATCAGCATCTTTAAGGAATACTTTACCCCCAAAATGACCATTTGTGTTTTAATTACTTACCCTGCGTTACCTTTTTCTCGCATGCCTCCACGGTGAACAAAGAATACAAAAACTGAGAAAATTCTTGATGAAGTAAAACCTAAACCAAAGTTAAATTAAAGAATTCAAGGTAACACAGGGCGAGTAACTGATGGTCATTTTTGGGGTGAAGCATTTCTTTAAGACCAATTCGTGCAGCTGTTTGTGTCCATCTGGAATTAGAGGACACAATTCTCACCCAAACAATAATAGAAACAGCCAATTTAATTACAGTACCTCGGTGTAATTACTGGAAACAAATGAGCATGGTCTCATAATGGTCTTGTCACTGAAACAAATCTGAGATTAAGCTGTACAAGCACAGCAATAACGACGTCTCCATTTCTGTTGTCAAAAATGAAGCAATCTGCAATGGAGCAAAATAGCTTTGAACACTACTCTGATTGCAATGATGTCTCTACTACCTAGGTCAACTTTAACAGTGCCCTACAAATATAGGAATGTTAACTTTCCGTTGTCAAAACACTTTTGATTGAATGACAGGTTGGCGACAGCCTCTCAGGAAAGCAACAACTGACATTCACCCCCAATATCCTGTTTGAAGACACCACATGAATGGAACTGCATACCATGTTGATGCTGCACGAAGTGCGTCCGTAATCAGCTGTGTGTTTGTGCTACATGCAGTTGGAAGAGAGCACGCTGTTGACTGGCTGTCTATCAAGACTCTTATTTTGTTAAATGCTTTCCAGTCACTCAGAAAAAAATATAGGAACTGTAAGGAGAATCGCAGTCATTGACATCCTGAGCTAGAAACCAAGGACACCCACAAGCTTCATGAACCCTCACCCCGATGAAGACTATTAAACACCAATTAAATTCTAGGAATGAACTCCGATCAATCCAACCGTAAAAATAAACATGAATTGTGCACCTGGCTGGATATCTTGATTACAGCACACTCAGAAAGAATCCCATGATAATTAAAACCTCTTGTATTCTATCCAAAGACACTTGAAGGCTTTCAAATCGTAATAATTTTTAAAGGAACAGCAGACGTCCCACAAACAGCCCTTTGCCAGCAGGTACCAGCAAAAAAAACGGCTTTGATGAGGATGATGCAAGAGAGGGAGCAGGAGGGGCGTTCAGCGGGGGGCAAATTACCTGATGGTGGGTTGGTCGAGGGCCCGTAGCAAACTGGTGGGGGAGGGAGGAGAGGTCCAGCAAGGAGATTGAAGCATTGATGGCAAAGCGGGAGGAGGGGGGAGAGAGAGCATAAGAGAGACAGAGATAAGATGAGGGATGAGGGCAGATGCTTGAAAATATAGTACAAAACCACAGAGCAACAAAGCTTTGAGGACACATGGCCCATGATGCAGCTGTCAGACCCGAGCTAATTTTGCTTTATGTACCACTCACTTCTAAATTGTCAAACACAGAAAGGATCGTAATGCTGTGAAGCATACTGTGGTGGGATCAAATTAATTTCCAGTTTCTTATTTGGCAAACCTGCAACTGGAACCACACAGAAAACAAGATGCATGTATGTGTATGTGTGTGTGTGTGTGTGTGTGTGTGTGTGTGTGTGTGTGTGTGTGTGTGTGTGTGTGTGTGTGTGTGTGTGTGTGTGTGTGTGTGTGTGTGTGTGTGTGTGTGTGTGTGTGTGTGTGTAGACACTGACCGAGGTCTGACAGCCTTGCTCTGCTGAGGGGGGGCTGGGCAGGAGCCAGGCAAGATTAATAAGTAATGCTTACTGGGGAGAGTGTGTGTGTGTACAGAGAATGCTAGCAAAGTACATGTAATATTTGGACAGTTCTTACTAGGCTTGTTGTGGAGGGAGATTTTCACAAAAAAGGTGTTGGCGATCTTTACGCAGCTTTCCTTAGGCTACACTAACACAACACTATACGGCAGCTTGACTTGACATAAATTAAAACAAACGTATATCATTTTAACGTACGTAAGAGAACACTGACACAGGGAGCGACCTCTTAACTTTAATGCTTCTACTACTCCTAGGCTCATAAGGGCACTTTAAAACAGGAGACAAGGAAGGAGACCTCGTTGAAAAAAAAGAAGCTAAACTGCTTCGCTGCCATGAGCAGATCGAGATCAGTCAACATTTCTGGAGCCACTTGTGACTTCGTAACACCAGGACACAAACTGTTTGGCCACTCGGAGGCGGGCGTGCAGTAAATCCACGAGCAGAGGGACACTCACCGGGCGACTTTGTGGCTGTGCATTCATTGGCTGTGTCTGGGGAGAATACATGAGAGGGGCGGAAACAGCATTTTGTCCAGGGTTGTATGGAGACTGTTGAAAGACAAAAAAGAAGAAAAAAAAAGGGTTAATTATATACAGAACAGGGACTGTGCAGAAATCAGCCGCTGGTTATTTCATTGAGACATTTCACTGACCAGCTGTAACCTCAACAATACAGCAGCAACACCAACGTACGGCGGTGATGCTTTACGTTTGTGTCTATGGAAGGCTGGTGAGAGACCAGAGCTTTAGGGCCAGTAGGGCTGTAACGGTAAAGTGGAACGACTAGATTCCTCGCAAGCGCGCTCGCATACTTTGAAAGAAGCGGAGTCACGCAGTCAACACGCTTGTAGGCGGAGAGCAGCAAGGCGATGGGAGACGACAGAATCCCAGCAGCAGTGTCACTGTCTGACAGTGAATTAGTGATCAACCGATTGGATTGGCCTTTTCTATCTCCATCCCATGTGTGTGGATCTCACTACAGATACGGACGGAGAAGGAAGTCCCAATAAAAATTAACCCTCACCTGACCCCCACCATCTCTAATCCTCATAAATTAAATAAATCCGAGCCAATCACGGGTTTGCGTTCACACCCACTTTCCCTTTTATTGTGTTCCCAATCCCGATTAATCATTTGCCACTTTGCCTTCTTACAGAGCTTTTGCCCAGAGAACAGAGGTCTTAACATGACTTGCAATGTTCTAAAATGTTACACTGGTGGTGTTAACCTGCAGGCTAATAGATCTGGCTCCAATATGTAAAAACAGACCTACCCATTCTGAATAATCACATACAAATCGTAGCCTCGTGGTGAAACAGCCCGTCATGACTGTGATTCCTGTGGCGTTGTTTTACTAATGTGTAGGACATAATGGAGTGTTCCTCCCACAGTGACACAACCTTTTGCAGCTGTACAACGTAGCTGACAAACCACAGTGAGAGTTGGCTCGTACAGCCAAACATTCCTCAATCCTGGTGGTGAGTACCACAACCCCATGGCAAGAAGGTTCTGCGTTTAAACCCATGTTTTCCCATTGTTCATTCCTCCCGTAGTCTTAAGGCAAACAGGTCACAGAAACGTGTTTGTGCATATATGCATTAGCCCCAGGATATATTGTTTGTTGTTATTTGGACACATGCATGCAGGGCGTGCCCTCTGCAGACCCTCACCAGGACTAAACAGGTACCGTATAGAGCATAGAGTGCACAGAGATTGTTCTATTAGAATTAGTTTTAACCATATGTTCATCTGAATTTCATCACAAACAATGCAATCATGCACACATGGATTACTGCTGTGTAAAAGTAGTGTAAAAGAAAGGAGACAAACAGGAAAATGATGAATGTAAAAAGTATAAATAATACAGGTTAGGGGTCGGCCAAATGGGCAGAATTATTGTCCTACATAACAGCAATACCACAACGGGTAAGTCACAATTTAAGTATTCAAATTCATTCATTATGTTCCTCCAAATAATCTATTATTACCTAGGGCAAAAATTTAAACAAAAAACATTTTGTGTTCAAAATCTGGCAATGTGACAAATGTTGGTAAACAGGTATGTCATATTTGGTCATGACGAAATTCTACTGAGAAATGATAAATTATAGTGTTTAATTGCCGCCCAGCCCAAACACAGGTCACCCAAAGCACGCAGACACAATGGACAGATGCAGCATGAAGATGCAGAGAGGTTGACGGCGGACACAGTGATGAACTCACCCCTACGCCTGCCTCCCAGCCCTTAGGGTAGCGATATGGGGAAGCTGTGGGTAGTGATACCTGAGAGAGCGCTTGGGAGTGGGCATGACCGGGCGGGGTGCCCGCCAAGCTAGGGTGTCCCTTTGTGATGTCGTGAGCAGTGTACTGAGGGCCAGCATGCCTGGGTACCTGTATCACATGAAACAAGAAGGTTAGACACAAAACAACATGTTGCAGAGGAGGAACAGAAGAGGCAGAATTCCACAGGTCATAAGTCCTCCCTCCTGCTGAGGAATGTAAATTAAGCTACAAGCTCAAGGATTAGCCCCAGTAAATGTGTGCAGAGGTGAAGACCTGTGCTGTGGATGGGTGTTGAAGCCTGCAGGGGTTGGCTAAGCCTGGCTCTGGCCTCTTCTGCAAGCCGCTGTGCCCAACTCCGCTGTGCAGGAAATACTGGGCCTCATATGGCAAAAACTGGGTCAAGTAATCACACTACAAACCCCACTCATCTGTGATAAACAGAGTGCATCTGATACTATAGATATGAGCGAGAGCATGCTAAACAATCCTCGGCAATATGGGAAAGCGAAAGGGGCTCAGGTTAGGCACAAGGCGAGCGAGCGGTATCGGGGGGGGGGTTTGACTCAGCCTGTGGTGTCAGAACGGGCCTTGGCTGCTGCAGCTGTGGGCTGGCACAACTGCAGGTGCTGCAGCAAGCCTGACACACCAGGGAATGAAACCGGATCCTGCAGAAATAAGCAGGAGGCACGGACTGAGACGGTCTGGAAAAGCTGGGAAACCCACCTTTTTATTTTTTTTTATCTCGACACACCCTGGCCGTGAAAGCTTTTCCAGCTCCAATACTAACATCCCATTGTGACATTATATTCAAATCCACAGGCACTACAGGCAATATTCTGTACAGCCTCTATAGCACCAACCCCCTCTGCTTCTCTCCATCTTCTATGTATGGCCCACTTCCCTTAGATGACCTGGGATAAAGCAACTAAGCTAGCCCGCTGTTGCCAGGGGAGGAGCCTGCTCTGCTCCAGGCGAGTGACTGATTCTGAGGACATACAGAGTGATGGAATGGGGGAGGGGAGGCAAGCGGCAGTATAGGGGCTTTACATGAGGGGAAGGGGGGGAGAGAAGAGAGCACAAGCCCTCTGCATCCACTGCAGAGAACGAGCATTTCACGCCATGGGCACGGTTTATTTCCACCAGTGTCCTCATGGTTGCAGCTTAATGCCTTAAGACGAACTTCCAGAGCGAGAAAATCTCATAAAACCTGCGGTGTTTCTGGTACCGTTGTGTTAGAGCGGATAAATAAGCGTGCAGCTAAATAGACCGTCTTCACACCTTTTTTTTTTTTTAAATCACTAAAAAGCATTGTATTTGTGGTGTCAAATACTCAAATCTACAGTATACCACAAAGCTCTTAAGAGCCAGAGATTGTGAAAATAAAAAAAGCACCGTGGGGCTAACAAACACACACAAGACAATATTTTTCCACATATGGCCACTACGATGAGGAAGCCTCATTGTGTCAGCTCAGTGCATTTTGTGTGAAAAAATTAAATAAAAATCAATACAATATGAAGGGAAGAGGGGAATCAATATTCCCATCTTCTAATTTCTGAACTGAACATTTAATAGTGGGATAGCCACTAACCAGTAACCAGTATAGAGTCCTCTAACAAATCGCTGCCCTCCAGATAATTGCACATTTGGCTTATCAGAGAAGAAGACAAGAATAGTGCAGCAAAAGCACCGAGGCTCTGTGAGCAGCTCAGCGTGGATGGTTGTATGGCATGATGCCCTCAAAAGGAAGGGAGGATGCCATTTCGGGGTTTGTGTTTCTCTTTAGGGTGATACAGTAGGTGAAACTAGACAATAAATGGCTCCCAGAGTTCAGAAGGACAGCATATCAAACTCAATTTGGGATTTCTCTTCTTTTTTTTTGTGACCAAATCTTATAGTCTTCCTGAAGCCCCTCACTAAATTGTGTGCATATTATCGTGACAAAGATCTGATACAGGAAATGTTAATTAGCTCCTGAAGGAGACAGTGAATGGCAAAAATCCCCCGAGGTGACAAAGATAACAGCATTATGTCTTCACAAGCATGCCTTCTTATTTACGTAACACAAAAACACACAAATGCAGGATCACAGTGCCTGTAAAAGCCTTTCAACCTCTTGCAGAGATTTGTTTGTATTTAAAATAAATATATATAAACACACACAGAAAAATACCAATATACATATTTAAAATTAGATGAATAAATATAAAGGAGGGATGAGTAGCTTTATAGGCACTGACATCTTGCATGGTACCAAACCGCTATGACATTTAAACTCAACACACATTCAGTTGCCAGTTCATCAGGTACACGTGAAGGGGTTTACACTGAAAACGAATGCAATGAATCCTACCTTCATAAAGGTTACAATGTTCTTAGGAGGAAACTGGTGCGTTTCTCCTGCACTGAACTTCAGTTGGCTCTGCCTCAAAAAAACAGCAATGTCTGTGGCACTCTGTGGTCAGGTGAAAAACAGGAGAAGAATCACCTCATATGTTGATGGATTTTCGGGGGTGGCATGAAGCCTACAGCATGATTGTAATGGTTGTGATGTTCTGTGAGAGGAGTTTCTATTATTTTGTCCAGCGTATTTATAGCAGACTCAACATCAGAAACTCTTCTCAGAAAGATGCAATGCAGTTCAAAACGGGTCAAATCAACACCTCTATTGAAACAGTTCAAACAAAGACTAAACATGGCAACCTTTATGAAGGTGTTACATAAGACTGCAGTAGTTTGAGCCAGGTCAGGTGGACCTAATAATCTGGCAACTCGGTGTATGTATTAATATTTTTGTACAGTCGTGGATAAAGTGCTTGTAGATTACAACCAGCTGGTATTCTAGATCTGTGTGCAGTCTGTATCTGAAGTGTGTATTGTCTGTACATGCACTGCAGCATACAGGGGAATGTGTTTTGAGAGAGAGGACTCACGCTGTAGACTGCAGCCACTCCGGGTTGTGTGGGGAAGATTCGGTCGTCCAGTGTCGGCTGAACCCGAGGGATTCTGGAGAGAGCTGCGTTAAGGAGAAACTCTGAAGAGAGCCGGGGGGGACACCAAAAAACAGTTTCATGCTGGCTCATCAGGTAACATTCCCGTCACGTTGGATGTATTCATGTAAGAGACGGCGTTAAGCAGGGCTGGACGATAACACAATAGGATGATTCATTGACTTTCAATGGAATCGCGATGAAGTCGTACGTTGAGACACGGCGATACATAATTAAATTGATAAGAACAAGGACATACTAAGACAAAGTTCTGAGAAAATCTGACCATTTAGCTCTTAAATTGTTAATTTAATGAAAAAATAATTTATTTGTCAAGTATTTAAAGTCTAAATATTGCTGACCAAACCCCATGAAGAGACTTGATCTAGTGTGTGTGGAAGTTACCCGCTCAGCAAACACGCTGCAGAGATTACTTCACTCTACACTTCTATGTTTTTACGCTGATTCAGATCCACAGAGCTTTCCTGATGGCTCTGTAGTTTGATTTCAAGGACCCCCCCTCCCTCCACCCCCAACCCAAAATGCCCCATCTCTGAGAGTACACTGTGTACCTTCCCCATTTTCCCAAGTGTTAAAGGGAAAACCTGAAATGGATTTCTGGACCACTCCGGGCAAAGGGGACAGCCAGAGCAGGAGATTAAGACAACTGTAGAGGAATAGCCAAAGCTATGAACTTCATATATTTGTTATACTAAAAAGGTAGAATAACAGGTCAAAAAATGCTCTGTTTGAACAGAAACCAGAACAGGAGAGAACTGTCTTTAGGGCTTCTGAAACATGAAATAACGAGCCTCACGAGACATCACTTAGACGTTGGAGGAGACAGAAGAGGGAATGTGTACGAGCTACACAGAAGAGGGAAGCCCTGTGGTTAGTAACCTGCTCAGTCAGTTGTCTGTGACAGAAGGCCTCACACACGGTCACATGGTTTAAGGGAAACCGAACGTCTGGCTTTTTTCCTTTCACACAAATCACGCCTCCCCTTCCCCCCCCGCCCCGGAGGGAAGGGTTGCGTTAGAGAAGAAGTAGGATGTCAATGTGTTGTCCGACCATGACGTATATCAAAAGTGTTGTTTACAACGGCCTCACTCACAAAGCCAGCTGTCAGAGAGTCTCTCCAGGAAGGAATTCATAGTGTCGCATACGGGTTTTCAGATAAAAAAAAAAGTGCCACAAATAGTTGTGTAACAAATGAAGAAAAGAGAGAGAAGTTTAAAGCCAGCGTACTGTCTAACCTCCGGACAGCTGGCCGGTAAGTGGGTGTGAATGTCACATCGCAGGTTTCGGAAAGTTACAGTAATGGTCAAGACGCAGCTCCTCCACTAATGCAATATCGGAAAGGTGTGGGGGGGTATCCAACAAGCTGCTCTGACCGAGTAAACTGGCCCTTTAAGCCAGTTCACTCTGCAGGGGCCATCGTCTCTCCTGGCCCCCTGCCAGCTCCGCTACTAGGAACCGACAACACAAGAGGCAGAGAGCGAGATGAGAGAAAATAATCGTTTAAAAAGAGGGCCCCGATTCAAAAAGCAGAAGCACAGCAGGAAGCGTATTCTGTTTCTTTGCCGGGGCATTTTGGAATTTGGCTCTGATATGTAGAACATCCGCTGTCACAAAGCACAGAGTAGCAGGCGAGAACAGGATTCGTAATAATCACTTGCGAATGCTTCCTGATCCACCTGAAGGTCAGGGCAGGAACAGCAAACGCAGAAGTGATCAGGGAAGTTGAGACACGTACATGTTGCAGGGATTTTGGCAGACCTGATCTTTGTCTTGTAACAACAATAGATGATTTAAAATGGCTAAAGGCCGGTGGGCAGATCTCCGTTATCTCAGAAGGAAAACACCTGCAATCACAGCAGAATGTTGTTACGCCACTGACTACACATACCGTTTGAACACTGGTGTCGGGCCTTTAGATGGAATATCACATCGTGTTGAGGGGGGAAACTGAAAAGGCAATACTGAACATCAAATCTACTCTAATGAAAACCAGATCCAGTTTAGTTTCCCCTCTGGACAACTTGCAAAGTAATTCTGTTTCTGTCCATAAAAAGGTGTTTGTTTCATAAGCTTTCGAAGATTTCACTTTGAATATCAACGGACGTCCATTCATGCTGGCAATGTGACGCTCTACTGCTGTTGGTAGAAACACTCCAATGTGGGTGGCCCGGTAACCAGATGGATGCAGAAAAGGGGACACTTTTCAGTCAAGCTCTTCTACATGTATCAGGCACAACCATGAATGTGGCTGACCGCGCTAATTAGATATCAGTCATTAGTTTGATTTCCATTAATTTTCTGCTTGAGGGGCGACGGCGAGCACAATGTCAACTTAAAAGACTTACAACAGGGACACTGCTTCAGGGAATAAGTGCGCCAGCGTGGCCGAGTAATTACCTGCAACGTCTAATTGGACAAAAATGACACCGATGGTGAGATTGACATTTGACCCTCACTGCCACCGAGAAGAAACACAGTGTTCAGGTGAGGGTACTTCACCTGAAGGACACCAGCTAGTCACACTCAAAGTTCATTTGAAGACATGTCCACAAAAAGCCTCACATTTCAAAAAGGGCTCTTACCTCCTAAACAAAGGAAAGGCTGCATTGTAGTTTATTGTTGACAAGGTAAAACCTGGGCCTAAAACAAGTCTGCCATCAGAGCCTAATACAAGTCTGCCATCAGAGCCTAAAACAAGTCTGTCATCAGAGCCTAAAACAAGTCTGCCATCAGAGCCTAAAACAAGTCTGCCATCAGAGCCTAATACAAGTCTACCATCAGAGCCTAATACAAGTCTACCATCAGAGCCTAAAACAAGTCTGTCATCAGAGCCTAATACAAGCCTGCCATCAGAGCCTAATACAAGTCTGTCATCAGAGCCTAAAACAAGTCTGCCATCAGAGCCTAAAACAAGTCTGCCATCAGAGCCTAATACAAGTCTGCCATCAGAGCCTAAAACAAGTCTGCCATCAGAGCCTAATACAAGTCTGCCATCAGAGCCTAATACAAGTCTGCCATCAGAGCCTAAAACAAGTCTGTCATCAGAGCCTAATACAAGCCTGCCATCAGAGCCTAATACAAGTCTGTCATCAGAGCCTAAAACAAGTCTGCCATCAGAGCCTAAAACAAGTCTGCCATCAGAGCCTAAAACAAGTCTGCCATCAGAGCCTAAAACAAGTCTGCCATCAGAGCCTAAAACAAGTCTGCCATCAGAGCCTAAAACAAGTCTACCATCAGAGCCTAATACAAGTCTGTCATCAGAGCCTAAAACAAGTCTGCCATCAGAGCCTAAAACAAGTCTGCCATCAGAGCCTAATACAAGTCTACCATCAGAGCCTAATACAAGTCTACCATCAGAGCCTAAAACAAGTCTGTCATCAGAGCCTAATACAAGTCTGCCATCAGAGCCTAATACAAGTCTGTCATCAGAGCCTAAAACAAGTCTGCCATCAGAGCCTAAAACAAGTCTGTCATCAGAGCCTAAAACAAGTCTGCCATCAGAGCCTAAAACAAGTCTGCCATCAGAGCCTAATACAAGTCTACCATCAGAGCCTAATACAAGTCTGTCATCAGAGCCTAAAACAAGTCTGCCATCAGAGCCTAAAACAAGTCTACCATCAGAGCCTAATACAAGTCTACCATCAGAGCCTAAAACAAGTCTGTCATCAGAGCCTAATACAAGTCTGCCATCAGAGCCTAATACAAGTCTGTCATCAGAGCCTAAAACAAGTCTGCCATCAGAGCCTAATACAAGTCTGCCATCAGAGCCTAAAACAAGTCTGCCATCAGAGCCTAATACAAGTCTGCCATCAGAGCCTAAAACAAGTCTGCCATCAGAGCCTAAAACAAGTCTGTCATCAGAGCCTAAAACAAGTCTACGCTGCTGATTCTTCTCTTAGTAGTTTCAGCCACTCCACCTTGTCCCTCGACTCTACAGTGACCTGTAAGCCTCATTTAGGAGGGGGTGGGGGGGCTTCTTCATTAGCTTACTGTAAAGCCACTAATGTGCTGCGTCTGTGGGAAGACAGCAGGAAAATACAGCCTTACAAATAGCAGGTGTGTGATCCGGAGGATGATTCAGCTCAATAAACCGTAATCTGCCATTACTGATTACATTAATGAATCACAGCGGCGTATTTAACAATCTCACCCCTGAACGCGTCGCATTAAACATGAACAGGAAGAAAGAGGCACGAGAGGGTCAGAGTAAGAGGCGAGCTGGGTTTCTGCCGAGTTAGCGGCTCTGTAGACAAACCTTAAATCAAAACGGTCACGTTTTGCGCTGCCACGTAATGAACACACACACACACACACAGGGGATTGATTGTCACATAAATATGGCACACGTTTAAGAATACCACGCTTCCTTTTGAATGACACCGGTTACCTGGAAATCTCGGTGTGGTGGAAAGGCACAGGAAGTGAGTGGAGACGGCCCAGATGGTGCAGACACAAACCCTCCTCCCTGCTGGCCCACTGGCCGCTCTTTACACACACAGACACACACACACACAAAGCTCTCACTGCCTGCCTGCCGTTGCTGAGGCTGCTCCTTCACTACAGTATGAACGCTAGCTGTTAGGTTAATGGATTCCACTCTTAACAACCCATAAAGCAGCAATGGTTGTGGATTTCTGCAGCAGGAAGTAGATCTAGAAAACAATTACCAAAAAAGACCAATTTCAGGGATGAATAAGGTTGTATTGAATGTTCTGTCCGTACTTCACGGGTAAATCGTCATTCACGTTGCCAATTACTTTGAGTTTCAATTACTAAAAGCCCTTCGATCATGATAAAGTAATGATGACATCGAGAAGTCAAATATCTTTGAAGCCTGAGTCAGTTACACATGGACACAGAGAGGGCTTCTCTGACCTATTTATTTATTGGAGTCTGCTGGTGTCATTCCTCCAAACGTTGGTCTAAAGGCCGAACCAAACCAGGATGCTGCACGCTCTGCTGTGTATCTCTGAACCACGTTAAAACTTCCCGTTTATTTCGTAACCATAGCGGACGCCAGTGACATCTATCTTCTGTCAAACTACTTGAGAAAATAGGAATGAGTTTGATGAAATGTACGACGACTACAAACACTCACCAGGAGGAGTGCGGCAGCGATACAGTGCTAACAAACAGGAACCAACTGCTCACCAAAGGTCAGTTTCACCATGACATGTTTTTATTTTGTTTTGCATAAAATGATTTCTGAAATGTTTGACAACAAAGGACCGAAATCAAAAACCACTTACTCCAGTAAGTACTCCCTACAGTACTCCACTTGCTAACCCATTTTAACTGCACACAAGTTACACAAAGTGTTTGGCTGCAGTGTATTCTAACCGGACGTGCAGTAAGGCAGAGTGTCAAGTCTTGCTCTGACACAAATATTAACACTGTATTGGCAAACGTTGTAGCACTACTTGCTGACAAGTGGATGTGAACATCCCCCACTCGACCTGACAGCATCATGGTCTGGGTGGGATGGATCTCCAGACACAGAGCTCTCACTGTAAATATTTCAATAAGTATTGAAAGCAATGAGAGTATAATCAGAAAATTCAACAACTGCTGCTGCTGCTTGTATCTGCAATGCTTTTTCTAGAGTAAAGAAAAGTGTTGATTCGAGATCGAGTGGAAAAAAAGCTACGTCGGTAAATGTCACTTGAGATTAAAACACTGGTGTTTTGACAGTGGGCAGAATGTCTTCCTCAACAGGCCACTCCCTCTCTGGAAAGAACAGTCCTGCATGCTGGCTCACAACAACTCAGCAGTTTATTTATAACGTCCCACAGTGAGTGCGCGCATGAGAATATCTGCAGGCTGCAGACACCTGTCCTAAAACACAGGACTACGGTGCTGGGTGCATGCGTTACGTAGCCGTGTCTCACAACCAACACTGGCTGTGACTGCATGTCTGGCTCACAGTTTACATTAGCACTTCACTGCTACTTTATCGTCAACCGCTGTCATCCTTTTGTCCAAGCAGGAATACTAACCTTGACGACAAAGAATTGAAAAAAAAACAAAAGAGAGGAAAAAGGAGCTCAGCCCCTTCAAAGAGAGAAGAAAGCGCTGTACCATGAAAGCTGAGGGGTTGGAGGGGGTAAGGCGGGAGACTAGCAGGGGGGGGGGGGGGGATGGGGAGAAGCCCTGCGTTTTCTCAGCTGGGCCAGCAGTGGGGCGAGGTGAGCTGTGGGGGGAGGGAAGGAAACGAGGGAGGGCCCGAGGCAGCCTGGGTGACCTGGGCCTTTGTTGGCAGATGGTGGGAAGCGCCACCTTGGCCTCTCGCTCTGAATGCTAAGCAGCGCTGCCATTGTCTGACAAGTGCGGCAGCAGACGCATGCGCTGGGTGTTTCTCTGGCAACCAGGAACAGAAACAAACTACCCCACACCCCCCTCCTTCCCAGGCCCAGCACACATACGCGCCTCGCCACCCTGCTTCTTTGGACCGCTGTGCATCTCAGGACTCCACAAACACTCCAACATCCTCCAAGTGGGAATTCCCATACAGGGGGAACCCCGGGCAGACGGAGCATAACAGCGCCATCACTCCTGACCTCAGAGGTCGAGAGAGAGTGAGTGAGAGGTCAGACAAGTGGCGACACTCAAGACCGTCTGAAGATCAAATGCAATGCGGTCGAAAACGGGGTCCAGGGAACCATCATGGGCACCTTGGAAACTACCCAGAGCTCACAGGACAAAGCAGACTCCTTTCCCTTTCCTATTTTCTTTTTACTCCCGCCTACTTTACAGATGGTTTTGTAACGCTAGAAAAAAAATTTAACTCTATATAAAAGTTCAAAACATTCCAATATAATCCAGTTAAATTCAAAAGTATAACAACCTGCAAAATGACCAGCAAGTTGAAACAATACCTCTTCAACAACAAAACTGATACAATTAGCTTTATAAAAGTAGGATTTATTACACAGCGGACTCATTGGATTGAATTAAAAAGGTACATCAGTTAGATGAACCTGATAAACTGGCGCGGCATCAGTGTATTGTCAAGTTTATTTGCCTCCAACTCCCATGTGGATACAGGTGGGGATGTAATATCATACACACCGTATAGAGTATTGGTTATTTTAGATTGAATATAATTGTGTTCATGATATTATCACATACCCCTGAATGCATTCTGTGCAACTGCAGTTAAAAAGCCAGACTGACTAATCTCTTAAAGCCATATATTTTTCCAACAATAGAAACAAGAATTGAAGTAACCAGCTTGTTGTGCTGTAGCTGTGCCCCTGTACATTAAACGCCTGTACATGACGTAGTTACTCCTACATCAGTGGATCAATAGCCACAACTCCATACTGTTGAACAAAATGAGACTGATAATTTTAGTCAATGTTGAAGCTAAGCAAGAAAAAATACGAACAAAGAGGCAAATAAAACATTTAAGCCCAAGAGTCGTAATGTCTCCGAACTATAAAACAGACATATTTACCATTATTATAGTTATTAGTGTGTATTCCTAACCATTAAAGAGGACATCAATTGAGTAAATGGAGTGTACACTTCTGTATTCAGCTGGAAGGCTACTCACAGCTAGAAATTGGTTTAGTACATTTCAAAAGCCTGCAGAGTCAATCGAGGACATGGCACAGCAAATAAAGAGACCATTATCTTCCGTGTTGCGTTGCTTATCTAACTCACAAACAACCCATGAACATCACAACACACTGTAAGCAAAACAGGGTTTCCTGAAGGTTTCATATGGCCACCTGCCACAACCAGCTACTTACCGTCCTTTACAGATGTCACTAACACGGGGCTGCTGTGATCGTGGGTGGCAGGAAATCAGGTTGAGACGCAACATCCCAAAGCTAAACCACAACAGAAGCTGTCAGATCACAAAAGACACGTCTCTCTGCCCCTGGCAGGCAGGAGACGTCAACCTAATCCTCTACCTCACACAACTGCCACCATGCTGTAAATAAAACAGGCAGTGACATAACCACAGTGACTTCACTCCACCAAAAGTAGGGTAGAGTGATACTGATGTATCACTGTGTTCACTCAAAGGTTAATTACTAAAATAACTATGCACTGCATTTTAATGCTTGGAGACACATTTCTGGGAGAACACAGGTTTACCAGCTGATAAATTATTCAACAAACTGTTCATATCAAAACCAAAATGTCAGAAACAGTCGAGAACTGGCTAATGTGTTGCTGCTAATTGATACATTCTGTCATCCTAGGAGCGCACCGGCCCTGCCACTTGCAGGCCTGTCAAGGCGCATAGTAGCGCCTCTTCAAGAGCTCAAGTAGTGTTAAATGGAAATAGAAAAAAGGGAGGTGCACTTCCATCAAACAAGGCCTTGTACAGGCCAACATAAGCCCCAGGTCATCACCCTGATATGGATGAAGCCGCACAGCTCCGCGACGTTGAATTCACTGACTTGTGCACTCGCTAGCCGCGGAGGCTCCCGTTAATTTAGCTGGCTGGCACAACAACCTCCGATAGGCTAATGCACCTTGCTAGCTAACAACGGTAACTGAACAAAGCCGGTAACCGGTGAGGAAAGCCCGATAGCTTGCCGGTGATGGAGCTTTCCAGCACAAAATAACGTCACCTCATCTGTATCCCGCTATTTTTAAATGACAGTTATATTAACTCACAAATGTGACAAGAATACGTAGCGTAGAGTGAACTACCGTGAAACCCAAGTGACATTTCCGTTAGCTTGGACAACCGGCTCGATAAGCTAAGGTTAGCATACCTAGCTAGCTAATTGTCCCCTCCCCTCCCAGCTCCCTCCAAACGAAACCATCATCCCCCATCAAACCCCGGTTATCTATCGCTATTAAAACAACACTGTGCGTTACTGTCTAACATGGGAGTAAAATGCATAAAATCACAAACAATGTTCCATGTTACCCAAGTGAAAGGATACTGAGGTGGCGGTACAGGCTGAGGAGCCGTCGGGGCTCCCGGCGGCAGAGACACGGAGGTCAGGGTAGCCCGCAGTTGGCTCGACGGAGAGGGGCCACTTCCAGGTCCGCTGACTGCGACAGCGGCGGGTTTGGGGACCACTTTCGGTGGCAAACTCATCGCAAAAAAAATTAACAAATAAAAACAATACCGTAATAAATACTGATACAAACGACGCCTAGCTGGCATGCATGGAGCAAGCGTAGCAGATTCTTGAAGCAGGCCCCAAATCCCTTTAACGAAGTGGGATAACGACGCTCGAATAGCAACACAAACGTCTCTTTTTTCATGGAAAGTCGCCGCTCGGATCAGCGGTGCTGTGCATGGGGACGGTGGGAGGTTTAGCCTCCCTCGTCCGTCCGGAACCTTTGCGGATCCGGCTCAGTTTCGTTTCTTTCAAAAATAAATAATCGCCGCGATCTTCAATCCCTCCTCGGCGATCTACCTTTTCTTCTCTGTACGTATGTTTTCTATCATTTTTTTCCTCACAGAGATGAGAGACTTCGCCAACATGGCGTTGTGGCCGCTTCCAGCAGTCCGGGCAGGACAGATGATTCGGCAACTCTCGGCAACCTACGGATACGCTCGGTTAATCAACGGAACCTACGATCCATGCCGACAATCGGATCCAGAAACCGTGAATGGCTCACGTGCCCATAATGTTTCTGAATTAAATATTTGTATATATATTTTTTTTATTCCATAATTTGAAAGTACTTAATTTGGTTAATGAGATTAAAGTCCAGAACATAAAAACATGTCATTGGTAATTGCCAACACATTGAGAAGCAACATATTCAAACATAAATATTTTAATTACATCAAGTTGCACAAATGTTTATAGTATTTTGGGTGTTTGCATGGCCAAAAATCCACACCAGCTTTTTTAAAAGTATAATTAAT
Organism: Pholis gunnellus; assembly: GCF_910591455.1. Classification (NCBI taxonomy): domain Eukaryota; kingdom Metazoa; phylum Chordata; class Actinopteri; order Perciformes; family Pholidae; genus Pholis; species Pholis gunnellus. The sequence continues at coordinate 6,573,353 of NC_136529.1, read as the reverse complement.
GGTCTGTAATTTGTACCAGCTGCAGGACTAGAACAGATTTGTGTGTTATTAGCGCCATCTATTGTTCTTCTGCCTGCTTCGCATCTGCAAGTCACCAGAGGAATGTCCCATTAACGTTACTGTAATTGGCTAAGTAGTGTAACGCGGGGCTAGTCGCACGTCTCTGTAAAACAAAGACGTGTGTGTGTATGTGGGCTCAACTTAATAAACAAATTGAGGAGACGAAAAATGTTTTAAGACTGGTTTTACTATACAAAATAATTTGTGACAAACTCTTACTCATAAAAACAGGTATGGCACATCATAGGTTGGCCTACATGACCAGGTTCTGGATGGAAAACAGTTTACACTTTTGCTGTGAATGTCTTAATTCCTCTATTGTGTTTCTGATTTGTATTGGTTTTCCATTTCAAAAATGAAAAGCCAGCAATGGGAGGCACATATCGCGTCAATATGTCTATAAAACGTAACAGTTTGACCAAATGTTACGCAAAGTGTATCTGAAACATTGCAATGGTTCAAGTACAAACGGCTGTTTGAGTATTAAAACATTTATATCATTAGTGATTAACAGATTTAAAACTGTCCATATCAATTTTCCATCAGGTTAAAAAAAATAAATCGTGACCATGAATAAAATACAATTAAAAATGGGAGCTTATCCAAGCACAGTGAAGAGTTACAGGAAAAAATAAAAATATTTATCACTATGACAAACAAGCAGTTCACAAAATTTGAGAGTGGTTCTCCCATTTTCTGTAACCATTTGCTGGGTTTCCAGTGCGCATTCATAGCTACATTTAACTTCAGAAGTTGGGGCAAGCAGTTTGCTAAACCAACAATCCTTGTGGAGAAGCATTGAAGAGTGCAGCCCTCCACACAGAGCAGGCCCATTCTGCCCTGAAAGCAGTGGCAAGACAGTAGCAGTTTCAGTGGTTCTTGCGGTGCCCGTCTAAGAGAGACTTCGTCAATGGTTCCTCCCAAACGTCCATTTCCCTTCTTCCTGATGAACAGCAACGGGGCATCACCAAAGCTCACACTTATGTTTGGGGTTCATGGGAGCATCTGCTTTGCAGCCAAAGTGCTTTGAGAATTCCTGTGAATTGGAGATGGTGCCGATGACTCGGAATCTCGATGGACTGTGAGGATCTGTGATGACGCCCTCGTGCGAGCTTTCGGGTGTCCTGACAGAGCACCAAACCTGCAGGGACCATAACGATAACGATGAAGAGACACACAATGGGGGGTTAGTTTTAATTTAATTATGAAGAGACTAACTTGTTTTCTTCTCTCATTATGAAAATGTCATATTCATCAGCATTCATTTATTATCATTACAGCTCTTTTAAGTGTTTTTAGGTTATGTATTTTAAATTTGCCAGATAAGGACGTGTATATTTTCAGGCTTGTTTAAGTTTTTGGATTTAACTCAAAGTCCCCATCCACTCAAAAATGTGTTTTTCCACTTGTTCCTTGACTGTTTGAGCTTCACAGTGCAGCGTGACACTACAAGACTTCTTGTTCACGTTCATTTACTGAAGGAGGAATGTTTCTCTGAGGGCGTGACCGCATGAGCTGGATTTTTAACTAGTTTGGAGCCAATCACATCCGGTATGCAACTTATATGTGAAGTGTAACATGGAAACTTAAAGTGCCCAGGGAACAAACACTGACAGTTTACTTTTCAGTGAAGCAGGAGACATCTTGTGTCCAGCAGTTAAAACTTTGGAAATGAATAATTGCATATTCATGGCTTGTTGATTTTCCAAAGAGGGCGTTGTTGTCTATAAAAGCACATCAGAAGAGTATTCTCAAGTGTCTTAAAACATGTCTAGCGTGGAGCTTTAAGTAAGTATTAGTAATGAGACGGTTTGATTAAGTAATCGAGAAAGAATGAGCGGTACAGACCTGGGCAAATCCTACAAAGAACAGCTGATGGTTCGTCATTCCCAGGGCAGGTAGTATGGCCTCCTCGCCGTTATTTTTGATCCAGTTCACATAAGCCTTCGAAGCAACAAATGACCATGTTACACACACAGTCACTGTTTTTGCTTGTGTTAAAGTGCATGATGATGTAGACCAAGGGGAAATAGAAGGCTTTAGGTCCTCCTCTGTGTTATTGCCCCTCTGGTTCACTGTTGCTTCCATAGGATTTGCTCATCTGCTTCACAGCTTATGACCTTTTACATTACATGGAAAGAATGTGTGCACGTGAAGAAGTAACCAGAGGCTGACAAGGGCATTCGGAACCACCTGTTGCATTTCCAGGCGTAGCCGCAAACCACAGAAGCTGATTTTTTCCAATACAAATAAATGGGATGTGCCCCGCAACGGCCTCAAACAACAAACTAATCCGCTGGATTAATGTCAGATCTACACGATGGTTTCCTTGACCTCGCAGACGTGCAATCTGACAACGTAGGAATCATGACAGCAGTGGTCTGAATTGTTTGTCTATATCAGTGACAGATTTCACCCCCCATGTTTTAACCACACACAGAAAACGTCCGTCCCACCTTGTAGGCGGCCTTGAGTCCGCCGTTGTCGGCGATGTTCTCTCCCAGGGTGTGCTTCCCGTTCATGGGCTCCTGGTTGATGCTGTAATTTCCGTACTGCTCCACCATGCACTGTGTCTGCTTCTTGAAGGCCTCCACCGAAGAGTTCTTCCACCAGGGACGCAGGTTTCCGTCCTTGTCGTATTCCCTCCCTTTGATATAAAAGTGTGAAATATTACCGGATTCTCTGCCACATCGATCGTGTTGTGTCAGAAGGATGATGCAATTTGACGCCCTCTGGAATGTAAATGGTTTGAATGGAAAACTTTTCACCAACCTTGGTCATCAAAAGCATGAGTCAGTTCATGTCCCATGACGACTCCAATTCCACCAAAGTTGAGAGCTCTGAAAAACATTAAAGACAATACATTTAGAAAATGTACACGAATCATTCCTGTAAAATCCCTGATTTCTTCACATGGTTTTAATGAACGTCGTGTGTATTTCTTTCTAGTTGTCTCTGAATTGTGAGCTGCACACATCTCAGATTTATTCAGCAATTCAAATAGAATCAAATCAAACCGAACACTAAAATAAAATGAAGCAACTAACAAAATGGCATTTCGTATTGATTATCAAGTTGTATATGCAGCACACCACTGGACTCATGTGTAGTTAAAAAAAAACAGCTGCTAAATGACATTTCTGGTGGATAATGCTGGTTAGTGTTTTTTTTTTTTAATACTTCAATGGTGTTTTAATACCATCTCTATTCCGTGAGGCTTTTTTTGGATTTGTGAAGTAAAAGACAATGTTCCACTTGTTCTATTCTAATAAAGCCTTCCACCATGATTTAGTAAACCTGAAGTGGGACCTACTTAGGCCAGGAACGACTGTAAAACGGAGCCTGAAGAATTCCTGCAGGCAGAACCATCTCATTCTTTGTTGGGTTGTAATATGCGTTCACGGTCGGAGGGGTCATGCTCCACCTGAAAAAAAAACACAAGGAACACAACGTGTGAGGCTGACATCAACAAATTCAGACTATCGATGTCCTGCCCGCTCTGCTGTGCCAGGCTGACGGCAGATCACATTTTAAAAAAGGCATGGGAACCCTCGTCTGTCCCCTCAACCTCAGCCCAATTAGAGACACGGATCGGTTCAGCGGAGAGAAGTTGGTTGCCTGGGAACATTTGCGGATGGCAGCAGTTTTCTGCTGAGTCGGTATAACGGGAATGTGTCCCCGTCGAGCGTGCAAGCCTCCTCTTTGGCAAGCGGGGCGGAGGAGGATGAGGGTCAACTCACTGGTTTCTGTTGGGAGTTTTCCTCAGCTGGTCCGCAGTCACTCTGGCTGAGAAGTTGTAGTACTGCATGACATTCTGGAAGTAAAGCTCCGACACCACCTCGAACTGAAAGAGAGATGAATCAGAACAACGAGTTCAGTGTTTTTTTTGTGAGACGTGTGACAAATAAAAAGCCACAGGACATATAATTCACTTCCACATTTACCTACATCATTGAACACTTTGTCCAGCTTTGTGCCGTTCATGATGAACTCTGGATATCCCACCATGTTGTATATTGCATCTGCCTGTGACAAATTATCAAAAAAAGAATAAATAAACTGTAAAAGACACATTTTCACACCAGGTGGCAGTGCTGTGTTTGTCAGCCACTTCAACACACAAAACACAACTCTTTCAGATGTTAATGTCCCCTGAAGCTGCAGCAGGAAAACTTCGTGGGAAAGAAACACACAACGTCTTTGTCCCACCTTTTCTTTGGCTGCTTTTTTTGTCTCCGAGTCCATCCAGCTCACATACTTCAGGCTGTCCTCAAACGCCCATTTAATGTCCCCGACCATATCTTCAGCCTGAAGCACAAAGGAGACAAAAGACAGTCAGAGGCACCTCACAGCAGGAGCAGCTTTTGTGTGTGTGTGTGTGCGTGTCTGCAATGCGTACAATAGTCTTGCTGTCCTCGGCAAAGGTGGCTTTGACAAACATGGCTCCCAGAGCGAAGCCCAGGGCGCTGTCCGTGTCGCTGACGCACAGCTTCCAGCGTGGAGTGCAGCTCTGCAAAGTCAAGTCAACACACCAAGATATGTTAAGGAAAAACGCATCCTCACTTGTTAGAGAACATCAATCTATTTGGAATAGGATTTTCTTTCAGCGGGCCACATTGCTTTCAACCCATTTCGTCATTTCCAAGAATGAACGTAACAAACTTGTACCATTCAGCCGTGGGCTACGTTTGTTGTCTGAGAGAACCGTAGCGATGGTGAGACCGTAGCGAAGTCACAGCAAAAGGTAGCGCAAGTAAGACTAACTAAGACAGTTTTGATGAGTTTGAATGAAGTATGTTTCGATGGATCAGCGAGCTATAATTGCTGTTGTCTGTCTGGAGTCTGGTGCCTTTGAGGAGAGCATATTAATTCTATGTTTTCTACGTTAATACATTTTAATAATTGTCCAAATCCCTGTTGATTTGAGCAATTATGTATTCACTTCAAGGCCCGCGTCACATAGCATCAGGTTAAAACTCAGCGTGTTTCTATCACCGCCGATTGGAGCTGGAGATCATAAATATCTGCAACTACTGCACTGATTTGTCCCGGGAATGAATCCCGATTGTAAACTTTCCCACTAAAGACAAAAGCCAGATGTTAGTGGGGTTTTTATTCCAGAGAGAACGGGGCTTAAGACAGTGTTTGTGTTTCTGCTAAGACAACACAGTCTACTTATAGGCCGCTATGCCTCCTGCAAAGCCCTGCGATCGTTTGGCCAATCTCTTCCTGCTTCTTGCCCAGTGCATGCTGGGATAGGCGACCCCCGCAACTCTGAACATTTAAAATGGATGGATCCCTGTGTGTGAAGTGGAGACCTGTACTCTAAAATTTAAGAAATACATTTGAAAGACATAAATACAAAACTATAATCAGCATAGATTTGAGGTTTTTGGGATATACACAATACATACAACTTAAACTATAACTAAAAAAAAAATAATGATTTAAATCCAATGAAGTCCACGGAGGACCCATTTGTGGAAGATTCATCTCAAAGACAATCGACACAAAAGAGGAAATGGCTGTGACCTCTGAGCTCAGTGATTATGAGACAAAGCTGAGCCGTTATCTCTTTGTGGAGGGTTCCCTCTTCAGGACTGCGTTTCTGTTTTGTGTAGACAACATGTGAACAACCAGGACACCCCACATGCTAACTACACTAAAAACTGAAGAAATGCAAGCCAGTCAACCAGCAGAGCACCAGAAGAGGAATAACCGAGCGAAGGGATTTCAGAGTCTCATCCGAGCACGTAAAGGGCAGTTTCACTTCCTGATGTTTGCATCTTTAACACTGCTTCAAGTGTCAATTACCCAATAAGACCTTTAAGACAGATTAGGCTTTGATTATACATGTGTGGTTATATGTTGCCCTTTTTACTCTTTTTTTTTAATGGGAGTAACACAGCGTAGGTAAATCAAACTATTGTTGGAATCAGATTTCTTTTTAACTGCTGGATTCTGTTTTTCTCTATAATTTCACTTCAAAGCTCTTTGTTCATTTTGCTCTCAAGTTCTTAAAGAAATTAGATAATAATCACATTTTCAATATTTTTATGTGTCAAGTATGTGTGTGGCAAGCACACATCCCCATACAAAAACAGGCTTTACCATGTGGTTATTTCATACAGACTATTTATTTATTCACATCGTGATTGAGATATTAAATAACCTATGTTGTTTCAGAAGATTTAGGCCATATGGTCCGGCCCTAACACACAATCTATTATCAACAACCGTGCCTCCGCCTTTCTTACAACAATGACTTTACATCTCAGCTCTCTCACACGACCAGCTAATTAACGGACTGCATGTAAAGAACGACCCGATGTGACACGAGTTCAACAGGTGAAAGAAAGGACAAGGACAATTGTGGATGCGTGTATACATAGACAGAGAGGAAACAAGGTTACAGTGAGGAAATGAGTGTTCTGAGCGAGCAACAGCAAGTTGTAAAATGAGATGGAAAAAGAGACTCCGCTGCGCTCTCACGAAAGACAGACGCACAAAGAGACACGCATAGATAGTTTGGGGTTTGTTATTACAGCTTGACCCCGGTCGAAAACAAGGCCGAGGGAACAGGATCTTGGTCAGATAAGAGCCGGAGTCACCGGAGCCGCCACACTCAGATGGTACAACTTGCTGCCTCGTCACTTTAATGTACAGGACACATGTTAAAGTCAGAGTATCTTTGACTCCATGTTTTCTCATGCACTGTAGTGTAGGGGCATCTAGCAGCACAGGTCTACCACACTGCTGCTCTAGCCCCCAAACAGAAACACAGTTACACATTTAGTCTAAGGAATCAGGTTCGTCAGCAGAAATGGAGCTGTGCCGAGCAGATTTCTCTTTTAAACTTCTCACCCGCAAATAAGGAAACCAGGTTTCTCGTTTCCTCAAAGATTACGGAAGCAGGTTGCTGACTTATGATTTACAGTACTTTTACAGTCTTGAACGGAACGGAAAAGATCGGCTCCTCTGTTGGTGCCAATTTTCATGTTTTTCAGTAAAAAGAGGAATCCTCTGTGAGTGTCACACACAAGAACAGGAGGTCAAGTGAAAAGCGCTCTAAAACAAGCTGTTTGGCTGTGAGCCATTTCCTCTGACTGTATAAACTGGACTACTAAAAAGCCAATGATAAAAAACAGCAACAAGGATACTTGTATCCAGTTCACACACATGCTAAAAATACATTATCTGGATGAGAAGGCCACAGTCGTTTTTCCCTGCTTAATCCCACCTCTGTGTTTGAATCTATCTGTGTCATGCTGGATTACGGCGACTGTAAAAAGGCCAGAGTTTCCTCACTCACCTTCTTCGTTCCGTACATGACCTCGAGGAAGCGCTGCTCTGCATCCTGAAACCTTTGGTCCAAAATGGACCCCATCTTCCTCACCACCTTCATTATCATGTAGTTGTTGAGTAGGCTGAAAAAAAAAGAAAAAAAATCAAATTCACCGTTTCGTTGCCCTCGTTAATGCTGTCTGTTGATGATCGCTCTATCTAACCGCTCTATCCAACTCATTTTCTAAATGCTAAATATGTCTGTTAGCTGTGTAAATATCTAATGTCAGCAAAAGAAAACAAATACATTAGACAAATAAAACCGAGGTGGGCAGCTGGAGGTGCATACACTATGAACACGCCCACTAAAGGAGACAAGGAACCCTAAAAATGGTTTCTTGTTAGGAGACAGGAAGTGTATACCATTTCAAACCATTGGCAGAGCTTGCAATGAGTCATCTTTGTTATAGAGCATCTTTGGCTCGACGCGCTACAAATCAAAGTTTAGCTGGTCTCGACTTTTTTTCAGTTTCTCCAATGATGCGACAACCAATCCTATGTTTTTGTTTCAAACTGATGCGCTCCATCTTAAAAAACAAAGCCCAAAAAGTTCCCCGGACATTGCTCGTAGTGTGAACATATTAAGCATTAAGGCTTACAAAGTATCTGACCTTTTATTTGTTTTCGTTAGGAGGTCAGAAACTTGCTGGAGGTATTCTTTGGCATAAACAACCACCGGCTCTGACTCGTTGAGCGGCACGGGAGCAAACACTTCTGTGAGATACGGCATCCAGTCCACCGCCGGAACCAGAGTCTGCAAAGACACAGATAAAACACACACACACACATCAACACACACTGAGGGACGAGCACAGAGGTGAACAGTTCCTTTACAGTCACATAGATTTACATTGTCACCCAATACAGCTTGTCACTTCCTTTGGTACACGGCAGGGGTAGTCATGACTAAAAGTATCATCCTATGTGTTGTATAATCAAAACCGGCGGGCTCTCACCATCAGATCCTTGGCCTCCATCTTATTGTAGATGAGCTCTTCGTCTCTTCTCTCCTCCTGAGGGACCGTGATGTTGGCCAGGGTAGTTTCAAAGTCCACGATCTCCTCCATCAGCGTCCGAGACGTCTCCTCGGAGCCCCCCAGGAGAACCCCCAACTCCGTCAGGAAGGTGAGGTATGCCGTCAGATACTGCAGAGTCCCAGTGGGCAGCAGGGTGAGGGGGAGACAAGGTGTGTTAACATTTTGGTAGGAAAGTAATCCTAAACCATGCAAATACAAGCGACTATGCAGAGTTTGTTTGCCCCTGAAGCTGAAATGTTTCTCCTTTTAATATTCATCGACTTTCTTTGCAAACATCAGCAATGAGCCTTTGGGTATTTTCAGAACTAAATTTGATTTTTTTTAAAATTCTCATTCAAAAGAATTCCAGATCCCGATTTGATGACCTGACTCGAGCTTTAATGTCTTTTCTACTGTTAGAGATGGGACACGTTTAACCGCTGTAAAAGCAACTATTCGCAAACGGTACCTTTTCATTTGCCGTTTTGTTGAGGTAGTAATCCCGTGAAGGTAGCCCCAAGCTGGACTGATCCACCTGGAGTCAAAAGAAACACACTTGAGCCTCCGTTTCAACCCTCACACACAACCTTCTGTTTTCAGTCCTGCGTTGCCAGAATGCAGGCTAAAAGTAGAAGCGTGCTAAAGATCGTATCTGTGCCATTTGTTACACTCTCTGTCGGTATGAACCCAAGACCGCCGAGATATTGAGTGCATTATCCCCCTGAGGGAAGCCTGCCAATGTGGGTTGGAGGGAATACGATGTAAGAATTTAAAAGGTGAAGAAGCACTTTCTGGTGAGTGAATATAGGATTTTAGATAAATACATGCCCGTGTATATAAAAAGGCCCGATCTGCTCACCTGGATAATGTTGCTGTTGGAGTTTTTGGAGTCGGTGCTGACAAACACGGTGAAGAAAGGCGAGGTGTGATAGTTGGCAGACACCATACGCAACACTTCCTGGAAGTTGTTCTTCTCCCAGGGTCCCGTCAGGGCCCATCCTCCGATCTGAAACGGGCAGGTTTAGGCAGACACTCAAGAGACTTTTAATGGAAATGAAGGATTGAAATGATGAATGTGCCTGATGTTTGACTGCTTTGGGCAGTGAGCATACCTGGCTGATAAGCTCCTGCAGTGGCTTAGCTCCCAACTCTTCAATCTTGGCCTCGTTCATGCAGGCATGATAGTATCGCTGGGCCTTTTCCTCAGCCTTACTCAGACCTTTCATCGTTGTGTTTTCTGTCCAAAGAACAGACATGAGATTAATTGCGTGAATGAGGCCGGTTTCCCGAAATATTAACGCCTTAGCCTGGGGTGAAGGCAGCTGAGGACACTGACTCAAACAAGGACTCCTACCTAACAAATGCTTCATTACAAGAATGTTGCTCTCCCACAGGTTGCTGAAAGGTCCCCAGCGGGACATGCCCTCAGGGAGGGGGTTCTTCTTCACCCAGCCCCCACAGGCAAAGTTGTAGAAGTCGTGGCAGGGGTCGACGGATCGGTCCAGGGCTCCCATGACTGCACTGGCCACAGTAATGCACGGCTCGGTCAGGCACAGGCCCGGGTGAGCTGCAGGAGAAAAGACATTTAATTCTTTCTTTAAAATATAAATATATATATATATATATATATATATATATATATATATATATATATATATATATATATATATATATATATATATATATATATATATATATATATATATACATACACACACACACACACACATACATACACTTTATCGCAGGAGTTAATATAAATGTGCTTACATATAATGTTGTTCATACGCATTCCTTTGATGTTTATATATTTTACAGTGAAAAAGTACAAATGATAAAGTAGAAAAAATAACAAAATTGAGAAAACAACAATAATAACAATGAAAACGCTAAGAATAATGACAAAAAAATGTAAATATAAATTCTCATAGCTACACACATTTATACACACTCTGTGTCTGTATGTACACAGAAACAAAATGAACTCTTCAAATTCCTCTTCCGAAATAATAGCTTTTTTTTCTTAACTCATAGACGGTTCACTTTTAAACCCTCGTCTTTTGAGGACCACTGTGGTAATCTGAAAATATGTCCCGGCAGGACATCCAAATATATGTATGCTGGCGAGTTTCAGACCATCTGGAAACTATTATTTTATAAGACGTAACAGCCAAGATAAACAGCCTGAAGGGAATATCTGTCCTTGTAAAAACCCTTCATAAATACTTCGCTGAAACGCAAGGCTTGATCTGGTCTTTGTAGGAGGCGGTGTCTGACGTGAACTATTGCCGACTGATTATGCAATTGTCTGACTAATAAGCAGGCTACCTAGATGAAGGTTCAGGGTCCTGGGTGAATTAATCTTCTTTAAAAATAAAGATTAAGTCAGTCACTTTGCCTTTGAAGTGTATTTCACTGGCCCGTAGATAAATGCCATGGCTCCTTTTGTGTGTTGTGTGGAATATTTATAGAAGTAGAAGTCAATTAAGTGTTTAGAGATGTTCAAGTGCTAGTACAACTCGCCTCATTAAATAACATCAACGTCTGCACACATAAGGCATGAAACAGAGACGGAGACAAAGTTACGAGCAGTGATGAGGTTAGTACCCCGAGGAGAATTCGGCCTTGTTCCCTTTATTATTTCAAAGTGTGATCCGACATGCGGTTCTGAATGGGAGGAAGCGGCATTAGGTTTCCCATGGCAAAATTGAGGAAACCAGCGCGGATGAGACGCCGCCTGGATGCGATGGTAAATCCACAAGCCCTTTTTCCATAATGAACAAGCTCAAGGGAGAGATTTAGAGTTGTTTTTAGGCAGCTTAGCTGAAGGTGTGGCTTTGGTTTATCAAAAATATAATCCACATATACTGTATTAAATAGCACAGCTCCTGTAGTTTTTAGGCTGGGTCAATGCATGAGAACAATCCCGAGCACCTCGTGAAGGAATGTGGACTAACTTTAGTTTTTTGTACCTCTTTGTTATCACTATAAACAAAAGGTAGCGGCCATTTCAGGAATAGCTTTGCATTTTGGGAAACACACTTTTTTTGCAGAGAGTTGGATGAAACCACTCATGTCTGTACGGTAAATGTGTAGCTACAGCAAGTTAGCTTAGCTTAGCTTAGCTTAGCTTAGTGACTTAACAGAGGGAACAGCTGGCCCGACTCTGTCCAAAGTAAACAAAGTTCACAATTCTTGCCCGTTTCTTCGCATAGAAACACACACATATATACATACACACATATATATATATACACACACATATATATATATATATATATATATATATATATATATATATATATATATACACATATATATATACACACACACATATATATACACATATATATATACACACACATATATACACATATATATACACACACACACACACACACACACACACATATATATACATATACACATATATACACATATATATACATATATACACATATATATACATACATACATACATATATACATACATATATATATACATACATACATACATACATACATACATACATACATACATAATGTTTTAATGTGTGAGCTTTATGGGAGCTGGTAGGTGGATTTTGTTACAAATGTTCATTCCAAGCTAAGCTAACCAGATAGCTTCATATTTAATAAACAGCTTTTGACAAAATAAGCAAATAGACGTATTTCCCCAAATGTCAAACTATTCCTTTAAGCCTTTCTCCTTTTGTTTGGGTGTTTTTCATTTGACTAAACAATAAAAACACTTCCTCCGTGTTTTTTCCCCAGGGTATGTCACCATAGCACTGAGTTTAAATAGAACTTCACACTCACTCTGCTTGTAAAGGACCCCGGTAGAGATGAGAGATATGAACAGGCCCAGAGACACGACACACACTAGAAACAGCAGCCTCCTCTCTCTCTGTGTCCGGTCTGGCCAACATGAGGGACCGCGGCCGTGCAGAAGAGTCACCTGCACACACGCACGCACACACACACACACAAAACATTAACGTACTTCATTTAATCCACTGTGTCAAACACAACCATTTTCAAGAGGTTTAGCATCATAAAACACATGAACATGACTCTCAAATCAGCTTTAAAAGTCACATAAACACACACTCTCGAGTGTTGAAGGGACGCAGTGTGGAAAAGATGGCCTATAGTCAAACAGCTTCTCAGGGATTTGATGACAGGTTTGGTTTCAAAGCACAATGGCGTCTCTAACGTGACGCTTTCAAGCCTCCTACACAGAAAAGGTTAAGCATTCTTCTATTGTTCTCCCGCTTTAGGAATAGTTTAACGAGGAGGAGGATGATATTTTTAGTTTTGCCCTCGATTGATCCTGTTGAGCCACATCTGCTTTGTTATGGTTCACCTGTAAATAAAATGAGTCCAACAAAAGAGTCAACGAGGGACAACAGTATACAGTTAATGGATATTCTGCTGCAAAGCTTATGAGGAAAAGAATCCACATGAAAGAATAAAGAAGTTAGAGGAACGTCCATACTTTGTGGTCATTATTTAGATCAATGACCGGTGCAGTGGATCTTTAACCAGCACACGCTGCTCCTGCACGTTTACTGAGTGTTGCTTTAGTCGAGGCTGCCAAGGGAGTTTATTTCCTACAGGAATGATTCCAAAGGCCACTCGCAGATCTTCCACAGGGCGCATTCAGCACTCTGGCCGGCCTTTGAGTATCCCCTCTGTAAATAAATGCCAGATCTTGGACCTCACATACATCCTGTGGAAGTCAATTACCCCTGAAGTGTGTATATAAGGATCCGATCTACTACTATTAGCTTAGATGAGAGTTCAACAGTCAAACTTAATGTGGCCGAATCAGAGGCCAAAGCCACGGAGGGTTCTTAATCCCTGGAGCTCAGCGTGTCGGCTTGGTTTGAACCGTAACTGAGTTTCTGAGTGTAACGGAGAAAATCCCACTGCCAAGCCGGTGCACTTTAAATCTGCAGCTCATCTAAACCACATCTTCTTACCCTGACAACCACGGCAAAGTGATGATGGCAGAACGATGTCAAAGGCTTAGATTCAAAGTTCTGGTCAAACAAAGTATGCGAGGAAGGATCTCAGCTGCAGAAGTTAATCAGCCGATATTTCAGACTTCATCCTCATGAACACGACTATCACAGAGGATTGTATTAGTGTGCTTGTGGGTGTGTTTGATGTTCGCAGGTCACTTTTGTGAAAGAGATTGTGATCTTAAGGGGAATTCCCGATGAAATAAATCTTTCGATTTATGAGGTGTTGCAGTGAGACAAAATGTACACGTGTTGGCCTCCGTTCAAAGTTCTTAAAGTGTGTATTGTGTCGAATAAATTCGATACAGATCTGCTGAAACGAAAGTCGGATCCCTCGTTTCCCTGATTCTGCAAAAACAAAAAGGGTCCATAAACTGAAAATAAAACATGTAAATCAAATGGACAAAAGTATAAAAGGTGGTTTAATGTTGTTTCCCAGCGAGCATGATTTAATCACTACATGTTCAGTATTAGCAGTGAAGCAAGTATACTACATTCATGAAGCATGTGTCTAGCAGGCTGGCCTCTGCAACATGTTATAAGGTTTACGGGCAGACATTAAATCAAGTGGTATCCGATGTTCAGACCAACGCTGAACCGATGCTGCGAAACGATTTTCACGTTTTTACTGAAACTGCTGTCCTCATGAGTTGAACTGGGTTTAAATTAGTAGATGTTAATCTCCGATCAAAGCCATGTTTTTTTTTAAAGTTTACATTGAGGTTAAAAAAGGTATAATGTTTGCATGACAGCGGTGATATTTTCCATAAGGTGTGAAACTGTAAAAAGCCTGCACAGTTCTTCTGTGTAACAACACTGCCGACAGTAAAACAAGATGTCTGCGCGTTTACCTGCATGGGTGATGATGGGTAGATGTCGTCACTGGTGGAGTCCACCAGGTCCTCCTCATCCAAAGTGGCTCTCTTATAAGTTGACATCTGAAAAGTCAAATGCAGAAAAGACTCTCTCAGTGCTTCCATGTTCCTTTTGGTCGCTCCAACGACACCTCTCACGGCCCCCATGTCGTTCAACAGACACCACCCCCCCCTCCGGTGTCAGACGTCACAACACACACACAAACGTCCTCATGAAAGCTCCTGTGAGATCTCCTTGTGGCTCCTCTCTTCCTCTTTACACAGTGTTGTGGTTCTTCCTGGGCAAACTTTTTTTTTTTTCTTTCCCTTGACTTCCTGCTTCCAGCCCAGTCTATCCAAACACGGTACGAGAGACGACGGGACCAGTGGAAAACAGGAAGGAGCGCTGACTTGAGCAATTTAACGTGACTGAGGCGGAGTGTGTGTTAGGGATTGTGTGACTGTGTGTGACTGTGTGTGTGTGTGTGTGTGTGTGTGTGTGTGTGTCTGAGAGAGAGCATTCCCCAATGTGGTGTTACTTAGATTCGGGGAGGGAGCGTCACAATTGTAGTTCACACCCAGTGTCCCATTCTATAGGACATGATACAGCGGGGGAGGAGTCCATAAAAAACCTCCTCCTCCTCTTCCTCCTCCTCCTCTTCCTCCTCCTCCTCCATGCTTGTAGTCGCTGCCTGTAGCAACCGTTACCTGATAGGCAGTTTAACCCCTCACCCACACAGCCACTGACACTGCTATTAAAAGAGTTTTAAATGCAAAGAGTAAGAGTATCCACGATAAAAAAAAAAGTACAGATTTAAGGTATAGATTGTCTAATACATATGATATCCACACAGGACTAAATCCAATTAAGATAAACAAAATAATAATATATATATATATATATTGCATTTATATAATTCATCATACAATTTGAATGCGATTATTCAAACCAAATATTTCTTAATCTATATCACAATATTTCATCCTGGTTATTCTTAAACAACAACATGCAAGTCCTATTTTAAGGTGAGTGGAGACTTTGAGGGGCAGATGAAGGGAAGCAGGACAAACTGAAACTGAAAGAGAGAAAGACTAAAGTTTGGAACCTGCCATCGCTCAAAAATCTGATCTTTCAATACAGGGACTAACATTAGACAACAACTTTAAACTAACCTGTTCGTGAAGGTAAAAAGAAAAATCTACATTTTGATTGAATGATCAGCTGATGAATACGCGACAAATGTATTATTTTTAATCTACAAGTCAACCCTGTAATTGATCTGGTGAAACAAGTGCCTTCTGATTAACAGAAACTAAACGCTATTTTAACATTAGGAGGCAAAAGGCGCTACAGAAAGACGTTTACATGTGGTTTACACTGCAGTGACAGCCCTGTTAAGTGTCAGGATTAAGCAGACAGACACACTGTGATACACTGCAGAGGTTCTATCAGTACCATCTCACTCTCTCCCTCTCTGTGGACACGCTCCTGCTCTGGCCTGCAACTTTCCACATTAACGTCCACCGAGCACGAGACAGACCGGTGACTGAATATAAATGTTTACTCCATGAAGACAGATTCGATTTTCTCGTGAACACATCCAGGAGGCCATCCAGCGGCAGATCCTTGCTGTATTTCATTTCCCGCTCGTTTCACGTAAACATGTCACAGGGGGGAGAAGTCACGTTCCCACCACAAGCATTCCAGGGAAGTCCTGGCAAACCAGATCCCTGTTAACTATCAACCCCAGTAACACTCCCTGTGTTGGTGTGCTTTTAAACTCTGCTAAACCCGGCACAGCCAAGTCCCATTATCGGCTTATAAAAGGACTGTTGGGACAAAAGATGGAGGACTAAACTGATGAGAGACACAGACAGGCCAGGGGAGGAGGGGTGTTTTTAGGACACTTTCAATTATATAAAAGGCTTCAAGTGACCTATAGCTGAAAGCAGAATAGAGCCTAATGGGGATATTGATCCCTCTCCACCCACATAGGTTTTCATAGGTTTATTGACAATGAGGTCGTTTCTGAGCAGTTTCAAGAACAGAAGTACTCGCCATCCAATCGCCAAAGAAACCTCCAAATGTCATATGTTTTTGATAAAATCCCAGCGTTTAGTTTTCAATGTGGTGTTTTGGAGGGATTTGTGGTCATTTTTCTGGAGTGGTAAAAAGTCTTAAATTTAGCATCAAATCTGTAGTATCAACCACAAAATTACCAATGGAGACACGGGAATGGACGTCATATACGTCCATCATAACGGTCTAAGCCCTTCAGATACAAACCTCTTCTATGTGGCATACTGTTGACCTGCCATCTCCCTCTAAAGATCCCTCGTCCTGCCCAACAATAAAAGACTAAAATGGGTCTTTAAGGGAAAACAAGCGACGCCTTGTGAATTACTCAAACTGAATTTCACCACACAAAAGTATTACACGCCAAAAAGTATCCCTGGTTGAATCTTGCGGTCGGTATCTGCTGGCAGAGACCAGTGTTGCTGTCGCACACACACGCACACACACACACACAATAGTTTTTCAACACTTTCCTGGCATTGCGGCCCGTGCAGATGTGCGTGCACATGTTGCCACACAGCTTGACCCCCCACCCTGCCTTCCCTTTCCTGTTAACGATATCTGGTGACTAATATCAGCCACTTGTTCTATGACGTTTTGAGTTATGATTTCCCTTACTTACATTATCGTGAAGCTAAAAAATAGAAAATAGATATAAACGTGTACAATATGACATGTAACTTGCCGCAATGGCAGGAATAATCTGTAAAAACTACAGAGCACTCTCCTCTGCTAATGTCCTAACTATCTGGAAGTCTCGCTGAATGGCCATTTGAAACTACAAACGATGCAGGACTCGTGATAATAGTCTTTGGGAAAGGCCAGATGTCTTCCCAAATACAAGCCAACAGAACGAGGGGTCACAATCAGGAAGCGGTGCGAGGCCGCGGCCCTCGAGAGAGGCTGTAAACCACAATCATGCGTCAGTAATACGTCACTGATCCTGGGGGGGGGGGGGGGGGGGGGGGGGGGCATTCCTCCTAGAATAACTGTAGCGTGTTTGTGTGCTGCGCGTACCGTAGCGTACGGTGTCTGACAGTTTCTTTTCTGGAGAGAAAAACTGAGAAGTGGGACGAGGGTAAAGAAATGACGCTGGCAGGAAGCGAGTGTAGGGAAGGAGACGGCAGGTGATTTGCAGACGTGTTTGACGTACGCTGGCAGTAAAAAAAAACATTCTGCAAGATGTGGTGTCAGACCACAGAGGAACAGCAGTTAACAGGACTACATGCCCAAAACAATCGGAGGGAAAATCTAAGCCTCGTATTGTGTTCGTAGAAGTCAGTTGACCTCCGTGATTCATGTTTCTGTTGAAATACAACTTCTGCTTCTGAGTTCTCGTATCGCTCTCCGGCACGTAGAGACGACTGCAAACTTCCTCTTGAGGCTTCAAGCAATCAAAGTTCACGGTGAATCACAAAATGAGAACACATTCCAGAAATACCACGACGCCAAACGTAAACATGACCACACGTCTTACTACAAACGAGATGGAGCAGGCACGGCTCAAACAACGTCACCTCATCTGTAGGTAGACACACGTGGATTATTATGCGTGGGCTTGTTTACTTGCAGGCGGCCATGTTCTGCCCTTGACCCGTCTACGCGAGGTCTCGACCCGGTGCAACGTGCATCATGTGCTTCTGACCGCATGTTCGCGCATGGGACGCTGACTCAACGTGAAGACATTCCTAAAAAACGGCCGCCTCAGCTCCGACACGTTATCTGTTTTTGTGTTCAGTCCCTGTTGTGTTTCTGCCCGAAGGCCACAGATAAGACGGAGTCGTCTCCGGCGTTTAGCTCCTGACCTCTGGCGTCAGGAAGGCCCTGGAAATGTCTCTTTTTCGCAGCACCGTGGCTTTTCCTTTCAGGAAAACACCCTGATAAAAAAAAAAAGCACTGACAAATCAGCCCCCCCCCCCCGGTCTGGAGAAGGATTGTTGCACTAAGCCGAGGGGACGTTTACCAGAATCGTAACAGCTTTTTGGTTTATTTTTAGTCGCGCACGTGCTCCGTTGCTTTGAACAACAACCAAAAGTAATAATAATGACAATGAAGAGCATGAGTTTTCTCTCACATGGTGATTAACACGCTGGCTGCAGCTCTGACATTCTTCACATTCCTGGCTGACAGGACTCTGAAGTGACTCTCCTGTGCACGTTTCAGGTATTCTGACGCATGTGCGATGATCAAATATCACCCAGGTCAGGTCTCGGTATCACAGTCATGCAGAAGACCGGCAAGCCCCTCACTAGGGATGCAAAGTACAGTGAAACATGCTCTCTATTTACATTCCATAATAGTAGATATGATGATATACTTCAAAAGAACTGGCTTTTTTTAATGTCCCCTAAAATGTAATTCAAGAGCTCCTACTCTAGACCTTATTTAAGGGTTTAAAAAGGAGCGGCACACGGAAGCTTGCTTACAATGAGATATCCCGCCGCCACGACACAGATAACAAGAGATTACCTGTTCCGGCCGTTGTTATGGCGCCCTGCAGAACACTCTGGATCACACCGAGGGAATGAATCACTGCACCAGGCTCCCCGAGCGCAACACAACCGGGGCCACCTGATGTTATTAAACCCACCGAATCTCTCAGGTTTCAGATGGGTCAATTAGGGACCTGTGTCTCTCATATTTCACGCCTTTGCAATAAAAGAAAGAAAAGCTTCCCCCCAGAGGTTTGACTTTTGTAGCACCACATTTTGCCATTTTCACATGCAACGCAAAGCAGGACTTGTCCTCGAATGATGCCAAGTAAGAGGACGCAGAATGTCTGCCTGGGATAAAAAGAGAGTACACGTCTTGCCCAGCTGACTTTAAAGTGAACACATAAAGTGAAATACACATTTGGGCAATAAATCGGCTTTATTAAAAAAAAACAGCATCCGTTTTTCTACTTTGATTGCATTAATTCCCTCTTCCTCCGAAGCACTTCTGCGTTTATAAAATGCCACAATAATTATGCTTTTTACTGATTAACAAGACGATCCCTCATCGTGTGCTCTGGTGTTGGCTTTTGTTGCCAAGCATTACTTCCACAGAAACCCTGCCATGGTGCACCTGCCATTGTTTTTTTCTGAGTTGGTTTATGTTCAGAGCTGGTGTGTTTGCTCAAAAGATGTTTTTGGATTTATGATCTTTCACGGTCACTGCTTACAATCTGCTCTCCAAGACCTCAGATGATAAATGAGCTCATAAAAACCCAAGCAAACATTTAGACAGTGAGAGTAAATGTTATTTATTATGCCATTACATCAAGCAAAAAAAAGGGGGGGGGGGGGGGGGGGGGGGGGGTTGTATTGTGGATACACACTAATTATGGTGTATATGGTGTGGTTCTGGTTGCATAGAGGCTAAACTGTTGTACAGGCCACTGAAGCATAATGAGATGTTAGCTCGTTAGGTGGTAGAAGGGGAATTTGATGTTGTCTATGTGAGTCACTGAAAGTACCCTGAGCAGCCTACATGGGAAACCTTGAGGGTGTTTGTGAAACAAAGATGATGAAGAAAAAAAAGAGGTAGCCTCAAAGTGCAACAAAAAACATTTCTTAAAATGACAACTTCATGTTAGCTAGCAGCAAAACGTTTAGTCCCTCTTGGAAAATGACAGACTTTCATCAGTACGGTCACTGACCTCCGTGCACGCCAACGCAACATACTTTGTAATTACGTAAGATATACAAAAACACATCGTTACATTGGTTCAGACGGGACAAGTCGTTAGCAAAACATTTAGTCAACAACCGCAAACTAGCTCGTACTAATTCAGAATTGAACACGTGATGTTGTGTCATGCCTGAAAAAAGATGATTCCACCTAATTAAACGTTTGCTGGGTGAATTCGCGGTGTTATCCGAGTAGAGGACGCGTTCTTACCGTGCTGTCAGCTGGTCCGCCGCCACTCTCCGTGACTCCGGTGTGCCTTCTGACCGGGGGATCGCGAGCGAGCCTCGGCTGAAACAACCAAAGAGATGCGCTTCACTGTCAAGATAGTTCACCCCCACCACCGTCACCCTCCACTTCTGGAACTTTGTCCGCCGCCGCACCCGCTACCCCGGAAATCACCTCGCGCTCGCGTCAGACGTAAAATAAAATAGAAAAACACACTGCAGGATATCCTGTGGCTAAAGTGTGAAAAAGCTATCGAATACGATAAAAAAAAGAGCAGCCTTGTTTTTGAGCACATTTTGTATTAACTGGGAACCACCAAACTGGAGTTTTGCATTGTTTTAAAGCACATTTGGTGATCCATTTTGATTTCCCACCTGATATAACCTATGCATCAAAGCACAGTCCCACTGGTGGAAGCTCACGTTGAGAGAACAATTAATCAATAATATATTAATAAATACATTAACTGACCCGCTTTCTGCCTGTCAAAATGTTTCAAAATTGGGCGTTTATTGAAGTAATGGTTCTTTAACTACCTCAATTTTGAATGGTATAATTTTAATTTTTTTTACTGCATTAGTGTACATAGGTCTACCTGTATTTATTTATCAGGCAGCTGCCAAAGGTTACTTTGTAGTTTGTATTCAAAATGTTACATCTCGTCTATGTGCATTCAACGATTATAATGTGTATGGTGCATGTAAATTAATGGATATAGTATGGGTATGTGTGTGGGAGTGGATTGGCCTTGGATAGCTTTTGTCTGTGTATGTGTGAGTGTACTTGTGCTGTTTTATTTCATGTACTGTATTTTCTGTATATATGTTTTGAGGACCCACTTTAAAAGGACATGATTCATCCATCTCAACAGCTTTATCCTGCTAATAAATGTCAATAAACCGTTAACGCAGACTTTAACTTTCATCCTTCATCAGGTTTATGGGTAAAAGGCAGAACTCCACCATGTAAAAAGCTTTCGGGCAGAAAGAAAGACAAATAAAATACTCTGAAAGAACCTGAGAGGAGTTGGGTCTTAAAAAAACAATCCTGTTGGATCTTAAAATGATGAGACTACTGTGGGTAAAATATTCCATGACAGGCTGCTACATGCTATGCTAAGGCCCATTTGTCTTGCTTGTTTACATTACATTACAGTCATTTATTTAGCAGACGCTTTTATTCAAAGCGACTTACAATAAGTGTATTCAACATAGGTATTCAAGAGAACTACTATTCACCAGAAGTCATAAGTGCATCTCCTTTTTTAAACAAGCATCTAAGAGCATAAACAAGAGCAAACGTACAGTGCAGAAACAAACAAATACAATAAGTGCAACAAACTAATTTGAATACAATAAATGCAACAAACTAATACAAATACAATAAGTGCTAAGTGGAAGGCTCAGGGTAGCACTACTTGAAGAGGTGAGTTTTCAGCCTGCGCCGAAAGATGGGCAGCGACTCCGCTGTCCTGACGTCAGTGGGGAGGTCATTCCACCATTGTGGGGCCAGGACAGAAAACAGCTGTGACCGGGTCGATCGGCCACAACGATCTTCAACTGGAGCCGTGTGAAGTCCCTTCATGCTTCAAACGCTCCACGATCATCCCGGTCCCCAAGAAATCCTCCATCACAGGATTAAATGACTACAGGCCCGTCGCCCTGACGTCTGTGGTCATGAAATCCTATGAGAAACTGGTGTTGACCCATCTGAAGGACATCACAGGGCCCCTGCTGGACCCCCTGCAGTTTGCCTACTGTGCAAACAGGTCGGTGGATGATGCAGTCAACATGGGACTGCACCACATGCTGCAACACCTCGACTCCCCAGGGTCATATGTAAGGGTTCTGTTTTTGGACTTCAGCTCAGCTTCAGCCATCATCCCAGCAATACTCCAACCCAAACTCTCCCAGCTCACTGTGCCAGCCTCCACCTGTCAGTGGATCACAAACTTCCTGACTGACAGGACGCAGCAGGTGAGGCTGGGAAAAATCACAGCCAGCACCGGACTATCAGCACTGGTGTCCCCCAGGGATGTGTGCTCTCCCCACTGCTCTTCTCCCTCTACACAACAACTGCACCTCAGAGGACCCAACTGTTAAACTCCTGAAGTTTGCAGATGACACAACGGTCATCGGCCTCATCAGGGACGGTGATGAGTCTGCATACAGACGGGAGGCTGAACAGCTGGTCCTCTGGTGTGGTCAGAACAACCTGGAGCTAAACAGGCTCAAAACTGTGGAGATGACAGTGGACTTCAGGAGGAGCCCCCAACACTGCCCCCCCTCACCATACTTCAGGTTCCTGGGATCCACAATCTCCCAGGACCTGAAGTGGGCCCCCAACATCGACACCATCAGGAAAAAGGCCCAGCAGAGGTTGTACTTCCTGCGCCAGCTCAGGGAGTTCAACCTGCCTCAGGAGCTGCTGATTCTTTTCTACTCCACCATCATCCAGTCTGTTCTCTGTTTTTCCATCACTGTGTGGTTTGGATCGACCACCAAACAGGACAGAAACAGACTACAACGGATTGTCAGGTCTGCAGAGAGAATCATTGGTTCCAGCCTGCCCCCCATCCTGGACTTGTACACCTCCAGAGTCAAGAAATGGGCTGGAATGATCACAGGAGACCCTTCACACCCTGGACACAAGCTGTTCCAACTCCTCCCCACTGGTAGGCGCTACAGAGCACTGTACGCCAAATCCACCAGACACAGAAACAGCTTCTTTCCAGTGGCTGTCACTCTGATGAATAATTAATCAGACATATTGCATCTGTAGGAGCCAGGTATGGCTTGTGTCATTATACCTTTTTTGGTCACTTCCGGTACACTTCCGGTAACTGAGTCACGTGGTGTTGGGGAAAGCAATGTCAGCTGTTCAGTGGTTTAGTTGCAGGATTGGAAGGAGAGGGGGTGAGAGAGGGAGCCTTATTTTTTGTTGACCGCTACGTCACGATATTACGCACTATTGTCATTGTTTGACCTATGACTGCATTCCAGAATCAACGTTTGTTGTTTACAAATAAACACGCAAAGCTCAACCACTGGATCAGGAAATCATTGATAGCCAGCGCGTCTAATCTCCCCTACTTAGCCTCTCGGTGACTATCTGAAAGTTGCTGGTCACCTACAGCATCTTCATTTGCACTATTTACAGTATTATCACCTTCTGCACTAATATCCCAAATCCATTGTCCATTGTCATTGTTGTTGTTCTTTATGCTCATATATATTCTTAGATATATATTTATATTGTACATAGTAATTAAATGTTACATGTTTATGCTTAGTTTCTCTGTTCTACTTTGTTGTCTTTAATGTCCTTGTTTTTCTTATATTTCTCTTGTTTATTGTATATATTTCATGTGTGTGTATGTACATGAGAGTAATGTGTAACCGGAGTCAAATTCCATGTATGCACACGCATAAGCTACATGGCCAATAAAGCTGATTCTGATTCTGATTCTGAAACAAATCAATCAAATAAAGGAAGTAGGGTTGTAGATGTTTGACCACATTTTAGGATTGTTTCTCATATAAGCCTGTTCAGCTGCCACAGGAAACCACAGGAAACAGCAAGGAGCCTATAATGAACAGAATAATCAGCTTGTCCATAATTTGAAGCCTATGACTGTTTAATAGGATTTAATGAATACAAATTATTACAATTTTTACCAGCAACTATATTAGGTCTACTAAAACGAACGAGCATTGTTTATATATTTGGTGGCTATCAATCTGTTTTGTTTTAGTTCCTTAGTTTGTTAGAAGTGGTGCAAAGTAACTGAACATTTACTATTAACTACTATTACTACCAATACAAGCACTGAGTAAGTGTATTGAACATATATATTATATACATACATGTAGCCGAGGGTTTATGTAGCGCCTAGGATAATAATACAATAATAAACACTTTATTCACTTCTCACACACTTCGCCAGAACCTCTCTCCTCTTCCACGTTTCCCGTCTCATCCTCCACAATAAAAGCACCAGAAACATACACAGCAACACTGCTTTCTAGAGAGCTCTTATTAACGTATACGCAACATAATAGCTTACATATATATACATTAATAAACTCCACCTCTAAAAGCTGTAGATAGGCTACACCTTCGTACTTTAACTTCAGTTTTGAATGCAGTACTTTGACTTATGATGGAGTATTTTTATATTGTGGTATTTCACTGTTAGTGGTTACAGTATAATGACGGTGATCTGTCCTGGAAGCACTGCATCGGTCGTCAGACAGGCGGAGCTCTCGGTCTATCTACTCCCACAGCAGCATCAGCAGCATGGCATCGTTATTTCTAAGGGTTTTTTTTCTCCCTCGTGGGATACAGACCGCTATTCTCAGACCCCCAGTGCCAGAGTCGAACAACTGTGGCCTTATAAAAAGGACTGAAAGCAGCGACGAGGACACACACTTCAAGGGGAAAGACCGAATGAACTGCACGCATATTTGGATGTAGCTTTTTGTCCCGGAGAAACGCCACTTGCAGTAAGTAAAACAACAATACAACTTTATTTTATTTTATTTGCGTTGGTTTTACACAGATAACGTGTTTCTTTGGGAGAAACGCGCTGTCGGAGCGTCAGCTGACATTTTAGTAACAGGTTGTTACATTATGTTTATGCATATTTCCTCTCAGCATCTGCTCTGCATAATGCTACCAGTCTATCCTTGTTCCAATGCAATGTTCAGTAATCCAGTCTAGGTTTGTTTTTTTGGTTCTGTTTCACCGAGACCAGCTCTGTTTTTATATCCAGTTTTTCACAAGGATGTAGTGCTCGTCCTCAATGGGCTTTAGAAACACAGTTTTAATTCATGTTTTAATTTATACATTCAAGTCATGGCCTCAAGGATGTCATGATGTCATCTTTGAAAGCAACATTAAAGTGCTTTAGACATTGGTAGATTATAGAAGTGCTTGCAATGGAGTCGTGGGTTTCCCTGCACACACCACTAATTCCTTGCCCCTTTGATGTGTAGGAGGCTGCAGTGAAATATCATCATGTCCCTATTTATCTGATTTTGTT
This sequence comes from Pholis gunnellus, assembly GCF_910591455.1. Taxonomy (NCBI): domain Eukaryota; kingdom Metazoa; phylum Chordata; class Actinopteri; order Perciformes; family Pholidae; genus Pholis; species Pholis gunnellus. The sequence goes on along the minus strand of NC_136529.1, from coordinate 6,548,034 downwards.
CTTTTTTAATGACAGAATGTAGCATGGACTTTTTACAGATAGGTTACATTTCGGGAAGCACGGACAAGTGTGTGAGGCACTACTTTAAACTGACACAACCCAGTGAGTTTCTGACAAAGTGATACAAAAAAAGAAAAATGTTTTTATTTGTCTAAACAGTTGCAGTCAAACAGAGAGAAAATTAGTAAGATGCCCCCATCTCCCCAGTGTGAAATTCAGTTAGTTATTCTGTGTGCATACAAGAGGCTGGATGAGGCAGCCTGGTGTGAGAAGCAAACCAAAAAAAAGAAGAAGAGGACACCATCTTTGCCTGCCTGAGGAGCAGGCGCAGACCGATAAATGTGGAGTTTTGACAGAATATTTGTGGAGGCCATGCAGCCTCTCATCTATCAGCCCTCCACTCCTGAGCGTAACTAGCAGCCTAATCCTCGCTTCAGCTGGAGCTGCTGCCTGCTGAAGTGACACATATCCAAGTTGCCTAGGGGCTTCAATGCCAGCTCAGGAAGGAGCTCGGAACTTATTTGGCGCCGGGGTAAATTTCACCTCATTCGACACCAGCTGGATACACCGGAGCAGCCAAGTGCTTGGTGACACCATGACTGAAGTGGGACTTCATGTGATCCTGACCACCGTCCTGTCTGGTGTCCTGCTGGTGGCCGTGTTGGCACTGGTTTGCTTCTTTTGCTGCAGGTTGGCTGGCTCGCCGCCCCTGGGCGGACCTAGCGGCTTTTAACTAGCCATCTGGAGAAAGGTAAAAGCAACTGGCTCCAGGCATGGCCTTTTTGGATTAATACTGTACCTCGAGATTATATCCATTAATGCAATGGTTTTCTTTTGGTTCAGACCTCCCTGTTGCTTAAACCAGTAACTATGCCAGCTAGCAGTGAGAGTTAACTTTTGGATGTGTTGACGAGGGGATCTCTCAGAGTTTGGAATTTTAATATTTTTCAGATGGTATAGTTTATTATAGTATATAGTGTGTAGTAGGCTCGGCTACAAGAATAGAAGCTTTGTGGGACACACAATTAGTAAAATAGCGGGCGATTTAGATGTTTGCACCCATCTTTGTCAATACTAAATAAAATAACAATCAGAAGCCTTCTGTGAATCGCACCGGTGATAGATTTGTTGTGACAAAAGTATCAGTATTTTTCTCCTTACTGCCAGACGTGTCCAGTCAATCATCCGCTGTTAATCGGCTTTGTTATGGCCCTTAAACCTCTCGGTGCGATGGAGCTCAATCCCATTAAAGTGACCTTGGCTATGAGCACTAGGAAGAAAGGAGGAGGGTGTGAATAATCACAAATGAAAGGCTGACTGGCCAGGACCCATAAGGGCCTCCTGTTGAGACTACTTACATTCACAGCAAGGCCTCCAGCTTAACTTTACCAAGCTCTCCTTGTGCTTCTGCTGCAAAGCCTGATGGACCCGACACTTTTACAACACACACACACAAACATCTTCCCCCAACACGATGACACGAAAACAGACCGACCGCTGGCATTCTCCAGCCGTAATTTGCTGTTTCTTTATTTAGAAAGTCTATGAGAGAGAAGGTGAATAAGCCAATACTACTAATGTCTGTTAAGTTCCCACTCATACTCCAGTGGAGTTGCCAGTTCAATATCTACTGTATATTGGTCACATACAGAGAATTTGAAGCCATACAGCATAAATGAGAGGTGTGTTTTTTGCTGAAAGTGTATTCATCATTTGAGTAAGTACACATTAAACATGTTTGTCAGTCAGTGTATCACAATATGACATATTTAATAACCAGTGTGTGTTCTTCTTCTCTCTCCAGCTGTGAGGCGACAGCAGACAGGCATCCTCCGAGTCTCAAAGTGCCACGTTTAACGCTGTCTGGAGCAACGCGTCAGCCGCACTGGGACGACAACATGAAGGTGACAGCGCTGCTCATCGTTTGCTCCTGTCTGATTTCGGGGAGTCTCGGGAAGCCGCAATTCCCTGGTAAGTTACTGCGTCGTTAGTCAGCAACAACAAGATAATGGTCTGTCAGCTGCCTGTAATGCGTCAGGAGATGTTCAGCACACACGGGAGGGTTTCAAGGTTGTGAGGGGGAATGTTTGGATCCTTTGAAGGAAGTTTACGTATCAAAATAGATTTCCTGTTTGTGTTTTTTACTGGATATTTGTTGCTGCTGAGGTGACGTCAAGAAAAGTAACTGGAATTTATTGTTTCAGAACATTTTTCTCAAAAAAGGATCCCCCTGCTGCTCTTTAGGAGATAGTTGTGTATTTGTCGTCACATTTTATAAGAAGAGATGACCAAAGTCAAATGTGTAGAATATGTGACATTGTATGTCACTTTTAGATGATTTGACTGATTTGGTGAGAATTAGAGCTGCGATGATTACACAATAAGTCGATAGACAGAAAAGTAAGTTGATAGTCAAAAAAGTTTGTCCTTTTTAAGAAAAGATGCCTAAAAGTTTGCTGGTTTAAGCTTTCAATTGTGAGGATCTGATCATGTTCCTTGTCATACATGATAGTAAACAGAATATTTGGGGGTTTTGGACTGTTAGTCCCATAAAACAAGACATACGAAGACACAATAGAACAAAGGAAAGCCTTTGAGCTTATTTCAGGCACAAACGCCCCGAGCCCACAATGTAGTTTAAATGCCTTGATTAGTTTACTGTAGGACATATCAGTTAAAAAGTCACAAGAGGAGAACCCCGACCACTACATGGACTGTTTATAGAATGTACTAGGGCGGTTGCCCCGATCCGTTTCCGATGCAGCGGTCCGGTTGGGAGCCGGAGAGAAGAGAGAGAGAGACGGCCGGCCTCCACAGGTGCCTTCTTATGTCCCGCCTCATGAGTCCCCAGTTCAATCACCTGTCACCTACAGGATACACAGAAAACTGTCACAATAGACAGCCCCACCCTCAGGCAGGGAGGCACACAGCGTATACAATCCTATATTATGACTCGCAGTCATAACACCCCCCCAAAGATCAAACATTTGTTCTCGCCAAGAAATGTTTTCTCAACACCCTACACAATAACAATAACAATCGTCGAGGTATGCCTCACAGTTCTTAACCCTCAAAAGAACCGTATTCATTAACCTCTGGAAAGTGGCAGGTGCATTTCTTAACCCGAAGGGCATGACAGTGTACTGAAGGAAATGATCAGGTGTGACAAAAGCGGAAACCTCGGCTGCACGCGGTGAAAGGGGAACCTGCCAGTATCCCTTCAATAGGTCCAATTTAGTGACAAACTTGGCAGATCCCACTCGATCCACACAATCATCCATGCGTGGGAGGGGGAATGAGTCTGGCGTGGTGACTGCGTTCACCTTGCGGTAATCGTTACAGAAACGAGGTGTTTGGTCAGATTTGGGAACCAGAAGCGAAGGCGAGCTCCATGGACTGGAACTGGGCACAGCCAACCCATTTGCCAGGAGATACTCAACCTCTTTCTGCATGACAGCCCTCTTCACTGGATTGACACGGTATGCATGCTGCTTAATGGGCTTGCTTTCACCAACATCCACATCATGCTGTAATACTGTGGTTTGAGTGAGTTTGTCACCAAATATTGATGCATAGCCGCGAATGAGGTCACAAATATCACCTTTTGCCGGATCTGACAAATAGGACAAATGCTCCTCTATTTTACCCAAAATTTGAGAGTTCTCCAGTCGCGGACACGGCACCGATACAAGGGGCTCACGCAACCCGTTCTCCTCGGGACGGGATGGTGGTGACGCCACAGTCACCGCAGGGGATATACATGGCACAGAAACCGCAGATGGCATGTTAGAGTTATCACGGATGACATACGATTTTAGCATGTTGACATGGCACACACGGGACTTTTTCCTCCTATCCGGCGTTCTAATTACATAATCAGTATAACTTAACTTTCGCTCCACCTCGTAAGGCCCACAGAACTTTGCCTATAGACAAGAGCCAACCACCGGTAACAAGACCAACACCCGGTCTCCTGAAAGGAAACTGCCTACCCAAAACAGGAGAAAACAGAGTAAACAAAAGAGCGGCTCACCCCTACCACTACATGGACTGTTTATAGAATGTACTAGGGCGGTTGCCCCGATCCGTTTCCGATGCAGCGGTCCGGTTGGGAGCCGGAGAGAAGAGAGAGAGAGAGAGACGGCCGGCCTCCACAGGTGCCTTCTTATGTCCCGCCTCATGAGTCCCCAGTCAAATCACCTGTCACCTACAGGATACACAGAAAACTGTCACAATACACAGCCCCACCCTCAGGCAGGGAGGCACACAACGTATACAATCCTATATTATGACTCGCAGTCATAACACCCCCCCAAAGATCAAACATTTGTTCTCGCCAAGAAATGTTTTCTCAACACCCTACACGGGACAACGCATCCGCTACAACATTATCCATTCCTTTAATGTGATGAATCTCGATGTTAAAATCTTGGAGCAGCAGTGACCAGCGCATAAGACGCTGATTGTTGTTGCGCATACACTGTAAAATATAACATGTTGTTTCAACTTAAAAATATGACTTAAAGGGCTGCCTTAAAATTCTAAGTTCAGTGAACTAATAGAATTTGTTCTTTGAACTTCACCAAATGTCATCTTGATTAAATATCCCTTGTTGTGTAAACTTGTGCCTTAGTTCGGTTCATTTGGATTTGTTAATTGATTGAACTGCTTAGGGTAGTTGTTTTAACTTGCAACTCTATTTCAGCTGAATTAAAAAGGTATGTTCATTTTAATTACATTTATCAATTTATTGAACTTAACAAAAAGTTCTACAATAACCTATAATACATGGCAGTAAAAAAGAAACAACCAATTTACATCCAAAAAGTTTATTGGTGCACATTTTCTTAACAGTCAATATTTCTTAACCTCCTACATACATACAATGAGTATGATTCCTTTTAAAGCCAACAAATGACCAGGAGGCTAAATTACACCAGCATATCACAACATAAATATGCCTTATGTAGGCTTGGAAAAGAAGTTCAAAGTCACAGTGATGATTACAGTCATAACAATGAAATAGCTACAATAACAGCAACAACAATGGAGGGACTAAGCTTGTTAAAAAAAAAAGCCGGATTAAGACCTGGATACACAATAGCATCAAGTTTTAAAATCCAGCATATCCCTCTCTGAAGTAACTTATTAAGGCGGTCGCCACCTCTGATGGACTGCACTACAAACTTTCCACTTTAAAGATGAATAATTATGGAAATGGCGTCCCATTTGGTAATCTACTTTGTTGGTTCTCATGAAGCCCTCACCTTGGGCTGGAGGAAATTATAACGGGCGGTTTTCATCCTCTGACTTTCTATCCGAAGCTAACCAGACTTGTGTCTTTCTAATACACAGAACAAGAGAAGGATCCCAAGTTTTGGAATAAGTGGGCCCAGCGGACTCTGAAGAACGCTCTGACGCTGCAAAATCTCAACATAAACAAAGCAAAGAATCTCATCCTCTTCCTCGGAGATGGTAAAAAAAATCTTTATGTTTACTTCCTAATTAATGGAAAATGTCTCCAATTGCTGTGTAAATCCACTTAAAAGGTGGAAGGTTACTTTAGTGCAGAAGGATTTGAATTGCAGTAAGTTCATTAGGAAAGACACAATTTTCCCGTTTGTTGTTTATAATATAATAATATTAATTATGGAGCCGTGCCAACAGTTTTATTGAAGCTGAAATGATGATACAGAGGATCTTGTGAAGGTATGTGCAAATAGCATTCATTTGCTGAATGCTATTCATTCAGCAAATGAATGAGATTTTTCAAATTTCTTCTAACACGCAGGGTGAATGAATAGCAGCAAACAAAACAACTGTGCTGCCACCAGATCACTGGGCTTCTGTTTGTGCTGGGCCGCTCATCGGTCACACAAAAACTTTTTATCCTCCATCTGGTCTCTGCTCTCTCTCTCTCTCTCTCTCTCTCTCTCTCTCTCTCTCTCTCTCTCTATCTCTCTGTTCAGACTATAGACACAACATTACATTCTTGCACACTGCTGCACGCCCGGTCATGTCACATCCGAGTGGAGTGGTGGGGTTGAGACAGAGTAGTTACAAAATAACAGGCACCATCTTAAAAAAAAAAAAGCAGGGAGTGATTGTATAACTGGAAAATGTTTCCCAGACATTGTCTGCGTTTAGGCAAGAAAATCACAGGACTCACAGGAATCGTGACTCAAATGCACAAACTGTGTCCTTTGTGTACCTCTGAGCCTCAGGCTTTTGTGGAACGGAACCGACTTCAACTTTATTTTCAGTGATCACCCCAGACATGGGGCCAATGGTAACACAATTTGTTTTTCAGCTTATATACAATACAAGAAAGGTGTGGCTTATCGCAAGACAAGATCAGGACTTACCAATGAGCATTTTAAACGGTTTCTTATATTTCCCTGTTATTATCTTTAATTTCAGGAAACAAAAAAGAATCATGGACGTTAACATCCTGCATGCTGCAGATTAACTACAGATGTTCCTTTCTTTCTGTGACCTAAAAAGTATCTGTTTTGTTGATCTCTGTTTTTGTTTTTGAAGTAATTTTTATCCAAGAAAATGTTTTGCCTAACAGCAGCCGCCTTGTTCTAGAATGTCAAAGAAAGCAACACTCTTTCATGTGTTGCGTACTGAGCACATTAGTGGATGAAAAGTGTTGCTCATGTGCAGGTGCTTTGTTTCCCGCCCTGAGGGAAAACTAATGCAATCCTAATGGTGGACCTGCTTTTGGTGTTTAGGGATGGGCGTTCCCACGGTGACAGCTGCTCGAATACTGAAGGGTCAGCTGAACGGACAGAGTGGAGAAGAGACGCAGCTGGAGATGGACAAGTTCCCCTTTGTGTCTTTGGCCAAGGTCTGACTTGGTTATTATTATATATGTGCAACATGGCCCAATGTATTGATCGTGCTGTGGCCATTAAACAAGGTCATTCAGTGTGTCACGTCACACTGGTCTGTGTATTATGTTATAGATTTGATAAAAGGACTATTAGAGTAAATTGATTATTTACACCTCAGGAATCATTAGCAAATACTGGCTTTAAATGAGTCTGGTGATGGTCTTTATTTTTCTATCTTTATTCGCATGAAAAGACAAAAAGCAACAATTAAGTGGTCCGACTAACAAGTGTTGTCTGTGCAGCCAAAGCCAGAAATAATTTATAGACTCCCATTGTTGTCCAAAAACTATTTAAAACACACACATGCACCTAATGCCAGCTCTAGCATGAAGTGGACATATAAAAATATGTGTCCTTAATACTATTTACTACTTCTATTTTAATTAGTTGATTAAAAAGGCAGCATCCAGTTAGTCCCATCGGGTTACAAATACAAGTGAAGAAAAACCGCACCGAGAACCTCCAGCAATAATATGGTTGACAAACCAAATCTATTTGGATAATCCACAGGAGAACAGTGTTTGGAGATTTGCTTTAAGTAAAAAAGTTGGACACAATACAAATGATCTCAATGTATGAACAATGTGTGGGAGAATCATAGAAGAAAGATTTGAATAGGCCTAATTAATGAGGGTACTTGCTGTGCGTAACATGATGCGCTGTGCATCTAACACTGTTCCTGCTGATATTCTACTGAAAGAGAACTTAACACATCCTACGAACAGCTGCAACATTGAGTTGTAATAAAAAAAAAGAAAACAAGTAAACAAAGGCTCTGCTCAGAATCCCATACTGGCACACTATTTATACTAAATGTGACGTAACACTTGCTTCTCATATATGCACAGAATGACACACTGTTGGTTTTGATCGTTTGACTCAGCATTTAAACACTCTGCTATTGTAGGAATTAAAGTGTCATGTCCCAACACATGACAACACACACACCCCCCATCACAAGCACTTCAGAAAGACTATTAACAATCCTGTTTGATATTTGAATTCTGACAATTGTCAATGGCGTTTAACTCTGCAGACATACAACACTAACGCTCAGGTGCCAGACAGCGCCGGCACCGCCACAGCTTACCTCTGCGGGGTCAAGGCCAACGAGGGCACGGTGGGCGTGAGTGCAGCTGCTGTCCGATCCCAATGTAACACCACACAGGGCAATGAGGTCACCTCCATCCTCAGATGGGCTAAGGATGCAGGTAGAGTGAGATTAAATAAAACGTAACACAGACGTTTCTCCATCTACAGGGACTGAGATGCTGAATTGTAATTTTTGTAATCAATTATCATACGTTTCATGACCGAGGAAAACCTACATGTTGTTGTAGTTGAATGCGGCATTAATGGAAAGTGGGAATACATTCAAAGTGATGCTCTTAATACATGTTTTTCCACTCTGCTCAATCCCTTTTTCTGCCTTTGAACCAAACTTATCCTCAGAGTTGACAGCAACTTAACCCAAAAAAGTTATTTATGGATGTATCCTCATTTAAAATTCCAAGAGATACGTTTTGAACCAAACATTCTTTTTGAAAATCTCTATCTGGCCACCCTTGCTATGAAGCTTTTTTTTTTACTGCATCCTTGATTAAAACCATTTGCACATGGGTCTACAAGTGGCTTCAATATCATGAATCAGTTCAGTGCTGAGTCCATGAAGTCAGAACACAACACAGAGCCAAATCTCATGAAAAAAGTTTTGATTAAAACACTGACAGATGTCCCAAAGAATGACATCTGGTTTTTACCCTTCAAGGATACATCACGGTGTTGTGCAATCTGCTTCTTGTGTAACACAACACAGACGAAATGCACCACAAAGAAGGAAAGGACTGAGTTCCATGGATTTTCAGAGGGAGGTGGTGGGGATAAGTTAGAAGTGGGTGAGGGTCAGGGTATGTGTGGGTTCACGGGTCACAGATAATAAAAAATCCAATTGTTCCTCGGAGAAACACGACAGGCAGCAGCTGACCCTCTGCACAGAGCAAATAGAAATGTGAAAAGTTATTTCCATCATTTTACAAGACTTTCCTCTGCTGGTTTTGCCTTTAAAGTTGTACTTTTTACATCCAGAAGATTGATTAACTGACAAATAGTTTGGTTATGCCTTAAGTAAAAGGTTCATTGATCATTGGTGGACATTACTGTTACACAATGTTGTTCAGACTAGGTATGTGCAAAACCAGCATTTTCAGGTGGCACTATGCAATAAAATTGCAATGTAAAATACATATATTTTGATAAATAAAAATGCTTAGCCCTCATTCAGACAGCTGCCTGTGTGTGCATGTGTGTGTATCCACTTCAGGCAAGTCAGTGGGAATAGTGACGACGACCCGAGTCAACCATGCGACTCCCAGTGCTGCGTACGCCCACTGCGTGGACAGAGACTGGTACTCCGACAGTGAGTTGCCAGCTGAAGCACTGAAGGACGGCTGCAAAGATATCGCCAGACAACTCTTTGAAAATATTCCCAACATTGATGTGAGTTAAAAGTATTATTCAATTTCTAATATACAAGTTATTATCAAGTTTCACTAGAAAAACCCCTCAGAGTTTCAAGTGATGACTTTTATTTATTTAAATGGCACTTTCTTATGTTTTGTCACCTGAAAGAGTACCAACATTGGAATAATCAAATAGTGTAACCAGTTTCTGGAGTTAAACATTACACACAAATAAAAAGTTTATGCTCCAGCAACCTCAGACAAACTTAGAGTTAATTATATGTTAATCCTAAAAGCCTCATCTCTAATTGAAACGTACTGTTTGACAATATGAACAATAAAGCATTAATCTAACCACATATGTCCTAGTAAACAAGCATTTCTACTTATCATACTGCAAGTACTAGGACTGACTTCAGCTTCAGTCTTTAGCATGATATCATGTTGTTATTTAGCCATAAAGTGCATATTTAAGACCAATTTACAGGGTTCTTATTTAGAAAGAATCAGCTTGAAACATTCATTCCGAAAAACCTTGTTTTCAAACTTGCATAATCAATTAGAATAATTAGCTAGCTACAGCTGATAAAAAAAGATTGCAACTTCTTATTCTGTTCTTGCGACTTTCCAGGTGATTCTTGGTGGGGGGAGGAAGTATATGTTCCCCAAAAACCAGTCGGATGTAGAGTACCCCGGCGTTGCGAAGCACAGTGGCACACGAAAAGACGGAAGAAACCTGGTGCAGGAGTGGATTGACAAAATGAAGAATAAAGTACATTTCTCCTCTTTCCTCTCTTTACTTCTCCTTGTTTCTCGGCTCCCTCTTTTATCTTCCCAATTCAATTTCCATATTTAGGAGTTCAAAGTGTCTGCAGTGCTGTCACTCACATTGTTGTTGTGCTGTACATTTGTGTCTTTGTGCAGAAAGGTCATTATGTATGGAACAAGAAGCAGCTCTTATCACTGAACCCTAATAGCGTGGATTACTTATTGGGTGAGTTTCCAGTCTCAGTAATTATGAAACTCTCATTGAAGTGTAAATGAAGAGCCATACGTGTATGTATTTGCTGTAGGCTTATTTTCTGCGTTTCATATCCTATTTCTCCTTGAACCGTGCCTTCTGTTGTTCCAGGTCTCTTTGAACCTATGGATTTGCCGTACGACTTGGAGAGGAACAGTGAAACTGATCCCTCGCTGACAGAGATGGTGGAAGTGGCCATCAAGGTCCTTAGGAAGAACCCCAATGGATTTTACCTGCTTGTCGAAGGTAAGCTTGTGGTGAAATTGGAAGGTCATCTTTTGGCGTCGGACCGGTTTCACAAAGATCTGTCAGCCTTATCTCCTGACTAAGTCAAATCTTAGTTTCTGTTGGTGACATTGCAGATTTCTATAGTAAATATCCCTTAAGGCCTTCTAATACAGTTGCAACCCAACATTATTTAAAAAAAAAAAAATTATTAAAGAAATAGTAAAACACTTGTTTGCTTTCTTTCTGAAACTGTGATGAAAAGAAGGAGATCAAGCTCAGTTTGTTGGTGATGAAAGTATTAGGGATCTTTACAGGCGTTAGAGGGTGTTTTTTTCACTTTCACTTTTGTTCCACAAAAATAAAATAATTTAATCACTGACATCTGCTGACTTACTTCAAAGAGGAAAGCATGACTTAGTTTGCGGTTTGCCAGCAATGCCGTGGAGAATGAAAAAGAGAAACAAGAAAAAGCTGTTTTAAGAGACATCACAAAGCTACTGGGAGAATATGGGGTACCAAAATCGTTGCTACAAGCCATCCTGTGTGTGTATGATCAGTCAAACATGTCTCCAGTGGATGTTGGCCTCCGCCAGAGTGGTCCCTTGTCATCGATCTGTTAGGGATTTTCATGAACAGGATCAAAAGGTGTGTGGAAGGTGAGTGTCCAGTTTGGGGACTTCTCTTCTGCTCTTTGCAGATGATGTGGTTCTGTTGGCTCCATCAGGCGGTGACCTTCAGCACGCATTGGGGCAGTTTGCAGCCAAATGTGAAGCGGTCAGGATGTGAATAAGAAAACGGTGGATTGTCTTGTTCACCAGTGAGGGTAAAATGGACCAGGACGTAGACTACCTTGGGGTGGCTGGGCTTAAGGATAGGGTGAGTAGCTCTTGCTACTTTATGTCAGCTGAGGTGGCATCTGATCAAGATGCACTCATTGATGCCTCTCTTTAGAGGTTTTCTGGGCACATCCAACTAGTAAAGAGGCCAGGGGTAGACCCAGAACACTGCTGGAGAGATTGATATCTTGCCTGGGAACACTTTGGAGTCGCCCAGGAAGAGCTGGAAAACGTTGCTGGGGAGAGGGACCCCTGGCAAGCCTGCGATCCGACCACAGATAAGCAGAAGATAATGGATGGATGGTTCACTTATAGCTAAGTTTACACAAGAAAACGTCCATCAAACCTTTGAATTACTTTTACAAGGAGCATGTTAACAACAGCTTGAATCCATTCTTTTCGAGAAGTAGGCAGCTTTGTAAACATACGCTAGCAGGGTGGCCCGTCGTCCTTCAGCCAGAGAGTTTAAAAGCAGCTATTTCTCAAGTCTTGCTGCCAACTTCCCTTCACTTAATTATCCCTTGAAGGAAACACATTTTGCCGCAGATAACATAAAATGAATACATAAAAGCCACAACATATCAAAGGCAAAGCAGACAAGGACTCAGAGGAAGGGACAACACTGATAAGACAGCAATTATCAACCATGAAAACTGAGAAACATTATAGTTTGTGGTTTAAAATATTTCTGTTGCTGGTTATTCTAGGCAGTTTATGTAGGAGAAGAGAAAACATGAGGCATTCGCACAAAAGGTCTGTATTGGTCTTATCATTATCATTGGAACAAGTACTGAGAAATCTGTGAATGTTCAAGGCCAGAACAATATGAGGAACAGAAGGCACAGGAAGGTTGTGGTGTTGATAACTATGTGCATGAAGCATGATTACAGTCAATCACCTGCAAGTATGACAGTGACTGTTCAGCCAGACTGAGCGAGAAAAAAAGGGGGTCAGTATGTATCAAACAGAGTGCTTGACCGATCGTTGAATACCGTCTGAAAGAAGGTGAAAGAAGGCCCTCAAACCTTTTAGACGACAAAATAGTGGGACCATTAAAAAAACGACAATCTGACAAGCATGCCCCATTCACGCAGCGACCCGTCAGGTTTATGGAGAGAAGACAGTAAGCACAGTTTGAACTTCCCTCTCAAGTTGTCTTATTTTTAATTCTTCAGACAAATACTTTGGCACTAGCTCCAGTATTGCCTTTTTAGAAAGACTTTCTGAGTGATCGAACAGCTTCAGCCATGGTCGCACGACATGTCATACAAACTACTTTTTTTAAAGAATAGCCCAACATTAATAGACCCAGTGAAACAGGAGTTCGGGCATCTTTAGCGGTTGTAATGTGACATTTTAACAATACTATTCAAACCGAATATGTAGCCAGTAGTATAGTTATAAAAAGGATTTAAATCAAATCCTCAATGTTGTTACGCGATATGAAGTTGTAGGACTGTTAACCTCCACCCAGCCCTCTTTACCTGTGTTGTTAAATCAAAAAGAAGAGAATAAAGGTAAAATAATGATTTAGACATGGGGCGACTGTGGCTAAGTGGATTGATCCCCGCCTCCGGGTCTGCTAGTCGCATGTCGATGTGTCCTTGAGCAAGACACTTAACCCCAAAATTGCTCCCGTAGCTGTGCCTACGGTGTAGAAATGTGATAGAATCTGAATTGTAAGTTGCTTTGGATAAAAGCGTCTGCTAAATGACTGTAATGTAATATAATGGAATGGAAATGTACGTTTTTGTACGCTGGAATCCAAACACGCACCACTTACTATGATTTTTCTGCGCTAGCTAGACACCAGTTAGCAGTCAAGTGCGGTTTTATATGATAGGTGGGGTTAGCTAGTTGCCCCACATCAAATTTGACTGGATACATCAATGTTACCTCAAGAGATAAATGAACAATTAACACAGAAAAACTGGATTAGAAATTTCACTGTGTCTTTAACAGCGAACTGGAAATATTTGCCCCTCTGTCAGGAGGACGCATTGATCACGGACACCACGAGGGCAAGGCCAAGCAGGCTCTTCATGAAACTGTGGAAATGGACAGGGCCATCGGTCTGGCAGACCGCTTGACCAGCATCCATGACACACTGACAATAGTTACTGCTGATCATTCTCATGTGTTCAACTTCGGGGGCTACACAGTCAGAGGAAACACAATATTTGGTACGTAATGATGTGCATTCGGTACTGTGTGTATCGTTGTCGTACCACATGTTTAGTGCTGTAAGTTACATTTTCAGGTCTGGTTCTGTTGTGATGATGGGGCTCAATGCATCCACAGGTCTGGCCCCAATGCTGAGTGATGTTGACCAGAAGCCCTTCACCTCCATCATATATGGGAACGGACCAGGTTACAAGCTTATTAACGGCGCGAGGGAGAATGTCTCCACTGTTGACTACCGTGAGTAATATCAAGAAGGACAGATTGCCATAACTAAACTTCATTGACTTTCAAAAATAATTGTGTATTTTTTTATGATTCCCCAAAAATAACTTTATAATGGTAGATATTGTAATATCACAAGTTATTTTAGTCATACAAGGATGAAACTATTGCAGAGGAGGAGACATTCCTAGTTTGAGTAAACATGACTTAGTAAGAGGATTGCTCTGTCTTGACACAGAATGACTTGTAACACAAGTTACGAGATAATCTCAGATTAATGCTGCATAACTAAAATTAAAAGGTGCCCTGTGGAGTTTTCTTATGAATCAACACAAGTTATATTTACGTTCAGTGTTACTCACCAAAATGTATTTTCGTCTATGTTTTCTGGAGTTCTAACAAATGTGTTACGAATGCATTTCCTTCCCCATAAGACATTTGAAAAGCCAACTTTTTTTTTTACATCCATGTTTACTTTTGGTCTTCTTCTTCCATGCTTTGTTGCACAGCCATGTGCATTACTTGGCCAGTTACCGCCACCTGTAGATCAGTAAAATCGTGTGAAACCATTGGCTCCACAGGGAACCGTTAACTTTGCGGTGGACTTTTTCCCTCCATGCTTCAGGAATTAAAAACAACAACCTTTTCTCTTTGCCCCTGCCTCTCAGAGGAAAACAACTACCAGGCCCAGGCAGCTGTACCTCTGAGCATGGAGACTCATGGAGGAGAAGATGTAGCTGTGTTTGCTAAAGGTCCCCTGGCTCACCTGCTGCATGGGGTCCACGAGCAGAACTACATCCCCCACGTGATGGCGTACGCAGCCTGTATCGGCCAGAACAGGGAACACTGTTTCTCAAGCAGCGGGTCTGCCGGTTTACGCCCCGTCCTCTCCAGCATGGCAGCCCTTCTCACAGTCACCCGAATTCTGTGCTGACCTCCCCCCTGATAGTCCTCAACCTATTCATAACACTTCATACATTTCAATTTATAAATTTTTTTAAAATTTTCTAATTCTACTCTAAGCTATCTTGATCATAGGACCACTGTTTCTGTTTTTGTTATGAAAATGAATTGAGAAAAGCATAGGGATGTCGGTTTTAGGCAGTTCAGGCAAATATGGAAAAAAATACAAAAGAATTGATCCCCCTTGATGCACTGAAATGAAAAGTGGTGTTGCAGAGATCACCACAAAATCAGAGATCTCAGTTGTGATTTGTCCATTGAATAGTTTGTTTTTGTTAAGGGTTTTAGGACCCATTAAGTCTCCTTGTAAAATGTAAACCCTTTAGGTTAGATTGAATTTGCAAATATTGAATATATGTTTAATATTTTAAATGTGCAGATAACATAATCTACCTCATAAACTTGCAAAAGATCTCTCATGTAATTATGGAGCGTTCAAAAGGGCACATTTCGATGGACAAAATTTATGCCGGAACCAGAGGCAAGAGTAAAAGGAATATATTTCTTGTCATGAAAAAGCCCACCTACCATTGTTGTGTCCAATAACAGAAGTTGTAAAACCTCTTAACCAATAAAAGAAATGTGTTCTGATCATCTTTTGTCAGTTTTGTTGCAACAGTATTGGTTTTAAACTTCTCCTAAACATTGTTAAACTCCTAAAGTCCAGTTTGTTTAAGATTTGTGTGAACACTCTACCTGGGTACGGTTCATCTGTGCCCAGGTCTACTTAAAATAAGATAAGATAATCCTTTATTAGTCCCACAGCGGGGAAATTTGAGACATCAGTAAAAAACAAAAACAAGAAAATAAAAACAAAACTTGAAAAGTTAAGTCCCTTTTTAAGTCGAGTATGTTGTGGAAAATATTCCTATACCCGCTTTGCGTGAGTCTTTTAATGCTGAAAAACATAATACCAAAAACCAGGTTGTCTTTTCAGTATTTATTCTCTGCGCAGAGAAGGTTCAATCATCACAACAGAATTCGTTCAGTCTCAGTGAGGAAGAACCAAGAAAAAAGTGAACAAGCTTTCTTTATACAGAATGAGCAAAAGTGAGGGCCGATGGCCAAGGTTACAGACTTTTGGTCTCAGACTGATAGGAACAACAATGAACAAAAACAACCACCAACCAAAACAAGCAGCCTGATGGCCTTGGTGCTGTAATATTCTCATACAACACAGTTAGTTATCTATGTGAACAGGCAAGGGAGAAGTCTTCTTTTGCACAACAGAGAAACGGTGAAGTTCAACAAAGTTCAGAGCAAAATTACTCATGCATTAACACGATATACTGAGTAGAAATATATACTAATAAAGTAGAAATATATACTACGTAAAAAATTACCATTACAAGTACGGTAGAGTTGCAAAGTCATTTCTTAATGCCAGTCCCCGAAGGGTAGTTTTTAATCTCTTTCGAATATTTTTACAGAGCAAAATGTAACAATAAGAATTGCGTTTATGAAGGAATGAAGCTTTCTGACACTAGACCAAAAATAGGCTGATCGCTGAAAAGAAGTGGTTTTGTACAGACGTTACTTCAATGACACAGTTTTGTGGTTTTTCCCACATGTAAAACTTCACACGGATTTAGGATTCGTCACACGACAGAAATACCTCAGTGAACATCCTTCTTTCAGAGTGTCACATATGTTGTATGCTGTACTTTTCCATCTGCTCCATTGTGTGGAATGTGAATAGACTGAAGCCACTCATTCCTTGGCTTCATGCGGTCACTGCGAAAACAGAGGAGGACTCATGTTGGTTGAAGCATGAAAAGGGGAGGTTCAGTGTAAAATGGGTATGAAATGAGGTCCTTATGCTGTCAGTTGTACATTCTCAATATCTCCGTGGAATCTACTGAGCCCCTCGGGGGCCACTTCATGCTTTTATTTTGCCTTGCTTTGGTGATTTGGATTTTTCTTCTATTCCTCTTGGCAGCTTAAAATCGTTGTCCCGTAATCCTGATTTATCTTTTATATTCTAAATTTAGAGATAGACGACGATGGGTATCAGATTGTAGGGCATGAATATTCAATTGGGCTTTCAACCCCCAACTTCCTCGAGCTTTCAGATATTTTGTGCATGGCTCGCAGTGCTTCTTATGTTTCCTGAATAATGAAACCTTTCATTTTCTAAAACGAAACCAGGCCAAAGATTTGTACTGTGTGTATGGTACTTTAAACCTTGCCAAAGCTTTGCCATTCAATCTATCCATCAACGACAAGACAAGGGGCTACGATGGACAATAGGCGAAGTCTCCCTCTTCTGTTCACGTCTCAGGTCTACATGAATGCTCGAGGGGGCCTCACCAGACGTGCAATTTTCTGAGGCAAGCCATAGTGTCTATCACAAAGCCATGTGTAAGGCTGCATACTAGAAACACTATAATCTTCTACGTCTCAACCGTCTATCCCCATATGGGATCTTGTCCTTTTATCCTGCCAGCATGTACGATGTTTTGTGTTTTAAAAGTTAGAGTGGACTTTTTCTACCATTCCACGCAGTCATTGACCTGGTTACAGACGTCTGAATCACTGCCCATGTCTGATTCAAAAGGCCTGCTGTTGTGCCAAATGATGTCTGTTTATCTTAATTAGAGAGACAACTGCACCAATCAGCTACAGTCAACAAGAACTAGCCATAGCGCGGACGAGATTGAGGCAGCTGGACAAGCTTTTGCAAGTCGATTTGCAGGAATAACATCGCTTAAAGTCCCTGCACACACACAGTTGTTTTCATCCGTGTTGGCTGATTAGACACCTGCTGAGGTTGAAGGTGGGACGTCATCGGCCTCCAGGTACCAATAAGGACAATAAAGGTGTAATTTGTCTCGCCTAGCAGGGAGAGGAAAACAGAGAGGAAATAGAGGGAAAGTCCTGAGAAGATGTCGACTGATAATACGTTTTCAGGACGGAGACATCACCCTCTCATATGGTAGGGCAAAGCAAATAATACAACATTCCCAACAAGAAATCAGTATTAATATTAAAGAGTAGGATTTTCCTAAAAAACAATGAATAGACTCATGCAAAAATAATCTCTCTGAATCATCACTTGTGACCCACTAAGTGTGTTGTGCTCTCTATATCTGCAGAGACCTATTTTGCAGTGTTCAGGATGTTTCTAAGATGACTTTTGAGACAATTTGTGCTTTTCATTGATAGTGCAGAGAGACAGGAAGTGTGGGGACAAGGGGAATGACCTGCAGCAAACGGGCCTGCGTTTAGCAGTTTTGTATAGCAGCTGGAACAAATTGATGTATAACGTATGTATGATACTGTCATATGGGAGTACAGTTGGAGTTTTCTCACCTTAAAGTTTAAGGTGAAAAATGGGGAAAGCTAATGTAATCTAAGTTACATTTTATTCAACAGATTATTTTTATGAACATGAAACTAATAAATAACCTTTTCGGATACTTGTTTAATCAAGAAGAAAAACTTGCTATAGATGATAGTATATGTAAAAATGGAAGTTCTTGTTGTAGCGATAAGAGCTTTCACGGTCAGCCTGATGGAATGGAAAAAAAACTGCAGCTGTCCTGCTGTGGATATAGATCTTGATCGACCCTGAAAAGTTCTGACTGTGCCATGAAAGCGTCACTCGTCCTGACACCACAGACATCAAGTCGCTCATCAAACACGCCGCCTCAACCTCTCCCAGCAGCGTGCTGTGACAGCTCGATGCTTTCCATTTCACGTCCTCTTGGTCGCCATCTCCCTCTCCCACTTTGATTTGACCACTTTTAGTGTTATGATGTCTTATATCAATCAATCTCTCTATTTATATCAAGGACCCTCGCTTGAATCTGTGTCATGATCTCCAGCTCTTTGATTCGCTGCGGGCATGGTTGACTAACGAGGGGGAGAGAAGCTTGTTGGAATTCAGAGCCTCAGACAGATCAAACTAAGAAAGCAAGGCAAGGCTGACAGCTACGGGGGCTGCTGTATAAAAGGAGCAGTGAGGCTGCAAGAAGATGCTAATTCTCCTCCTTTCAATGCAGACATCCTTCTCCGGGGCAAAATGGAGTCGATGACCCTCGTCCTTTGGGTAATCTAGTTCAGCTGAGTGCATTAAATAAAGCACACAATAATCCACAACCTGATTTGCTCTGCAAAATAATTATAAATGCAAAAAAGAACGATTATTATTCATTATATGACTGGGAATAAACCTCAGTCCTCATTTTGATGAATTTGGATCAAATGTTTGAAATTTGAAAGGGTTTGTACTACTAGCTATTGCACTTTCTTTGAATGCTATGCTGAATACTTGCTGCACATTTCTGGACCTGTTTATGATCTCTCATAGTCTCTTGTCGTTTCCTACTGTGAAGAGGTGAACGTGTCTTAATCGCCTTTTGTCTACACACCCTCCCCAGCGCCCATCACCCCCCAGTAGGCAGCCAGCATGAGGGCTAATCCCTCTGCGGCTAATGAAGGCTTTGATGGTATGGTTTCTCCAATTCTCCTCCGCACAGCCTCGCAGTCATGAATGCAAGAACCTTAAATGCCCCTCAGAATGTGCTGGGACCTCAAAATGTGCTGGGACTGAGAACTGCTGGGGATGAGTGAACTTGAGAGTGAGACCAGCCGTGGTGGACAATTTTATGGGAGGAAGATTTAGTAATAAAGCCAGGGAGTGATGTGCAAGGCAAATCTGCACATTAACTAGACTCACATGAACTTACACAATAGATCCCACATTATCCACAAAGGTTTAAATTGTTTCAAAGTAACGACATAACCCATAAAGACCATCATTAACAATTAGAGACACAAGTGTTTTAGGGTGACGGCTGGTCGATCTGATATTGGGGGCACTTAGTGAAACAAAGTCTCAATTCTTTGGTTTGTTGGCATGCTGGGAAATAAGTAATCTATCAGGTCGATGTGTCAGTGACAAGATAGATTTCCCCTCTGAAAAATGTTGTAAGTGACTTCTCTGTGTTGTCTCTGTGTCAGCCAAACTCCTTTCACATGCTGCGCTCACCAACTGTTGATAAGGTAACACTGTTATCTCTTATCGCACGGTCACATGGCACGCATAGTAAGTCTCCCATTCACTGTCAACGGAGCAGCTTCAGAGAGAGTTGGTCGATGGCATCGCAGATTGCTGAGATGTACATAAACATCTGGAGTAAAGAAAAGCATGTCCTCTGCCTTTACATTGTCCTTGACCCGGAGAGCAGCGGTAGGTTTCAGGTTGTTTAGGTTTTGGATCTGAGTGGTTGGAAATCAGATGGGGGATAGGACTCTGCAGGCTGGAAATCAGACGGGGGACAGGGCTCTAGAGGCCGGAAATCAGACGGGGGACAGGACTCTAGAGGCTGGATCTCGGGCGGTCGACCAGACTGCAGGACTTGCTTCCGAAGCGGGGGCTCCGGCGGACGGCCGGACTGCAGGACATGCTTCCGAAGCGGGGGCTCCGGCGGACGGCCGGACTGCAGGACATGCTTCCGAAGCGGGGGCTCCGGCGGACGGCCGGACTGCAGGACATGCTTCCGAAGCGGGGGCTCCGGCGGACGGCCGGACTGCAGGACATGCTTCCGAAGCGGGGGCTCCGGCGGACGGCCGGACTGCAGGACATGCTTCCGAAGCGGGGGCTCCGGCGGACGGCCGGACTGCAGGACTTGCTTCCGAAGCGGGGGCTCCGGCGGACGGCCGGACTGCAGGACTTGCTTCCGAAGCGGGGGCTCCGGCGGACGGCCGGGCTGGACAGGCTCGGACTGCAGGACTTTTTGCCGAAGCGGGGGCTCTGGCAGACGGCCGGGCTGGACAGGCTCGGGGAAGCCGGACTGGATGGGCTGAGGCTCGGGGGAGCCGGACTGGACGGGCTGAGGCTCGGGGGAGCCGGACTGGACGGGCTGAGGCTCGGGGGAGCCGGACTGGACGGGCTGAGGCTCGGGGGAGCCGGACTGGACGGGCTGAGGCTCGGGGGAGCCGGACTGGACGGGCTGAGGCTCGGGGGAGCCGGACTGGACGGGCAGAGGCTCGGGGGAGCCGGACTGGACGGGCAGAGGCTCCGACTGGAGCTCGGAAGAGCCGGACTGGAAACACTGGGGCTCAGGGGAACCAGACTGGGAAGACTGGGGCTCAGGAGAGCCGGACTGGGAAGACTGGAGCTCAGGAGAGCCGGACTGGGAAGACTGGAGCTCAGGAGAGCCGGACTGGGAAGACTGGGGCTCCGGCTGGAGCTCGGGAGAGCCGGGCTGGGCGGACTGGGACTCCGGCTGGAGCTCGGGAGAGCCGGGCTGGGCGGACTGGGACTCCGGCTGGAGCTCGGGAGAGCCGGGCTGGAAACACTGGGGCTCAGGGGAGCCAGACTGGGAAGACTGGGGCTCAGGAGAGCCGGACTGGGAACACTGGGGCTCCGGCTGGAGCTCGGGGGCTGGTGATCGTTGCTCCTCGGAGACGGCGCCGGCAGGGGCTGGTGATCGCTGCTCCTCGGAGACGGCGGCGGCAGGGGCTGGTGATCGCTGCTCCTCGGAGACGGCGGCGGCAGGGGCTGGTGATCGCTGCTCCTCGGAGACGGCGGCAGCTGAAGGTCGCTGCTCCTCGGCGGCGGCGGGAGCTGAAGGTCGCTGCTCCTCGGCGGCGGCGGGAGCTGAAGGTCGCTGCTCCTCGGCGGCGGCGGGAGCTGAAGGTCGCTGCTGCACGGAGGCGGCAGCGGCAGGCACAGGAGGTCGCTGCTGCACGGAGGCGGCAGGCACAGGAGGTCGCTGCTGCACGGAGGCGGCAGGCACAGGAGGTCGCTGCTGCACGGAGGCGGCAGCGGCAGGCACAGGAGGTCGCTGCGGCACGGAGGCGGCAGGCATAGCAGGTCGCTGCTGCACGGAGGCGGCAACGGCGGGCACAGGAGGTCGCTGCGGCACGGAGGCGGCAGCGGCAGGCACAGGAGGTCGCTGCTGCACGGAGGCGGCAGGTACAGGAGGTCGCTGCGGCACGGAGGCGGCAGGCACAGGAGTTCGCTGCTGCACGGAGGCGGCAGCGGCAGGCACAGGAGGTCGCTGCTGCACGGAGGCGGCAGCGGCAGGCACAGGAGGTCGCTGCGGCTCTGAGGCGGCGAGGCTCAACCACATGGCAAAGCCTGCTAGGAATAGGCTCACCTCATCGGCGGCGACCGCGTGCGGGAGCGACTGCGTCGCTGAGGCGCCTGCGGCCGGGTTCGGGATAGGCTGCGGTGCCGAGGCGGCGGCGGTCAGGTCCAGGAGAGGCTGCGGCGCTGAGGCGGCGACGGCGGCCGGGAACCGCTGCGGCGACGAGACGTCGGCGGCTGGGTCCGGGAGAGGCTGCGCTGCCGAGGCGACAGCAGGAGTCGGTCGGACCGTCGACAGGACAAGGGGAGCTGGAGTCGGTCGGACCGTAGACAGGACACGGGGAGCTGGAGTCGGTCGGACCGTAGACAGGACACGGGGAGCTGGAGTTAGCTGTGGCCTAGCGGGATCAGGGGATCGCTGCGGCCCAGCGGGAACGGGGGATCGCTGCGGCCCAGCGGGAACGGGGGATCGCTGCGGCCCAGCGGGAACGGGGGATCGCTGCGGCCCAGCGGGAACGGGGGATCGCTGCGGCCCAGCGGGAATGGAAGACTGACCCCTTCGCTGCCTCTGCCTCTTCTTTGGGGTAACAGAGCGGCTTAATTCCAGCTCGAGGCTAGCCTGCTGGGGGTTCAGCGGCCCTGCAGGTCCTCCTCTGGCCCAGCACATCTCCCGAAGTGGGTCCAACGGCAGCGGCCCCAAGGGAACGGGGAATTGCTGACCCTTCCTCTGCTTCCCTCGAGGGTTCACAGGGCAGTCCACCAGGTAACGGTTAGCCCCTTGAAGACTCGGAGGCCCTCCCAAGACCAGGCGGGTTCCCGCAAACTGTTCATGCCAATCAGGGGAAAAGCGCTCGAAACATTGGTCCCCTGACTCCCACAAGTCACAGCCTGCCTTCTGGACCCTCCGAGGCCCTCCAAAGGCAGGGCGGGTTCCCACAAACGGTAAAACCCACTCAGGGAGACGACCATCCCAATGGTGGTCTGCTGAGTCCACTTCTGGCCAGGTTCTTCTGTCACGGGGCATGGTGGAGGACTCAAGCGCAGACCAGGCAGAGTAGTATGAAGAGAGTAATTTTAATAAACAAAACAAACCAAATGTAGACCATACAGGAATCGGCAGGGGATCCACAGAGCAGAACAGAGACGAGGGAGGAAATTCCAGCAGGACAGGGAAGACAGACGGGAAAACCGGGAACAGGACAAGCCGAACGGGCGGGTAGACAATACAAGAACCTGGCAAGGAGTGACTGAGGGGCAGGAGTTTATGTAGGGGGAAGAACAGGTGAGAAGAGTTGTGCTGATGAGGGGGAAGTGCTTGATTACTGATCAGCGGCAGGTGAAGGGAATTAGGCTGAGGGAGTGACTGACAGGTAGAGTGAGGAGGGTAGACAAACACAGAACACAGAGGCAAAGCCTAATCGTGACATCTATATTGCACAGTCTCTGCCCTACCATCAAGTATTTTACTTTGTACGTCAGATCGTACCATTATGACGGTAGGGCAGGGCAGCATATGTGCATTATAGATACCCCATTATATCTACACTGGGAAAAAAAAAACATTCTTCGTATCCACCACGTTTACTGCGAAGACGATATGCCCCACTACTTGATAGAAGGGCTGACACTGTGCATGATGGGACAGTTTTTGGCAGGTCTGAAAGAATGTGTGTATAACTTTTGCTTGGGAAGAAGAAACTTCTCCATATTCGCCAAGGTTATTAGGCACGTTCTGAAGTATACACAAACTATAATACTTGATGGTGGGGCGGAAACTGTGCATTATGGATGTTTACGTGGCCTTCGTCAGCTCCTTTGGTTTATCGGCAAGTTGTCCAGAAATAACTTTCCTATGCAGTTAGCTGCAATAGTAAATCACATTTAGTCACATCGCTGTTCGCTTTTGCTCATTCTGTTCTGTGTTTACTTTTTTACATGAATTTGGAAAGTTTAGGAGGCTTGTGCTGCTTGCCCCAACATAAGATCTTTTAATTACCTTCAGCCCGCAGCAGTTACCTGCTTTATTAGTCTCAAAAGGTTGGCCGGCAGAGGGTTTAACATAATGTGTACTGACAAGATAGCAGTATACCCGTATTATTTTGGCTGGTGGGACAAGGTGCCTGGTAAGCGCCAAGCCAATATGACATGAATGAACATGATGCATTCTGGTCTACTGAGGCTGCTGCTGGTGTATAAACTGATATCTCTGCTCCTTGAATGAATTCTCTCAACTTTAAAGCAAAATGGTGAGTGTAAAATTCGGGCTCTTCGCTGTGTGACAGTAAATGTCGATTAAGCCAAAAACAATGAAAGGAATTGAGGTGTAAACTAAAGTTACAGTGCAGTCCGGGAAAGACTTGTCTTCCATTTCAAAAAAAGTAAATGCCCTCCGGCCATGGATATCTCTTGAGGAATGTGTGTCTTGGCAAAAACAACCTTTCCCACGCATAAGAAAGTAAAAGTACGGTTGAAGGTCGGGCTGACGGTTGGTACTGTCATCACCACAAACATAATAGTCTTGGTGTTGTTGTTCAATTTACCTGATATGCTTGAGTTGCGGAAATATATAACTTAATTTGTCATTTCGAAATGAGGACTGTTTGTGTGTGTTTTTTAGCTTGCATTACAGATGATGCCACTGGATAAATAGCAGTTAATAACGGCAGTAACGGTTAGAAGCAGCAACAGTAGCAGAAGCACTGGAACAAGAGAGCCATTTGTTGTGCAGCTGTGAGCAGCAGATCTTCTTCTGCATTAAAAAATGTTGACTACAGTAAAAGATGGACATAAAAATGAAATTATGCAATGGATGGACACAGTAAAAAAATGGACTGTATGAGAAAACCAAAGCTTTAACAAGGCAAGATTCTTAACGCAGTGCGTCAATGCGCAACAATTTGTCTAATCAAAACCATCTGTTGGAAAGAAGTCTTGGATGAGCTAACGAGTTTAGTTGGAATTGGTTCGTATGCTTCATCCCTGTGCCGACTTTCTCCCCCTCGTACGTTTCCTGAAAGCAAAGCTTTGAATCGGAATAGAGCTGATCTCCTTTGTAGTCTCCTGGCTCACACGTTTCCCCTCTGCCCTCTGTTGTCAACCCTCCATCACCTTCCCCTGTCCGGCAACTTGACTGCCCTCCACAGCTCCACAGCTACATGCATAAGTTGATCCACATGAGTGCTGTTCCCCTGACTGTGCCTTGAAAAAAAACATAGTGGGAGAGAGGACGCCAAGTTAACCTTTTAATGAGCTATTTAAACCAGATAGTGGTGACTGCAATAGTTGAACCAGGATGGATAGAAATGGGATGATCAGGTTCACGTGTGCAGGAAGACGGATTTCCTGCAGGAGAGAACTCTCACGTTTCTTCTTCAGCTCTTCTGTGGCTGAAAAACAATATTGTAGGTTGTGGCTTAGTGGTTTTATCCGGTGTAGATGAAGTGACCTTTAGGGGGGGGAGGGGGGGGGGAGGGGGAACTAAAACAGGGCAGCATCTTTGTTATTTTGCTATTTTTTAATCTTGCACACAACATTTTCTGTCAGACCGCTGGATCCGGCTTTAACCAGACAGTCAAAAGCAGCAAGGTGGTCACAGAACGAAGTGTTGTTCATCAAGACTCAACGATCTGTCCCATGCACGGATAGAAAGATTCCCAAGAGACAGGCAGGGCTAGAAAAGCAATCACACAAGCTCTTCCTCGACATCTCTGTTTCCCTCTTGAGTAATCACACATGTCAGAATCCGGATCGCTAGCCTTTTAGATTTGTTGCAGAGCGTCACACTTTGGACTGCCGAATTCATCCGATGATCGCAGGAGAGAATTACTTGCCGAGTACAGTTAATATCCAATTACCCCGATCGCTGAACCCAAATCCCTTCTCCCACAGGCTGCTACTGTTGATAATGCCCCCAATCAAAAGACAATATTTTGGGTCTTTGCCTCGTTACAAGGCAATTAACTGACGGTCGAGTGACTCTTCGTTAGAGCAGCTTGTTCTCATGCTTGTTCACGACGGCAGCGTATGAATGGCTCCCTGAAATTCTGCTGAAACAGAGGACTCTTTGATGTGTAATATAATGAGTGACTGTTACGATCCACTCATTCCGAAACAAACCTGGAGGGTTAATTATTACGCGTGCATTCTTCCCTGCGACAGACTGAGTCCATCAACGACAGCTTGTAGTTTTCTGCGGAGTGAACTCTGGCAGACATCTGCTTGCATTTGACCACTCAGCCCCCTGACGATTTCATTTTTTTGGACACGGCAAGATTACGGTTTTATAGACTTCATCAAGTCTGCGTTTCTCATCAACTCCAGTTCCTACAAACTATTGTGTCTTTGTCTTCATCTCAATCGGCTCGTCTAAGCAAGAGTGCGTTGGAAAGTAAAAGGCCGTAATTAAAATGTGCTTAACGTGAAATTGAGAGCATATCTGTTGCCTCCCAAAGGCTCTCAACATGGCGCCGGCCGTGCAGCTAACTGTGCTAACAGTGATTACCCGAGCGTTCATGCGCGCTGGCCCAGCTATGTAAACAAAGCACAGGGAAGCTCGGATTACAACACAACACAGAGGCAGAGCAACTTCATTCTCTGCTCAGAGACATTACTCCACTTCATTTTTACAAAGGAATTAGTTGTTATATAGCAGTATATAGTATAGTATAAAGCTGTTAATAGTTGCTGCTACATTAATGCCGTAAATGTTGAATACAGAACATGTTGTAATTTAAAGTATCGGTTACAAAACGTGTTTGTAATCAGAAGATAATCCCATGCTGCTTAAACCAAGACCTCCTATCTGTCCATCCGGCTATAAATTGGAATGAACTCTTCACTGCAGCAAAACATATCGGTGCAGGGAAACAGAAACTACAACAACAGCAAATATATAAAAAAGAAAAATACACTTGTTTCTATTTTCTAAAAGATAAGAAACATGGTCAGGTTCTGGTACTAAATGTGTACCTTATAGCTAATTCAGCATACTTGTAATGATGCTAATTTACCAAAATGAAAACAAATATACTCTATAGAGCTCAAAAGAGAAAACCAGAAAAAAAGTATCTATTGGCATTAAAACAGCCCATTTGTGAGCTTTTATGGGGTCTTGCTCCTCTGATGGCTTTCACTTTTTTCTGTCATCACATTGGTTCTCGAATAGGCATTTGTGTTGGTGACATTAATATTTCTGTCACTTTTTAATTCTTTTACCCGCTCCATTTTCACATAAAAGTTAAATAATAAACTATATCTTTATCCTCTCTAAAATACAAGGACGTTGCTGCGGACGTGATTTGAATGACAGAAGGATCAGTGAGGTGATTGCGGCTGTAATTCTTACCCCATATAGTAAATGTGGCTAAAAAATAAAGAAAGAAATGCAACATATAAAGAGAGAGATGGAAAGACAGTGAGATACTGCTGCTTATTTTTCTTACTGGTTGGTTCAACTAAAACACCAAACAGCTCTCTCTGTCTCACTTTGTGTTCTTCTGTCGTCTCACGTGTCCTTCCAGCCACATCCTGTTCTGGGAAGAAAATCTCTGCTTATTGTGAACCCTGCAGGAGAGGAGAGCAACTGTTTGCTGTGGCATGGCCTCCAGTGTGCACGGATTGCTTTTGTTTCTTTTTTCTTGCGTTAAGGCTGTGAGAGCCATGTGCCGAAGCAGGACGCCTCAGCCGGCCAAACGTAACAAAGGTCCAAAGGTTGCTCATACTAATAATTGACAGTGTGTTCGTCCGTCCTGCCGGTTGACCCGACACGTTGTTTGGATGAACTGGGTTCAATTTCTAACTTTACGAAAATGTGTGTCCAGAGCAAGGAGGATCTAGTATGTACATATTCTTATTCAAACAGGGGACAAAAGGACAAAGTGCTATGAGCCAGTGAGATTTTGTGTCATTCATATTTATTAATTCACAGATACACTCCTCCAAAGAAAGTGTCAAAACTTACTTCCTATGATTTAATCAGAGGACATTAAAAGTCACATTTTGTTTTCATCTTTAGCTGTAACTGTCACTTTCTCACCTTTTACTGATTGTATTCATTACATGTCCCCGTACATCAAGCAGAGGTGTCTGCATTGTGTTTTGTTATAGCTTGGGAACAGGTGGGAGCAAAAGTCTTTCACACCAGTTAACATTTCCAACACAGCCAGTCAGATGGATCTGATCGCAGACTTTGTCAGACGGCTCTGATTATTATTCAGGACACAAACGTCCTCCTCCAGACTGGGTTGGTGGTTCCGCTGCAAAACTTTCCTTTGGATGAATCTTTAAAGAGGGAGGTACGCTCCCAGAGAACAAAGGTGGCACAGATTTACTCTGTATTTGAGGTTTGGAATTTCATTGTTCGATGTGGATTTGATGATGTCTAACTGGTCGCTTCTAGAAAGTATAAGGAAAGGAATCTGTCTGTCTGTACTGTTCATCCGATCTACTTCACACTCGGCAGGAGTGCCTTGCAATTTGGACACGTGACGTGTTCAGTAATTATAACCTTTGAATAAACAAGCAAACGGCACACTGTGCAGCAGTGGGGGGCGGGGCTTCAGGGCGCTGAACACTGAGCTATGCATGTCGCCATGCAGCGGGCCGTTCACTTCTGCTGCTGGATTCTGGATTTAGCCTACTGACGTTACAACGGGACTCTTCGTCTCTTTCCTGGAGCCAACACGAGTGGATAGCCAGCTGGAGAACCAATCATTACTATTTTTATCATCATTGTCATGTTCAGTTTTTGGCAAAACCATCACCTTCTGGCCCATGAGACGTACAAACACAGGACTTTCACTCAGGAGACAGCTGTTCGTGTCCTGTATGACAAGTCAACATTGAGGTTTTTTTTACCTTACTTTTGTTTTAAGTACTTAGCTAACGCCAGTTATCTGACAAATTTAGTTATTTATACGATTCTTTCATAAGCTTAACCAAGTACTTTTGTTGCATAAGTAAGCGTTGGACGTTTATTTAGAAAAGAGACTGCATTAGGGCTGAAACAATTCGTCAAGTAACTTGATTACTAACAATCATCAATGTAAAAATCATAGGACTAAGGCTTTGTTTAATCCTCCCCGCACCCCGGTGTTCGTGTAGTGGCGCTATCAATGGAGCGCAGGTTGATAGCTGTTGATAGCGATCCCAAAACAGTTATTGGTTTGGAGAAATGTAATTTGTGGATTGAATTTTGAATTCAAACACATCATCACAGTTCGATCAGTTGAAGTTACAGTACCTTTGTAGCCCATAAGATGTGTACCTTTGCTAAAGTCATTTGAAATATTTTTTTTCTTTATTTGTTTGAATTTCAGAAAATGTTTTATTTAAAACCCAGAATGTAATTAAAGGCACTAAATGGGTTTGCAATTTGAAACCTGAATTTCTTTTCTTCTTTGTATATTTACTTTCGCTCTTTAATAATAAAGCCAAAGTATTTCTTATCCGATTAATCAATGGAAGTATCGGTAGAATAGTCGATTACCTTAATAATCAAAAGCTGCAGCCCGAGCGGAAGCTGTACGTTTCCTGTGGACACGACACACTGAAATTGCCGTCCCTGACACGTCCAAGACCGACGCTAGAGGGGCGCCTGGAGCGTCATACAGTTTGAGGCATGTGGCCACTGACCGAGCCTCTCGACGAGTTGAGAGTGAGAATGTGTTGGGTGAGCGGGGGCGAAGGGAAGAGGAGGTTCAGGGCTGCGTAAAGACTTCAAAGTCAACACACAGATGTTTTCACTTGGTTTCCCTGATAGCCTTACAACAAAAAGTCTGTGGGTTTGAACCCCGCCGGGCCTTATAGACTTTACATGTTCTCCCACAGTCCAAAGACCTGCACGTTAAGTGAGAGGGGAACTCTAAATCTTCGACGTGAATGTGGTTTTCTGTCTAAATGCTTGTTGGCCCGAACATGGACTGTCATCAAACTTCTCTCAAAGTGCACACTGGGATACTCCAGCAGCTTGGCCCTGAACAGTATAAGTTGTAGAACCAAATGTTCATATTTAAGACAAGCTGTGAAAATAAAACAGTCCCTTTACAGAGAAGATAAGGGAGTCTCATGATTTCTCATGGCTCATTGGAACTCAGCAGGGGTTATCATGACCTTTGCAAGTGTGAACACGTACGCTTGTCATGAATCCCTTTTTTTCCAATAAAAAGGTGCCAGGACATAGTCAGGACACGTACAACGAGAAACAACATGGACACAGATAACTACAGTCATATTTGTAATCTGATTCATTGTTTACTCTAATATTGCATGAGGATAATAGATGTATGCAGAGGTTATACCCAACATGCTATGAAGTCTGCTGAATGTAGAAAAGAAAGTTTAGTAAATTGTGCCCTCTGGTGGGAATTACCAGCAAAATGTACCAAGACATCATTAGTACTCATTCTTAAAGAGGGACAAGTCTCAGTGTTATATTGTTATACAAGTTATACTACTGCATTATTAATGTTCAGGGTTTAAGGGACATTTTAATGCTGTAGCTATTTTAACTACTTTATCCAGTGCTAGTTCATGCAATGCATCATATTTCAAAGGCAGAGATTGTGATTTGTGTTAGAACATTTTAATCTGCAAAGAATATAACTGTCAAACAAATGTATACAAATTATAATATTTTCCTCTGAAATTACGACAATATACAGTATTACCTAAAAACTAAGTACTTTACATGTACTTATTTGTTTTCCACCAAGTCATTTAAGGCAGCAACAAATAATTACTTTCATTATGAATAGATCTGTTGAATATTTTGTCGATCTACTACTTAATGATTTCTTAAATAAAATGTCAGAAATGTGGAAATCCTCTCATTTGAGAGGCTGGAAACAGTGACTGTTTTGCCTTTTTGCTTGATAAAAGACTTAATTTACTATCATAATTGTTGTTGATTAAATAAAACATTATCATTTCATTTCAGAACCCGTGTCATTTGTTTATTGTTTGTTGTATCTTTTTGGATGTATTTTTAAGTTTTAACTGTTGTTTCAATCTTTTTCTTTCATTTATAGTCGTATGTCTAAAGTCGCCTAATTTCAGCTGTAATTTGAGTATGAAAGGTGCAATACAAATTAAAATCATTGTTATTATGTTATGTGATCAGGCAGTTGTAAAAGATAAATCGGTGGGTCACACAGCACAAACCAATGTTGTGTAGCTAAACACTGATCCAACCGGCAGACGTTTATTTTCCACTTGAGATTACAAAGTTTAGTCAGGTTAAATTTTGGGGAAATATGTCTAAAATAATAGCAAGCCATCCTCAATATTTTTCATTTGATGGAATAATGCATGTCTTGGGTCTGGGGTTTGAATGTTTAATTCAGGGTAACCATAATAGCTTCAATGAAGAGCAGGAACAAACTGTTATATGTGTGTGTGTGTGTTTGTATTCCATTTACCTGTTTTAGCAGAGCATTTGTAGCCTACAATGTAGCTTTTTCCCAACCTGAAGCAAGAGCTTTCCCGTAGAAGAAAAAAAAAAACGAGGGCTCGTCCGGGATTTGAACCCGGGACCTCTCGCACCCTAAGCGAGAATCATACCCCTAGACCAACGAGCCTAGTGGTGCAAATGAGCACATATTGCAAAATTATAAAGAAAAAAAGGGACAGTTTCTACAGCAAGATTTGTTTCTAAAGGTAAAGTCACAGAGATTTTTATTGTCATCGTAGTGATACAACGAAATTTCATTTGGTAGCCCTCAGAAACGAAATTTCGTTGTATGGTATTTCAAGTTATCCCGAAGGTAGATCATGACGATCCACGAGACGTCCCAACTGTCTGTGAAGTACAGCCCTCATGTTGCAACAGCGACATTCCAATACTTTGTTAACATTTCCAAAGAAATAAAGGATCGCTTCAAACGTAAATACAGCAATTACCAAGCACAACGCGAAATGTTTCAGCAGACTTACCTGACGTTACGTCGACTCTGTTGACAAAAGGTGAAGTGTTTTGTTTTTTTGTCTTAAAAAACAGAAAACAAATTGACCCGGTAAATGTGTTCCACCACGTGAGAAGAGTTGGAAGAGTCCATTATTTCTGGAACGTTGACGTTGTTGTGACGTCGCTTAACAACCGCCAGAGGTCGACATACGCTGAGGATGAGGCTGTGGCAAGAGGTGTCACTCCCAGCTACTTCCGCCTTCGTTTAACTCCTGTTGGCAGACGTGTCTCTCTCTTACTGTTTCTCAGTTTAGAAAATTGAATTAAAAAAAAAATTAAATTAAATTAAAAAAGAATTGTTTCACGATTTTATTTTACTTTTATTGTGCTTATTCTGTTTTGTTCTTCTTATTGTATTTCAAGGATTATTTTAACCAGGCCTATTGTCTTTTTGCTTTGTTTGCTGCGTATTCTTTTCTACATTGTCTGATTTTCTGTCTGTGAAACATTTGACTGACTTCTTGGAAAAAAAGAGTGTAGCCATGAACATACTTCTGTATAATGTTTTCTTCCCTCTAACCAATTAAGGCTCCAAATATTAAAATAAGAACTAGGTTGAACTACAGTACATTTTTCTGAATTTGTCACTTTCCGTATGTGGATTGTCATTCATTTTTACAATTGTTTGTGTGAGTCACTACCACAGTAAATAAAAAGGCCCAGCATTATTTGTAATTATTTAAATGCGCATATTGGAGGGGAATCAGTCAGCCACTGAGGATTAAGCGTTTGTTGCGGCTGATCCCTTTAGTATATTGATTGATCCATTAATCTTTGGGTCTTTTTCCCATGGTGCAAAAAAAGTTATATTGAGCAATTGGT
Source organism: Pholis gunnellus (assembly GCF_910591455.1). Classification (NCBI taxonomy): domain Eukaryota; kingdom Metazoa; phylum Chordata; class Actinopteri; order Perciformes; family Pholidae; genus Pholis; species Pholis gunnellus. The sequence continues at coordinate 6,515,400 of NC_136529.1, read as the reverse complement.
TTACGTAATGGTGTTGCATATAAATGAATGTATTTAGTGTCTGCCGATTGTTCTGTGTCTATGCCCAGGGACTGCAGACGGAAATTAGCATATAAATCTGGCATGAATCATGTCTTCTCATTTTGAGATTAATGTTGTTTTTGTGGATGGTCTTACTACAACAACAACAGCAACTACTACTACTACTACTACTACTACTAATAATAACAATAATGATAATAATAAACTCACATTTTAGGGTTTATAGATCAGTGGGTGCAGATAACCAGAATGCAGGCAGCAGGATAGCTTTAAACAGTTTCAAATAGGAGTTCCTGTAATGAGTGTTGACCATGTCTGCCACCTGATGGCTGAGAAGCACAGGGGTTAGGAACTGATGACATAGACATTGATTCCTGGTGTCAGTAGGGCACATTCCCGATTGCTGTTCCATAAATTAGCTGCTCCAGTTGGCTATCCTGCTGCCAGATGACATTTTATTGGAACATGTGGGAGAAGATTTCCCACACGGAAAATCAGAGCCGCGTGATGGTGGTTACTGAGACAATCCGTCGGACATTGTCTCAAATGTTTATTTTGCAATAGTAGTAGTTTTTGATAGAAAAAAGAAAGAAGATTGTCTGAAACCACAGTAAGAGAGAATGTACACGCAGACAGTTATCGGTTTTGCAACCCAGTGTGTGAATTGAGTGATTCATCAGCTGGATAGCAACTCTTCTATTTTAAAAGTGGAATCAGTCTCACTCACTTTAGTGTTTCCATTTGACTAAATGTAATGGCCTTTATTTGTTTTCTCCATTCAGTTTGTAACAGCATACTCCCTTTTTGTGTGTGTGTGTGTGTGTGTGTGTGTGTGTGTGTGTGTGTGTGTGTGTAAAGGTAAGACGCTGAATTTGTGAGCATCACTGTATTGTTGAAACTACAAGTAAAAACAGCTTTCAAGCGTGCAAAGAATACACATTTTCTATTGTCAAGAAGCAGCATCAGACTCAATAAATTAAAAGTTCAATATGAAAGCATGTTGAAGACAACAGAGTAATATCCAAACACTACGGAACTTCTGCTTTGACACTTTACTCACAAGGTACTATGTAGCCCAAAGAATTTACCAAAACATATTTCAAAAAAGGGGACCAACATAGTTTTATGTATCTAGAAAAATGTATTACTTTGACCACCGAGCCCTGAAACCCGTTGGGCTTGGTTGCTGGGTGACGGGACTTGTTTTGCCAATCTTCTACACATGTAAATTTACATGAACTCAGGCGGACGACGACCCGAGATGCTCTCAATCGATGCGTTTGTGCGTCTAGCAGATGGCAGCCTCAGTCCAGACACCCAAAGCAGGAGGGGTTGGCACATATTTCACAAGGATCCAAAGACGTGATGATTGACACTGGAAAGTGCAGAAAAAAGAAAAACATATCAACATAGATATTCATCTGACCATAAATGTGTTTTTTGTACCATCCGAGGGCCATCTTTTCAAGTCCAATGAATTGCGGCTAATATTGATAATGAGCTCCGTGTGCAGTCTGTGTCTGATGAGCTTCAATGGCCCCCGAAGACTATTTGAACAACCTGTCATCGACCTCTCGTCGGGCATTATCATTCCAGAGCCGCTTTATGATGCACCAATTGCAGGCTGTGCATAATACCATGTGTAAACAGTGGAACCGAGGAATCCATGCAAGCGAACTGGTGGAAGCCTGCGCCTGCCGTCCGTGTCTTTAGTGTCAAGTCTGAGAGCGAGCGTGTGTCTCAGTAACACGACTGTTGATCAAACAGGGTACCTGAGAGCAAGTTTGAGATCGTTTACTGTGTGATTTTTACTAACTCCATTGTGAACCCAACAGCCACATTATGAGAAGGAGCGACTGTCGTATCACAAAGATCGAGATAGTCCACACAAGGCAGAGGGCAGGGGGGTCAAACAAACACAGGACTGTCGTCAAGGAGATGAAAAGTAAATGTTGTCATAATGTCACGTCGGTCGTTAGTCATGTGACACGTTAGTCAAGTTAACGTCAGCTACACTCTTTCGGTAAACCTAACTAAGCGGTTTTGGTGCTTCAACCTAACTTCCTGTGCAGCAGCGGGGCACGTAGAGCGTCACGGGTTGAAGTTGGGAGTGACAATGAGCAGCTAGCCCAGTGGAGCAGTTTGGTTATTAAAGGGATATTTGACATTTTGAGAAGTGTGCTTATTTGCTTTCTTGAAAGACACCAAATGTCAACAAAACGCATGTATGACATGTATGACAAACGCATGTTTATTTGGCATGTTGAACTCTCAGCATTGCAACCTCCATCTGCCTTTTTACCATTTTCCTCAATAACTTTTGTGCAGAGAAGATAACTTTTAGAGACTGTTTACCGTAACCAGCTAGTAATCTATTACGTTGGCGACAGATTGTGACATCGATCTACATGCAGAACAGGTTTACCATATGATAGTATGCATTATGTAATTAAATAGAAGCAAATGCTGCCTTTAAGTTGATGGTTTACCATTGACAATGTGAGCTTCAGTTGTTATGTGATGTCTAGTTTAGGAACTCCAACTTTGAGGCTAACAGGCTCACAGTTTCCCCCTGTTTCCAGTCTAAATGCTAAGCTAAGCTAACCAGCTCCAGTTGATGCAGCCTCTTAGTTAGAGGAAATGTTTGGTGATATTATATTATTATGATTATTGTCAGCAAATCCCATTAAAAAACAAAACTGAAAAATAGTTGACAATTGTCTTTGTGTCGAAAAAAGTCTGTATTGCACCAAATGTGTATTAATTAAAAAATACAACAGAACAAATGCACAATTTACTCCAGTTTGAGCTAAGTTTCCTAGAAACAGTGCCTGGCTTTCTTAATTAAGCAGTGATTAGCCCTTTGAAAGAAAGGGAACCAATGGCCTTGGGGCTGAATGCCACAGCTGGAAACTACTGAGAGTTGTTGCTGTTGCTGTTGTTGGGGTTTTCAACACAATAGAAGGAGACATTGTAATTCAACGCCAGAATGTGTTGGTGCCAAAGTGAACCTGATGTCCTACACACATTTTTCATTATGTTTGTTTGTTTGTTTGGCCTTTTCTGAGTCTTACCTAGTTTGGAGAAAACCATGCCTGCTCCTTTCCCTTGACACACTGGCCGAAAGACCTGCGGCAGGACGGGGTTAGTGCACACGGCTACAACGCTGGTCTCGGCGAGGTGAGGGCTAACGCTGCCGTCTAAATCCATCAGCTCCTCCAGCTGCTTCACTGCCTTCAAGGGGAAGCTGCTGTCTCCAACCTGGTGGGTGAGAAAGAGAGTGTGTGGAGTCTTGTCATGGGAATGGAGAGAGGACTGGATAGTAAAGGAAAACATGACTAGACAGAATATTTGGTGTTAAAATGCAGTTGTTTAAGTAAGATGAGGTAAAACACATCCTCAGATCTGCCCGGCAACATTTTTCCAACAACAACAAAAAGGCCCCTTGACAGAGAAACAGAAACAAATTGTCAACAGCATTTCAAAGAACAAGTGATACTCACTTTAACCTGCACACCCAGAGCTCCTCTGCACACACACAGCACCACGAGCAGGACGACGCTGAGCACTCTCATTTTCAGATGATGCAAGGCGCCTCTCAGTATCGAAGGGAGTTTCTTCTGTGGTCGCTGTGTCTCGGCTCTGCCTCTTATGAAGGCGTCAGGACAGATTAGTGATTTATTAACACAAATAACTGGCAGGGTGAGGGGAGTAAAGGTAGAAGGGAAACTTACAAGACAAAGATAAACCAAAGGTTTACGCCCTGCAAGCGCTTTGGATCCTCTTTTTTAGTTTATAATCACTATCCTCTAAATTTGTTTACAACCTCTATTTCTGTCGTTTACTCCGTCAGCCGTAATATTTTGCTATTGACTTTGGGTGTCACACTAACGCATACAATGCCTCAGGGCCACCTAATAAATCTCACCCCTTGTTTCTCGCCCACAGATATTTGTCACAGAGCTGTCTGATAAGGAAGCGTACAAAGCTGTCCCAATATAGGTCACTTGTTTGCATGGCTGTGATATTTGCAAATTAGGACGCTTTCAAGAGACAAATGGTAATTTTATGTGTCGGGAAAAACCCACCTTAATGCAAACATCTAATAAACCCTCGAAATGCTCAAACAGTCAGTACCACCAATTCAAATGATATCACACACTGACTCCCCTTGGATGTTTCGGTTAACTTTGGTGAGAAGGAGCTGCCCTTTACCTCAGTCGGACAACAGATAAGAGCCACAGCTGTGACGTCGTTGGGAGTCACAGTCTGTATCCTCACTCTGTGAACTCAGACTCTGCTTCAGAGGTCGCATCAGAGTCACAACATCGACCAATTTTGGCAGGTTTTACTCTGCTGAGATACAAGAGGAAATCAAGGCTTCCGATTCCTTGTGTATTTATTGTTTTTATAGCTTAGAGACAGACTTTGCTTGTTTTGTATTTTGGGCCAAACTCTCTGCAACTAGCTAAAGGGACATGAGATAAAATGAACCGTTATGGCAATAGATGACAAAAAAAGAAACGAAGCATGCAAAGATCCACTAGTAGACCACCAAAATATGAATAAATAACAGATACATAATATCTGATCTTTAAGTATATTTTGGGACTTGTTGGATCACAATACTCTCTATATGATAAAGAAATGTCCCTCACTGTCACACACACACACACACACACACACACACACACACACACACACACACACACACACACACACACACACACACACACACACACACACACACACACTGGCTGTTAATGGAAACCCTATAAAGTAACTAGTAAGTATTATTTAGAAAATCCATAAAGACTAAAATATTTCTGTTGATTACACATTATATAACTCTTATGAAGGTCCAAGAGGACATTTAAATACATAATGGGAAGCTTTTAGTTCATATATATTTATGTTGCTTCTGGGAAAAATCATGTTTGAAAAGATCCACGGCCCAAAGGATAAGTATGTTCAGGTTTGAGAGGTAACATGTTGAAGATACTGGACATTGTTAAAATAGAGAATGGAAGCACCATCTGGACCATTACAACTCCCAAACTAGACAAGTCAAGGATGTGCAGGACATAAATGAACATTACATTACATTCTTAAATCGTTAATAATGGAAGGATCCAGTGTGGTTTATGACACAATTTAGTGAAATAATCCTTCTAAAAGTGAAAGTAGATTTTTGCTTCTGATGTAAAAGGTGAAAGACAATCTGCACAGTATGTCTTCATAAAGAATAATAAAATATCTTTTTTTTAATGGGATGTGAATGGAATATTAGTAGAAGCTCACTGATGCTTTAAGTTAAACATTACTTAAGTATGCAGCGAACAGGGTTCAATCTAAAGTCAAACAACTGAATCTGAGATTATTTTTATTTTTAAACCGCATGTGAGTGCTTCCCGACTTGTTTGTTATCTTCTATTCTATTCATTTAATTAACCTTTATTGTACTGAGCATGCCTATTCTTTCACAGCAACGCCCTTTAATCAGTTCAGTCAGAAAAAAAACAATACAACTGATATAACCACAGAGTTGGAGCTCAGGCTCTGTGCTCGCGGTGCGTCAACCACTCACTGGTGTACATTAGCGTTCGGATGACAGATATGGGCAACAAGGGCTTTGTAGATAAATAGTACCAGCGGTTATTATGTTGCTCATCGGAGTAGCAAACCTACTGCACCACGTGCGGTAAAGTCTGGTGAGTATTATTATTAATCACCTGCAATGAGCGAGAGACTCAGAGGCAGCGGAATGTCAAACAATGTGACATCACCATCATCCAGAACTGAGAGAAAAACAATCCTTGTTCAACAAGCCTCTGGAAGGTCTATGTTTTCTCTGTATTTGAATCAACTTGTTTACTTGTTCATATGTATTTGTGTATAAATAAATACAATTTCTATCTCCTATACATTATATTTTAAATCCTTCTTTTTACTTCCAAGAGGATATACTGGAGGAAAGATACTGACTCACTTTATTAAATGTCCATTGAATTGAATGTATTTTTTTCTATTGCCTTAAACTGGTCAAATACATTCTAATAGTTCATAGTCAGAGAAAGTGATGTAGTCTATTGAGCTGCTGTTATTTTTTATATTAGGTGTTATTATCACATTATTGAAAGTTGTAATAATAACGTAAGAAGCAAGAAAGTCCACTAACTACTTACAACCAGCAGACAGCTGTTTGTGTGTGAAAGCAAGACGAAACATTTACGGTTGCAACGTAACGTTGTTCTGCTTGTTGCATGAGAAAGTTGTGCATTCACACTAGTTGTGTTGTTACATTATGATTTGAACAAAAGCCATGATATTTCCTATCATCTTAACCAAGTTAGTTTTGTTGCATAAATTGTTTCACAATGTTAATCCCGTGGCATTGTGTGTTTTATGAGGCTGAAATGAAATATATTTAACGTATTTTTGATTCAGATACGTCAACATTTAACGCATCCCCTTCTTGTATACAAAGGTATAATTCCAACATTTCATTACATTTTATTTCCCATTTAAGTCAACAAAAAGTACCAGAATTGACCTTGCAGGCATTGCTGCACATACGTACTGCACTATACAGCAAGTTCTGTAGCACATATAATCACGTACATTCGTATCCCTCAGATATGCACACTCAGAAGTACATTAATGAGTATACCTTCATAAGGCTGTGAGTATATTGTAGGTGTCAGAGAATCCACTAGTGCCTAGTACACCTGTATAATGAGCTAGTTTGGCTGAGTCAGATTAGATGCACAGAATAAATTATTCACCATATAGAACATGGACATATATAGATATGAGGCTGACGTGAAGGCAAGAAGGCTTGAATGCAAACGAACACAGCACATTTACACAGTCGTTCTGGCAAACAAACTCTGATGTAACAGCCTACTGTAGCAACACACCAAAGAAAGAAAAAACTAGCGATCGAGGAGCTTATAAGGAAAGTTGAGCATCTAGTATATGTTTTCCAGGAGGAGACCAAAACAGAGCTAAAAGGCCAGTAAATATTGACTTTACATTCGCCAGGTGTCCACAGACTCGACTCCAAATGAAGGCTAATGTTGCTCTGTGTCTGCTGGATGTGTTAAAATGAACATTATAAGCTATAAGGTCAGATGGTTGTGACTTTGTGTCTGTCAGCTTTGGTTCATTTCAGCCCCCTATTGGCCAAAACAGCAGCTTTAAGTATATTTTTTTAAAACAAAACGTTTTCTTTTTTTTTTTACAAATGGCAATAAAATGCAAATAGTAATAGTAATAATGATAGTAATAGTGTGTTTGAATATGCAGGAAACAGCACACTGTACGGATTGATGTATCAATGAAAGCTTTTTATTCAAAACAATGGTAATAAAAAAGAAGAAACATGAGGAAAAAAGAAACTTCTATTTTAAATATGTGTACGGTACAAAGCTTGGTAAGATAGAAATGTAACAAACAGTGTCAATTCCAAAAATATAATGTACGGTAAAGAACTGTCAGCAGACAATAAAGTACAAAGTAACAGTTCACAAAACAACAGACCTCAGTTTGTCTGATTTGTTTTTGGGGGAGTTTTATGTCTAACGGCAACTTTAAAATGTATAAAGTGCCCAATGGGCCAGAGTCAGAGCCTCTGTGGTCAGGGAACATAAAGTCATCATCTCAACATTGCAGACAAACATTTGAGAAATTCCCTGACATGGTTTTGAGGGGGGAGGAGAAGAATCACAAGTCTTAAGCTGGGCAAGATGTTTCTGGCTGGCTGCGTTTATTTAGCAGCCAGTGCAGGCAGCAAAGGCGCAGATCTCACAGACATCCAAGGGAACCATAGCTGAAATAAAGACAAAAAACAACAACTGTTGAATCACCTGTACTTCGATGAGCATGCGATCGACGGACTTAAAACTGCATCACAAAGACTCGCTGCTCCGTATATAATGGTCTCACCTAGTCTGCTGAGGGACGCAGATGCTCCCCTCTGCCTACAGAGGGGCAGGAGCTCCTGCGGCAGCATGGGGTCGGCACAGACGGACCCAGAGCTCGCCCTGAGTCGTGGGCTTTGTTGTCCGGTCACATCGCTGCTCTCCGTCAGCTCCTGGAGCCTCTTGATGGCTTCCAGAGAGAAAGTCAATCCGTTCTCCTTGAAAAAAAAAAGGCAGATGTTGCCATTAAAAGAGCTGCAATCAAACCAAAACGCCCAGTTTGCTAAATATGCAAATAATGAAGTCAACAGTGTGGTTTGTAATCCACGAGAGTACAGAATGCAGGTTTGTAGCAGTCTGCGTGAACAATGCCATTGTCAAGGCCAGTCAGGCACACAGAAATGTCAACACTTACTTCAACCTGCACAGCCTCAGAGGTGCAGCCGAGAGCCAGGACGAGGACAGCGATGGTGGCGAGAGCGGCCTTCATGGTTACAGTTGACAGCGGTTTATCTTGCAGCGTCTTTGTTTGTCTCGTGATGTTGCTCAGCAGGTGCTCAGCTCAGTGTCTGCTCTCTCGCCGTCCACAAGCTGCCTTTTTAAACGGTTCTGGCCCCGCAGCCCGGCGGTCACGTGACCAAATGGGAGCAAAGTTTTTCTCACGGGTTAATGAGTAGTGATGGGTTTTACAGGGCTGTAAAGTGGAATTCATAAATCAATCTATGGCCTCATCGGAATATTGTTATGGTTGTTTTGCTCTGCAGAATTGATCACAAATCTGGTTGGTTAAACAGTTACCATTTGCTCCATTGATGACGGTGAAGCCACACCAGCCCATTGTTAGAAAGTCCTGTTACTCACATCCATGCAAATGTTTCATGTGATGGCATGTCTGACAGACCTGTGGATCATTTTGGATTTTGTTTATTTGCACATATACATAAAACACCTTTAAACATTTTATATATTTAACATTATACATAGCATTAGAGGTTAAAAGCCAATGGTGGCTTATGAAGACATTCCCCGTTAGGTATCAGTAGTCATACTTGACAGGAGGGTAAAAGGATCAAAAGATACACACAACCTTTGCTAATTCAAGTCCTTTTCAGATGTTTTTTACGATAAAGCAGATTCGGATTACAGTGATGGAAGCAGGTTGTTCCAAAGAGACAGTCCTCTGTATTTCAATGAATATTGAAATATCATGTCATATTCAAATGAAAGTCCCATGTGTTATATATACATGTACAGTATACTACAGAAAATATATGCTGTTACATTTGATACTGTTCTGCCTAACTTACATTCTGAGTGAGGAAACTAGGCTGAAACCATTAAATATAAATGCAAATATAATGTTATCCCGCGAGAGTGTCCTGCAGCTCTCTCATTAGCTCGTAGTGTGCCATATTCAGATGGTATTTACTGAAAACTGGTGGATGAGTTGACAGCTATTTCTGCCTCTGCTGCAGAATACATGAAGTTCATTTTATTTATTTATTAAGCTCTCGAGTCTGTCCAGATCTGAATTAATAATCGGGGACACTTGTAAGACATGGGCATGCTACCTTTGTGCTTTAAGGCCAACAAGACACTGGCTGTATAGAAAAAGCTTTCAGGGAACGGGACTAGGAAAGAAGTTTGTAGATCACAAACAACACAATTACCAATAGATGCATTTCCCTCAACGCTAAAGATTTGTCCTTTTAGCAAAAAAAGCTTCAGTAATGAGGTCGATAACGCTGCAGAAATCAAAACTATGACCCTCCAGTAATGAAACGACTAATCGCTATGCCTCTCAAGGTCAGCGGGAGGCTGCGAACATAATCAATTGAATATGCTTATTGTTGGACCCATGCACGCTCCCACATACACAAGGCTGTGACAGGCCAATGAGGTTTTTAATGAGCTCCTTGAGCACATTTCTGCTCCAGAGCATGAAGGGTGTATCTGTCTTCCAGGGTGGCACATTACAGCTCAACAGCAGTCATCAAGCTTTCATTTTCTGTCAGATATAATAGTGACTAAAACACAACATCTAATTAGTTAGTTGTTAATGTGTGAAGTTGCTATTTATGAGGTGATTTTTGCCAGTAGAGGATAAGGTGTTAATATATCTGAACTATCAACAGTTCCTCTGAAGAAACCCAAACTAACAATAACTTGATTCTGCCAACAAGTATTTAATTCATTGCTAATTGGTTTTGTTAAAACTGTATACACAACAGAATCGTACCTCTATTATTAACTTCTCTTCTATCCCCGTCTTGTTGATGAGTGTAACATTTTCTATTTCAAGCCCTTTCTTGTGTCATTTGTTTGCAAAGCAGATTTGGCTAAATAAAAGTGTGCTAATTTACTTCATTACATGATAACAAAAGTTGCCACAAACAAATTAACAATTACTAACAAATACATACACACTACGCATTTGGCTGTATATAAGAAGTGAACGTAGTCGCCGTGACATCACCCATTGGTTTGCGGACTGCAGTTTTGAGGCCTTGAGTTTGACGTTTTGGCCTGTCAATCACAAGGTAGCCACGCCCAAAAGCATACCCTGCTTTATGGTCTATTTGACTCTAAATGGACCATAATCTACTAACTGAACATCATGCTGTATTGAAGAAGACTTAAAACCAGCGATTGAGACCATAAACTCATGTTTACAATGTTTACTGAGGTAATAAATCAAGAGAGAAGTAGAGTCATTTTCTCATAGACTTCTATACTATCACTTTTCTTGCAACCAGAGGAGTTGCCCCCGATGGCCATTAGAAAAACAATGCGAGTTTAAGGCAACTCTGCAATGGCTTCACTTTTCAGACCAGAAGGGTGCCTGGTAGCACAGAAAGCTGCAGGGGGTTAACTGGACTACACTGGGACCCACAGCTCATTTTCCTTCCTTAGTGGTTTAATCCAAGCATGCTTGGGTTCCCGCCCACAGTCCAAAGACACGCATGTTGGGTGTGTGAATGGTATTCCGTCTACATTTTGCCCCTGTGACAGAGGCCTCTCGCCCTATGATGGGATAGGCTACAGCCCCCGGTGATGCTGCACAGGATAAGCAGGTCGAGATAATGGATCAATAAATGATGAAAGACTACAAAAAACGGCAGCGTCGTCTGCATTACTCATCATCGGTTGCACTGTATCATACAGTCCATGCAGACAGGTGGGAGTGGTATATGGCACTGAGATTGCATTGTTAATCAATAACCTTTACTTCAGACAGGTAAGGCTTTGCCCAACTTTTGAAATCAGGCCGAAAAGGCTGCAATGAATGCGGCTACCCTGCCCAAAATGTGTGGGTGGTATGGTGTGACGTAAAAGAAATTAGGGGGAGGCGATCCACTTAAATCATTTAAGTTCGTTGAAATATTCATAATTTTCGTGCTTTTTATGTGATGTGAAGAAGTGTTTGCGTATTACAGATGATGGATTTTGACATTTCACTGCACTCAGTGACCCCTGTTCACATCAACCTAAACCTCCACATAGAAGCTGTTAACGCATTTGTGCTAATTGACTTCATAATTCAAGCGCGGTATTGATTTCAAGTCACCGTTCGTCTGCGCTTGTCAAAAAGGTCTCCAAGTCGTGCGGAAAAAGGCAGTTAGTCAGACAGCTAAGACAGATGTAGGCTGGAGGGCGGTAAACCATCAGCCTGAATGTGAATAGAGTATTTATATAACCTCCTCTCACCATAGACATCTTATAGTCAAGTGGGTCAGCAAGCAGTGTTTCTCCCTCAGGACCCTTTTTTATGTCTTTAGCTGAGCGTGAATCTGTGACCCCCTCTGAGAATAAAATGATCTAGATTCTTTAAACCGGCTTTAATTGATGATTTCGGCCACTTGGAAACGAAACAAGCTCTAAACACAACACTGACACACTAGCAACTTTTAATCTTGTTAAAGTGTTAGCAAAATACTTACACGAGTCAACATTGGTTTCATTTGAAATCATGTTTCTGGCCACCTGGTTAATGTAACTCCAGTATTCACTCTCTTTTAGGTCGGTTTTGCTTTTCACAAACTCCTGGAGGAAATAGCAGCTAAATGCTCCACGTGAGCATAGAGTCAGAGCTTTTTTGGTGAAAATGTCCTCGACCCGCACATGTTAAACTAAGTTGTGAAATGTCTGAAAAAGTGTCAAAAAAATGTGTCAAAGTCATTTATTTGAATTTTCTTATATGTGAAAAGCCGTCACATGTGATTAATCTCTATAAACAGATTCTGCATTCACATGTAGAATATGTAGGCAACAGGACAAGATTTTTGTATCATTTTGGTTGAAACGCTTCGGTTTAATGCAGGCAAACAGTCCGTGTGGAGAGCAAAAGTGACACATTGGCCATAATGCAATCTGGGAACCCACCGGCTATCGGCTGACCGTGATATTTGGTTTAATATTAGCTTGTGAAACAATCCGGTCGTACGCGTCGTCACTAAACTCCAACTCCCTTCTCACATCTGAAGTTGCTAGTTGGACAATTTGTCTTGGCCCGGATATCCGCTGGCTACGCCAGAACCCTAAAAATATGCCCTCGCCTTCCTTAGTCAGACCTCTCACTGATGATTGATGTGAAAAGTTGACATATTTATTAGTAAAAATGAAACCAAACTTAATACTATAAAACGGTGTCCAAACTTGATATCAAATGCAGCTCCTCATTTTTAAATACTTTTGGACCTCACCATCCAATCCCTGCTGCCACTCTACAGGAAGTCAAAACATAGTGTGACTAACACAGCCGTTATGACAAATGCAGATATGAGCTGCCTTATTCCCAGAAGGATAAAAGGAAACACACTGGGAGTGGCTGAAGCAGACATTACTCATTTTACATATAATGAACTTTTGTTCGTGAACAAGCTTGGTTGGCTCATTGTTTTAATTTGACTCTAAACGTTTATTCCAGTTTTGTTTATTACAATCATGTTGTAATGGATGGGTTAGGGTTAGGGTGAGGCTTTAAGGGATCAGTTTGACATTTTTGGAACTTTCTTTCTGAGTATTAGGTGAGACGATCAATACTGTAATGTCTGCAGGGTAAATATGAAGCTGCAGACAGCAGCTGGTTAGCTTAGCTTAGCATAAAGACTGGAAACTGGGGAATGTAGAAACACTTCACATACAACATTAATGAGTGTTTGAGGGGCTGGTAGCCATATTTTGCTACCTTTGGGCAGAGAGACTAGCTGTTTCACATAGCCTTTATGCTAAGCTAACCAGCCGGTGGCTGTAGTTTTGTGTAAACAGACATGAGAGTGGTATTTATTTTCTCACCTAACTTTCGGGAAGATAGCAAACGAAGCATGCATTCTAAATGTGGAACTATTCCTTTATGAACATATTGCCTTATGAAAATTGACATTTAGGAGGAACAAAATTAAATCTGAGTTATTGCATGAGCCTTTGAATCCCTAAACGTCAAGCACATAAAAGTGAGTTATATGAAATTACTCAGGTGCCACGACCTATTGCGACCTCTTCTTATCTGAGCCTTTAGGTTTGTAAAACAGACACTGGACTGTCACGTCTAAAGCTGTAAACTGAGCAAATCATCCGCGTCAAACACGTTATGTAATAGCACGGCAAATAAAGAGATAATGAGCTGTTCTCAAACAGCAATTATACACTGAAATGTCAAAACGCCTGAAATGTAAATGAAGTTAACTTTTGGCTTCTAGAAACGGAAATGTCAGAATATTTTTGTGACTAGTTGGACAAGAAAAAAACTCCTCCTCGCCCTTTTATCCTAACGATAATAAGGAAAGCAAATATAACCTGCAGGTGGATATCGTTAGGCAAGGACAAACTCTCGCAGAAATTGTACTAAGATCTGCCCTGATGCAGGTCATCTTGTTGGAAGGGTGTTCTTTAATATTCACTGCAGCTATAGGTTTCACAGTGCTCAAAATAACCCTCAATCAGAAAAGCAAACGACGACAAAGAAATCTCAAAAGGGGCTAAAGACCTGCGCTTCTGGCTGCCGCTATATGTTGAGATGAGGTCTGCATAAGAATCAGAAAGCAATAAGCCCTAAAGCCCTAAAGCAAGGGTGTCTTCACCCCCTGATTGGTCAAGAGGGGGAAAAGCACAAAGCTGCTCTCAATTCTTAATTAGGAGCCGGTCTCTACACACCCTGCACAATCGGTGATCTGAATAAACCCTCCAGTCAACAGCTAAAATCAATAGGCCCTTTTGAATTAATTGAATAAATTATATATGGTCTCATTCAATTGTGTGTGTCACAGTCATACCAATGCGCCAGCATGCACACCACCAGGGCCCTGGCCAACACACATTTGCACAGGGCCAAAATTAATGTTGTTAATTACACCTGTGTTACCAAAGGCTGCTACATATATATGATGTGAAACACTAATGCATGTCTTGTAATGTTCTGTGTTATTATTTACTGCTGATCACCTGTTATTTCTAACTGTTATTATTTTATTGGAGTACATTTTGCCGACACAGTGCAAGGAACATGACTGCACCCAGAGGTCACACAACACAACACTTACAGTACACATTTTGGGATTCAAGGAATTAAAGGAAGACACAAATTGATTTCTCATATGAAAAGTCCAAAAACATCTTTGTTATTACTGCATCATTTGGATCAACAATGTATAGATTTTCCCGACCCGTCGTTCATATCCACATTACTTTACAGTCTGGTCATGGCGTGAAGAAATGTATCGTGTTATGGAGGGTCTCTGATTAGTCTCACGCTGTAGTTTACGCCCTAACAGTGGCGGCTTCACTACGAAGCCATAAATTAAAACAGATGACTCGTCCAGCACCTGCAGACTACAGCTGTGGGGATTTATCAGGATTTATCAAGATCGTCAGATTTACACCCGGCCGATATATACCTCAACAATAAATCAGCGTTGTTTATTTTCCCTGCAGGCTGGACGTCATACTGGTTAGGGTTGTATCTGCGATCAATGTTCCCAGCACCTTAAACTCAAATATACATGTGAGTGAAAACAATATCAATAGATCAGCAGACAGAGACTGAGGCTTTACTTTCTTCTTATAAAGAAAATATATGGGACTTACTGCATAATGGGATTTATTTTAATACTGAATTTCAATGCCTTTCCAGCCAAATATTTAATAATAACAAAAGCTATTGTGACATCTTTGAAATATAATGAAAGTTACAATAAGACTGGATGCCACGTCCACATTTCAATAACAAATAGTTTTAACTTAATGTGTGACGGTAGATGTAGTCCTGTGGTTTCTTATCTCAGTTTGGAACCCCACAATGGGCTGCGTGATGAATCTGAGAGGTCACAAAATGATTAGTAAAATTCTAATTCTTAATGAAAATGACTTGATACTTGATTTAAAGTATTCCAATGAAACAAGCAACATATTTACTCTTTGGTTGAACTGGTTACAAGCAGTTTTGGATTGCTTCATTTTAAATTAAAGTTAAAGGAACCGCTGTGCTGAAAAATGATACGTTATACACAAAGCTAATGACAACAAAACTCCCACACAAACACGGATGTGATGGAATTGGACACTGGATCTGTTTACATTTAAAGTGGGCGTTGGCGTTATCTTATCTGGTGTGGGAATTTTAAAAAGAGTTGTGTTAGTATATGCCTTGCACAAAACAACCAGAGCCGTGTTTATCTGACCAAGTGAAGTAACTTATTATCTAGATCTAGTGTCCTGATCAGCTGCAGCTGCATCAAAGTGTGGCTGATCCTCAGACTGCACTGTGTTTTTGTTTGTTTATTTATTTGTTGATGTGAGGATGACCCACATAGGCATGATTCGGGGCTGACATGAGATAATATGAAAATGATTGCTGGGTCCCTGAGCAAGATGTGCTGTGGATACCCCACAATACCTTAAGAACGTCCGATATAAAAGATGATTACATTTTCACTCATAACCACCCATACGTGCCAATACATGTATTCAGGTATTCCTCTGTTGTGGTGTGACGAATAAAGAAGACAAAAAACATACACAGGATGGAGGAGCTGGAGGAAACAGGAAAAATGTGTAGTCCTGGCTCCCATGACTTTTACAATTTGATTATTTAAAAGTTATTACTCGTAATTATCAAGCGGTATAAAAGTAAATCTATTCGGCCCACAGCTGATTGATTTGAGCGACCCAAACAATGTGGGTCACAATTTTCATTGTAAAACATGAAAACAAAACACTAGTCGATAAACACGCGATAATATATTGCAGCAACATATCCGTAACGATCCTGCCGGGTGAGACTTTGCCTGATACGTTCGGTGTATTGACATTTGGACAGACTGCAAAGGATCTGAAAGAAGTGGTGGAGTCTGATTGAGAGAGAGATTTGAAAAATCTGTGTTTTAAGAGAAACTGATGTAACATTATCTGAGGTAGAAGGAGGAGGAGGCGGAGGAGTCTCATTCCTTTGTAATTAGATAGTTTCATGAGTTTAAAAAAGCGCTTTCAAATGGAGATTAAGTGAATTGTATGAGTTTCATATTTGATGTGGCCACTATGGTAACACATAAAACCCATTGAACTTGTCAGTTAATGTCCTGCGTTGCCCTGGTTACCGACCGCACACAATAAAAAAACAGCCACTCAGACATAAATTGATTTGAGATTGCTGGCCTTTTAAAAAAGATAAATCTGTTCAAGCCTTTGATGTTTCAATCGAGGTACTATATGAGCCGATGGCTGCACCACTCTGCATAAACTAGGATTCATTCTCATATGATTCAATCATAAGCAATTTCATTGAACAAAAACCTGCTTTCTGTCATACAGGTTTGTGCATTCATCTCATTTTATATTAAGGCAGACAATCCCGATTGTTGTGTTTTTTTCTGTAAATCATAACCTCAAAGAGCGCAGCCCTTTTGATGTGTGTCCTCGAGGATATTTCAGACGCTTGTGAAAACAAGCGTCGTGAAACCCGTCCTTATGATAAAGATAAGAGGAAGTGCTGCAAGATGTGGACGAGTCATGCAAGATGAATGGCCCTGCTGTCTCTTCAGTGCACCAGGTGTAGCGTAGTCTTTTACATTTATTACACTTTCTTTAAAGTTTTAACGTGATGTCTCAGTGCACTTTGTCACTTTGTCCTGCTCTGCCTGCCATTTCTTGTTAATCCTGAAAGCATGGACCAAGGAGAAGGACATTTACCACATGCTTAACTGACTTTCTATGAATGTGCACATTCAAAATGTGTCAAAAGAGTTTCAAACTTGGAGACCTCCTTAGCCTCAATAATGGTAGCATAATCCCACCAGACGTATGCAGAAGTAGTACTTTGTGGCACAAATAACATCAGTGAGAGTGGGTTACACCTCCTGCATTTGAACTTCAAGTCAAACGTCACATACTTGTTCAGAGGAGGACCCAAAGTGAGTCAAACCACATTTTTTAATGCTCAGTAGCATCAATACCAGGAAAACCTTGTGAGTTTGGCCACGTGTGTTGGGCGATAAAGCCTGGCTTCATTTCCTCCTAAAGGTGTCGGATGAGTTTGAGGTCTGCGCTCTGTGCAGGCCAAACGACTTCTTCCACACCAAACAAGCCTTTTCTTTGTGGATTTGTCTCTGTGCATGTTGGTGTTGTCAGGTTGAAACAGGAACCGGCCTCCTCTAAACTGCTGCTGAAGTTGTTGTCGGTTAGTTGGAAACACACTTTCATCAGGCAGTGAGAGAGAGAGCCAGTAAAGATGACAGTGATGCTCCATAGAAGCCGGGAAAAACAGCCTCAGACCAAAAGTGCACAACAGGTCCATAGACCTTTTGGATATATAGCACTTTTTTCAAATGTAAATAAGTATGGCTACATTTCAATTTAAATGCCAGACTATCCACTGATATGTTTTATCTACAGTGGATTATGATTAATTTGAACACATAAATAAATCTGGTCATAAATGACACTGTCATGCACACGCAAACACTCACACACACGTTACTTTGTCTTCACCCTGGATGTGTGAGCGGTCTGATACAACCTGAACGTACTGTGCCCTCTGTTGGCGTCATTAGGTGTCGAGGGCAATAACTGTGTTTGTAAAGCTGAAAGAGCGTCCTGCTTATTCAACCGCTGCTGTCAACTAAACATAGACTCTTGCTGAAATGAGATATTGTAGGACAATGCCGTCTGTGACCATTTATTTTCCATTGCGTTTCATGACAGAAAAATATCGATCCATTTGATAAATAGCTTCTTGTTTTTTCAGGTCAACCCATCAATAGCATTGATGCAGTATTTTTCTCAAAGGCTACAAATGACTTATTCCGTCTCTTGTCCCGACATGACTGTCGAATATTCAAATTGTTATGACATTTCAAGGTAGCAAGTTGTGCTAGAGACTAATACAAGTGATAGCCCCTCCTGTGTGAGTTGCATAGCGCTATCAGCATTTGATGTAAAAAGCAGCTGTAGGATGAAAATTCACCTGAAATGAATCACTAGCTGGGTCTCTTAGACCTCCCGTTTTCTCATCTTTGTGCATTATTTACAGTGATCTTCTGCAGGAATATTACAAGGCACCATGTTTGCTGAGTAGGTTATTTGATTAAACATGACATGACTTTAGAAATATGGACCTTAAAAGCACAGATATAAAATAAAATCAACCTGAACACCTGCAAAACTGGATCAGACAAAATCTCAAGATCCTAAAATCTCAAGAACTAAAGCAGCTATAATTAAACAAAATGTATATTAAAGCTACTATTAGGAACTTTCATTTTGAGTTGATTTTGGTGGTCCCTGTGGACAAAAGTGGTCATGTTTCCAAGCACCAGAGTCCTTTTAGAAAACCCCTCATTTTTACTGCAGCGGGGTCTGACAGTCTGGCTCGCTCACTCCTGGTTCTGGTTCTGCCGTGCCTCCCTTTCCTCCAGCAGGCCCATCAATATGGCCTGGGTCTCCAGCAGCGGGGTGATGGTGTTTACCCCCTAACGGGTACCAGCATAGCTGTGAAGCCAAAGCTCTGCTCGTGGCCGGAGGAGGAGATGCTGCTGGGCTCCTCGTCTCGCCGGAGCTCTAACTGCAGGTGGAAGGCGGCAGCAAAGCCAGATCTGCCACATTAAATAAAACTAGACTTTCTTTTATGATAATACAAACAGCATGCAGTGCTATGGATTTAAAAGAGGCAATGACTGGCACTAACACAAGGTCTTAAATACGGTATTCACAGAGTATGGGGAGAGCAGAAAAATAATGGTTCTTTAAAAGGCAGTGTGGTTCCACGAAGGATATTAAAGGGTTCTTAATTCATGTTTGAGTTATTGGATGGTGGGGCATAGTATCAATTAGAAAAACTACCTTGCCATGATCTGGGTGTGGGGTAGTTAGCTGCCAGCTGATATAGATATATATATATAATATATGATAGTGTTTTGGCTAACAGCGATGTGAGTGAGTGGGTGAGGGAGAGTGAGGGAGCAGCGTTGTGGCTGCCGTCAGTGCAGACAGAGCTGTGCTGATCCGCGCAGAGCTTAGTGAGCAGCAAAAACTGAAGGCAGCTGTATACTATGAGCCACATTTTGTGATTATATAAAGTATGCGGACCTTAAAGCAATGCCAAGTTCCTGAATGTTGTGTAAATACACATTATTGACACAAACAAGCTTCAATGTATATGCTTTCTGACCAGCTGCGGAGGAAGAAGCAGGACACTGTTTGAATAAGACTCAAGGGAGAGCACAGGACATGTAACTTATACGGCAGACTCTTATGTTCCAGCAGGCAGAAAGAATGGATTTAATGTTAGTTGACCTTAAAATGTTGGTGCTTGTATAGCCAATGATTTGTTTGGTCGAAGGCAAATAAACCTGTTAATGTGCTGGAGTACAAACAAGTGCAAAGATAGCTCTAGACATTTTCTGATAATAGTATAATTTTAACACACAGTATCTGTCAAAACAAAGTTAATATTAACACATGTGCTGCTAATGTCAGTGGCAACATTATCTCTGCATTGAGAGTAGGACCGTCGGCGTGTCTGTGTGTTTTTGTGAATAGAAAGATACATTGGGTTTATTAATTGGGTATATCAAAATGGCCAGAAATAACGAGTATAATTATAATAAATGATGATGCATCGATTGCATAGAACAGACCTGTTGCCTTTACTGTGCACGGATCGATCTTGCTGTCGTGTGTAGTCAGCCCCAAAACGGGCCAGGAAACACTGTTATGAGTGAGGAATGATGGATGCTGCTCACCCAGACTTGAGCATAAGCTGTTCGTTTTCAATGTCTTGCGCAATACAGTAATAGGTTAAGCACTATAGTCATACAGTCACCAATGAATGATGTGGACATATGTAGTAGTTGTGACGGTAAAGACCTCATAACATTGATAAATCGGCCATTCAAGGATGTTCAGCATTAAGCAAGGCAAGAATGTTAAATCAGAAACATGGACATGAGCCATGGCAACACATACCAACTCCTCACATGATTTTGGTTCAACAATGTAGAGAATGAAGTAGATGTGCCTACACTCCAGATGTCTGAAAGTATGAGTGAGCGAATCATTCCAAAAATAAAAGACCAAGTGAAGTTCCTGTCTGCTGAAAGTGTTAGTTACGTTATACAGTGAAGCCATGTCATTTAATTAAGATTCTAAGGATTTACTTGTCTTGTTTTTGGTAGATTTTTTACATGTTGGCTTATTTTAAAATCAGATTTTCCTCCCCTTTAGCAGTGAAAGTGAAGCCCCTGTGAGTCAGAGAGCCCCAGCTGTCCAACCAATTATAAACTGCGAAGTCTGGTTTCCTCCAACAGTCTTCACGGCACTGACTAACAAGGATGCAGCTCTGAAGTCCCATGCCAGAAACAGAATTAAAAAACATGCTTATTCAAGCGCTGTTTGACCATTTGAGCCAAGACACAATGTAACTTTGTGTTCCATAATAGAAGATGGCGACAGACAGCAACAAGTGTGATGCGTTACATCATGTAAGCAAACCATGTACCTATCAACTGTAAGCTCCAGATCAGACTGGAGACGTAACAACCACTTAAAAATAATGGCTAAGTAGTACTTCTGACATTTCCAAAGCATGCGACAGTAATATAAATATAAATGGCGTCCAACCAAAGGTTCAGCTCAAAATGGTGCACAGCGCAGTGCTGCACCACTCACGGTCATTAAGGACACAGTGTCATGGACATAATGAACAAAAGATATTTGCAGACCTTTTACTGCACTTTCTGATCATTTGAGGTTGGTATCTCTGTTTATTGGGCTGATCTGGAATGTCAATCTTGTATATTAGGGGGCGACCGTGGCTCACTGGGTTAAGAGGGTTGTCTGGTAAACCACAAGGCACCTGTCATAGGCAGCCCATATAGCTCCTTAAGTCTGTCCTGCTCAACCTTTCTGAAGGGAAGTTATGGATCTGGATATGTAAGTATTCTCTCATTGACTAGAAGAGTAATGCTAAACTGAATCTTATGCTTCAGACTTCATGCTCCAGCTCAGTCCTAATTGTGTCATTGTTTATTACTTAGCAAACAGATGCAATGGATCCAACTTGGACATCATTTGCCAATGCCTCCAGAGAGTACAGAAGTACAGAAGACACTATATACTATAACACACTACTGCTGAGGTCTTAAAAGAATTCCCCTGCTTCTCTATTCCAATCTTGGTGAGTGTTTTATATCATATATAACTCGTGGTGCAGTGTTTCCCGCAGGATTTTGTGAGACTGTGGCGGGTGGACCTCAGACCCTCTAGGGGAGTCCAGGGGCATGCTGAGTGTATGGGTACATTTTGTTTTTCACAGCTGAGAGCACTACAATAGAATAAAGCTCATTTTGGTATAAAAAAGAAAAGAAAATCATTCCCACATTCATTGTCTATGGAGCAGCTCCAGACTTCATATGCTGCATCATATTTACAGAATTGTTGAGACCGTAGGTCCTATGGCTCTAGGCTGTGACTTTTCTTAAATGTAAGTGTAATGGTTTGTCCTCCCGCACCATGCGAACCATGTGTAAATGATAATTATACCAATGCTTAAATAGAACAACTTATCATGATTCCATATTTGCTTCTGAACGCTGATAGCATTAAATGATTTAATATGCATGTTTTTGTAATAGCTATGTGAAGAGGCCTCAGCTTAAGGTTGATGACGTGGACGAGCTGGTCATCAGAGGATTTAATAAGCTTTCAAGCCAGCTTGTGTCCATGGCACCAAAGAGCAATCGGAAGAGCCTTTTGCCTGCAGTCTGTTGATGAGAGCTAAACTGATGCTGAGCGAAATGGTAAGCCACACAAGTCTCTTATGATATCCTGAAGGTCTTCATCAAATATCATGAGGCAGTTAAATCTGCCAGAGCAGAATATTGCTCACCTTA
The DNA here is from genome assembly GCF_910591455.1 of Pholis gunnellus. Classification (NCBI taxonomy): domain Eukaryota; kingdom Metazoa; phylum Chordata; class Actinopteri; order Perciformes; family Pholidae; genus Pholis; species Pholis gunnellus. Next base: position 6,493,076 of record NC_136529.1, on the reverse strand, counting down.
TCTCAGAGAAGTGTTGCAAGTCTAAGACTCGGTTTAATCCTATACATTTGGTCAACCCTCCTTTGACTACTAGTTTTGAGGTTCAAGTGCCATGTTCAGTTAATAATATTCAAGGTCAAGGGGGCAACGACATGCACAACAAGATGGTTTTACAAGTAGCCAGTTTACAAATAATTTGAAACAAATAAATAGCTTAAAAAACTATTAATCAATGTTAAATACTTTAAGCCTTTACGCCTTTTAGAAGATCCCATAGACTGGGTTTTGTGTAGAAGTGCTCTATAAAGTTGACTTGACATTTAGATACTGTTATCAAAATCAACACTCGTAAGGAAATTGGTATGATTGTGCCAAAACTTTGCAGAATCAGAGTTGTGACTTTTGTAGGAAAATGATTTGTCATTTGCAGGCCGGTTGGTGAATGCAGCCGTACTCCTCCGACCATCTGTCTTCAAAGAACATGCATCACAGCTGTTTGCAATAGATACTGTAAGGTCAGTCATTTGTGTGTGTGGGGGGCAACTGAATTTGTTTATTTAAAAAAAGGGAAATGTATATTAAAAGGTAATGCCAGATTCTGGATTTTAATATATGCAAATTGAGATAAAGAGCAATTTCAAAAATATGACATCTAATGAATGAAGTCATTTAATATTGTCAACAAACTAGCATGTTATGTGCAACTAAGCATATCAGAAAGCTTTGATCTGTAAACATTACAAACTTACAGAATATAGCTTTAAGTTTCAAATGTTTGGTTTCAGGAACCACTAAACCCAACACTCACAATTATCCTGAGCAGCAGCGATGGCGAGCCCCTGAGTGACAGCACGGATTTTGGAGGCATTTATCCTGAAGTTGGACACGCGGGTACCTGTAGCTGTGCAGCGAGTGGCAAATGCTCTGAACATTTCACTGACACTACACGTAGCACATGGTTTACATTGTACAAAGTTGATTTCTGACAATAAAGTGAAGTGCAGTACATCTGCAGGTGTTTGTTTTACCCAAAAATCTATTTGCCATAATTCCTGTGCATGTTAAAGATGATTTTATAGATCATCATGGAAAAGAGCCTGGAATATAATCTTTTAAAAAAGACGAGGAACCCTGATTCCATTGTTATGCTGTTTAAATGTAATTTTTTTTTCATGTTTTCCAAAAGTCGGTTCCTCAAAGAACCGTTTTTAGCTAAAGAACCTTTGAAATTTGGGTCCATAAATAACTTTTTTGAAAACAGTTCTTTGGAGAACCTTTTTTTCTTTCGGTTCTTCAAAGAACCAGAAATGGTGCTTCAAAGAACCATTTTTTGAAGGCTCTTTGAGGCACCTTTGTGGGTTCTTTAAAGAACCGTTTAAGGAAATGGTTCTTTAAAGAACCCTGGTCTGAAAGGTTCTTTGTGGAACCAGAAATGGTTCTTCTATGGCATCACTCCGAAGAACCATTTTCGGTTCCAGATTTCACCTTTATTTTTCTGTGTAGTAATAACAATCGCAACTTCATGCGTTTTGAGGAGAGAATGAATTTGAAGTAAGGAGGTCATCTTAGCAGGATAAAGACAGAACGATTATACACACACACACAGAAATGCAGCAGTCAGCCTATTTTATTGTGCATCCACAAATAAAACAATGATGTTTGTTGTTTGTTTTTTGCTGTGAAACTCTGGAATTTAAAAGAAGCAGGTACAATCAATCATCTATGTGGTCGGCAGGAAATGTCTCAGCTTGTTTTGTGTTTGATTTGTATTTTAAGAGTTCAAACGTTAAAGTATAAGTTGTGGTTTTCAAAACAAGTTTCAACACCTGTGCACACACACACACACACAGACACACACACACACACACACACTGTATTTCACACCGACATGTCAGTCACAATGTCAGAATATATTCAAGCATCGTATTAGCAGCAGGACAGCTGCTAATAATAATGTTCTCTGTCTCATCCTGTTTGTCATCTAATCATTCTATTATTCTATTATTAGCTCAGATGTGTTTTCAGTTAGTTTAGTAGTTAGTCCCACGATGCTGTGTAAAGTTTTCTCTCATGGACAACATTGGGTTTTTCATCACGACAACTAAACTCCTTACAACCAGCAATATCATGGACATGACTCTTACACCTCCCTATACTTCAGATCTGATACTGTACACCTATTATGCAACCCAGGCCTAGTTTTATGATCCCTATTGACTTGTTTATATTTGTATGATACTGATTTTGGCATCTTCGTATGTATTTTGGATTTGCACCTTATTGTTATTGTTATTCTCGTTCTGGGAGAAGTATCATTTTGAAATGTTGCCAGGTATCGTTTTACGGAGGGGCAGTTTGTTGTGTTGGAGTTTAGAAAGTGTAATTTAGTGTTATCTTAAAGATTTGGCTGATTTAGCTGATTTGGACAATGCGGATGGGGTCTGAATTGAATTTGATATTTGAGCTAAAGTATGCTGATATTCACGTTTCACAACGATGGCTTCTCCTCGAGCAGGACACAAAAACAAACAGACCGGATCAAGTAAAAGGCAAGAAAAAACTTTGTATAGGGTCCATTCCACAATGTTGTCAGGCACTTATAACAATCTGAGAATGTCAGCGGCGAAAACAAGCATTTTTTTCGTGGTTGCTGCTCACAGCGTTCACGCTCAATACTGGAAGAATTAAAACATTTTTTATGCCTTTTAGTCACTTAAGACACAAAAACATGTGAAAGTAGGGTACGGGTTAAAAACTACAAAAGTTACCCTTTAACCAGATGTGAGTTAAATTATGGTGCATTTAAAACAAGCTGGGATTATTCAGAATCACAGTATTTCTATCCATCTACTGTATCAATAGCTTTCTCTTCTATATACAATATGTATCTATATAAACTTTTGTGCAGCGTACGTTGAAGAATTTATTTTAGATAAGACCTGCAACTTTTCAAACATCTGAAAACCAAAAAACTTCAGGAGAACCGAATGAGTGTTTTTTTGGCTAAATTGAATGTTGCATTTCGTGGATAATCGTAACTCTGCTAGTCAGGTCACATTGTTAGAATGAAAAATGGTCCTTCTGCTGTTGATAGAAATCTGTGAGATTCTACTGTGATTGTGCCTCATTTTGATGCAAAACAAACCACAAACATGGTGGGAAATTGCCTCCTCCAGTGTGCTGGATCTGTTTAAAAAGCACCGTGGCAACATTGCCCCAACGTGACCAACATTTCTCATCATCGTGCAGGGAAGAAGTCTACAGCCATTTGTCCAGACGGATGGGTTTATTAAGAATTGAATTACAAACATAAGGAGTTCCAGTTTAATCATTGTTTGTTTAGCTTTGATTGCAGCTACGTTACAGATATAATGACTTCAGAAAACTAGATGCTATTTGCAGCCTCCATTAAATGGCTGCTTTAATATGACATTTCAATTTTACACGATCAATTTTCAGATGCAACTGAAACGTTCTGTGATGTCAAGCTTTTAAACATGCTGTTCTCCTGTAGTTCCAGCTAATTGTACCAGAGGACACACAACTCAGTCTCCGCTCAAGTATTCCTGAGCATTTCAAAATAAAGTTCTTTGGAACAGCCTTTATAAGATATTCTGGGTTTTCTATATTTAGGCTTGGTTTAAATGATTTAGTCAGGTATCCCTTTGCATAGCTGGAGGGCATTCAAAATAATGCAGCTAAAACTCAAAATCAGTTTCCTTGCATGCAGGCATGTGGCTGGACTACCAGCTAAAACAGGTAACAGGCCTGGGGACCCAAAACTCAAGGAAGCTTTAGGCTGACATGCAAATATGTTCACAATTTTTGAAGCACAAATGTGGCCATCAGTGCAGGGGCCTGTGCAAGCCCCTGCACTGTTTAGGCAACAAAACTACTCGGTTAAAAAAGCTCTTGGTTTGGGTTCAAATAACTATGGAACTGGTGTTACTTAAAGGGGCAATTCACAGGGTTCAGAGCATTGATATAGCCGAAAACAACTATTTGCTGTAAAGCTATAACAGAGTAATGTCTACCTGAGCAAAGACTGAAGACTCCCTCTGCGTGTATTATTTTCCCAGAGGCTTTTAGTGCTCTGTCAGCACTTTGGCCATAGTTTGCACCGTTAGCGCTGTTAGCTGCGAGCCGTGGCCTCAGCTATCGCCATGTTAAGAGGTAACAAAAATACTCCCAATCTTGTACAAAGTATGAACGTCACGTGACAATTAAGTCAACGCTGACTTCTGGTTCCATGCGGTACACAAACAACAGCCACCGTCCACCCTGACTTCCTCCCTATGCAGACTTTACCGCAATTTATATTACGTCACCTGCTCCAGCTTGCAATTACGCAGATTACACATGAATTGATTACTGTGAGTGATGTAAAAAAATGATCCTGAATTACTTAACGTAGGTATAGCTACTAACAGTGAATGACAACAGCCTGGGAGACAGTAACACAAAGATTCTGTATTAAAAAAAGACTAACTTTGGAAAATATCATGGATTTGGCTGAAGCAGACTGTTATTAAAAGCCTCATATTTACTTTAGCTAGATTTCGGAATTTGTGGACATTTCTACACAGAATATAGCCTACTGCTGATTTCTGGGGGGGAGGTCTCCCCCTCTCTCTCTCTCTCTCTCTCTCTCTCTCTCTCTCTCTCTCTCTCTCTCTCTCTCTCTCTCTCTCTCTCTCTCGCTCTCTCTCTCTCTCTCCCTCTCTCTTCCCCCCCCTCTCTACCTCTTTTCTGTACATCTCACCGGTTTATTCTCTGGCACGTCCTCCTTCAGTCTCCTCTCCTCTGTAGCGACCGGAAGCGCGTCTAACAACTTCTGCATTCGGTGTTTTTTTTTATATATTTTCTGCAGTGTTCTTCGTCTCATTTGCGCCGTTTTGCTTCCTCATTTACAAACACAATCAGAGCGCGTTTTAAGAAGCGGGTCGCACACCAGCAGCATCAAGGTGAGGTTTATTTATATTGAAATATTTTCAACAACTGTAGGATGCTATATATGTGATGAAGTTCATAAACTGTATTATCGTTGTATTTACATCTTTTTTTGTGTGTGCTTTTTGACGGATGCTGTTAAGTATTTGACAAACTGACATTAAATTGACCATATATTCCTAAACGATAGTCCTCATATCATAATAATTGACACCTTGGATTTGCAGGGTGATGCATGAAATGTGCGGGGCATAATCAACCTTCTAGAAGAAGTCATTAGCATCTTCCGCGTGTAATGCCAATTACACCCCAGTGTAGTCAGTCTTTTGATGATAATGATTTCCACCATATTAGTGTGGCTCAACAGATCCTCAACAGGCAGGGGTAATTATCATTTGCATATGAGGTTAATTAGTTTTCTTCACTTAACTTATTCTTCCTAATTCATGACCAACAGAAAATGTATTTTGTCTTAACAAAATTAGACAAAATCAGACAAAATTAGGTCTGATGTTGCTGCAGTTCCTGTCTGCAGTGTCCTTGTTCGCATAATTGCATACTTTGGCTCACAGAAAATAGTTTCTACTTTTCAAAATAGAAAAGTGAATTTGTATTGATAATACAATAACAATAATAAAGTAGTTGCTTACCAAAATAATATTGAAATAGATGTGTACAACATTTATTGACTGCTAAGTGTGTTTTGATAGATGAGCATTTCTACATCAGGTGATCCCCTTAAATCGCTTAATCAATTAGAAGGGGGAAAGAAACTTTATCGGGGATTATTTCCACCATTGATTAATTGTTTCATTGATTTCTCAAGCATAAACTCCACACATTCTCTTCATTTAACTCCCCAGACATGAAGAGTACCTGTTTTTGACTCATATCTTATTGCAAACTTAATGTATTTGAGTTTTTGGATTGATGTTTGGATAAAACAAGGAATATGAAGATGCCATGCGTTATATAGACAAAAATATAATCAGGAAAATAATGGGAAGATGAATTAAAACAATCAATAGTTGCTGCCTATAGTGATATGTATTTCTGGTTTAATTTAATATTCATTCAGCTCGATAGGGTTCAAGATTAAAAACTTTTCAAGCCTGTAAGATATAATTAGGTTCCTGAGTTTAAGTGAATCACCAAGTTTAAAAGTGTGATTTGTGAAACGAGAAAAAGAAGAAATGGTAAACTGAAGTCTGACCCCCATAATTATCGCACAGCTGTAACTCAAATGCAATCCTCTTCTGGTGGCACTTTTTGTTTCATCTTTCTATTATCTCCTTTTACAGCAGGCCCCCGGTGGTGAACAAACCCTGAAATTGGCGCAGGATGTATTGAGAGCTCCTCGTTGGTCCTCCAGTTTTCCTCTCTGAAATGGAGCTCTCGCTGCAGGACTCCTCTTGGAATGCATCCACACTGTTCCACAACACCATTATGCCGCTAAACGCCACTGGGAATTACACCAACGACCAATTCACGGAAGTCAACCTCTTCGAAATCCTGGGTCCAAAACGATCTCCCTTCTTCCTCCCCGTCACCAGTGTTTACCTTCTCATCTTCATCACCGGCTTGTCTGGGAATCTGCTCACATGTGCAGTGATAGCAAAGCACAAGAAGATGCGAAACCCCACCAACCTCTACCTGGTGAGCCTGGCCGTGTCGGACCTCCTTGTGCTGTTGTTCGGGATGCCTCTGGAGATCTACGACCTTTGGCAAAACTACCCGTTCACCTTTGGCGAGGGTGGCTGCTACTTCAAGACCTTCCTCTTCGAGACGGTCTGCTTTGCCTCGATCCTCAACGTCACGGCTCTCAGCGTGGAGAGGTATATAGCCGTGGTGTATCCGCTCAAAACGCGATACCTGTCGACAAAACGGCACGCCAAGCGGGTCATCACCATCGTGTGGGCGGTTTCGATGATATGTGCCATCCCCAACACCTCCCTGCACGGGATCTTCTACCTCCCAGAGAGAATGGAGGAGTCGGCTATATGCACTGTGCTGAAGCCCCTGTGGATCTATAACATGCTCATGCAGATCACCACGGTGTGCTTCTACTTTGTGCCCATGATGGTGATTAGCGTGCTGTACCTGGTGATGGGCCTTCACTTGTGCCGGGAAAGGCGCCAGCCTGTTGGGAACCTGGCAAGGAACTGTAGCAGTATCATTCGAAGGAAGATCAGTGTGAACGGGCGCAGAAGGCAGATCAACAAGATGCTCTGTGAGTTATTTTGTCTCTTCAGAAAACATTGCTATTACTGTGAAATGTTGTCATGGTTGAGCAGCATATAGCCTCTAATCTGTGATAGCAATGCGAAGGCATGTACCTAAAGACAGGGAAACACAGAGCAAATAATACCTGAGAACTGTCAATTCTTTGTGTGAGTCATTTATATTCTGGAGTGAGTCACATCCTCTATTGGGGCTTGATGAGGTTTTATGTAGTTCTTACAGTCCACCTACCCCCACTGTACGTCTCTTTACTCTAAATTAATTGATTCCTTCTTTTCTGTATGAGGAGTTTCATTCTAGATTGATATATCCATCATCAAATGATTTTAGTAGGTGGTATTAAATTACAATGAGTCATCTTAAAAGGACATGAAAACATATTTCCTGAATCAGTCTCTTACTGTGATGAAATCTCACATAACCGCCAAGATTAGAGCATTTATGGTCTTGATCGGTCAGGTATGTCTACAGCCAATTTACTGTTATAAAAATAGAAAACACAACTATCACTCAAATCTGAACACAGACAACATGCAGTCAGTGGATCCACCACTTTGTTCCACCACTGCAATTTTCTTTTATTATATTTTCGTCACCCTTTATGTATCCAGGATACTTCCATTGAGATTTTAAATCTCTTTTACAGGGGATTCCTGGTCAAGACTGCAGCGTACATGAAAGCCACATAAAAACACAGATAACAGACTTAAAACAAAACAGCAAACATTTTAAAGAACCAGGACTGAGCGGAGAAGACTGTCAAACCATGCTGCAGTAAAATGAGCGGTTTGCTAAAGGGAATCTGGTGCTCGCAGTTGGGTTCATCAATAAAGCTCATGACCCCCACTGACTCAGACACTTGCATCCCCAGGATCATTTCTTAATTACACCCTTGCACATCTTCTCTATTAATATACAATTGCCACTTTAATAATATACTTGTTGTTTTAACATACTGTTCTTTATTTGTTTACCATATTTTATTTTGTAAATTGTAATATAATTTTTGAAATGATGTCTCATACTATTGCACTGTGTTTACTGTTATGCACCATTCACCTAGTCAAATTCCTTGTATGTGTAACGTACTTGGCAATAAACAGTTCCGATTCTGATTCGGGAAACACTACCACCTTCATCCACAGTGACCGCCAAAATCAACCCAAAGTTAAAGTTCCTTGTAGCTTTAAACAAATACCGGCAAAGCTGATGACATTCCCATCAGCCTCAGCTTCTCTTGGTGTTTAGAGCTAATTGGTAAATGTTAGCACGCTAACAGGCTAAACTACGATGGAGAACAAAGTCAACATTGTATGCAAAAACATCAACATGTTAGCATAGGTTTGAGTTTGAACTCATCATGTTGAAACTTACAGAAATACTTGTAAGAGCTCTAGTGAAGATCAAAAAGTCTCCAAAAGTACACGCCAGACAGACATGAAATGTACAAATCGTCCGAGGTATTTCGCCTTGGGTTTGAATATTTCACTCAGTCTAAACATCATATAGATTCAGGAAAGAGCTGGAACAAGATGAATCCGAATATAAATGTGATTCTGCCAAAGGACGTAGAATAAGAGGATTCTTTCCCCAACCGTTAAGCTCGACTCCGACGGAAAAAGTGAATAAACCTCTCTCACAAACTCTCGTTGGTAAAAAAGAGACGAAGCGTCAAATGTTTGCCACTCACATTTATAAATAGCTCTCAATGTGTGATGAGCCAACAAGCTCCCAACAAAGCAAAGTCAGTTAGCTTGATGCCATATGCCCAGCATCGTAAACAGCCAAACAGCCTGCTGCACCTCCTTCAGGGAGCTCATGCGGAGAGCATTTTGCATGGACGATTAAGAGAGGAATGGAATGAGTGCATTATCGCCATTATCTGCCACACTTAAAGTTAAATGACCATGCCATATTTTTTGGAGACGTTATGCACTTGTGTGCTGAGTTTTATTTTTTAGGCCATATAAAAATAAACTATAATGGGACAATATTATTCCAGCTTTATCCTGTTAAGTAAATGTCATTAGATCTTCTCATATTTATCTAAAAATAACTTTTAAAGATACAGTCTGTAGCATTTAGGAAGATACATTAAAGGGAATATAATATTAAAAGGTACGTTTTCTTTTGTGCATAATCACCTGAAAAATAATAATTGTGTTTACGTTTCACAGAGCCGGCCTCCGTCATTTTACAGTAGCCCAGAAGGGACAAACCAAACACTGTTTCTATAGGGCCATTCACCTTTTCACGTTGGAGAATGTAGATTTCCTACATGCTGAGCATACAGGAGAAGTTTTATTTGGTTGCAATCTGCAACCTCACCGCTAGATGCAAACAAATCCTACACACAGCACCTTTAAAGGATGTGTGGGATTTTTCGGGGGATATATTGTGGCTTTTAAAGTGACACAACACTGCTTTTGCGAAACAGCAGCCACTGTGGAAAGGAGTGGCAACTAGTCAGTTGCTTCAAAGACATTAAGCAACCTGATTGAGAGTGAGTTGAAGTCAGTGAGCAAGGGCTGTAAACAATTATTTTAATATTTTAATAATCTGCCGGTTATTTTCTCAATTAATTGATATAGTTGCTGATACATTTTCTGCCGATCAACAAATTGATTAATGGAATTTTTTGGGCTATTCTTCGGTGTTGGTGCCATATGCACCTTGTGACTTTTCAAAATTACATTTTCAGATACACGACTGAAAGTAAAAGGATTAGCAAATACATGCAATGTAGCTACATGACATCAATGCTAGTAGCATGAGAACACTTTGCATCTCAAAGTGGTCTATCAAAACTCTTAAAAAAAAAACATAATTTAGACTACAGTAAGGTACATTGAGATTTACATTCTCATTCTTCTTACAATATGATCAACAATGCAGAAAGAAATGCAGTGAGAGAACTATTTGGTCTTCCCATTGCCCTCAGGAGGTGTTATTTTTTACCCCCCAAGAATGTTCCACCAAGTTGTTAGATTTTCCTTTATTTAGCGGCTGGCTGGTTGGTTAGCTAGCTTACTAATTCCACCATGCTCTCATGCTACACTGGTAACAGAAAAAAAGCACAAACTGTGACTCATCTGACAATAGCCTGTGACAAGAGTGTGCTGAAGAAGCATGAAGTTGTTTCATTTCACTGATTTGCAGCTAGCTAGCTATTTTGCTAATTCCACTTTTGTGCTACACTGGTTCCAGAAATTGAGGCTCAAACGATGCTACTTCCTGTTGATCATGTGACTTGTGTAATGTCCCAAACTTTTAGAAGGTGAATGTGTTAGGGTAACAGGGCTAAGTGAAAACACAGGGACATAACTAAATGTGTATTTCAACTAACATGTTGATGAATATTAGGATGAGAAAATGTATTTGTCTAAATTGAAAATAATCATTATATTTCATGGTGAAGTTTAGTGTTAGAGAGTGGGGACAGGCTAACATCCAATTTTTTGTTATGTTCTAGGTAGTTTTCATTGAGGTTTTACATGATGTATCTTCAAATTGCAATTAGGGAGCACACTCATTACTGCTTGATAATATAATGTATTACACAGATATTTGTCATGCATATTTATACATGTAATTTCCTGGGGACAGAAAAGGCACCAATTTAGTTGATGGCCATTTTGCAGCTCTACAAGTGAACTGACTTTGTTACACAGCAACATTTACCTAAAGTTTGGTTACATCAGCAAATAAAAGCCACCGTAAGCACTGGTCACACCAATTAAGTCTTTATAACAAAACCCACGAGTGTACTGAAGTGTAAGTTGTCATTTTTTATTACGGATAAACTTTGCTCATTTGTCATACCAAAAACAGGGTGTTGCAGTAAATCTGGATCCCCACTAGTGTCCATTGTAGGATGATGTTCTTATAGCATTTAGCTCCATTGTCTTTCCAGTATCTTCATCTAATTTGATCTTTCCCATAAGGGTACCAACGTCATCACTAATCTATAAATAATTGAGAGCAGCAACAAAGAAAAGTGTTTAACCTGCAACAAAAAATCATTTTAATCCGCCTCATTCTCTTTGGCCTGATCCTCTAGCGATCGTGGTGGCAGTGTTTGGAGTCTGCTGGGCGCCCTTCCACATCGAGAGGCTCCTGTGGAGTTCCATCAGCCAGTGGACCGATTTGATGTACAACATTTATCAGTACGTCCACATCGTGTCGGGCGTCTTCTTCTACCTCAGCTCAGCAGTCAACCCCATCATCTACAGCCTGCTCTCCACGCGGTTTAGGGAGTGTTTCCGAGAACTCGTTTGCTCCCAGACGGAGGATAACAATTCTGTCAGAGATTCGCCACCATTCCCTAAGATTTTAGTGGAACCCTCTGTCTCAAGTGGCAGAGCTCAGGCTGAAGGGAAGGACTCCAACACTTGCATCCCTTTGCTGTCTCCTAACATGACACTGAGCATGGACACTGCAATCCTCACATGTGCATGTAAAGAGACCTCTGTGTTCTAACAGACTAGATTTGAATAAGCTGACAAGCAACAGAGAAACCATAGTTGGACATTTTGGACACATTCAAATGAAAAATACATTTTAATGTCTCCTTATGTTAATTATTAAATTAGCTCGTGTTACATGCCTAAATACCTATGTGAAGTGTAACATCATAAGTGAGTATTTTTCAGAAAAATCCCTCTCTTTTCTCTCTTGCAAAATGACTCATTTTGAACTGGGGAACAGTTCCATAAATGTAGCCAATAAAATGAGATTTTGGATGACGATGATAACCGACATCATATAAACAAGTGGTGAAGCTGGAGACGCTCTCACTTGCGTTTCCTTGAAAAATGACACGTCTGGGTTTTATGAGACCAAAAAGATGTTTGTACACTTTGTACGCATTAAACAAAGGGTTATAACGTTTAATTAGTGAGATTTAAAGGTGCTTATTAGCGGATTCATATCCTTTGTTTCCTGTCTTTATGCTAAGGTAACCGTCTGCTAGCTCCAGTGGTATTTATATTCTCGTTTAACACTCTGAGAAAGTGAAGCCGTTTCTCAAAGGTTTTGAATGGTTTCTTTAAACTTACATGTCATCAAATAGCTTGTACGTGAACTTTTGATTTGTTTGTTTGCTATGAATAATATTGTTCAACAGTGCCTGCATATTTCACCTGCTGTCTTATTCTGTGATTGCTGTATGCCTTAGAACAGGGGTGCCAAACACCCGGCCACGTCATTTTATGTGGCCCGCGAATCCGCCAGCAAAAAAGAAGTAAAGTCAGACTTGATATCCGCGCGCGCACACCACTACCAGCGGATGTGGTGGAGATGCAACAGTCGCCCTCCCGCAAGCAGCAGCACCCCCCCCCCCCCCCCCCCCCCCCCCCGCTGACAGCCGGCCCTTTGGGGGCATCCATGATGCTGATGTGGCCCAGAGTGAAAATGAGTTTGACACCCCTGCCATAGAAGGAGAATCCAGAGGGAAACTGGGACAATCCAATCCAATCTAAATGATGCATGTTGTACTTGTTTTTGTTTTTTTTGTATTTGGAAAATTGATATGTTGCCGGACAGCAAAAAGAGGTCAACTGCTTCTTCTTGTGAACAAAGACTGTAATGCTTCGCTGTGAGATTTTCCTAATTTTTCTCATGCACAAGATTTGATTGAATGGTTGGTCCTTGTTCAATGTGATTGCAAAAAAAAAAGATTGTGGCTATTGTGAAATGCCTGATTTAAAATAAATATATGTCAAAGCTGTCCACACGTATAGCTATTATTATATTCCATCGTAATGCCCGGTTACGCTTGCTGTTCTGTTTCTTTCATGACAATCACACAATACAATCATCATCATGATTGTATTGTGTGATTGTTGCTTTGTGGAAGGCTGCATAAGCCTGTCAATTATCTCAAATAACAAGCCTCAACAAAATCAGAGAATCAACAAGGGGTGTACTTTACACGTTGGTTTTGCTGGGTTACAATACTGCATGAGCCATGACTGCATTTTTCCTCCAAACCATCCATCAGAATAAGCTTAACTCTGTGGGCCTTGACAACATAGCATTTCACAGTTGAATGGCAGTTTCAATATTTCCATCCACAGCCAGATGAAGTGGACACAGTAGATTTACTTCTTCACATTGACTCAATTTTACTCACTGCACCTGGTACATTTTCAATGTCTATCCCATTTCCATCATATATTCAGACACATAATCTAATATGAGCGGTAAAACATCGGCCTTGGCCATATGGGTTATTTTTGTAAGCTTGCATCTGTCATTTTCAGTCAGAGCAGTATATTCTTCTTCTTGGTGTTAGAGGTTGAGACAAATTGAAGTCCATTTTTAGGGCTAAAACAGCAATGAGTCACACAGGCAACCAAAAGCCTCTCTGTCCTTTATCGCCTCTAATTGGGGCGCCACAACATTTTGCATCTTTGTGCGTGCTGAGCAGTTCCATTCCGTGGCAACATCTGCATTTAAATAGAAGTGATGCATATTCATGTGGAGCTTTAAAGTCCTGATTCTACCTGCCACAAGCTAATTCATAGTAACACAAAGAAATATAATATTATTTTCCCCAAAACCAATCATACATATATTTAACCAATGAATATGTATGAGCTGATTCATTTGTGGAATTGCAATCATAGTCCAAGAATTGAAAATGAAATCTATGTAAATATTTATGTGGTAGAACTACACAAGTTTGTTGTGAGCCCGTGATTTCTCGTGAAACTCAAGGACAGAAGAGACCGAGACAATGACACAGCGGTTTAATTGAAGGCAGGAAAAACACATGCACCATAAGATGAATGTTCAGGTGGGAGGCCTAATGAAGGACAGTCATACACATCATTTAGCATAAAGTCATTACTTTTCTGTGCAAGACATTGTACATATTGCCGTCCCTTTCTGTGCTTTCTATAAATCAAGAGCACAATCCCATCTTTGATCGCCAAAATGACCCAGACTTTATGATTTGGTCTTTCAATATTCACAGCCCCATTTTCTTTTTTTACAGTCCTTCACGTATCTCAAGCAAACATCAGTTGACTTCAGCTCGCAACTGCAGTTCAGCTCGAGAAGGATGGCCTGCGGGCTATTCTGACCACATTGTATGTGTTCAGTCCCGGTGCATCAAAACCAGGGGACAAACCGCGCTTGTCAAACGTGTAGAAATTAAACAATTGGCCATCTTGAGCTTCCAGGGACACTGAGGCCGTCCCGACTCGCAAAACACAAGGGTACTCTCTTTCAAAAACCACTCTAAACACCCGGTCAACCAGGTAGTTGAGCTTTATTGTCCTGTACTTCTCTGGAATCACCTCCTCAATCTGAGGCCCAAACTGTTGCATGATCAGAACTCCGTCGGACCCGACTTTTATCTCGTAGAAGGTGATGTTGCTGTAGGTGAAAAAGCCAATGTAAGGTTCTGGGTTTGGAGGAGGATAAAGGACCTTCTTGCCCTCCCTGAAGGCTTTTTCTATGGCTGGTATGATGTGGTTGTAGGCCTTGGTGACCAAGTCCTGGTTCTGAGGCCGGCTGCCAGCCATAAGCACCACCAGACCGAGCTTCATTCTGGGTACAAGGGAGAAGGTGGCAGAGTAGCCGTCCAGATCGCCATCTTTTCGCACCATCTCGTAGCCCATGAGCTCATTCACCTCCCACGGCGTCCCAGTACGGTTGGCAAAGTAGTCCTTATCGCACCTGAAAAGCGGGGTTAGCATGATCTTTAATGAGTCTGGTTCCAGCATCTTGCGGTGGTAAGCGCCCAGCAGCACCATGGAGAGCTTGGCCAAGTCTGCGGCCGTGGAGAACATCTGACCCGAAGGCCGGTACCAGCCCAGGTCGTAGAGCGGGGCTGGCTTCCCGTTGGAGTACACGCCCACGGCCATCTGGCTCTGGAGCCCCGGGGTGATGTCAAAGCCGGTGTCCTCCATCCCCAGCCGGTCCAGGATGTTGTCTGTGATCCACCGCTGGTAGTCAACGGCGGCCACTCGCTCGGCCATCACGTGAGCCAGCAGCGAGAAGGCAAGGTTGCTGTAGTGACATCTGGAAGGTAGCAAGTCAAAGAGATGGAGGTTTCAAAAATCTGGTTGTTGATGCAAAAAATTAGATAAACTATTTTACAAGTGCAAACTCAACACCTATCTTGAAGAAATAGTTCAATATTTTGGGGATTATGCTCAATAGCTTTGTTGTTTACGGTTAGGGTTGAAACCACTACTATTTGTAGGATAAAGAAGCTTGACTTGAAACTGAAAACAGCTAGCCTGGCTCCGTCCAACCTGCCTACCAGACCCTCTAAAACTTACTAACGCGGTATATGTTGTTTGTTTCATCTGTGCAAGAACTGAAAAGTAAAAGCCACAAGTTGTGGTTTTTTGAAGGGTTATGTGGCTGGCAGCACTGACAACTTGCTTTGAAACTGCAGATGAAAATACAATTTAAACTAACTCTGATAAAATACATTAAATAACATTCAAGTTTAATATTTCACATGGGCCTTTGCAAATAGAATAAATAAAACTAAATAAATAACCGGTGAGACTTCAGGAAGTCACTGCTTCTGGCTAAGAAAGAGTCTGGCACACATCCCTTATAAACCACAACACTTTTAGCTGCTTTTTGTGCGGATTAAACAGACACAAATGTGATAATTAGTAGGGCTGTGTATTGGCAAGAATCTGGTAATATGACACGTATCATGACACAGGGGTTACGATTCAATATATTGCGATACTTTAAATCAAATTTTAGGAAAACTGTCATAGTATAAAGAAAACACCACTATTAAAATCTAAGTAAATTACTTTTTTTTTTCATACAAAACAGTGCGATTGGCATTTGCATTTATCACAGCCCCTGTAAAATCCAACCTCATAGCACTACTTTGACAGGGCACATACACTTTGAGGGCACATATTTTTGCAAATGCAATCAAGTTTTGACTGAATGAATCCATGCATGTAAACCAATAATTTTAAATCAAAAAAGGAGTTTTGAGATTCAACACAGAACCACAAAAATGTTTAATCAGTGAACTTCTGAGGTGCTGGTCGATGGATTTTCTCCTCTTTGGACAAAGCAAGGCTGGCTGTTTCCCTGGGTTTCCAGCCTTTATGCTAAGGTAGGCAAACGGGCTGCTGGCTGTAGGTTTAAGTTCACCATGCATAAATTCCAATAATATTCTCATCAAACCCTTGACAAGAAAGTGGTTATTGGCATATATATATTCCCAGAATGTCAAACTTTCTTTTATCAGACAGATTACACAAAATATGTTGTCGTCATCAAATGATTAAGGCCCTCCCGTGCCAAATGTATGCACTAACACAATTTAATATCCCACTTTGCAAAATAAAAATGTACATATTGAAATACTGAAATCAACTCAGCATAACAAATCTTACTTGGTGCCTGGGTCTGCGACAAGGACATCATCTTGCAGCAGATTGATTGCAGTTTGTGTTTTTCCTTTCCAAAGCAGACTTGTGGCGCGAAGTCTCCTGGGTAGGCCTGTATCAGCCCACGATACAACAGTGTTATATAAAAAAACTTAAGGCAGGTAATGTAACAAATGAATTGCATTTGTATGCGCGAGACATCTGTTCTTCTATCCTGCTCAATGAAATAAGTCTTCATGTTTTATTTCAGTCAGGTGGTTCTTTGTAGAGTACTGGTACGAGACAAATTCGGTTCAGTTCTCTGAATGTGATTATCATGTTCAGGTTTGATACCTTGATGATAAACGGAGACAATGGGATATTTAAAGACGCATAGTTTGTCTTGCTTCAGGTGTTTCCCTCATCTTTTATTTGAGCTCATTACACAGAGTGTAGTTTTACAGATTGAAAAGCTTGTTTATGCGCGACGATTGTAAAATTGTTTGCTGTGACAACATATGGATGTGACTGTTGACTCCAGCATGATAAGTATCTGAACAGCTCAAATGTTTCTGTAGCAGGTATCCATTGCAGTCTTTACATACGAACTAGAAGATTATTTTTCATCTTTTTTGTAATAGCACATCTCAGTTTCGCCAAGGTAACGTGTTCAAATTACTGTTTTTGTCTGAACAAAAGTAAAAAACCTCTAGATATTTAAATCAGATACAAGATGAAATGTTTGGCATTTTTGCTTAAAAATGACAATTATCCTGATATAAAAACATGATATATAATAACATAAATTATTTGACTGATTGTTTCAGCTTAAAAATCAAT
Organism: Pholis gunnellus; assembly: GCF_910591455.1. NCBI lineage: Eukaryota > Metazoa > Chordata > Actinopteri > Perciformes > Pholidae > Pholis > Pholis gunnellus. The sequence continues at coordinate 6,475,701 of NC_136529.1, read as the reverse complement.
AAATGAAAAGTAAGAAGTTTAATCTTCAAACTTCAGAAACACAAAGGAACTGCAACCTGGATGTTTACATTCAACACACATTTTGATCAGAGAAAACAGTATATGTCAAATATACCAGCAGCGTCTTCTTCTTCTTCCTCTTTTATTTAAGTGTTTGTTTCAATGAGTCATCTCCCTTGGGTTTATAGCATTACAATAAATCCCATATCTAAGATGCTTTTTCACATCCTGAACTATAGATTGAACAGCCACACCACAGAAGTTGGCTCTCTTGACTTTGACGTTGCTCTCTATAACCTTCTGCTTTTACCTGAGAGCTGGCTGGCCATCCTGCGCAGAGTGACTGATGAGGAGCGGATCTGAACCTCCCCGCTGTCCAGAAATATCAGGCCATCTGTCACGTATTTCAGCTCAGAGTCTCGCGTCTTCCCCAGAGGATTTTTGATGGTGAAGTTCTCCACATATTTTTCCAGAGGATCATCCAGGGAGCCGATCTTCCCATCTTCCCACAGTTTGTACAGCATCAAGGTCGGGAAGATTTTTGATAGGCTTGCAATTCTGAAGGACAGATGACACAGCAATGTGGTTGTTTTTTAATCCGACAGAAAATCGGACAGCGGTGTCGTCATGGTGACCACCTTTACAACTTCTTATATACAGTCAATGGTACGTAAAAAAAAATAGAAATACTCAAATTTGATTAAGGAGTCAGAGCACTTACAGTTCATCTGAAAGGGCTCAATTCATGTACCCACGATTAGATGTTCTATCTTGTAAAAGTTAAACTCCGGAGACACTTATGCTGGGGGGGGCCGTATGCTGCACATTGTATGTGCACATACACTGCCTGGCCCAAAAAAAAGTCGCCACCAAAAAAAAAGGTCACACACTCTAATATTTCGTTGGACCGCCTTTAGCTTTGATTACGGCACGCATTCGCTGTGGCATTGTTTCGATAAGCTTCTGCAATGTCACAAGATTTATTTCCATCCAGTGTTGCATTAATTTCTCACCAAGATCTTGTATTGATGATGGTAGAGTCTGACCACTGCGGAAAGCCTTCTCCAGCACATCCCAACGATTCTCAATGGAGTTAAGGTCTGGACTCTGTGGTGGCCAATCCATGTGTGAAAATGATGTCTCATGCTCCCTGAACCACTCTTTCACAATTTGAGCCCGATGAATCCTGGCATTGTCATCTTGGAATATGCCCGTGCCATCAGGGAAGAAAAAATCCATTGATGGAATAACCTGGTCATTCAGTATATTCAGGTAGTCAGCTGACCTCATTCTTTGAGCACATACTGTTGCTGAACCTAGGCTCGTACCTATTTGCTTAGTTAAATCCAGGTGGCGACTTTTTTTTGGCCAGGCAGTGTATATGTTGTCGAATCAAATATGTTATATAACTGACTTTTAGCATTTTCGCAACATGTGTAACATTTGAGTGAGGACTTTTAGATTATCTACTTATTTCTTGTAAAGGCCACCAATTTTACACCCAAGTACCGCTCAGCATGTGAACATGGTTGTTAATCTCCTGTGGCTCAGAAGGAGCTTTCTAAAATCAGAGAAAATAACCCCCGATCATGTCGTCTTGGTTTTCATGCATTGAGCTTGAAGAATTTTTAATAGAAAACGGAAATTGTAGAATCTCAGTTTAGAGACCAAAAGTCTGTACATCTCGGCCTCTGCTGCATCAATTTGGGCCAATCCGTTTTCAGCAAAGCCTCCAACTTTATGGGAGTGCAACATTAAAATCACCAAATTAAGGACAGTGTTTCTTAGTTTGACACTTGCCCAGTGTTACAGCTGCTGCATCTGTTAATCTGTGGATTGCTATGAAAGTTGATACTCTTTCATTTTGTGTGGACAGCTTATCCTCTTTTATGTCTATTGATTGCACCAGACTTGTAATAAACTATAGGAACTGTGATCCTGAGGTAATGTTTCTATTTTTATTTTGGAGAGGTAACTTTATCAAAACAATCTGTTCTTACAATAAATAACTTTAATAACTGCCAAATCCAACTGGCTTCATGTCGGCCAGTTCTTGACAAACTGCGGTTCTGCTACAAAGTTCTGGTCTAAATCTGTCGAAACAAAAAAGTATTTGTAGCACAGGGATTACCCCACACCATATATCTCTTCACCCTATCAGAGGGCTTTACATATAGAGAAGATTTAAATGATTTCTGGAATCTGAGAGACAGACTGGTAGTTTTCTAGTGTCAGAATGAACCAAACACCAAACTGTGTATTGGCCGTCTAATCATTGATCAACCTACAGGATTATTTCCACTGAGGTGTTCACACATCTACGTACTGATAAAGAAATGCTGAATTGTCCCTGCTAATGCCGTCTGGCCGGTCTGCGTGGTCCTGTCCCTTTCTTTTCCCTTGGAAGGGGGATTGTTATGTTGCTTCCCTTCCTGCGCAGAAGCACACTCTAATTTGTGACTTTAGCCTTTTTAGAGTAATCATCAGACAACCAGGGGTAACATGATCTCCATCATGCTGCAACATCCATTACACATCAGTCAGGAACTTCGGTGCAGATGTATACTGGCTGAAAGATATTTCTATCCCATTATTAAAGTGATGTAATGATGCTCATCCCATAATGAAAACACACTGCCTCCTCTGCAGAGCAGACAAAAAATGTGTTTTGTGTTTCAGACTCCAGCAACATTATTATGACAAAAAAACGCACCAAAGCAGAGCTTCATCAAAGAGGTGTTTGAGGAGCGATAATCAGGGCTGTAGTACTACTGTTGAGGATACTGAGGTCAGGTGGACATTTTGGGTTTTTAGTGACCTTGAGAGGAGTTTACATTCAACACTTGAAAAAACAATTAAGTATTTCTACCCCAGAATTTTACTCCTGGATGAAACTGCTTTTAAACCTTCATGGGAAATAAAGCATGCATCACTTTACTTTACAGATCTGTAATTTCCCAGAAGTGAAATATAAAGAACGTTGTAATGTGATCCTAAACAGGGAAATAGAGACATGTTATACGTGCTCCATTTAAAAAAATAAAATAAATAAAAGCAGTATATATAATTGACTTACACACGACAATCTTTTTCGTTTATTGGTTTAAATTTGCAGTTCATTATTTTATTGTTTGGTATTTTATTCTAGTTCATTATCTGTACTTTTAGCGGCCTCTCTTCATTCTATTAAGCTGAATTGATTGATCATGATTTACATTTTTTTATTATTAATATTATTATTGTTATTATTATTCTATGCAATGAATCGCCTTTTTGAGGGGCGCAAGTTGTTTGAAAACATAACTTTGCCCACTCATTAGGACTGGCGAACACTTTATGGGTCATATGCTCGGTGTTACAAAATGGCTTGCTTGCTTAATTTTTATGCTCTATAACTTTCATGCTCTATGAAATTGAATATGTGTAACATGTGGAGACGTACAAAAAAGCCTCCTCAAATGTGATCAGTACAATCTAAATAGACCAGCGTCTCGCCAGTACCTCTGACGTACATGTGCATGGGCCTGGTTCATCGCTGCTTGCAACTTTAAACATTATTATTACTATGATTATGATTCTTATTAGTAGTAGTAGTGGTACTAGTATTTTAATTGTATTTATTTTTATAATTATCATGACTATTGATACTATTATTATTATTATTATTGGTGGGGACTTCCACTCCTTGGCTGCTGTCCTGGTGTTTCATCAAGCACTCACCTGTAAATTGTGTACTCATTGGGGGGTCCTGAGAGAGGGTCACTGCCATTCCTTTTTCCAAAGTTTCCGGTCCACAAAACTGTGTCATTTAAGATCACGATGGCCGACAGAGAGGGGAGGCTGATGGGATTGATGCTCTGCCGAAGCACAGCGTCCACCTGGAATGAGGCCGAGCAGGACGTGAGGGGTCAATTCAGAAAACGTGTCCACTTCAGATGGAAGTTTGTGAAGAATACTTTAAGGAAAACAGGCCAGCTGTTTCTCCCTGCTTCCAGTCTTTATGCTAAGCTAAGCTAACCGACAGCTGACTGTAGCTACGTGTTTAGCATACACACAAGAGTGGTCTTGATCTTCTCACACTGAAAACCTAAGTTAAGGGCCCTACAACTCTACAACAACACAAGCTGAATATGCCGCCTGCTCCATCAACAGCTCTGTCATTATGCTGTTTTTTTATTATTTCATTTTTCAGTTTGTCTTCAAGTGTTTGGTTGAAGAGATGAAAGAAGTTTTTTTTTATTTTTCAGTACAGGCATCTAGAAACTGTAATTGAACTGGCAAACTGCTGCTCAACTTTGAATGAATGAGTCAAATGTTGATGCTGATGTTCATCTATTCCTTCACTATATACAGTTAAGCCCTCAACGTGCACCTTCAACTCATTTCTTCTCTTTTGGGAGCTGATGTGTTAATATATGTCATTGCATGTGGTTGATCAACTGGGAACACTGCGGCTCCCTGCTCAGTATTTCATCCACCACATCTTTAATCTCCTTCTGTCAACTGCAACGGCATTTGGTGTGAAGGATTACCGCGGTCGGCCTGTAAATTTCCTGCGACGTCAGTGTTCATGATAGAAATATAACATCTGTGCTTGATGGACGGCACATCTCACCTTCTCCAGGGCCTCTTTCAGACCGGGGATCGGATGCTCCAGCTGCAGAGGCTCGGGGAAGCGAGGACACATCATCTCTGATTTGGCATTGCGACCCATCCCTTCATCTGGGCGTTGAGTGGGAAATGAGAGAAAGGGAAAGAGAATGAAAGAGCAAAGGAAGCACCGGGCGACAGGCTACTGAAATCCCCACTTCATATTCGATAGAATAATGTATCGGCGGCACAAAGGCCAGTGTAATGCAGGACAATTGGCTGGCTTGGGGCTTCATTAATTCTCTCCGCTTCCTGATGAACCCCGTTGATCTAACGGGATACAATTTGTTAGGATATATGATAGACGCTGCCGGTTCCCACTGTGAACTCTGGACGAACAATATGATATTTCAATATGTTTCATTGTGGCTTCAGGGCATTATTTGCCTTTTCATTCTAGGACTGCTATACGTGAAAAATGTATTTTTTGGAATATAAAAGACGAATCAGTGCACATCGGAAAATACAAAAGGGAGCCTGTGGAGCTGTGCTTTTCCCATTAATACTATCACCTGATGTTACTCTACTCATTTACATTCATATATAGTAGACATTATAAACCTGGGTTGTGTTTTGGAGAATAAAGACTTTTGACTCTGAAGAACCCAACCAAAAACGTTCATCGGAAACAGTGATTCTTAAAGTAGGGGCCGTGGCACTCAGGGGTCCGCAAAAATAATTGGCTTTTAATTATACAAATTTAGCTGTATCGTAAAAACTTGTATATCTACAGAGGAGGAACATTAGTACCAATAAAATAAGCTTTGACCCAATAGAAAATCATTATTTTAAAGATGAAGCACTCACTCAAGTTTAAATGTCTGCGACTGTTCATTTCCCAAAAAGCTTTTAAAATCAATGACCTGAAAATGACCTATAAATGCTGTCAAGTTGAATCCAAATGCCATTTGAATAAAATGACCCTCTGTTTCAAAAACGTGGTATTAACATGATTCAAATTGAAATGGCATGAATGGAAGTAAGCATTATGCATACTCTGGGTTATGATTATGAGGAGGCCCTTGAAAGTTTTCTCCCCCTGACCCCAACATGTTTGAGAACCCCTGATCTAAAGCACCACTGGTACATAATGTATTCTGGTGTTGTATTTGACGTGTACACTGATTTCCCCGGATTAAAGGGACAACAATTAAAAACACTTCAATGTGTAACCACCAAGACAAACCGTCTTTCATATCAAAATTCATCTTGTACCGTCTGAGAAATGAAAAATGATTTTTCTTGCTATATGTTTAAACTGACACAGACTACTGAGATCTTGTTAAGATGCTGGTAATTATAGACACTCCCAGCAAGCACAAACCACCGTGGGCTAATATTTTAGCAAGCTAACGCTTTATCTTATAATTACAAGATAAAGATCTTTCGATTAAGAGATTGTTTTATCTCCTGATTACAAGATATATAGCTCTTTAATTAAGAGAGCATAATCTATTGATTATCAACGTTGGAGCTGAGATTATCGGTTGTTGCTGTGGCCGTCAGATCAGATAAAAAGGAGCTTCCACAGTTTTAGCTGCAAGCTAACGGCTATGATTCAGTGTTGAATGTAATAAATAAGGAAAAGTCATATGTTCCAGGTTTTACAGACCAAAATAAGAATAATTGCATCCTGATGATGAAATCATTTTAAAGGATTTGTTGATTTCAAGTTTCAGAAAAGGTGGAGTCTTCACACAACTCATAGCTCAACACAATGCGGTCCAACCCACGTTTGCACTCACCTGGCAAAAGTTTTGGCAGCTGATATTGCCAGAAGAAGCATCCAGTCATAACCAGTGACAAAACGAGGAAGAACACCAAACCCAGCTGGGTCCATTTCACCTTCATCTTGTTGGTTTTGGTGAGTCCTTCGAATTTAACGGCAGCAGGAGCAGCTACAGCAGGAGTTGGCTTGAATACGAACAGACAGGCACATAAAACACACCACACAAGGTTAGCACTAAGCCTTTAAAAGTGTTTCCTGTTTGTGGATTCTTTGACCAGATATTCTGCTCCATGTTTTCTATTGATTCTAGTTGTAAAAAGTCGTCACAAATCCCTTTCCCCTTGCTCCCTGTTGTACTTAACGGTACTCACCACCTGATGCTTCACAGGCCAGAGCAGGAAGGATTACCAGCGACACAGAAATCTTCTTATTGCACACAGTTAATTCTCAAAATGTAAATTATTCCTGCAGCCCAAAGGCAGTAAATGGTGTCCCATGGAGGTGAAGGCACAAACACGGACTCCCATCTCTGATTTGTCACTGACTGTGCTGTAATCCTGGGCCATTGGCGCTCTCGTCCTTCACATTTCAATTTCCTCTCCTGCAGCCACAGGCCGTTGACATCATAATCCCTAGATTTACTCCACCAAAGCACCCGGGGGAAGTCTTAATCCCTAATCCCTGTGAATCAATTCACTTCAGTCCTGCCCTCGCCTTGTGGAGCGCGCCACCGAGCCGCACAGGCTGACCAAGATGGCGCAGTCGGCCAGCACGAGTCGAGATGCGGTGATACTTTGCGCCTTTTAGCCGGAGCATGAGCTGAAAAGTACAATCCCTTTGGTGCAGCGAGTGTGGATCAACTGGGTGAGGGAATGACAGACAATTTGGAATGTTGAGGGGAATTTGGATAATGACCGAGGATGAGATGCACTGCTGTCAACGACGTCTTCACTCAAACCGCTGCCAGCTATCAAACAAGAGTCCAAGAGTGTTTGAATATTGTTTTTGTTAAATCTTTAGGTGAAGGAATAATAGGCAAAACATGTTTTTGAGTGTAGGGTGAACTTGGGATTTGCAGAGTTTTTGCATTAAATTCCATGAAGTATAATGTATTTATTCAATTCCCTCGATCAGCTGAAAAAGTCCCTGAAGGTCCTAAAAGATATTTTTTTAAATCTTGTGCGCTCAAGATTAAAAAATAAAGCCGGTGTTTATCAGGTTGTTTTATCTATAAATGTTTTTTTCCATTGAATTTCCAGAAAATATCACACCATCTATGACGATTTTAAATTATACTCAACCTGATAGCAGATCTGATTAACTTCTACGAGGTAGCTTATATAAGTAAAACACACCCTGAATATAATTTATATCCATCCACTGATAGTACATCCAGTGACTATCATTCCTTTGCTCAGTTTATTCACAAGATATTAATGGCCCGTCCAAAGCTCAGTAATACATTTTGATGATTATAGGTATCATGATGCGATGTGGGAAAAGGAAGTGTGAAAGCAAGCTGCGGATGATCCTGGTTGCATAACCTGTGATAGATGGAGAGCACAGCAGCTGGCCCATTTCACCAGTCAGGACACACACACACACACACACACGCACGCATACACACACACACACACACACACACACACACACACACACACACACACACACACACACGCATACACACACACACACACATGCGCATACACAGCAGTGAAATGTGTTCTTAGTTAAACACATTTTTTGCAGTGAGTAAGCATTGATTTGCTAGTTCAATTCCTGCATGTGTTTGTGTGTCCATGTGTGCAGGCATGAGTTGTTTGTGTGTGAGGTGATTGCTGTTTACCTGAGCTTGAACCCCGTCCACTGAGGCTTCTCTCAGGACTTTACTCCCCGCCTTGCCCATGGTTTCGCTGCACCTTTACATAAAAAAAATAAAAATCAAGCAGTTATATCTTCTGCACATAATTTGCTGAGGTTTGCTTTTTGCTCCGTTACTGTAAGACAAAAGGTTAATGTCATAAAACGGTGTCCCCCCCCCCCCCCTCCCCCCCATGCATCTGGTGAGGCTGCTCTCTGTCCAGAAGGTCCACAGATGTGGAAGTAGAGCAGAAGGACGTGAGACCAACAGGAAGCCAAGATTATTTTTGTGGCACATTTTCTCCTTGCTGCAGCAGCGAGGACGGCTGTGATATAACGCGGTGCCATAAGAGACCGAGAAACATTGTCCACTCGTGAAACTGTAAGTGCCCACCTCTGAAAGGATTATACTGACAGGAGTATTCGATGCTGCCAAAGGCAATCATTTCTCCCAGAGAGTGGGGATGAATTGTACAACCGATTCACAGTAACAGTGGGCTGTGATATATAATGTGTGGCTGTTCTCCCCTTTTACTCTTTAATTACACAAGAAGAAAAAAGTTATTTCTTTAAACTTTTATATGGTTGTAATTTATTTCTTCTTTCCTCCAAAATGCCCAGTTGTTGTTCCCTTGGTTCTCTATAGTCTGGCTGTCTACATTATTGTCATTATCATTTGAACATTGACATTTTCGAGTTCCAAGAAATTTCGCCTGAAGTCGGATTTCTATCAACCCGGACATCAAAATCCAAGATGGCTGCTCTGCATATCAACAGTAAAAAAGTGTAGTAATGTGCTGTTTATTGCCACTTCCGTCTTACTTGTGTCTCATTGAATCAGTCATACATGCACCACTGTCCAACTTCTACCTGTGAACATGCTGCTACGGTGTTTGTGTGCGCAAAACACCGCCATAATGTTTGGTTATCAAATGGCCATTTAGTGTTCCCACTTGTTGTACTGAATGCAGTCAACTTGGGTGTGACGTAACTCCTAATTCTGATTTCCTTGGTAAATGGAATGCAGCATTAATTACACCGTGAATCACAGGCTGCATAACATAAAGTGTGAGCGACTACATAGCATTAAACATGACATCAAATTTATGTTATAGTCGCACAGATCCGTTATTTTAATGTCGACATTAATGTTGATGGGGCACACTGTCAACATTAAACTTAAAGGTTTTGCCCAACTCTGACACACATGTAAGGTGGGAGCTCAAACACATAGAGGAGCTTGTGAAACTAGCTTATGTTCAGCATATATGGTGAAAGCAGGTTAAACTGTTGGTGTTGCAAGGCTTGGTACTGTTTCTTTACAGGGACATAATTAATAAAGTCGTCAGCCTTCAACGATTTATGAAATGATGTTTTCCATCAAACCTTTCTCTTTGTCCATCTACCTGCATTCATACTGAGCCTCGTCTTGTGCTGACTAATTGAAGCACCTTGAAGAAAGAGACCACAGCACCAGAAGTGTTTGATTTTTTTAACAGAAGTTTAAAAGGAGTCTTGTTTTTGCTAAAGCTTCACAGAGACAGTCCACATGAGGTTGCTCACAGAGCCTTTAATTCAAGTTGATTGTAACCTTCAGCATGGTTATTATTGTTTTCATAAATATCTGAACAACCACCACGATTTCTTCCCCGACAGTCAACAAATGTTCTGCCTTTTGTTCAACAAGCAGCAGATCCTGCAGGCCCGTTCATATTTCCTTTGTTCAGAGGCAACTTTACTTGTCAGATGAAATCCCAGCATTCGTTGATGAATGAGCCATCGCGGAAGGCGCCCGCTGCATGACAATTCTCACACAATGTTGATATTTTTTTGCTGAAATGATTTCTTAAAATAAATAAATGAATGAGATGGTAAAGTCAGCTATAACTAGAAGTAGCACAGAGGAGTATGCATGTTTGCCTTTAATGCTGTACCCAAAAAGAAGAAAAAAAAGATGGGCTCCACATTTCAGGTCCTCCAAGCCAATAAAAAAATCCATCAGACATTCAGCGCCAAGGTAAAACCTGACCCACCATTTCGCTATTAATTCAGTGGGCGCACGGCTAATGAGCCCAAATCAAACTGCTTACAGAGCAGCTTCTGAAGTGCTGACCAGACTGCATCTCTCCAGCAGTGTCATTAGCGTGTGGTTGGAACCGATCGATATACATTTTTACGTTATATCTCTGTAATACATGGAGTATACTGTAGAGAGCGGGGTATAGGGCATTAATCATTAATGTGAAGTTCACAGTATAAGGCAGGTTATCAGTTACACAGACTGCTTGTTTTCACCTTCTGAAAGGAGGCCAGAGCTTTTAAGAGTTGGCTAAAAGGGACATTTGGTTGGAAATTAATGAATCGTGTTTGAAACAAGATCGAGAGTCTACCGCCATGTTAGCAGTTAATGTAAATGCTAACATCAGACGATAAGAGGCAGACCGTGACAATCATGATGATCAGAGGTGGGACCAAGTCATTGCTTTGCATGTCACCAGAAAGCCTCATGTCTAAGTCCCATGTCCTAAACTTTGAGTTTCAAGTCCTAAACAAGTCATAATGCACTCTTCACCAACTGTAATGCCGTTTGCATGTCTGTCTGTAATTAGTGACCCGCACATTTTGCATACCGCAATTCATTTTTTGTTGGCCGCGTCATAGCTTTTGTACGTGGACGATTAATCTCTGGCGTCATCTTTTCCAACTGCCGCTCAGTAACATTAGTTCTTCATGGGTCTCCTCTGAAACTTCATCTGATGCTGTCAGACTGGTTTAAACAAAGAGAATTTAGCTTGGAATGAAAAGGGTTCAAGTTAGTTGATTCAGGAAACACATTTATTCATTGTACACTTTTTGATTTACATTCTTCTTAATATTTTGGCTTTTAATGGACGGTATCAAGTCAAAGTCAAAAGGCTCAAGTCCAAGTGACGTCCCGAGTCATGGGTGTTACATTTCAAGTCAAGTTGTAAGTCTTTTTGGGATTTTTTTTTTTTTCCTTCATGGCAACATAGTTTTTATATACTGTACAATGTGGAATACAACTACAAAATACTAGTCGTTTCCCATTACACCATTGCCACCACCCACAAGGTGTAAAGCAGTAAGGTCATCTACAACGTGTTTGGCACTGGAAAGTGCCCTCATGGCTCAGGGGGGACACGGCCATCTGCAGCACCTTCATAGCAGATGACCCCCACCTCAGACTGCATTCGTTAGCATTAGTAAACAGTGCTGTGAAGAGACGTTTATACTGTCTGATTTTCTATTTATTATATTTTGCCTGTGAACTTTTTTTCATTTCTGATCCTTAAGACAACACAAGAGCTAATACATCAGTAACCTCAGTTAATGCACATATCGGACTGCCTTGTTTTTACGATTAATATATCATATTCATTATTCTAATCGATTATGCCTCTTGAGCAGCGATTGTTTGCTTAATGTTGAAATGATGAAAGCTGTTAAATGCATAACGCTTTATCTTCTTCATTTGCCTTTCTGTGTTCTTGAGCTGCTTGCTCTTCTGCCTGCTGCAGTGACCCAAATGCAGTGACATCATTACAATTTCATTTCAATCAATCAATCTAGAAAGCATAATCTCCACTGGCATTCTCCCTCTTGCCATATTCATGCTATTCACGAGCCTACCTGTTATATTGAGGCAACGCATGCCGTTTACGCAGTCTTTGCATGCTGCAGGGAGTGTGTGTGTGTGATTCTGTAAGGAATACCTGTGACTGTTGTGGTCTTCATCTCAACGTGCATGGAGTTTAAAGAGTGTGCCTTCACACATTTTCCTGGGTTTAATTACGCAGTTAAAACTCTCCACTGACTTATGTGATCATTATCCTCAGTGATGCTAATCACAACAGCATAATACTCTCTAAAAGTGAGTTAATCAGAAGTAGACATGATGAGACTGTGATAAAGCTTGTGCCGACTGATAAGATATACGATTTTAAACAAATGAAGCAATTAGCCCCTCACACCAAGATGAGCTCCAGTCAAAAGATATATCAAAATAAAAAGCAACTGCATCACTAAAACGTGCCCTGTTAGCATAATTCGATTCTCCCTTTTCACGTGAGCAATGTGGTGATATGTAAGAGCAAACAATCATTCTTATTATTTCAATAGGATTAGTGACTTTCTGAGCAGTTAGAATTAATTTCTAAATTCAAACACTGTATGTGTCCCTCTGTAAACATCAACTAGCTGCAGTCATGACAGCCACAACATTCTGCAGAAATAAATGCAGTAAACAGATTTTTGAACAGCTCTCCCACATGATGATGATGTATTCATACATGTTTGTTTTTCACAGTTGATAAGAAAGGCAGAACATTGGTGAATGAAGTGATGTGCCACATGCACAAAGCGACTGGGATCAAGGCTGTGGAAAAACATGTTACATAAGCTGTAATGAACCAAGCGCCTCTTTTCTAGGCCATGAAGCATCCTACAGTGAATAGGTTCATTCCTTCAAACACTTACCTCAGGTTCTGACTCTATTGACGGCTCCTCTTTTTATCAGAACGATACCACAAAAATATTCCGCTTTCGTTCCGTCTGAGTTTGAGAGCCTGAGGCAGGATGCTGACAGATGTCAGTATCATGGTTATGTTAAATCCTTCTTGTATCAAACCCAGCATTCTGGATTAACAATCGCAGCCAATGGACACATCTGCCATTGCACAAAAATGAGTGCCCTCTTAGTGTGTGTGTGTGTGTGGCATGTGTGTGTGTTTTTTAAAAATATTTTCATGGTGTGAGGTTTTAGGAGGACACGTTCACTCAACAAAACAAAAAGCCAACTGGTGCTGAAATATCACACAGTCCATTAATGAGGTTACGGGTCAGTTGTAGGGTTTTATATTTTTATAGAACATCCTCGAACAGATTAGGATAGAATACAAAATAAGCAAAGAAACGGAAAAGAAAAACAACCCTTTGTGGCTCAATCATGATGGCAGCTTTTTGCAGACTGATCGCCTCACTAGTTCATGAAGCCCTCTCTGAGAGCAGTTAGTGTCTTTAAACGGCACAGGAATATAGACATATATACAAATCAAACGCATCCATGTGTCTTTGCTATACCGTCAGAGCTAGTGACGTAGTTTTAGGTATAGATAAAGACTACTTTTGCTGAACGGGAGAGAAGGCGGTCTTTCAAGCACAAGACTGGTGTTTGACACCGCGTGTCCCAAAGTGTCATTGTGGTTTTGTTGCCTTAACCCAACGTTCCTTTCGTTGCCTAACCCTAACTGTACATATTATATTTATAAGCCCAACCAGGAAGCTTTTCCTCAACCTAACCAAGTCGTTTTGTTGCCCAAATGTCATCCCGACAAAGCGTTGTTCAGAGCAACACAAAAATATCTAGATAGATTGCATTACGTGACTCTTTCACAATCTGCCGTTCTACTGTGTTGACGTAACCTCAGACTATATAAAAAAAAAAGAAATGAAATGAACTTGATTGTTTACTCATTTTTGGGTAATATGTATGTTTGGTATTGTCAAGTCTCTTTGTGATCATGTGACGAGACGATGTATCCTAAAAGCTTTCTCTTTGCTCGCTCTACTGTCCTATTACTGAGATGCATGTTTATTTGCCTCGTGATGGAGCCGTTTTTCTTGGAAAACACTGAACAAAAATGAGCAAAAGCTAAATCTAAAGACACTTAAAGTGGACCTCTCTCCCCCCTGACTCCGGCTCCGCTTCGGATGACGCCTGAACTAATTATCTGCAATGTTCTCATTTGATATTGAAGGGGGAACATGGAAAACATCCACTGGTTACTCAAATGCATTTAGATAAAAACTGATAAGGGCCCAGACCGCTTTGTTGTCTGTGACGACACAGATGGTAAACAGTCTTTCAATGGCTGCAAGTAGGAAGGACCGAGTGCTCGAGGGCAATTACAGCAGAGACGTATGCAATTGAATATGTAGGCAGCTCATTTTAGTGAACATGGCTTGTTGCATAGAGTTGCAAGCTGCTGTCCTCACCGGGGCTTTGATTGCACACAAGATTGCTGGTGATATGAGAAAGGCTGCTCCATCGAATATCCACGAAAACATAATCCCTTCATCACAGTAATATATTTTCTGGAGGGTAGGTATGTTGTTGTGGAGGGATTGGTCCCCTCAGAGGTTTTGAGCAAAGACAAATGGACTTGAAGATGTATGTTGGAGAATATTCTAATGAAATGAAATGTTCTTTGTTTATGCACTGAACAATCTCTTCCCTCTGATTAACATCAGGATTATTATCTATACATAGCAGTCAGAAAAGTACACACATTGCAGTATATTATTAAAAAGTGTGACACAACCGTTAAATATCGACCGAGAATACATTTCCTTTGCCACCTTCTTTTTTGATATTGTGTAAACATCACGTCCACCTCTGATCTCTACTCCATTTAATGAATTCTATATTCATTAAATGCGATGTATAGTGCATGAAGAGAGCCTACTCTTTCCTTCATTACTGTAACTGACTTCAGTAATCCTCAGATTTTAACATTAACAATGTAAAGCTACTGGAAATGGAAAAATCCAATCCTTTGTTTTCCATCAATAATCAAAGACAGTGGTCATGTGCATTACTGAAAACGCTCTAATTGACCTTTGCAGTGGTAAACAAGGAAAGTACAACATGTACTCGACGCATCAGGTTTGTTGTATTCACACAAACTCTTGACAAATGTTGCTTTAAAATGATAATAACAGTAATGAAGCTTGTTTGTATTGCTATTTTCTAACTAATGTTACTACAAACAATAGAAACAAAAGATACAGAAATAAAAAGATAGTCCCCATAAAGCATATTTCTTCCTTAATTCAATTTATTTTTTGCTGAAACAGTATATTTGTGGGGTTAGTCAGGGGGGCATCATTCACAAAATCATTGGGATGTCAGAAAGAACGGGAGCGCGAGACCACCGGGAGAGAAAGAAAGATTTATTTCTTGATAAGAGGGACATGATTAAAACAAATCTGTGATAGTTGTATTAGTTTTATACTTTTGGTGCCGTATTAACTAGAAAACAGCTGTTTTTGAATAAGAACAGGTCATTTCTGGCACCTTAGGCCTGTATTATGATACTGGAATTATCCGAACATGGTGATAGTTATTCAAGATATTCAACCGTCACAATCACAAAATATACATGTGACACATTTACTCTACGTCACACAATCAGAGTGTATAAGCGCTGGTTTAAGTTAGTTAAATATCCTGTTGGTAGTAGCAACACCTGCCGGCACAGTTCCACAGCAGTTTAACCGACATCGTTACATCCACCGTCTTGTCAGATCTGCGACCGGATAAATATTGACAACCTTTTATTCACCCTCAAAATGACCCTGTTGGACCATTAGGACTACCTGCAGGTAATTTACATGAACATTTTTAGTTTATTGCTAATCAAGCTAGCCTTGTGTTGCTAATGCAACTTTTTCGGTAATTAATTAATAATTAGCTTTTGGGCCACTGTTATGCATTTTTATCGTTTTATATTTACTCTTGTTAACTTTATTTACTCTTGTTAACTTGATTAATTGTTGTGTTGTACTTCCTGTTGATAGACAATGTGTTTGGCAGTTAACCGTAAGCCTTTATAGGCTTTATAGTGAATCTAGTTGTCCTGTTTGTGTACCAATTCATTTTTAACAACAACATTGGTCTAACCCTTGTTTATGGCATTTCATCTTTGTTTTGGTTCATACATCACTATCACTGAATGTGTTGGGTTTTATAAACAGTAGAACTGTTTTCATGATTGTACTGTTGCATCCGGTATAAACGTCAGAGGCCAACTGCCTTTGACCTTCATCGGAAGTGTTTGAGCTCACCGCTTCACCTCCACTCAGAGCGAGGCTAGAAGGACATTAAGAGTCTGAGGTAGCAGCAGAGGTTATGTTGGTCTCTAGTGGACAATGTGCAAACTACATCTATATCTGTGTGGTATTTTATTAAGATGATACACCAGCTTTAATCATATGTTTAAAAATAAATCAATCACTGTAAAACAGAAACATCGATCCAGTGTGGTCGGATAACTCTGGATTCATTTGAATTTGCTGTCCTAAAAGGTTTGAAAAGATGACTGAGGTGAGGAAGCTTTAATGATTCTGACTCTAGTAACTTCAGAGGAAATGTCAGACCCAGAGAAGATTAGTTTATTTGTAATTGCTCGTGCTTCCTGCAAACCGACTGATTTGGGTTCTTTTGTGCTTGGAAATCAATGTCTGGTCTCTGTGAGATCAATAGACAGTTTATGCCTTCAAGGTTCTTTTATGAAATGAATACAGTCACATTTACATTCTAACCTTCAACAGGTGAAAACTAATTCAAATGTCTAAGGCACAATTTAAAAAGAAACATTTGTTTATTATTTATTACATGACTCATTTAATTCAAATAATATGTTGTAGTCTGTATATTTAAGTAAAGTAGAAACACATGAAATCAAAAGGAATTCAAGCGGAGATTATATTACACAGATTTAATAATCAAACATTTCATCATGTCATTGAAGCTTAGCACAATGACAAACAATGTAAAGCCGCAAGCATGACTGTGCAATGGTAACAAATTCACAGGAGTCATTTGAAAGTTATTTGTGATACATCAAACGATATTCCACAATAAAATATGATCCCTTTGTGATGTTATCAACACGGTAAAATGTATTTTTAGGAAACTGTTTCTACAGCTCACAAATTATTTTAAAGTTATATCTCGTTCAAAGCTGGTTGGCAGATTTTTGGTGTGTTTCCCAAAGTGTTGAGCTATTTCTTTGATTAATTTATCACGTATTTGTTATATTTGTATTTTTAATATATATTTATCTATTTTTTTAGAAGCACTTTATGTGTTGAAATCATCAATATGAGTACATTTGAGCTATGTACCATTATAATAGGGAAACAAATGCAAAGGTGTAAGGTTATTAGTTTGATGTTTCTGGGTTTTATATAATAATTTATATTGTAATAGTTTAAAAATGATGTATCAATTACTCAGCTAGCTTTTAGGTCGACTCTTTGAGAGCTTATTCGTCTTCAAGTCAGTCAGGCCAAGGTCCTCATCAGATCATTGGGTCAAACAAGATGAACCACAGATAGATGACGGACATGTTTTGACAGAATACTGTTCAGTGAAACGAGAGCTGACATTAAAAAGCTGTCCATGACGAGGCAGCAGCAGCAGCCTGAAGATGCAGAAACTCGCTCCCTCCCCGAGTGGGTTTCACTAAATGTTGTTGGAAGACAGAACAATAAAGCCATTTCACAGAAGACATTTTGACTGTTTCAGGGTCCTGGTGTTGGGCCAATACAATGTTGATGTGTCATTAGAAATCATTCTTGGCTTCCCTCATTACAATCTGTATGTGGTTGCATGTGTTCTCCACTAGATGGCAATAGTGCTCCACTTTTCTTTTCTTTTTTTAAACCATCCGGTCTCAGATTCAGTTTAGCTAACCAAGCAGATCACCGGTGTGGAGTTTAGAGCTGCTAAATACCTGCGACTGGCAAATACAAGAGAACATGACTGTCTGCTGTGTGACAGAAAGCTTGAGATGCATTATCACGGGACTGTATTATAAACGTGCTGCATTGTGTGCTATTAAATGCCACGTGTTTTCTGGCAGAGAGGAAAACATTATTAAAGTAAATAGCACTGGTGGCTTGTGTTGCGTCTTGGCCGATCCCAGCCTTGCTTTTTTTATTTCTATTTTTTTAATTTGATATTTGTGTGCCAAGTCTCAGCAGTCTTTCCAACAGTTGCCACCAACACAAAAACAAAATCCGCAAGACTTTCCATCCCTGATACTAAATTGCAATCAAGTCAGGTCCGTGGGGGGGGGGGGGGGGTGCAGCGTCTCGGTTTGTGATGCTCTGCGGATGGCAACAAACTGTTCTGCTGCCTGCCAGCATGTCGAGCCAGGAGCATTAGAGAGAGGGGAAAAGTGGGAAATTAATCGGTGCCGTTTGCCAGAACGCTCACGTGACCGCAGCGCATGGGAGCGACGGTTTAGCGCGAGGAACGTTCCAGCAAAACGCGCCGACATGTGACACTCAAATTACTGCATCACACAGAAATCCTCGCGTCTTTGGAACCCGACAAACTATGTAAACTCTGCACAATAAGGGCCAGATGATGAACAATTACAGGGAGTTCCAGGCCTGTTATTAAGAGAGGGGGGTAATCCACCCTCAAGCATTTGAAAACGTATCAAAAACAAGAAACTGAAAACACATTTTAAAGAGGAAGGTCTTTTTTTGTTACATTTTTGGGACAAATGATCGACCTATCATTTTATTATGTAGCTACTGTCACAAACAAGCGAAAGAAAGAAAGGACAAAGGGTCAGCCTCATGAGACTCGTAAATATGCCTTCTTATTCTAACTAAAGAGAGACAACAAGCCGAGTGGAGCGGACCAGACTGGAAGGGCTGAAGCCGGGTTAACAGCAGGTGAGCTCAATCGTCCTGACGACCGGCTTGTGACTCAGACTCCACAGCTGTAAGTAATAAGGTTAATCAGAGGAGGGAAAGCCAAATAGTGCCGCAATAAATCCAACACAGTAACTATCTATCATTGTGTATCATGGCTAACATCATAAATTGTAAAAGTAGTTTTTTTCCCCTCCCCTTAAAGCTACATGCAGGGCAGTGTGTCTCCTCTGTTTCTGAAAGTCTGATGCTGATTTGACTTTCTTGCTTCTATGAAATGTAGCGTCATGTTCTCTGCACTGAACAGTTGGGTTTTTAGAAATAGAGCTCCTGCAGATTGACCACGCGATCTCTCCTCATGAGAAACACATTACGCTCTAAAGTTATCTTCAGATCTGGAAAGAACAATATACTGCTTGTTGTTGCCTGGCAGGGTCTCCATTTGTCTCAGTCCCAGTTTCCTACTACTGTACATACTAATAATGCATTCAGTTCTGGTTTTGCAGGACAATAAATCCTTTTATTCTTTCGGTTCTCGGGAAAGATGCACGAGGCAGCAGATTTTAGTGAAACTGTGACTTTGATGAAGATTTCATACCTATTTTTGCAATTGTTTTCATTTTTGTAGCTGTGAGTTTCTCCTCAATTTTCTCAGTGAATAGCTATGACGGACAACAACTCAGTCTGACATGTTTGAGTGCACTTCATTTTGTCAATATTCTAGTTTGAGCCTATAGTGTGAAACTCAGTACTTTACTCTGTAGTGACCACTACATCCAGATCTCATGGACACTTCTTTTTGTAGTATTGGATTTTTCAAGGGCACTATATGGAGCATAAACGTTATGCTGCGTTCCAGACAACTTGTAACTTGAAAATGTCCAACCTCCTACTCGACAAAGTACAAAGGAACACTACTCAAAGTCGGACTCCCTACTTGTTAACTTGAGGCAAATCCATCTCCTCCGACTTGACAAAGAAGCGGTCGTCACACAACAATGGGAGCGCATATTGTCAATACTAAACAATCAACTGAAAGGCAACTTATTTTCTTATATAATTAAAACAACTCATACCTTATAGTAAAACACGTTCTGCATTTAAATTGATTTCAAAATATGACGCCGTAAAATAAAATGTTCAATGACGTCCGTTACCTCATGTGTCATTTTCTATCATTATCTCTGCCTTGAGAACAATGTGAGTGCTGTGAGTGCGTAAGCGCCTCTGTGTCTGTCTGTCCACGGCTAATCTCTCTTTCTACTGCAGCAAGCTGCATAACATTTTGGCTGCGTGCTCGAGGACCTCTCGAGGTTGCATTGACTCACACTTTCTCAAAATACCATTAATTTCCTGTTTTATACAACCGTTGACTGAGTGACGGAGTCCTCGCTCACTACTCTTAACTGGGTTGCATTTACCAATCAAACATTACAGCAGTGGTCATTGCAGACACACCCAGCGGAGATCTGCACTCTACTGACAGCACCTTTCTAGTTTCTCCTCAGTTTTTGTTTTTGCAAGGAGGCTGCACTGCTGAGAGTTCACTTGTGTGTTTACTTGCCAAAGAAATCAGCGGGTCAGCCATGTTTTTTGTTTACATTGGGCGATATGTATCTGGAACGCTTAGAGGTCCGAAGTTGGAAATGTGAACTGGGAAATTCCAACCACCGACTTTGACTGGAACGCAGCACCGCACTCCAACAAACGGGAGGATAAGTGTGCACCATATTGCAAACAGTGAGGGATTTCAGAAGCAGCCTATTAAGTGTACTTGTCCCTTGAATTGACTTGTACTTGACTGAGGTGGCCCTGACCTTCGCCGTGGTGTCATGTAATAATGCTTTATCTCACCGCCGGTAGCAGAGCATAATGTGGAACACTGGGTCTATCATAAGACCTTTAGAAAACCGCTCAATGTCAGACCCTCAAACTAAGTACTAATGAACATTTCTAAAAGCTTCCAGCGCATGAGACTGAGACTCGCTGTCCGCTTTGCTGCTCTCTCGTGTGTGGATCTGAAGTTTCACACATGGTGTCCAACGTGTGGCTCACAGACAAGAGAGAGCCCGCTGATGTGCAAACGTGGCAGAAACATGCAGCCCTTCTTTGTTCTCCTCCACGGAGCCCGTTGATGATTGTGTGAATCCTCCTCTTTCATTGGTCTTCTCTCCTGACCTCTGACCTATTTTCACTCCAGAGCACAGAGAAGGGCATCTGGACGCAGCGTTCCCACTAAGAGCAACTCACACACAGGCATCTATGTAGGTCAGCAAATTTCCCTCAGAGTCACTTGTGCAAACCATAAACAGATCGAGAATGAGTGCGTGTGTGTGTGTGTGTGTGTGTGTGTGTGTGTGGTTTGGTATAAGAGTGCAAAGGACTAACTGGAGGGTTGATGTGCATTTCATGGGATGTCACTGCACTCGGGGAAAATTCCGTCTGGTGCCAATTCCACTTGGTGCTTCATGCATGTTTTCATATGGTTTGTATAATTATTTGCTTTTGAGATGCATTACGGGATGTTCATGCTAATAAATGGCTTTGATATTACTGGACGCTCCTTAAGGGCGACATGTTGTCATCATTTCCAGGTTCAAACATGTGTTTTTTTACGAGAACACATTTACATGCTTTAATGTTCAAAAAGCTCTTTATTTTTCTCATACTGTCTGAACATACCTGTGTTCACCTCCGTTTAAGTTTCAGCGTAATTGAGTTGCTAGGCGGCATCTTGGGTCCATGACAGCTGGTTTAAAGGCACTGTTCCTGAACACGGCTGTGTGTCTCCATGGATTAGGCAATTCAATACATTCACAATAACACTTAGACCTGCTTAATAATCTCACTTTTTACAACGTGGGTCATTTTAAAGCGCTCCTGTTTATATTTCATGCGTCAAGATATTTCTGACCACTAGGAGGCAGAAAGAACCTAAAACAAACTCCATACAGAAGATCTTGACATAACATATTATTTTACATTTCAAGCAGAAACAGTGTATCAATGAAATCCTTTTTGAAAACATGTCCAATAGTTACTTGGTTTAATTCTGGTTTCGTCCATCAGCTGCGGAGCTAAAATATCTTCGTCTCCTTTCAGTCATTTCACACTCTTCAGGTCTTGTACCACCAGCATGTGTGACCTTGTTAGAAGCAACTGCTCATCATTTCTTGCTTCTTTCTCAAAAACTCAAACATAATCTGAGCCAGTATTTCCCAGACGGTTTGGCTTGGGACCCCTAAAAAGCTATGTTTATTTTTCAACTCTCATATCACATTTGTGGTTTTACCAAACATTAAAACATTAACCAGTATCCACCAGAAAAGATTTAAATAAACATAATTGTGTGTGGCAAAGGAATGGTTATTGTTAAAAAAAAGAAAAAAAAAGATATCTTAAAGGCCCAGTGTGTACGTTTTACTGGCATCTAGTGATGCGTTCCAGATTGCAACCATCTAAATATTTAATTTAAAATATACCTAAATATTGTTTATAGAGCAGAAACAGTTATGTTTACAACAACAACATCACGATATAAAGTCATTAATATCTCACTGGAAACAAATGTACAATGTTAATAAAATGAATAACACTTCTGAGCGAAGTTTATAAAGAATGAAGAACACAGATATCAGTCAGTATCAGTCCTGCCTCATGTCCTCTGAAATCACTCTGAATACACTACGATGCTTCGTTTCTGGTGATTATACACTGATTGAAACATAGTTAAGAATATTATATTCCATTGCGGCCAATTAATCCCCCTGAATGTTACACACTCTTCCTTTAAATTTATCCTGTCAATCGTCTTGTGACCCCCTCAGATTTGTTTTGCGACCCATGTGGGGGTCCTGACCCCCTGATTGGGAACCACAGATCTTTGCAGTACTAGGTTCTAAGTATAGATAAATACTAACCTTTTCAGGAAACTGCGGGAAAAGTGTCAAGAAATTTGTGGAAATTGAAGTGAAAACACCGTATTGAGTCTCAGTGAGTTTGGAAGCAGGAAATCCTTTAATTCACTCATTCCGACTTCATCATTAGTATCAGAAGATATTGCTTAATATCAAAATATGATCTTCACTTCAGAGTAATGGTGTACACACATGGGACTCATTGGAGCCCGTCCCATCCCAATGTCAACTGCGTTTTCACACTTCTGAGATTCTGTCGATTGTCCTTCCCACAGCTTAATAACTGTGGGCTGCCCATTGATCAGCCTCCACCAGGAGAGGCCAACAACGGACGTCCCTCATTATTTCCCCCTGCACAGAAGATGTATCGGGTTCATGCAGTTTGACACAGATTTAGCCGGCAGCGGGGCCTCGAGGGGTGGGAGCATTGATGCCTCCATGCTTCAGCTAACATCGGAGAGTTAAGGGGACCAAACTCTACATGACCCCCGCGTGACTCTCCTGATCCAACCAGCCGTGGCTTATGGTGAGCCTCGAAGCTGGGGAAGCACAAGCACTTCACCGTCCAGTGTTAGGCTGACAACACATCTACCCAACACACACACACACACACAATTTTGCCATTTTGTGTGGCAAATAAGTCAAACAATGACGTGTATTTCTTTTCTTCAAATAACTTAAATGTATATGAAAAGAATTCAAGTAATCTTTTGCACCGTTTGAAGGAGGAAATGCTTAAAGTTTGTCCTGTGAAATGGATTTTTATGTCTCCCTTATTAACCAGCTTACCTATTTAACTGAATTAAACTGCTATTAAATCTAATCTCAGATCATTCTCTAGTGCACCGTTTAATCAGATTGTAATTAATATTTAAAAGCAGCTTTAAAAGCAACAAAAAAAGCATTATTGCATTTCTGCTACACAGAAATATACTGTAAAATATGATCTCACCACAGGCTTGAGTATGAAACCATAAACAACTGTGTCCGTGCACTCACATCAGGAAGCAGCCGAGACTGAGAAGTGACAGGTGAGTACATGAAGACCTGCAAATTCTCTCACCTCCCGTCTCCTGCATCACACCAGAGGCCGGGTGTCCTCGTCTGCCACGGTCGTCAATGTCCCTTCGAGGTGCAAAGACTGGCAGCGCGTTGACGGCGATCGATTTTAATGTCAGCAGCTTCGCAGCATCCTCCTGTGGAAGAAAAAGACATCATTCGTTGGAGAGTCGCCGACTGAGGAGCCACTTAGTGAAGAGAGAGGAGCTCTAATTTGGGAAATCCCGTTGTAACACAGGGCTGGTTCAAGTCTGCGGCGACACCTCGGTGTAGATGTTAACAATCACACAAAAACTTCATTTTACTGTATTTTATTAGCCATTATTGCAGCAGTATTTCGTATATTGTAAAACAAATTGTAATTTATTTCTCAGTCATTTTCTTGACTATTTTGCTTTATCAAATGGACAAAAAGACTGTTTCCATAAGGTCAACAGCAGGCTGTTCTTCTCTATATGTACAGTAGGTTGCCCTTCAGATAAATGTAAAAAATCTAGCTGGGAATGGCATTGACATTCTAGTTTTTCTGACTGACATCACAGCTTCATATTGTGTTACACGCAGCTGAATAACCCTCCTGTTTGGTTACAGACGTCTCTGCTCTCAACCAGGCGTCGACATGTTTCCTCGATGCGTCCTGGGAGCTCCTTCCTCTCAATTATACATGAGTATGACTGTGTGTTTGTGTGTGTGGGGGGGGGGGGGTGTGGGTGTGTGCCAGCAGCAGCTTTTTGTCCCACGTGACCATGATCGGCTTGGTATGAACATCCCAAACATTTTGTCTGAAGCCGTCAGTAAATACATTGCCCTGCTTCCAAAGGACACCCTCCCACACTAGATCCACCAGAGCTAGCTGTTGACCTCATGTCATGAATAGAGTTAGTTTTTTACCTCAGTCCCCTTGTTTGTTTAAAGAATCAGGAATTACAAATGCATCCTCCTCTATGCTCTAGACCTTTTCAGTGCTGACCATTATATTAGTCTTCTTAGCAGGAAAAGCACAGGTGTAATCAATAACACTGGTAACGACCGTACTGTATTTAGACTGGCAAATTCCAGAAATGAAACAGAGCTACTCTACTGTATGATCACTGTTATTTTTCAAAGTGTTTCCTTTGTCGCACGCTTTGGTTTTGCTGTGAAAGACATCTTCCAAAACCTTTGTTTTCAGAGAAACAGAGTCCACACAAAGCTCAGAATAATCCCTAATCCCTAAATGCAATTTATCCTTGCCGTTGTGTGCAGCTAGCTAGCTAGCAATGCTATATCACGCATGGTCAGGAAGCATGGCCATATGGTATCTGATGCCCATTCATTGCAATAGAGTGCTGCAGGAATGAATCCTAAAACCTAGAAGTGAGAAGAGCATTCCTTCACTTCCGGTTCTCTTGACTCAAAGTCAATGTTTTTTATGTCTGAAATAAGGTCTGTGGTTAACACAAGAGATTTTAACTTGTTGTTCTACGACATAAAATAGTCCAGTAAACATCACAAATGTTGAAGCTTTTGTGTGTCTTAAAGAAGGCGGTGGCTAACAAGTGGCTAAATGAGACTACTAAGCATCAGCGCTCTGAATGCTTCACCACCTTCAGCTTAACGTTGATGCCGTTGGAGTAATGCGACTGTGGCGTGTATCATTTACAACGTTAGCCTTTTACCACCGCCGATTGCATTTAATGCTTCAAAAATCCCAAAAGAGTTCATTTGTGAAGATCATCTTGCTGATCAAAACCTGTATGTGTAAGTATCATAAAGTTGTGTTTGCCACACAGCTCAATTTCTGCAATAATCCAAAATGGAAAAATGTGTCTTTTTTATCAAGGGAACCAGTGTGATCATTTCCGGGTTGGCCGACAAAAAGACGTCATCCCTGCAGTACTCTATGGGAGTTGAAGGAATGTGATCTTTTTTAAGTAATTTGGAAAACTTTCTCATTATGTAGTCAGGGTCTTTAATGCATTTCCTTGGTGCTGTGACAGTAAGCGAAGAACTAGTATTATGCAATTATTATTTTCATTTTATTTCATTTTGAACTAGCTTCACGTGTAAATACATTTTAGATGCTGATGTATCTTCCACTAGGGGGCTTGCATAAGTGTACTCAGCGTAATGCGTTTTTAAAGGTGGTGGAATAGTGCTGTATGTATCCCTCAAGCACCCTCGGAGGAAAGTTGATGTGCAGCGCTACTTACTGGTCTGCCCTTTAGCCTCTCTCCCCCTCCTTTTTCCCAGATCACTGTCTATATCCGGGCCAGCATCCTGAATGGAGCGCGCTCTCATGTTCCAGATATTAAATTACTCATGAAATATTTGCTTGGCCTCCAGGGTCGGCTGCAGCTTGCTCCGAAAACCTCCACTTAGCCCCTGAAACGTCTCGGAGTGCAGGCTCGTGTCACCTCTACGAGGAAGGTCAATTTTTCCAATTTAGAAACGGGGCATTAGAGGCCATTTCAGATTGCATTAGCCTCACTGTTCTGCTCTTGTCACCTTTTTTCCTCCTCCTTTCCCGCCGTACCTCTCTTCCTTGCGTTCGGACGGGGAAGGCAGCTTTTCCTAAAATAAGCCGTCTGAGAGGTTGAACATTGCATGATTCAGTAACATGAAGAGGTCTGATCACTCATGCTGTGTGCACTTGACTGTACCAAAAAGTTCCATCAAGCTCGGTGAACCTTGAAGACATTTTAAAGATACAGCCGCAGAGTTCAGAAGGACAACGTGACAGTCAGAAAATATCTTGACTGACGTGTTATGACTGAACCTGATGGCCACTGTTTATAAGCTCAGCAAGGCCACATTGAGTTAATTAAACTTTCATTTTAGGCAGAATCCATATCTATATCTATAGATATAGATATATCTATATCTATATCTATAGATATAGATATATATATATAAATAGAGGGATAATTTCCCAGAGTCTTGTCAGCACAGCCGTGCCAATTCAAATTACATTTAAATATTACATTTATAAAAGCAAAAAATGATAGGTAATTGCAGATGATATTTATATAAAAGACAAAACATGAAGAATAACATTAAAACAAATATCAAAAGTAAATTCCAATAACTTAGTCTGTAATTTAGAGAAAAACTATGTTAATAATCACATAAATAAAAACACACGGTAGCTTAACACTAACAAAAATATTCCACACAATTTTATTATTCATTACATATTTTTCATTGCAATAAATAATACAATCTTTTTTTATTTGAAACACATATCACAAAATAGCTATAATATTTCTAACGAGCACACTTTGCTTGGACTCGTGTTAATCATTTTGGACGACTGTCAACTTTACAAATGCTTCTTTTGTCTTTTTGTAAATAAATCATAAAGCCATTTGGGGAGTATAAATCAGATTATACTGTAAGAGTGATGTCCTCTTTTATTAAAATATATTCAAATTAGTGTTCGTACATCAGCCAAATGAAAACAAAACTGAAGCGTTAATGTTGGAGGACATTGAGGGAAAAGAAGTGAGACAGTTCAGTTGCTTTCTTTGTGTGTGTGTGTGTGTGTGTGTGTGTGTGTGTGTGTGTGTGTGTGTGTGTGTGTGTGTGTGTGTGTGTGTGTGTGTGTGTGGTGTTCGGTATAAGTTATTCTTGTGTAAGCAGACGTCAAGATCTGGTGAGCAGAGTAGCTTCAACTGAAAGAAAGACCGAGGCTCAGTCCAGGGAGGAGGAGACGCAGGTTACTGCAGTGTATAGTTTTGGTCATGCGGTACTCTTTGGCTACAGACACTGACACTGCAAAAACAAATTCCCACTTGAGCTGCCCCAAAAAAAGTCACTCAATATGTTGAATGACTGTCAAAATACACTAAAGCTGTAGAAATACGTATTGCAAATATGCAAGTAAAGTAATAATTAAATCCAGACTGCAGACATCACATCATGTGTGTACAATTACATTTGTGTCTCACCATTTAAATGTTCTTAAGAGCTCCAACAAACATCATCAAAACATGTGACGACTGCATTTGTACTGCAGTGAGTTATATTTACATTTTCTTTTTATAAATAATTACAGCAATTTTGCCGAATGTAATCTGTAATTTCTTCAACTTGGAAGCCGATAAGAAGCAGATAAAGCAACGAGAAGCAGATGTAGAGATCCCTCTGACTTCAGACCTCGAGCATTCCCATATGGCCTCACAAGTGTTTGCGCGCCTCCATGTATAGATCTCAGCAAAAAGGTGAGAGTCCAGTCACCCGTGATTATTACCAGCTCACTCATGAAATTGCCGACCACGGGGCAGTGATGGAGCGAGGGGAGTGACCAGGAGCTGTTCTCTGTCCGATTGAGACTGATCCCGTTCACAGAGCGCCGCCTCGTTCAGCTTCCCCAGCCGACAAACACATATTTTAATGCAAACAATGTGACAAAGAAAGAAGGCGTGCAAACAACCAATACCTTGTCACACATGAAGTATTTATATTCCACCGAGAAGCTTTTCCGTCTCCTCCAACATTGTGTTTATTACATCCAGATTAGATTCAGTGTTTGTTTTTTCATCAGTGTGCAGCATGTCTATAGTGCTGAATCATGACTGAGATGAGAACTACAAGAACATAATCACAAATACTTCCTCGGTGCCATGCTTGCAGAAAATTTATGTTTTCCCATTTGCAGATCGAGGTTGTATTAATGAATAACTGAGTGCCAAGAATTTAGATGATCCAGACCATGATGCTGACTTGACCTGAAATAGGACTTTACAGCTTTCTGAACCTCAGAAAATGGCAGCTTGTATTAAGCTCCCACATTGCTGTATGCGCTTGGATCTGGAAACCCTTTACAGCAGGCACATAAAACTCTATGGCCCCTCAGATTTCGGCTATCCGCACTCTCTCAATACTCCAGAAATATAGAGGCGTATGAATCATTCAAATCCTATCTGTGTTTCTGCTGCATGAGTCTCACATCCAGATAAAGTGCTTCCCCCGGAGTTCCTCGCACTGATAAGTCTGCGTGTGGTTGAAGTATGTTACATCTGTGTTCAGAGATGTTTTAACAGCTTCCACACTGAAATTGAACTTTTTATTTGAGTAAAGGTGCATTCTAAAATACAATTTATTTTCACTGAATTGGGTCCTAGAAACCCCGGTCTCTCTTTAACAGCTCTAAAAAACATGCTTGATATTGTTTTATAAACTTGATAGCTATTAGATACTTTAATTGCTCATAAATATAATTTTGAACTAATGACATGTTTAGAAGTCTGCCACGGAGAATGACACATTCATCTGTAATACAGATGTGAAACAGCATTAAATACAATGGATATCTGTGATTGGCATTGATATATCTTTTTATGCAGCATTACCCCTCCAAAAATCCCAAATAACTCTGATATATATTGTTTATGAGAGGCAGTCAGATCTTCTTGTGGTGTACTTTACCACAAAAGAAAGTAACATCACCAGAACAACATATACATGTACATCATGTACATCTCTTTGACTATGAATGACATTTGGCAAACATGTATTTGTTCATGCATATATAACCCAAATAACACATTACACATGAAATATTTCCTCATTTGGTGTATTGAAAATGTCTTTATTTTGTCGGCTTCACTTTTCTACGTATTTAGTTTAAATAAGGTCATAAGGAAAGAGTTCAAATAATGGTGAAAAAAATTCTGGAATTGTTATTATTGTTACGCATATAGTGTAACAGTTTGGAATCTGTAGAACCCCAAACATTTTATTTAAATCCTTTTTAATCCTTTATACAAACCAGTAGTCTTACTTAGATGGACATCTCTTGTTCTTAACAATGAGGAAGCCAAGCCAATGGCAACAAAAATACAGAGGTTGAATATAATTTGATAATAACAGAAACAAAGATCATGTCAAGAATTTCTAATTGTTGAGACAATATGCAAAGTAATTAACATTTAGTTTTAATTTTGGCACATTCATTTCTCTAAATACTTGACAACTAGCATCTAGATATAGGGTGAAGCTAAATAGTTCAGGGTACTTTTGTGTGAATATTTCTGTACATTTTCTTTAAATGAGGGTGATATGAAGCTGCCATTCACACATTAAAAAATAATGTAATTATTTATATATTTATGTAATTAATTATATATTGTTTAAGAGATTTAACAATTAAAGGAGAAATACTTGAATATCTGGATTACATATTTCGTATACATGTGGTAATGTTTGTATTTACTTTATTATGAAGCTTTCATGCTTAGCAGTGTATCATCGGCTCCTGAGTTGTTCTTTGCCGAGTTGTTCTTTGCCGATACAGAAAACATTAGTTGACATTTAATGGGTCAGTTCATCAACTTGCCATAAACACGGCCATTATGGTACAGTTGAGTCTCCTGATGAGATAAGCCTGAGTGTAAACCAGCTATCCAGTATAATTTATGACCCAGAAGTCGATCCAGATTAGGCCTGATTGGATCGCTGGTGCCATATGTGACCTACAATCTGTGCTCCTCATGCACTGTGGGGCGGGAGGGTCAGCGATCTCCCTGGGCAAAGGTTGCCATGGGAACGACCTCTGGATGCACCGCTTGGCTCTTTGCAGCCCTCGCACATCTCAGGGCAGAATTAGCCAGGATTTCTTTATGTCAGGCCCGAAATTCTTCTGCTCTATTTCCTCACTCTGCTCTGCAGTTTCAGCTCCCTCTGCTTCCTCTCTCCACACACACACACACCCACACACACAAATGTTCACATGCTGTGGCATCAGGACACTTGCATGCATGCTGACACATACATGGATGCGCAAACACACACAGGACAAAGTCTCCCCCCACCCTTTCAAACACACATGGTTTACACACTTACTCTTGATATTAGGACGTTCAGCCAAAGGACATTTCTGCATATTGGCTTGTTGAATGCTTAATTTGAAATACTTTATAATCAGATTTACAAAATGACATTCTTTTCTTGTTTTGGCAAGTCAACTCGGCTTAATGTCATCTAAGGATCCTTAAGCCTCCAGATAAATTCTGGTCGGTCGTGACAAATTTTTGCTCGCCTGTAAAGGAAGACTTTAGCCACAAGCTATTGGGATTGGAAAGTTACCATGTCTGTTGATGCTGAAACTTCATTACTGAACTCAACATGATCTGCAGGATACATTTTAGCCTCTAGTTTTTAAGCTGTAGCATACGATCCAATTGTTTTTAGTTTGGAGAGTAGAATGACTTTTAGTTTAATTGGATGATTTACTGCAGGTATCGAGCTGCCACCACAGACTTCAGGAAAGTACTTCTTGCTCTGTATCATTGTTCATTAGGTTAAAATTGTGAAGTGGTTACCGGATATGTACAGAGGTCAGATAAGGGTCCCTAAGAAACATACATTTCTTTTCTCAAGTCTATTGAGATAAAATCTGAAACAACACTCAGAAAGCAGAGACAGAGACTTTGTTGCAAAGTAATTTTATTGAAGAGAACAGGAGAGAAAATATAATTGGATCCCCAGGAGGTTCCCAGTTCCTCTCCCTCTCCTTCCTTTCAGGGTTGAGGTTAAATACAAAGGAAATACAATAAAGTGGTAATATCCCTCAGAGCAGCAAGCAAGTTAAATTAACCATTCTTTACGCTTTCCAACAGCGAAAGCATTTACATCTAGATCCCATGAAGTCATTAAACGGCTGCGGGATTTTTATTAGGTCTATATTGAACTGTGCACGTGTGAAATACCTGTAGAGTAGTTGAAGGCCAGTGCTTGTATAAAAGCACTTACTCAACATGGCTCACGAAATACTGATATACAGACATACAGTACAAGTTATATATTAATGCTACAGCATTCCAAACTAATTCTCTTACAATTCACAATAAGAAGTTACTGTAACTTGTAATAATCTGAATGAAACACTACTCCGAACAAATTCCATTATTTGTAATAAAACACAGGGATTCAAAACAAGCAACGTCTGGTCCCTATAACCAAACGATTTGATGGATATCTCCTCATGAAATATACATGGCAGCAGAACACTGTGCTGTTTATAGGGGGTGTTGTTAGAAAAACATTCAAATACATTCCCTAGAACCATACCGCTTTATAGACTACCACCACAATGCAGTTAAAAACCACATCGAAAGTTAAGAACGCAAAGGATGGCAACTTGAGCCGTTCAATAAAATGTATTATGCCGTGCCGCAAAAAAAACAACGGAACCAAACTCGCAACCATTATGTGTACTGTGACCAAGCAACCTCGGTCATATCAAGGGTTTCATCTGTGTGTTAGTGGGGAGAAAAAACTCTTTCAGGCAGTTCATAGACATACTAGAAGAGTCAGTATGCTTTGTGCGCCCTGAGGAGAGAGGCAGTTCTCTGCAACGCGTTAGCACAATAAAGTTTATAGAAGGAATTGAGTTACCACACTGAACCTTTTTTGCTTTCTGTGCAATATTGTATTTCCAAAGACAGAGGACGCATTCAGTGGTCTGATAAAAAAAAAAAGCTAGTCCAACCTCATAAGATGTTTTAACCCATACAATCAGGCACATAATACCACACATTCTGAGTTTTCAGAATGACGAGGTTTCAATTGCATTATCACTACCAAACTGATTCATCTCATCACTCGCTAAATTATGGGAAATGGCTGATTTGAACACACAGAAATAGAATTGGAGTGGAACAAATATAATATGATGAGTACAAAAGTAAATGGCGATTGCTGTTAGTTTGTATGGTGACCACACATCAGTGGGGCCGTAAAGTGTTGTCGCAGTTAGCCGTGAAGAGAGTGGACGCAGCTCTGAGGAGATGGACGACTGGCTAGTTAGCGACGTAGCTTGTTCTTCTCCAGAGCAGTGGCGAGTGAGGCGGTGGGGCCGTTAGACCCAGAGCTGCTGCTAGCCACCGGCCCGCTGTTTAGCTCATTTTCTGTAACCACTGTAGCATTAAAGCATGGTGGAATTAACAAGCTAGCTAGCTAACCAGGGGCCAGCTGACTAGTTAGTTAGCTAGCTTGTTTATGCCACCATGCTGTAATGCTACAGTGGTTACAGAAAATGAACTGAACAAAGTTGTCACTCATCTGGTGATAGCAAAGTGCCTCCTACGCTGTGGCAGTGTGTGGATGGAGCATGGAGTTGTTAAATGTGCTGCTTGTTTGAGTCCGTACTGCATAACGTCACCTCGGTTTAGTTTATACGGAAGTTAGCCAGCTACAATGGTACACAAAAATGGCCGCCGCTCTGACCATCCTGCTGCATTGATTTCCATGGGAATGTCCGTCTACTCTTATTTAACATCTCTGTCATCTCAATATGAATAGTTGGGAGATGGTGTTCATAACCATGAAGAGGGAACACCTCTCACCTCCGAAAAAAAACAAAAAACATAATTCAGGTAACACTGCTCTGCTCAGAGAATACATTCATTGATCAGATTCTCACTTATTTCAGGGAAAAGCTAAATTTCTGTTTGGAAAAAAACTAGTTTTATAACACAGATGTATCACCAATGAATCTGTGCAAATTAAATTCAAACAGTTACCCGCAAACAGGACGCACACAAAGCTCTGGTAAGGGTCTTACTGACGTACTGGACAGGAGAGTAAACTTGACACAGGGCCATTCAAAAGAGAGCTGGCACCTACCTCAGAGTTCCGGGTGAAATGTCAGAGTTCAGAGGCTCAAGACACTACCAGGACTTTCTAATCCCACCTGGTTGCTTATTTTAATGTCAATCACAGCGGACTTGATCAGGGATTTCTGTTTGCCAAGCAGGTCAACACTAGTTGTGGCGTGTTTCAGAGGGCTTAGCCAACAACTCTACACCAGTTCCAGTAAGCCAGTCGAGCTGGGTCACGATGAAAGAGTCTGTCCC
The DNA here is from genome assembly GCF_910591455.1 of Pholis gunnellus. Classification (NCBI taxonomy): domain Eukaryota; kingdom Metazoa; phylum Chordata; class Actinopteri; order Perciformes; family Pholidae; genus Pholis; species Pholis gunnellus. Next base: position 6,442,174 of record NC_136529.1, on the reverse strand, counting down.
TGCAAAAAAAAAAAGTCCAGAGTGACGGGCAAAGAAAGAGGAATCCTCTTAGTGGTAATATCCTGTTGTGCACCTCCATCTGTTGCTCTGTGATGGCCGACAGTCTAGAGGAAAGAAAAAAGATCAGAACCAGCACCACATACTGTATTCTGGCTTTGAGACATGATGGAGTCATTTATTTACATTTTTCAGAAAATGACATCCAGCATTCCCTATATTTAATGTCTATCTGGCTATTTAGTGCCCAAAGCGTATTTTTGTTCTGCTATGTGATATTATTATTATTAAATTATGTTATATGTTTAGTAAAACATTAAATAATAAAAAACATCTTTTAGAAAATGTTGCCTACGCTTAACACAAGCTCACATCACCAGGTCTGAGCATCAAAAATGTAAGAAAAAAGAATAATAGTATAAGAAATACAAATAAAATAAGAAACAAATACAAATGTAATACGACACAATGTCTACGCTATTGTAATGTTAAGGGAAGATTATATCATATCAAACTAAAAATGTGGTCCTTTATCTCATATTTACATCTTTTTATTTACGTTTTATTTTTAGAAGCCAAATATCTTGGCTTTGTTGGTATTCTTCCTCCAACGATTGAGGAAAAATATTCAGGAGGAAAACTGATTTTGTACGGTACTATTTTCCATGAAATGGCTCGACATCACCCTGAAATATTTAAATATCTGAATTTTATTTCCCCTCAAAAGTCTGTAAAACAGGGTGGGATGGACTATTTGATTATTTATTTAATTTCTTAATTATTCAAAAATATATATATATTTATTATCTGTTTAGATTTTTCCAGTAATATAAATATTTTTTGCTATTTATTTATGGAATAGTTGTAGACAGTGAGAGATCGATGGTTTGATTGTGAACGTTGTTGGTTTTCTTTATTTCCTTTTTATATGTGAATTGTATGAATTTGTGGTGTCCTGTAAGTGCATGTGGGCTGAGCATAGTATGACACAATAATACAAAAATAATAATAACTTCAAACTATTGCGTTCAAGGGTCCACTTGATACATGATATACATTATGTAGGAGCTGCATGGGGATTTACACATAATACTGTTAATCTTGACCATGAGCCTTTCTATTCAAAGAAAACTCCCCATGCCATTGTGTTACAGCAGTTTATCTAGCAGCTTATATCTGCGTGAAAGCTCCAGCTACAGATGAAAAACTACTGTGGATCATCTCAAACACCGTTTAAACTCTGTACTTATCTACAACAGTAAATCAGCGATTTCTTGAGCGGCCCCCAAAAGCAGTTCAACTTCCCCTCAGTGAAGACATATAAAGGAACCCACACACCGAAAGCTCTTTTAACATCTCATAACCGTATTCCAGTCTGTTTCTATTCAAACAACAAGACTATCCACATCACAGGAGAACGGCTTGAACACATGTATCTATCTACAGTATGTGTGGGTTCTGAAACGCAAACCACGGCGACAACAGAGCGCAGCATCAACACACAGCGGCTGATTTATGTAAACGGTTCATATCAATTAGTAGAGAGCTTAGAGGGGATGTTGGCGTTCGAGAAAAAAAAACCAAAGCCGTGATTGATGACTGCCATTTTATCAAGGCATTCATTTCGTCATGACTGTCAGCTGAATCACTTTTTACTGGGCCTCTGTTTTATGGCAATAATAGCGCTTAGATTTATTATGATGATAAAAAAGTGTTGTCTGCCCTCAGACAGGCATTCATACACATTTCATTTTAAGGAGTCGGTGGCCCACCACAAACCAAGGAAGACACTGATTTCAGTCTTCACTTCGCCTCATTTGTCAGGAAAAAACCACAAGTTAGTGCTGGATAAGTGTGTGATTTAATTATAAAGAAGTGAAGGGGACGGACTTGAGTCCCCTTTCAGGTCCCGGCAGTGTAACTAGTGAAAGTTCTACTGTGTCTGTAACGTTCACTTAACAAGAAAGTAAATTAAATCCTGCCAAGGCTTTTTGGTCTATTTAATTAAAGCTGGAGGAACTTAGTGGGATTGAATTCAATTTTTGGCAGGAGTAAACCAATATGCTGGGAAGGTGGTGGTGGGTGGTTGCAGTGAGGTGGGGTGTAGCAGCGAGCCAATCTATTTTTTAGCTTCATTGAATAAATATTTCCTTTTCAAAAGTGACAAAGAATGATTTTGGGTCCTCTGTGACATGTCATTCAGCCAATAATGGCAAAGTTTCTAAGACAAACAAATAAATAAAGATGTTTAAAAACCTGGATTTTCCAAGTTAGGTTTGTTTCCTCTGAGTTCAATCTCCTCCGCCTGCTTGTGAAAACGTGCTCTCAGCTGAGGTTAATCCACGTGCAAAAGGTCTAGATTAGAGGAGTCTGGGGCTCTTTCTGGGCACAGGGTCAGGGATCACATACCAACTTCTATGGAAAGCGGGTCATTTTATTTCCTCGCTCTTTATCCAGCTGCCGGTGCCAACTGGGTGCGATACTTCACCGTAAGCCCTTTGGGGCTAAAGGTGAAACCGATTCCAGCCCAGAGTGTTCGTTTTGAATGGGCTTTAAGTTTAGGCAAAATATTCCAACGGATACGAATAAGTTCATGAACTGCAGGAACTCATTCTCACCTTCAACGACAAATAAAAGCATGTGTTTAACTTAAGATAATCTGAATCAATGATTATTTGTTTTGATATAAAAAAGTTGTATATCCATTTATAGATGATTAATTGTCAGAAGATCTCCAACACAGCTAAACTATGAATGTGAGTTTAAATAAACTGCACCATGAATATTACTGTATGTTGTAATTACTCAGCACCAATCAGTTAGTTTTTGTTTAGTTTACATTAAGTTAAATTAAGTTACCCTAAAACAAGTAAGCCATAAAAATGAAAATACATTTTTATAAAATATATTTTTCGTACGAGCGGATATTCAGAGTTTAACTATTATTATTCATTTAAAAATATGTTGTTGTTTTTTAGAGCAAGTAATCCTTTTCATTTAATTTCTGTGGATAGATAATCATTTTCAATTCACAGCAAACTAATAAGGCCTGGCATTTATTAACAAGAGCTGCACTTGCAATTAAGTGTTAACAGAAACAGGTTACTCTGAATAATCTCTGGAGAAAGATTTCCAGTGTATTCAAGAATGAGAATACTGAATGTTCAGCTTTTAAACTCTGGGTGGCAGTGTTGATGCAATGGCACGTTACACAACTCCTCTTTACTGACCAAAACATTTAAATATTATAGTTATTTTTCTGTTATGCTCGTGGTTTTGTATGTCATTGATTTTATAGAAAACATTTACATTCAAATCTCTCATTTATGAGATGTTTGAAGTACAATATTGAATCATTACATTATAAATCCCTGTGGGTCTAAGTCTGAACAGCTTCATATCCATCACCATCCATATATATATATATATATACATTGATGCAGTCAATATGAATATATAGTTTGTATTAAATTATATTTCATTTCTGACTTTTAAAAATAATTTCTGATGAATCAGATTATTTTAAAAATTGTACACAATAATTTTAACATTGACACATAATAGGAATTTTTCATTGCAGGTTTGAGACATTTATAAAAGAAACATGAATTAAACTAGTCACATTAATTATATATTTAGAACTTGGATACAAAAAATATAAATATCATAAAGAACTTGCCGTGACTACCACTGGCCATTTTGCTAAATAGTTATTAAATCAAAGAACCATTTTCATTATTATAATTATTAAACAAAAGGATTTGCTATAAATTGTGTAAACATTTTTTAGATGGTACATGCATAAAAATGAGTTTATGTCTGAATGTATCAAAATCAAATGTACCAGTTGTTGAGATAAAATAATAGCAAATATATATTTTGCACAAAATAACATAGATATTCATAAAAAGATGAAATAAGTAATTAATGCTTCACATGCAGTCGTCCATATGCAAAGTCTAAAAGAAAAACATGTTCTCATAATTACGAAACTATTTTTCCATATGACATATAAAATCAACATATCCTCTCATGTAATCATTATTACATCTTTTTTTGAATAATTATAATTTTTATTATTTGTAAAATAAAACACATACACACAAAACAAAGAGAAATTATGATATGGGATTTTTAAAGATGCTAACATGCTAAATAATTTCACATAAACACGGCTCTGCATTACTGCTGCTTTGTAGCGTTGCCTCACAGTATTTAGCTGGTCAAATAATCATGTCGTCAGTGATAATAACAGTGGACTGCATGCTGAAATCCCTTTCTCCTCGGTGCACCTTGTGTGTATTATTAGGGAGTAATTTAACAGGGAATTTGTTGCATGTATTTTGAGTTATGTGGTGTGTTTATTGTAGACTGGTGGGGCCACTGTTACTGTAAAACGGCGCTGTTTTGACTGTGCTGTGTCAGGGAACATTATAGGTACAGTAAAGTATGTTGGATATCAGAGCCACTGAGGAGCATGAGAGGATTTATGCCCCATTCATACACATCTCTGCTTTGCATTATATATATTTTATTACCATGCAGCCATTATAAGCTAGCGTGGCAGAAATATCTCTGTGGGCAGTATTAATATCATTTCAGCAACATCTTTCACTTCTCTTCTGGCTCGAGTCAATATTGAGCCTGTATGGAACTCATTAGAGTTCGGGGAAAGCTGCTTTTCTCAGTGCCTTGCCTGTTTTGTTCCATCTGTGTTGTAGTCACCTGAACATGATCTGAACTCAGCCAGTCAAGTGACCTGGAATCAATACAGCCAAACTCAGTGGAGGCAAATAAATCAGCCTGGCTCATTTAACCCACGAGAGTCCCGCTGCTGCAGTGGTGCGGCGCGTATAACAAGAAAGGCATGTTTGATGACAAATCATTTACTCTAGATTCTTCTTTCCCATCCAGCTTTAGTGGCTCCATACTTCATATCCACTTGGCCTATCTCTCCAGGCAGGTTTAGCCATTCCTTGTGTATTGTAATTCCTCATGAACACATCTGAAAGCCAGCTTCTTTTTTCTTTTTTGTTGTCTGCCTCTCGGTGTCCATCACTTTCTTTGTACAAAAAGCTATTTGCCATATTTGTGTACATTAGACTTTTTCTTTAGCGTGCTTTCTCTCCAGGTATCTTTGTATTTCAAACACAGCCTTTCTGCAGCTGCTTCAGTGTATCCCTATGGCATCTGTCTCCATGCCTGTCATATGAAAACCAGCCTGTGTTTTATTCTTTACCCAGCATAACTCTGTAAAGAAACCGGAATTTTACTACCAGCTTCTGAGGCAGGACATTTATGATATGAAAATATGGCTTGCAGGATGCACAGTAAATTCAGAAGTTGTTTTACGCCAACCGTCACTGACAACTTGGACCTTTTTGGGAAAAGAGTAATCCTATTAAATCAGCAGAAAACTCATAAAAGTTGAATGTGTTATGATTACTAATATGCATATTTATTTTACGTATTGCATTTTTATGGCGTGTTGGAAAAATGATTGCCAGTAATGTGGCTGCCAGACTCCAACTTAAATCAACTTAATGCAAACGCAGCTCAATTCAAATAATTTGTGGAGATTAATTGTGCCGCGTCTCAAAATACTTTGGGCCAACATTACATCAACGGTATATGGTTTTATGATGATTCATGAACAGGAAGGAACGTTTTGCATTCTGGAGGACGTGATATTTCACTCTGACTTTGATTCTTTGGCTCTGTTATTGGAAAATAACTGCTGTTCGGGTTGACAGGCCTGTTCGGTCACATGATGCCTTCCTTGTGATGCATAAACAATGGTTAGCTGCCCCGCGTTTTAGCTACAAGAAACAACTTCATATATTTCTAAAGCACCTCCAGCTTGACTGTTTAAATTAATATGAAATTCACATTATGCAAATGTAAACATGGTTTACTGCGCAAACACAAATCAATACTGCCATTATGGATTATGCATTCATTGTTAGATTTCAATTCATTTTCATGTCATGACTAGACATCTCCCTCAGACACAAACCTTTACTGGACCACTTAATTAAGTAAAAGCATGTAGACATTCTTTTGTATTATAACTTGCCAAGTCATTAAATTGACCTAACAATTCGTTTGAATCACTCAATGGCAGTTTTGAATTGAGTAGATGCAAACTCAGCTACTATCATAGCTATATACTTCACTTTAATCCAAGAGTGCACTATTTTACAGCAGGACTGCTATAACTGTGACCAGCCCCCATAGTTTGTAGTTATGGCCTTCAGATTGAAGCCTTCAGTATTTTCTTTATTAGCAGTGCACTAAAGTACATTATATAACTGCCTTGTGCTGAAAATGGTGGTAAAGTAGTAAATTATGTGTGGAAGCTAAAAAAAAGCAATCAAATATTGAATTATATATATAAATCCATCATGTTTTGAAATCCATTGGGTCAGTTTAAATACACACTGACAAATAAAAATGTATTATTCTGATTTACATGTGGCATAAATCATAGTACAAGTCAATCTCGAGGTATAGTTTGAATTGTGTAACAAACAGATAATACCGTATGTAATTACACGCATCTATTGAGCGATGGGATTAATGTGTTTACATGCTAAACAACTAAACAAATAAGGGTTTCATTTATTTAATTTATGAAATAAAATGTAGACCATAATTATAAATTATGTTCGGAATTCCACAATCAATTTATCAACAAAAAAACCCACTGATCAACATGCAGAAAACTAACAATACCCGTATTTTATCAAAGTATACAATTGTAATTCAATTTCTTTTCTTTTACCTACATACATTTTCCACTCAAACAAATAGCGGCATACGGACTGAGTAGAAATGCTTGGTGCAAAGTAAAGTGGCAACCAATTAAACGATAAATATTAGAGGTCAAATGTAGGCTAAAAGAAATAGTTAAACTTACTTTAATTGTTCTGCCGTGTTCGTCACCTGTTGTTACAGCGCCAGAAGTCCCTTCTTAGCACATAGGAACCCCGCAGACGCGTTTAAGCTTTGTCTGACAAAAGAATGACCAGTATTTCCATTTCGAGTGGTGCGGCAGTGAGATTAAGCGGCTCCATCTTTTATAAATGCCCCACATGGTCCCAAAACACTTAATTATCTCTAGGTACAGCGGCGTGGACTGTCCTGTTGATGATTGACAGCGGGGAGAATTGAAGGGGCTTTGAAGGGGTTGAAGGATCCTCTTGTGGAGCGGCTGCATCGATAATTCAAATATATTAAACACTCCGTCATTAATAATACACCTATTAATATTGTTTATATTCTGTAGAAGACTGACTGGATGAATTTAGCGTTAAAATTTGTAACTACTTTTAGTGTCGCTCGATGCTCCCCTCCGTCTGTGTTATTTTTGGTTTCGCCCAAACTTGGTTGAGATTTGAGTTGGTTTACTCTGCTATCTGGGCTCGCTCTATTGGAGGTGAAGGACCGCCTGTCCCCTCTCTGCCTGTGCTGTCAATGGCTTTCGGGACGTATTTTATTTGAATGTCTGGGCGATATAAGTGACCAATAATGGATATTCTATGGATATTATGGACCATACCGGCCGTAATAGCTGTTGAAGGTAAGCTAATGTCTTCATCCCGACGGTTAACGCCGCATCTTTCCGTCTTTGACTTTAAAACAAAGCGCGTGAATGGACGTTTGATACTGTTATGATAGAAGGCTAACAGAAAATGAACCACTTTTCATCTCCATTAATATGCATTAATGTGCTATAACAATTCCGTTTATGGTGCTGGGAGTCAGCCGACGAGGGATGATGGTGTGGCACAAAAACACGCTCCCGCATCACCCGCAGGTATGCGGATGCTGTTGGACGTCATTACCGTTAATTGGGGTGCACAATTAGCAAAACGTTAAATATGTCATGTAGGTCGCACGTCCCGCGTGTCCATAGAGGCGTGCCACTGGCTTTAGTTTCAGTGGGTGATGATAACGTGAAAGACAAAACCTCTCCTTACACCTTTACACCCCCCCCCCCCCCCCATCCCGGCGTGTCCGAGACTAAATGTGCGTTATATGCCTTTTATAGTTTGACTTACAAAAGGCTCTGTCTGGTCCTCGCGCTCATCATTTGTACGCAAAGCTTGGCTAAGCAGGAACAGGCAGCGTGGCTCAACGCACAATGAAACAGGTTGAATGTTGAAAATAATGTCTGTGTGTGTTTACAGTAGTCTGTGGTGCTCAAAAGTAGTGGTCCTACCATACGTATTCAAATACATAGGCCCTCTAGTACCCACAGGGACTATTATTGTGACATTTGCCAGAACCTTCTTAAAAACATTTGGAGATTATGAAAGCTAGCGTGTCTTTTAATTTAGGGGGTGTCAGTCTTCAACTTGAATTATAACTTGCAGGTGATTTGTATGTGGCTGCACTCAATTTTCCGTGTGACAGGGACAGGATACATTGGATACACAGTGAAGAATGGAAAGTGACAGCCCAGCCGTACATTTATTCAGGCTATTTTTATGATGCTGTCAGAAAACAAACATGTCTTCTTCCTCTGGTCAGTTGAACTAAACCTCATAATTACAGGTGGAGCTGACAAACTATGTAGACACTCAACTCAAATGCAACCACAGGTTAAAACAACAACAAAAAGAAAGACGGGGGAGAAAAAAAAGCAGCTTTGTTTACTGTAAACTAATTTGTTGAGCATCCTGAATGTGCACAGCGAAGGTCGACGGAGCTGTCAGGCCCGATGAAGGACTGGCACCGGCTTTGACAAACGTCATGCGTATGTATGCAGACTTCCACTGACTGCTGCTGTTTATGGTTACATCCAAGACTTAACAGCAGTCCTGAAGGCTTACATTACATTTCTCATTGGCAGCTTTGCAATGTGAGTCATAGCTTTGGCATTTGTGTCATAGCTTTTACATTTTATTTCAGCTTTTATCAGCAGACATTGATTTAGCACACACTTGTTATTTTAGGGAATCATATGTATGGTCCAGTCTTAGCTTTAAAACCACACCATACAAATACAGGGACCATCGGGCAACAGATATTTCACAGCATCCATAAATTGTATTTTTTTGAAATATAATAAAATATATTGTTTCAATGTATATTTTTTTCTGTTGTATTATAGAACATTTTGCAAGCATAAAGAAGCTTTTAAAATAATATATTGAATAACTTTTTTAATTTATGGATATATACTACATTTACGTAAAAATCCTCAATAAAAAGAAATACGTTTCATAATAAGTAACTGTATATTCCACATGTTGTACAGGCACATAATAATCAATATGATTCATTTTCTTTTAATTACTGATATCGTGCTTTTATGATTACTTTGACAATGTTCCGGCCTATTTATTTATTTTTTTTATTCTTTCTGTTTTGTCCAAAAACCACAGGACGTGAAAAATGCCACAAATAACATCAGATTGACGCTACACCGTGTTCCACTTCCCCATGTTTGTTGGTTCCCTCTAAAACGCAGACATGGCCACAGTTACTGTTTGTCCACATGTAACAATCAGCTGTGAAGCGTTTGAGTAGGCTGAGAGCACACAGCGAGTCCAATACCAATCGGCACAGTTATTCAAATACTTATTTCCGTGTGTTGAAGTTCACTTCTCGCTCGATTAAGAAGCTGCTGTTGATATTTAGCGTTACGCTGGACGTACAGTACGCAGGTTGCATTGTCTTGTGTTTCGCTGTTTGATTCGTAAACAAGCTAGTCCCTTCGCCAGCCCCCCCTCCATTTTAGCCTGTGAATCACCCTAGCCGACCATCCAATGAAGTTGCGAGGATGGCTTACGTATGAGAAATAAAGGGTTGAAAAAGAGGTCACTGGAGCTATAATCCGAAAAAAAACACGTCCCAGCATGCAACAGAAAAAGAAGCCTCGACTGGATCGTTTTGACACATTTAGTGCCGGGACACTACATTTTCTCCATTGTTGTTTTAGTTTAATAGAGAGTGACATCTTTGCATGCTGTAGTTCTGTTTTGGACTGACGATCGTTACCTGCTAAAGTACACTGCGCCGTCGTGTTGCAAAATGTGTCGATCGCCAAAGCATTTAATATACTTTGGGTAAACGTGAACTATACATTTACTATACATTGAGTGGAGCATTTCTTGAAGTGTGCCTAATTTCTATAGAACAAACACATGAAAGGACTACGACTTGTTATACAAATAATCAATAAATCAGACGGGGGCCGTATACCGGAGAGGATTAGAGGATTAAACCTGGGGGCCAAACTGAAGAAAATCCTATCTGTGTCCCAAGTGTCCGTTTTTGTGAATAGTGCACACCGTGTGAAGTCGGCATCTCTATTCAGAACACTCTCTTTAGTGATGTCGCCATGTCGGACAACTATGAATGCCGTTCGTTGCATCAGCAACCATTTTTCAAAAGGCATTTCATTTACCCAGCGGAATGTGAAACAAGTGTAAATCGTTGATTAGTGTTAATGTGATCTGCCACCGATGCCACTTCTTATTGCTTTAGTAAACAGGAACAGACAAGGCTCTTTTTCGAAAAATTAATGGCGGTAGTACTGCCAGGGAAATTAGCTTAGCTATGTCAAACATGTCTATGAAAACACGCTGTGGATTTATCCCGTCGTTAGTTTACCCACTCATTGTCATCAGCGCTCAGTCGACAGCCACGCTAACAAAGCCACTCATCTAATTCTGTTGAGTGGATATTCTCGGATTTATCCCCCGCAGTAAAATTCTAGTAGCATGTATTGTTGGGAGGAGATGAAATTTACTAGATGGATCACTTGGCTTTTCCCGACCCCCCCCCCCCCCCCCCCCCCCCCCCCCTTCCGCTGTGGTATTACTGTTTGTACAGTGCAAACAGCAAATGTTTTCTGGGAGGATTGGTGTTGCCATGATGCAATAACAACCTCCTCCGGACTTGTATGCAAGTTGTTGTTCGGGGGGTCAGCAGGATGATAGATGACTTTGAGACACATTTTTTTTTCTTTGAAGAAAAAGCATAACGGGACAGAAAACACAGCGGAGGATGTTGAAGTGGGGTAGAATGACATCACAGCGTGGAGCCTTTCAAAAATGTCCAGCAGGTTTGATTGCATTTCAATACGCGCCTGCATTCCTTCACCGGAGCCCACTCAGTTTAAAGTGAATTTTGACTTTTTTTTTAAAATTAGTTTTCGTTCAGAAGATTACATATTACATTTGTATTTTGCATATCCCTTCCTGTGCCATTTTTTTCCCCCTCAAAAAACAAGGAACAGTACGATTGTTAATGTTTGGAAAGTCCTGCCAAGTTTGGTCGAAGATGTTTTCATATGTAAATCCAGGAACTGTTTTTGAATCCGGAATTGTTCAGTGAGGAATAGACTTGTGAGTGTAACATGGAAGCATTGTGTTTTGTGGAGGAGTAACAAAAGACGGACGGAGGTGGGCTTCGAAATAGGATTAGATAAAAGGTAAAATGAGCGACCGTGTACAATCCAGTGTTTTCTCAGTCCACCCAATGAGCAGATGCAGGGAGCCGGCCTGCACGCCAACCGCCACAGTAGGCTTTCACAAAGAATCTGTCTCTATTCAAGCCTTAATCCATGCTGCCCAGGGCCCAGGCATTGTCACTTTGCATGCAAAATTTCAATTAGTGCTGGTACCAGTTGTTTCACTTGAAGAGGAGGAGGGGGGGGGGGGGGGGTCACATTTCAGAGACATCTATGGCTACCTTTGGGGTGAGATTAAGGCAGAAGTGTCATCGCTTCGCTGAAGAAATGTCTTCCATTGCATGAGGTTACCAACACTGAGCTGCACTGCTGTATTACGGCCACTGCATGTGTTAGACCTAGCCTTCGGTGAGATAATTAGAGCTCTGAGTATACAATGGTCATTATCTAAAAGCTAAGCAGGAAAAAAGAAGGAATACTTTTTATTAAAACCTTCACATGTGGGATTTCATTGTTGTAGCTTTGTGTCCCAGCTGGCACCGCAAGCAAAGTAGTTGCGTGTGTTGCTCCTGGCTCCAGCTCGTTCAACCAATTTAACTCAGGATTCAGCTGAAGACGCGATGGAGGGTTCCACACTGTTTCCATGCTTTCAGCTGTTTGACTGCTGTGGTTCTCCGTCTTGAGCCAACTCTTCTGTTCCAATCCACACATGCTTGCCCTCTGGAGGTGATGCTAAAGTGGTGGCATTTTAGCTTGTGAAACAGACACCAGTATCAGAAATACTATCATGTTATCATATCGCTTATCAGCTCATTTACGCTAACACACGTCGCTCACTGCCCGATCCGTACTGCACACGTGCAAACCAGTGGTGCACACCGGTGGTTAAACACCCCTGATAATGCTACACTGCGAACAACAAATCCATGTTGAAATAGGCAGTAGAGCTAATGTTAGCTGGTAGCGCAGTGCTGATTGGCTAAATAACGGCGCTAACACCGAACGCACAGAGGCTGCATTGAGTCACAAAAAACAGGCTCTGTTTTGTAAAAGTGAGTATTGAGCAAAGATTACATTATCACGATGTGTTCAAATGTTATCTTGTAAAACTTGAATGAATACAGTAGTTTGAAGAATATGTTTTTAAAGCGATATAAAATGGATATTAGAAAGGGAATTATGGCCTATTTTAACTGCCGTCGGATCGTGCTCGGTGTCGTCCGATATGTTCAGGAACCGGTGGGAAAAAAAATGCAAATAATAGCCTAACATGTGGACCAAAAAGGTAATCATTGGCATATGAGAAACTGTGTCTGCTACTGAAAGTGTGTGATCGACAACACAACTTGGGTTGTTTCCCACACATAAGCTGATTGAACGGGCTGATGAGGGCTGGTGTTGTGACTATGTTCCCAAGCACATTCTGACTCGTCACTATTGGGAACAGGACTTGGGTTCTGGTTGTTGCTGCAGCAGAACTCCCCCAGATCCACATGCTCGGTTTGCGTATCATATTTGTGTCAAGTTTGCTTACACTCACCTCCATGAGTGCACTCCAGAGTACAGAGTGGAAGGATCAGTTTACCGAAGTCCTGCATTTAACTACCACACTGGGAAGTACTATTAGACTTTTAAAAACACAGTAGAACCTCCTCAATGACAACCTCAGAAGCCAAGCCAGAAAGTGAGCTGCACCTAGTGGCTTAGCACTTAATATTACTATACGTGCGTGTACAGTGTGCTCGCGGTACTGTATCAGCAATTCTCACATACTGCAGATTTAGAGTGGCTTTTGTTATTAATAGCTTCTGAAAGAAGTAACAGGTGTTTAATCTTCTGTCTCTCTGGTCTGTAATCAGCCCCGTTTGGTTTGCAGAGACCAGCTGGTCAGATATGGCTGCTACTTGATGCTATCACAAAATGAAAATATTTTCATAATCAACAGGTGCTGCGAGGCTTTCAACAGAAAACAGTGTTCCTTTAAAAGTGAATATGAGGTTCTTTAGACTTCCTTGGTTCATTACTAATGATATTTGTGCAACGATTGGAAACATGTAATAGATAAAAGCACAGGACCTGGAAAGAAAATGAATCACACTGTGGTTCATTTATTTGTTTATCCCCAAGAAAAGTAAAACCTGAGAGCTGTGATTCATATCAGCACAGGTTCACAGCCATGAGGAAATCTTTGCAAGTACATACATATTTTTCTTGGCGATCGAAGTCTGACAGGATCTCTTATTCTACAATCTCATAAATCTTAACCACACAGAGATAAAAAGCTGTAACCAACCCGCTTAGGCTTGGTGAAAAAACAAACATGCATAGGTTAACTGATAGCCGTAGCATTTGATACATCCTTCTCAAAGTGCTTAATAGGTGGGATTTACATTTTTAAGTTCATTGCTAGTCCCAGAAAAATACACAAAATGACTTTAAAATACTTTCCTTGATTGTTTAAATTGTTTCTGGCGCTTATGTTTTCCACCCACGAGTTTCTCTTAATACTAGTCCAGACTGTTTGGAAACAAACCAAATCTACATTATTAATGCTTAGAATAAGTGCTCCAAATGAAGCACACATGCATGTTGAAGAACTCAATTCAAATCATGCTGCCAACTTGTTACTGTGTGCTGTGAATGGTGAAGCGGTGCATTGTGCAGGAATGTATTGTTTCGTAAGGATCGGGTGGTTTGGGGATCTTGAGATTTGTTTTTCTTGCAGCGCTTTAAGGACAGGTGTGCCGTTCGATTGGAGGGCTATAATTGTTTCAGCGTGTCGTTGGGAAAACAGCGTTGTTAAAAAAGTGAAAGAGTATGATGATGATGGTGTTATATAAAACTGGACAACAGATCAAACTGTTCTGAAGGATCTGCTGTGTATACCCACTCAAGTTTGCAGGCAGCTGTTATAAATTCACTTCGGGAGTTTAACTCTGTTGGAGTTAGTGAACCAATAGGCCGGCTTCAATCAACCCCGTGGAACAAAGTTTGCATTTGGTGTTTTCTTGCTGATATTATGGAAGAAACTTGCTCTACCACCGTGTAACCTCTCTGATATTTCACACAGGAATCTAGATCAAGGGTGTTCTTATATCCTGCTATCTTAATTAGCACATGTTAATTGGCAACGTGCTGTCTCTTTGTAAGTCATATTTATCAGCCGTTGGGAATAGAAATCATTAGGGGACAGTGAAATGTATTTTCAGATATTATTCATAACAGGAAACGTGTTAGCGCTCACAATCACAATGGCCCCGCGACATCGAGGCCTAATTTGTCGTCTGAATTTTTATGTCCACGTCTCCTTAATTTGACAGATGTCTTTCTCCAGCCGTTGTGTGGAATTAATGTGTTTTATGTCTTTATGTTGCTTTAAATCTCCTCTTCTCATCCTGGCAGTAACATTGTTGTTCATCAAGGGTGAAAAACAATAACTGACTTTTCTTTTTCGAAAGGCGGAGATGAAGTGATTAATGCGACCCCCCCCTGTTCCTCTCACATCCTCCATGTGAACATTGAGCAACGCACATTAACAACATGGCGCTTTTTGATATTCAACCCAGCAATGCTACTAAGCTAGGGGGAGAAAAAGAGAGACAGGAGGAGGAGGGGGAGGAGGGAGAGTGCAGCCTGAGAGAGGTCAGACCTCGTTTCAGAGACCCCCGTCCGCACACACCCCAGGTACTGTGACACTGGCTTTATGAGCACAAACCCAGCGGATTAGTGTCTGGCTCTCAATGTCCCCGGGAGCGGAGCCCATCGGCCGTGACAAAGCGGGGCTGATTGCGTCGTCATCTGCATCACAAAGGGAAGCCTTTTCTACCTGAGCTGCGCCACACATCACATCTATCAGCGACTCTACACCCACGTGACATCTGCCTTTTGTTTTTTGTCCATCTCTGTCCGTCCCCCCCACCATTCTCTCTCCCTGACCCACGCCGTCTGTCCACCATGGCCCATATCAACAGCAGGACCCCCTCCCCCCATCCGCCCTCGTCAGTGGAAACTAGCTTCTCAGTCTGCACCAGCACTGACCGTTTTTTTTTTTTTTTTGCCGGTAGTTATGTGCTGAGCGCTGTGCGCATCATCATCATCTTTCACTGCAAAGAGCCACCAACACATCTCTCATCTTTTTGCTCTCTTCCCCCTCTGGCTGTGGCTGGCCAGCTGTATCGCAGCTCCGACAGCACGCAGTGTCCCGCTGTCAGAGCCTAACACGTCTATCGGCCTCACTCGGACACAGAGAACACACCCAGACGAGGTGCTACCAGGAAGCAGACATGTTGTGTCTGACTAGTGTGGTGGCCAGGCAGCCTCTGCTCCGCTGTGACTGATGACCGTTGTCTTGTGTTGGCGATACAGGCAGATCCTGCAGCCATAACATACATCAAGCTCCCCTATTCGGATTATCTTCTTATGCTTTTGTACCGCCGAGTTTACCATAAGCCTTATGTTGGCTTTATATGCTTTGTGCTACATCAACATCACGCCAACGACGTTTTTAAAATCCCCATCTTCCTTCGATATTTTTTGACCCGAACGCCCACTTCTCTAGATCCTGTGAAATAAAATGTTGGTTTTGGTGGTGAAACAAAGGCGCTAGAACACTCTTTCTACCTCCCGTTTACTGTACGACACTTTATGAATACATTCCAATAGATTAAACGGTATGACTTTTAAAAAGCAAAGGGGGGAAGGGAGAGAATGACTTTTTGTGTCCTAAAGTGTGATAGTTGGTTTCTATTCACACATAATTGCATTAGCTTGGAGAATAGGGAATTAACATGAAGCAATTAGCTGATTTGGCCTTTGGCTGTGACTTGTCTGGTTTTAGCGAGCGGGAGCTCATCCTGTGTTTTCATACATTCATTTAAAAATGGCATTCAATCAGATGCAGCAACCTTGTAAACCCGACAATGGGAGACCCAAAAAGTGGATATATGTCAGTGAAATGAGTGATTTAACATTGGTTGGTGCATGAGTGGTATGTTCTTCTATCCATTTGTGTCATAGACTTCAAATGTTGCTGACATAAACATTACACCCTGACCTGAACAGTGTAGTGAGAAAGAGGCATGTTGGCTGTTCTAAGCGGTTACTTATTTATGCAGTCAATACCACAAACTGATGATTCATTTAAGTGGTGGGCGTGAATAAGTGAGCAGACTCTGTTTTCCTCTTTAAAATAGATCAAATGTGGAATTAAGCATCCTTAAATTCAAATCTAGATCAATTCATGACTGAAACCGTATTTTTAAAAGGCATATTTATCTGTTATTGCCTGAAGACTTTATGACATTTTAAGGACTAAAAGATAAGATAGAAAGATAGGATGAGCCTTTAATGATCCCCAGAAGGGATGTTTATGTGTTGAAGCAGCATCAGGACAGAAACAAGTACAGCGAAGCAGAAAAATGTAGAAGATAATTAGAAATGAACTTAAAAACCATGCAAGATCAATTGAACTGTAAATTACAAGGCAAGCTGTATACATAAAGTACACTTCCAGGTTAAAGGCAACATCAGAACGGTTTTGTAGGCCAAACCCTGGAAGTTAGCATCACACTGGTGACTACAACAAACCAGTGAGACTTTTTTATTTGGTAAATGCTTCAAAAGTCCAGAGAGGTGGTATTTACTGATGCATTTCATATGATGTAAAAAGGGTTGAAATGTGTTAACCACATCAAACCAAAATCCTGTTAAAACTAAACATTCACTGTGAGATGAGTCAGACGATGAAATGTCTCTTTTTGTTCACGTTTTGACAAATTATTTAAAGTAAATTACTAGAGAGGATACGTCTCTGCCCCCGTCAGCGATCAATAGATTTCAGATCATCAGGAGACACGCAGTGCTTTTCCTGTGAGGGTTTATTTTATTTCAAACAGAGGGATCATCTGGATGCATGAAAGACAGCGTTTGTATTTTGTCCTCCGACCGCTGTAATCAGTCCACCTCGGCTTCCAGGTCCAAAATCAATAACCTCGACTCAGCAAAGATTATACCCTCATGATGGTGTTTACGGGGCCCCATCAATTGACACTTCATTGCAGCCGCTTCACATTCAGCAAAGCCAGAGATAAACACACCATCCGGGCAGAGAAAGTTTACCCGAATTTACATAATCACTTGTCTGAGAGTGGATCTCGTGTTGGGGGCGGGCGACAATCAGCAGCATCTGCCGCACACTCGCACTTGTATGAGCTCCTGTTAATGCCACGACACATTGTCCCCCTCTTGTTCCACTAATTCATCGTTATTTTATTCTAATTCCAAACCTGCTCAAAGATTTCCAGCAGGAAACACTCGACTCTCGAGCTGCCAGAGAAAGACCCGATACACGTCCTCCGGGGTCAATAAAACCATGTCTGGAATCACAATACGGGGCCGCGAGGTAGCGTGGCTTACAAAACAGGAGCCAGGTAGCCTATATAAGGAGACAGGGAAATGATGAGTGTTTTCCATGCCCTCCTCTGGCAGGGAGGAATAACAATGGATCAATCGGGAGGGCAGCTGGGAAATCCATAGAGGATCTCAGGAGGCCTGCTGGGCCTGTGAAATCAATACAGAGATCCAGCTGAGACCATTAAACAAAACCAATGTCATACGATAGGTTTAAACATGTTGAATGTTATTATTCATACAGTCCAAATAGGTATTTCATCTGCGGATAACACAAGCAGGCATGGACGTCAATAAAGGCACCACAGATTGTCTTGCATTGAAAGCACCGCTACACGCGAGCAATCCATCTCGTCTCTGGCCTGTTGTTAGGGTGAGGAAAGACAGAGCGGCTAAATTGAAGCGCTACTCTGTTTGGTCTGTGTTTCGTCCTGCTTTATTAATAAATAAGAAGCACTGGAGCAGCACGCTCAGATAAAAGCGGGCCAACAGCCGTGCCTTTGGTATACGTGGACGTTTTCCTTCCAGCTCACATCAAATCCTCACTAATTTGGAAAGAGGGCTCGTTTAAGAACTTTAAAAAGAAAACTACCAGTAACTATCTAACTAATCCAGCTGTGTTCATTTAAATGGACTTATTAATCTGCCATTATTTTTCTCCATTGATTAAGTGTTGTCAAAAAATAGAGAAAAGAAGGTTACAATTAAAATGTTTTATTGCTTGTGCTGTCCAACCAACAGTCCAAAACACAAATATATTCAGAAATATAAAGCAGTAAATCCTCACATTTGAATATCTGGAACCAGGTAATTTTTTTAATTTTTGCTTGTAAAATGCCGATCAATCAAAAATAATAAATTATTAATCTCATTTGTTCCTTCAATACTCCATTAACTGGCTAAGCTTCAACGTTTTGCAACTGCTGACATTTTTCTTTTGATCTTTATGGAAATATATTTCTGTTTTGCCGCTCTGTTGTCAGTTTACACAGAATAATTGCTGTGCAAAACCTTTCAGCTGTTTAACACAACATTTGTATATCAAAGGATATTGCAAGCCATTTTGTGCCTTACAGTAGCATAAGGGAACAAATATACGTGTGGCATGGGTGGCCTCAGCACGGAAGGAACCCCTAAAAACCGGGCCACAGTCCCTCACATGCTGCCTGATTCCACCTCCTCTGAGCACTTTTCAATCTGCTTCCCTTTAGAAATGGTTTGACGCTCTGTGGCGGTCGGGCAGGCGCACTACACGCATGCAGCGCCCTGTGCGAGTTGTCGGGGGGGGGGGGCGCTGCTGTCAGGACGCCTGCTAGTTGGAGTGATTGAAAGAGCATGTTCGGGATTAGCCGTCTGTCCTCATCTGTGTGACGGGGGGGGGGGGCATCCGGGGGGTCTCGCTACTCTCTGGGTGTTGAGAGATGCGATAGGTAGAGCTGGACCTCAGGTCTCGCGCCATGCTGACACAGCCTCTCACAATGCCAAAGACACACACACACACACACACACACACACACACACACACACACACACACACACACACACACACACACATGCTGTAAACAGATTTTGCCTCATGACCTGCACATGCTAGCCAGCACACATGCCCCTGCTCTGTGGCTCAACCTATTCACGTCGCCAGCTAAGAGGAATGCATGATGGGAGATCGTTTCCCGTGGGCACATTGACTTCAAGAGCTTTAACACAAAGAAAGATGCAATTGTTGTTTTGGGTTCGCTTCATTTTGCCTCACTGAGCAAAATTAAAAGGCTTTGGGTCATTTTAAATTTGTGACTTAACTTTACTTCCCACCGGGAGAACCAGCAAAAACAGCACATGGCGCAAAAAGAATCCTTTGATCTCAGTGCCGACAGTAATGCGTCCTATTTTCTTTTCCAAAATGGAAATTGAGACCCATAATAGTGTTTAGTGGTGTTCCTTCTTACAGACAGGGTTTTGGCATGAACACGTATTAATCTGTATTTCACAGATACTAGCATGCTCATTTTGTGTCTCTCCAGTCCTGTCTGTGTGTCCCTCTAACACACACACACACACAGATGTATGAACACTTCTGTCCACACTGTTTCACACCCAACACCTGCAGGGTGGGGCCGTCGGTTTACAGCATTAACATGGAAACCAGAGGCCTGAAGCTGGATTAGTGGAGAGGTGTGAACACGAGGTCAGGGCAAAGATGGCCTTTAAGCTAACATTTTGTCCTCATACTTTTACTCCTGTGTGTCTTATCGCACATACTGAAAGACAGGTGTGCTGTCACAAAGGGAAAGAAATGTACGTTCCTTCTCCTTCTGGTACATGTTGCAGCCTGAGGCAGGTGTTTTGAGCGGCCTTAAGTATCCCTTTGTTGAGTAAAGATTATGGCAACTGGCAGCTTCTTCAAGGACGGGTTTGTATTTTAGATTTCCTTTGTCCCATTTGTTAAAATTCTTTTTACGTCCTCAGAAATCAATAAATCATACGCTCTGACAAAAAGAAGAAAAATAAAACAAAAGATCTGGTATGTGGGGCTGTTGCAAGGCTGCTATAAACAGCTGAGTCTGGCTGAATGAAATGATTGGACGGCCCACCTGTCCGTCTACCTACCAACGACTCTGAGTCTCCCACAAGCCACAAACAATAGCCATGTTTGTTGTTTATCTTCTTTATGATATGTTTATGTTTGTAATATATAATTTTGCTGGGGGAAAGCCTGAAGGGACGGTGCTGTCAGTGTAGCAGACTTCGCAAAATTCCTGCAATAGTTCTCAGCTTTTCGAGCTAGTGCTGGGTTCTTTTTGGATTATTTCTTAAATCTGTCTCTAATGTTATCTACCGACGCTTCGAGTGGCTTGCCGTAATTACGGTTAAAACTGTTTACATCATTTCTGAATGCTCAGAAGAGCACCAGCGCAGGTTAGCTCTGCTTTGTCTCGTAAAGACGAGAACTGTAAGTTGTCAGTTAAACAAAACATTTCACATTCATCGTGACGAAGCATCTAGTGGCACATTTGTGATGTGGAAAATGTCAGTGACGGACTGCGCCACACGAATGCACAAACGGTATTTACTGAAGTGATGGAATTAGATGGCGTCGGAATTTTTGGACAAGACAGGTGCAACCTGACAAACCCCCAATGAACAATTTCCAAAAGGGTCTGAAGAGCCTCTCCATCCCCAGTAAGTGTGCTGTTTTTAATGTTTCACTGCACTCCAACCACCACACAGACGGATATAATGACGACCAGCTTACAGTGAGGAAGCAGCCAGGACAGCTGGGTACTGATGGACAGCTTACTGTACGGGATCAAACATGTACAGCCCTCTACACAGGACACCATGTCCACTGAAGCATGTACTGCCCCACCACTTCAGAGGAAGTATTTCATTATTCTTTGACAAAATGTTCATTTAAGCATGAAAAGAATCCGATCATACATTTCAGAAAGTCATTACTTCAGCACTAACTAAGGAAACAGTAGCTCTCGAGGGTTTTTCGCGTTTCGACAAGTCACAGCAGCGCCAAATCCTCCGTCCGACAAAAGAAGTGTGCTGAACTCTCACTCGTAGCTGGAGGGCACTTCTCAACAGCTAACTCTGATACAGCCTCACCGGCCCAATTTCAAAACGCCATCTTCACCTCCTTTGTCGTGCTCCAGGCCCCGTCCCGTGAAAACAGCCTTCCTCCCGACCGACTGCCACCTGTCATCCCCATGCTAATGTGAACCATTGACAGCCCAGAGAGCCTGAATGGAAACGCACTGCTTCGTAGAAACACATTACCTGTCGCTCTGTCTCTGGGATTAGGACTTCACCGGCGCCACATGATTTAAGGGCATTTTGCTAGGTTGTCAGGAGAGACATGATTGTGCCTGTGGCCATAAAGAAACATATGTGCTGGGTGTTTCTTTTTTTTTTTTTGGAGGCGTCAGGCAGGCAGTATCAGATGTGTGCGGTGAATGGTGTTGTGTTTTTCTTTCTTTTTTTTTCTCACTTCAGCGTGTGTCAGACGGAGGAAGAGTTAAGTCCGTTTCACAGGGAGTGAGGAGGAGGTGAGAACCAGCAGGTCTAATGGGCTGTCTGAAGCCATCATCCTGCCAGACGTAGCGCTTCATCACTCAATTGGATCTGATAAAACAGCTCTTATTCAGAAGCAGAGGACTTTGCTTGATTACTAATATCATGCTCGAGTATTTTACAGCAGATGTGGAGTATTGGAGCTCTCGGTAATGGTCCCTTTTTGTTTTGTTTTCCTCCTTGAAAACCCACGTCTTTGTTGCTTTTCGTCTCTATTCAATCAACTTTCTTTCCAGGCAAAAATGTCCAATTTAACTAACTTTAGCCATTTTATCTTAAAACTGAAATGTTCCTCTGAAAGAACATCAGCCATGACATAATGTAATTAGCTTCCAGTGAAGCCTTGTTTAGAGATTCTGAAAGCTGGTGGTATTATCTTGGCAAAAGAAACAGACCGATCGTTTTTCTTGTTGCGTCCAAAAGGGGGTGAAACTGCATCGGAAACTACATTGAGAGGGCAACTATCTCTGTCACATTCAGACATGTCTTCATGTGTTTTCACTAAAAACTGCTAAGTACATGGATAAATAACTTAAGATTTTTTTAGTTCCTTGCTGTTTTCCAAGCCTCAGTTGGCCTCAGTCAGCGCTGTCTCAACCACATCCCTCCCGAAAGAGTCCAAGCCCCATTCCTCTCTGCCTGGCTCCAGTCCCGGCTTAGTCCCGACCTTCCTCCCTTAGCTCTTCCTCTTCCTCCCACTGCGGCCACAGCCCAGATCCCAGATCCCAACTCCCAGGCGCAACCAAAAACATGCTCGGTGGGAAGGTTTTATGCACCGTGCACACACTTAAAACATTTCAGCACAAGCTGTTGACTGGGAACTTGTACCGACGGCTTTTGAGCAGCACCTACCAAACCAGCTGGGCACCGCGTTCAAATGCATCCCAACAGAAACAGGAGAGGAAGTACCCCTTGGGCATTTTACCTAAGCGCTTTATCTGGCAACGTGACTGCTACCCTCACACTCCTACGCTCAGAAGCAGTCAGAGGCAGAGGCTGGGGGGAGCTGCAGGAAGGGGGTAGGAGGCTGGGGGAAGGGGGGGGGGGGGGGGGGGGGGGGGGGGTTCTTTATCATTGACACAGTGAATTGCTCCTCTGGGATGCCCTCTGGAGAAGGTGCAAGGTTGTGTCAGAAGCAAAGTGTGGTTGGGTTTAGCGAACAGGCATTCATTATATCCAAGCTTTGCAGCTGGATCACATATTTCCCAGTAACCGTGGCAGGCGCCGTCACGGAGGTCCGTCGGGGAAACGGCTAGCCTGCAAATCATCAAATCACGGCTAGACGTACGAGCATAACGAGTGGAGGTGCCTGATGTGCTGAGCCACAACACTACGACAATACAGCATAATGCAGCGCAAATGAATAATTGATCCATCCATCCAACACAAGACGGACCAGCTGTATGCTAAAAACACAATCAGGAGCATGTAGACGTATACGCCAAGAAAACAATTTATGCACAAATTCATAGTTGTAATTGCCCTTCCGGCACTTGTCTAAAATGTCAGGAGAATTTTTTTCCAGACACCACGCACAGTAGGTGGGAAAAGCAAACGATGATGAACCACTTAAATATGGCATTCATTAAGTTTTGCATTGAACCCTAATCATCCATTTGCAATTAAAACTCTGGCTAGGCGACGTTTTTTTTTTATCCTCAGTGTCCGGCTCTCCGACGGTGCCACAGAGGACTCCAGCTCTCAGTCAGAGATAACGCTTCGCTCTACAATCAGTTTGAAACGGGAGCCGGGCCTTTGGCACACTTCAAATAGCGACGGTTTGATTCAGCCAAATATCCTCTCGCTGTCTATTCATCCACTACGCAAGAGTTCATTCATACATTCATACCATCTCAACAGGCAAGAGCGACGCAGCAGCAGATGATCCTCCGTTTGAATTATCGGCTTTCCTTTTTGTGCTTCAGTTTCAATAATTATCTGAAATACTGTGAGCAGTCGAGAGGATTTATATTTATCTCACTGCAGCCAAGATTCTTCTGCGTTTTCTTTGATACGCCCTTCTGTTGTCAAGCCGAGCTGCTGTCACACGCAGGAGGAGCTGCAGAAAAACGGAAAGTGACTTTTTCTTTTTGCCATTCATGTATTCGGCATACAGCAAGGCGTCCATCTTGTGATCACCAAATAGAAAACAGCACCCCCACCATGTGGCTGTTGTCCATCTACAGCTCAGATCGACTGATTCAGTGGAAGCTCCTGTTCCAGCGTTTGTCCCCTCCACACTATTCTGTGTTTTACATCAGCTCACCAAATTACAGGCCGATCACAATGGAGGTTGATTAATCATCCCGCTGTGGGCAAGATGTTGCTTTTTAAAAAGGTGGTCAATAATTCAGTGAGGGGAAAACTTTCAAATAAACATGATAAATAAATGAATATTATTGGAGAAATTGTCTCATTTTGACATTGTGAGCCTTTTTCTTTCTTCCTCCCAATGATCCCTGAATTCAGTCAATGTAAGAACCAGTCGTTGCTCATTTCTGTCCCCCTGCTTACGGCTTTACAGCGCCTTCCGCCAAGCCAACAGGAGTTTACACGGCTGAGTGGGAGTCGGACGTGAATTCTCACCGACGACCATCTGCACCGAGGATCTCTCGCTCGTGCGAGCAGCATATGCTCCGGCGTGTAGATAACGGGGCCGGTAAACACGCTCTGCTCCCTGAGTGAATTAACCTGCCGTGACACGCTCACTGTTGTCCTCCATCTTTGGTCGGGGACTATGTGACAGCGAGGGGTTAATCCCAAAACCCCCACCCGTCCCCGTTTAAAACACACAGCGTCACATCCACAGAGAGCGGATCCATCAGCAGAGCATGACTCATTAGTTCCTCTTAGCTCAAACAGCCTGCACACGACACTCAGGTCTGGGGATTGCTGAGGGACTCGCTGCAAACAATAATCCCATATTTTTGTCGGAGAGCAAAATCCTGAATTAACTGCAACCGACTGCCTTTTTCCTTGTCAGCAGCAAGTATTTAATGTGCTGATTATTAAAGCCACGCTTGGCAGGATGGAGTCCGAGCAATAAATTACAAAGGCACATGATGTTTGCTACTAGAACCAGGGGGGAGGGGCAACATCCTACCTAATCTGCTCATTACAAATGCAGTAGTCAGCACGTCATCTTCTGTCCTAATTTGTGTGCTGCCTTTATTACCTAACGGCAGCCAGCCTCAGGAGATGGGCTCAGCTGCTGTAGGCTGGAGTTCATTTTCTGACACCATGAGGAAGATGTGTGTGTGTGTGTGTGTGTGTGTGTGTGTGCATATGTTGGAGGTATTTTAGATGTAGGGTCATCATGGACACATCCCCTCCTCTCTACAATTAGTCTGGAGAGGTAAGCAGGGACGTTACACAGCTGAGCGAGTGGAGACAGAAACATTTCTAATATGGCAAGCATGAAAGTAGTGGCTTTGCATTTGTATTTGTCTTTTAGGGAAATAGGTGAAGGGTTTGTAGGTTGTTTTTTTTGTTCACTTGCCAGATATCGCTTATCCAAAGTCAGTTTTTACTTGCTAGATTTAATCACTAGCTGTTATCATATAACGACAAAGAGCAAAGTTATATGTCCTCGTTTAATGTGTCACATTTAATCTCCAGTAAATGAAACTGGAGTTTCGCCCACATCCCCGAGCGACGGCCAACTGATCTCCTGCCTCCAGGATGACTGAAATGTGTGCGTGCGCTTCACCTGTCGCCATGTTCTGTGGTACTGTGCGACACCTCAACAGAGGTGAGAGAGAAGCACTGCGCTG
This sequence comes from Pholis gunnellus, assembly GCF_910591455.1. NCBI lineage: Eukaryota > Metazoa > Chordata > Actinopteri > Perciformes > Pholidae > Pholis > Pholis gunnellus. The sequence continues at coordinate 6,416,494 of NC_136529.1, read as the reverse complement.
TACATTTAAAAATAAAATAAAAACAGAAAACAGATCTTTTACAGATGAAATAAATAAAAGCGGAAGGATGAATTGTTGAGTTGCTCGACCTACTGGCCCGACGGGGCCTTTTTCTTGCCCTGGGACAGCGTGCGGTCCCTGTTGTTGAGCCCACTGGCCAGAGGGGGAACAAGTGACTGTAAGGATAGCTTACTCATTTGTGAACCCTTTGAGGACTCTCTGGTCTCTTGCTGCACATGAGTAAGAGTTGTGTTTTAGTTGCACCACTTTGTAGCGAAAGAGAGACAGAAGGGTGGATAAGCATTTAAAGGAGTGTAATGTCCCTCGGCAACAACACTGAAACCACAGGGGGAAACATGGCCCTATAAGTTCTCCTCAGCGTGTTCTAGCGTTTCCCTTTGTTCCCTTCTCTTAATACAGTAAGTGACATGTCTGCTCGGGGTGGCTTAAGGAACTCTGCCCTTGTTTTCCAGTGCTTAGCTGCTTTCACATCAACCCGGAGCCGATCAGCGGGGGGGATTTGGCCAGCTCCGCCTAATCATTGCCCCACATCGTGCACTCCTTGGAACAGATACGCACACTTAGACCGACATGTTTATGGTTCTCTGAAAGAAAATCTACAGATTACTGCAGAGATTTGATCCATCGACGGGCTCAATACATCTCTCAGTGAGAGCGGAGGGGCTTCGCTGTGCTGATTTCCATACCGTTCGGGGAGGGGAGGGCTCATCTGTAGTGGCTTCACTCGAGACCTTTGTTGCCCCAGACGGCTAATCAACAAGCCATTCAGCTAAACAGTAATTCAGCTAACTCACTAAGAAAACAGCCTCAGCTAATGTCTTACTCCTCAGTAAGAAGGGACATGTCAGGGATAACGTGTTCATTTGGTCATTTTACAAAAAGTATATTAAATGACCGTAAATGGAAAGATCTCACTGTTTAATAAATACAAACAAGCAATTAAAGTAATTTTCTTTATTCTATCTTTAATGCTCGTTATGCAGAGATTATTACTAGTGTCGATTATATCCGTTGCTATCATCACTCCTCCTCTTTAGCTTTCGCCGACCCATTGATGTGGATTGGCGTGTTGTTCGGTTTAACAAGTGAAGGCAATCAGGCTTTTATAGAATAATTGCTCATTCAACCCGCACCGATACGTTCAAGGTCCTTGATTTCATTTTGTGTCGTTATCGCAATAATAAACACAGACGGTAACGAGAGATCGGCGGACAGCGGACCCCTGACCCGACTCGAGTCTGATTGTTGGATAAATGCACAGGAGAACCAGGAAAAGCATAATTATTCAGAGCGTTAACGCTGCTGATTGGGCTTAATGGAGAACACGGATCAGACGTATGAGAAAAGGCTTCGGCTACCGACACACTGGAGACTTTAAATGTCACAAAGAACAAAGAAATGCATTAGGACGAGTTTGTCTCTTTGTGTTCTGTGCATTTGACATATTTGGTGTTATGCTTGCTCTTTAGGATTGAAGTGACTCTAATTAGAAGTTTGACGCTGTGTAGTGGCCCTCATTATCTTCTCTCAGACCTGGTGGGTAAACTGTGTACCACCATTAGCTTCATGATTGTCTGTGCAGTTCTTTTTCTGTCAGTAATACCCTTTCAATTAAAGCTTTCATGGGTCCTTTGGTGTCACGGTTTACCCCCCAAAAAAGCCGTCTTTCGGGTCAAAGCTGTGTCGGAGCTCTGCTGCAATAAGCAGATGCTAAAAATAGCCTCAGTGGTCCACAGACATGAAAAACTGTTTCCCTCCAGTGAGAGAGCAACATGCTCCGTCTCTTGTCTTTGTTCTTTCTGGGACACACTGAGGCGGCTGGTGCTGATGTTGCCACATGCTGACATGAACCAGCATTTGTTGAATTCTCCTTTCTCTCTCTGCAAAGTGTACCATGCAAGGTAAGGATACAGATGTGTCCTATTTGGGGGTATAACCAGAGAGAACAAAGGTGAAGACACGTGTTAGGCTCCGTTTCCCCCAAGACACTTGCTGCGTGTTGGAAATATGCACAGTCATGTTTCCAGAGGTTTCAGAAGCCCCTGATCTGCTGTACTGCTCTACACATTTAGCCTAATATTGAATTCATCTAAAATGAACATTAGTTGAGTACCTCGCTGTTACCGAATGATCTCTCCCCCCTTTTACACGCCGCTCGGTGTAATAGCCGGTATCCACAGAATGAAAGCATTTAACTCCAATCAATGGGATTTATGGCTCCTTTAAAAGGCAAAGGTGTCTTTTCTCTCTTGAAAGTGCTGTTTTGGCGGCCGTCCAGCTCGGCGCGGACCAATAGCTGTGTATGATGAATTGTTATTATCCTGGCAGCCTGCTTAGGATTCACACTTCTCTCCCAAGTTTGAAAGGGCCGCAACATCTCCCCGCATTAAGCGGATTTAAGGCAAGAGTTTCTACCTGCCAACTATACGTCACGTCTTACTCTACAGGGATGAACCCAGACAAATATAAACCAAACAAATGCAGCTAGAGCTCTGGATTTATTGGACGGCTTACACGCATCCTCTGCTCCTCGTCTCCTTCATGCACGCCTCTTGAATTCCACCAAAGTACTGTTCATGAAGCCATTAGACAGTGAGTTAGCCTCCCCGTTTTCTTCCACATTAGCTCACAAAAGCACGATAAATTGGGAGCAAGTGTCAAGCAGTGAGCTCTGTCTGGGTTAACAACAATTTTCTCTCTGCTCCTTCTCATGTGTACATCAAGGTTAATGCCATGAGCCGGGGAGAGAGTTGTTCCATCAACCTCAGGACTCTTTTATTTTTGTTCAGTTAGTTGTGTCTGGTTAGCGTAGATGCTGGAGAGTATTTCCTTCATTGGAAGCAGAGCAAAGGACGGCACTGAAGGCTTTTCTCGACGGCAAATATGTTTTCGCTCTTCTCCCGACCGGCCTCGGCAAGAGTTTGATTGACATGTAGGGTTCATCCAATCACCTGCCAAGTATTTTTTTGAAAGTGCCCGACGTTCTCCGTTCGGTTTCTCAGATGGTTTCCGGGTAACAAACGAGTGATGAAATGTATTCAGTCTTTAGGATCTATACGTCACAGGCAGCACATGATCACATGATCAACGTATATTCTGTGAGACTGAATGCTTTTAACCCTCGTTCATTGAGCACTGTTTGTTCCATCCATAGAAACCTACATAACAGAGGTTTTTCCTCCCAATCCTCAAAAGTTCAATCTTGCAGATCAATAATATAGTTTCTCTGCTGAACTACATGGAAAAAGAAGGAGGATGTGCCACAAATACAATACCCAGACACTGCACATCTTCAACAAAGGCAATGCATTTGAGTTTGACTTGGCTCATAACATATATACCGCTTCCAAGGACGTTGTGCTTGGACTCCTATTGCATGTGAACACACTAATGCTTTGTCATGGGAGTACGAAGTCCTTTAATACAATTGTACTCACTGCTGCGGTAACGTGAACAATACAAGCCTGAGACAAACGGAAACATTTGTCCCATGAAAGATAAACACTCTTGCATAAATACAAGGGCAGCATCTGATTGAATTGATTTTAAATTGATGACTGCAGTAGGTTCCCGCTCCCTATTGACCCTCTCTCAGCTGACTATGTCATGGCTGGTGGGAATGAAAAGGTGGAAGGCGGTTGATGCTGCATTGACATGGAATCCGGCACATGGCAGACGACAAAAGGGATATGATTTAAAGGAACACATCTTCATTGCATGGTGTTTCTGATTCCATGTGAATGCAGCACGAGGCTGTTGGAGGACCCACAGAGCTGTAATCAGCTCCTCATCCGTCTGAGGCTCGGTACCATTCTGTGTTGATGGAAAATCCCCGTTGCTGGGATGCAGTCCAAGCTGGGATATGGGACTCCCGAATATGAGATTTCATTATCTGATAAGGAAAGATTGGACTTTTCCCAGCAAATGTATTTATTGTGCTCGGGAAGTAAATTGGAAATGGAATGCGTGCAACTGAGCCCAGTCTAAATGAACTTGCAATTTGTGCAATGTGGCCAATCATATCATATAGAATTTTATTTTTTAGCTTTTGACTGCTGCTCTCATCTGGTCTGAATTTACAGTGTACTGTTTACAGTAAATCTTTCATTAGAAAATACACGACAACAGTACAAGAAAACTGCATTTGTGTCCATCATGGTAAACACACAAGTAGTGAATACTGTCCCTGAAGAATTGAAACAAAAATTGGATCCAAGTGCCCACTTTATTATGGCTCATTGTGTTTTTTTTTGCTACGTCTATGTTTCAGACATTTGAACGCATGCACTTTATTACAGCCTATACTTCTAAGCATGGAATTTGCCAGTATAGGTCAAGAAACTGCTGCATTTCTCCTCCATCAGCCGCCAGAATGCACCGGAGAATAAGTGAGCAATACTGAATTACTGCACGCTGCTTTTGAAACGACAGGAAGCGATGCCATTGATGCTCGATGATGTTTGCGTTGCATGCGATGCGTTCGGTTTTCGTGAGCCTTCATTTTGGGTTCGGGGCTTTTCCCCCCTCTGCTCCAGAATGTTCTATTGTCACTGATGGGAATGCTCATTCCCAATCTATCACGGAGGATTTAAGAAAGGAAGGAAAAAAAGGAGGATATTTTAGGAGGCACTTGCCGTGATTGTGGCTCACATCAAATCAGACTACAATGTGAGATTATACGAGGAAGTAAAATAGCACTTATTAAGTGCTTCTTACTTTTTGGTGAATGTCAGGATTGATTTTGAAAAGGGAGTGGGGTCTATAGACCTCATTTGCCTAATCTTGGGAACTAGAGTGGAAGCTGCGTATAATGAGGACTAAGGCCAGTCTGGGATGGCGATGTGGGGTTGGTGCTGGGGGGGGGGGGGGGGGGGGGGGGGGGGTGAAAGACATGAAGGTATTAATCGGACAAAAGGGGCAACCGAGAAGTTTATGCAGAGCGGAGAGCGTCTGTTCAATGGTCAAGCATTTTTCTTTTTCTTTTTTTGCATTTTGACTGCCTTTGTGTGAGTGCAAATCAAAAGACAGGAAAAGAGTGAGAGGAAGGACAGAGGGCCGCGATGCTTTTAGGGTTTTCCGAAATTCTCCTCTTGAAAACTTTTTGTCCGGGTCGGAGCAGCAACGACCGACCCCGTGTGCAAACGTTGGTGATGGATGAATCCTTCATGTTTCTGCTTCGTTGAACATAGAATAAAGAAGGAGAAACAGTTGCTGTAATAATAGAGACTCTGGTCACTTCTTTCCCACTCAGCAACTTTCAGCAGTTAAGAGGCAGAATTTATGAAAGATACAGGCGAACGATTTATTGCTGTTTTATATTCATGTAGGATTTTCTGAAGTGGTGTACTCAGTAGGGACGCAGCGATCCGACCTTTCCAGATACAGAGAGCCGTACCTGGGTATGCTGAGTGGATCTAATACCAGTGTTTGATTCACTGTGTGGAAGTGACTGCAATCATTCTGCTGTAAGGCTTCTCCCAAACATTGCTTTCCTAACTTTGGAAAACAAAATGTAACAAATGAATACATGTAAAAATGTATTGAATTTTTATTAAAATAATATGTCGTAGCAACTAATTAGTGAAAACATCAACAGGAATTGAAAGTACATAACGTGTATAGCATATATTGAATTGAATAAATCAGCCCCTTTGTCTCCCGATACATGATTTTTGTCATTACCGGCCCGATATCCAATATTGGTATCAACACCCTAGCATTCAACAATATCTGAGCAAAACACGTGTTTCTGATAGATTGGGCGTAAAGATGAAGAAAAATCTTTAATCTTCAGTCTTCAGACCGTTTTCCTGAGCTCCATTCTCCTTCAAAGGACGGCAACATCTACAAGAAGTGAATGAGTGACACAAAACAATAGAATATTTTGGTAAGGTACTGTAATCCTTTGTCCACTTAATGAGCTTTATTTTGACGATTCTTGTTATAAAGCTTAAGACTCACATGACCTCGAGGCACACACTGAGTCTCCATCATTATGCTCCAGCTGTTTGGTTCCTCTGAGTTATGCAGGCCGTGTGCCCGCCTGTACATCTGCTGGTGTATAATCAAACACCAGCTCTCACTCACGGACGTCTCGAGGGCCACACGGCCTCCACAAACACACTAACGCACGTCTCCCTGCGTGTGTTGACACGCGCCCCACGCGGTCTACACCGGGACCACTGTCGGCCTGATTTTGCAATGATACGGGCATTATCCAGTGTAATCTAGCAGTAAATTAATTACAACCCACAATCCCTCTGCGCTCCCCCAGGAGATGACCGCAGACGCATTTCCATTCATCAGGCTGGATGTCGGCGACAACCCGAGAACATGGGAAAACATCCCATTTTGTTCATGCTTTTAAACGTTTTGAATGGTTTGTGATACCTTTTCTCTGTACAGTAGCAGAGTGGGAAGTCATGAGATAGGAGCATCTACAAAGCAAACAGAATCAAAGAGTCACAGAAAATAAAAAAAAACTCCAACTATGTAACCTTGGCGATGATCAAATATTCAGTTTAGTTTGCATAAAATCTGCCAAAGGTGTGAATGCATTACTGTGCGGCGTCCTATCGCCAAGGTCAGCGTACATTTCAAAGAAGCCCTCAACTTCCACAAAATGAATTCAGCCTCATAAATAACAATTAACAGCAGGCGAGTCTGACTTTGCTGTAATTAGTTCCGAACGATGCCCTCAGAAAATATGGAGACTGTTGTTTAAACGTGACATTGGAAATCTTATTAAACCTTAAGGGTGAAAGTGATTTTTAATTGATGTGAATGCAATCATTGTCAGTTTGTGTACTCATCACAAAACATTTTTGGGCGGTGCCAGCATTGTCCTTCATTCAAAGGAGGCAACTTTCAATTGGATTGCTATTTCCCGTCTCCTTTTGTGCAGAGAAGAGGGAAGAATGAATCCGTTACATTCCCCGGATTGGTCTCGGTTCAGTCTGGATGGTTTTGTGCTTTTGCAGACGCCTCGAGTTAGCGGCGCTAAAATGGGAGGAAAGCGCACGGTAATGATTTTTTCCCGCTTGGGCTTCTGGGTATTGAAACGGCTGTCTGCATGCACCCTCCTCTGAGTCAGCCGAGTAATCCAAGATTATAATGTACATACAACCATTATCAAGAAGGAGCGGGGGAAGAGGCCGGGCACCCCCGAGCACTGAGCACACACATACACACACACACACACACACGTCACATACGCACAGGGACATGAGGTCAGTGGCAGAACGTGCTCAACGTATGCAGGCTCACACCCCAGCAGAGAGAAGACACGGGCACATTAATGCACACGCACACCCAGAGATAAGCCGGGCCGCACGTCGTCGGGGGGGAATCAGGCCGTCCATATCGTCGACAAAAATCATACAACGGAGACTCCATTCAATTTTAAGCCCCTCGAGAGTCTTATAGACTCTGACATTATATTTGTAATTTCTGGTATTTATTTGCAGCTATCTCAAGGAAAGCAACCCCCCCCCCCCCCTAAAAAAAACTGTCCCTGCTACTTTTCAAGCTTTTGAAAATCTGCCGCTGTTGCAAAACAAAGATAACACAAGCAGCGCTTTAGCTACCTACAGGGCACGCTCACTTCAGAGAGACGCTGGCTTTGCATACAGGAGCTGTCTGACAGGGAACAGAGCCAGACAAGGGGGGGGGGGGGTAAAAAGAAAACTTGATAAGTTTATCCTGGATATCGGATTGTTAGTCATTATAAGAGAGTACACTGTAATCCCTTTGGCTTGTCTCTTGATGTTAAGTTTTGTGTGTGTGTGTAGTTTCAGGTGGATACCTTCACGATGGGGGGGGCTTTGAGCGACAAGGTGTTGATTCTCTGAAGTCTTCTCCCCAATCAGCAATCCTGCTTCCTGATGGTGGAGGAGAGAGCTTGTCCTCTAAAAATTTGAAGTAAAAAAGCGTGGAAGAATTCAACACGCAGAGGCAGAGACGGCTTTTTACACAAAAAGCTTGTCAGCACACGGAGTCCTTTGAGTCGGGCTGACAGTGTAACGAGAGAGCTGATGTTCTGAGATGGCTGCATCCTGACTAAGTGGGACGTAGTTGTCCGGACACAGCCCCCGTGTTCTGTACAGTTCCAGACACATTTTGTGCAGATGTGGTTAATTACGTACTGCTTTTGGACAATTAGTGAATGAGTGTGACAGTAACCTCCATGTATTAATCACAGTGAATTACACAGAGGGAAGGCGCAGCGCAGAGCTTCAATTAACCTTTTAGCCCTCGCCTGAATGTGGCGGATGGGGCTGGTTCAGGTCACCGGGGAGAGAGAGAGAGAGAGAGAGAGTACTTGTCAGAGTTGTGTGTCCCCCCCCCCCCCCCCCCTAACACTGTCCTCTCCAGGCCCAGTCCCCACCCTTGGGAATCATTGAGCTGTCTGGAAATCAAGGCGACCTTTGTGTCTTGCGGTTTTCTCACAGCTGCGGTGGCCTTTATTTCCCAAGGAGTCCTGCCAGAATCCCCCCCTATTTATTTTGTTTAATTTAGCCGATGGTAGAAAGCTGACCTTGCGATAACCGCCAGCACAACCCCGAGAACTCGGCGGAGCGATCAGGAGCCGGGGGGGGGCTACCTCGACCGATCTGTGATATCTTTAGCTCGCTGTGAATTGGGAAAAGCGAATAAAGACTTCGCCGCCAGCCGGTTTGGCAGGCCGAGTGTGTCTCAGAGCAAGACTTTCAAATTATTCTGTGGCTTCTGAAACGTAGTCAAAAGCCACAGAGTACATGCTTCGGTTCTGGAAGCCAACTCGGTCAGAGACGTGGCCTTTGCCGTCCCTGGTGTGGATCCCTGATGGCCGCGTAGCTTCAAGATAGTTGAGTGACATTAATCTTTACCAGCTATCACCTCATCGCCCGATAGAGCAAGGCACTAATCCACTGAGCAAGCTCTGAGGCTTAAGTATATGCGGGTGTTTCCCTTCTCCAACTGCGATCCTGGACGGGGCCTTTTAAATCTGAGTGCTTTCCCAGTCAGTCTGCTAAGTTAACGTTTACCTTTGGTAACACAATCACACAGGTTTTTTATGCGACCCTGGGTAATACTGTAATGCCGTCTTGGTGCACCGCTCCTCTTGCCGTCTTGCACTTCGTCAGAGAAGGAATGCGCCTGCTGGGCGTCGGACCAGAGACGTAATCCGAGGATATCAAATTAGCACTTTGTGTTCCTGCAGCTCGTACGTTCTGCATTTTTTTACATGGAGTACCTTTCTAGTCGTCGTCGAATTTACAACCTCTCCCCCGAGCAAATTGGAGAACTCTTGAGCGAGCACACAGAGAGAGAAGCACGGAGACATACTGTCCTTTCTCACGAGAAACAGACAACAGGAACCGACAAAAAACGAAGAGCCCGAGACAGAGGAGGCACACAGACAGATAAATAAGAAGGGAGCGCTCTCCCAGAGACACTCCGGCACAGTGCCGCCTCTGTCCCGCCTCGGCCGGTCCGGGGTTTGTGCCGATGGGTTGATGCTGATGTTTCAGGATTGATTTGTCTGCATTCAGCAGTGAGGCACCCCGCACAAACAATGAAACAGGCATGCGGCCTTAACACGCTGCCCTCTTGTTTCCAACTGCCCAGTGGCCCTGTGAGAACCAGTGGTCACATGACCTGGCGAGTCACTGCACTCTGGGGTTGTAACCCCCCCCCCCCCTTTGTGGTCCCCCTGAAATCCCTGCTCCCCTGGGCCCACAGTTCTCTCTCACACACACACTACGCGCTGTTGTGCCAACACACATACAGACACACGCATCATGTCAACACACGGACGCACGCACTAAAACCCCACATACACACTCACTCATGCACACACACACACGCATCGGTGTACACACACGTATCCACACGCCACCCATAACTCCTCGCACGGCCACCCACATGCACAACAGGCACGACCGGCAATAAAACACAACCTCGGGGCTCGTAGATGCCTAAAAGAACACGACCCTTTGTCATCCATACTGGGACCTTTCCCTCCGGAGGAGGAGGGGGGGGGGGGGGGGGCACCATTCAAGGGCGAAACATGATTTTAGCCTTTAAACCTCCGTGCCAACACATTAAAAGGCCCCACAGAGACACACACGCACATCAAGCCATACTTCCCCTTCTTTTATCCGCGTCATGTCTTTGTATCTTCCACGCGGCAAGAAAACCTTAATGAGTCACGTAATCCAATGCTGGCTCCTAAAGCCTTGTTCTTCCTGTCGAACATGTGTTCTGATGGCAGTAGTATTTGATTTGATACAAATACAGAGAAACATTATGAACAAGTAACGTTTTTTCATTCCTTAACACCGCCCGCACGACTACTCCGTGTTGACAGCTGCTATTTTTATGAATTGGTTCCTCATGCGATGTCTCTTTGGAAAGCTAAGAGTCTTTGCCAGACCACCAACAAGCAAACATCTGATGACAAAATTGAGGCAACTCACCTCTGAAGCCTCATTAGTAATCCACTGGTCTTGTTACATTGGAAAAGGTCCAGATGATTCAACCCAGTAAAATATTTAATATAAAAGATATAATCATATCAATAAATACCCACAAATGGCGGCTGCACTCAGACCTTTTCATTGACGCCTCACTTGAGCCAATAAGAGCTTCTATGTCCTGTCCAGAGCCGACAATATACTCACAGATAAAAACACACGTTGATACATGTTACGGCATATTGGAGGGTTGAAAAGAAAACGTTACAGATATATTGCACATGCATGATTATGAATGTCCGTGGAAGAAATTGTATATTTGAAGTAGAAAGTATTGCTTTTATGAAAATAGTCAGGCCGAAATAAAGTTCAGACTAGGGGAGGGAATCACCGAGGCCCAACGAATGTCACGATACCATCTTTTTGCAAAATAAGTTTTTACCTTGGATAGGAGTTTAGGTATGAAATCTTCGAGCTTTGGGCTCAAAATAGGCTTAGGGTTTAAAAGGTTAAAGCTAATTTTACTGTGAATGGTAAAACTTTTGTTTTAAGGATTGTGGCCCATAAAGATTGGGAAATACTTTCTCTTTGTTCTTGACATGATGTTCCCTCATTTGGGCTGATAAGATGCGTGTTAAAAAGAAATCAGAACCAAGTTTTTTAAACAGGCATTTTTTGCAGTGCGTGACTAGCAGCCCCCCGCACCCCCCCCCATCCACTCTTGTTGCCGCTCGGCTGGAATTCCTCGCGGATCACTGCCCGCGCCCTCTTTATTCCCATTCTGTGCCTCCTCCTCCGACACCTGGCCGTTGCCCCCCCCCCTCCCACACAGTCCTCTCTGCCCTCTCCCTGCTCTCCCCTCTGGCCCCTCATTAATCGGTCCTGATATTGATGGGAGCTGAATGCTGGCAAATGACCTGCCTGTGAAGCCGCCTCATGCACCCGCTTCTCACCCTGCCCGCGACCACATACAGGCTTGATTAGCATGCCAACTGCGCAGCGCGCCTGTGAATCAATCCCTCTGTGCCTCAGCCGGCTCACTCCTTCTCTCTCTCTCTCTCTCTCTCTCTCTATCTGTTTATTTATCTATCATTTTGTTCCCGTCGGATCCTGTCGTCTGCACTCGTTCTTTTGGTGTTCGAGACAAGGACGTTTCACTTTTGTCCCCGCCTTCAGTGTTCCTCTCTGCCACCTGTTGATGCCTTTCAATCCAGAGGCTTTGTGAGCTCCTTTTATAAAAAAAGGTTTTCAGACTGAAAAGACACGGACGCATACACACATCCTGTCTCTCGGTCTTTCACACACAAACGGCAATGAAGACTCGATTCAGGATCCACAAAGTAATTGTCCCCGTACACCCAAAAACATCAACCATAATTCTTTGAAGTCGAGTTTGAGCAAAAATAGCGTCCTCGACTAAAGACATCCCTAAGTCGACTAACAGCGATACCATTTAGTTGACTAATGGAGGAGTTGATCGATTGGACGGATCCGAGTTTCTCCACAAACACCGCTTTCAATCTCGTGTTTTGTGTGAGTTTAAGTTTCATTCAGCATGAACAAATCCTAAAAAAACAACATAAGAAATCTTAAACTACTCAGACCCTAACGACACACAAGCCCCCTTCTGAAGATTTGTACTTTTTAAAAGAAACGCCCCCCTGCATGTTCCGAAAACCGTTTACTGTTTTTTATGCGTGTCTAATTATCTGCAAATTCCCTTCTAACCCAGAGTGTCAGGGGAAAAAGACGAGGTCGTTTGGAGTGAAGCTGTTGTGGAACAATCGGTTCCAAAGATCTCTCGTATTGTTGTAGGACGCAGCCGTGCTCTTCAGATGGGGTTCAGGATGCTTTCAGAGAAAAAAAAAGAGGTTTTTGGTATTTGGTTTTTAACTGCAGAATGAGATCTGATTTTAGTTTTGCTGTTGACTGTAATGCAACAAAGATGGCAGTGTTTGTAAAGTAAATCAGACCCCAGAGCGTTGAATACCTGGATGGCGAGACGGTCTCAACAGGTTTATCTCTCCCGCTGATAACCAGCTTCCTTTATGACTCCCCCCCTTGTTCCTACAGGGCAGTGCTATCTCCACTTGGGGGGGGGGGGGGGGGGAATGGACTCATCTCTCATTGTTAACGACACGCTGTCCATCACACCTCGGCACCCTGCTGACCGGTTGCCATAGCAACAAGCAGTCGCTCCGTTATGTCTTTTTTTTTACTTACCGAGTGCCGGCTTCGAGCCGCACCGGGCGAATCAGTCAGACGGATAAATATTGGTGTCTCTGCACTATCTCCTGCTATTACTCTCCACCCAGCTCTGTTTGGATGCCTTCCTCCTGTCAGAAGGTGCTGAAATATGACTTTTCTTTTTTTCTTCTCCCCCTGTTGGAATGAAACCATAAAGTCCCTCGCAGACAGAAGTTTACCGTGGCTTTTTTTTATTTTTTACGAGTGCTCAGTCAAAAGCAATCGGTCTTTGATCTGTCACGAGTAAACAGCGGTGATAGGAGTTAAACCCAAGGTTGAGCAGACGCTGAAGAACACTTATACGTTTTAGCTGCTCAGGAGATAAGGGAAACAAAGTGCTCTGTCAAGCTAAGTGGCTGTAATGGCTACAAAACAAACAGACGGAGGGCCGGTTGCTTTGGAGCAAAGAAGGACTTTGCATTCCACAGAGGACCACAAAGCGCCTCTGGACTTAACTCGAGCCAGACACTGTTGGTTTACCTCGCAGGTTGTAATGCAAACATTTATCTGAGTCAGTTTACACCTTCCTGCTGCAGACACACGAGGCAACTAGTTGTGCCTGATGTTGCACAGGACAGCATCCTAAAACAGGAAATGCTTGTCGTTTGGAATCTTCAGTTGATTCAGAGCTGGCCTGGCACATTGTTATCTGTGTAAAAGGACAAGGCCAAACAGGCAGAGAAGTCCTCGCTTCGTCTTCTTCTTCACTTTCCTCACAATGCCTTGTGCGATTTCTTTGTGCAGCTTGAAAGAATGTCCCTGAACAACACATTCTCACAGCAAAGTACGCTTTCGCAACACATTAAGTGCCGCAGAGATGACACATTTCTGTAAGGCCAAACCTGAAATTTAGCATCGCCCGATTCCCCCAAACGAAATGACATGTTTTTTCTGTTGGATTTTGAATCGTTGCAGACAATAGGTTTTGTGGCAACCACATGTTCGTGATACTTAACACGTTCAGGAAGAATCTACAGCAATGAACACTTTTATGATTTGAAGCGTGAATGCAAACGGAATGAGTAAAAAGCTAACGTTAGCCTATAAACGAGCTGCACCACAACGAGGCTGTGATGGAGGACGATCGGCGTGATGGCGTTTCATAGCCTCGTTTAACCACTTGCAGGCAACCGCCTTTTTTAACACAATTCATGAGTGGGGTATTTATAGACACATTTTATATTGTAGAGCAAACTCCCTTTAATTAACTCCCTTCAGCTTCCGTTGACCAAAGACCTTTTTTCAGGCGTCTAACCAACCAAACACTTAAAAACAAACAAACATTGACTTCTAGACGAGGGAACCGGAAGTGCAACAAATGCCAAATCATTTCCAGGTTTGAGGACTCATACCTGCATCTCTCTATTGAACTCTTATTGTTTTGAGAGCTGCTTCCACCCCCACATCTGTATTTCCCCCCCAGTAGGAAATATATGGATTTGTGATTGCGCGGCACTTTCTCAAAGACACAGGGAACAGTTTTGCTGCAGTGCCCTATCCATGAAATATTGACGAGTCGGCTTGTAAAAGTGTTATGATTCAGTAAAACAAGGACGCGAATTGATTATCATAATTTAAAACCATTCATAAAATGTCCCATTGTGTTTTTGTTTGCTCTCTCAGTAATTCAAGTCGTATTTTAATTGTAGACGACCTCATTCTGTCCCCGAAGACTTTAAATGTCTTCGGAAATACACTTAGAAAACGTTGATTTGAGATGTAAGCCTGTGAGGACAGACACAGGACATAGAAACCCCCCCTCTCATAAACAGTCTTTGTTTAAGTCTCCCCCATCCATCCTCTCTCATACGGTTGCTGTCGTCCACTCGTTCGCAGCTGACCACCATGAAACCATTAGCTCTCTGTTTGTGCTCCACTGGTATCCGATATCTCCCACTTTATGTAGGTTTGACTGAGAGAATCGGCCCACACGATCTCCATTGTGCCGTGCAGCCGGTGATTAAGAGCATGTTGATTGCAGCAGTGCCCGTGTAGTGTAAGTGATATTTGGGTCACGCTGAGGCCTGTTGTTGCTGCTGGTCCGTGGGATTGGATGCAGGTCCCAGCAGTGCACCAGGCAGGCATGTGGCCGAGGTACTGCCTTCCACTGCCTCCCATTCCCCTGCTTTATAGACCTCCAGGGGGTCATGACCCCCCCACCCACCCCCCTTCTCCTCCATAACTCTTCCAAATCCACAGAGAGAGCAGAGAGGAGCTAGCTCACGGGTCTGGAATCTCACCAAAGCTCCTCCGTGAAATGTGTGGTCTCCATCAGGAGAGGCGTGGTGGGGACGACAGACAGCGGTGGCGACGGTTAAACAGTCACGGCTGGTGGGGAGGTGCGCTCGCCTCCTCCTCGGGTCAGGGGAGTGCAGGGGGCGACGGCTGGAAATGGGGTGTCCTGTCAGTGTAATAAAACAATGTGAAGGGGTGGCGGGGAGGAAACAATACGAATGAGCCACAGCAGAGGTAACACCAAGGAAAGGAACAGGGAAGGATGAAACAGGGGAGACGGAACGGGGGGGGGGGAAGAGAAGGAGAGATAAATTAGGTAAAGAAGAGGCCCGACACGGTGTCTGTAGTGTACTGCTAAGTGACAATAAATCATTACTCCTCTTCCACCATTCCTACATGACTGCAGGCATTGTAAAACACACATAACCAAACCCATTAATACACATTATTACACCCCGACATCTAGCCTCCTCTCTCTCTCTACGTAATAATACCGCATCATCCGTAACGGCACTATTTTATTGCAAGTCGCTGAAGCGCGTACAGCACCTTCCCCTTTTCCGCACCAACCTCTTAGCTTTTTAGTGCGCGCGCCTAATTTATGGCCCCTCGTCTTAAGTATGACTCTGCGCCTAAAGTCAAGCGACGGGGAAGTGAGGAAATATGTTTGCAGAGTACGTCACGCCATTGATTAACTTGCCAGAGGTGGGAGGTGGATGTGCCTGTGTGTGTGTGTGTGTGTGTGTGTGTGTGTGTGTAGGGGATATCAGCCCAGACCGAGAAAACAACTGATCTGGTGACTTTCTTGGCAGATCGGCGGCATCGACCCCGTGATGTTCTCTCACACATCAATAACTGTTTCACATTCCTCGGCATGACACAGAGGCAGGAAGTGTTGCACCTGGAGACGGAACACACAACTAGTCATTAGCGGCTTACAAGCAGCACGGGTGAATTATTCGGGGATGCCAAGTTTCCCTGCTCGGCGTGCATTCGATTTGTTTGCGGTGTCTTTTTGCGGAGGCGTTTAATTTCACAGAATGCATTGCAACAGTGGCGGGGAAATCCTGCAGCAGAGTACAGCCAGTTCACATTGCAGATGTGCTTGAACACATACGGACTTCTTGATTTTTGCGTTGCAATTTTTGATTTTATTTCCATTTTTCGGTGTATTTAAAGTGAAAGGAAAGAGAGAGATATTTTTCCACATTTGTGTTTATAATCTTTCTAACAAGATGATGTCACTTTTGAGCCTTTTGAACCAACCACACCAGAGGAAATCAACACACAATCACACTAATGCATGAATATTCATAATCCTTCCTTTATTATCCACTGTATAATGCATTATCCAGTCATTTATTCTCAGCCCAAAATGAAACAAATCTTATGTTTTATTATTTCCATCCATTGGAAAGCACTATTGTGGCTGTGGCAGTTACTATAGTTGATCAATACCTTAAGAACTAAGTAGAATATGTTAAGTTCCAGGTAGAGTCACACACACATGGTCCCCAATACACAGATGTGTGTGTGTCACATTTCCTGACTGCAGTCAGTGAAGTTGCCGTACATTCTATTACAGCTGATTATTCCTTCACGAGTACGGCGCTTTTGCATCGCTGTGTCTCTGTAATCAAAACTAAGCCGGAGACAAACACAGTTTTGAAGCAGGAAGCGAGGAGAACGCTCCTCATTTATTTAAACTGCGTGAAACATTTACAGCTCCAGATGAGTCACATTTATCATGAAACGCGAGGATGTCTGAGGACCTTTCTCACTCTCCTTCCCCGAGCACTCGACCCAGAAACTCCATCGGAGGGAGGGGGAAAAAAAAGAAAAAGAAAAGAAAACACTGTGAAGTGTTTTTGAGACAGATTTGTTTGATATATGATGAGATGCAAAACTAATTTGTCAAGCACACGCTGCGGTCTTCAGTTGTCATTAGCAGCAGCGGGGTGTTGGTAAATCTTTGAACAGTCTTCGTGGCTCTCAAGTAGAGCGGCTGAAAGTTGAAGGCTGCAATACAGCTAAATATACACGTCTGGTTCAAATAGCTTGAAAGTTGAGCTTTAAATGGATTAAATGCAGCTAGATTTATGACTGGTTCACGTCTCGGGTAACCAAAAGGTGTTTTCTAAATGTGCTGCTTTGCCAGTTAGACATCACCAACACCACTGTGGGTCATGCAGAACTATGTTGCTTCTTATTTAGTCTTTGTTTAAACAAAAAGGATGTTTATTTCATTTTTGTGTGGGTTTTACTTGCTGTTTACTGGCTTTAAAAGCTGCTATTTACCTGATTATTACCTGCATTATCGTTTAGAGAGACGCTTTTCTATTGTGTGGCCGCTGTAGAATATTGTTTCCTTTCTTTTCATCTCGACGTTTATCCGTTAGACCGGTTCTCTGATTTGTCGGGACATTGTGGGCTTCTTAAATGTCTCTGAAGACCAGGGCGCTCGCAGGTCAACAGTTCAACCATATCACCGAAACTTGAAAATGACGAGCATCCCGGGGCCTCTGCACAGGAATTTACAGCAGGGTTTTAAAGGATCTCGCAGAGGATGAAAGGCTCTTTAAAAAGGATGTAGAAGAGCCCGTAAACCAGATCGGTTTGTCAGACTCTGACCACTTGGCTTGGCACAAATAATGTGCGAGGAGGTAGTCCGGCGAGATATCGAAAAGAGGGCGAATCCTTCTGTCAGCCAAGGATAGGCCGGCACAATGATTCAACACAAACACACACAAACAAACACACACAAACACACCTCGACACTTGTTTTTCAAGCCAAAGTTGAGCTCGTACCAGTCTCCACTTTGTTCATCTGCAAAGTGCTTCTTTTGTGTGCATCGTATCTCCCTCACGCTTCTCAGTTGGTGTCACCCACCTCCTCAATTAACCCAACATTTTGCCAGAGCTGCCAATCAACACTGTTGCCATGGAGACAGCTGCTCCCTTGACTACCTCAGACATCGTCTCATGTAGGACAAATCAGGAGGGGGAATGAGTCCCTTTGCAACCACAGAGCCAGATGAGTGTATTTGAAGCTGTGGGGGGGGGGGGGGGGGGGCACATCTTGTCTTTTTTGGGCTAACACGAGCGCATCCTGGTCGTACTGCTCCTACAGGGCCCCATAGCTCTGTCATTACCCACAATGCCTGATCAAGGATCAGGGCGAGTGTGGGGAAGAGACTAAGAAAATCAGAAGTCAGGGGACCACACATCCGTGAAATAAAGGATTGCTTCATGTTCTTGCATGAGCTTGCTGTGTACATTTTTTTTAATCATCCACTTTTAACTAATGGCTTGTAGGCAAGGCGTGGGAGGGCCCCGCGATGATTACTTCCATCAAGTGAATTAGTAGCGGCATTTGAAGGGCTGTCACTCTGATGAAAAGCGATTTGTACACGATCTTTGCTGCAGGTATTTCCAGCGCACATCGCAGTGCTCATGTGGCACTTAGAATGATTGGACGGACGGATGAATGTCATTTGTGCGGCCTCTTCCCCCCCCCCCCCCCCCTCAGTCATGCGCATGTACTCTTCAGCTGCTGCTTATAAAAATGAGGGACCCTCATTTTTACAGAATTTTCCATCGTAGAATTTGAAACGTACTGATCGGTTAAACAGGTCTCGGTGGGTTGTCGGGGATTTGGGGAAATATGGAAAGTGTACTTATAAATCCTGTAGCCTGTGTTATTAGCCAGGTTTCTTTCACACAGCTCGCGATTGGCCAGGTGACCGTTCCCCGCTCGCAATTTATTGCGCACATTGATGTCTCTCTGCTGTGAAATATGGTGTCACTCAGGACTAACTACATTTTAATGGTGAAACGGCACTAATGATACACCCACAGGTGCTGCTAATGGCAAAAACACACCACGCTTTGGTGGAAGGAAATGCGATACTTTGGGATGATTGGCGTGACAATGGGCTGTTGTAATCACAGGTGAGATAAGACGGTGACAGTTACTGAAACAGGATTTGCAGCCTTGCATTTAGAAGTGGATTGTGGGAAAATAATTGTTCCTGCTAGCTTGTCGGCTAACTTGTATTTTACACAGCTGTTAGTCCGTTTTTTTGTGTGCAGCTTTTATTTAAAGAAAGACAAAAGGGATCAAACAAAGAGAATAACATGTGCCATCCCAAACCAACTAGCTGGAAGTGTGTTCTAAAACCCTCAAACAGAGAGCGTACAGGGATGCTGACCTAAGCAGACGTTAACAACTTGAAGTTAATACGTTGTATTTATGGTCAAGTATCCTTGTCTATTGTAGAAAATGGCAGCTCATAAACATCAGTGTTACAAAGGGGAAGATGTTTAAAAAAGAGAGAGAATTAAAGGCTGTAGGCCAACTCTGGAAGTTCACAAGCATCACACTGGTTTCCCTCGGAAGAAAGCCAATGGGATTCTTCCGTTTCGGATTATTGCAGAAAATAAGCTGTGTGGAGAACACAGGTTTATGATACTTACACGTTTTGTTCAGCAAGATCATTTTCACGAATGATTTCTATCATTTTTGAAGCATGAACGCAATCGACAGAAGTAAAAAGCCAACGTGAGGCTATAGATGAACTACACCACGGCTGCATAACTCATTTCCTTCCTGCAGCACTCTATGCTGGTGTCATCCTGAGCTACAGAGGGCATCAGCCACACCATTGTCATGCCCCTGGGTTAATGTTGGCTGCAATTGAACAGTTCCAAACAAAGACATTAAATGTTAGGAAATGCCGCAGCAGATCCAGTATCTGCTTCTTCAGAGAGACGGACTTAGAGGCGGTAACAGTTGTTTCAACATCCTGCGGTGTTGAAAAAAAGGCCGGCCTCGTCAAAACTACTCATTGACTTCTTCTTGCTTTAAATCACAGTCCACTTCCACGTGTTTTGGCACAGTTGGTGTTCCCACCTGATGCGACTTGTACCCGAGCACGCATGAACCGCACTGAAGACCACATTTTCAAGTGGACCAGGGGCACGGATTGACAAACTGGGCCTCAGTGCGGTGCATTGTGTTTAGACTCATCTGAAATGAACCGGACTTTGGGGTCCCTGATGAGACAGCCTCCTTAGTCATAAGTCATGGAGTATTTTTTGCTTTCTTACATTAGTTTTAGTCCGTTTTGCCTCCCTGGCCCTGCTGACAACTTAAGTTACACTGACTAATAACACAGCTCGGCTGTGTAGGGATTACTGTCGTATATCCTGCTCCAGGCCCCTGGGAGCGCCGCGCTGTATCATTCTGTCAACAGTTAGTGCTCCGAGAGTGCTCGACTTTACTTAGTTTGTGTGTGCGGTGCCATTTTTCACACCGCTCCGTCCTCTGCCAAAATCAACCTACCCAGCTTCCTACCTCATCTTTCCTTGCCTTGGAAAGCACACCGCTCTGCAGCCCTGATGAGGTGGGGGCAGATTTTGGAGAAAAAACACCCACATCGGAGCCCAAACTCCGTAACCAAGTAACCCCCCCCCCCCCCCACACCACACCACATAAATCTCCCTGACAGACTGATGTCTCACCAGTGGCACACCGGGTAGCGGCCCCAGATACCCAGGGCTGCAAGCCAGCCTGCCTCTGAAAAAAAAAAGCAAGCCATGCTTCTTGGGTTTGGGCCAGTGCCACATGGTCCACAAAGCCCTCTGTTTCATTGTAAAAGAGGGATTAAAGATGCATTTAACACACAGGGATATGCTGTTACGTGACAGTGCTGGGAGCTCTACTGCACCTTAATGGGCCCAGCTTGCGCTGACAGACAAGTTGAGCTGAGTTCCTCCGGACCGGGGGGCTCCATCCACTTCTTCTCTCTCAATGCAACAGAATGTTATTCTTTCCAGCCGGCCATACAGTAGCCCCGTCCGTCATTAAAGCTATGAATCACGTCTCTGGACTTGCACCGGCTCCCTCAGGGGTATATCATTGCCTTGCCCCTTAATCTGGGCAGATTTCCGTGCCGGGTCCACCATACATGGGTTCTGTCTTTAAGCACAAAGAACAGCTTGCTCGTGTTACTCATGCGGACCACAATCTTCCCACATTTGCCGTCAAATGCTTTGGTTTCAGGTGTTTAGTGAAAGGCGAGTAAATGCACATGCGCCCTTCAGCAGCAGTTAAACGGACCCAGCGTGGGTTTTATGGGCTAGAACGTTTAGCTGCCTTTTAGCCCTGCTAGCTGACATTATCACGAGCGTGGAAAGCACCATATGTGGTTTGTGTTGATGTTGAGGGATTTGTTACGTACAGAGCAGAGGCTACAGTTCTGCTGGCGAGAAAGATTAAAAAAAAGAAGTCATGCCTGCGAGCTGTTTGGGAGGTCAACTCATTAAACTGCATGTCCCACATACAGGCTAGTTTGTTAGAGAATTGGTTAATTCCCGTTGTTTCCGGTTTGAACTGCCGTGCCAAAGGTAATTTGCAGGAAGGGTTTTTTCCCTCAGCGGTGATGCAATAAGTTGCAGAGCAATTTGTCGAATTGGATTCTTCATGCTGAGAAAAAAGAAAGTCAAGGATAAATATCTCAAATCAGCCATTTAAAAGTAGGCACCAGCTCTGCACGTGTGATAGAAAGGGTTTCTTTGTTTGAGATTCAGGCACTTGTTGATGTCCCTGTCCGGGGAAAAAAGGTGTCCAAGTTGGAAGGTGTATAGTTAAAGGGATTAGTCACGGCAGTGCACTTCAGAAATCGTATTATCTTATCTTATATATATCTTAAATCTATTCGCTCTTAACTAATTGGCCATCCATCGGTCACACCCCTGATTTCCCGGTCAGTCGCCATCGTAAACCAACCGAAACAAATAAAAGACAGAACCACCAGCAGACAGAGAAAGTGAATGTATGAACACACTGAACCACAGCGCGTTAGGTAGAGATGCTCTCTCTTTTCTTCATCCAGCAACACGACAGCTTGTAGATTACTTCGAGCCCTTTAAGTCTTTGTCCGTCTGCGTAAAAACGTTTATTTTCTCTCTCGCTGCGGTTGTTTGAGTTGAAATAAATGTCCTCCGTGAACAGCTCCTTCTTTGTTCCCCTCAACGAGAATGCGGTTGCGTTGTTCAGAAGGCCGAGATGCAGCACTGACCCCTCTTAGAGAAGAGGAGTGTTGTTGTAGGACACCCCTGCCCCCCACACCCCCACCCCTGCGTCACTTCAGACAGCCTCTCACTGGAGAGCTCTCACTCAGATCGGCTCTAAACTCTCTCCTTAGTCTCAGGAAGTGTTGGAGGAAGCACTCTCTGTCTAGCAGGCTTTCCTTACACTCCCAGGTCTCATTGCATATTCATAGCCCCCCTCCACGGTCCGGGGCATCAAGTTTACAACACACAAGCTTTGATTACTCACTGTAATGTGGTCCGAACTCTCCGCCATTTTAGACAAAATATATGAAAGGTTTGCACATGAGTTTCATATTTACGACAGCTATTTGTGTGTAGACGGTGAAGTATTGCTGCTGCCTTTGAGCGCCATGCATGGAGGCCGTTTTCCCACGAGCTCCAACAGTTAAAACACTTTCATGCATCGCTCTCCAGCTCCACACCAATGATGCAGAGACACTTCACTGCTGCAAGTTGGACATCGAGAGGCTGCAGTTTGTCATCAGAGCTGAGAGCCCTTGATGTGTCTTCCTGAGCGTCACACGCAAATCCATTAGAGTACAAACAGGTTCACACAGCGCCACGCACAACACTTCATAAATCACGTGAGCCAACTGCAAGATGTTTTTATATATATATTTTGTAGAGCACAGCTCATAAATTACGTTGTTGATATTGCATCAGTTAATAAAAACTGATATGACTTGTACTTGTTTGTTATATATTACTAATTAACTGTCTTTTGTGAAAATAATGAGTACTAAAACAAAGCTACAAATTGTGCAAATTGTTAAACAAAAGTACTTTTGACCCATCCACCTCCTCTCTACACAGACTCATTTTAAACTGAGTCATGATACGTAAAAAGCAAACGTAATCCACTTCTACACGCGTTTGAAGTTGGGGATAGTTTAACTTTTGGCGTCAAAGTGCGTCCAGACAGTACCAGCAGCTAACCAGTACACAGAGTCTGTGACTCCTCCTGAGACGTTATTGAACTACTACAAATAATTGAAAACATGGCGCCTCGTGTGTTTTCGGCGTTGGGCAGAGCCCGGAGAAAAGCCCTCAAAGCCTTTATTTTGTCTGGTGTAACGGTTTGAACCTCACAGGGCCTTCCATCGAGCGTAAACAATACAGATCGATGACATCTGTTCCTCTGTACCAACATGGTGTGTTGTCTATTGTGCACCCAGTACAGCATGTAGTGCAGTAGGTACAGTGTATCAGTACACATCGCAGCCAGACCCATGAGCGAAAACTAAAATCCACACCCACGAAACAAGAAGCAAGTGATTCATGCGGTTGGAATCAGGCGAGCGGCTCCGCGTCCCGTCTTCAGACTGATTAATGGCCACGCGCGTCTCGCTGAGCGGCCATGCTCTGGGGTTCGGACTGTGAACGAGCAGGTGGGCCGACGGCGGTGAGATATGTGCCGCTCTGCTCCACGGGAGTTAATGAATCGGTGTGGCCGCCCGGACCGAAGTGGAGACAGCGAGAGGAAGTAAAGTGATCCGTCTTTCGGGGCGTGAGGTATACTGCTTGTCCGGCGTGTGGGCCGCTGATAGCGGGGGGAGAGGGGAGGAGGGGGAGAGAGTAGACGTAAGGAGAAAGAGGGGACACAGGGTCAAAGCGGAGAAAGAGTGAAGGGGGAGTTATTGAGGAGTACAGGAAAGTGGATAGGAAGAGGCAGCAGGTAGAAGCAGAAGGAAAAGTTCAGCTTCCGGCACTAAAAAGATAAAGAAGGTCGGGTGTCGCCGGTCCGTGTTAACGTTCCAGGTGAGAGTCGCCCACAACAGTCCTTAAACCACCACAGAGGGGGTTCATTATTCTCACTTTGCTCCTCCAGTAATTATCGTTATCATTATGGGGGATAATTACCATCTCGCTCCCTAACGCCCATGCATGCTGCTCGGCTCTGAGTCACACACAAGGTTATCAATAGCTGCTCAACTGCAGTCTCGTCTGCCTAATTATACGATTTGGGCTCGGTGATAACTGAAAAGGATGTGGAATGTAGAATTATGCTCTGCGAGTGTAGCGCGCGGATGAGACGCAGGAAAGTCAGCAGAAGGCCCCCGAAATAACCGTTTGCGTGTGGAGCCTGTTAATTAAATGCCGTGGCTTTTCGCAGGAATATAAATCAGAGGAAATCCAGGCTTGTGAAACAACTGGAAGTCTCTAAAATACCCTTCAAGCTGGTACGGAGATGGCGAACGCACGCGAGCGTTAAACAAAATCCTGTGAGGCGGAACTTCAGATCCTCTATCTTTGATTCCCTTCACTCACTGCCTGTAATACGTTTCTCGAAAAAATTCTTTTACATATTATCTGATTTTAGGGGGCTCTGTCCCACTTCACTCTGTTCATACCACAATATTAATGACGAGCCTGCAGCAGAGGGTAATGTCTCAGCAGACTCTGCTGGCTGTGACTTATGCTGAGTTTAGGAGCCGTGGTTGTCGGGGGGAGGGGGGGTCTAAATCCCTCCGTGGCATTTCGGAGTTGCAGCTGACGCCTCCCGATGAACGCTCTCTCCATCTGCTGCTCTTCAACGCCAGAGCACAGGACTGACACAGGGCCTCATCAGCGGGGGGAAATTCATTAGACCTGCCCTCTGTGATGCACGCAGGGAGAAGCAGAGAGGAAGTCAGGAGCGTTAGGTGACAGCGCGAATGGTTCAGTAAGCCCATGACAGACGTTTGGGTCGGACTGGGCGGAATGCGTGGCGCGGAGGGCCTCATCGTGACGGACAGGAGGCACATTCTCTTTGACCCCAATTACCAGAGGTGTTTCTTTCCACCAGCTAATCCGTGGAGCACAGGGTGGGCCCTCCTCTGCACCGGCCTGTTGTTTCCCCCACGAGTCATATGGACCGTGGCATAGCTCTGCGGACTTTCCGTGACATCTTTCCCTATGAATTAACATGTGAATTGTATCCCGTGGGTCTTTTTTTGTAGGCCTGCGGCTAATGATCATTTTTCATCATCGATTGCTATGTCAATACTTTTTCTTTTCTTCAAAAAAAATCATTTAGGTTATAAATATCTAATTTCTATTGAAACTGCAGAGAGAACAGTACACAAATCTAAAATGTTTTTAAATGATATAAAACAACAAAAAAAGCAGCAAATTATCTCATTGGCGAAGCTTGAACCAGCATGTTTGCTTAATAAATAACTTTTAAAATTTGTTTTGTCTCAATACAAACTTGTTGATTTATTGCTGATCGACTACTTAAACAGCTGTTAACCGCCCCTTCATAATACTCAGATATGTAGCCCGTCTGCTTATATTCTCCTCTTGAAAATGGTCATAAAAAGCCACTGTTTATTATGTTTTTAACTTGAGCCCTCAGCTGTTGGTCAGACAAAATGTGAAGATGTCCACTGAATGCTCAATAAACATTCACAAAGTAAACCTTTATTCTGCCGCTCATAATATGTGTGTTCAACACTGGATCCGCAGCGATGATGTCTTGTTGTTGTAGATGATCTGACCTCGGTCTCTCTCTGCTTCTTCCCACAGAGACACTTATGGACTCCACTACGGCCACGGCGGAGCTCGGCTGGACGGTCTACCCCGTGTCAGGGTCCAGCGACAACAGCGTAAGTGACGGCCTCTACATTCACAACCATCTGCTTCTGATAATGCAGATTTAATTGAATTATTATCTCAGTAATAACATAATTGCGAGTCATTTTGGAACATTTTTCACCGCGACAAAGGTGAGGTGTGCGGCGGCCCTCTCTTTTGTTCCACATTTAAGTGCAGCTAATGTGTAAATGTGTTCAGTCCCCCATGATGACTTTATTTCTGCTGGTAGCCGGTGGTTTGGTTTTCTCACTCTCAGGTCAGAGATCGACTAATGAGCCGGCCTCGTCCCCGGGGGACTGAGCTCAATTATTCCTCCCAAAAAAACTGAAGGGGGAAAATCAAACCGCAAAGTCAGATGCGATCTCAACATGAAGAAGAACACTTTTTTTAATTGGTGTCGAATTTGACGATACCACCACTTTCTCTCTTTTTGCATATTACCGTACTTCCACAAAAGCTCATCAATTTTTTACCCCAAAATAGATAAATATTCACTCCAAAAAACATGATCCCTATTTTGTACATTTTAACCTCATGTGAACTTTCTGCTTCACTACAAACACAGTAATAAGGAACAATCGTAAAGCTGAAGGCGTGTGTTCACATGCCAGGCTTGAAGCTCTGTGTTATATGGGCCCCGTTGGTGTTTGATGCACAGTATTTCCACACGGTGTGCCAGGGCATCGGTTCCTCCTCGCCACATGCAAGCCAGGCCCACTTAAAGTCGGCCAAAACCAGAGTCTCAGTCTCCTTCACTTCTTTCCTCACCACAACATTTAGACTTCTTAGAGTGAGCCCAAAAGTGAGAGAGAGAGAGAGAAAAAATGTCGTAGACTTATTTGCTGCTGCATTTCAAAAAACCACCGCCGATTTTATTCAATTATTTATGCTTCTGTGGTCGGCGTTAAAGATGGTTCGAGTTATACTTTTTTTATCATGCTGCGTCTTTTTTGCGCTGAAAAAAAAAAGAAAGCAGAAACTCGCAGCATATAGAGCTGCCCTCCGACGGCTCTGTGATACAACTTCAAAGTTGCTCAGCGATAATTTAGAATAACTCTCATCCCTCCCAACCTGAGGGCATGTTGTCTCCTCCCTACTAATTCCTTACAATCAATAGCAAAGCTAAAGGACGCCTGCTTTCCTCCCCGCTCGCCATCTCTGGATCCAATTTACACAGAGAGACTCCAAAGACAGTTTACATCAAGTCCTCCTTTCATCTCTGCAGAAAACCTTCGATTCAGCAAAAACAGTCACTCAAACCATATTTCATAATCGGATTTAATACTAAGTGGAAACTTCAGACCAAAATACAGTTGAATGCACGCAGGAATCCAGGAAGGTCACTGTTGTGCAATGAAAAGCCCCCGCTCTGGTCAAAGTGAGGTAAAATGAAGGTCCTAAAACGTCAAACTGAAGGCCTCTTCAAGGATCATCTTGGTTCTTCTGCGGTAGTCCTCCTCCTCCAAATCAAATACATTCACATTGAGTTTGGCTGAAAGGCTTATCTTCGAGGACTTTCTTATGTCCGTGCTCCGTTTCCAAAAAACACATGCGGTTGCGATATATATCCTTCTCTTTGGGGTGCAATGAAATGCAAACAAGTCCCTAAGCCGGCGGCTTTAGTCAGGTATAGGTCGGGTCTTATCAGCGTGGGCGCTGGAGTTTTTTTACGACGACACGGCAGAAAGTGCAGAGTGGAGATAGCCGGTCCCTGGTGGCCCCGGGGCAACAGGTGTGGAAACAGAGCTCGCTCTGCCTCTCAGTAGAACAGCGAGAGGTGCTTTACAGAAGCTATTGTCTTACACACACATATATGCGCGGCTTCGTGGGCTTAGCCGGTGGATCAGTGACGTCCAGCAGAGCGCCCAACCAGCAGTTGGCTTTCACTACTCTGTGTAGCTTCATGAAATATATCCGAACTCGACACGTGATACTTTGAGACACAATGGAAGGCCCGTCGAGTAACAATGTGATATTAAGTTAGAAATGTTATGGCAGTTGGTGTTATTCCTTTCTATTATTTCAATATCACCTACAGGTCTCATCACTGACTTAAGAGGGGCGGCCAGGCATCAGCTTTCGGTCGCCGAAATATGGTCATTTTGAGTTGTTGGGATGCTATGTAGTTATATATCAGATTAATAATGAAACTGCACTGTAAAATAAAAGCTTTATTACAGTAACTGAACAAACCCAACAGTATCATTTCCAGCCCAGCTCAAAGATGCCCAACACTTCCCAATTTATAGATTTTTGGAGTACACATTTAGCTTCTTGCCCTATGTAACAGAAACACAACAATCGGTGGCCAATTAGTGTTTGCCAATGGCAAGCAGGCAAGTGGAACCCCTTAGAGCACAGCTATAAAATCAACCTCCTACAGCAGCTTTTCAGAAGGGATCCAGTTAAACTGCTGTAAATCAACTTGTATAACCCTCCGTGTGTACAGCGAGGCAGTTCCTTCCTTTTAATCACGTGCAATGACAGCCAGACTCGCGTTGTCCCTGAGCCAGACAAGCAAGACGTCTTCATTACCCTCGATAGCGCGGCCGACAACACAGACAAGCGACGAAATATTTACCAAAGCAGAGTCTTAAACCCGGGGAGCTTCAGGAAGTTGGCTGCCTGAACGTTGTGAGAACTCACGTATCGCACGCCCCACTCCGCCCACACAGGGGAACCCGGTGCAGTCGGACCAGCATTTAGATACGTGTCTCACGGCGACTCAACCCCATTTGCACACATACACAATAATTATACAACAATGCTAATATGTATAGAAGCTCTCATTCTGGTTCTACATCCATTGACCAGCAGAAGTAGTTGTAAGAGGAGAAAAAACTACTACTGCTCGGCATATTTGCAAAGAAACTGGAGCAGCTCCTTTATCATCAGTCCTTGCGAAGCTACCCAGAGATCTCGACACTCTAATGCATGGCCAGCCAGCAGAGTGGGGGTTAAGTGGTCAACGTGTCCCTCTCGAGTGGAGCTGAGAGACGTGTGAACATCAGGTCGGACCTCCTGTAGTACTGACAACAGCAGAAATAGACTCACGGCCACAGGAAGCACAAGGAGCTATACCGCGCAGGGAAAACCAAGTTCTCCTGCATATGCGGCGGACATAATGAGGTGGTGCGTGTTATCATTATGGATGTGTCTTAATGTGCTGTACCAGGATATAGCTTGTGTCACTTGGGGACACGACACGCAGCAGAAGTTCTGCAGCAAGGCAAAAACACTGCAAATCACTTCCTCGTGATGGAACGAAGTTACTGCATATTGTGTTTAAATTCCTCTGGAATAAGATTGAGGTTGTTTACGTGTAAGCGTGGGGTTGTGCGGCAGACCGACTGCATGCTTATTTGTTCACGTAGCCTTTCTTGTTCTTTACAAGTCATTTGTTGAACATACTTCATTGCATTGGACTCGCTGGGGCTTAAAGTGACCACTAATTTGTGACCGTGACTTTGATTCGCAATTAAACGCAAAGAAACACACAAACATAATCCATATGGAACTTTGTGGAGAGAGGGGGGGGGAGAAGTATTGAATTGTTCTTTTAGTTTCACATGTTGTGCATTAGTAGTGGACAGTGGTAATTGGAGCCGACTGCAACAGACAGTTCTACTTAAGTTTGTGTGTGTGTGTGTGTGAGAGAGTCTCTCCTCTCCATGATAGGCCCGGTCTCCAGCAGGATTCGGCTCCCATGGCCTCTCTCTCTCTCTCTCTCTCTCTCTCTCTCTCTCTCTCTCTCTCTCTCTCTCTCTCTCTCTCTCTCTCTCTCTCTCTCAGTAATTGAATGCAGAGAGTGGGTGTCATTTGTCCTCTGTCCCTCTCGGGGAGGCTCTCTTGCTCTTGACAGATTTCCCACAACTGCAAATGGGGCGACTGTGCCGCCGGGAGTTTTCCACCGGCTCTCACTCCCCGCTTTCCTGTGAATAATTTATTTACTTGTGTCAGTGACGGAGCGCCGATACGCAATACGGCTCCGGACCGTGAAGCTAGTTCAGGTTAACTCAAACACTGTGATGACACGACGTGATAAATACTCAGTTCATGGCATGTCAAAACAAAGAAATCTCGGAGCGTTCTGACAGCGCGTTCACACCGCTGACTGATGCGTCGCAATGTTCTGACCGGTTGTGGGCCGTAGGACCGTCTGTTTCCTACTTCTGTGTTCTTCACATAGTGTGTACCGTTACACCAACCAGACATTACAGGCAAATAAGTCACTAGACAAGTACACCTACGTTATCTGTGGTCAAACACGAGGTTTGAGTTCATTCAGTTTGAAAATGGCCGCTACAAACACAATTAGTCCAGCTGCACTCAACGTGTTTAATAGCTTGCTGCCGTAGAACTATGGGGTCAGATCAGTCTCAATAATTGCAAATGCACACAGAAAGACTCACAAATGCAAACAGAAAGACTCACAAATGCGCACAGAACAATTCACAAATATATTCGATTTACAAATGCACACAGAAGGATTTACAAATATATTCGATTTACAAATGCATGCAGAACAATTCACAAATACATTCCAATGCACACATAAATAAATTACGATTTATATAAATGTAAAAAAAAATCACAAATATATTTCTGCATTTGTATGTATTTGTCTGTGGATTTGTATGTATTTATTTGTGGATCGCACTGCATTTATTTGTAAATCGCTTCACATTTATTTGTGGGTATTATGATATGAGGGATCGTAGAGCTCTGGGTGAACACAGACGGCTACAATATTTATTTCCTGATTCAACAAAGCTGACAGTCTCGTGGGGAGGGGAGGGGGGAGCTGCGCTCATGTGATTGGTTGAAAATGAGGCTGACATCTGATTGGCTACAGATAGGTCTATGTTGAAAAAAACGCATTTGTGAATCCAGCGGTGTCAGGGGAGTCTCATAATACCCACAAATAAATGTGAAGCCATTTACAAAGAAATGCAGTGCGATCCACAAACAAATACATACAAATGCAGAAATATATTTGTGATTTTTTTTACATTTATATAAATCGTAATTTATTTATTTGTGCATTGGAATGTATTTGTGAATTGTTCTGCGTGCATTTGTAAATCGAATATATTTGTGAATTGTTCTGTTTGCATTTGTGAGTCTTTCTGTGTGCATTTGCAATTATTGAGACTGATCTGAAACCATATAGAACACCAACAGAACATAGGCGTCCGTGTGAAAGCCTTCAATCAATTTTAAAACCAACTTTAGTGGTCACATCAGATCAACATTTTAATCTCCAACCGATCTGCAATTTTATTCCATACAGCAACATTTGAACTATTTTCTCCCAAAATCAGGACATTGTATTTATATATGAGAGACCTATACAAACACACACATATAAGTTAAAATCATGAACCCTGCCAACCTTCCACCAATATTGCTCATTAGCAATAAACTCAACAAAATCTGCGAATAAGGCAAAACGTACTAGCCAATCAGAGGTAGAGTAAGGTGGGTCTTTGTGGAAAAAAATCAATCAAACCACCATAAATAACAGGCCACAAAACTGCCAATGGCTGTGAACAAAGTGATTTGGCATGCGGATGAGAGCACACTTCAACATTTTCAAAAACTCTCTGACACACTTATTGCTAGCGTGCCATTGGTTAAGCTACCTCAGGCCATTGGCGGCATGCGTGCCTCAACCTGCCTACCTAAAATGTACGCCAACCAGTTGTATAAGTTTCTACGAGCAACCACGGATGCATTTGGCGTTGAACCAGACTCCACGCTCTGAAACGGTCGGGATCCTCTCGGAGTTCTGCGGAACTGGAGTCTGCTGTTGGAATATTGATTCTGACAACCGAACATGCAACAACCAGACATTTGTTGTCAATATTTAAAGCTTGCTAAATCATCTGGATGGCTGGGGTAAAAACGCCACTTCCGTTGCCAACATTTTGATGGCGATGGCTATAGACCCTTAGTCTATTGGCTGCCATATTATAATCTAACTTGTTTACAGTTCTCTGTTTAGTTTGATCATCCATTAAGTTTTCAACAGTTTTACAGTCATTCAAACAGTAACGTCCGTCAACAACTCTTCCACTTGCGCTTGCCAAACAGATCTATTTATGAATAATAAAATTGACAGGTCGTTGAAAACCAGTGTCCATGAAGAGTGTAATTGTGGTCAACCATTTACAGCCAACGAACTTGTTGACCGTCTGCTCGCTGGCTAGAGTTTTGCTGGTCGCACAGATGCACAGGAAATTGAGAATTCTGACAGCTTGATTGTGCTGCATGCAGTATGAACGCTCAGTAAGAGCACAGTAGTCCCAACAGAGCAATATAACGGATGACACATCAAAATCCATACCCACACACATCTGTCTGCAGACTGTTGGCTGCTGATGCTCGCCTGACCGTCCTTGAAAGTGGATATCGTTTGACGTGAAGTCAATATCAAGGTTTCTCTCTCAGTTTTAAATGAGGATTCTTTACGTTTTTATTCAGGATTAACGGTTGGAAGTGGCTGTCAAGGCTATAACTATAGTTAGAGTCTATATACAAATGCATGAATTATGTGTTGTTCCTTACCGTGTACCAATTAGGATTAAAGTATTGGTTAAAAATCGTATCTAATGTTGGCAAAAATCAGTCTTTGGAGTCTGGCCTCAGCTATAGAGGTAACTCCAGTCTATAATTCAGGCTTGACGGTGCGTTGCGCTTGGCTTTACAGATAAAGCAGAGACCATACTGTCATGGAGACGTATGGATTGCAGGTCAGCTGAACTTTCCTCTCTCTCTCCCGGAGCGGCAGAGGAGATATCGATTCCGAAGCTCATTCCCAGTGAGCGTCGCTGAACTGTAGCGCCTCGCACAACTCCAGAGGAAGAGAGGAGCAGCTTGACATATGGTCGTAGTCTAACCACCACGATCTATACTCGCGTCGGACAGGTTGTCTTTGTCTCTCAGCGTAGCATAAACTATAGACACACCACAGAGGACCCAAGGCTGGTGTGAGAAAGTAGTTTCATTAAGAAGAGACGGTGTGGCAACATTTGTAACGGTTAGCAATCAGTTGAATTGGCAAGACGATCAAGGTGCAGGAATTAGTTTTTGGGAACAGTGAAGGGCAGCTGCATGTTACTGCTTGATCTATATCCAACATGCTTTATCCAAACAGCAGGTGTGCACTCTCAGAGAGATTCAGAGTGCATTGTCTATGGAAACCATCGGCTATCAAGGAATTGAATAGAACAGAATTACTATCCAGTGACAGTTCATTCCAAATGGCTTGTGTAGGTACGGCATTAAACATCACATGCAGGTGCGTTCCCAGTGTTTGTAACACCCAGCAGGTTAAACCACACACTGGCAATTATTTGCCAACACTATTGGACCCAGGCTTATTGGAGCCCAAGGAGAGCAATTAAATCATGAAACAATGTCTTTTTGTTTGGAGCCAGTCGCGCGTTCTGTTTCACACCATCGATTTATTCTGTATTTATCGTGAGAGTTTGTTTCTGTGTTTCCCAGAGGAAGGAGGCACATTCAGCGTACCATGAAAAACACATTTCTTCTTATTTACCTTGAAGTCTTATGTCTCGGAACTTTCCCAAATGCAAATTAGCTTTTGATAATATTTGGAATGCCTTTGGTTCTGAAGAAAATTTCTTTTGATCATCCTGCCACTAAACATCTATTTATTTTGTGTTATGGTGGGGCACTACTTAGTGCACTCAGCCCTATGGCTGTTGATTTCCACACTCAGAGAACAAGAAAAACAGCATTATGCCAAATGTAACAGGATCCGGAGAGCTTTTGTTTCCATCGTCATCCGAGGGCAGCTCGTCGCCTTCGACTAATCCATCTTGACATCCACGACCAGGGTTACCTCCACCTCCTATACTTAAAACACATGACCACCCTTTTTGCAGCACTCTCAGTAAAGAGCCGGGGGAAAGAGCTGTGAAGATGAAGACGTTTCTTCTAATTTCACACTCGGCGCTTGATCGTTGGGCTCTTATTATGCCCCATTTGCTTCAATCCACTGGCCGTGATGAAAGCGGGGCAAAGAGGCCATGACAGGACAAAAAGGGGCCCTCCATCAAAACACATTTTGTTTGGGCTTTTTTAGCCTGGATCAACCCTTCCCCCCACATCACTGCCAACACTTCCCCCTGTCTGCGTCCCTCATTAGCAGCAACCCCCACCTGTCTCCGCATTCATTTTATTAAACTGCGATTGTCCGACCCCTACGCGCTCAGTGGGAGCGGACTGCCCGCTCTTGTTTAATTTGGCACCCCCCCCACTGCTCCTCAACAAGTGGGAAGGTCAATGGCTGCTCCTGACCTGCGATGATGACGTCTGCCAGTACGGGCCAAAAGACAGATCCATCCTTAAAGCACACCACCAATAAGCTGTCGCTTGCACACATCACCATCGTCATTTACTCGTATGATTTTAAAGCTACTAGATAGTAAATCACTGCACTGCACTCTGATATAACATAGAAAACACTCTCGACAATCTTCAACTGTGCTCATTAGGAAGAAAAGCCCAGTTTTGATAAGTGAGATGCAGATAAAACGCTTCTTTCTATTTACGCTCATTATTATTATTTTTGGCTGCACATCAGTCTTTTCTGTTTTGGTTGGCTCTTGTGGTGGTTTGAATTTGAGTTTGGGTCAAGCCGAGCGTCACACTAGCACTGATTAATTAGGACATGGGAATTAAGGACCAAAGCTGTTCTAATTAGTCAGAAAGTGTTTGATGGAACGTCGGTTTGTAACAGAAAGGGTGACTTTCTTCTCCCAACCCGTCAAAATCCTCTCTAAGTGGGCACTAATTTGAGAAATTATATCAGCTGTGAAGTGAAGAGTGAAGGGGGGGGGGGTGGAGTTGTAGAGGAAGCAGAGGGTGCAGCTGATGCAAAGTGGCTCTTGGGGGTTGAGAACAGTTTTTTTTTTTTTATCTTGGCTGAGATGCCGAGGTCAAGGTCCTGACCTGCCCGGTGGTTAGAGCGCATGGTGTTTAAAGCTTGTTTGATCCGTGGCCAAGGGGCAGGGAAGCCACAGAGGCTGCAAACAGTCAGAGCGAGCGCTCACATTGGTGTGCAATATGTGCACTTTGAGGTCGAATAGCATGCTCGGAAAATCTGGAGTGAAATGTGCCCCTTGATTGTTTTTTACATGACGACCCATGTGATATGATTATGTCTGTTTAGTGTGACTTTGAATGTGGAACATTCACGTCATGTTTCCTCAGTGCTTCACTGCAGTGAAAGGAGCTTTCACGAGCATGTCAGTAACCCATTACAGTGTGTGCGATGAATGTGTCCTAATAAGACACAATAAAAAACCGTAAACCAGAAAACCTCTCTGCTCTGTTCAAGTGACTCATTGTCACGTTTCTCCAGTTTTCCTTAAAGCATTACAAGATGTGAATGGTTTCCTCAGTGAGAGGCTAAACATCAAAGCTCTCTGCCTCTACAGAGCAGGGGTTACATTTTGTAACATCCCAAAATGCAATAAACCAGGCGGCAAACCTCCGGGTCTGAAAAAGGAAGCCAATGCAGAAGTGCCTTAAACTTGCATTCTTTATAATGACCATCAGGGGGCGACTCCTCTTAGAAGATCGGAAAAAAAGTCAATGTGATTGATGCTATAAGTAGGGCCTGAAGTGACTTCATAATGCCAGCCTTACCTGTCACAGTAATACATGGTACAACGTGTCAGGTAACAGATGGCACACAGTTCAGACACCCACTCGTTCAGTAATCACAGAGCAGCTGTTCATGGATAAAACATGTACCTCTCGAAGTCATTTTACACATAATCCACAAATAGTGAACCCTAATGTGTTCTATCTCACTAAAATACACCACTCCTCTGACTATTATGGATATGTAAAAACACCATATTTAACTGGAAGAAGGGTCAGAGTAAGTAGCCTATGAGTAGAGTTGGTATAATACTAAGTACTAACCTAAGAAATGGAAGGACATGCTGGAAGGCTGCTTCTCATTTGTTCCTTCAGACTCGTCTAATTCATCCATGTAAATTGGTTTAGTGGAGATATTTTGTGTCTTTGCACCATGTAATCAAATCAATCAAAACATTGGTTAAGCTGCTTACTCCCAGTAATCAAAGTTTTACAAAATATACATGAAAACATTCTTGTTATTGCTGAAAAAAATAGGTATCAGCGGGGGATCTATGGCAGTTTGTATTAATAGAAAACACACACAGACCATTTACTGCTTTACAGCTGAATTGCACCTAATTGAGTGAATCGGGTTAACTTTGTGCCGCAATTACCAATTATTTTTATTAAATTCTGTATTTAAATCTATTACAAAATAGTGTTAACTCCTCGTTTCTGTCTTTCCAACAGTGGGAGGAGGTGAGCGGGTACGATGAAAACATGAACACCATCCGGACGTACCAGGTTTGCAATGTTTTCGACAACAATCAGAACAACTGGGTACGGACAAAGTACATCCGACGCCGCGGCGCTCAGCGGATCCACGTGGAGATGAAGTTCTCGGTGAGGGACTGCAGCAGCATTCCCAACGTGCCGGGCTCCTGCAAAGAGACGTTCAACCTCTATTACTACGAATCCGACGCCGACACGGCCACCAGAACCTCGCCGGCTTGGATGGAGAATCCCTGGATCAAAGTGGACACCATTGCCGCGGACGAGAGCTTCTCCCAGGTGGACCTCGGGGGCCGAGTGATGAAGATCAACACCGAGGTCCGGAGCTTCGGCCCCGTGTCACGAAACGGCTTCTACCTGGCCTTCCAGGACTACGGCGGCTGCATGTCGCTCATCGCCGTCCGCGTCTTTTACCGGAAGTGCCCGCGCATCATCACCAACGGCGCCTCGTTCCAGGAGACGCTCTCGGGAGCGGAGAGCACCTCCCTGGTGGCCGCAAGAGGAGTTTGCATCCCCAACGCAGAGGAGGTGGACGTGCCCATTAAGCTGTACTGCAACGGAGACGGAGAGTGGATGGTACCCATCGGGCGCTGTATGTGCAAGGCTGGGAACGAGGCCGTGGAGAACGGGACTGTTTGTCGAGGTATGTTTTGCTCTCATGTTTTCATCAAATCTGCCAATCCTTATGTATCAGTCCGCTCTGATCCAAACACTTAAGGATATGATCCACACAGTGTTTATTCCTCACAGTAAGCTGCAGGCAGCTATTCAATCCCATTCAATTGATGGTTTAAGCCAGCGATCCATGCTCATGTAGTCAAAGAAACATGATGGAAAGGTATAGACATTCTGTGCATAGATTATTTAACTGGAGCTGCCATATTTCCATAACAAATGATCAGCACCCCTTTCTGTTTATCTTCCAACAGAACTGCACTGCTGAATACGGTATTTCACATGATCATTTGATCTGAAAAATATACAGCTGCCTTTTGAAGTTGTGATTTCAGAACATTCGTCATAAATGGAGTCGCTCAAAAATATTTATTTGATTTAATACTTTCCATCACGTGAACCTTGTAGCACATCTACAATTGAACCTCCAGCCCAGTCAATTAATATGCTTTATTTTTGCTGCAACCAGCAGCTCCATAGCCTGTCTCCACACATTCTGCACTCATATGTACAGTCTGTAGGCAAAGGGACAACATTTTAGTGTTTGTAGTGTAGACCAATCACGTTCGAGCAGGCTTTGGTCGAATGCAGGTAAACAGTCTGTGATGGGTTCAGAGACCGCTCTGTAGCTCACTCACTCTGTCGGTCGGTCCACAAATATCTCCCCACCCTTTGGTGGCCACACTTTCCCCTTCAGGAGGCTGACATTGTGGTTTGGAGGTGTGTGCTTGTGTCCATGCCAACTGGCAAAAAGGGGCTGTGGCAGAGAGAGTGGCCTCTAACAAAAAGTTGCATTATGTTGCTTTTTCATTAGCGACTGATTGCCCCGCCCTCTGTCCTAACTCATGAGCCGCTTGTCGTAGACAACCTCTTTCATTGATGTGGTTTAGCCCGGCCCCTATACCTAAACCACGCCCCCCTCCGTTACTAGTCAACCCCTTCTCATAGACGCTCGTGAGAGGCATCATTGGCCTCAGCAGAGAGTTCCTTTTTTTAAAGGTTAAGGGTCTGTGAGGATGTGTGTGTGTGTGAATGCATACATAGATGCATGTCCTTGGTAACGGCCCTTGTTTTCATCATAAAAAATGAAAATGTTTCAGGCTACAGAGGAACCCATGCTTAACAGAAATTCAAAAGAAAATAAGAGCAGCAATTTTGGACCTGTAAAATGTCCTCGCTGATCTTTTGTTAATAGAACGCCTCCTTCCACCCAAGAGGACAAAGAGGATCTTTTGCAAAATTGCCCGCATTTTCTCATAGATTGGAATCCCTCACTGGCAAATCGATTCGGGCTTTTCAAAACATCAATGTGCCCAGCGTTTACCTGTGCCGTGCCCTATCCGCCGTCTGGCAGGTGGTATTTGGCCAACGTGCTCAGGGATCCCGATCACTGGGAAACAGCACGGCAGCGCGTCGCCTGCCGACTGGAGCCGTGCTGCTCCAGCCCGGCACAACAAACCACCCACCTGCGTTTCATCGCTGCCTCTCTTATGTGCGCCTGTAATTACAACACATGCCCCAGTGTGTGTGTGTGTGTGTGCTGGGAGGAGAAGCAGCGTGATGGGTGCTGCCTCTCAAACACTTGCCAGGCACCGTTCAATGACTGCTAATGAGGACAGACGCCGGCTCCTCCTGAAGGAATACAGGCCAACGGGAGGCCGCATGAAGACGGCTACTCTGCGTTATTACACAAATCTGCCTGTGTTTTGACCCTCGTGTAATTCAATGCGTGTGGTGGATTGGAACATCTCGGGGGTGTCCTCTCGGTCACGGTGTTTTTGTGCTAAACGGGATTATACAATTGAATGCTGTCAGATTAACGGGGAAAGCATGTTGATTCGTTTATATCCTCGCGCAGCTGGGCATTGGACTTTTTTTTTTAAGTCGCCTTCCGTTTCTGACCGCCATCAGGTTCATATCTTCTCACCTGCTTCTACACTGGCTTTGCTACCCAAAGTGCACCAGAAGAGAAGCTCTCTGTCCCCTCTGCATCAGTCACAGCGCTGCACGGCTCGTGGACTAACTGTAGCCACTCTTGAGGGAAGCACATATCGGTGAACACTCTCTCCGTCACTCGGTCTTCCCCCGTTCACGTGACACGCCGACTGTATATTAAAGTTTTATGAAAAAGAATGCATTATCCGAGAGTGCAGCCGCGGAATGCAGCAAAATGCTACGCACGGAGATGGATTTTATGGCCCCATACAATAGTTATGAGCCTCAGCGCAAACAAATGGGGAAGTGTGTATTTTACCCAGAAGGAAAATAAAAGCATTACCGTTAAAGAGGATATCATTCTACGCCTACCCCGTTGTTCAGAAGCCCTTCTTTTTGACGGAAGGCCGTCACCAGTTGGACTGCTCGCTAGTCGTCTTCCTAAACACTGAAAGCTGATCTCGCCACTTGAAACTGCGGTCAGCCGCCGCCTTTCAACTGCCAGAAGTCGGATAATGAATTGATCTATGAAAGATGCGCCTTTGCCCGCCGATATTATGGGGTGATGAATTGATTTGTGAGAGGTGCCCTCAGAGGGTTTGTGGAATATCCTCTTTCATAGCCGGATTATGGAGCCACAGAGACAGCGTTAAAGCACCCAAGATGAAAGAGGCTATTTGTGTCGTGATATTAAGGACGCAACCAGCGCTTTGTTCCAACATCCCCGCAACTAAACGTGTAATTACGCATGTAACAATTAAATCCTTGGCAGGGCTCCCAGCAAATAATTACGCTGTCATGAAATGTGTCAAAATATTGACAGCAGAGAGGGGGGGGGGTGGTGGTGCTTCCATCAAATTGCTGAGGCCTTTTTGTGCTCCTGCGATTGTCTCACAAGTGAGATTCAGTTTCAGTAAGATGTGCTGGGAGTGAAGGAACCGCACCAGGGCTGTTCAGCAGAGACGGCCTTGAAGAGAGAGAGAGATGCGCCAGAAGGAGAAGCCCTCTCTCCACACACAATGAGAGCCATGTTCCCTTAACAACACCCATGTGTGCGCCTCACAGTAATCTGATCATCTAACCCCCCCCACGCTATTGTGAGTTCAAGGGGTCTCGTCGGCGGGAGCGTGGCTCGTGTTAAAGAGCAGCGACGGTTCAGATGGAGACGATCTGTTTTGTTGCGCTTCTTTTGTTTTGTTATGACGGGAGTTCGGTAAAGGAAAAGAAAACCGCGAAAAAACGAGCGGCGCAGCTTGTGCCCGGGACTCTTAGGGAGGAAAGTCAACACGTAACAACACACAGCATGACAGCGGTTAAAAGAAAGAAAAAAAAGAAAGTGCAACTGTTACATTTTCTGCACGCTCCTCCACTTCTGGAGTTCAGTGGAAACAATGTGAGGAATGATCGTTGTTGACTGTGAGACCAACAGCCTGAGAGAGAGGAACTCTGTAAAGAGACGGTGTAAAGAGAAGCAAGAGTATCCTATTAACATAAATTCCCACCATCTATATTCACATTTGGAGAATCAATAGTGCATATTTCTAACTCGCTATTAAGGAATACTGAGTGTTTCTGTTCAAAATGAACCGCATCCTCACCTGCATTTTTCTCACAAAGCCTTCACACTCGGAGGCTGAGTACATATGGTATGTACTGTAAAAGGGACACGGCTAGTTGTACGGAACATGCTCGACAGGCCCCACAGCAAGTCAGTAAGTCATTTTTGGGTCACAGTGTGTATGATTTGGAAGAACAGTCAGTCAGTCAGCGGTGGGAAAGTGGCTGCTTTGGAAGCGAGGCTCCCGCAGTTGCACCCAGAGCAATTAGATTAAGGAGGAAAAGCATCAGTAATTCTTCGGCTAAATGTGGTTGTAGATAAAGAGAGGGAGGAGGATCAAGTGC
The DNA here is from genome assembly GCF_910591455.1 of Pholis gunnellus. Classification (NCBI taxonomy): domain Eukaryota; kingdom Metazoa; phylum Chordata; class Actinopteri; order Perciformes; family Pholidae; genus Pholis; species Pholis gunnellus. The sequence continues at coordinate 6,375,917 of NC_136529.1, read as the reverse complement.
AAAAGGTGGGTGCCGGGAAGGATAGACATGATTGCATGGCAAAGAGGAGGGGAGGAGGCTGAAGGAAATGAGTCCCCCTAACCCACTGTCAGAATCCCAATTATTACAATCTCGTCGTCTGGAGAGGGTTTACGGGTGGAAATCAGCGTAGCGCAGACAAATCCACGGCGCTGCCTTTATTTCCCAGGGTGCCGCTCTTTAATGGCAGCTCTAATTGACTAACAGAGCGGCGGGGGGGGGGGGGGGGGGCAACCACGCTGATGACTGGACGACTGTCCTCTGTGCCCGGAACAAGACGCAAAGCAAAACAAAACAAAACAAACGCCACCACCACCACCACCACCCTCCCCCCCCCTCAAGGCTTTTTGCTGCATTGTGCAAACAAAGATGAAGCCAGGTTCACATTGGGCTGCAGCAACAGAGCGAGAGAGAGGGGGGAGAAAGTGAGTGGGAGAAAATGAGAAAGAGAGAGAGAGAGGGAGAGCAAAATGTCAACAGTCTGCCTGCCTACACAATAGGCCTCCACACAATGTTATGTTAAAGTAAAAGCCACACTTATTCCCTTAGATTGATGGCTGCTGTTAGGGGCCGTTTCGTCGAGCACAAGGAATACAAATTATCGTCTGAGCAGATGTTCATCGCTGCAACATTTGTCTGTTAAATGGCATCGCAGACAATAGGCCTTCATTTCTGAACCATTGGCAATATCACTTAATTTCCATTACTGATCTTTTCATTTAGACCCGATAAAGCCTCTAAGATGTGTGGCTGATGTAACAGCAGGATGCAAACAGGCGAGCTGTAAGACGTGTCATTCTGTCCGCAGAGGCCCCAGGGAACATTCAGGGGCCTTTATTCCCTCTTCCCCCCCTGTGATAGGATTTCAGTATGGCCAGGTGCTTTCTGTTTTTTTTCACCAGTCTTCTTTTTCTCTGTCTGTTCTGCACCCTGCACACATCCATGCAGCAGGAGAGAGGAAATAAAAAGAGTGTGTGGTGGGTGGGCTCTAATGAGAGGAAGGGAAAAGTCTAATGAAAAAAATCACTGTACAATACAGCCCTTCTAATATACATTGCAGTACAGCGAGTGCACGGATCACGTTACAGTGCATGGGCAAATATATACCCACGGCTGTGTGCTCACGCAGCACCCACTCACATCCACTTTATCATCCTCATTTTTCACAGCACATTCATCATATGCCGACGTGATAACGTGACCTGCGATCCCCGCGAATCTCCCCGAACTCAAAGATCACGGCCCCCCCTAAGCCTGTAAACGTTTTCCACATGTTTTAGCACATGTCGGCCCCTGCTCCATATGCCCCCTCTGTCACATTCCTCATTATCCTACACCATCTTTTGAATCTCAAATTCAGGACCGTACGACCTCTTTTAATCCCACTACTTCTTTTTTCCCCTCCCCCTTTGCGCTATTGGTCTTCTGGTCTGCTGCAGAGGCTTCCTGCTGCTCTGGTTCTTGCTTGTAACACCTATTCATGTCTCACGCTGAGCCCCGAGATACCGGAGAGCCCGATGACCACAGACAGCTTCCTGGTGTTCCTCCACCAGAGCGAAGTTGGGGGACAACCCTGAGACCTCGTGGTTTTTGCTCATGATGAATTCCTCCTTGGACAGACTGTCCTTGCTCTGAGGAAATAGGAGCTGTGCTCTGTATTGTGTTGAGATCTTTCCACATGTGCCTCACTTTTTTCATCAGGGACAAGGCCGGGGCTTTGTCAAAACATCCCACCATGTGCTCTCTCTCACGGATGTCCTCGACTCGTGTCCCGTTAGAGCTCTCCCGGGCTGAGGGAAACTGATGGATCGAGCATCTGTCTGGATAAAAAGGATGAGAAACAACCGCGCTCGCCGTTAAAGACAGGAGTCCCTCTCGAGGATCGGTGACCTTGTTTTCCACTGATGTATTAGAACTCGGTCAACACCGAGAGAAAAAAACGCGGCGTCTTGTGTTGTGTGCCGTTGACCTACATTAGAGCTATTCTCAAAAGTGAGAGCGGGCAGGGAAGCTTATCCGTCCTCGACATCGGCGGGCCGTGCCACGTGTGCTCCGCGGCCCGCCTCGCCCCAGAGATGAGCACAGTTGTTCGCACACAGTTAACCCCTCGGTCACTCGCTAAGAGGCAGAAAGGGATTGAGTCTATATTCAGCTTCACACCCGACGGTCATTCCATCTCATACGACATCATAGCATCGAGGTGCTCACTGTCGCGGCATGTGCTCAACCTGAATGTGTGCCCCTAGAAATGACTCAAACATCTGCTGGTTATGTAACTCGCCGGCTATTCATTTTGTTGCTGCTCAGTTCATTCGGATTATTTGACAGTCGTTTGCTTTGAGAAGACCTTTGACAACAGCGACTTACGTAACTGTACGACTGCAGTGTGCAGTCGGCCCTCCCCTTTGACCCAGTACAGTTAAACAGAGCAGAGGCATTTCACCCCGACTCCAGAAGTATAATGGATTCTAAAATAAGTAACATCACCCAACAGCAAAGATCTCTCGCCTGTTAAACTTCAGGTGATGAAAGATTAAACGGCTGCACGGGGCGAGGCGGCGAGATGGGAGAGTAGAGATGGATAAGAATGGAAAGGCAAGGGGGGGGGGGGGGGGGGGGGGGGTGTTCACAAAGACACACAAAGAGCTTCTCTTTCTCCTCTCGTCCTTCTCTTATCAGTGTGATATGCCTCACTGCCCATCAGAAATACTGCGCTAATAACCACGAGAGATCGTCTCCTTTGAGCAGACATCACAGAATATAAATGCTATGAACTTCCTTACCCCAGCATTCTGGGATGCCAGTGTTTTGACTTCAACTCGGGGATTACTTAGGTTTCCTGATACTGCGTCTTTCAAAACACATTTGATGATTTTGAAGTGTGGTTGTCAAGCTACAAATAAGGCTGCTTTCCTCAGTACTCGATACAATATATATACACAGATATACATCGAGTAGATCATCTGCTGGACACTGCCAGGTCCACTTTGCTTCGGGCCATGAGTCAGCATGGCACTCTAAATCTCTCAGGAGCCAATGTATCTCTCTGGCAGTGTCATTAAGACAAAGTCCTGTGCATTTAATTACTGCGCAATCAAAGTGATTGAGATTCAGAAAGTGCACCCCGCCGTTCTCGAAGGAAAACAAAGCGGCTGAGTTCAATTAACGGTTAATTCCTGAGACCAAATAAGAAAAAAGCAACAAACAGAAACGTATCCTTGGATTGAAGGGCAACATGTCTGTTAATCTCAGCGGCTCTCTACGAGGTGATCACGCGAGCTTCATCTCCCCACTGGGGCCTCTGCAGTGTGTGAGCAAAACCAACAGGCGAATCAAGCCGTTTATATATAGAGATTTATTTTACTTTGGGATTTAATTCCGAAATTGTTTAGAAATCCACCGGGCTAACGTCAACTCAAAAGTTGGACAGCCAAGTTTTCTGTCATCAAGGCTCCCCGGGAGGTTTCCCGAGTTTGAAATTGAACACATGCCTCTAAAGCCCCGGTCAATGTAAAGCTAAGCTCTCCCCTGTCGACAGCCACCGCTGCACGGTTCTACTTTGTTTTCCTTGCCAGGTTCCATGCAAATAAGACATATTGATTATGTCATTCACTATATTGAGTGTCAAGGCCCAGGGGATATTGATGAAAGAGTAACACCTGCACCTTGACTTCATACCACAAATCTTTAGATCTCATTTGGTCAAAACCCAAAGAGATTACAGTTCATCCTGTAAATGGCATAAATGTTAAAACGGAACTTCAGGCCAATCCATCTGATAGTTAATAAAACATTTCACTCAAAACCACATGCCAACCTGGTGCCAGAGGAGAAAGGCAGCGGAGCGCCAACGTAATTAGAAGAGAATCGTCTGGGAACCATGAATATCTGGACCAAACATCACGGCATTCCCTCCAGTGACTGTTGAAATATTACGGTTCTGGAACCCCAGTGGTGCAATCCCCAGAGCCGTGTCGCTAGTATGGCTAAAAATAACTTAAGCCAGGAAAGACAATAAACCTTTGGTTGACAAACTTTTCTCAGTGCTCCATATGTTGTTGATTTAGTTTTTATTTCCTGTTGTAGTCTCTAATTGTCAGTAGTATTGAACATTCTCCCTCCCTACTGCTGCTCGTCACAGTCAGTCGTGGGGATGAGCGTACTTGATGGCGGGCAGGAGAACAGTCTTGGCTCTAGTGGCCTGGTTTAATTGTGGAAGCCTGGTTTAGGGGGATGGTGTTCATTTGCTGCGGGGGACAGCAAAGCTTTGTAAATGGACTACTTACAGAATTTTCTGGATGTTAAAACTTTTTACTTCCCCTTGGGCAGCTGCTAAGCAAATATATTACTCACTATAATGAGCCGTTCCACTCTCCACTGTGGAATTCCCGAGCTCTCAGCTGAAAGGTACGGTTCGACACGCTTTTTCTCATTCTTATTGAGAACCGGGTTCATCGAAAGGATACGGCTTTTCTTTTTTACCCACGCTTTGGGAGATGAAAGGCGTAGCACAATCCACCAGGCTAATCCTTATCTAGTCAGTTAGAATATTCATACCAGTACATTGTACTCTGTACCAGTGGTTTATGGGTGAGAGTAATCCCACCGCGTCACTCCTCTCTCTCCCTGTTCTTGTCTTCCACCTCTACGTCTTTGCGTCGTGATTAGAGATATTTTCCCACAGTTTATACTGTAAAGCCTGTTGGGGATTCTCCTGTTTATACTGGATTTATATGGAAGAGGATGAGGAGGTGAGACTGTAAACAACAAGCTAATGAGAAGGCTGCTCTATTGTGGAAAAAATAACAATTGCTTCCTGTGCACCTCACAGCATGAGTTAAAGTACAGTGCTGGGATATCATAATGTTTTCATGTCCCCATCAGGTTTGAAAATTAGACGGTAATCACGGCGTAATTGCTTTTCGATTGGCCAAAGTATATTCTTTCAATTCCGGCTATTTCTAGCACCGTTAAATGTGCTCTGTGAATCGTAGAACGAGGTGGTTTCCTTGCATTCAGAGTGGTCACTTGCAAAAGTAGAATTATTTCCAGGAGAAGACTTAGCTGAGACTTTATTTACCCAAAGGATAGATCAGTGTGTTCATTGTTGTTTTATTGAGCACATGGTTCTAAGTCCAGTATCTCAAACTATAGTTCATAACAATGCAGAACTCTTCAAGTAGGTTGTTGAAGATCCATCACCCTTCAAGAGATGGGTCTTAAAGATGGACGTGAAAAATAGCATGAAGTACTTTGGGTTTGGATTTGATTTCTTATTTACTGAAAACATGGAAAACCATGTCTGGAATGTATCGGACTCAAAGAGAGAGAAGACAGTCTTAAGAAAGACAGGCAGTGAAACAGAGAGATTCAGTCAACAGACAAAGTCACGCACTCATCTCCCGCGGACCGTACATTAACCACCCGCCAGTGTTTACTACAAAGCCTGGATTGGCCTTACAGCGCATTGATGCCTGGGAGCTGCTCAGTGCGTGCTGGGACCAGTGTTCTGGTTTATTGTGGCCATCTCAAGGCTGTGTGGTCTCCCCAGAGTTATTTTGGCGGTTTAGGTGGGGGAGAGTTCAGCACCGTTTTCAGTATGGCACCGTCTCTCGACCCCCCCACCCCCTCCCAGTGCATGCACCTCTTCTCAATGAAGTAACAGGCTTAAAGAGCCGTCTGGAATGCATTAGTCACAGTTATTAATGAGGTTGTTTTGATTCTGCTCTCCCCCTTGTCTTTGCTTTTTTTTTTTCCACCGTGCAAAGTCACGACGATGTTGAGGATTTTGGCTGAAACAAAGAGACAGACCGTGTAAGCTCACAGGGAGTAAGATGTACTTTTTAGAGGATTTAGAGGAAGAGATCATGATACAGTGTAGACCTATACTATGTCTGTCTTAACCACGCTACATGATGTTATGCACTGAGCAAAGGAGTGGATTCCTGTCCTCTTACAGTATGATATGAATTGGCTCAGTTTAGAGCTGTCAATGGCAGGTGTCACTTAAATTGTGTTTGTTAATACTGCCCAGAACATCATTGGTACCCATCTACCGAGCATCAGGGATATTGGTGACAAGAGGTGCCTGCGAAGTGCCGGAAGGACATTAAAAGACAACAATAAATTAACCTTGTAACCTTTTAGCTTTTAGTAAAAGCAGTGGCAGGAGGTACCTTTCACAAGATAATACTGGGGAAACTATATCTAAAGTGTTAAAATAATCAAATATACAATTCAATGTATTTGTTTTTTAAAATCTCAAATAACTTATTTCGTTACACCGTTCTGGAATTGAGGTTAAAAAAGTCAAAGTGGTGAATGGTCGAGGGAGTGTTTTTCTAAAGATGAGACACAAAAAGTATTCTAATTGAGTCAGTATGGTTTATTGTATTGACGCAGTAGAGAATAACAATGCCCCCCCCCCACAAGACATTTCAGATTACTTTGCCCAGTGTAGCACCTTGAAAGGTAATGTTATGACATTGACACTGAGCAGAATGTGACATTTTCAGGCGCCACGAGGGACCTCTCCGCTCTCCGCAGAGAGAAACCCTCACCAGAGAAGCCATTTTGGAGCCATCTGCATCTGAAATCAGCAGGCCCGACTCGAGCACCGAGCCCATAACGTTGACGTCTCTCATTCCGCATACAGCCTCGATAACTCCTCCTTGCGACCTTCTTACTAAATATAGCAATTCACGTATTGATTGGGGGACGCGGTGCATTCACAGCATGCCTCCTCCATAATGACCTATTTCAACAGATTGCTTGTAGTTAAGTACTTTCTTTTTTTTTTTTTTTGTGCGCTCTTTGTCTCGAGGCTGCAGGAGGAAGAAAGACAGCCACATGTTCTGAGCCCAGCTAGACACAACATATCTTGGCAACATGAGCACATGTGTGTATCTTCTATGCAGGAACTCCGTACATATTAAAGCATCGATTTTTGTTTTTATTTTCATCATTATCTTCATTCATTATTATCTCAACAAATCACGAGAATCAGCTGGGCCCGCAAGCAGCGTGATTAAGTACGGATTATTCACAGTATTGTACCTCATTGCTATTAAAGTGCTGCAATGGGGAAAAGGGCCAATGAAAGCTTGGCAGAAGACAGCTTGAATTCCATCTGTGTGATTACCTTGCCAGCAGGCAGGCCTCCCATTATGGAATGACTGTTGTGTGATTGAAATCATAGCTTTGATGGCTTTCGTTATCTGTCAGCATAGTGTTGCAAGAGGCATGGGCATCAACAGGATCACTGTTGTGCTACTCAAGACAGCTGAGATCCAGAAATACTGCCGTGTTTTTATGAAAACAGTCAAGTGACAAGCCTAAACAACTCAACATTTATCTTTTTGCCCATTTAAAAAAAAAGGAAAGTACAGCCGACCCGTCAAAGGCGTGCTGCGAGCTGTCTGGCCTTGTCAATCAATGCTAGCTAGAGTATGCAAAAAGAAGCTATGTATTAGAGACAGTATATCCTAGATGTCAATGGAACAATCTCTCATTTAAAACTCTCATTTATCTCTTTTGTTATGCTCATTCAAGGATTTTTGACCTCAATGGAAGTAATGTATCCAGAAGACTTTCATTGTGATTCAGCCGGGAGATTCTTATCGGCCACATCACAAAACCCCCGGGAACACAAGTCCTTCCTCCCTCTTCGCCCATTCACCGACCTTCCAGGCACCGCCACAATCAGGCCTTTGTGGGCTCGGCTTGTCTGTCATCTCCCTGGTTCTGTTGATATGGGCCTCGTGCTGAGAGCGCCGCTCTCCCTCATACACTGCACCAAGCGCCGGCTAATTGAGCTTGTCAAGCCAGAACCTGTTAGTGTGCTGATAAGAAGGTATTTGACCCCTTCGGAGGCCACTGGTGGTTCTCTACACCAGAGGTCCCCAACCTTTTTTGCACCACGGACCGGTTTCATGTAAGACAATATTTTCACGGACCGGCCTTCAAGGTGTGGCGGATAAACACTACGAAATAAAATGATACGATCGGCATTAAAACAAATATAAAATGCATAAATAAATACAACTCACAATAACGCTGAAGGATGTGTGAAATTGAAGCAGGGTTTTCAGTGCTTTAGTGGTGATCTCAGGATACTCAGCCTGGATTTTAATCCAAAGCACCAGCAGAGTTGTTGTCTCAAACATACTTTTAAGGCCCTCGTCATTTACAATCTCCAGCAGTTGATCTTCCTCTGTCGCCACATATTCTGTAGAGCGGGCTTGGCACGTCAGAAATACTCCTGATATTTAGCGTCTTGCCATGTGTCGAGAGGCACCGGCGGATGAAATTGCGAGAGAATCCGGTCATTTTTCAAAATAAAACTTGTTTCAGACTCTGATAATCAATAAAACTGAAATAATATAATATTTATTCTTTCTGTGCGGCCCGGTACCGTTGGTCCTTTCTCAGCCAGCGGGTAGACAATGAAAATCATCTCTGTCTATACTTGTTTTGTTTTTTTATTGCCTCTTATAAAACACCTGGTCTGTTGGCACTGGAACGGTGAGTTGGGCACGTTAATATTAATCTGGCTTCCAGACACCACATTGACAGTAAATATTAGGGCAGATTCTCATCGTGCCAGTTAGATTGGACCTCTGATACACTCATCAAAGGCTGTTGTTGCAGTCAAAGGAAAGAGCCCTTAAAAATCACCACCATGCAGAACTGCAAGTAAAGACTCTCCTTACTCTTTGATCGATTGCTTATGCCTCCGGTTAAGGGGAGTTGGCAGAGGTCCACGAATCGAAGGTCTTGGATGGATGCCCTTCCTATTTCCTCATCAAACTTCCAGGCAGCAAAGCAAGACTCACCGTGCCCCTCCTCTTTTATCATCATCTGCGCCAGAACCTGCGGAAATAGTTTTTGCACATCATTTTCCCCAATTTATTCTGATGTGTTTGCAGCAGGGGATGATCGGGGTTTAGGAAACCCAAACCATTAAGAACACACATGTTCCACAAATGAACTAAAGTCCTGTCTGGCTCTTTCCTGAAAACCACACCTGGTATTTGCAGCCAGGTTGAAATACGTGTAAAGATTATTTTTTTGCACAAGGCATTTCATCCAGGTCTGCTTCGGATGGGGATTTTCGTGTGCAACTGACATGACCCCCCACTAGCCTCCCTGGGATAATCCTGCTGCCTCCAGGAACCCAAGACTAATCTGCCAGTCTCCTTTTTTTGCAAGCCCTCACTCATTCCAAGCTGCCTTAAATTTCTATAAATCCTTCACAAACATTTAGCAACCATCACGGCCACGAAACTGGCCGCCAATTTGTGTTTGTTTACAGTTGAATAGTTCCTACCTACCCTCCTCTGTTTTACATTGCTGGTTTGCAGAGGGAACACACACAGACACAGTTGTGATGACTCACATCCCTTCCAGCTTATGAGTAAATACAGTAGCTTTCCCCAGAAGGTAGAGGCGTGGATTCAACCATTATATTTTTTACAATGACCTTTTCAGCACCTCAGCATTACCATCAAAGATGATATGTGCCGGCCTGTATGGATATGTCAGATATGCTGTACAGGAATGTGCCGAGGTGTGCCGAGGGGAGAGCTATGCCTTCAGGCTAGGTGGGTTGCATTAAGGTTATATGCGCATGTGTGTGTGACATGTATGACTCGTGAATTTTAGTCATACGACTAATCCAGTCTGACTGAGAATGTTCGACATGTCGGCCACACCAGAGACGCTCCAGCGCTCATTAAGTATTGATTAATGACCCCATCAAGCAGCCGACAAAGTGAACAAAGAGCACTTTCCTAAGGTTTACATATACCGTGCGTAAAACCACCAAGCTATTAGCAGGGGTGTGACAAAACAAACAATTCAAACTGTCAAGTAAGTTTACTACGTGAAGTTCTTCATTAAGGGTTTAACTGTAGAACACGTTTAACATCACATTGAGGCTGAAGTTAATCTTTTGGCCCGGCAAGAAAAAAGAAAAGAAAATCCGAAATTTACAGAAAAATAAACCGTTGCTTCCTCCCTCCCTTAAATCCCAGAAACTACTGATTAGAAATCAATGCAAAACAGTTGAAGTTGAATGCATTTTGTCATTTTAAATAACAGCATAGTGCGGAAACTTTAGGTTCACCTAGGAGACTGCTGCTCGTGATGCTTTGGAACAAAGTACTTTTTCTGCCTTTTTTTTTTTGTTTTGTTTCAATTTTGTAGTAATTTTAAGCCAAACAAAGTGTTTGAAACAGCAACCAAAACACGTTTTTCCTTGTGACGCAGTTGAGAGTGCAGTTTACTTGGATGGTGATTTTGTAAGAGGCATGGTTGCAGGCAGCCTAGACTATAACACATATCCATGTTTTTATGGTTATCCTTTGATGATTCTTTTATCTGCTCATTTGTAAAGCTCTTTGAATTGCAGTAGCGGTATGAATCATGCTATATAAATAAACTGGCCTTGCACCTGCACTCTCTCTGCTACTATGACACAGCATACCTGGGTATGGCAGGGAAACAAGGGAGATGCATTTTGCCCCCCCCCTCATATAACTACAGATACCTCACATCCACACAGTCCAATGACACATAAACAGTACTCCCTGCTCCTTGTTCAGAATGTCAGTTAATGCTTCTATCTATAAAGATCCAACAGGTCCAAAAACTCAGCAGGTAATTTCATATTATATGAATATACATAACGAAAAGACATCTGTATGATTTCCACCTGTAGCTCATTCACACTGACTTTTGCCATTGGCAGATACCGTGTGGGGAGATGAGGAAACATCTTACCACCCAATCGCTACTTCGTCTCCACTTCATCTATTGGAAATATGACTTATTTTGCCCATCTTTAGAAAGATATTAACATCCTCCTGCCTCTCTAGTTTCATTGTTTTAAATGTATTTGCAGTTCCATGAAGCCTTTGAAACTTTATCATGGCGATAAAGTGTGTTGAGCGGTGGAGAGTAATGTATGACTCATGTCAGGGCTTTGTATGAATCAATACCTGGACTGTGTTTGTAAGGAGCGCACATGGAGGGAAATGACTGCACAGCACACAAAGCAATATTCTTATAGGGCAGCCATTTTGGCACGAACCAGGGAGTTGGACTCGAGGAAAATATTGGGCAAAACTCAGCAGCAGCCGAGTTGCCAAGGTAACAGAGGGCTTTGCCTATCCCCCCCCCCCCCCGCCCCCCCGCCCCAGCCTTGGCCCTATCCCTCGCTGTGTGAGCTGGGTACTTAATTTCACTGACCCCCTGGGTCTGCGCTGAACAGCCTCCATTGATTAGGACAAATGGAAGGGAGAGCAGCCAGCCAAGCCCCTCCTCTGTCAGGGTTAAGGACGTGGTCATAGAGGAGGAGGAGACGCAGAGCGGGCAGATGAATAGCTCAGGGATCCCTTGTTTTAGATGAATCAATGACATATTTAAAGGCTAATTAGTCGATCTATTCACTCACTTTACATTTGCCGGGGCCACCACCTCACTCTGCAGCCATGATTGGGCTATCTAATGTATTCCACCTCTAAATAGCAGCCATTAAAGCCTTCAAATGAATGTCCTCCCAACAATACCAGCCTTTTCAGGCGCAGGTGTAATAGTGAAGCGAAGTGGTATTTGTGTTTGTATGTTTGTGTGTGTGTGTGTGTGTGTGTGTGCACATGTGTGTTTTAATCCCTTCAGGTTGCATCTTTGAGTGTAGATATTGGGTGCAATCCTCTTTTGGTGGTTTAAGTCTTCCGTGGCTTGTCATGGTTTGAATGAGCTTATTATCCATCTGACGAGATGACCTGATTCAGGTCACATGACCAGAGAGTGGCACACTTTCACCTCGTTTCATTCAGAGCACTTTGCTCGTGCTCACAACACCTGTCGTAGTTGTGGGACAGTTAATAAAACACAAAAAGCTTAAGTTATGAAGTTATAGAAGTTATGTTATTTAAGTATGAAACCAAGAGGGAACCGAACTCCCAATGAATAGTTTTAGCCAGAAGAAACATTTCAATAATTCTTCAGTTTGTGTGCAAACACTTCCCAAGCATGCGTGTGTGTTTCTTGGTTGCATTACAGCTGTTGTTGCTGCTGTCTTGTGGATGGATAACAGAATCCACTCAGACTCCCTGCTGCCTCATTAAATGCTTGTGGTCAGAATAATTAATATCATCTTTAATAAATACACTCCAGGGTGAGATGGCCGGAGATATAAAATCCGTCCTATGAACACGATACTCACGCAGTCCAGCTCAGGTTACTGTTTATCTTCTCGGCTCTGGTTGAGGTGTGTGTGTGTGTGTGTTCTGCGTGTTTGTATATGTGCATTAGAGGGTTACACAGGGACAGTGACAGGATTCAGCACCAGCTGCTCCTTGCAACCCCCCCACACTTCTCCCCTTCCTTCCTCCCCTCAGACTCCCCCTTTTCCTGTAACACCCCGCTTGTCCCTACTGACTGGACAACATGCAGCCCCTTTATGCCACCTGTCCATCAGCCACACTGCACCTTAGGGAGCCTCTGTCGCCGAGCTTGGAGCTGCCGCTTGCTGCCTTTGTTTGGGCTCTGGTAGAGACCCCCTTCTTCTCCCTCTCTCCCCCTCGCTCTCGCACTCTGTCTTGCTCTCTTCTGCTCTCTGTGCTGTCCTTTACAAATACAGACTCGCAGAAAGACACACACATACAGACAAGTGATTGCCTCCGTCAGCTATTTCCTACATCTGCCTCCAGGCACAAAAGACCCCCTCTCTCTCCCCCTCGCTGCCTCCACCACCCCTCCCTCTCCCTGCTTGCGTCTCACCTGTATAGGCCTGGATGCCAGCTGCAAGGGCTGTTGTGTTGGCCGTGAAATGCCGGCTGTTGAACCAGATAGGGAAGATTGAAATCAGCATGAAGCTGATGATTTTTGTACAAATTTTTCCGGCAAGCTCCGAAAACAGTGAGGGCAACTCTACCGAGGTGTGTGTATTTCACGGACTGGGCAGCGTAATCCATCCTGCATTGCTTTCCTATCTCTGCCAAGACGAGCTTGTGAATTCCAGACGTTGCAGCGGGTCACTGAGGTCATCCGTCCTCTCCGTTTCGTCTCGCTTCCTTCCTCCCTCTCTACCTTTAACCCTCCACCTCGTCTCATCGAGCGCTCTCCAGCCATGCAGCCCCCCCCCTGTCATCAGCAGTCTGAGGCTGTGATCAGGGCTGCGAGGTCCGGGTGCAGCCTGCGGAACGGAGCGGGGAAGCTGCCTCACATGGCAATGGCTCCTGTTGCCCTAGCAACTAGCCCGTCCTTGAGGGGAAAAAAGAAGGGCGCATTCGGGGGTTGGGGGAGGCCGAGGCAATGACAGCCCCCCAGTCAAAACTCATGAAGAGTAGAGACACATCGATGTGCGCGTCTAGGAGAGAACGTACAGCAAACGCAGCCCTCTGTGCCTTAAAATACATGTATGAAGAAGAGAGGCTTAGAGAGAGTAGGGATGATGTGGAATGTACGTGAGCGACCGTCCACAGGGGGGGAAATTGGATGTTTTTCAAGGGGAAGAACTCATCATTGCACCCTCAGTACAATCTTGCGGTAAGTGGGTGGGTGTTGCTGTGCTATTTGGCGCATCCTGTGGTGCAGCAGGTGATGTTGTTTCCGTGAGCGTGAGGGTGGGTGGAGGCTGCACACATTCTTTTGTTCGCCTCAACAATGACAGCTTAACACTCTGACATCGGAGTCTCCTCATTTCCTACCTGTTTCAATCTCACCATAGTGTACGCCCCTTCAGGCCCTGCTGTACATGAAAGGACAGCGTTTCCCACCATGGGAAACATCGTGGCCCTCCGAGCACAATCGCTGACGCTCGGTGTCACGTGACAGTGAAAGTTCAGTACGGGTCTCGGCTTTCAGCTCGCTTGCGATGTTAAATAACGCCAAACTGCCTTTTGTCTGGTGGCGAAGAACTTTTACGTAACAGCATGAAGTCCCACAAAGACAGGGGGACATGTCTGGTGGTGGAAGGGTGAACAGAGGCTGTTATTGTGTAAACAGATTTTAAAACAACATGCAATGTGGTTTAATCAAGCCGTGCTAAATCAGGGCCGCAAGGCAATTAATTCTTAATCGTTACACAAAGTTATTGAGCTGAATTAATTTGAATTAGGCTATTTTGTAACCACTGAACACCACGCATACATCTGCTAATTCCGACCCTTATGCAAGCGGCCACAGAAACTTGACTGAATTAATTACACCCTCTGAGGACAGAGATTAGGCAGGACCACGCCATCATTTCAAATTCATTAATTGACATTTTTTGCCCGGCTCTGGTAACGATCTGTCATCACAAATAATGGAATACAGTGCAGCTAGTCCCCAACGCGCTGCGGTTCCCGAAGGTTGACAAGCCGTCTCAAATGGAGATTAATGCCGACAAAGAGACCTGCCTCCTGCCACACCCCGGCCATCTGCAGGCCGGTGTACGGAAAGGGGGTCCGCCGGCAAACCTGATTGGACCCCCACATCCTCCGGAGAGCAAGCTGTCAAGTGGGCGGCCCGCACAAAATGACCCTTTCCTCTTGATTCCCCTCTACCGCCCACCGGCCTCGTCCATGTTCCTGCCCTGTGCGTGTATGTGTTGGCTCAGAAGCCTGTAATTTCACCATTCCACATTTGACCCCCCCCCCCCCCTTGTGCTGGAAAAAAGTGGGAGAAGAAGAAGAAGAAGAAAAAAGGAAGCGCAGTGAAAATTCCAGACGTTATTACTGTGCTGCATGCACGGCTCCAGTGATGCTCTCCTTTCATCTCTGTTTCCTCCTCTGTTGACAGATGGTAGTTATCAGACAGTATGGAAATACTGCGGTTAAGATAGTTTTCACTGATTTTTTTTTTTTTCTTTGGTATTTATGACCTGATGATCATCATGAGAGCGCTGTGGTCTTGAACAGAGGGCCCGCTCTGCCAGCGTTGCGCTCTTGAATCAAGAGCGTAACGTTTGCCACATGGGGAGGAATGACGCACTATCTCCGGGCAGCGAGAGTGTTTCGGGTGGCGCGGTCGCTCGCTGCGCGTACGCCTGCTTCAGTGCAATATAACGCACCAGAGTGCTGACGTACGACTACAGGGATTAACTCGATCAACAGCACATTAATTGCCTTAATCGCTTCAGGCATTCATCAAGCAGACATGCCAAACGTACACCACCTGCAGCTCCTCAAATGTGAAATTTGTTTTCTGTTTTAAATCATTTTAGACTGAATCTTTTGGGAGTTTCGGACTGTTGGACAAGCAGTTTGAAGACTCGTTTAGCGTTTGGGAAACTCTCATCGGCGTTTCAATCTCAATCTAACAACAATATTAAATATAAATATGGTTGCTTGCAGCCCTAGTTGCATATATGTGCTTCAATTTCACAGTATTTGTTTTTTTTTGCCCCGTTGCTCGCTGGCGTTATTTACGGCCAGCGTTAAGGAGATAAGAAGGAATAAGGTCAGTTAGTGGGAAATTAATTTGCACCAGTTGTTACATGACTAATATTTCCCTTACAGAGTATTTTTAGCTGCTACTGCTCCACACTTCTCGTTGTCCTTGTAAATACCAAAGCGTGTATATGTGCCACGTATATGAGCTTAAGCCCCTGCTGTATGAGCTGAAATTGTCCTCTGGCCAGCAGCCAGATGGGGTTTATTAGCAGCCTTCTCCTTTTATGGTGCTTATTTATGTGTTGATGTACCTGTATCGGAAGAAGATGGAATTAAATGAGCTCTAGG
Source organism: Pholis gunnellus (assembly GCF_910591455.1). Taxonomy (NCBI): domain Eukaryota; kingdom Metazoa; phylum Chordata; class Actinopteri; order Perciformes; family Pholidae; genus Pholis; species Pholis gunnellus. Next base: position 6,360,168 of record NC_136529.1, on the reverse strand, counting down.
TGCCAGCGTGTGACGTGTGCAGTGCAATGTGTTTTCGGGTGTGTGCACACGTTTGTGTGTTTGCTGTGAGCCTGAGCCCTCCCGAGGACCCTGCGCCCTCGGAGCTCATTTCCCAGGTGTCCCACATTTCCGGCTAATCCGCTGCTCACTTTGGCTCCTAATCTGTCTCGGAGGAGGCTGCTGGGGGGCGGATTTGGGGAGGCGGGGGGGGGATGTGAGCTCTGTGACGACTGCAGAGGAGATGCAGCTTAGAGCAGAAAATGCTGAGAGACACCGAGGGAAAAGTCACCTCCCCGATCATCTCCCTGTCCCTCCACACAAGTCCCTGACTGTACACGAACACGCGTTCACACAGTGACGCACGTCTGGGTCAGTAAGCGTGTGTGCATGTGTGTGTGTGTGTGAAAAGCTGACTTCTGGGCGAGTCCGGGAGTCTTTCAGCATTGATTTTGGGCATTTTTCCCAGCTTGAAGTCGGAGATTGGCCACTAAAGTTAATGGAGTAAAGAATGGAAACTAATCATTAAGTAACTGCAATGTTTTTCCTTTCATTGGGTAAGACCGTGAAAGTGCCCGGGTCCTTTTTTGTTAGTTACTTGTTAAAGTGATCTGGTAATGCAGTGCTGCGTCTCAGTTACAAATGTTGAACATTTTCCTAGAAAAGAACCTCTTTAATGACCCCGGGCTCTCCTTGAGTCTGATTTACACCTTGTAGGTCATCACTGGTCACCCTCGCTCGCTGGCACTGTCCTGGCTTACAGCGCGGGAGGAGCCACACTAGAGTCCCAGACCTGTTAATTGCACCAGACATGGAAACCTAGAGGGAGAAATTAATATCTCATTTGTGCGCCCGTGTGTGTGTGTGTGTGTGGTGTGGGGTGAAGCAAATGCCAGTTGCCTAATAGCTTTCGCACAAGCCTGATTGAATTAGATGGCGAGGAGGACCGCGGTCCTAATTGAATTGCGGGGACACTGTGTTGCAAACAGTGCTAGCTTGTGTTCCCTATGGAAGGGCTGAGGCAAGAGGGGGGGGGGGGGACATACAACTCGTGGCTGCTCTCCTCTGGTTAATCTGTGGCCATGACCGTTTCACAAGGTTACGCTCTACTTAGATGTGACTGGCTCAAAGGCTGGGTCTGTAGTTGTGGTGGCGTATAGGGGAAGTAAATCGACAGCAACTACAAAAAGCTAACCGGTTGTCTAAATCTCAATCCCCCCCCCCCCCCCCCCCCCCCCCCCCTCGAGGAACACAGCGGTCCATCTCGTAAAAGAAACGCTTCGCGTCACGATAGCCTCTGATCCGTCCCCGCGGTGGTTAGTATAAATAACTTTTAACAGGCGGCACCAAAGCAAATAGAGGCCCGAACTTGTACGCTGTAGCGGCCTCTTTGGTCACAATGGAATACAGGGAAACACCCAGCATCCGCACACACACACACACACACACACGATCCCTCTGTCGCTGGCCATTTTCACCGCTTTCAGCACTTTTTCCTGCTGTGCTCACAAAACCTAGCACCTCTGATTTTTTTTTTTTCCTTTTGTACCCCTCCAGCCTTTTCTCTTTCACACCACACACACACACACCCACACATACACCTTGCCTGTCTTTTGTCTCCCTTGGCTCTTCTTTAATGATGTGTTCATTTAATAGTTTTGAGGGGGAGGGCGGGTTTGATCATGAACAGGGGTTGTTGTTGCTGTGATGCCCCAGACTGCTGGACAAAGAGTCTCTCTGTCGGGCGGTGTGGATGCAGATGGTGGGTGAAAGAGACTGGATGAGTGTTGGGCTATTTTTTTATTTTTGGGAGGGAGGGGGGGGGGGGGGTTCTGCCCCTTTTCCCCTATAGGTGTGGCCTCAGGCTGGATTACCTGGTTCCAGCCAGCTGATTGTCTGGTTGTGCTCGCACAGCATCCAAAACTGCCCAGGCGGCCATGATGGAAATGTCAAATGCCCAGTCTTTGTTTGCCCTCGCTCTGTGTGTTATTTGTGTGCGCGTGACTGCTGATTTTGGTCAGAGGAGCCCGAATCACAGGGAGTGTTTCCAGTAGCTGCTCACGTCGAAAAAAAAGAAGAAGAAAAAACCCTCCCTGCTTCTCTTTCTGTCTCTCTGTCTCTTTCATCTGTCTCTTTGTGCGCTCCTCCTCTCTTCACACACACATAAATAGCACACAGTCGCACTTGCTTTGCAGGATTCAGGTGGGTTTTTTTCCAGCTGCAGGTCTCGTCTTCGACGTGCTATAAATCTCTCTGGCAGTAATATTCAGGAAACCTTTGAAACAACCAGCAAATTACCTGCTGTAAAAACTGACTAGCACCCTTGCGCAGCGACTCGCCTCTCGCGGTACTATTTTTATTCGGCGAGTCTAGTTAAACCTCTAATTAAAGCTTTTATGTCACTGTATATTATTAAAAGTCGTAAACATTAGACAGACACAAGCAGCTGGGGCTTTGGAATGTGCGCGGGGGAGGTGATATTCAGATTGAGTTTAAAGTGTTGGATTAAAGTAATGGTGCTTAAACGATCAAAAAACAGGAGCAAACCCGACTCGCCGCGCAAGGCTGAAGTTTTCATTCGTTTTCCAAATATGACGTTTAAGAGTGAATATGCCTGCAGTGTCTCTGGAACCCATCTGAGGTGATCTGGACCTTTTGACACGACTACCACTGAATTGATTCTGAAGTGTTTATAAATTCTCTTTCTGTGAGGCATTTGTTCTTGACTTATTGCCACATTTCGTTGTTTGTCCCAGTTCCAGAATCCACGTTTTTAGTCCCCAGAGATGGTGGCACGTTTGTTTGATGATATTAATGTTATTAATAGCAGCGCGTGTTAGTGTGTGTGCGCTTTATATTTCAAGTATGAGAGGCAGGAACAACAGAGGAGCTGTTGTCAATGAATATTCGCGCCGTAATTAACTCTTCTTGCCAGAAGGATTTTTTTGACGTTAGAGGAAACATCCAAAAAAAACAGCCCTTAGCTCTCGCATGTTGAGCAAGACTGCCAGGATGGTGATCAAACAGCTCAACAGCAGCAATCTGGGCAGGCAGGGAGGTAGGGAATTAAAGCTCTGATCTGTTTTTTTTAATCACTGCTCTCCACATCCGACACCAGACAACTTTGCAACTCTTAAAATCTGTCATCTGGGGTATGAAGTGGAAATCCCCCAAATATTTCCCCCAAAATAATGAGCGTGGCCGGGCAGAGAGGGCATGCCGAGACGTATAGGGTCCTATTGAACCGGATGGTTTTCCACAAATACCTTTTGTTGTTTTAACTCCGTGAGGTTCCCAGAAAGCTTCGTGACAAAGGGAAACGCCTCGAATGCCACAAATACCTCAGAGCTTTTAATGACAATGCTGTTTACTTCTCTTTAAGGAACTGTACTTCATCTCGATACTGTGAGCACAACTCATGCGGCACATATTGGACAAAACAAACCACCAATATATAAAACGGAGAGATATCGGTGGGATTTGCCACTTTCCATTTTTGCATTCACGTATGAGCGGCATTTACAAAGTGTGGCAAAAGTAAAAGTAGTAAAAGATTGTCCAAATTTGACACCAATCGTTAAACAATCCCATTCGATATAAAACAACTATTTTTATTTCTTGATTCATTTTTTTTACACTAAATGAATCGTAGTAGACAATAAATGTGCATCTCGGGATGTTCTCATTGTGCCCTCCAACAATTACCACAGCATGTTTCAATACAACCACTGCGGTAGCAAGGCATCGTGGGGCTTTATAGGCGCTTATCAAATGTTATTCATTCCCTTTCCTCCCCACGCAGATTTTGAAGTCACTGCTGTGTTGTTATGCACGGTCTGCCTACTGTGCGCAGCACTGTGCGCACAGTAACACGCCGAATTCCTCTGCTGAAAAAAACTACAAACCCAAACCTCTCCCAAACACAGCCACTCTCCGCCTCACCCCTCTCGTCTCTTTGTTCCCATCTTTACACTTCTCCTCTCTCCTTCCCCCTCCCCTCACCACGTCTTTATGCTGCCTCCTCGCGCTCCCACAGACCTCACTGTGCCGCAGAGGTTCGATGGTAGCTGTTGCCCGGGCCTCTTTCACAGACCCCGTTGACGGGCAGTGTGAATGTCCAGGCCTCATGTTTCGCTCTGCGCCCCCAAAAACCTTTTCCTCCATCAATCATGGGAGAAGAACAACATGTCAGAGCGAATACTTAGTGAGGTGATCTGTAAGATTACTTTAGAATAACTCTTCCTGCCACTGACAACGATGTTTTTTTTCCAAATTGAGTCGATTAGTTGTTTGGTCCATGAAATGTCAGAAAATGGTGAAAAATGACATCATCAAAGTTCTTGTTCAGTCCACAGCTCAAAGATTAGTGTTACAGGAGAGAGAAGCACCAGGAAACACATTTAAGAAGGAAAGATGACTCAAACCCATTCATCTATTATCAAAATAGTTTGATAATCGAACACTATAATCGATAAATCTGCAGACATTTGTGATGATATAACAAAGATAGCAGATGCACAGCTTTATGTGTCGCATGAATAGAAGTAACATGTCAGAGCACACAACTGCAGGTTTGTCATCTCGTCTTTCTCTTGTGCTGAAGTCAAAGATCTTTGGTTAAAGAGAAACCATTTTCAGTAAAGGCACTTCATGTCAAACTACATTCGTAAAGCTGTTTTTAACAAACCCACTCTCCAGTAGTATGGTTTGGGCGATCACATTGAACCACTGGATAGAAAGACAGCTGGACTAATAGAATTTACAAAACTGCAGAAACATATCGGCTCATTGCTTTCTTTTTAAAAAAAGAAAAAGTGTGCGCATGGTTTTGGAATCATTGTAATGGGCAGATTTAGAAGGTGACGGCGCTGAGTCATGTGCTTTGAGTTACAAAGGGGGGAAAAAGAGCATTAATCCCTGGCCTGTAGTTCAGTGGTGTGTCCGTCTAATATAAACATTGGGATTGGACCTGGATTAATTCTGCTCTGTGATTTGGCCTCCTTCAAATGGGAGTTGCAGCTGCAGATGTTTCCATATTCCAGATGCTACAGTTAAGTTGTAATTGCCTGTGCAGCCTCAGAATGAAATAGTGTCTGTATTTTTATTACTTTACGATGTAGAACACTGCGGTCATAGTAAGTTTTTAGAAATGTACAGAAAATGTGTGTGTGTGTGTGGGGGGGGGGGACTGTTCCTAGAATTTTCTTAATCTGCTTAAAAAAACATTCCTATGAAGCGCTTTAACTTAATAAAAATAATAGAAATGTATTTGGAGAAGTACCATAAAATCATGGGAAAGCGGCTTCATTTTGTTTCCTTTTATCGAACGCAGTGCAATCTTGTTCTTTTTCCACTGTTGCTGGAGAAAAACAACAGCACGGACAGACCTGCGGGGGTTTATTTCCAGATATACGCTGTGGGTCCCGTGTGTGAATGTTTCATGTTACTGTACCTCTGTCTCAACACCTCTGCATTTTCTCTTTTATCGGCGCGGGGCAGGTGGTAAGCCGCGTTACCTCGAGCTAAACCATAGCTGCTTTGGCCCAAAGATAGATCAAATAAAATAAAAAAGCTCTTGACATGGTGCAGGTGCAAAATGCTGAAAAACAGTTACTTTTTTGGCAGTGAAGGTTTAGGCGGTATGTGACTCAGGAGAAGATGAGGGGATTTCACAGCTAAGCTAGTTTGTTTATCACTGGTGGATGCTCATGGCAGACGTACAAACAGGTTCTCCTCATACACAGCCCCGCCATTCACCCACACGCAGAGCCAGATGCATGTAGAGTATTTAATGGCAGCTGCGGCGTGTCTCTAGCATGAATGTAAGTTCCCTCCCAGGTTTCCACAGTTGCCTTTAAAAGGGCTCTTAACAGAGTGAAGGGTACATCCAGATTTCTCGAGCAAGTGGAGCATGGTGAATAATTCAAAGCAAGCTGACAACATGTTGCCACGTCTTACAGTTGCCTCACATGCGAGGCTTCACGGCTGTGTATTTATATGACGGTGCTGCGCTGATGTATATGTTGGACGTCTCTTGCAACGCGAGATGTCACCAGGAAAAATGAAAGAATGGAAAGAATGTCAAACTTTACATTTCTCGTGCTCGTATGTATTTATACAGTGTGAATACATACAAGTTAATGAATCAAAAAATAAAACAGCAGTTGAAGCCCTTATACCGTTCCATTGTATTGTTCTGCTGCTGTTGTACTATGAATTATGTTGTTTGTTTTTGATTTGATTGCAATCCGACGCTGACATTCTCGTGGTGGTCCTCATAGCATCTTATATCCTCACACAGCACCCTTTACGTTGCCTTGTTGCTTAACCATCCCTCCATTTAATAAGACTTTGTCCACTGAGCTCCACTTCTCTGGATTAATCTCCCGCTGCACAAAGTTGATACTTTAGAATCCAGACTGAAAAAACTTCTCTTGACCTCTTTTAATTTCACCGGCTGACAATCCGAATCACTGATTGCTTTCCTCGCCCAATACAGACAGAGATCATACAGTATCTGTTTTAAAAAAAATGAACTAACCCCATCCTTGTTTTTCTGTGTATGTGTGTGTACTTTAAATGCAATATCCTTTGTTTTATTTTCCTACTGACTTGTTCAATGTACAGAGACTCTCTGGGGGATGGGCACTTTAAAATAAACAGATTCATTGACATTCTCTGTGCTTTATTCAGAATTCTCACACGTGTCCTCCTCTTTCTTTCAGCCTGTCCGTCGGGCTTTTTCAAACCGACACAGAAAGACGAACCCTGCATGCAGTGTCCCATCAACAGCCGCACCACCAGCGAAGGCGCCATGAACTGCGTCTGCCGCAACGGATTCTACCGCACCGACTCCGATCCTCTCCAGATGCCGTGCACAAGTACGTACGGCGCTCCGGTTCTTAAGTGTGAACTTTAACTTGCACTTCGAAGAAAATAGAAACACAACCCACAAAGTACACGGACATGAATACGTACCCACAAAGTCTTTGATTTCAAATATGGACTTTTTTTTGGCACATACACATTTCACACCCGCAAGCAGAAGAGGCCCCGGAGATCAAAGGACAGTGGTAGTCTGTGTAACTCCAAACAGAGAAATCCTGTCAGAGATGTCCCTCACACAAACGCGACGCTGACATGCCCATAGTGTGGCTGTCCACAGATCCGACCCGACACACAGGGCTCGGCTGCTCCTCCTCAACATCACACAGCCAGACCAGAGGTTACTGGGCCAGGGCGCGTTGTTCTGTGAGGGGGCAGCCTCGGAGAATGAGCCCGGGCGAGAATCTCTCTTGTCATGCCAATGAAGCTGTTTGAATTTGAATTTGAATTTGAGGCTGACACCGAAGTTCAGAGAGAGAGAGAGAGAAAGAGAGAGAGAGAGGCGGAAGGATAGACCAAAGCAAAAGTGAGGGGGGGGGGGGGGGAAGCATGAGGGAAAAGGAATGAAGGAGAAGCAATTTGAGAGGGATGGAGAGGGGATGTGTGTATGTGAGAAAGACAAAAGGATCAGTGCATAGAGTGCGGTCTTACTAAAACAAAACAGGGGTGAGTGAGAGAAAAAAAAAAAAGAAGCTCCTTTCAACGTTTGGGTCGTGTTTTTTTCCCCTCACTCTCCCTCTCTGCCTGTTGAAAGGGAGCGAGGAGGGAAAAGATTTGATGCTCTCCAACAAAGGACATTTGCATAAGCCTGGCTCTGGGAGTCGAGCAGCTGTTGTGAATGAGAAAGCAGCAGCGTCACGTCACTCGTATTAAGCGCAGCAGGGCCCAGGCCTGATTAAAGCAAGGGAATGGGCCCATCAGAGCCCGCCAGCTCATGGGGGGCCAGCTCATCCCCCCATGAAGGAGATGCCAAGGAGGAGTTATGTTTCCATGTATGAGAGACACCAAGAAGGGCACTCCAAACGGGCCTCCTTCCAGAGCCGGAGATCTGTTAATTGCTGCCAATTAAAGAGGAGGTTAACTAAGAAGTGATCGATTCAGATTTAGGATGTGGTGGGCGGAGTGGAGCTGTTTATCCCATTAGTCCTGGAGGCTACGACTTCCATAATTAGGCGCACATGGCTGTAAAGGGTAAACACTTCCCATTGTTTGTTTGTTGGGCCCGTCACTCAACATGCTGCACCATGTGGAAAGTTTCCACCCTGCGATGCCTACAGCCCGCTCAGAATGTCTCAGTGGGAGAAACGCTAGGTTTCCCTCCGCTGCAGTAACTCTATACGACGCTCCTCGAGAAGGCTGTCAGGAGTAGATGCTAAGAAAACAGAGTGACACCAGCGTGGAGAATGAGAGAGTGTGAACAGGCGTCCCGAGGGAAGCTCAGACGTTCTATAAGAAGCCTTTTAGTGAGCGTGTGGAGTTTCTCTTTACCTGTGTAATTTGAGTAGAGGTGGCAACCATGCCCTCTATGTCATTAAGTACGCAACACAGCACCCATCATAAAATCACAACAATGCAATGGCATGTAGTCCTTTATATATACATTTAAAGCAGCTTCAAGCTAAATGTATAACTTAACAATAGATCACATGACTGCGACTATGTGATAGGGGGTCCCTTGTAGTGACGAAACCACAAAAGGAATTATCAAATTGACCAAGGAGCTTACTTCCCAAAGTGTCGGTGTACCGTTTGAATCACTCAAGTGCTAACATGCAGAATGTCTCTTGTGTCTTTCCAGCCGTCCCCTCAGCTCCACAGACCGTCATCTCCAGTGTGAACGAAACCTCCGTGATGCTGGAGTGGACGCCTCCCCGGGACTCGGGGGGCCGCGAGGACGTCGTCTTCAACATCATCTGCAAGAGCTGCGGCGGCGGCCGGGGAGGCTGCACCCGCTGTGGGGACAACGTTCAGTTTCTGCCCCGTCAGCTGGGCCTGACAGAACCCCGGGTCTACATCAGCGACCTGTTGGCCCACACGCAGTACACGTTTGAGGTGCAGGCTGTCAACGGAGTGTCAGACCAGAGCCCCTACTCCCCTCAGTACGCCTCAGTCAACATCACCACTAACCAGGCTGGTAAGTGGGCCCATCTGTCTTTATGTTCCCCATGTGGTCTCCTCTCCTCTTCTCCTCTCTCCATTCTTTTTCCCCATATCTATTTCTGTGTTGCTCCTCTGCCACTGATGCCCCTCTTCATCACACTCGTTCCTCTCTGAGCACATAATGCACAGCGCATAGACCTCCACTGAGTTGGCTTCTCTCCTCTCCTGCATGGTGATGTATGCAGATTGAGGGCTCTAACACGGGAGGGAGAGTGCCGCTGATGATGTGACAGACAGAATGTGATGGCCTGCTGGTCTCAACAGAGTGACCTCATCACAGGCTAGGTGCTGCCTCTCCTCCACTTCATCTGCTGTTCAGTGATTACTGCTCCATTTCCATCCACCTACTTGATTGTACAATAGTGCTACAGTACATTAGGAGGATTAAAAACGTAAGCATGGTATATAGGTATATGCGCACAGTGTGTGAGCTGCCTTGTAAAGTAAACACTACTTTAAAGAAGCTAGTGTTCCAGTTTTTTTCCCGAGGTATAATGAAAACCAGGTCCTTTTTTTTAATCTGCAGGACCTTCAAGAAATACAACTCAAAATCTCCTTCAATATTTCTTCTCACAACTTTCGGAGCTTTGCATTCTTTCCACTATGGGACCGCGGTCGAAGTCGGACGCATCTCTAATTATTTCACAGAGGCAGCAGCATTGATTTGCGCTTTAATTGTCTCTATGAAACGCATCATTTGGCGTGCCAAGCCTTTCTCCCCGAGCACTGATGAGCGGGGGGGGGGGGGTGGGCTTTATCTTTGCACTGGCTTTGCATCCCATTAGCAACGTACGTAAGTGCCTGTCATGTCGCATCATCCATTCCCCTCCACTGAGGGCAGACTCCTACGACTGAGCTCCCTAAAGGAACGGTTACTGTGGTTTCATTACAACGTACATGTTGGGTTTGGTTTTACTACACTCGCCCTCTCTCATTACTTTCCTCTGGAATTGCCAGATGTCCAGATGCCTACATACAAGCAGTCAAATGGAAAGGGTATACAAGTTGGATGACAACATTTAACAGGAGGTTTTCTACACTTAAAATGACCCATTGTTGCAAACTTCAATGTTTACGGAAATGTGTGTGTGTGTAAGAGCTCCATAAAGCACTCGTTTACTATGCTGGAGCTCCAAGTCGGGCTAGAATGGAGGGCCTTTATTCAAACGGCGACCTCTTTTTATTGTCTGTTTTGATTTGAGTCACTGGTGTGGTGGGTTAATGAGGGCCTGTGAGTGCAGTTAAGCGTTGTAATGAGGCCCCTGCCCCGCTCTTTCTCGCTGGGCCACAATAAGTCTGCCACCCCAACCCTTTGGCTTCTCCTGCTTCCCCCTGCCGTGGGGTCCTGGGCGGAAATTGGGGGGCTCTGCGCCCTCTCCACTGAAGTGCCCGTCACTTTGGATTAGGCAGCGAGGGCTCCCGTCAGAGGGAGCTGTGAAAAGAACTCAACTCTTGCCTGCGCCCACTCTGCCCTCCCACCTCCCCCACCCCCACCCCCATCACCCCGCGAAACCAGGCTCACCCCTGGGACACGGCGTTGCAGTTTGGCGGGGTTGGGGTCACGGGGACCAGGAGCCCATAATTGCATCTGGTTTGTGAGGCTTGGAGGTTACATAAACATCATGTCACCACTAATTACCTCAGGCAGTTCTGTGCCTCGCTCCTACACCGAGAGTGAGTTAGATGAAGAAAACATTTTAAAAATACAAAGTACAAAAACAAAGTGTTTGAAATGTTGTCTGTTGTGTTGATCAATCTCTCAGTAGGCTTTGGTCAGAGGCTGAAAGCAACGAATAAACACGTGAATAGAAAGTAAGTCCCACATCCTGTGTGGAAGTCCGTCCTCAGCTATGACTCGTTGGCGTGCGGGGGGGTGGGGTGGGGGGGTAGTGCGAGACGGGAGCAGAACTTCTCACTCGCCACCATACCCAATCAAGCACCCACCACACTCTATTACCCACAGGGCTTATCCTCCCACTCCGTAGGTGGCTGGCGACGGTTCCTCTGCGATAAAAGGACGTGATTGCCCTGGAAAGTGCGGCGCTTGATTACACACTGTAATGCCACACAAAGGCAGATGCCGCGCTGAAAGGCGCTCCAGCCCGTTTAATAAGCATATGACTAACTCCCCAAAACTTGTGTTGTGTTGATTATGTAGAAGCCTTGAAATGCCCCTCCAAGCCTTTTTTTTTAATACATATAATAATGAGTCACAAGTAAGCCTTTGGCTTTGAGCTGTCTATAAAATGTTTCTCTTTTGCATGACATTTAATGAGCGGAGGGTGCTTTCTGTCAGGGACTGAGGGTGAAAACCATAGAGTGTGTGTGTGTGTGTGTGTCTAGGTCTTACAATGATTTAACTGGTCTGACAGGTGAGAGAGTGGTGACTCAACAAACAGTAGGCGTCAGGTCACACTACAGGGGAGGGAGCACATTTAAATATATTATTGCAGCGATGCATTACAAACATGCGTCGAAAAATGTTCTTCAGTTCAGTGGCTTCATGGTGATCATTTAGGAATGATCCTATTTAAAAGTATTGGACAACATTGCAACGGAAATGTAATGAAATAGTCACCACATTACAGCCTGGAAACTCCTGGCAAGGTGACTCACTAGTCTAGTGGGGCTCTTGTCTTGCAGCATGTTTAGTTCCGGTCATTGAAACAGCGTAGAGTACCCCTCTCTGTGCTTGAAGAACCTGAAGTACCTACATCATCTCAGAGTACACATTCTAACCACTTTACCATTTCAACCCAATTCCTGCGATGTCCTAGTTTTAGAGGCGCTGGATTATTAACACGACATTATCATATGCACAATGAACTATGTTAACAAAAAAGTCCCTGTAGCATTACAAGCTAGCATCATTTCCAAAAAGTAGCATTTTAGGAGGTGCAAAAGTGTAAATCTAGCTATAACGTTATGTCTAAATACATAGAAAATGTGTTTCAGAGTTGCTGGTATTCATACAGTTTACAATGAGAGAGAAATATGTTACGCGAACCAGACGGACATTATTCACAACATTTAGTTTCAAACATGCCTGTTTTTTGCTGATTGCAGCTTTCTGCACACCTGCTCATCCAAAGGACTTCACACTCGACACGGCGCCTCCTTGGGTCAGACACCTCCAGAGTCTGAGGTCAATCAGGGGAAATCAAAGGCCAGACATACAAATATTTGAGTTAAATTGGAATAAAGTTTGGATACTTTGAGGTACTTTGTGTTACTTTTGTTAAAATTGTCAAGATTTACATTTTGACTTCATTCGTCAAGTTTCAGCTCAGATATTCGGATTCTCTCCATTTCATCTCTTCACTCTACGGGTCAGAAATTAGCACTCTAGCAAAAAACTAGCTTGTGTGGTGCAACTGGTTTTAATTAGGTCAACACTGAGTAAACACTTACGTTAGAAAAAGCTTAGATGCAGATTGTGGTTATCGCTAAATATTCAAGTGTACATATATGAAGGCAGTAGAGTTAAGACTATTTTAGTTTTTTAATGGATTACAAAATAACTAATTTCAGTCTGATGCTTTAAATGAAGAAGACAAACACATACTAGCTAACTCATAACGGGACTGCCAGTTATCTGCGAGCTTACTCTGGAGCCGCTGTTTAATCAATGTCAGTGCACAGAGGTGAGATAATTCTGAATTGCACAACAGATGAGTTAGATCCCTCTATATGCTCGTGCCGTATTGCATTCTGTAGTGGTCGGGTGTATTAGATTCCAGAGGACATATTTGTTGAGGCATTTCATTAACTCAAGGTGAGCCACGGCGTCTGCTGCTAATGCCATCCAGAAGCAGACGGACTGAATTGGTTTCTTATCAGGTGAACTGGCCGATTGTGGAAGTGAACCACATTACTCAGAGGGTGCGCGGCGGAGTCGGATGCGTCCCTTTTCATGTGGTCGAGGGGGAGGAAGATTTATGACTTAATTACCTGCCAATTGCCCGGGCCCAGAGTAACCAGGCTACCGGGGGCTCTGCCGCTCCACCGGGCCCCGTGGTGTGAAAAGCCGTGGTGCCGAGCCAGGTGGGACTGCCAAAATGTGTCCATACACCAGCCAGCCAAATGTGGCTACTACACTGTTGACTTTAGGCCAGTGTCACCGGTTGAAAAAAAAGAGGAGATTATATGTGGTGCAATGGCACATTCATGGCAGCGAATGCAGGGGCGACAATATCGACATGAAGTCATTAGCATGTAAAAGATAATTATGGCAGAAGATGAATTTGACCTATTGTGAGTGAATATATATATATAGACTTTAAAAATAAAGCGATATGAACAAGTTCAGGCTGCTGTACCATCAGCAACATTCAGCTCTCAATGCATGAGAGCGATAAAGAGGGTTGAGAGACAGAGAGTCAGACAGGGACCACCGGCGTACATGACTGCGTGACAGTGACAGAAGGCGTTAAGAAGGACACATATGGTGGGTGCCTGGTGTAGGTCAGCCATGGCAGACAGACAGGAGGCCCCAGCATGCACCTGGAGCCCAGCACTGACGGAGCCTTGAGACGAGGCCACACTGGTAATCAGCCGGTCACACACACACACACACACACCGTCTTCATGCTGCTGTCAATACGGAGCAACCTGTTTACAAAGACCCGCCCAGAAGAGCGCTGCAGCAGAGAGAGTGAGATAAGCGTGCAGTAAGCATCCTGAAGGTTTTTGACAGCGCGGCGCATCAGATGACTTTAAATAACCTATCAACGCGATATGAATTTAATCAGGACTCCCCACGAGAGAATTAGCACACGATTTGTCAAAATGAGTTCACTAATTGATCACTGATAAATCATTCAGTGACTTCCTGTGCACAGTATATGGATCTCTTCCTTCAGGATGAGATCCGCGGGCTCAGGCCCGTGCAGGGAGGAGAGGAATAGAGTATGCACATCGCCTGTGTGCTAATCTAGGTTAAAAGGACATGATCTCTCGCCCCAGTGGGCTATCAGAGGGAACATAATGTGAACCCTACAATTCATTATTGTTGAGTGCATTAGCTGTGGATTTAAAAGCCTGAATAATTCGACGCAGTTATTTATTTACTCTGTACATACAAGAGGATCACGACGATCCAAAAAATAAAGAAAGAGATAATAAATAAAAGGTGATGAAGCAAAAAGGGGTCTTGACCCAATCAGCACGGGGGTGTTAGATTTATAGAGTTGTATATGAACTTTATGGAGTTAACTTCACCAATTAAGAAAATGGATCTGTGATAAACACAATGGCTCCTCTCTCTGTCTCTTTAAGCCTCTCTCTCTCTCTCTCTCCCTCTCTCTCTCTCTCTCTCTTGTTTTCTTTCTCCCCCGTTCTCTTTGCCAAACACACTCTTGAAGTTCAAGTTCCTGTGGTGACATACAGCTCAAGTATTCCTTTAAAGGCGGATGCAAAACAGGGACGTCATTGTCCTGTTTTTTTTTCTGGTTTGAACACGACGAGCTGCCTCCCCCGCCCCCCCACCCCCACCCCCCCTCCCCTCCCCTCCCCTCCCCGCTCCCACTCAGATGTCACTAATGCCTCTCATCTTTTAATGGAGCCTCGATTCACTCGTGTAGATCATCGCGCTGATCATGCGATCTGCATCCACCATCATCCTCTAAAGGTTTCATGTGTAAATTGGGGTCAGGAACTTTATAAGCAGAGATGATCTTTTATAATCCTCGCCATTGTGTGCCAGTCGTTTGCCGCAAACCTCCCAGTGCGTGCATAGACGAGCACGGACTTCCACGTTAAGCCAGAAGTCATCTCTGTGCATTAAAGTCGAACCGGAGCAGATGTGCTACAGGCACCTTCCACGTCTTGATGTTGTTCCTGTTAGCTGCTCGGCAGCGACAGTAGGAGGTGGTGGGACTCCCTAGATATGACATTACTAAATATAATACTCACACTGTGTAATGAGGTGTGTATTTTTACAACACCACACATGAATTGTGTTCCACACACTTGTACGTAGTAGCACATATTCTTGTTAATTTCGCTGCAATTGTCACGTTACCATGGACTGAATCAAGTCAATCCACAATTATATAACAGCTATTCAGCTCTGTTCTGCTCTTGTCAATGTTCTACTTTTTCTTTTCCTCTATCAGTTATTAACTCGATAAAAGTCAACATTTTTGTGCGTGCCACTGACCAAATCAGAGAAAAAAAGAAAGCTGTGGCCCACATTCGTCTTTCCAACAATGGGAAATATTGACATGCAGTCCGTGGTTGGTGGAGTTTTCTTCTCCTCGCAGATGCCAGTTTTGGAAGTTGTTTTGAATGCAGACAAACAGCTTGCATATTAAACAGAATCCAGTCTCCCCCAGAGCTGTGTGAGGAAAGATCCTCATTCCACATCAGCTCAAACATTGTGTCTGTTCAGACCAAATCGCCCCCCGAGAGACTAAAAGACTACAGCAGACTGTTGTGTCTTAAGTATTGTTACAATCTGTCTTTCACAAGGTTTTGTTCGAGAACTTACTAACTTTATTGTATTCAAATAAACTTTTCAAGAACCATAATCTGGTCCATGTTAGACAATCACTAAAAAAACGTTGGTTTGGTTTATTGAAAACTGATATATATATTAAATACAACATATGGACGGGATGAACAGAAGTCTTTTATCAAGCTGTAGTACACTGTGCAGGTTCTTGTTAGACGTTTTGACCATCCATCAATCGGATGAATATCACTTAAACCACACAAGAACCATGTGTTTTTGTGTGGAAGTCCCGATAGCGTTCACTGCAGTAAAGAACTACATGTACTCTTCAACTATTCGATAATTTAAAAGCTCAGTGGCTCACATACTGAGGGTTGTATTCACCAACAGAACCTCGAAGGAAGCGTACGTTTTAGGATTGCATGATGGCTCAGTTGCTGCAGAGTAACTCTCTCTGCAGCGTTGTCTCCATACATACTTATCATGGTTGGTTTAGATTTAAGCCCTAACCTCTGCAAGCATCTGAAAACTCTTCAAGCCCCTGAAGTGCCTATTTTATAATTAACTTATGGTGTGTGTATACGAGTGTATTATAGTCCCCAATCTTTTCCAATGCAGATGGTTTAAAGCTTGATCAACTGAAATCTCACTTTTGTAGCTTTACTGCACTGGAAAATCTTTATAGATGTAAAAACCCACAATCCCTTGCAGCTGGGGAAACAGGGCAGGCTGCCAGCATGCTAAAAGTACATGCAAATACGGGCCTCTCCCTTTAAGACGGCTCGATGTGCCGCTCATAAATGGACGTCGGTCAGGGGAGAGCGGAGCAGCGGCAGCCTGTTTGGGAGGCTGCTTGGTGGAGAACCAGCTGGTTTGGGCCCTTCGGGAGAGACTGCGCCGTGGGGGAACCGTTTTTTTACAATGAAAAAGGAAAAAAGGATTTACGAGCCCTGACCTGTTCTCGCTACCTCCTCCATCTTCTCCAAATCATAGCGTTGCTCTCTGCACCAGAACGTCTAATCATCAGAACCACATGGTTGTAGACACATTAGGATGTTAGAAAGAGACAGATAAAAGGCCTTGAACATTTCTCAGAAGCCTGTGATGCATGCGACAGCAAAAGATGGTGGTTATTCCTTCTTTCTTTTTTTTTAACAAAGCAAAAGGTTTCAAATCATGAGGTGGTGTTGTCTCACCTGCAGAGAATAAAAGACACTATTTGGATTGCCGTAACTTCCCCACCGCCGCTCCTCCAAGCACAGCTCGGTGTGACGGTTACTGTTGGTGTCTTCAGGTCCTGGAGCACCTGAACGCCCCCCCCCCCCCCCCCCCCCCCCCCCCCCTCCCCCACACACACTCCTGAAAGCCTGTCCAAAGAGGGTGTTTTGAACATGGGCACCCATGACTGAGCTCCCTCTGCTGCCATCCAGCCACAATGGTCTCACTTCACCGGCCTGGCTTAATGAATATGCCCATCATGCTCATAGCAGTACTACTTAGTAATGAGGCTTAACAGTAGAACTCCAGCCAAACACAGGACCGGTCAAAGAGGAGGTGGAAAAGCCCACCAAAAGAGTGTCGTGTAATAAAAGATAAGAGGCATAAATTAATGGGACGGATGAAAGCCTTCGCTCCTGTTAAGCAGAAGCACGGCCCATTAAATCGGCTTGGATTTAAATGAGCGGAAATATCTCCGGTACACTCCATCTTTAATTGATTAGGGAAGTCACTAGGTGTTCAAACACAACACGGAGACATCTATTCGAGATGCTGAGCAAAACAGGGCCCTTTGTGTTCTGTGTTGTTGGGCCAAGGCCAGAGCGACATGCTAGAATAGACTCCAAAGCAGCCTTTCATATCAGATCCCAGGCTGGGTAATGATGTGGGGTCCGAAACCTAATTCTTTGACAACAGCTGGGGCCTCCCATCCTCTCACAATCAGGCCATGCGATACACAACCTTGAAAGTTTCAGATGGACACCAAAGCTCCCCCCCCCCCCCCCCCTGGGGCCCCCGGCATATTAAAAGTCTTTATTGTCTTTTTGCAGCTCTTTTTGCAGACATGGATATATTGGAGAAAAGAAATCAAACACAGTCTTTTGGTAGTTGGACTGATGTTGAACACACAATCCCACGTTGAGCACCGTGTGTCTGGGGGAGCGGGGATAATGAAACACCTTTTATGAAACATCAATAATCATCAGTGATTCATCTCCAGCTTTGACATGAGAAATTATGGCTGCGACTCCTCCTCTGCCCTCTCTCTCCCCCTCTCTCCCTCTCTCTCCCTCTCTCTCTCTCTCTCTCTCTCTCCCCCTCTCTCCCTCTCTCCTTCTCTCTCTCTCTCTCTCTCTCTCTCTCTCTCTCTCTCGGTCGTATATGGGAAACTCCTGTTACAGACATGTTCATCAAGGCCATTTATCGTTCCAATTCAGCCATCTAATTTAATTAGGTAAACTTACAATCCCTGTCTTTGTCATCATAACCGCTTCATTGGTTTTAAGGACGTGAATGGAGCAGTCATTGAGGAAACCTATAAATACAGCTTCCTGGTGAAAGTGGAGCTCGCCCACTTTGAACAAATGTATCTGACTTGACATGGTTTATGATTAGCTGGTCTCCAGTATATAAATGACGGGGAAACTTTCTTACATCTTTGTTTTGCATTTCTAATTGTCTTTAATGGGGTGCAATCCACGCGGTTTAAAAATAATCATTGTAACAACAAAGGAACTGGCTTGAAACAACTAAAGCATGCATTCGGCGGCATGACTCTGTGAATAATGTTGACACAATGCAAACCAAGTGTTTACTCAAGCCTGTAAATTATAGATTAAGTTGGGGGGGATGTCTTGGAGTACAATGGAGACTTGTAGATTACTTAAATTAGATGTACGAAAATGGTTTTCATATGTGAGATGTTGACTCGGCGCACCACTGCATTCCACAGCCAATTGGAGGAATGTCAGCTTAGCTTAAAATGCGTGCGCTGAATTGACTTGAAATACTCAACACAGCTGGATTGTGATTTTCTCTACAAGCCGAATGTTTCAACACGTTGAGAATTTACTTTGCACTAAAAAAAAAAAAACATGTCTTCATTTTAGTTTTAGTTTTCCGTCGCACCAAACCTTATCGGGACATGACGACTGCCACCCCGCTGTCTGGAAGTTGTTCTCTAGCAGAAGAAAACCACAGTGTTCTCCTCCAACAGCTTTTCATGTTGGCATGCGTCCATCCTCTGCACATGAATACATGAGCTGCCTTTGTTTCCCTGGCTCTGTATCAGGTTACTAGGCATGGCTGCGCCGTGTGTTTAATGGAAATGCTATGCAGGAAATGGCCATGTGGCAGTGTTGGATATATGTACATCCGTAATGGGATACTCGTGAGCTCCTCTTAGAGTAACTGTTTGCCTTATTAGGCTGTCGTCCTGCGCCTGCAAACAAACTCGTGTGCACAGTGAGATGGCGTCCCGACTGGATACTGTATACATTACCGCACCTCCGGCTCCAGGAAAGCGCCTATGATGTATGCTCTACTGCAGAGTCGCAGGCCATCCTTGTGTAAGTGCTTTGCTGAGATGAAATATGGAACATCTATTTATTATCTGCTGGCAGCAGCACACGACGACATGCTCAGTCTCTTGACCATCAGAGTTTATATGAGACATCATAATTTGTAGCCTGAGGTGGACGCTTCTGTTTGGGTCACAGGGCACGCGAGGCAGTGCTGATTAGCTGATGAGAATGAAGGACTTTTTTTTAAATCATTGGCTCTGACTCACCGTGGTCACTGACAAGCTATATTTTCTCCGCTGCTGAAGGACAGTAGTTGCATGAACAGCGTCCACATTGCAATACAGAGGATTTTAAACCCACACACATGCAGCCTTAGAATCTCTCATTATAGAGGCGTGGCCGTTTGTAATTTCCCAGTCAGTGGATTTTCCGTAGAGAACGCGTGCCGGTGGAGAGACTTCTCTCTTTATTGCTGGGACTCAGGGGAGCCACTGTGCTGCTGGCTGAGGGGCTGCATGTGTGTGCAGCACGGGCCTGTAGGGGATGAGTGTGGGGCTGGGTGTTCATAAATCCTGGCCAGCACCCCTCCTTCTCCGACTCCACAGCCCACCCTACCCTCTCTCACACACACACACACACACACACACACGGAGCGGCTCAGACATAGAGGCCTGCAGGCCTTGCCAGGCTCCCCAGACAGAGCTTTTTATCTTCAGCCTCTCTTAGCTTTACACTGACCCACGGCACCCTGAACTAATCTTAATGGTTGTTGGAGGACGTGAGGTGATCACGCTCCCCTGACCTTAGTGTTGTACTGAAAAGAATGTACCAAGTTTCAGGTCCCAGGGCTATTGTGGGCCACCCATGACGTAACAAGTCTTAACAATTGTGTTCACTTGAATATAAGGGAATAAATTCAAGCAATGAGGTTCAATTATTTGTACTTGTTTTGATGCAAAAAAAAGGAAAAAAGTAACTAAATCCTGAATTTTTTTTTAGACATCGTCACTTGTTTTAAGAAAGTGTATGACCAATACTAAGAGAAAAGCTACTTTTTATTTATTTATTATTTAAGACAGATATAGTGAAAGTAATTTGTTGGCTTTTGTTAACCGGACCATACCAATGGTGTTAGATTTGACCAATCATTTCACAAAAAAATGTTTTCTTCACATTGCAGCCCACAGTTTTCCATTCGTCTTTAGTTTGATGTTCCGTCTTTGAGAGAGATATTGTCTCTGCATTAAAAATCAACTTCAAAGTCGATTCGTAAGGAAATCCATCACAGTCTCACGGCTGGTTTTATTGTGAAGTTGTGTTATCAGTGAGTGGTGCTGCATATGCTGACAAAAGCGAATGGTGTAGTTCGGGATGCTGCAAACTTCAAATGGTAATTATCAGCCAGCAAATGGCTGCGTTAGATATATTCACTGTAAAGGTTGCGGTTCACCAGTTGTCTCACAGATCTTAAAATGTCACAGCATTGTTAACTTGATTTTCAGAGCCCAAGTCAATGTCACCTGGGGACATACTGGTACATAATGCTGTTGTGTTGGCCTATCCAGATAGAGCCAGTTGAAAGTTCAACGTGTTGACTTTTAGATCTTTCTCAAAAAGGCGAAGGGAACCAGCGTGTGCCTGGGAAGTGAACATGAAAAAAATAAATGTTGGCAGTGATTTAAAACATGTGGTTTGTAGCATAGAGACCCTCTGCTACGGTCCTTTAAAGCTGTCATCTCACATTCATAAACAACTCGCAAAGTCAAATTAGAAAGCGGAGGACAAACACGCTGCACCGAAATGATGTGTTGCATTTTGTGACTTGTGATTTGCGCGCGATTCGTTTTGTTTAGTTTGTGTGGCCCACAAAATGGGCTTGCTAGCATGTAATGCACGGTGGTCCCGGCGATTTCAAAATGATTTATTTGGAGACGGTGGTCTGTTATCAGCGGTTTGTCGTGAGTAAATGAATCACGTGAAAATCACAGTTGACACTGGGAAGTCCCGTGAGGCTGCTCATGTGATTTATCCGGTGTTGTAACTTGCCAAACTGCAGTGCACGTCTATGCCGTGAGACTGCAGTACATTACATAGACTTTATGGCATTACGTAGTACATCTTTGCAGAACCCGGTGTTTGTCTCTGAGATTAAAGATGCTGTAAAACTCTCTGTGCGTGACTTGTGGAGTCAGCAGTGAATGATTTGCCTCATCCTTTAACAAACTCTCTTTGTCTCCTCTCTTGCAGCCCCATCCACAGTGTCCATAATGCACCAGGTCAGTCGCACGGTGGACAGCATCACCCTCTCCTGGTCCCAGCCTGACCAGCCCAACGGAGTCATCCTGGACTATGAGCTGCAGTATTATGAAAAGGTATCAGCGATGCAGCGACACATTGGTCCTCCCAAGCCCTCACTGATCCATATTAACACAAGTTTTACGCTAATGGTACTCTTTTGTTCAGTCGTACATTTAAGTATCCCCTTACACACTCGTTTGCATAACAGCACATCGTAGGAGGCGGGCAGACAGAGCTTCTGAACATTGCTTAGAACTTCTGCTCGTTCTCTTTCAATTATAATCACGGTCAGTCACTGGAGAAGGAAACCGCTCTCAGCCCTGCAGCACGGCCGCAGGGGATTGATGAGCAGAGACTTGCGGTTCAAACAATGCTGCGCCGACTGCTGTAAAAATAGTATTGGAAAGGGCAAGCTCCCGCCGAATCGCCGCACTTTCTCAACAAGAACACTCGCAGTCGCAAATACGCGTTGACTCAATGAACAGTGATCACTAACAAAAAAACAACGCACACAGTCATTCGCAGACGTAGGAACACAATCACAATCACACACTCACACACACACAGCGTTTGTCGAGCTTTCGTCTACATGCTGAGCCGTTCCACTTTTGAGTCTAATTCCCTTTTCTAACACTGCTGGAGAGAGCTGTCAAAACAATTGTCCCGGCCCCTGCTGCGGCTCAGAAGTGCAGCGGGTTGAAGGGAGCAGCTAAAAAAGAGTCCCGGTCTCCGCTGCTCTCAGACCTGTCAGGAGTGCTAGCAGTGAAATGTAGCTCTGATCATCAGAAGGCGCGGCTCAGAAACGCCGCCTGACCTGAAACTGCCACCAAATCTACCTTTTTTTAAAACTGGATCTGCCGGATGTGTGCCTCCCCCACAGCCCCGCAGATCCCATCAAACACAATGCTTTTTTCTTTTGTGCTTCCATTGTGGTTACTGTTGGCGTTTGATAGATAAATGTCGAGATGAGTCTCGCTGCTTTTTCTCCTCCGTACCATGTCTGCTCTCAATATTTCAGTTACAGTGCAGAACAAGATCCCCAGGAGAAGATTTGATCCGTATGCTGTTTGGTGCATTTTCTGCTTAGTAACAAGGCACTTAAAGTATTATTTCCTTATAAATGGCTAAATGATCTATAAAATGATCTATAAAATGACTAAATACTTAAATGGAGTGCTGTGTGTGCTGATACTGTTGCATCATTCCTTCCTCCTGATCTACTGTGTAATTTATTCACGTGGCACATCATAATGGTTGGCCTTTGCAATTGGACTGTAATTACTAATGTGCACAAATTCAACATGTCGTCTTTTTTTCCTTCTCCTAGGACCAGTCGGAATACAACGCTACCGCCATCCGGAGCCAGACCAACACGGTGGTCATCCGCGGCCTCAAGCCAGGGAGCATCTACGTGTTCCAGGTCCGGGCCCGCACCGTGGCCGGCTTTGGACGCTACAGTGGCAAACTGTACTTCCAGACCATGACTGAGGGTGAGAATTCAGCTAATGTTCCCCGGAGCACGCAGAGCTGTTGACGCCTCTCATGCCCCGGGCCCGTCGACACACCCTGTAGTGTAGCATGGATGCAGACAGCTGCCGGGAATGAAAGGAAATCTTGTTGTGGCGTAAACAGTTACAGCACTCCAAAAGCAGACGAGTGGGAAACATCCCACACACATTATACTCGTAATTATTTCAGCATTCATATTTCAGCATTCATGATTTCTTTCCTTTCTGTGGTACACAAATGTCCTATTTTTCCTTGCCAAAGAGCTTTTTGCTCGTTGCCTTGAAGTCAAGGATGAGGTGGAACATGTCTTATCTTTGTACTGTGTACAGGTAGAAGAAGTAACATTCAGTAAACATCAGTCATGGAGGTTAATGTTAGAGCTAAGGTCTGGGTTTTCCCCCCCGCTGCACATCTCATTTCCTTCAGCCTGCAGCGCCCAGGGCCATCATTAGCCTGAACCTTCATACCAACGTCCCTGATGCTGCTACATGCACAGATCCCAGCACTAAAAATATATCACAACTGTAAATATTCAGTAAACCCACCATGTATCAGGCTCACTGTTTTCAGTTTGTGCCGATAATTGTTTCTTTTGTAAAAGAAAAGCAGACCAGTCCAAAGGGATTTTCACCTGGATTTGATGTGCCTATGCAGCCAAAAAGTAGAAGACACTGATTACCATAGTTTGAAGAAAACAATGCACTTTTTGTGATGAGCACAGCTGAAAATGCTGAAGTGAAGGAAGGAAAAAGTGAAGAAGGAAAAAGTTAGCAGAAAGTGAAAATAAGTCTCTTTCACTAAAGGTCAAACCAGTGTTTTCCAAACTTTTCTTTTGGGGACACACTTTTTAAAAATGACAAACCATCGCGACCCAATTCACAATAGGCCTCATCTATAAACAAATGGATTACTGCCAGGTCTGCATCCCCTTTTATTATCTTCAATAGGTAATCCAGCAATTTTGTTGAACCACAACTATGTTTTATGCAAATGTTATTGAAAACATATACAAATGTTAAATACTTTATAAATGAGACCAAACTAATTAAATTGAATCAAATTATTCATTTTTATTTCCTCTCATCAGTAACCAAACAGAATGCACGCTCGTATTTCATATTAGATTCAGTGTTATACGTAGGCTACCAATATCAGAATAATACCAATATTCAGGCTCTCGTTTAAATGTGTTCTGCAAATATAAACGTTAAATAAAAGACGATGGAAAGAATTCTGCAAATTGGATTTGTATGTTTTTTACCCAGTTTTCACAGTTACTCGTGACTCATCGTTTCTTTTGAAGTAGTTTGCTGGTGGTACTTCAGGCCTGCAGTATTTCAGGGTTATAAACGGTGCAGATGGACAGGCGTGTGATAAACCAACAGTCCTCAGCAGAGTTTCGTGCTTTGGTTAAAGACACTTTAGTTTAAAACCCTCGAATTGGCATTCAAAAGCACTGTATCAATATTTCATGAATGCTGCTAAGAGTAGTTAGAATGTTAGTAAAAAACTATATTTATGTATTTGTCAAACACTAAAACTCTTTCTGTGGGCCCCTCAAGTGGATTCTGGTGTATAAACAAATAGTACTTTAACATCGTGAAACACAGTTGTAATTGTATATAATAAGTCTTTAAAAGGAAAACAACATTATTGAGTATTTTTAAACACTTAATGTTCACACCATGCTTTATTTACACCATCCACCATCCACAAGCACATAGAACCACGGGGCATCTCACCGACCCGTATCTGGCAGAAATTGTGCAGTCGTGTGTCATGTGCCGAGCTCAAGAGGAGAGCCTGGCTCTGCCTCCGTGGGCCCGTTCAGTAGCTGGATTCCTGCTCTTGGCTGCCCGCTCAGTCTGGGTCTCGCCCAAACATGCTCTCTCCGCTCACTTCACACGCTTTCTGCCAGATGATTTGTCCATATCCGCGGCGTCTGAGCAC
Source organism: Pholis gunnellus (assembly GCF_910591455.1). NCBI lineage: Eukaryota > Metazoa > Chordata > Actinopteri > Perciformes > Pholidae > Pholis > Pholis gunnellus. Next base: position 6,335,394 of record NC_136529.1, on the reverse strand, counting down.
ATTCAGTGGGCTTTGGGAAAGGGTCCATGCTGCCAGTCAAGATGCCAAGATGATCAGTGGTTCACCCAGCCGTATGTCTGTCTGTCACCCATTGCTCCCTCCATATGTAGTGGCTCAGATGCTTCCCCATATGTTTCAGCGTGTGTGTGTGTGTGTGTGTGTGTGTGTGTGTGTGTGTGCGCATGGCACTTTGTTAATGTACGCGTTTGTTTTTTCTTTCTATAGAGGAATACAACACCAGTATTCAGGAGAAGCTACCGCTCATCATTGGCTCGGCAGCTGCCGGCCTGGTCTTCCTCATCGCTGTGGTCGTCCTCATCATCGTCTGTAACCGGTGAGTCAGTCCTTGTCCCAGTCTTTTTAAAAAACGAGCCTTTGAGCCAATAAAGCAGCTGCACTAGCTGGTAAAGAGGACTCCTCTCCTTCTTTAGCTGCTGTGCTTTTATTCAGGTCTGTTGGCTTGCACTTTTGTATTCTTGTTTGGAGCTGTAAGTCTATTGCCATCCATCTTCCGAACATGGCTCTTGGAGCTGCGTGCAAGTCCACTGAGAGCAAAGAAGAAAGTCTGAATTCCTCGTATGTGTTCACATTCTTGGCCAACAAAGCAGATTCTTATTAAAACTGTAAATGTGAGTTGTAGAGAGGAAACCATCTGGTTTCAAAAGATATTCATTCTTAATAAATTCCAGTCTTTCAACAGAAGAAAAAGTCAACATTGCTCACATTAAAGTTCTGTAGGTGCTCCTGCTCAGCGGGTATCAAATGTTTGTAGCTCTGCCAAGGTCAGAGTTTCACTTCCCACCGGGGCCACTGCTATTAACAGCAGCGCGGCTCCTTTACAGCTTTCTGATTCACACAAGAGATTGTACGAGATGAATTTCCGACTACTAGCAGAACACGTAGATTCCCTCCAGTACATTTGTTTCGTGGACAGTGACGGCTTAATGACATAGACGTTGTGCGCTGCATTGTGGGATCGTTTGGGAACGTCGCCAGGGCAAAATGAAAGAGTGTGTGTGATTGAGAGTTTTGAGAGCCAGTCGGGACAGTTAAGGAAATAAAAAGCTTCTAATGCACTGCGATGGCCAGATCACACAAGTTAAAAAGATATTTTAATATGTCCTCGTCAGGCTGCTCGCCAGTTCAAGCTTGGCTGACAAACTGTGTAGAACTACTATATTATTTTGGCAGTAATGTTACCAAACTGTACCACAATGCATCACACAAAATCCCATCCAGATGAAAATTGGTAATAATGACTTGCTCACCATGTTTACCTACCCATAGTATGAATTTGTGAGATGTAACATCCATTTAGAAACAATTCATGCCGCTAACCAGCTGTTGTGCACTGGAAAGGAAAGGGCAGGTTTGTGTTGTGTGGCTGGCTTCCTTTTCCAAACAAGGAAAACAGAAAAATGCTTTTCCCGGCTCTTCATTTGATCCGTGTCGGTGTATCTTTAGTGTAGGTAGACCCGGGGGCTGTTTGATCTGTGCTGCTGCCCCTCCCTGCTCTCTCTTTTTGAACCGGAGCTAGAGTTCTTTGTCTTTCCCCCCAGGAGGCGTGGCTTTGACCGGACTGATTCAGAGTACACAGACAAACTGCAGCACTACACCAGCGGCCACAGTGAGTAAACCACCACTCCCCTCAGCATCACGCACACCTGTCTCCATAACGACCGTCTCACACAGTCGTCTCCGCTGCCTCACACACACCTGTCTCCATGGCTACCACCTTGCAGGCTGGTGTCCTTGGCTACGGCCCAGCACAGCGCCGCTTCATTTGCCCATCACCCCCCCCTCCTACTTACTAGTAATCCTGCCTGTTGTCTGACTCTGCTCACTCGGAGCCTGGATTTAACCACATCAAAAACCAATGTTCAAGTGTGTGCTCTGTGCATCATCACGTTTCATAGTCAACTAAATCCATTGTGGTCGAAATAGGTCAGTCGTCACTCCCGTTAACGCCATTAGCATGCTAATGCCACATGAGTCATTTGCCATTGTTAAAAAATGTCAAAAGACTCGGTGGATGAATGGAAGCCCTCAATGATGTTCTGTCTTCTTAAGAGTACAGTAGCGAGAGAGCTGAACTGACGATAATGCGGAAACGAAGAGCAGAGGAGTCATTTCACCGTGGCTCCGCCTCAGATATTAAAGCTAATCCATCTTTCTCCTGCATGATTGGAAAAAAACGCAGATCCCACCTCAAGTTTATGACCCCATCTTAATTTGTTTATTTCATTGCGTAATTACTACCCCGCTTCATCCTTTGTATGTTAATTCCCTTCTAAAAAAGGTGAGAGCTTTCCCAATATAATCCGATCACGCTGTGCAAAGAAGTCCAGTCTGTGATCCGGTGAGACGTGTGCCAGTGAGACATTCTGGTATTTCACAGCTATTAGCATCCCGTCCTCACGCCAGTCTCAGTTCAGGCTTCTGCCCTTGTGTTTGGTGGTCTTTGGCATCATAGGAGGGTGGTCTGTTGAACAGTGCTTCGGCTTGGGAAGAGATTTTAGGGTTTTAGTAATGGGGGGGGGGGTTTGCCTGGTCAGATCCTCTCCATCTGTTCATCTCTGCGGCACGTTGCTTCAGCGTTCGTGTGCCAGGTTTTGAGACGGCGCGCATGCTCCTCTGGCTCTGCAGCAGCCCAGGCATGTAGTATCCATTGAAATAGCCTCAGGCCTGATGTGGAGGTGAGAGCCGAATAATCGGATTTAAAACTCAGGACACTTAAGTCCCCGAACACTTAAAGGCCACCTTAAGCCAATTTACCTGGCGTCAGGGCTTAGGAGAGCCAATTTATTTCTTGGGAGTGGAGCTGAGCGATGCTGATATAGGGTCCAGGATTCTCTCCCGAGTGTTAATGGCACTATGACTCACAGCAGATGATATATCTCTATATATTAACGTGCCTTACCACAGCTAAGAAGACTGCAGGTACCATGTCCTTGCTGGCTGAATTGCTGGCTACACACAACTGTAACCACACCATCTTTCAACCTTCACCGTCTGAAAGTCACATAATTGTACAGTAATGTGTGAATGCAAGGTGAATTGATTGTTAATGTGGCTGAATGCGTTGGACTGTCGAGCCCGTAGGAGTGTATAAGCGTGACGACAAAAATCAAATATTACAGAGGCTCTTTCCTTTTTTCCAAGTGACTCCAGGAATGAAGATTTATATTGATCCGTTCACATATGAGGACCCCAACGAGGCTGTGAGGGAGTTTGCCAAGGAGATTGATATATCCTGTGTGAAGATTGAACAGGTCATTGGTGCAGGTAATGGAAAAAATCTCACTGAGACGTGGACGGAATGTAACACTGTAAAGTAGCTCGGGTCTTAGTTGATTTCTAAATACAAATGGAGGAACAAAAACTGCTTGTGTTGCTCACTCATTGTGCTTTGAATTTAATGGCACCATTGCTCTTCACAGGAGAATTCGGAGAGGTGTGCAGCGGTAACCTAAAGCTCCCGGGTAAAAGGGAGATGTTTGTGGCCATAAAAACCCTGAAGTCTGGCTACACTGAAAAACAAAGGCGGGACTTCCTCAGCGAGGCCAGCATCATGGGCCAGTTCGACCATCCTAACATCATCCACCTGGAGGGCGTGGTCACCAAGAGCAGTCCTGTCATGATCACCACCGAGTTCATGGAGAACGGGTCTCTGGACTCCTTCCTCAGAGTGAGCAACCGCATGTTTTGATTATTTGCATTGTATTCTAAGTCTCACCTAGAACACGGACCTTTTGTAGAAAACATCTTACAATTTATTTGAACCAATCCTGCAGTTTTAATTTGCAGTGGTCTACTAACAAGATCTGAAGACTCCTTCAAAGTGCAATTTTGACATAAAAAAGATGGATTGTTCCGCCAGAGCAGCACTTAACTTTAGTTATTAGGACAGCTGACAAACATGGATTCATATCCTCGTTGCACACACACACACACATATTGGTCCAGTAATTAGACTTGGTTTATACACTCATGCACAGTAATCCCACTTCAAGCAAACATTATTCACAGAGTCTTGTCAATCATGAGTTCCTCAGAGGTATTCTCGGTCTATGCAGTAATGCTTCTCTATTAACACTCAGATGTCTGTGATCCCCCTGTATTGATATATTTCATGTTCTCTATACATTTCATATTTTCCTCCTCGTTTGCTCGTTAGAGTCCAGGACTTAGGATTCTCTTTGATGTTTCCCTCGTTTATTTCACTGCACATTTCGTCCACTGCTGATTGTGCAGCACTGGATGTGGATGCATGTCAGAAACACACACTCGTTTTCCCCCCTCACAAGAAATATGCAGAGATCAGAAGTTCATGGGATTTTTAATTTTCATAATGCAACCAGAGAGAGATATTACAGTGAAGCGACCATGCTCCCCCATTTATGACCCGCATAAATAATTTAAATAATTTAAATTGAGATGTCAGATGTTTAAAAATGAATCTGCCTCTAAGATGAGATGTCACACGGCCTTTCACCATCTATCTTGGGATGTTAGAGAAATGCAAACTTTATTTTTTTTCTTATATGACTTTTTGGTGTGCTTTCATGCTCACTAATAACTCTCTTCACATTTTTGGAAGGAGCAGCAAAGGGCCTCTGATTTATGGAAATTGGGGATGTAGTATCTCTGGCAGAAATAGTGAGACTGCCACATTATAAATGAACTGAAGCCATTGGCTTTCCTGAAGTTATGCATTATAGCACAATCGCACTGTACAATAGAAAGTTCTCGTTTTTGGCCACACATGTAGCAGACAGTAAATAATTCACACAGTGAATAAGAACCATTACATTTCATGTGAATGACTGTTTTCAGGCGATTTAATGACGCTGTTCAGTTCTTCAATTACAGTCTCTACCTCATTCGACGAGTTCCCCCAGTTTAATACCCACCGTGATAGTCAGTTTAAGCCCTCTGCTGCAAGCCTACATCAAAACCCCTCAAGAAGAAGACGTGCAGGCTCCCGTCAGCACACTGCTCAGACTCTGCCTTTATTTGCATTCTGCCTCCGACCTCAGAGACACAAAGCATCAGCTCTTTTTCGGAATTTGATCTCGCGGTGAAGGGTGTTTGTGTATATGTAGATGTTTGCTAAGCATATTTGACTGCACATTGTATTCAAAACAACGGGGGAACCTCTGCGGCACCTCACGGTGACAGTTTATGACAACAATTGCTGACAGCGTCGAAGCCTCTGAACAGGGGTTTGTGTCTTCTCTGAGGTGATTGGTGGGCGGGTGTTTAAAATGGTCACTGGAGTCTGTGCCGAGCTGCCTGCCGGAGGATCGTCTCCCCCCGCTGCCTCCTGCAGAAAAACCTGCTGGGTACAAAGAGAATAGATCGATGGGAGCTGAACTGCTCTCTGGAACCAAACTACAAGCAGCGAAAGAGAAATAGAGCTGCGAGTTCAAGCCCTTGTTCTATTCCCAAAATCCAAAAAGGCAGAAGGGAGCGGCTTCACAAAGCTCCTTAAGCTGGTTTAATTCTGTCTAAAGAAGGAGTGAGACCAGTCACACACTTGCTTCATCATCACAATGTAAGCAGCCTTTCAGTAAATGCACACTCTTAAGTCCCATTTCTTGGCATTTGGGGAAATGTTTCAACAGCTTCATTAATAATATCCAGCAAGTTTGGAGATGTTTGGTTAAATTCGTGCCAGACCCAAGTACGTGTTTGGAACTAGTGGCGCCCCCTATTGAGAGATTTCTAAATAGTTTTACACACGTGGGTCAATATTGTCATGAAACATATCCTGTTAGTTTTGTACTGATTGGACAAACAATTTATGATTTATAGTCTGATGTGTGTCGTGCCACACTAACTTTTTGCATTTGTTGCGCCCCTAGTGGTTTTGAATAAAACTCACAGGTGGTTTTGCTCGTTAATTACAGCGCCACCACATGGCCGATTGGAGTCCTATTTCTTAGGAAGCACCTGCACATTATTTCCAGTCCGTCTTTGAAATAAAACATCATCGACATACAAATAAATCACGCTAGACCTTTTATTCACACAGCTCTACACAGCTCCTAGGTTTATTCTTCCACTCAACTTGACCTCAAAGAAAGACTTTGGAAGAATCTTTCCAATTAAAATAAATGCAAGCACACAGATTCCTCCAGGTTGCAATGTGTATTAGAGAGGACGGTTTCATGAATAATGCATTCTGCTTAATTGCTGCGTGACACGAGGAACAGCAGCTTGACGTGAGGAGAAGCATCCGCTCCCATTAATGAGCAGCAGAGCGTTTGAAAAGGAAATAGGCCGGTGGAGCGGTCGTGCACACCGTTCACGTGGCTGTTGCTCTGGGCGCTGCTCGCCTGCCCTTCCACTTCCCTCTCGTGGCCTTTCCGTCTGTCCACAGTACACCCCGTCCCCCGAGCTCCAGAGCCCCGTTCTCTGGAATCCTGTGTTCTCCGGGCGTCGTGGTGGGTGGTGGGGAGACTGCAGGTGTGCACAGTTGGAGGCACAGCTGCACCACAGCTCCAGACGCTCCCCATGCATGGGGTATAGCCCTCACCAGGCTGTGGAGGGGGAACAGCTGTAGACAGCCAGACCCAGCTTAGTCCTGCCGAGGCCCGTTGAGCCCAACCCAAACCTGGCCGTTAGTGTCCTGCAGGGCCTCGTCACAGAAACTAATACTGCAAAGTAACCTTTCTACATCAGCCACACACACGGTTGGGTTACACATGACATGTCGAAAAGAAAGAATTACAATTTGACAAAAAGGGAATCACTTTGTGTTACTAATGGCACCTTTTGTTAAGAGGGGGTGCATAGAGAAAGAAAGTCATTACATTTGATTGAGTCAAACAAAAAGTATTTTCGATATTTTGCCTTAAAGCCACTTTGTGAAGTGTTTGTGTCATTGTTCAAATTCAGACGCCATATTTCTTTTGTGGAGACAACGCCCGTCTGTGATGCTATAAGAGTCCACCGTTTGTGTGTCTTTGACATAAACTAGAATATTAAATTGTATGCACATATGTGTCTGTTTTGCAGCAAAACGACGGGCAGTTCACGGTGATCCAGCTCGTCGGTATGCTGCGCGGCATCGCCTCGGGCATGAAATACCTGGCCGACATGAACTATGTGCACCGCGACCTCGCTGCCCGCAACATCCTGGTCAACAGCAACCTGGTGTGCAAGGTGTCCGACTTTGGTCTCTCGCGCTTCCTGGAGGATGATACATCGGACCCCACCTACACTAGCGCTCTGGTAAGAAACATCCGAGTCTCGCCTGACTACAACAGAGTCCAAACAGCCTTTCTCATACATGTTGAATTATGTTGTGAATGACTAACTGCCCCGATTGAGAATGCCATTCATCTGACGTACACCACAGTGCCCTCCCTGTCAATACAAACATCATCCCTTCAGCTGTTCATCCCTTCCTCCTCCTCCAGTATTTCATGTCCACCACTTTACTCTCAGGGGGTTTTCGTTACATCCACCTCCCAGTTTGGATTACCGTCGTCATTGTTGCCGTCAACAGTGTTTCTCTCTCCGGAGCCGGGACACTGTGCCGGTCGGGTTTCGGTCTCGCTTCCCGCTCTTGAGGTTGCGCTCTTTTGTGTTCGCAGGGAGGGAAGATTCCTATCCGATGGACTGCACCCGAAGCTATCCAGTACAGGAAGTTCACCTCCGCCAGTGACGTGTGGAGCTACGGGATCGTCATGTGGGAAGTCATGTCGTACGGAGAGAGGCCTTACTGGGACATGACCAATCAAGACGTATGTATTTACCCTGACTTTAGTCCTTTAGTTTTTAAAATTGCTGTTGATTCTTCAGTCAAATCCCCCCCCCCCCCCCTGTTAAAACATTTTTGTGAAACAAGGCCTCACTACACACATACATCATCTGCTGGCTGAGTTCCACTACAGCCTCAGACTCCTCAGAGAAACGGGTTGTCATTGTATCTGCTTTCCCGCAGCTAAACAGCAGCTTTCACTCATGGGTTTTATATGAAAATTCCCCCACACTCGCCACAGAGACATAATCAGATCATTTGAAATGCACGGCAGCAGTGCTCAGCGGACAATTTCTGCTCTTGACTGGAGCCTCCATTTCCTATCTCCCTCTGGGTAGCGCAGGAGAGAGCAAATTATCGGGGAGAGAGATAATGAAAATAGTTTCAAATTGAAAGTGAGAACACTAATGTGCTGAGAGGGACCGAGGACCTCAACGGTTATCTTATTAGCAGCTCCAGATAGTGTTTCTGCTCCATCGGGGTCCCCGTTTGGAGGTCTCATGAATGAGATTAATCCGAGTCTGAATGGAGCTCCTTTAATGGCCCCGGTAATGAGCAGGGGATTGTGCGTCCTCCTCACAAGTGTCCTCCGGGTTGTTTCACTCCGTTAACCGTGCACCTCCTCCGTGTGCCCCTCGACCAACAACATCACCGGGTCCAAGCCAGACACATTTTGAATGTGGCTTTGCACAGAGAGAGAGAGAGAGAGAGAGCATTACACACTTTGTGAAGGCCAGACATGAGGTCACATCTGGCAGGAATGTGAAGTTGGTGGAATAAGGTTTATGTTCCTAATGACCTAACTGGTGTTTAACAACTCCACACAGGGAGAACTAACGCGGTGATTTGTCCACAAATAGATGTCGTTATACATTTATATGTGTTTAAGTAATGACGTTAATTTAACAGTAGTGACTGTTAGGCGGTAACACACAGTAATGACTAAAGTAGTAGTTTTTACCACACGGTGAGAGGAACAGATGCTCTAGTTCTAGGTTCATCAGAAGACCGTTCACTCTATCACAGCATGTTTATTATGTCCCCGTGACTTCTATACAAGAAGAGAGGATGTTTATCAATTGGACCGTTTGAGGAATGGAAAGAAACTCAGCACAGTTATTCATACTGTGTATATATATACACACACGTAGTTTGAGGTACCTGTACTTTACTTCAGTATTTACATTTCATGTTACTTTATACTCTACTTGACGACATTTCAGACTACTCTTTCTTTCTGACAGCTACAGTGAATTGTCTTTCAGGCTACGATTATAAAAACACTTAACTGTTAAAGATGAAACCGATGGTTCTCAGTTATTTTTGGTTTGTGACTCTTTGTAAAGTATCTACGCGGGGCCTCTTGACACATTTCAGATGTCTGTGAGTTGTTAGCAGTTCCACCCTCTTACTTTGTGAAAATGGAACCATGTGAGAAGTTTAAATTGTTCAACATTTCACAAATTTAAAATAAAACAAAGCTTAGATATGAGTTTCAGGATTAAAAACTTTTTTTTTCTTACACATAAATCATCATTGTGAACCTTTGGAGCAAGCTAACAGTATATAAAGGTAGTTCTAATGAGCTCCATCTAAACCAGCTACTTCTACATCAATTCATTACAATTAACAAATTGTTGCAAATGCTTTTGTACTTTTTACCTCAGAAGGTTTTAGAGTGGAGGACTGTATTTGTCTTTATCTTTTTACTGAAGTAAAGAATGAGTACTTCTCTACACTGGATCGTACCATCTCTCTCCTCTCCATCAATCGATCCCCTCTTTGTAGAGCCTCATAGCAACCGTTAGAGATCTTTGTCTCCCCCTGCAGGTCATCAACGCCATAGAGCAGGACTACCGGCTGCCCCCACCCATGGACTGTCCCAGCGCGCTGCACCAGCTCATGCTGGACTGCTGGCAGAAGGACCGCAACAACCGGCCCAAGTTCAGCCAGATTGTGAACAACCTCGACAAGATGATCCGCAATCCCAACGCGCTGAAGGCCATGACCCCGTTATCTTCAGGGTGAGCGGCAGTCAGGCTGTTGATCAAATTTGTTTGTCGTGTGATTTACTTGTGTTCGCTTTTTGTGCGTCGGTCTCACTCGTAGTCGTAACACATGGTGCAGGCTAGTGTTAAAAAAAAAGTGTGTTCTTCATTACCCCCCCTGCTCTGCCCTTCACTCAGCGTGCGAGATCGCCATGTGTGTTTTATCTCGTCTCTGCAGGCCTCTGGTTTTTTAGCATCATTTCACATTGATGTGGATAACATCTTGAACAATATAATGCATCTGATGCTCAATGTGAAGCCTTTCCTCTTCCTAACAGGAAATCCATTGCTCCTGCCAAAAGTGCCATCCGTGGCACGGTTGCCCTCGATCGCAGTGTCTCTCGTTTCTCGTGGCGCCGAGCGGTTATGTAAATGAAAGCCTTTCGGGTTCGATAGATCAAATCCTTTCCACGAATGCTTCAGGCGAAACCTGGATTTGAAGCAGTTGTGCGTCGCTCGAAACAAAACATTCTGAAGCGTTTCTGCTCCGGGTGTTAGTTTCCTTTTGAGAGCGAGGGGTTTACTGATCTCCATTATCCCCCGTCTGTACTTTCATTTGTGGTGGCGCGCAGGACCGAGAGCCAGATTTTCCACAGACACTGAGTGGATATATTGGCTTCCTTAAAGCCTATCACTTCATTTGGAAAATACACTTTGTGAGGAATCAGTTTGGAAAATATTGGTTCATGGATGAGGCCAGTGGGATTCTCCGAGTTCTGTGCTTTTGAAAAACATAATGGAATAATTCACGATTGAATTACATGCAGGTGGTCCGGGCTGTCTACGACTTGAAACCTGCCATTTTGTATTATCATTATTCTTAATGGCCCCTGCTTGTGTCCCCCTCAGTGTCCACCTCCCTCTCCTGGACCGCAGCATCCCAGACTTCTCCAGCTTCAGCACTGTGGACGAGTGGCTGGATGCCATCAAGATGGGCCAGTACAAAGACAATTTCGCCGGCGCCGACTACTCCACATTTGATGTGGTGTCCCAGATGACCATGGAGTAAGTGCTAATGACTCCTCCCGTTCTGGCTCTGATAACTGCAAGGAAACCCATCGCAGAGTCTCGTTTATGTCCCTAAAACCTGAACAAGCAGCAGACTCTGCCTCTGGCCCCGTTATAAAAGACGCTAGCTGCTCTGCATGTAATTAGCGGATCGTAACGCTGCAGTTACGAGGCTGAACAGCGGGCACAATAGCTCAAAGCCATAACTTCGCCCTTTATTCTCTGCCATGTGTTCAGCAGGCCTCTCTCTGACCTCGGTTTAAGGATCGAGAGGAAAGCCAAAATGCTCGGAGAACAATCCTCCTTACACACGAGATATAACCTTGTTAAGAGTGCCACCTGTAGAGAAACCGATAAAAATCATTTCCTGTCTCTGGATAAAAGAGATTAACCCGCGGAGATGTTGAGCTTCAATTCTTAGAACCAAACAGATTGTAACGTGTAATCCAATAAGCGTGATTACTGCTGAGATTCAGCATTCAGAGAATAATGGATAAGAAAGCTGATGCCGCTGCCTTGATACAGACGGGAACTTGTTTATTTTTGCCGCTTTGATGTTGCGTCTACAACACACTCGAGTTAATGAGATGTGAATTTGTAATTCTTTGCTTTTGTTCTGGTGGTATAACAATTGGATGTGTGTGTGGGGGGGGTTACTGCATGAGTCAGTAGTCAGAAAAATACACTAAACTGGTAATCCAAACATTTTTCTATGATTATAAAAGCTTGCTGGCCTCAAAGACGGATGAACACGCAGCTGTTTCCTGTCCGTTACGTTGCTGTCGTCTCCTCTTTTCAGCTGCTCTCTCTGCTAGCCTGCTCGTCATGCCGTCTGTTGCGATATGATGTTGATGATGGACAGAATGCACGGCTATTATACCGTAGATATATTCGGCAGGAGTGTTTATAGTCTGTGGTAACACAGCCCTGACATCTGTCTCTCCTCACAGGGACATCCTCGGGGTCGGTGTGACGTTAGCAGGCCATCAGAAGAAGATCCTCAACAGCGTCCAGATGATGCGGGCACAGATGAACCAGATCCAGTCAGTGGAGGTCTGACCCTCCAGAGCGGAGAACAGGAGGGGGGGGGCGGGGGCGGTCAGGATGCAGGGCTCTGGCTGGAGGACAGTGTGGATGCTTTTTGTTTTTTTTTCCAGCATTACAGTGTATCTGGTCTTCCCACCAGACTACCATTCACCCCCCCCCCCCCCCCCCCCTCCCGTTCCCCCTCTCCACTTCCCTCTGTCCTCTGGTCCCCCTCACCGCGACTCTGCATCGCTGCATCTTTGGGATCAGCTGTGGAGAGTCGTGGAAACTAAAGTCCAAGTGACATCAGAGGGACACAGCAGACCCATCTATGGAGCCAGAAACACGGGAAGTGACCAGCAACACATTTTTTTAATCTTCCACCAGTTTTTATTTGACGTTGAACTTTCTTTTTTTTTGGTTTCTTCTGATAACTTTGTAAAGAATTTTTTAAAAGAAAAAAAAAGAAAACGGAGAAAAGGCAAGGAGTTTAAATAAATGTATAGATGATATAAGCTTGTACACTAGACGAAGTGAGTAGGAAAGCTTCCCTTTAAAAGGGCAAAAAAAAACAGAAAAAATGAAACCAGAAAGAGTTGGGGAGACGAGGCCATCCTCAACAAGGTGTGGATATTTTCTTTGCATCTTTTTTTAATTTTGGACATCATGAGGAAACGGCTCTCAGCGGCCTCCTGAAAGGCAAAGCAGAGAGGAGCACTCCTCAACATGAAATGGACAACATGTGGCATAGACTGATGTCAAACACACATTCATTCAGACAGTTCACACAGTGAAATCAACACTCAAGAAAAAGAAAAAAAATTGCAAGTCATTTTCTATATTGTGTGAAATTTTGTGATGAAGAATTCCGTCTCACCATGCTTCCTCTCACTATAGACAAAAAAAGGACAAGTTTGTTTTATTTTTCTTCCAGAGTGAAGTATTCACAGCCTGCCAAATAGAACTCTTCCCCCTTCTTGCACCCCGATCCTGGATCCTGTACTGTACATATCGGATGCACTTGACCTGCCATTACAAGGTGACTCAGAAACAGTCGGAACTGATCAGTCCGGGAGCGGAAACAACTGAACACAGGGAGGATTTAAAGTTGTTTTCAACATCACGTTCTTTCCTTTCTTTTGTGAAAAGCTTTTGGAAAAAAGGGGGGGGGGGAGAAAACAACATCCTACATAGATTCACACAAAAAGAAACAGGTTCTACTGTTTACATCAGAATTCACACACACACACACACACACACACAGTACGTCCCGTTATAGCATCCTCCTCCATCCCCGACACCGTCTGTGTCGTGCACACACACACACACACACACACACACGTGCACAAAGAAGCAGTGGCTCCCGAAGCGCCGGGGCTCGTGTTTGATAGCATGCTGAGTGAGTGCTTAATTTCACAGTGCTTTGATTTGCTGCAGTTACTCTGTTTGGTAAGAGCTTGGATTTGACACACTTTACAGAGTATAATGTTCCTGCATTATATCCCGTGTTTCTTCTTCTTCTTCTTCTTCTTCTTCCAGTTTTCCTTTTGAAAAGACATTTTTACGTTTAAAGTATTCAAGTTTTGATACCACACGCAGTCATGAATAGACTTTACAATCAGGCATTTGTCGAATTAAAAAAAACAAAACGTGTTATATTTTTGCAATTTCTGTATGGATATTATTGAGTTATTATTACCTTTTAGGTTTTTTGTTTTTTTTCTGCAACGAGTCTATTGTTTGACTCCAACAAACACTCTGGATCTTCCATCAATGCTTATACATTTATGATGAAACATGAATCATGTTGGTGCACAAAACCATGTAGATAAACAGCATTTCCCTGTGACCGGTTTGGATTTCATTTTGCAGACAGTACAACACTCTTACTGTGCCACGCCGTCTCACGAGTACACGGCTGCCAATCATCGTTTGCGTGGTCATCTGTAACCTGGCGTAATGCCGGGATTCCCTGGAGACAGTGAAGCAGGCGTGGGTTTGTGTACACAGCCATTAAATGATATCAGCAGTGCAGAGTTCCTACCGGGCTCCGCTCCGAGACCCGACAGGCAGACATGGACGTCCAGCTGTGAGCTATCGGTCAGATGTGTCCGGTCACAGCGGGGCGGCCGCACCGCAGATCACAGCCGCTCTATCCAGGCACCGATTCCCCCCTCCCTCTCCCTCTCCCCTTGATCACATTAATGCCTGTCAGCCACCTGTCTGATCTCCACACAGCCGGCTTTCAGCAGTTGTCTGGTTTTGTCTCTGCGACTTTATAAGCATCCACAGCAGCAGGCGAACTGACGGTCATCAGTGGGGCAGTTGTGTCTTGTCTTGTCCTGGTGCTGCATGCCACTGAAGTATGTGAAAAGAAAGAGAAAAAAAGAGACTCAACAATGCTTCCATGTTTGCTTGAACCAAATCCTCAGACTTGACCTGAGTTTTTGTGGCGTCTCTACAGACAGCTTTCGCTCCAAAGCCCTGGTGGAAGAGAGTTACCTGTCATTTTCCCCGGCCCTTCCAGAGAATTCTTTGTTCTCTTTCTGCACCCACAATCCTGTGGACCTCAATGCCACCGATGCCAACATGCAGTTTTACTTTACAAACTGAGCTTTAGACCCGTCTTCCTTTTTTCCATTTCTCAATACTTAACAGCTCATCGGTTTTATTTCGTCAGGCCGCGGCTGCGCGTCTTCTCACGGTACGGCAAAATACTCCACCGTCAGGAAAAAACGCTTAATGTTGTTCAGGAAGTGGATCTAAAGTACACAGAAGGCCGGCGAGTTCCTGCTCCGGCCCCATTAAAGCTCATTCGGATGCTCGTCCACGGACGCTGCCAGGATTTTCAGTTATTAATCAAGCAATTATCCTTGAACTTTTGCTTCAAGGAACTACTTTAAAAACAGGACGGGCATGCTTATTGCTTAGACATAAAATAGTGCTGAAGTTGGCTTCATGTTGCAGACTGTCAGTATTTAAAACTTTTGATTGAATGTGGAGTGTTTGAAAGCACTGCATTAAGTATTTATGTATCGTATGATTTTGATAGCTTGAACTGCAACAATGTCTTTTTTTTCTTTGAGCCGAGCGATGATAGCGGGGGAAGTAATTGACTCACTTATGTCAAGTGGTTCAAGTGGTTCTGACTCCTCCAAAGCTCAAGCTGTGAAAAAAAAGCCCAGATGTCCAAATTGTAGATGATAGAAAAATGTATAGAAATTGAAATTTATATCATCTGGTTAAGTTTATACGGAGGGCATATTTCTAAAAGGAATTATACTCGACATGGTGATGTTTCTTTTATCGCCTCCGTGAAATCAAACTCAATATTTCATTCAAGTTAAATTATTTTCCATTACTGTAAATGGCTTTCACAGTAAGACGCTGAACATTGGATCAGTGGGAAATTTAAATCCACTGTATAGCAATTCAAGATCTGTATATATACAGAAAGGTATTATTGCTCTTTAGGTTACGTTCACTTGCTTATCAACCCTTCAATGCAGTTCACTTTACCAGAAACAATATGTATTTAACTTTTCTAATGCAGTTTTACTGTACATTTTTAAAGCACCAAAAATCTGCCACCCACACATGCTGACTCCAGCTACTCTAGTCTAAAAAACAAAGTTTTGAAAGTTTTTTCTTTCCTCTGGAAATTGAAGTAGATGCCGTGTGGTCGTGACGCTCGTGAGTGTTTCGCACAGCGTTTGCCAACTGCAACTTTCAGCAGAATATACTGTCCTCTCTCCTGTTACATCTGTGAAGCACCGTGAACACCACTCAGTCCTGCCCTCACCGCCAGCGTGCCAATTTTCCTGTTACACGATAGCGTGCATAAACACGAGCCGTGCCAGGTTGTGCCCACCGGGCCGCGTTTGAACGCCGCCCAACTACAGCACGGTCAGCGCGAGAGGTCTGCCTCCTGTTGTGGCGGACAGAAAATGGCTCCCGCGTTTTTTTGTTTTCTCTCCCCGGGTGCAGCACGAAGCGCCAGAGCGCCCTCTGCTGCTGCGGTGGTCGGCTGTAGCTCGTTGGGTTGCAAGGTCCAGTGTCCAGGACACTGCTCAGAACAAGCCCGTCTTTCCCTCTGTTGGACAAACTTTCGGACCACTACGCCACCTGTGTTCCCCCCCCCCCAACATGACCCGTGTCTCCCTCTGTTGCCCCCCCTCCCCTCCCCTCCCACTACCACTCTGGCTGTTGGCAAGTACAGGCAGGGGATCGCCACGTGTTCCCCGGTCCTCTAAAGCCCACATTGTAACCCAGTGCCGGTTCAGACCACTGTGACTGATGTGGGAGCTCCTGTATTTCTGTATAAATGTATATTGACTGTAACCCTGTGAATGATGTAACAATTTCATTATTTGTAATATTGTCATTGGTTTATTTTCTAAAAATGGAAAGCCCAACTTGACTCTCCTCAATAAAAAATAAGATCTGTTATAAAACAGTGATGGGTAGTCCGTTTATTCGTTGTTAATTTAAACTATTTTTTAAAATTTATGATGATAGTGTAGCCACTACTTATGTTCAGCGCAATTCACATAACTGGTGACTAATGTTTATTCTTAAAAGAACCAAAACATATCTACATTACAGTTGGACCTAACTGACATTTTAATATAAAAAGGGGACCATTAATACATGTTAATAACCTTTTTTGTAATTTCATTATAAATTATCAGATGATAATGTTGATAAAAATAAATAAATGTAACATTATTCTTAGTAATAGCCAAGATGCCAGAACTCCATATTTGATCTTTTAAAATTGTGTTAACTGCTTTATTGTTTTAAAATAAAATAAAAATGTTATGTTTGTGAAAACTGCCTTTTAAATGTGCAGTTATTACAAAACAGAATGATAAACTTTACTGAACTCTGGTTTGTTAATCTGCTCTATATCACACTATTGAGCTCTTTGTCACAGAGGAACAGCTGATGGAAGAGGGCTGTACTGCATCCAAGCTAGCTGGTGTAGCCTTCGTGAAAGTTTCTTGTTTTTCCTCGTTATTATCTGTAAATGTACATTTTGATGATGCGGCATCTTGGTAAAAACTAATTCTAGATCATAACTAAAAGTTATTGTTGTCAAATCAAATCAGGACGGAGATTAAAAAAAAACAGCTAAGCTCCTTCTAAAGCTAACAGGCCACTGACAGTAGCTGCCATTTCAGCTTTTGGCTGGTGTGGTTAAAGCTTTATTTTACATATTTCAATCTATTAAATTGTGAATAAATGTGTCTTATTGATCTTGATTTTTAATATAGAGATAGACACACTGCAGAAGAGATTTAATTCCCATGAACTACTTGCTGTAAATGCTAAAAACATTTAAAAAGCTTAATATTAAAAAGTAGTTGAAATATGAAAGAAAGCATTTTCTTAGGATTATAAGGGGGAGTGCAGCATCTGTTTTTTAACAGTTATTTTTGGTGAAAAATAAACCTTTAAAAATGCCTAAAATTAAGGCAACTTTAGTTTGACAACCTGGATACTTTAAACCTATGCTAGTTGAGATTCCTATAATTTCTAAATACACAACTTTTGACTTCCAGTCTAGTCTATGTCTAAAGAGAAAGAAAGAATAGGACATGTTTCAAAGTTCTAGACAATCAGTTTTCAGCTCACATCAAACTAAAGAGTTCCAAAAATGACTGAAGAAACAATCCAACTTCTCTGAAAGTAAACATTTGAAAAACACTGAAAGATGCTGCAGCTCTCCGATCTTTACACCAAAAACAACCAAAGTTCTGATTCATATTCTGGTGCCTTAAGTGCTTCAGCTAAAAGTAGGCTAGAGTTAACACATTTCTCGAGTAGATCCGTTATTGAATGGGTGGACTTACCAAAAAGCAACGTAGATAATGTTTGAGATCAGACTGAGCCTTTGAGCGAGCATCACTTCTCTCAGTGTACCCTCGTGTCCAGACTGCTGCACATTGTTCTGCGGTTTAATGTCAGAAGTGATTTGACCAACAGTGCTGCCGTCTCAACGCGGCTCAGTTTCTTGAGTGGAGGTCAGACTCCCCTCACCTTGCTCGGAGATTTTGAAACCTCATTAGCGGCTGACGTGTGAAAGGCTGGAGACCTCGGCCTGACCCGGCGGAGAATGGCGCGTGTTAAAAGGTTCACCCCGTGAAGCGGGAGGGGAGGGGGTTCAGGAGTTCAGTGGAGGGGGTGGACCCCCACCGGCACACCAAAACCCTTTCTTACTTCCAGTCCCGACCACCCGTATGTCCCCCCCCCCCCCCCCACACACACACACCTTCATACACCTTGATGACCCGGGGGAGGCCTCCATGGCCGAGCATGGGAACCAACATGGAGAGGCTCCTTATCTGAGCTCTGAGGGTCATAATATACAAGTGGGGTAGGAATAGTGTGTGTTTGTGTGTGTGTGTGTGTGTGTGTGTGTGGACGGGGGAGAGATTACAGAGTGTCAGGTGACTGATTAAATGTCAAACAGTGGCAATATTTTGAGGAATAGGCCCAGCACGTCATGTCTGATGAGCGGTTGGTTTGAGTTGCAGGCGAGTAGACAAAGGCTGTGTTGTCGTGGTTTGAATGGTGGTGGATCAGAGGGAGGTGTAGAGGTGCCTGCAGTCGCCTCCTCTGCACACGGCCCACGATTCATAGCTACGGCCCTGTGACCATCTCATCCTGCCCTCCTCTGAGCCGGAAGAGTGGAAACAAATATGCTATTAAATGTTATGATCAAACTCTTTGGTATGAAGATAATTCAGTGATTGGAGCGTCCTGGCAGCTTATTCAACCATGAGCCTCTTTTTTCTTTATTCATTTCAGGATAAAACAGAGTTATAGAAGCTTATACTCATTCGCCCATATGAAAATACTCATATGCATCAGTGTATGTTGTGATGTAATTGCTAAGCTCTTACAACACAGTAAACAGCGGCTCTCTATATTTATTTATTTATTTATTTATTTATGGTTGAATAAAAGTGGTTTCCTTTCAAACATGTCATCAGCATGCAATTTTTTATTTGCCCCATAGAATATACTTTGAAAACTAATTTATAAAAAAAAATGTTTTATTCAAAAGTTTATTAGTATTGTTATTTTACAATGTTCAATTATAGACGTCTGTCATACATGAATAAATTCCTCAATTTGCTAAATGTATTTTGTATTTATTAGATTAGACTAAGAATTTCCAGCCATCACCTATGAAGAATTAAGTAATGCTTTAAAGTAAATTGAACAGAAAATCCCCAAAACACTGAGCTGAAGTGACTATTTAGAAATGCCTTAGCAACACTGTCAACGTAGCGTTTGATGTGAAATAGCAGTAATTGGTGGTGAACCACCCACTCATTTACCGCCAGTCGTACGTACCTCTTCTGAAAAACGTCTGCAGAGCATCTGGACCAAAACAACTCAAAACATGAGTAATCCAATAATAAAGAGTTGTGGGTTTCTCACTCTCTAATAAACCACCCAGTCAGCAGTTGGAAATGTTAATTAGTTGTAAATATGGATTTCTTTATTTATTTCTTGTCCAGATGGTCTGCAGCCATTTTCCCAGAAGATAAATGGTCTGTTAGATGTTTCCATCTTATGAATTTAAAAGCAGCTAAAAAAAACAAGATAAATTAAGCTGGAGGAGGATAAACAAAACATTTCTTTATTTCTGGCAACCCAAACAGATGTTCATACAAAGGCCTTATTACAGATTTATGAACCTTTAATAAATGCAAATTAACATGACGAAAACTTCTTAAAAGATATTACAAATGTATCATATAGACGTTAATCAAACAAATGAGTAAACAACAAACATGCCTTGTTGAACAATAGCATTCGCCCACAGCATGGTGTGTTTTCCAAGTTTGATGTCTAGCCACCAGGTTGGTGTCTGCTGTTCTGTCTCAAAGTGTTACGGCAAATGTCCTCGTTCACCGCTCTGTCTGGGAGGGAGGAGGCTCACTGCACAGTTTCCAAAATGGTGGCTGTGAGATGAGGAACTGCGGCCCGCGAGGACATTAAGGCCAACGTGAGCGACGTGGGCTCACGCTGTGTGGAAAGACCTCCAAAATGGGTCAGAACTGTCACAAGCCATTCCCATCATGTCCCGCTCCTCGAAACATGATGGAAAGTGGAATTAGAATGAAATAAGGCGGAGTGATTTCTCCGGGTACTGGAGGAATGGATCTGCTTACCGTACGGCTGCCCTTAATTGGCAAGAAGCTCAAAAGTTCGACCCCAGGAGCCAGATTTTAAGAGAGTTACGAGACAGTGGCTAATGCAGCACAGACTGCTAAAAGACCCCTTTGCCTGGATCGGTGAATTAATGCGTCCGAGAAAATCTGGACATCTGGGCTTGGGGTACGGAGAATTACATCCAAGTCTAACGGGTCTCTGACTGCACTTATACAGCCCAGCAGCAACAGTAAATAAGACTGAGAGGTTAACGCGGGCCTCGCAGGGGCCTTGGTTGTAAATAATAACCATGTTTGATCCACACTGTTCTGGGCTGGGAAGGAAAATCAAAAGACACTTGTGAACAGAAGCCGTCACTCAAGGACAGACGGCAGCGTCGTTATCGGTGTTAATGATCATTTATTGCAAAGTTCTTTCCTCAAAAACTTTCAGGAAAAAATATGTTGCACTGCAGGTGAGGAGTGTTTATATGCAGAGATAATTGCAAAGAAACAGATTATAATTAGTGCTCAATATGACTATTCATGTGTATTACATTACAGTCATTTCGCAGACGCTTTAATGCAAAGAGACTTACAATAAGTGTATTCAACATAGGTATTCAAGAGAACTACTCATAAGTGCATCTAAGAGCATAAACCAGAGCAAAAGTATAGTACAGTAACTAATACGAATACAATAAGTGCAACAAACTAATACAATAAATGCTAATAAGTGCTAATACGAAGACAAGTGCTAAGTGGAAGGCTCAGGGTAGTACTTCTTGAAGAGGTGAGTTTTCAGCCTGCGCCGAATGATGGGCAGCGACAATCGTGGGGCCAGGACAGAGAAAAGCCGTGACCGGGTCGATCGGCCACAACGACCTCTGAGCGACGGGGCAACCAATCGCCCCGAGGCAGCAGAGCGAAGTGGTCGGGCGGGGGTGTAGGGCTTGACCATGGCCTGGAGATAGGAAGGAGCTGTTCCTTTCACTGCCCTGTAGGCTAGCACCAGAGTCTTAAACTGGATGCGAGCTCTTACAGGGAGCCAGTGTAGAGCACGGAGAAGGGAAGTAAAAAGACACTCCCTGTCATATTTACGGTTCACAAATAACCAGTCTATAAAACAAGGGACATTTGTGCTACACATGTGGAGATGATAAATACTGTCTTGCTGTCAAATTAAGAGCGCAACCATCAAAGTGCAGAATAAACATTTGCACTGTGATGCGAGAGACATGTGAACTCTCCGTGACCGTTAGTCCCCAAACCTCTGCTCTTCTTATTTCCCTTCCACTTGAGTTACACAACCCACATATGCCACATCATGTCGGGCAGAACCAAAAGGGGATATCTTTCCCCATCTCGAGGCGAAGTGCTCACTGGGTTTTTAGGCCGAGCTCCATATCTGCCTCGAGCAGCAGGAGGGCGCAAAGCATGGAGGCAAGACTCCGCGAGAGGCGGTGAGATGGATGGGGAGGCATGCAGCTCATCTATGCAGTGGTGGAAGAAGTCATCTTTCACTCACAGGGAGTAAAAGTGGCAACAGCACACTTTAGGAATGTACGAAAAGTACTCATCATGCAGAATGTCCCGTATCAGCATAATATACATGATTGGATTATATTTATTGATGTGTTAATGTGTGTATCACTTTAATGTTGCAGCTGGTAAATGTGGGCCTGATTTTTTTAACTACTTCACTGCCGGGTGGCTCTCTACATAAAGATGCATCATCTTTTTTTTGTTGATTTTATTTTGTTTGTATTGATAATAATCAGACAAACTAAGTGCAATATTTGTCTCCAAAATGAAGTGGAGTAGAGGTATAATGCAACATAAAATGGAAATTAGCAGTCCAAATAAATCGGTGCAACTCAAGAGGCTTTTAAAATAATAGATCTTGATCGCCATCTAGTGGGAAAGATACAGCATTACCGCATGTCTTATCTTTTCCTTTGACTGTGCATTTTCAAATCAAGTCAACTTTATTTAACATTCACAAAGAGCTCTACCATCTGTACACGATACTCAAGTAAAAGTACAGAAGTACAGCAAGATTACTTCAAAAGCCAAATTACTCCTCATGCTGACTTGCTCCTTTCAGTGTGTTGTAGAATTCTGTTTTTGCGAATACATGTAGGAGCCAGTTTGTCAATGTGGAGCAATTTTGAAATACTTTATGTACTACTAGGTGTATTAAAAGTACATAATATGTAAACATGTGTTTTATGTAAAAAGTAACTAGTACTACTCAAACACATTTAGTGAAGCAATACAATATTTCCCTCTGAAATGTAGTAGAATGGAAATATTTCATTAATTTACAAGTATGTCAAAATTGTATTTAAGCCCAGTACATAAGTAAATGTACTTGGACCCATTCAGAAAAAGAATCACTACGATAGATGAAAAGAGTATTAAAATATAGAGAAACAATAATAAAAGGTGGATAGATTATATATCAACAATATATATTTGCAAAGATTTTGAGTTGTCACTGCCAGGCTTCCTCATTCAGCTCCATGTCTAATAAGGTTTATTAATATGCAATAAAACTCAATGTACGGTTGTGCTCATAAGTTGGCATACCCTGGCAGAATGTGTAAGACGTTTACCATTCTTAAAGACAACATGAGTGAGCAGTCAAAACCCATTTCTTTTATTGTCAACGGGATTCCAACTAACCCACAAGTCATCACAGAATAGCACAGCCAATAAAGAAGACATTGCATTAAAGCGAATAAAGAAATTGTCCCTGTTCAAACGTTTGCACACCCGTAGTTCTTAATACTGTGTATTGCCCCCTTTAGCACCAATGGTGGCTTGCAGTCTTTTGTGATGGTTGTGGATGAGGCTCTTTATTTTTCTCAGGAGGTAAAGCTGCTCATTTGTCTACACAAAAAGCACCCAGGTCCCATTCATTCTGGGGTTGTCTGACATGAACTTCACGTTTGCGATCTCCCCAAAGTGGCTCAATAATGTGTCACAGCTCTCTTCTTCTTTTGATTTTTATGGCGGTTGGCAAATAGCTTTCGGGTGCATTACCGCCACCCACTGATCTGGAGTGTGGACTTAAGGATAATAAATCTCTACTACGAAACAAAACAAAACAAAACAAAACGTAAATGTCACAGCTCTGCCACCATTATCCTGTTCTGTCCATCTCTCACTCACCTAATCAGTTTATTCAGCGCACCTGCCAGTCACACCCACCTCGTCAGCTCATTACTCACTTCTCACTCTGCTGCATCCACTATTTAAACCCCAGTCACACACACACACATACACACTCACTCACTGCCAAATCATTGTCTACCCGCCCGTTTGTATGAAGGCAAATCACTGTCAAAATCCGAGAGCGCAAATGAGATCCATGCGCGCGCGTATTTTACTTTGACGAGCGCTTTTATATCACTCCGCGAGCAAAAGTCGCTGGAGAAGCTTGTTCGCTCGCGAAACTTTATTCTGCTCGCTCTCGAGTCTTTTTTCTTCTCGCTCGCGAGTAGTTTTTCTTTTTGACAGTAAGTGGGTGGACCCAGTCTCCATTTTATCTCTACATCTAATTGGTTACAATCCTCGTCTTTGGATAAACCGGATATCACTGACACAGACGTCAGGGGGAGATTTTCAGATTGCACTACAGGTCAGGGGCAAATAATGTACATTTTACTGCACGGGTACTTTTACTTTCTGCACTTAAAGTACATTTTGCTGATAATAACATACTTAACTAAGGTTTTTAATGCAGGTATTTTACTTGTAGTGGATTATTGTTTCATCAGTATGGTATTAGTACGTTTACTGCAGTGAGGATCTGAATACTTTTTCATCCACTAACTACTTGTCAGTGATTTAACAGTTAATATACAAACAGTGGTCCCTAATCTTGCTCCAGATCTTTGAGCAGGTCCAAATTGTTGCTCATATTATATACAACTACATTATATCTCTTCTGTAAACACAACAGTATGATTAAATATGATCGCATTATGTTTTAATCAATTAAGATCAAAAAGTGTCTTTGAGCTGTTTGTCACAGTTTGACTATCAAACACACATTGTCTGTAATAGAATGATGGAGTGAATTCAAAGCAAATGTATTGGAGTAGTGTTTAGTGGCGGATTGATAACCACCTCTGCGTCTGTGTCAGTGATATCTGCTTTATCCAAAGACGAGCATTGTAACCAATTAGATGTAGAGATACAATGGAGACTGGGTCCGCCCACTTACTGTCAAAAGGAAAAACGACTCGCGAGCGAGCAGAGAAAAGACTCGAGAGCGAGCAGAATAAAGTTTCGCGAGCGAACAGGTTTTAGCTTCTCGAGCGACTTTTTCAGTGAATTTTGCTCGCGGAGTGATATAAAAGTGCTCGTCAAAGTAAAATACGCGCGCGCATGGATCTCATTTGCGCTCTCCGATTTTGACAGTGATTTGCCTTCATACGTTTGGCTCATCCTGTTCCCGGTTTGTCCGCCTGAACTGCCCGCCTGCCCTGCCTCATTCTGCTGGATTTCCTCCCTTGTCTCGCTGGTGGATTCCCTCGTGTGTTCCTGTATGTTCCTGTTCGGATTTCATTATCCATTAAATACCTGCTTGACTCAACTTCTGGTCTGGTCTAATAACGTCTGCTTTTGAGTCCTCCACCACACCCCGTGACACAATGATACTGAGGTCAGGAGACTACGATGGCCATCTTGGCCTCGTGTTTTGGAACCTCGTGTTCAGTCATGTTGGAAAGTTCACGTGTGTCTCATTTGCAGCTTCCAAGCTGATGAAAGCAAATTGTCCAATATTTTCTGATAACATGCTTCATTCATTTTGCCATCAATTTGAACTAAATTCCCTTTGAAGTCAATTCAAATTTAGTCTCATCTCTCCGAATGACTTGTTCCAGAAGTTTGGAGGCTCGTCTCTGTGCTTGTAAGCAGGGCTGCTTCGTAGTGTTGGAGCAGTAACGACTTTCATCCTCATTGTGCATCTTGAAACAGCCAAGAGAGTTTGTAACCATCATATGGGACAAATAAGAGGTCATGGTAGTTAGATTTTTTTTTTTTTCCTAAAAAAAATAAAAATGTTTCATGTGGGTTTCTATTTACATCCCGACCAATGTTCCTGTCAGTTGAGGCTGAAATCTTTGGTCTACCTGACCGTGGCTTGGTATTAACAGAAACACACACTTTCCACTTCAAGTCAGTTTGAACACGACTGATTTTCAAATCTTTTTCCTGATTTATTAAGTTCAACTTCCTTTTCCTTTTCAACTTCCAGGTCTTTTGACAGTTCCTTTACTTTCCCCACGGCTCAGCATCCAGCAAAGTCAGTGCAGCCCTGGATGAAATGAGCAGGGGTCTCTCAGGAGCTTAGAAACTCATTGATTATTTATACTCTGACACTAATTACAATCAAGCAAGTCACAGGTGTGGAAACGTACCCTTGCTATAGCCATTATAACCTGTGTGTATATTATCAAGCCAAACATTCAAGAGTGAACTTTTGATCAGGGCCTTTTGGCTGATTTCAGTTATGATCATGACATAAAAAGGGCACACGATCATGTGATTAATAAATTAAAGCCACCATAATTCAACCCTCTGTTTCACTGTGTCGCCCTGCATCCGTCCTCATTACCGCTTGGCCCTTTAAAACCTGACACAATATTCACATTAACAAATGATGGCAGAGAGTGGAACACCAAACTCAAAAGGCTCAAAAGCCAAGAAATACGGAAGATACAGAAACCTTAAGGGAACTCTTCTAATTGCGTCCCACCGCTACTATTTAAATAGAGTAAGGTTACCGAGTCGGAAGTTGCACATTTCGGTCTCTGGTTGTTCAGTGAGCCCCCTGGTGGCAACGTTTATTGTAAACAAGAGGTGAGCTCCTCTGGATTTTAACTATTGCTAAAAATCAATAAAAAGTGCTTCTGTCATCTTTCTGACCATATAAATAAAGCACATTGCTGTAAGTGAGTTTGTATAGTTCCCTGCAAAGCGGAATAACAAGAAGGGATATTTCTTCCCTTGATTCACATAAACACTTCATTTGGCAGCCATATTCCATTCAGGCATTTCTGGAGATCCCCCAATGAAGCCCATCATGTTGGAGGAAATCTAGCAGGCTGGGTGATTAACAAGTGCCGTCAAGGTTTTCTCTCTCAACTCCTCTCTGCTGCTTTCCTGGAAATACAGAAAAGAGTTGGAAATAAACTTGTTTTCCCCCTCACTGGACACTTATCAGATTTGTGGAAAACAAAGATCTTTCCTTCAAGCCTCTGCTAATGCTAAGCTTTTTACATCCAGATAAGACTCACTATCTGCTGGCTGAGCGCGTCGCCTAAAAACATGACGCCCTACAGGCCACAATCGGGCGAAAACACCTGCTCTGAGGATGGTTGTAGATCCAGTAAACATACTTAAATATGGATTCAAGTGTTTTATGGTTAGACGTTTAAAGAATTACATGGCAGAAATCCCAAATCTGATCTTTTTTTTAAATATCCAAAGTGTTTTCTTGATGCTGTGCAGCCAAACATGGTCTCAACCATAAAACTCATTTCTGATCTACAAAAAAAAACGTTCCGAAGATACCAAATGTCAGATTCAATTTGGGGGAATATTTCCATTTGTTGGAGTGGTGCAGCCACAAAAAGCATCAGTCTTGGGTTTGAACAATTTACCCAGAAAATATTGTATAAATAAATACATAATAAATATGACTATTTAATGCTACTTGAGAGGAAACAAAAAGGGTGAAAACCTCATGTTAAAGGGTTATGAAACAGGCATAAACGAAGGCCATTAAGTTGCAGTCAACATGTTTCACCACAGGGGGGCAGTGTTTGACAACTGGTCGCTCAGTGTCACAATCCAGAGGACAAATTCCCCTCCAAGGTCTCTCTGTCTTGTCTAGACAACGTGCAATTTTCCCCTATTTTATGAGAGCAAGCGAAAAGAGCGTGAACGTTTTGACCTGAATGCTTTAAAAACAGACAACTTCCCAGTTTATCCGCTGTTGTCCTGTCTGAGCTGATGAAATTTATCAACAAACGGAAATTGGGCTTCAAGGAGAAACAAGAGGCAAACGGGACATCCGTCAAAAGCGGGGTGATAAATGTCAGCGACGCACTATCTTCTCCTCTCTTTCTGGTCAGGTGGAGACTTTGAAATAACATTTTAAGATGCAGCGAGGTGCGTCCTCCGGTCTCAGCAGATTATTGAGTCCGTCTGTAATCCAGGAAAGGTCGTAGGTCACCTTTAATCTCCTCCCATGTGACATTGCACGAGCCGTTATCGCTACACTTCCTCAAATGATTGATTAGAGGACATTATTAACATGGCAGTCACATCGTCCCATCTGCTCAGGATGGACTCCAGATGAGTGACATCCGGCTGCTGATGTTCAGGATATTAGCTGCGACTGCTGAGAAGGCCTCGCAAGTGATGGCTAACTTTTTTTTCCCCGCCTCAGTTACAGAGTTATAGCAAATAAAGACCGACATAGAAGTAAGTCGTACCACAACCACGTTAAACTGGTAAATGCAGCACTTTTACTGATGCATCTTTGTCTTGTGATTAGTAGATGACTCACTCATTCAAATGTTCTCTTTCAGAGTGTTAATATAGCAGTAAACAACTATTTGCCATGTAAAGATGCAGTGGAGTATAGTGTCCTGAGCAGAGAATGAAGTCAATCTTCCTCTCAGTGAGTGTTTATATAGCCTGTTGTGTGTGCCTTTTAGTGCATGTTGGGTAACCCCAATATTGAACCCACAAACCGGATACTCCAGTGTACTGCATGTTATGTTTGCTCGCTTGTCACATGCATGCAGTCTCATTTCAAAATAAACTTCCAACAACACTACTTAGTTAGGTTTAGGCAACACAAGTACTCAGTCAGGCTTAGCAAAAGATTAATAGTTTGAGATAAAACAGGTGCTTCTAATAACTGCCTGCCGTGACGGAAAATGACACGATGAGAGTGAACCAAAACAACGAGCCGTAAAGCTCCAAGCAGCTGAGAGGAACTGTGGCGTTAGTTGATCATTGTGACTGAGTGACCTCTTTCAAATACAAGTACAGTACGTGCTCCTTTGCCAATATGAAAAAAATATTGATCGTTGCCACGTTGACCTTTACTTATACAAGGTAGGTTACATAGCAGCATACTGAACATACTCTCAGTCAGAAATCCACTTCTCACCACCTACCCGAGTAGAGAATGAGCAGTGTGTTGTTAGAGTTTCTCCGTGCTTCCTTTACTGGCCTTGCATGCTTTGTAGTGCACGTGAGCGTGCACCACTGGCTCGTTAACGGCCGCCGCTCATACGGCGGGTAAACAGCTAATAACGCCGTCCCTAGCGACAGCACTGTTAGTTGTTTGCACCGTTAGCTGAGAGCCGTGCGGGCTACGAATTTCTTATTGAGCACCTTTATTTAAGTATTTGCAAACAATTCTGTTTGAATTATTCTCTGGAATGTGCTGCTGTGCTAAACCCCGCCCTCCTGGTACTCCACGTTTCCACTCAGGTCTGCGTCTTTCATGGAGTAGGAATAAAGAGCAAGTGGAGTCCATCCATCACACTCTTGAGGGCAGAATGACAACTGAGTGGAGGGGGCGAGGAGGATGATAGATTGAATTGCTTTGACTAATACGGGCAGAGGGACACGTTTCACGGTGGCTGTACTCTCCACCATCTCCATCCTGCTGCCTCCAAATCACTGCTTCAATCCATCTCACAATCCGATGTCTCAATGCCCCCTATTCACTCACACACACACACACACACACACACACACACACACACACACACACACACACACACACACACACACACACACACACACACACACACACACACACCAGCGTCTGTTTAGGCTAGGACACGCTGACATTTGCCAGGCAGGAAGGTGTTGTGAATGATAAGGGAGGGAGGCAGGAGTGATTGCAAAACTCCTTACCGTGGCTCTCTTGGAGACGTCCATTAGATTGGAGGAGAATTGATGGGGACATTTGTCTCTCTGAACTGGGGGTTTTTCTTTGTTGGAGCTCAAATCATGTGGACTTTCAGAGGAGGGAGCAGCAGGGGTTAGACACATCCTGTCCTGTGTGTGTGTGCAGCATCTCAGCCGGTGTAGTTCACGGACTTATCTCTTAATGAGGCTCTCTGCTGCGTCCTCTCCTGTCCTTTGTCCTTTGTTTCCTGCCCTTGTAGGATGTAACGTCTTGACATAAATGTGCCTCCTCTGCAGTTTAGATATAGACGTTTAAGGATGAAACAGTTTGACTTTTTTTCCCCCTAAAAACTTATATCCACAAGAGTGTCCTTGTCTTTAAATCTGTAACTCTGTTTTTAACTCATTGGGCCGGAGAGCCCATTTGACATTAATGAGATGTGATGTCAGTCTTTGTTTTCTGCTCTGTCAAGCTTTGTTAAACATGGAATAAAAGCTGGTTAGTTCATGTTTTAAATATGGCCCTAAAATGCTAAATAAAAAAGTTCATAACTGAACTACCTGCCTTTGTGGTAAAATGCATTTATTGTGGATCATACACAGCAGTGGGGGCTCACTGCATTAGCATTAGCATTAGCTCACCACGGCAAGTGAAAAAAGAAAAAAACGTCCTCGTGGTCAATTATATCATCTGCTTAATAAAGTCACAATCAACATCTATTCCGGTCAGACAGGTCTATCCCCACAACATCAACAGCCTACATGTCAATGTGTTGTGATTATCACATTATAAATCTATAAGAAAATGAATCATAACATACAAGGTCAAGTGGTGGGGATATGATAATGTGGTGGATCTGCTTATAGCAACCTGGTCTCACTCCTCAGGCCGTCAGATACAGACCCTTGGGCAGTGACCGTCTTGACACCGATGCACAAGGCGCCCTTTAGTGTCTGTATGAGATGCACCAGACTTTCAACGAACTACCAACACAAACCCATGTGTGTCATTACTAGAAGCTCAGAGGACTTCTCACTCCTAACATAGTGTTAGTCTGTTGCTCTAAGGGCTGGTCGAGCAAACTCGGGAGACAGGGTTCACGTCCGGAGTGAAACCAAAAGTTGAGTGACGTTACAGGATGCATGTCATGTGACGCTACGCCACAGAGTCACCCGATCACCGACTTCCGTAGCTCAGGTTACCTTACAAGCGTAAACATTTGAAGCCGAACCATGGTGTTCTCTTTTTCCCCTTATTAAAGTTGTTTTGTTGCCCAATTCTTGTCGCTACAGCTTTGACAACGTGTCACAACGTAAACCGTATCGCAAAGTCGATCACGTGGCAAAAATATGACGAGTAGATATTAATGTGCAGGTTGTTTTGTTAGAATCTGTCCATTCATTTACAAGTCATTTCATGGATACAATCACTGATCTAGGGTCAAATGAGTTTGTGTCCTTTATTGTGTAACTCTGCAGCACCGGACAGTGGAGGAGGACACAGTCCGGTTAGAGCATGTATGCATGTGTGCGTGCAACACCCATCTACTGATTGAAGTAGCGTCTCTAAATGTCACTCCGAATCCATCAATTGCCACAAAATATGGCTTCCTTGGCTGATTTAGGGAAACGGTGACATGCCACACAAAGCTCAAATGTCATCACTCTCCTCCAGTGTGTGTGTGTGTGTGTGTGTGTGTGTGTGTGTGTGTGTGTGTGTGTGTGTGTGTGTGTGTGTGTGTGTGTGTGTGTGTGTGTGTGTGTGTTCGCAGTGGCATGTGCTGACAGAACATCCCTACACTTGCTGACTAGCTGTGAACAAGAGGGAGATGTCTTTGGTGACAGTCAGAAATATTTCCCTCCACTAGTCAGTGAAGCCGTGACTTTGACGGTGACCTTGAAAAAAAAGGAAAACAGGCGAGGCCCCCACCTACGTCTCCTCGGTGACGGTGGTGGGGTGCTGAAAGATGATGTCATGACGTTGCAGGAATGAAGGACTGAGATACATTGGATGAGAGGAGGGAGGAAAACGAAATGGAAAAAAACAAAACAGGCAGTGACGCAGAAGTCACACCTCATGCTCACAGGACTTATCTCCTTGACAACTATCTCCGCCTTCAATTGAAATTGTCTGTGTTTCCATCTCTTTCATTAGCTTTCTCAAAGTTAATGTGCCTTTGAATGAAATTATGCATTCTGTCTGAGTGCCCCGTCTAATTTCATCTTCCTTTGGACAGACTTTAAAAAACAGAAGCACAGATTGCATGAAGCAGCAAACACTGGTAACCTTGGAGTTCAACATCCCTCTTGGACACAACCGGATGTGTTTGGCGGGATCGGGCCAGACAAGACGTGATGGCGAAGTGCTAGATGGAGAGAGAGCGTGTTTCCGTTGGCCTGAGAGGAGGAGGCAGAAATTCACACTGGTGTTATTTTTGGCCCTCCACCCTGCAGTGCCACCCGGCATGCCCTCTCACTGCCATCACGCTGCCCAGTGGCACTGAGCTAATGATGTCATCATTTCAAGCCATCTCTCAGCTGGACCCTCTTGACCCCCGAGCTTGTGCCAGGGACGCATTAGTGGCGATGTGTGTTGTGCAGCTGTGGAGATGACATAACATGCCAAGATGTTTGAGAATGCCTGCAAAATACAAGTGGAGTAGTCGTCATGATTGACATCCGGAACCGCTTGCCGTGCAGGCTTTCGACAAAAACTGAAAAACGTAAGCATTGGTCTGCTCCGAGCTCAGGGGGGGAACAGGGTTCATATTTGCTGCCGAAGACACAAATCAAAACATAGCGGATGATGTATAGCTGGGTTAAAACACAACTTACTCCCTGGCCTCAGACGTAGCGGATATGGCCAGGAGGAGCTGACCTTTGATGTAATAGCTGTGATTTGTCTTTGGCTTGACATAAAACAAAAACATGGTGGTTTCCTGTGATGCGAGCGGTGACTGGTCCACGGCAACTTCTTGTGGGCTGTCCCCTCACATCCTCAAAAACACCCTTCGTGATGATGAAATATGCCGAGACATTTCTCGTTCCGATCTAGGAGAGCCATCATTTTTGCTCCTGCTGCTAGGTTTTGGGAGGCAGCTGTCAGAGAGAGACGACCGTCAATCAACCCGTCCCCGTGGCAACTGACAAGGTCATTGGGCGTCACGTGACTTCCACGTCCTTCCATCTACGGCTTACTCCTCATGTTTACGTGTCCTCATGAACTCTGTGGGATACAGCTGACTCGTAAGAACTGTACATGCTGTAGAGGAGTGTTTCCCAAACTTTATTCTCTGGGGACCCGCTTTAAAAAAAAAAAAAAATGACAAACCATTGTGACCTAATTCACGGGAGGCTTTATCTATAAAATCAGTGCAAATTTGTGTGTAAATTAACATTCCTGACTATTTTTACGACCGTTTTCCGCCTCACTTTATACCATCATGAAAAGGTAAACCAGCCATTTGGAAGAGATGCACATTTTATGCATGAGTTAATATGTGCACATGTATATTTCTAAATGAGACTAAATATATGCAGGTTCTCATATTTTAAACAGCAGAAATAAACATGTTGAAATCCTGGGGACAAAAACGGTTTAGCTATTCATCATGTTCATGACAGCTGTACGAGGGGTGGATTTTTATACAACTCACCAGTTTCAATGATATTAAGGCTTGAAGTTGGCCCTCTAAGAGCTTTGAGTGACAGGTGCATGCTGTCTCGTGCCCCAGGTCACCAGCTGCTAGTGTCACCCTGGCCGCCTCCGCTCCCTTTGCCAACCTTTTTTGGTTGAACCTGAAGGCTGTGTCGTCACTGGCAAGATGACGACGGTCCGCGCCGCCTACCTTCAGCTTCACAATGGCTCCTCAGAAACCTTTGAGACTTACAGTCTTTAGTGGGCTACAGTCATCAGAACAATCTGAATATTCAGGCTCATGTGGCTCAAAGATGTACTGCAGATATAAATGTTAAACAAAAACAAATGTGGAAGACATTCTGCCAATTTATTTTGCGACAAAAAAAGAAGAAATCCCGGGACCCACTCTTTGGGCTGCAGAGTATAGTCAAACCACACACACACACACACACACACACACACACACACACACACACACACACACACACACACACACACACACACACACACACACACACACACACACACACACACACACACACACACACACACACACACACACACACTTCTTAAATAGGATGGAAATCCCTTCTTGTATTACGCGGCCAATCCGCTGAGGATTTTAGACCCACTTTCCCAGCAGATCCTCAGTCGGAGTAAAACAGCTGAACCTTGTGCTAAACTGTTCTCAATGCATCAATATGAACGGCTACTGCATTATTCATAATGACATGCCGTGCTTTCAAATAATTTAACGGAGGACCATTTTCCAAATGCATGTCAATCCTGTTCAGATTTAGCTCCCTCAAAGCATGCAAGGCAGCATTTCCAGTAAGATTAATTTCACACACACACAGACACACACACACACACACACACACACACACACACACACACACACACACACACACACACACACACACACACACACACACACACACACACACACACACACACACACACACACACACACACACACACACACACACACACACACACAGATAGTTATGTTCTGCTGCAATAGCACAAGAAACAACAAAACCCCATACCTAAACGAAAAAATTTGCTGATTGTCAAAGCAACCTGTAACAATCCATATGTTGAGTGTTTTACTGACTGATGAGATGCAGACTGGAGTCTCTGCTGTTAAAGCCACTTACCTCCGACTTGAGACTTTTTTGCAAAAAAACAAAAAAAAAGCCTTGATTTAATTTGACTGCTTACATAATGACAATGTACGGATACGTATGACAGGAAGGGACAGCTGACTAAGACATTTGATGAAAGTGAAATACTTAAATTGAGATTGAAATGCATTTCCTTTAAAAGCAGTTACATTATTGGCAAAAATAATTATATCAGACATTATGTTTGAACGCCTGCATTCCTGTAAAAATGTACAACCACCACCGTCTACATAATGTTGGAGGGTCAGCCTTGCTTCAACAGCAGTGCAGTAGTTGTGTTGTTTCTGGCCAAATAGTTACATGACAAACAGATACTCACTTAATCTTAGTCTCACGGCTCCATTTGTGCCTCCTGTAGTATTGTCTGCCGTCATGAGCGGCACTTTTTTTTTGTTTCCAACATGCTCACAGTAGCCAGACCGAGGGCAAAAAGGCAGAGACTACGCTGAGCCAGTCATATTTCCACTAGCACTGCTCCACAGAGCCCGAGGGCTGCTGGGTGCAAGAGGCTGTCCTTGGTTTCTGTTCCTCTGCAAATCCATTGTGTGTTTGTGTACGTCTCTGAGTGAGAGTGTGTAGTGCGGGAGGGAGAGAAAATGGGTGGAACACTGCTTGGGAACTCATATTTGTGTCCCAAAATTAAAAAGGGATTGCACCATTGCTAAATGAGATGAGACGAGTCTGGGGAAAGAGTGTGTGTAGGGTGGAGTGTTTTTGTTAATATTTTTCTACAAACAAAAAAAATGTATAAATCTGAATAATGTCATCTAGTTTATATGACAATTAGCCATGCAAACGGTGAATGGTCTGTACTTTTATAGCACTTTTATAGTCTTCCGACCACTCAAAGCGCTTTAACAATACATGTCATCATTCACTCACTCACACACTGATGGCAGGGGCTACCATGCAAGATGCCACCTGCCCATCAGAACTATCCAACATTCATACCCATTCGAGACGACTCTGCTCTACCACTAAGCCACAAACGCCCGGTGTGGCCCAGTTAGAAAAAGCACTTTTGGTCGGTCACCACTTCCCTCTTGCATCACCATGAGCTGACCGTGAAATGTCTCGACAACTACTGGATGGATTGCCATGATATTTTGGGCGGACATTTATGATCTCCAGAAGATGAAAAAAATAAATCACAGCCTCAAGTGGCTTATTGCCTTTTTTAAAAGAGTTACTACATAAACCTGGTAAGGTGTCACAAAATGAACCCCCCAAACCCCTCCCCCTAAAAAAAGAAAAAAAAGGGACTGCCACACTCGGCCTCCCATATAATAGAGTTGGTGTTTTACACACCATTATTTAGCTTTTACACCAAGTCACAAAAAACCCAAGACAAAAATTGATCCTGGTGTTGTAGCAGAAAGGTACAGCACAGAGAGAGCCAAAAATGACAAAAGAGCAGCCGATCCCAAGGGTCGGGCTGAGACACACACACACTGCGATTCCAGGCGACTACTGGAGAAGAGAAACTGCAGTCCAGAGATTTCTTCGGCAGGCAAGTTATAAATCGGGCAGCTACATCTGAAGGTGGAAGAGGTTCACTGCATCTGGAAACAGCAAGAGAAAGCCTTCGACGTTACACTAAGGAACGAGGACATCTACGGCAGAGTGGCTGAAACCTGCCGAGCAGAAGCAGGGGTAAGGCCACTAGCCGGCTACAAAGTACTGAACCTGGATAGACCGAACTTTAGAACAGTAACTAGTGTCACTGTCAATAAAAATGTGCATGACAGGTTCCCTCTCCGGAGCCTCCATCTCAGCACAGGTTTTTTTTTCTTCAATTCTTATTTTTTTAATTTAATTTAATTTGGTCAATTTAAAAGTAAAAAAAACCCAAAACATATATGCAAGACTGGCCATAAGCCTAATCACGGGAACCCCACAACAAATAGAAAAATGTGCAATCTTTGAAAAAGTTCCACATCTTGTAAAAAAAAAATAAAATAAAAGAAACTAAATAATCTTGATTAAAAAAATTATAACTCAAAGAAAATAACAAAATAGACCTCAACTAAATGCCAGTTCTAGGATTAATTAGTATTTTATTTTTAAAAGCAATGACGGGACTGACCTAGAATGATTCACATTATGGGAAAATTGACTGAGGCGGGTTTTAAGAAGGGAAATGTAAAAAAAGAGACCAGACCATCTTGAGCTGAAAATATTTCCAGATAAAGTTCCAATCTTATGGATGGCTTGGCTTTATAAACAAACATTCTAAAAATTGCATGATGTTAAATAAAGATAACATTTTCAGTTTACAAATAATGCGGCAGATAGCGGTCTAAAGCTAGAAAATTAGCAACTAAAATAAAGTTTCTGAAGAAGAAAGTGGCTTGATGAACCTGATAAGCGCTGGCCAAGACAATAGGAACATACAGGACTGTCTCAGAAAATTAGAATATTGTGATAATCCCCATACGTGTGATTTAGTTTACTGAACCAAGCTGAGTGTTTTTCAAGGCTCAGGAAACCCTTGCAGGTGTTTCGAGTTAATTAGACGATTCAAGTGATTAGTTGAATACCCTACTAGTATACTTTTTCATGATATTCTAATATTTAGAGATAGGATATTTGAGTTTTCTTAAGCTGTAAGCCATAATCAGCAATATTAAAAGAATAAAAGGCTTGCAATATTTCAGTTGATTTGTAATGAATCCAGAATGCATGACATTTTTGTTTTTTTAATTGCATTACACAAAATAAAGAACTTTATCACAATATTCTAATTTTCTGAGACAGTCCTGTATATGAAGCTAAATAGCATAAGGGCGCTTTTATGGTCAATCATGACATCCACTTTATGGATATATATATATATATATATAAATAGAAAGAGAGATGTAGTCTAAATGTTGCTTCCAAATAAGTGTGGCCGGCAACGAAATGTTCCTCAAGGGCTACTGTAGGGCTGGGTAGGCCTTAGCCCCTCCTACTTCCTGGTTGCCAATTTGTTTGGTCCACCATAAATAGGTCATACCATGAGCTGCGTCTTTCCCTCTCTTTGACTCCCATGCTTCGGTAGGTGTGGACTTTGGCTTCTTAAATTGAGGCATATTTGCTGTGGGTTTCACCCTTTGTCTTGTTTTGCTCCAGCTCCAAAGAGATTCCCACTTCCCCGTCAAGCTTTCCAGATTGGTGTTGTGCAGTGAGCAGGCAGGAGATGTTGACTGCCACTGCTGTTTTGTTTAATTTATCAATTTAGTTGTATTGATGGCTTGGTTTTGTTTTAAATGGTTGTTTCTTTTATTATAAACTGATTCACCAAGTATATTCGATATATTGTTATATTGACTTTTATTGTTTTTAACATATGAAATTGTTGAAGTAAATGTCTTAATCTTGGGGTAATCCTTGGTCTCAGTAAATCATTCACTGCCACATGTACCCTTAAAGATAATCTGTGGGCTTTTTAGTGGTTTGAGCCACTTTGTTAGTGTTAAAGGTGCAGTGCACTGTAAATTCGAAACCCAATCTGGGCCTCCCCGTGGTGACCTAAGCTTTGTCTACAAAAACACCTAAAACCCATTTCACTAACAAGGACCACGCACATAACTGTATGAGTTTCGAGAGGTTTATTGCATAACGGAATGATTGTTGGATGAGGAAGCGGAAGAGGTAGAGGGTTGCAGGGATGTAGGGTAGGGATAGAGGTAGAGGGAGGAAGGGACGTGACGGGGGACCGTTGGTGTCCGGGGGCTGGTGGGAACGGAGACTGTTGGATGGGGGGCCGTCTCTTAGGAAGCTCTGGAGGTGCAGAGTCCCCAAAGATAGCTTCATGAGGACAGATGCCGGTGAGCGCTTCTGATGTCGTTCAGGTTGAAGCGGATCTGGAAGCCCCCCTTCCAGAGGACGCCGAAAAAAGGCCAGTAATCTGGATGGATGGGAAGCACTTTAAAGGCGCTGGTAATGTCTGCTTTGGACAACCAGGCTCTTGGACCTGCAAGGCGAATGAGGGATGCGGCGTGGTCGATAGTGGTGTACTGCATGGCGTAGTCCGGGCTGGGAATTAAGCTGTTGATGCTTGGAACCGTGGAGCTGTAGGGGGATGAGAGGTCTATAATAAGTCTCTTTTTGCCTGAATATTTTCTAGTCACGATGCCAATTGGACTGATTCTAAAAATAGGGAAAGGTGGGCTAGTGAGTGGGCCTATCATAAATGTGTCTTTGACTTCCTGAGCCAGGAGCTTGTCGACTGTGTCGGGTTCGGAGATGGCCGATTGCAAATTTGTACAAATGAAAGAAGATTCTGGCTTCACCTGCATTCCTGGGTGGAAACCGTGTGTGAGACCCTGGATGAGGAAGCTTGTGATCTGGTGGTCTGGGTGAGTTCTAAGGGCGGAAGCTAGGGCGTGGATGTTAATAGGTGTGTTGAGGTACTTACACTTGCTGTGCTTTGTTGGTTGATGGGGACAAGTTGGTCTTGCGTGGGCCCCCCCGCAGAAGGAGCAGGTGTGGAGAAATCGGCAGCTGGAGGATTGGCATCCTAGATCGTTGAAGTTGTTGCGGACCATCCTCCCACCCTGGTAGAGGATTGGTCTACCTCTTTTGTCCGTACCGCTGGGGGGACAGCTGGAGGAGGTTGGCTGGTTAATTGCTGGTTTCGGGGTGATGGATGGTGGTGGAAGTAATGGAGGCAGACTGCGGTGGACGGGGGGGCTTCGTTTTACGGGAAGCTGAAGTGAAGGTGAGTCGGAAGGAAGCTGGGATTGGTTGCTGGTGGACCTGTGGGGAAAAAGGGTGCATTGGAAGAGGCATGGTTAGTTACATATGGGGGAGGGGGAGGGGGGAAAAGAGGGGGGAAAGCAGAGACAGGAGGAAACACAGGGTTTTGGCTGTTGGCTCTGCCGTAGAATCCTGCCGCTCCCTGAGCATTCTGTGCGGCTACGGTAACCTGTGTTGGGTTAGACGGAAAGGCAGGAGCGAGGGAAGAGGAAAAGATACTGGGATGAAGGGATGCATGTGCATGGGTTGGGAGTGCAGAAAGGGGAAGAGAGACTGCGGGGAGAGGTATCCCTGATGCAGGTAGCGTGTGGGGGGGGTTGCGATATGACCTAGCCCTCTGGAGGGGCTGGTGTGGCTGGCTGGGCCTGTCTGGCTGCGTTGTGCGTCGTGACGTCAGCGACGTAGCGCCTGACGCTGCGCTGGGAACCCGGAAGTGCTCTGGTGGCTCGGCGATCGAGGGAGGTGTGGTGCTGAGCGTCCGTGAGCAGTTTGAAAAGTATAGCTTTTCTGTCGGACTGGCGGAAATGGATGTTGAGCTGGGTGAGTGAGTGCTTCAGACGAGCGACTGTCCACTCGGAAATGCGGGATGGATGGGGGCCATCGGAGCGTAGGCGTGGAGAAGGGTCGCTCTGGATTTGGCCGTTGTGCGAGCGGCTGGATCGCAAGCGGGTGGAAGAGCGGCATTGAGGAGGGACGATGTCCCTCGGACGCCGTAGTCGGGATCTCCCCCTGGGGTCGTTGGATGGAGAAGGACCGACGACTTCGGAATTGCCCGAGGATGGATGTCGGGAGCCGCGGGGGACGTGGATCGTAGATCTCAGCCGAGTTTGCTGGCGGCGAGAGATGATAGGAGACGGTACAGTCTCCGGGACTTCTGGCGTGTCGTCTTCAAACAAGTCGTTGTCAGAAGGAGAGAGAGTGTGATCTCCGCGTCCATGTTGTGAAAGTAAGAGGTTGGGTCTCGGGACGCGCACGTCGTGAGAGAACAGATCCAAAGAGGAAGTGAACGGGTTGGTACAGCTTAAATACTTGTCCGGGGGAAATGAGCCGTGTTCTGGGCGTGGTCCTGTTCCTGAACAAAGTTTATAAAACTACATTTACTAGCGACTTAAGTGATGGGTACACCATCTATATTTATCTCTACAATAATTGTTTATACAAAAGTTATTTTTCTTAACACTGAGAGAAAGCTTATTCACCGTATAACAATTTGCAACCCTGGGACATCTGTGTTTGTTACATTCAGCTGAATTTCTAAGTTTTCATGAGATAGAAATACACTGGCTTCATCAGCACATACGGTTAGGAGACAGAGGCTGTGTCATTTAAAATAAGGGCCAAGAATTGACCCTTGTGGGACCCCACACTGATTACTTCATATCAGAAGAGCACTTCTGATTAGCAGTATACGGTTTTCTTTTCCGTAAATTCTCATGTAACTAAAGTTCAAACCTTGAGAGCCATAGGCACTTAATTTAGATGCTAATATTTCACAATTAACTGGATTGAAAGCGTTTGGAGTTTTTCTAGGTTTATCAGTGTGTTCATTGACATCTGGCTAATGTAATTTTATTGATAAGTTGTAAAATAGCCATATGTGACTTGTGGTTTTGCAAAATCCATGCTGTGGCTCATATAAGATCTTATTATGTAGATGTTTATGTAACCTCTTGTAAACTAATATTGAAAGTATTTTAAAGGTCAGTTGGTTGTCTCCACCACATTTGCTATTTCACTAAGAGCCTTATCGATACGCATGCCCTTTGCAAACAGCCATTCACACTGCCAGTCCACTTTTTTTTTTGAATCCCCAGACATCAGATGGGACACTAATTCTCTTTATTTTAAAAGATTAGGTCTTGCGCCATATTGATGTTACCAATTAGATACCGATTCCCCAGGTCTGATCAAAATGAAAAAATGCCTCCTTAATAATGAAGAAAGAAATCCTTCTTTAATAATTGAATGCCTTTTCAATAAAAGTAAGTGTATAAAGGGGGATTTAGGTCAAACAAACAAAGCCTGCCGGCATTAAGCAAGCACAAACTCTTACACAAATAGCACCAAGGTCTGCCCTGATGCAGGTAACCTGGTGGAAAAGTGTTCTTTAATATTCACTCAAACTGTTTCAGAATGGTCAAAATCAACCTCAATCAGAAAATCAAAAGACAGAAAAGAACTCTCAAAAGGGCTTAAAGACCAGCGTTTCTGGCTGTATATGCTAAAATGAGGTCTGCATTAAGTCAAGGAAGGATCAGAAAGCCCTGGGTGTGCAGTCCCCGACCTCTATAAAGCCCTAAAGAAAGGGCGTCGTCACACCCTGATTGGCCAAGAGGGGAAATGCACCAAGCTGCTCTCAATTCTTAATTAGGAGCCCCGTCTCCACACCCAACAGGTGATCTGATTAACCCTCCAATCAACTCAGGGGAATTGTGACTTTCCGCTAAAGTGAATTGAGAAAATGGAAATGACGGCAAGAACCAAAAAATGAGTGACTTCTACGAAACTATAATTCTTTAGCCAAGTTGCCAAGCTAAGCACAGATGTGCACGATCAAAGATTGGGCTGTTTATTGACATTATTTCACCATTTATTGTGCAATTGTTGAAGAGGTCTTCAAGCACTCCTCTTTGCTGGTACAGTTGTATTTTAATTGCACAGTTCCAGTAGTAAGAACATTTCTTCTGCATCTTCTCTTGCTGTAGTTTGGGTGCCAGTAAGATTACAAGGATGATTGACATTTATGCCTGCAGGCCAGCACCAAAAAATAAGCAGTGATTGGTGCAGATTGTAGCAGTGCTGCCTGCTTTACAGACCCGCGGCATCATAGAGCCAAGGCAGTTCACCCCCATGGGCCCTCTAGTATACCTAACGATAGGAGAACAAAAAAAAAAGTTCTGATCAAGTTACAGTTACCACATATGTATCTGCAATCTACTACTATTAATTGCTGCTTTCCCCTAGCTGTTGTCATTTAACAGCGATATAATGTTTCAGTAACTTGGTTATATGGCTGGCAATTGCCAGCATATAGAGAAAGGTTAGCATACCAGGCTACAAATAAAAACATGCAAGCTAGCTAAAGTTACATTGCTAGCTTACCATATAACGCTGTTTGTTTCTTTTGCCGGAATCTTTGTTTCCATTTTCGTGCATCTACCCCCTCATTGGTTAGGGTTCGTTTTTTTTTTTTTAATCAAATTTATTTAAAAGGGACCATGTACAGTTTAAACATAAATGTCTCCATTCGATGCACTGTACCAGATTATAG
This sequence comes from Pholis gunnellus, assembly GCF_910591455.1. NCBI lineage: Eukaryota > Metazoa > Chordata > Actinopteri > Perciformes > Pholidae > Pholis > Pholis gunnellus. The sequence continues at coordinate 6,293,580 of NC_136529.1, read as the reverse complement.
CTTAAGCTAATTTGCATCTGGCAGGTCAAACAAGGACAGGACAATAACACAGTAAAAGGGAAAGACGTAATACAAAGATATACTATAAAAAACATACAAGACACTCAATACAACACTACACACAAATAACATAAAAAGGTCAGGTTAGGGGAAAGGGAAACGCATCGACACGGAAACAATATGTAACACCTGCTTCGTTTCTTGACTTTTCTAGCTCTTCTATTTCTCTCTCAGAAGAATCAGCAGGTGGTGTATTTAATGTTTTAATTTTGAAGACATTTTACATGACCAGAAGAAACAAATTTGCAAAAAAACTGAACCATGAGACATGGTGTTTCCTCTTCATTCACAAAGTATTTTCCAACTGCGTGCATGGCTGCAGCTGGTGTCATACAAGGGCAGATGAGGCCACGAGACGTGGAGGGCCTATCCAGCAAAAGCACTAGTCGGAAGGATCAACCACACCTCAGAGAAGACGTGGAAGCAGGAAATTTACTAGTCAAGGCTTAGCTTTTTCAACAAGCCAAAGGCCTAAATGATTGGCCAGTAAGCAATTTTAGGGGCTTCCATGTAACTGACCATTCTAGTTACCTTTTACACATGCCCAGATGCCTGGATAAACTTCATAGGCTGCCACTGTTAACAATGACGCTGCAGAAAATGTCCCGACTGAGCCATACGGATGGCAGCTACATCTGGTGATGAGAGAGTTACACAAATTCAGGCATCTGAGGGCACAGTTAAACCCTGATTGTCACATAAACACTTCCCTTAATAGCGCAGCTCAGTGTGAGCGGTGGAGCTTCTCAGTTGCATGAGGGTAATACAAACCCTCCTCGAGATCAACCGACCATCTCATTTGCCGTGGCAGTTGGCAAGGCTAGGGAGGTGTGTGTGTGTGTGTGTGTTGGCAGTTGACAAGTCAGGGGAGAGTCCTGGGTTGACGGGGCACACTCCTCGTCAAATTGCAAACAACGGGAGTGGAAAAAGTGAGGGAAAGTTGTCTCAAAGTTGTGCATCTATGGTTTTATTCTCCATTATGTGGCGCTACAGACATATTTAGGATTCCCTCTCTGTGTGCCTTGTTTTCCTTTTATTCTCACCGGCTTTTCCTCGTGCTGAGAGATGACACACTTCGGAGGCCGTGGTTAATCAGAGCTTATCTTCGGGGGAGGAAGGATAGCTGCTTGGTTTATATGGTTTCTCTTTACACTGTCTTGGATTTCCGCAGCGCTGGACTCGTTCTGAAATAGCCATGAGGGATGGAGACCCTTTGATGAGTCGATGGAGAGTAATAAGTCATCTTGTGTGCCGCCAGGGTTGAGTTCAATTAACTTTTTTACAGATTCCATATTGAAAAACAGCCTGCAGTTAATAATGTAGCTCCATCATCCCACACAATATGACATTTCACACCTAAGATTTATAACAAGGTGTTATGGCTGTGGCTGTGTCCCCTTAAGAGCCCTAGTGTTTCCTTGTCTTTCCCCTCCCCTGTGTTTGTTTGTTTGTGTGTGCTGGCGTGGGCATGGGCTGCGATCAAACTGTCAAAAAATGTAGGTCCCATGTCTTTTCCAAACCACTTTTCCTCGACCTGGATGGAAAACATCATGAGGTCAAAGAAATTTGTGATAGTCGGATTCTCTTAGCACTGTGGATGTCTTTTCCTAAGTCCTTAAAAATTCTCTGTGCTTACACGACAGTGAACGGATGTTTTATTTTATTCAAAGCAAGTTTTATCTACTTGATAACTATCTACTTGATAACGGTATTTTCTCCTTTAGTAAAGAATGGTCCAGTGTGGACTATGCTAAATGTGCTATGCTAATGCTTTCCTTAGCTTTAGAGAACTCAAACAGCAATCATCTGCCACTGAGATACTTCTGGGTCATTTCACTCATCATCTGCAAAATAAAACCTCTTTTGTAACCACAACCCCTGTCCTTGTCCTGCGTCCGTAACAGAAAGTAAATAATTAAAAGGCAAGTTTATGCAGCTATAGCATATGCATTTGTAAAGACATTGATAGGGTGTCATATTTTTTTTGAAAACTTATTAAAAACTCTTCTAGTGTCCCAAATCAGCACAATTCACTGGTAACTTGGAGTGAACTGGGAGTGGTTTTGTGTCTATCAAGCTTGCATGCGCGTCACACCCCAGAGTTATTGCTCGAGGGTGTTTAAAGCTATTGGTCAATCCATCGCACAGAGCTTTGATTCTGTTTCTGAGTCTTCAGTCATGGTTCTGACCCACCGACAGCTGACAGTGACACAGTGGATGAAGCAATAATGACCAGTGACAGCTTAAATATCACAGTGCCGTTTCATAACACCCCTGTCAACAGACCCGCAGACAGCTGGTTCTTAAGCAATGGGCTCGGGGCCCACAGAGGTCACTGGAGGGGCTCTGCAGGGTCTCCAAAATGAGGGAAGTATTTGATAGTCTTATTGATTCACCAGAAATATGTGTTAGGGCAGACTTTTTTCTTTTTAAAAGGTACTCCGAGGAGTTTATTATTGTAAACAAATGTGTGGAATCATTCCTCATGTTGCATTGCCCATATGCACAAGATATTCCATGCTCCATAGTGCTCCTGGTGTAAAACACTGCGTAATGAATATTTCATAGCCACGATCTTTACCCTGACATGTTATAATAGTAAATGCAGTGTTTTATGTATGACCTCCATTTTCTATACATTTAATGGCCCAAAAGCTTACAGCTAGTAGTGTCTTTAGATATTCTGGATCTATGACACTGTGGATGTTGCTAAATTTAGGACTTTGGGACAAACAGAATGACATAAGACATTGTTTTTGTCCCTCAGCTGCAGCTGTTTGTGAATGAAAGGTCAAAAGGACCTTGTTTTTCTTTTAGGACCAACATTTTATTTGACCAGTTCTTAACCTACTTTGACTACTAACGTTGTGCTTGAACATGGATATGACAAACACCAGAGGTGGGGCTTTACTGAAAAAAGTGTCTGTCTGTCTGTCTGCTACTTCACCGTGTTTCTAAAGATAATTGCTTCTATCTTGATAAGGGCAACACTTGAAATGGTGCTCTGACTGATTTCACTTTAATACAATGCACAATATGAACTGAAGCCTCATGGCTTTCTTTAGGGGAATGACATCATGCAACTTTTCAGTTGAAATTATTGGAGACATCAGAAAGCGATAATGTCAAAGTTGATCCGACAGTAAATTTACAGTAAAACACCCAATGGTGCAGCAACAAATGGCAAAGCGGCACAATGAACCAAATGATGTGTTTTTGTACACATTCTTTAAATATTAAATGTATCTGCAGTTAGGGTGGAAAACACTTTCACCTTCTTAATGCCTGCTAAGTTTTATGCACTGCCACCGTTTTAGCATTATAATCACAGCATTAAAAAACACCTTGAAGAGGGAGTTTTATCTGACTTGAAATAAAATTTTCACAGTAATCACTTATTTTCACTTATATTCAGTGCTTATTTAAGTGGGGAAGAAGCCATCGGCTGTGACACTATCACGTTGACAAGATCTATCCACAGACAGACCGACATATAAACACCTGGCAAAGTACTCAAAACCGCCTCTGTGGTAGTTCCCGCAACAGTAGGTGACTCTAGGACCCACTCTTGATGACTCACACACAGACTCACAAGGTGAAAATAACACCAGACACACACTGTCATTACGGATAGTAATTATGTTACCATCGGGTGTAGCAAGTACAGACTCGCGCACACAGAGAACAGAAAAGAGAGTCGGACTAGAGTCTGGATTTTTTATATTTCATATTTGATTCATTACAGGGCTTTCAAGACAGTGAAAAAATGTGCAAAAGTGCATAGAGTGCAAACGTTTCGGTCCATGTTGGACTTTGCAAGATGAGACATGACTGATGAGTCACCCAAGGTGTGGATTACACTACAGGTGCACCTAATCAGTCATCTAGGGCCTGATTGAACACACATGAAGCCAATTGGCAGCAAGTCAAGTCATTACAAACACACAAGAAGAAAACAAATCCATAGCATTGACATTTCTTCATACGCATACAGATACATACAAATGTTTGCTTACACACTGGGGATAGGATCCACTGGAACAGTAAGACAACGATAGAAACAGAAAACAGGTCATATCTAATTATCTATTTAAGGTTTAAAGATAACTAAACTTCCGTCTTCACAGGAAGTTAGGTTTAGGCAAAGAAAAACACTAAAGTTTAAGGAAAGATTGTGGTTGACTTTAACTTGACTGACTAACAACTCATGTGACTGTCAAATGATTAACAACACTTACAGTTCATGTGAAATGTCATCTTAACTTTAAATCTTGCACGGGACACAAACGGCACTCTTCTGTCCATCGTTTGTTTGACCCATGCACCTTGTGTCACCAACCCAACTCCCCTCCCTCTAGCACTTTATACTACATCAATTGCTCTGCCCATAATGGAGGTGAGGCATGCGTTCCATACACTCCAGTGGTGGGCCGTCTGGGCCAGCAAGGCCTTCTCTGCTCGCCAAAACACTGACAAGTTAAAGCAATTTTATAATTTAATTATTTTTGATAAATACACTACATGTATTCTAAATATTTTTCCCATTAGCTTATTTTCTCATTGCACAGCTACTGTCTTTCTCAGTTGCGCTGCTTCCAGCAGAGCTTGTTTTAAGTAGAGCTTTTATCCAATCAGATTTTGACCCTATGTTGTCTCTAATTAAAACAATCTGCCCAATGGGGATGATATTATTGATTGTCACAGTCTTCAACCAATCAGATTTTTAGTTTGACATGTTGGGCGTTTTCTTTGACATGCCAGAGCCTTCTATCTGGCCTACAAGTACGTCAGCATTAACGTGCAGCTTGATTGGTCAGCGGGCTAGTCTGACTGGTGTAAAACTAGCGAGCAGAACTTTGTAGTAGTAAGAGTTAAAGTAAAAAAATATGTAAGACATTTTTACGTGACATTACATTTTTAGCTTTTTGGCGGTAACAAATCATTAAAACATATTCAAGAAATACAACTGGGGAGGCTCAACTCTCATGGACGCCAACCATGGCAATCGAGAAGGACCTCTTGCTGGAATTGAAATGCACGGAACAACCGTGGCATTGAACTCTTTGTAATCAAAGAAAGGAGGATGGACTTTGTCTTTAAATAGTGAACAGCAGCTTTGGTAAGTGAACTGCTTTTGTTTTAACATCTGCAGTAGCGTTACTACTGTGTTCATTTTTCTATTGTGTCATTTTTGTGATATGGTTAATATTGTTCCCTCTGATGTGAATAATTATTGAATTATTTGTGTTAATTACATTGATATGCATTGCCCGTTAATGACGATGCATCCCGTCATGCTGAGGTTATTCGGAGGTGGTATAACCCAGGTATAAAATACACGGCCCGCCACTTTTACACACTAAATGAGAGTTGTGTCAGGCGACGAGAAGCACAGACCAAGCTGCGTTACAAAACGCTTTGGGAGTGAAACAGGTTTGAAGTTTTGCAAAAACGACTAAAACCATAGAGTAATGTTACGAAGCCAGAGAGCCAAACTTTCTTTGGTTAATTTTTTGTAATCTTTAAAATGTTAACATTTACAGGAATTAAAGATTTCTTCAATATCTTAGCTGTTTAGTATTGCATTTTGGGTTATTCTAAGGGTTACATTTTCCAAGGAAGTCAGAGGTTTTCCAAGCCAGGAGACCATGTAATCTATTGCAAGAGCAACATGGACATCGCTTTTACTTAACATTACAAAAGGCAATAGGAAATGTAACCATAATGGCAATAATAACAATAACAGAAAGCTCAGTGACAGTCGATACGATAACAATAAAGAAATAAAATAATAATACAGCCTGTAAAAATGAGTTTTAAGAAGTGATTTCAAAGAGATTACTGATTCTGTGAGCCTTATCTCCTCAGGTAGGTCGTTCCAAAGCCCGAGGGGCCCTGATGGAAAACACGGTCGGTCACTTTTAGTTTTCAGCTTCGACTTTGGAACAGCCAGACCTGAGGATCTAAGGCTGTGAGCTGGCTCATAGGGGGTCAACATTTCCTCCTATATATATATATATATATATATATATATATATATTGGGGCCAGACCCATGCGTCCTTTAAAAGTGATCAGTACAATCAATTCTACAGAGAGCCAGTGAAGAGAAGCCAGAATTGGGGTGATGTGATGTCGTCTGTTAAAACCAGTGAGAAGCCTAGCTGCTGCATTCTGAACTAGTTGGAGGAGAGAGAGAGAGTGACTTTTGGTTGATGCCAGAGAGAAGGGAGTTACAGTAGTCGAGTCTTAAAAAAGATGAATGCATCAATGACTTTTTCCAGGTCAGGAGGAGAGAGCATTCTTTCGATTTTGCCGATGGTTCTTATTTGAAAAAAACAGGAGTCGTTTTTCATTCAAATTTAAGCTTCAAACCACAAATCCCAAAAGTTGTAAAGTCCTAAGTTCTGGCAGTGGACGTTATGTTAACGGACATGGGGCCAAGGGCACTTTTAATAGGAGTGATAGGGTCCGGGGGACTAAATATAATGACCCATAGGTACCCCCGTATCAATGTGGTTTGAGGTTCATGAAAAGCTGATATTAAAGAATTAAAGTGTGTGGAGTGTTTTGATTGTTGGACCGAGCAGGAAGTAACACTACCCAGTGAGCGCGGATCATTGTGGGCTTTGACTACACTCAGAGAGCTTCTGAAACAATAATAACTCTGACTCACTCTCACTCAGCTCCAGCTGGTAAAATTGGCAGGAAAAGGAAGCCTTCCCACAGCCTTGAGAGGGCCAGTTAGTCATGCAATAGTGATACCAATTTTGCTGATATTTGGCAGTGTAGCACAATTGTAAACAGAGCTAAAACACAGTTATGTGGCTGACATGGTGGCACTTGTCAGATGAGGAGAGGGAATATTAGGTGTGGCTTTGTCAGATTGTTCTCAGGTGTTCTGCCCTTTCATTTAACCTTTTGAGGTAAGGTCATAAGAAGGTTGCGATAGTTCAAGTCCTACCTCAATGCGGAAAACACTGTGTTAAATTACAGTAATACTGTCTGGTGTTACTGCGATGATGTGGCGGCAGCGATCGTCCCGAGCCATACCTTCCACTGTGCCCTTGGCTGATAAAGGACACCCCCTGTCCTCCATCCTGCTTCCTGTGCCGGCTGCTTAGAATCCCAAATGTCAGCGGATGGCTAAAGAAATGACAGCTGCCGCTGCATCTTGAATGTCCGCCGCCACATTCTGAGAAGTGTTGAAAAGGACGAAGTGACATTTGCAGCAAGGTTCTCTGAACATCCTCTTGTCTCCACCCTCTGTGTTTCCACCGTGCCATGTTACCTGCCCTGCTGTGCCCATGAATCTACATAGGATACTAGACTTCTTACCAGGCCAAACATCATGCTGTGTTTGACATTCATCATTTATTGATGGGCTGTTCTTCATTTGCAGCGGGAGAGTGCTTGGCTTCTCTGCTCTCACACTGGCTGATCCATGGGGAGGGCTCTCCCACTGAGGGCCCACATTTACTCTGCGCGCTGGGTGCACCGCTGTTGACTTATAATGGTTGTGACACATAGAAAATAACTAGCAGGGTGTATTTTTTTGTGTGTCCTCTTTCCATTTTGTGAGCAGTTCACTCTCTGCTTACACTTCTTCTACCATTCTTGCTCTAGAGGCAGAAATAAAATAATGGAAGCGGAGTGAAAAAGAGCTCATCAGAGCTTCTTAACCGGGATATACAGCTGACTGCAACACATCTACAGAGATGTGTAATGGGAAGGGAAATGCAGTGAAACCAGTCTTTTTATCCACGTGTGTTGTGCAATTAAACATAACTCATCAAAAGAGTCTGAACCCTGTCTTGTAAACCTAAACTAATCCCTTCATGTGTGTCGTCCTGCTACCACTCACACAGGACTATCCCCGTTCTCATATAATCTGAATCTGGCATGGGATTAATTTGCCTCTATATGCAGCTGCAGTTGGCTAATTTTAGCTGTAAGAGGGCAGTGATTGAGCTGTGATGTTCACCATTAATGAAAATCTAACATTTTACTGTGACGTCAATGAAAGGCTTTCTTATTTTTACAGGGATACCTGGCATGGTACAGGTAAAAGGCCTCTATGTATACTGTATGTTCATGTGTGCAACTTCTTTTACTTATCCTTGGAAATGTGAGGAAGTAAACAAGTCACCATTATAATGATGGCATCTCACTTGTGAGTCTGCTGACTGCTTTTGTCACAAAATATATATTAAGTAGATTCCGTAGAACCAGCTGTGTGTTGAGTATATTGAATCTATGAACTCTCTCACTGTCTAAAACCTACTCTCCATTTCTTCACCGCATAGAAGATAAAATAAAGATTAGATACAAATAGTTTTTTATCTGTTTTACGATGTAAACCACGATTTGCAAGTTTCAGTAATAAATTAGGCAGCATCTCAGGCTGCTCTGATTGTTGCTGAACCCAGATGATATCCTGAGTACACATCAGTTGGGTAAACCTAAATTGATGCTGTGTCCCCACTGACTAAACCCTCAAGCACTGGCTTGTTTCCCCCTCATTGCACATTTACAATACTTTTAACACTTCAGTGACATGCCATTGCTGCAAAGACTAGAAAAATCAATTTGTGCAAGCGACTGTTGAGAGAGCAATACTCTGTCTGTTCCTGTTGTGCTATAAAGTTGTTTTGACCTGGCTTTCAAGATTGACAACAAACTGAAGGAAAACAAGGGATTCTCAGTCTTCTCATCTCCGGACACTTTGGGGCCACACGTTATTTGTAAAACCTGGATAAAACAGGAGGGTGATGTTGCTTTCAGAATAGGTTTTTCTTTGCCCTGAAGCTCTGTAGCTGAAAAACATACATTGGGTTCAAGCCAGCTGGGTTGGACATCCTGGTTTACTATTCGCTCAGCCACACAGTGCATCCTGTTCTTCAATGGCTTCAAAGATCAGTTAATGCAAGAGTAAACTTCACCTTCATTTTCTGTATTGATATTCTAAAAAACCTTTTTTAAAACAATTTAAATGTTTAAACCAACCAAATGGTGACCTCTTCAAAATGATCTGAAAATGGTCTTTGCTCGTTATAGTAGTACATACTTAACAATGAATATATTCGGGATAATCAACTATTTCTATACGTTATGAAGCCATATGGATCATTTCCACCAATCACAATGCACATACAAATGCTATGCATGCAGTGATACCACAAAACAATGGGCCATATCTATAAAACTCCTGTAACTTTGAGCCACAGAAGTTAAAAGCAGCAGAATCACATTGCTGCTGCTTTGTCAGCTGGATCCCAGGTGAACGTCAGTGGAAATCGATATTAATGAGGCATATAGTATAGTTTAAACAGCCACCATGATCAACCATGCATGGAAGCTCAAGGGATTGGCACTTTGACTTTGCTTCACTCTCAGTATCTTTTTCAAAGTAATATAGGCACAGGCCAAAAAATAATGACATGTGGTCAAAGATAGCACTGAAACAGTAACTGAGCTTTTATATACACAACCATCTCTTTCATTCTGAAGTGACTTGTAGGCCCCAATCACGCCTGGTATCACCTGCAATCTGTATATGGATAGGCTGTTTATGCAGCCTATCCATGTGGTCATGCTGTGTGTTTTTCCTAATCCAGATAATGTATTCAGAAACAGATATTTGTAAATATCCAAATGTAAATGTGTGCGTGCCTGCATGTCTAAATATGGAAACCAGCGATGCCACATTATATTATACATTTCTTAAGCATGAATCAGTTTATGTGACAACAGAAACAAATTTGTCACCACTTTTCACCAGCATCACCTGAAAAGGTTAGAGAATAGTCAAATAAGTTCAACAACCTAGGTTAAATTCTGGTTAAGTTGGAGAGTATCTGGTTAACTAGCTTCCAACGTAATGTTAAAGTTGTTTGTAATGAAAGTAGAACTGATAATTACTAAAACAGTCACAACTTGTATACACATTTTGTGATGAGAGGTTCATTTTTGGGCAAAAAGACAAAAAAATGATGGAAGGGCATAATGGAGACCTGTCAGTGTACAAATAATGATGGAACAATGTGTCATCAGAAATAATCAAAAGTCTCTGAATTCATCCTGTTTCGATTGAAATGGCATGTGCACGATGTCATGATTTAGAATGTACAAAGGCTGAACATCCTACAGGGTAGAGTTTTATTTCCAAGTATTTGTGAATGCAGTTCTGATATGCCTGGATGACTAACTAGCCGGCAGACTAAAAGGTCTACTACCCCAATACAAACACATTTTTAGGGCTTTTTACGCTGACGGATTTGCTGTCAAGAGACTTTTTCCGGATCACATTTGGGGATTGGACATCCGCATGACTACCCTTAGCAACAAAGTGGCCATTATGTGCGCCAGTGGCAGTGCTCTAGTTGCATTTCAATGTGAGGCATCTCAATTTTAAGCATCTCTAAGTCCATTTCATCCAAGCTGCTTAGCGCTTAATCAGCTGACAGAAACAGGGCAGAGGAAATGTACCCTTTTTTTCCAAGAAAATATGTTCCTGTTGTTCTGGCCTTGCAGCTGTGAGGTATAAATACAACAAGGAAAAAAAACTTTCTGCTGAATGACGAATTAACTGACTTAACCAGATCTACAATGGCAACAGGACCTGAACTGTACATTTTGCATGACCGCCTTCATGTCCCTTATTTCAACAATGATCTATGTTGCTGTGTCGTTTAAAAACAGCTTTGTTTACACCTTAGCATGACTCAGTCATAGGATGTAGGATGGACATCTCATCTTACAGTGTTGTAACACTGGATCTCAGATCTGGTACCCAGGAGCAGACTCAGGAGGCGCAACAGGTGTGTTTACTTGGCAACATCGAGCAACAAGAAAGGAGTCTGACCAGACAAATTAATCAGAAGGGGTAATAATGAGGAGGTATAATGGTAATTAAAGCAGGAACAGACAGAGAGAACACAATATGGTCGTGCCGATTGTAAATGAGAAGCAGCTTTTGTAGATGACCTGGGTCAGGTGACTGAGGCGGGAAACTCAGTACTGACGCCTGGGGGGCAGGTGTGGAATTGCATGTCTGAATTAATAAGTGGTTTGTATGCACAACAAACGTTAATCACATAAAGACATAAAATGAGTAGTAACTGATTGAAGACCACTATATTTGCTGAAATGTGTCAATCAAAGAGAGTTTTAAAGAAACAAATGGTAACGCTTCGTTATAACCCCCCTGTTTAGCATTTATAAGCATTATGCAAACATTTATGGAATTGTTAATAACATACTATATTGTAGTTGATACACAGAGAGGATAAAATAAGTTTAACCAAGCAAACACACATGAAACAAGTAAAGATCACTTTTCTTTATTGTTAATACACTGACATCTTTGCCAATCACCACAGAAAAAGGTTGATCACAGATGAATCTTTATTGCAGCAGTGATGCCAGGACGGGCAGAAATTCAAGTGGGCTCTAAAAGTGATTTATTATCTTCTGTTTTATATAGTAAGAGACTCTCCTTCACATCAGCTCATCAGAAAAAATTCTCTAGAGATCAGTTACACCAAACTGCATGAAAAGGATGGTTTTTATTTTTAGAAAAACATCAAACCGTCCATGAGACGGCAGATACTCAAACGTTATTTGTAAAACAGAAGCACAGCTATTGAATTATTATAGTAGGATGTAATCTGTGAAACAATTGAAGACATCTCAGCTTTTAGTGTTGTTTAGATGATATATGCTGACTCTGATTAAAGAGCTGCTCTGCTCTCTGTGGCACAAAGTAAACATCACAGAAGCTGCAGACTTGTCTGACTTGAGTGGACGCCTCGAGGAAGAAGCGGTATTATTAGATTACCTGTGATGAAGTGAGTTAGATGTTATTTCCATCTGCCTGGTCGTTATGAGCTGCAGTTGCGTTCAGTTTCATCCGCACGTGCACTTCAATATGTGTGTGAACTTGTTATTTAATGCATTCAATTTGCATCGTGAATATGTTATCTTCCTGGAAATCCACAATCACCATCCACGGCAGCACAACTTTCTCCGAAATTTCACGCTCCCCTTCATCTTCACAGGTCTAATTCGCCGTCCCCCTGCAACAACCTCGGTCTAATTGCATTTACTTGTTGGAGCAAATCCCATCTGGGAAAGTTAATACACATTCTGAATTAATCGTCTTCCCTCCATTATGGATTGAGTCTAATTGCACCGCTGTTTTTTCTATCTAACATATTCAGGTCATAAAAATACATAAATGGAAAGGCAGATCAATTAATATAAAGAGGAAGCAGGCTGGTGATCTGTTATGGCATTTTTACCCCACACCAAACCTCACGGTGCTACTGCTTGGTGTGCAGATACAAAATGAACACAGAGGGATAAAAGCTAATGGTGTATGTTTAACAGCTTGCCATTTGAAGACACTAATGAAGCTTCTCCAAAGGGCAGGCTCAAACCAGTGAGGCGTACTGTCGTAGCAACGGCTTGCTATTGTCAATAGATTGCAAGCAGGTGAATACATTAAAAATAAATGTATGAAAGGAGAATAGAATGCAGTTCTTCAAATAGTAGTCTCAGGACATACAGCTAAATAAGCTTGATAATAAAGTGACAGCTGCAGAAATCTCTTTCCATCGTTCAGATCTTTCCAGATACAACCAATCGTCATTTCTTCACACTGTGGGAAGTGACATCACATGTTGACAGCATGGTTCAGGCACGCCTCCCTGGAAATAAGGAGAGGAGAGAGGGCATGCGATAAACCGTGGTACATTCAGAGGCATTCGTTGGACTGGCATGGCTGTGTGCAGCTCAGCACTGCGATCTACATCCACGAGGCTCCTGCCTGGACATTTGCATTGCCTCTGCACGGCAACACAGCCTTGATACGGCGCTGGACAGAGCGACGTCGACCGTGCTGTGCTCTCACAGCATGTTGCAGGGCATTCGGGAGATAGAGAGGGAATAAAGGGGGGGGGGGGGGCAACCTTACCGCACACTTGAGCGATGTTGCGTGAGCTTCTCTCTCTCTCGTTTCAGACCGTCTGCACAGGGACCTGGGACTAATGGAGGGATGCAATGATGTTGCTCTTCGCTTGTCATGCTTGAATCACAGCTTCATATATCCTTTTGTGTCGGAGACCTCATTGTCTTCGTCTGTCACTGCCGCCAGATCAACTGTGGGGTAGCGCGGCGGACAGAGCCCCCTCCTCAACCCCCCTCTCCCTTGTCTGTGCCCCCGGCTTCTCATCACTCCCGGCTCGCTCGTGTCTATTTACCTCTCTTGAGCCCTCCCCTCTCTGTTGAGCTCCGTCTTTCTTGCTCTCCCGCTCCCCACTGCTTACTATCTCCCTCTCTTTGCTCCATCAAAGAGGGCAGTCTGCCGTTCCATCCAAGCAGCTTGTTACATGACCTCCCGGAAAACAGTTTTTGCCGCTGCTCTGCCTCCTCACAATTCCTGAGCCCTTCCAGATTTCCATCTCTACAACGGCAGGATGTTCCTTCACGAGGATTGATCCCCATCAACCCCTCTTCACTTTCCCCTTCCCCTCCCTTGTCCTGATCTCCTGCCCTCTGACCCTCACCCTCTTGTTCTCGACCCCCGCCCTCCCTCTCCTTTTCGCCCTTACCCCAAGCCTCTTTCCCCCGTAATTCATTTCACCCCCTCGACCATGTTGCCATGTGTCCGCTGGCTCCAACTTATCATGATCTTGCTGTCCTCTGTCTTATGGACCCGGGGGGAAAACTGCCCAGCAAACTGCATGTGCCCGGATCCTCACACTGTGGACTGCAGCGGCCGCGGGCTGACCCGTCTACCCAATGAGATCCCCTTGGATGTGCGCAGGCTGTTGCTGGCCGACAACTGGATACCCCGCATCCCCTCGGACTTCCTGGTTCTGTACAGCGACTTGGTCTACCTGGACCTCCGGAACAACTCCCTCTCCCACATAGAACCGGGGACTCTCAGCACCTCCTCCAGGCTGGTCTTCCTGGACCTGGGCAGCAACAACCTGACTGAAATCCCCAAGGGGACTTTTGGGGAGTCTCGGAGCCTGATCAAACTACGGCTGGGCAACAACCCGTATCTGAGCATGGTGAACGAGGATGCGTTCCTTGGCCTCACCTCTCTGAGAGAGCTGGAACTGGAGCGTAATGCACTGTCTACACTACAGGTGGGGGCACTGAGTCAGTTGCCCTCCCTGCGGGCGGTGAGGCTAGAGGGCAACCCCTGGGTGTGCAATTGCAACTTTGCCAACCTGTTCGCATGGCTGATGGAGAACAGTCACAAGCTTCCAAACGGTAAGTAGCAGCATCTAAGAAGCATTTGCTTTCCATGTGCTTAACTCAAATAATGCGTATCTGAGCACAACATACAACGGTATTATTACAAGTCCAATACAAAAACACTGCTCCGGTCTATTTATGTTTTCCCTGTAGGAGAGGGAACCCCCCTCCCCCTCCCTTGTTCTAATTTTGTCTCTTTCTTCCTCCACTCCCTTCGCATATAATGTGTGAGACTGACTATGTAATATGAGACAACATCACTGGTTTGAAAGTGAAAGGATGCTTTGATTTTGAATTCGATTTATTTCAAAATACGGAGCAGGAAAATTCAAAATGAGGCGTTGTGTAATCTGGAACAAGAAACAAATCAACTCATATTAGGACATTTTTGCTTGCAGTTTCTCTGGTACCACATTTCACCATGCATATAAACATTGACCTCTATCCTGCGTTGTATCGATCCATTTGCGGCTTATATTTATATAATATGTATTTATATAATATCGCCCATTTGGCCGATACTGTAATTCAGCAATATCATCAATTATTTTCTTCCTACACCAATGAAAATCCAAACCCCTTCCCATGTGAATTTTTGGGCCCATACTAAAGACTACCACTGTGATTCGGCCTGAGGGTAGAGTTAGATAACAGGGCTGAAGTTTTGGTGTGCTCAACTGAATGTGTGCCTGCTTATCTGAGGAACAACACAAGACAAAGGGGATCGCCATGTCCCTGTAGAAGTATTCTTCTGCGGGTAAGATCTGCTTACATGGAGCTGATTGGTCTCAACATCCCAAGCTATTGGATTCTAAAAAGATTGCAAGATATACAACTCAAACCATTACACTTTGTGCAAATATTATTCATGTTGACAATTTTAGACAGCTGTCAGAAGCAATTTATTCACAAATCATAATAATGTTTTGTTCAGAGGAAAGCATACATGGTTTGACTGAAGGTCAGCCATATGTTTATTACTATTAGTGCCCTTACAGAAGGACACAGACAGCAGTTATCTCAAGTGCAAGCCAGCATGTGGGAGCGGAGTAAGGACACATTAACAGATTGGACAGTTCAGCCACACATGACTCGTAGCTTGTGCGGTTATCATATTCAGATCAGAGTGTAGATTTGACGTATGACGTCATTTAGTGTAATCTGAGAAATTGATATGATGCCCATTGATGTTCAATGTGCATCAGTTTGTAAATACAGTACACCATGTTCGGGTGTTGTGTACAGATTAAGAGTGGGAACGTTTGTATCTGTCAGTGTTCCAAGGTTGTTTGGGGTGTGAGATGTCGACCTGTATGTACAAAGAACTGTTTTTGTCCAAAGCATGAATAGCAGTGGAGTAAACTATTGTATTGACATTATGCAAAAGATTTTCCAATTTAAATTAAAATCGTACTCTCCGTCACAAAAGCTTTACTTCAACTCTCTTTAAAACTGTTTGCTTTTGAGTTGTCAGCAAAAGCTAAACTTCCGATATACATTTAGGTCATGGTGTTCTATGCCACTGATGCTGCTTCTGCTTTCCTCTAAGGGCTTTCTCCATCTGCCCCAAAATCAGACAAGTTTGGGCCTGCGAGGAAGCAAAGTTGATAAACTGGCAAGAACACCTAATTCCCCCTAGTAAAGCACTGCAAATGCATTAATCACAGGTTCTAAGTGTCGTCAAAGTGTTAGGCATAATGAATTGCATCGGCAGCGCTGGCCAGGCAGACATCAACAACAAAGAAGAAGCCGAAGGCCTGGCCAAGCTGCTGGCGTGGCTGCCAACTGGCCCCAGCGATCACACATTCTGAAATTGAGTCAGTAATGTGCATCTCACTTCAGCAGCTCTTACATCCTCATCAGTGGTGTTTGCTTTACGACCCTAGAGACGAGTCCGCCGGCTTTGACAGAGCACACGTATTTATATGGGACATCTAAAGTGTATGGGACATCTGAAGTAGTCTACATTAGGTCTTTTGTGTTATTGCTATTGTATCATTTTCATTGGCCATTAAAAGGTGTCTGGAATGTACTTTGTGGCGCTAATGATGCAGGGGAATTGGATGTCAAACAACATTTTAGCAAAAGGAATAGTGATTCTTCTTCTCTTTGAAGGTAATGAAAATTAGTTCTGTAACAGGTCAGAGAGGAGAAAAACATAACAATGAACCGAAAAGTATCTTCTAAAACAGGTTTTTGTGTACTATTTATAGAATAGTTGCTATATTTTTACAGCCAAAAGTATGACAACAAGCTATTGACAATGGAATATGGTGCATCTCTGTTTGTTAATATTTGTAATTTGTACATGTTTCGGACAGTCTGTCACCGCCGGTGATCAAAATGTAAGAACAACCTCTCAATTCCCGGCTTTGACTCTATTCTTCCACTACTATTTTGAGTTCTGCAGGGACATTTGTGCTGTAGTGTTGCACAGACGGCTGTTAAATGAACACAAAGTAGCAGGGAGGATTAGAGCAAGTCGCATGCTACTGCTGCCTTCACCCCCCTAAGTGCAAACTTACAAACACGGCTGGTTCACACATTCAGGCATCGTACTGCCAGACCTCATTAACATAATGACTGAGCTCTCGATGGCGGAAAAATGCATTGACCTATTCCCTGGAACGCTGTGTTGGAAGTGGTTACAAAATAACAGATGGGCACTCATTAGTGAATGGGGTTGACTTGATAAGCTTTTCAATATGTATCAACTCCAACCAACATCATGAGTGTGGATGCTTCAGCTTAATATCTCATTCATCATAGAGGCAATCAATCAGAGAAACATGAATTACTCTTTAAAATGTACATCAGTGTGCTTTTTCCATCCGTGTGGGTGTTGCATCCTCATGTCTGATTCATCATACAACAAATCATTGACCGCGCCAGAAAATTACATTTTAAATATTCAGTGAATGTGTCCTCTCTGAAAGCCAAGAGCTCCACTTAACTTCAAAACACAAAACGGTTGAAGCTGCTACAAACCATCCCTGTATTCCTGCTAGCTCCGTGCTTATTCAAATATTATTCTGGATGCGGTGCGTTTAAAACAGACATGGTGATGTCTGTTGAAAGAACATAAAAACTAAAGAAAAATGTTATATAATAATTAAAAACTCCAAAAGAAATTTAGAAAACGAAAGAAGTAAGTAACAAATCTTTAAAAAAACAACTTTTGCTGTCGTTAAATTAAACCTAAATGACAGTAGTGTTCCAAAGCAGCATTTGATTTATGGCCTACGTCTTTCATCATTTCCTTTTAGTACTAAATACTATATTAATGTTTCTATACTATTTGTAGCAAATGTAGATAAATAGAATATAGAATGAATTTGGGACACAGTATGGCAGGGACATGCTTTTCATTTTAGCCATCAGCAGGACAAAGTACAGGCATTGAGAATCATCTAATCAGATAAAAGAAGGGGTGCACATAGATCTCCTCAACATAGCATTCATTCGTCTGACGTCAGGATTTCAGAATAATTAAACAGAATCTTAAACTACTTAAAAAAATAGTCGATAAAACACAGACAAAACTGTAGTGCTATTTTAGAAGTCCTCCTGAGATATATATCCATGGTTCCCTCTGCGATGGCCTGCATATTACAGCAGCTGCAGAGCCCATGCTGTAAACCCAATTCCCATTCCATTTTTCACTTCCTGATTTCCCCTGTGATTTCAAGTTCGCAAAGCGGCACACTCTTCTGTTTGCATAAGTTTGATTACTGCAGGTCAGCATGATGAGTGAGTGGGTGGAAAACTCTTTAAAATTCTGGACTTTTTTTGGGACAGTAAAAACCGAACATATCTCTTTCCACCTGGTTTTGTCACCTATGCACGTCAGGTATTTCTTTTGAGCTGCGAAGGAGCATTTTTAAACCACCAATCAGGCTCATAAATGTTTCAATTGGGGAATGAGTGTAAACATGATCCACTGCTGTCTCCAGTGCTCTTGGGTTAAGGATGAACAAAGGCCATGCATAATTCAGAGAGACACAGTTCTAAGGCACATTGGCCGGGGTAATTGGAGCCAGAGCTGCCTGCAGGGCAGGGCAGGCCAACTCCCATGAGAGACTCAAACTGAAGCCCATCTTGGCATTTCTATCAACACTTGCCATTACCTGAACAGTTTCACGACAACGTGGCAGTTCATGTGACGGGGTCAAAGTCTGAATTTGTCTTTTACCCTCGCACCCTATCGAGTTTCTCCCCAGAGACCTGTCAGCGCACAGCAGGGGCAACTCTGACAATACAAGCAGCACTACATGTCACACAGGTGATTTCTTGCTATGTCTTTGTGGGTGCGTGATGAGAAAATATCTATTTCATTAACACAGGCGGACGGCTTATTTTATCTTGGCCTAATTTTGATGCTTATTTAAAGTTGGGATGAGAGAGAGCGCGCTGGCAAGGTTGAGCAGAGTGTGGATAGGTGGACGGAATTACACAGCGTGATAGCATCAGCTGCTGCGTGTACGGAAGCAGAGCGGGATAATCTGCCAGTGTCAGAAATAAAAGGTGAAAAGCCAATAGGGTTTATTTCACAGGCAGTGTGCAGCGTCGTAGATGATGGATACTCTCCTCTCTGCCAGTGTGTAGTCGAGTGTGAGGCCCAACTTGCTTAGACTTGCATATTTAGCAGTTTCATCATAATGATAGTTGAAGTGTTTTTTATTGATTAAAAATGTGAAATCTACACCTATTCACCTATTAACATGTCTCTCTCACGTTTGGGAATTAGCTCATTTCTATGTGTGAATTTGTTGCTTTAGTAATGAGACGTTCTGAGCATGCCCACATGGTGCGGGGATGTCAGTGAGTCTCCACACAGAAGGAATTCCCTCCTGAATGATTCACCCTCGCTCCACTGTCACACGGATGCTTGTCATTCTGTGCATTCGCAACACATATTCCGTTCCTCTCCAACTCCCACTCTTGCCCTCTTCTTGTATGAATCTCACATCATTTTCCCTTCAGATTTCCCCTCAGACTCTTTCTTCCTGTGATCGCAACTGAATAATTCTTCTATCTCTCTGTTATTATGTCCGCCTGGTTCCTTAGAATTGGACCTGGGTGGCACAGAGAGGGCACATCTCTGCGAGTCATTATCCCAACTGGATTATTTAGTGTCTAGACACTGGTGGTTTTTGGGAACAAGAGAAGACTTAAGCATGAATGCCGACTCCTGCAGGAGTCTGCAGATGTGATTGCGGAGATTCTGCCTTGGTGCAGAGATCAATCTGGACAGACAGTGTGGTGTTGAGGGAGGGAGGAGATACAAGCCTCCAATATCAGACTGTCACAGCGAGGTAGATCAATCACGGCTGAGACAGCAGATAGCCTATCCCCTCGGCTGGCTGTAACCCTGAATGTAATCCATCAACTGCCCACGCCAGGAATGTAACATAGCTGTGTGGGCCGACATACCTGATAGTGTTAGGGCATGATTTGTGGTACATTGTAATGCCTGCTCTGGCCACACTTTGGTGATCACAGTGGTGTTTGGGGGTGTTTATGAACTCTGAAATATTGACATCTAACTTTTATTGAAAACTGCCATCCAAGGAGATACTTTACGAGCACGAAAGTATCAAGTTGTTTTTAGCTGCGGTATTTATTCATGTATATGTGTGTGCTGAAGATGTGGGTACTGATTATTATAATACTATTATTAAAATTAATATAATATCATTATTTGTATTGTTATTATTTTATTTATTTATGTTTTATCCAGTGGGTTTTATTTTCTCAATTGTTTCTGTTAAATGTTTTTTGAAGTGACTGTTTATGCATCGAGGTTGTCTCTGCCAGTCAGTGGGATGAGGTCTAAATTATTCAAATTAACAGCTTTCATTATAAGTTTTTCTGAAGAGACTTGGACTTGCAGAACACCTACAAGCACATGCTCAACCTGCATTTGACCCATTCATAAAATCCCTGGACATCAAATTACACAGACCCAAGCCTGCAGCTGTAGTTCCACACACACAGAATTACATTGAAGGAAATAGGTAGCAAATAAAGTTACAGGTATAAGCAGCAAACAAGGTTTGTGTCTCTCCTACCTTTATAGACTGCTGTATAGACTCTCTTCCTGTTGTCCCTGTCTCTCTTAAGCCTGCTCTATTAAACTATTTCTATATCACGTTACATAAATGTTCAAACGTCCCTCCTTTTATATTCCGGTACTGTTACGCATGAATGTTTTAATGTCTGAACACACACGCTGTGAGTTAACCAGCAGGTGATGTGAATACTTGGATAGGACGAGCCCCAAATTTGACATCCGTTTTATAATACCAAACTTTCTCTGAGTGTAAAGAGCTGACAATATTAAAAGAGATGGCTGCCTTGCCAACATTCACAAAGTATTATTAGCAGAAGATGATGTGTTGAAACATTTAAGTAACTTGTCAATATATATTTTGTGGCTTTTAACCATTCAGTATGGTAATACTGAATCCACACAGTACTGGCAGGATGGGAAAACTAATATAACCTCCCTTTATTTGGAAGCACAATACAGTTGCAGTTTTTTAGTCTTGTAGTTACACAAGGTTAATGGAAATTGTGTTTAAATTTGCTATTTGTATTGTGTGACTTTTTTGTAGCGATTTATAAATGAAACCATCAAACAAAATAGCTCCTTTTTAATCGGCTGAATCGATTGTACAGTAATGGATTTGAGTGCAGTCATTTTGTTGACATTCTGATAATTGTGTTTGCTAAGTGTCAAAAATATCAGGCTGACCTGGCATACGCATGTGTTTAAATACAGATGATTTTTTGTTTGACAAAAAGCAGCCCACACTCAGCAAAACAAGGAAGCACTTCCATAAGTTTTAGTGTCCCACGTCTCTAATCTGAGGTCACATTCGTTAACTCTGGATGCCCTCCCTCAGTAAAAGATGTGCACATCTTGTCCCCGACAAGCTGTAATACCGAGAAACTATAATCATGCTGTTTGTTCCAGAAGATTCCACTTTGGGACAAATACCACAGCTGTTCAGTAATCCCCCTTTTGTCAGGCAGTGTAATGAGCCTGTGTGCCCTATTGTGCAATTTGAGTTCTTAACTGCAACAGTGGAAAGCCACTATCTCTCCCTGCCAACCCTGTGTATTTTACTGTAGGGTACATTCAATGTGTAAATGACAAATATATGACAAAATATATATGTGCATATATATTTCAGATACCCAAAGTGTAACTTCTGGGATGGTGTGCTCATATCGAGCCAATTGTTACTATTACCAATAAAAAGAATCAAAGCTTGTGCATCTGTCCACCATTGTCCTGATCACTAACACCGTATTGATTATAATATATGTAATTATCCTGTGTCCTTTAGGGGCCATGTGTTCACCAGGATAGTTTCAGTCGCATATGCTATTAATCAAGCATCTACTGTCGGACAGGCAAGACCAGACAGGACTGTCTCAAAGGCTGAGGTGATCTCTGACTGTGAATATGAATAATACATTCATCACAGGCACAGAAAGACAGAATAGGAGCTCCTTAGGAGAACTTTCAGATGTATTCAACGTTTTCTTTGTCATTATCTGACACTAAAGAAGAATTTTGTGTTCTTTCCAAGTAAACTGCGAACTGGAATTGATTACGACGAGGTCAGTGCATTCTGTCACTTTCTGCCACTTTCTGAATAACCTATTTGCAACTTTAATTACTTTCTCTATATATCTAGTATATCTCTGGAGTTACCGTGTAGTAGAACACTGTATTACGAATAAGAAAAATAATCACACGTTGCTTTTTTATAAAGCCCAAAGTCCAACAACCGCCATCCACAAAATGCTGTGAGAGAAGATGCAAGTGTCGCAGAAAAAAACAACAAAAAAAACAAAAGAACTCTCCCTGAACACCCTGCTGAGTCAAAATGTGATTTGGAAACTGCACTGCTGTCTACAAAGTGTGAGCCATATGGTTAGTAAGCAACACCATTCTTTGAATATTAGATTTGAAAGAAAACAAAGCATTTTCGTTTTATAACTGTCACAGATGAGATTAACCATCTCTTAAAGGGACATGCACATTGTTAGGGTCATACATACATTTTGGTTTTCTACGAGAACACGTTTACATATTTTAAAAACACATCATCTTCTTTTACTCTCTGTCTGAATAAACCTGTATTGACCTTCTCCTTTGCGTGGGTGGAGACACTCAGATGGGGGGGGGCGGGTATATTCTAATGAGCCTGCATATCTGATTGTCTCATTAAATCGCATGTTTTCTGATCTAGGTAGCCCACAGAAAACTGACTCGGTTGTCTTAGTTTGTAGGTTGGTGGCACTCCAGATACTCAAATGTACGTGCACATGATCCGTCCCCTTTAAGGTACTGTACACTTGTTTGTAAGCCTCTTCGGTAGACTTGTTTGTTGCTCAGACAGTTTGACTGAGCAGTTTTCTCACACTAGGCTATGAATTTGTTTTGATCAACAGACGGTAGTCATGCCTTTCAATCCTTCATGCCAGGAACCAGAGTGCTCTTCTGTGGCTCCACCAGGATTGTTGGTATTGGCTCCCAATCAGTTTGGAGCCTCATCCGTGACGCTGACTCACTTGATGTGATCCCGATCCAAGTTGCCTGAGTTTTCTGCGGAGCTTTTACAGCATGCAGTTGCTTTATTCAAAAGCTCAGCTTGTGTCAACAATTGTGAAGATGACTTGGGAATTGAACACATTGTTAAAGGAAATGTGTACAATGGCCCCCATCAGTACATCTATCTATTGACTCGACTCATTTACTCTGGCTCTCTCTGCTTCGTCAAGTTACTCCACTGCTTATTTCAGGTATTACTGGCAAAACCTCACCTCAGTAAGCTCATGACTTGCTGTACATTAGCTTAGTTTATACGGAAGTTAGCCTGCTACAACAGTCGCAAAGGTACGCATGAAAATGGCCGCCACTCTGGCGATCTTGCTACGTTGATTTGAATGGGAATGCCCGTTCTACTCCCATTCTATTTCTATAGTGAATGACATCTGATGACAGGAAGATAACATTGACCCAAGCTGTTGCCTGGCAATGCAATTCTGTTGAAACGCTCGACTGAGCAATTTATCATGGTTGAAATTGAAGTCTCGCAAAGAATGTTCAGAGCTAATGCACACAGCCACAAGTCAAGAAGGTGCTGGATGCAATAATCAGAGATCAAAACATCCCCATGCTCCATTGCAAATACTTACTGTAATAGTATTCAAATAGTTTATTGTCAAAGCTTTTGGTCACACAGACCTTCATCAGAAATAAGTCTACAAAACACGCAGAATCATTTCAAAATTATACATGTTAAGATCAAAAATGTGATATAATAAAACCAACTTGAATTGTGTGTGTGTGTGTGTGTGTGTGTGTGTGTGTGTGTGTGTGTGTGTATCTTGTGTCCACTAATTGGATGTTAAAGGAAATGTGAGAATCTGTATCTTGTATTAAGGGATTAGTGTCACTAAGTTTTTATCAAGCTCTTAAAGAGTTCAGTTACAACCCTAATTAATACTGTAGAGAGTCAATCGGAGGAGCATGGAAACCAATTCCATGCCTTCACTAATTTCCATTATTTCTTTTTCCATTATCACTTAAAACTTTTGCAGCTGGTTCAGGCTTTTTTCTTTACACATATCTGCAAATGTAAAACAGGTTTTTACATATCGAGGGACTGCATTGTTATTTTATTCTTGGAGTTTATTTATTGTAATATATTTCTATTATTCTCTTTGCTGTAATAACTGATGACTCATTTAAACGCAGTTTCAATTCAGAATGTTGGCAGTTTTGTAGCAAATCAAATAAGAGAAGCCATAACATTTGTATTATAACGAAGCATGTTGAGAATTGTGCTGACTGTCGAGCAAAGACTCAGAGTTGCTGCACTGCCGAGCGTGTGCATTTGCATGTGCAGTATCAGTGGAAGCAGCCACCCACATTGCAAGGGTTCATCTCTACCCACCTATCAGCGAACATTCACATCAATATATCTAGTTTTTCCATACAGTCAGTGCAAATATGAAGGTGGTTACTGGCTGTATGGATTATGGTCTGAAGTGCTTGCAGCGTCATAGATTGGTATTGCGTCTATAATGAGCTCTTTCAATCAAACTCAAAGGTTAACTAAATTGTCAGTTAAACAAGTTGAATCAAAGAGTCTGCAAACGTGTGAAAGTGAACTCCCTCAACTGCAGCTTCAGCAGTAGTATCAGTGACCAGCCTTTAACATGTAGCAGTGTTCCAACTACCTAATGATCCAGGCTCCATCTCATTTGTAGTCATGAGTTGGAAGAGAAGACACACTGGAAGACTTGTACCCTTGAAGTACAAAAAGCCGGATCCACCGTCCTCTCCCATTTAAAATGATCACCGAACAATAAACTAGGTGAGAGTGACCGGGACACGGAGAGCAGCACTCTCTGATTTATCGTACTTTCATCGTGAGATGAGTTTGGTCAAGGCGCCCCTGTCTCAGACTTTTAACTGACACATCAGTACATTTTTGAGATGCAACCAGGAGTTAGAGTTAATTGGGAAGTGAATTCTTAAAGATGCGTCTTCTGCGGCTGAACTTAAAATGATTTAAATGGTTGTTTATTTCATTTTCCAAACTATGAACAAAAGATGCAAATAAATTAGTCTTGTTCTCAAAGAAACAATAACTCCCAGGGCAGCTCACACTGCACTACAGACATATAAGGCCAAGAATAAAGCCTCTCTAACAGGAGAACTGACGTGATTTAAAATATTCTGTATAGATATATACTTGACAATAGACTATACATTTACAGTATCACTGCGCTTCAGACTTTCTTAGTAGTTCAACTTAATTTCCACATAACCTGCAGTCATGCTGTGGGTGGGTGTATTGCATACACAGTGCAACTCCATCTCATAAGTGAAGACTTCTGGTTGACCTTACCGTTATTAAATCAGCTCCCACTCTTAGGAAAAACAACTGCATTGTCGTGTTGAATTCACATCTTTTACAACACAACACTTTCTGAATGAAATACTTGAGCGCAAACGAGACGCCTTGCAAAATACGCACTCTATCTCCAATCATTTCAGAGCTCTGATCAGGTGCGAGCTGCGTCTCTGATGAGCATATATGCATCACATTAAATTCTAAGTCTTGAGGGAAATAAATGTCTTTGTGCATTTGTGGAGCGCATACGTAGCTGCACTGCGTGCTTGTCCTTCTGTATGATGTCATTTCTGAGTGGCTGCCGTGCAAACACATTTATCTAAATGTCCATAAATGTGACTTTATTCACCGCACGTCTAGTAAATCTGTCTAATCGCATTTCCGGTTTCAATGCAGGGGTGGAGGGCATGGAGTGCTCCCTCCCCATGGATGGCAGACGTGTTTCCCTGACCCAGCTCTCCAAGGACAGCTTCCGCGAGTGCCAGGCCACACTGACTCTGACAGACCTGCTCATCATCATTTTCTCTGGCATCTCCGTGTCCGTGGTGGCCATCATGACAAGCTTCTTCCTGGCTTCAACTGTCCATTGCTTCCAGCGCTGGAGCAAAGGCACCAAGGGTGACGAGGAGGAGAGTGAGGAGTGAGGAGGGTTTAACTTTAAGGGCCCCGCGTGGTCCTGGTACTTCAAACAATGAGAGGACACCGCAGACAGTGCGACAAGTTTCATGCTGTCTCCTCCCTGGTGCGTACCCAGGACTGTTCAACGGTAGGATCTCGCCCTGGTACAGTTGCAGTTGTTTCCTTTGCACATGAAATATGGTAACGTAGGACATTCCCAAGGAATGAGCCAAAGTCCCAATAAAAATTAGCAGGTGCCCTGCTCCACTTGCAAAATGATATTCTAGAGATCGTATTTCTGGCTGTGACAGCCTGTGGCCGTCTTTTATGGCTGCTGGCTCTTGGCTCAATGTTGTAGGTCTACATAGATATAGTGAGGCTAACACCTTTACAATAAAAGAGTGAAGAATCACAAAAAAAAAAGAAATGTTGCTGCAGTGCTTTCACATTAGTATTAGACAAGGTGATAACGTCTCAACATGTAATCACATTAGATTGAAATCCTGTAAAGTGACGTCAAAGTTTTAGATGATTTTCATGGAGATTTTTCTGCGTGGGGCAGAATCCGTAACCCCATAAAAAAAGGATGTCATACCGACCAATGACCTCAGTAATTAACTGCCTATACCATGATATGCTGGCATATCCTGCCATTTACTGTGTCTTTTTATTTTCGGAGCCTCACCCACATTCAAAGCCACTACCGTTGGCAAATACTGTTGTTCCTTCTGCATGTGAAATTAAACGGGGGCAGAGGTGTCAGTTGAAGAAGGATTTGGATAAGATGTTACTGCAGGTACCTGATATACTGTAGGAAGAGTTTCCAGTGGGTCTACACATTCATTCAGCAGTATATTCATTATATAATCACAAATATATGTCCAGAAGAAAATGATGTACACTCAAACCAAACATTTAAATCAAAAGGATGTACTGTATGTTCCTTAGATTGAGATCTGTGACCTGTGTAGAAAGATAAAATAAAAGTATAATCTTAAATTACGGCAAATACGGTATTAAAATAGAATTTACGTAGAACTATAGCGTCAAATAGCGCACTTTATATGGTGAACCTAATATTGGCAAGCCCCTAATTACACTCTGTAGACTGGTTTTGTGTTTATCTGCCAAAGAGTAGGTTAACGTGAGGGAGAGATTGCATACGAGGACTTTGTTGTGGATCTGTGATTTTAGTGAGGTAGGGAAGGCAGCAATATAGCCAAATCACGCTTTGTATACACATATTATACTCAAAACAGTTATGGTCTCCAAAGATTAGCATTTCCTTCTAGAACCAGCTGTATTACTTTGCTTCACACATGTGGAGTCTTCACCTTTAACAGGGACTTCAGAGCAAATAGTTATTTGCTGTCCAAGGTTTGTCACTTTTAGAATCTATATTTTTTGTTAACTTTAAGATATCCAGAATTGTCATGGACTCTGGCAGCTTTTTCTCCTTTTTAAGAAAATATTTTCCAATATCTTGTTGTGAAGACGCAGATTTGATCCTGGAAACGTCTCGTACAAATCTGCATCAACGGCATCAGCATTCACAAGAGCGGCGGGACAGTGCAATCTAGATTAAATAAAGCTGCGCCCTGAATATTATGGGTTCCAGTTTGTTATTTGCATCATGTATGTTTAAATCCTCCATTAGGATTTTAAAGGCTCAAAGCTTAAAAGGTACGTTGTATTACTTCCCACATTCTTGTAAGGCATGAATAATTCACCGAAATTGAGATAACCAGAAAGAATGTCAAGCCCTTCAATGCAAACAAGAAGACGGGAAAAGAGCCACAAGCACAAAGAGTTATAATGAATGTGTGGTTAACAAAAGATAAAAGGAATTCCAAATGCCTGTGTCGGTTAAGAACAATTCATAACACTCAATGTGCAGCATCAAGAAGCACATTTTGCATCAATGACGAGAAATAAATATTTCTTTTTGTTATTTCTTTTCATTTGCATCAGCATCAATAAAGCACAAAGATCTCACAGAACACTAATGTGATTCTAATACACTCTTTTAAATGAAGTGACACGTCACATCTTGGTACCATCCTGTACTGTCACCGTTTGTTTTCGTTAATGTGTATCGTCACATGTTTTGAAAATGCCGCTTCCTATAAACTAGAGTTGTACTGTATGAATGTTTTTGGATCTGCCAGAATTCAAACGGCTCCTGATTTGAATTGAAGACAAATCAATTTGAAGGCACATTCATGGGCTAAGCTAATGCTACATTTTAACATCAAATGAAGTGCAGTCCTAAAGGCTATTTCTTATGACAAATCACCTAGAAATTCACACGAAGCGAATGAGGGTTTGGATGGGACGTTTAGCAGCTCCACTCCCAATTAAAATGGTACAAAACCATTTTGATGTTGTTGCATTAGAGGGAGCAGGTTCTCATTTTTGGAAAAACAAAACCATTTGAAATCTAAATACCACAACAATAGCTAAAGGGAATTCATGAGATGTATTGGTTTTCCCCTCCGCAGGTGAGAAACTGCTTTCTTAGCAGATATCTGGGGGTACAGACTTCAGTCAAGGAATCAGAGGGGAAGTTTTTGAACATATCATTATCGTTTCCAACTACTGTGTAGTTACTGCATATCAACAAATTGTTATGTCAGCTTAGCTGTTAGCTTGAAGCATATGTTAGCATGACACTTTTCTTTCTCTAACTCATTTTATTAAGTAACAAATATCAGCACATTAGAGCATGCACTGTTGAGTTATCTACAGTATAAACTTCAGATTTATGTATATTTTTCTATTAAACTGTTCAGAATGAAGAATTGATTTACTCTGTCAGTCCCCAAAAGTCACTTTCTGGCATTGCACACCCTGAGAAAGCAGAGACACACACTGGTGGCTGCAGTTTGTCTCGACATTGCTTAAAATACCAAAATCCATGTTATCGTATGTTTTGTCAGATAAATGTCAGAATGGCTCAAATCTAAATGAAGTGACAGAGAAGAGTTGTTGCTGCAGTTGAATGCATTTCCAAATGTCAAACAGACAATATGTGTAGCTGTATATTGATGTTTGGTAAAAAAGAATTACAATAAAATCCTTTTTTTCTGTCTTCTGGTTTGAACTTGTGTGTGTCTAATAGGCAGGGTGATCATTTATTATTAACGTGACATGTCAGCATACATCCTGCACATACCTGTGATACACACCAACCTGCTGGAAGTAATATTACTGAATAAAGGGCTGCCCTACATGCAGAGACTGTGACAGAAACAGTAACAGTTGGAATGTGATTCTCATACCTAATGCTTAGTGTTATAATACTTCAGAATCTCTTCCTCTCGTTTCCTGGAGCTGACAGATTTTGTCTCGACACAGCAGCAAATGAGGGGAGGCTCTTCAGTAAACACGGCTCAGGGTGTCATTTCACACGACACTGTTATCACACTGCAGGTATGCAAATGCCTGCACTATTTTTGGAAGGGGTGTTGGAGAAATTAGACTTCAAAATCGAAAAGCATCCGCCTGCATTACAATGATCCGGCCTGTTCACGGACATTGTCTTACAATAAGAGCTGTGTGCATTAGGACAATCTGCATTAAGTCGGAGAGAAATATGAACTGGCACACAATTCTATCCCTCAGCACATGAATATTGGTTTTCTGGCTGCCTCCAGTGTCTTTTTCTGTTTTTGTTGCAGTGTCAAGTCTTCTTCGGTCGACAGAGGTCTGCGCTTCTTTATTCTTCCCTCATGCTAATGATTCGTTTCTCCACGCGAGGCGGTCTAACATGATGGTGTGCTTCTCTCCAGAAGTCTGATATCAAAAGAATCACAGGATGAAACCAAACTTCACCCTCAGGGTATCGAAAAAAAAAGCAGTCAGGGCAGAGAACAATACGCATAGAATCATTAATGAAGATGTTTGAGATTCCAAACTGGAATTGACACATTTGGACCGTGAATAGCATGTGAGAAAGACTTGCACATGCTGTGTAAGTGCACCACAGTGAAGAGGCCTGTGAGGGTGGTGGTCGTGATGAGGATTCTCCTGCAACCATTTACCTCATTTGGTTGTCATGGCTACACAGCCGGAGGCCCGAGCACATGGACGCCGAGGCGGGAACAGGGAGAGGGAGGGATGCTGGGAAGCATGGCCCTCAGTGAGGCTGCCTCGCCTCTCTTTCCAAGCATCAACTAACTGGACCTGGCATTTAAAACGGAAGAAAAAAATAAAATGTCCACAGCTCTGTGACCCTGTGACTTTCACATCCGTCCTCCCACTTTGATTTGTCTGAGGCGTTGTGATAGCTCAGATTAGGATATCCATTTTAGCAGACACATTATTGTTGGGAGAGCACTGTGTGTAGTAATGCCATTGAATTGGGAAGGGTCATCAGAGACTGTTGAACTGTTGTGCCTCAACAGTGTGACTATTTTGCTCCAAGTACAATTAGTTTATTGTAGCTGCCCATAAAAGATGTCGAGAGATTAAATCAAACCAGGTCCCTTAATTGCTACAAAAACAAAAGAAAAGATTTATAGTTTTAGTCAGTTCTGTCATATGCCAGACACTGAACAATGATCATGAGGTAACCAATAATTTAATAAATAAAAATTGTGTTTTGGAAAAAAAAGACTATTTATTTATTCATTTATATATATTTATTTATTCATTTATCAACGGTCTCTTGTTACCGTCTGTTCCTGACCTACAAAGACAGGAAGCGAGCAGGACAGAGAGGAAAGTAAGCCAACCCACAGAGAGGAAGCTTTGAATGAATAATGGCCTGGTGGCTTACAGTGGGATTAGGGTTTGGGGAGGAATGGGCAGCAGAGGGGTCAGGTTGCAAAACTCAAAAGCAGCCACACCTGATGCTTCGCTCTCTCGCCTGCTGACATCAGAACGCTCACTGGTTTCAGAGAAGTGCACGGGATTTGTTTGGAGTCAAGATTGGGACGTCTTCGCCTACAATACTTACCTTCCCTTCAATCTTGTTCTTCCTAACGTTTTAACACCTATTCACACATACAGTAACTAACAGTTCCTGGTTGTCTGATATCAAAAGGGCGCTAGTGTAGTGACTTTCAACAAACATACGTGAAAGTATTAAGTCACTAAGGGAGCACTTGTTCCAGAAAGAGTGCTCTGGTCTACAAATAAACCAATCTTCAGTGCGCATTATCTCTTTGGATCCAGCGTTCCATTTATTCGCAGTCCGACATCAACGTAGCATTATGTATACAGCAGCATTGTCCATGTGCCATCTGCAAAATCAGCAGAATCAGATTTCAAATGTCGTTATCCTCGCCAGCCCAAGTGAATCAGTAAATATCCTTCAATTTGTCCAAACATCTCACAAATCTGCTACGCATGAATACATCCTCAGAATGTCATTGAAATTGAATCTGTGTTGCTCAGATAATGTCAGAAAACAAAAGCCACCACCTGGTCACAATTTTTGTTGGAAGCATTGAAATATCATTCTCAGCAGAGAGGGCGAGAGGTGGATCGGGGACACAGCAGCCGTGGGCAGCCGTGAGCATCAATGCATGCTACTGGCAAACTGCTCATCCACTGCACCAAAACACACACTGGCAGGCTGGCGGACTCACTTACCCTCAAATTTGATTTCTTATATTCAGAAAAAAACCCCATATCTGAAGATGTTGAAAGAAAAATGATTAAATGAATAATGGAGTAACAAAATCTCCTGATTAATCAACAGCACAGTTTCACATTTACACTCCCTGTAGTCGGCAGAGCAGCACAGTCTCACCCCAATTCATCAAATACTGCAGCTGGACGTACCCCTCTAGCATCGGTTTTGGACGTGTCAGGGACGGCACGTCAGTCTCCACTTGCCTCGTGTCTTCTCAAAATAATCTCCCGTCTTCACACGAAGTTTAGGTTGAGGCAACAAAACTGCTTAGTTCGGTTCAGGAAAAGAGCGTGTTGTCCTTTAACTACCAAGTCACAAAAGAGTCACGTGACTAGCGACTCACAGGACTAACAACTGACGATTATACATACTGTGTATATATAGTATATGTTCTGTATATAGCCAGTTGCGATAATGACACAGGTGTGTTTGCATTGGAGTTAGTTGCAAGCCCGCTTGTGGACACTAAAGAGTGCCTCCGTGCATCGATGTCAGACTTCAAAGAGCACTGAGGAAGCTGCGGTAGATGACACATTGGAAGTGAGAACACGTTGGGCAGAGATGCAGATGTCAGACATCACGATGGATGTTTATTTCCACTGAGCGGTGTAAAACATAATCAGACGCTGTAGTTTACAAAACACACCGCATTTAATAAACTATAACATAAAAGCGTCACTACTTATGTTTATTTTATTTACCCATGTTGATATCAAGATAATGAATTCATGTTTAAAGCGCAAGAGAAAAAAAGTGTTTACTGTAATCACCCAGTGGGAAGTCGTATCATCCTGTGATTGATGTGTGTTGAACTGGAGAAATGAATCCGGCACAGCAAACACATTAAAGATGAATGAGGGAAGAGCAAGCTGGTGACACCAAGATCTAAGCATCGCTCATACTGACTCACTCGAGGCCTTATGAGGTCATGTATATGTACCGCATTCATCAAATTCCGAGCAAAACACTACGTCTGTATGAAGAAGCTCTGCTTTCGGCAGGGATGGCAGAAACAGTTATGGTCTGCAGTTATTTTGTGGCATCAGGAAACCGTGGAGGAAGCAGTGAAACTCAATAATGGTTTAGAAACATCTGGATGCATCTTCACCTATACCCATTTGTCATGTTACAATAATCATCCTTTATAGAACACCACTAAGGCACTGATGTAAGATGCTCGATTCAATACGGGCTTGCAATACAGTAGAGCTACATTACTGTATGTTATATTTTGATACATAAATAAAAAAACACCCATGATGCTGCAGCAGAACAAATCACTCCTTTGACTTATCCTCTTTGATTACTGTTAAAGAATTACAAAAGAATAAAAGAAAACAGAGCATCTCTCACTGTTGAGAGCCGAGCTGACACATATCTCAGTTTGTACATCCTTGATTCCTTTCATCGCCTTGATGCCTCCTCTCCTCTCGTCATTGTCCCTCCTACCTGAGGAGGCGAAGCAGAGACACAAGGAGAGAGGAGTTGAGGTAACATGTATTTAACAAAATGAGACATCCGCGCTTCGGAGCTGTCATTTCATAGGGATGTCCATAAAATACGACGTGAGGCACAGCTGAATCATCTGGTCATTGTCACACCTCTTTTATACGTCACGGGTACCAAAAATACTCCAGTGCATCCTCCCTCATAGCTCCTTAGTCAACACATTCTCACTCCCAATTCGTCAAATACCGACGCTTGATCAGTGGCATTGAGCTTCAAACTATGACGCTCTATGAACCCCTCTGGCGTCAGTTTTGGACGTCAGGAACAGCGTGTCAGTTTCCACTTGTTCCATGCATAGCGTCTTATCAAAATAAACTTCGGGAAAAGAGCCTGAGTGACATTAACTTGAGTAATGACTCACGTCACTTGTCAATATGTCGACTTACTTTTTTTCCGACTCATTTCACTCTTTATAGAACATCATTTGCTCTGGCGATCTGATAATGACGCTGGGTGGGTTTATATTACGTTAGCTTAATAAAGTACGGGTACTGTCGGTATTAGACGAGTAGGGAGTGAGACTTCTATCAAGCCTACGCAGAGATGGGCAGTATTTCTATTACTTGTAATTGAAATACGTATTTCAATTACTTTTGAGTATTTTGTAATTTGTATTTGATAGGGCCGATTAAAAATCTAACGTAATTTGTAACAAAATACTTTAGAGTGGAGTAATTTTGTATTTAAAATACTCAAAATACTTTCTCCACGAAACAAAAAACAGTTCACGAGTTCAGTCTTCAGATCTTCAAGTTCAACGGATTGTCTGTCAAGTTAAATATTGTATCTGAGTGTGACAGATGTCAACTAGCTTGATGTATAATGTATGTCTGGGTCTGGCTACATAGCCTATTGTATATACATGGTGATGGTTATAATATCAAGCTAGCGATCGATGCTAACATGCGAGCGATCGATGCTAATATGCTAATGACGCTAGCATGCTGTCTAGGCTAGTGCATAGCCAGTGTTTAGCAAGTTAACTTATCAGTCGAGTAGCTAGCTATTTAAGCAAAGCAACTTCACGTGGAGAATCTCCAGAAACTGAGCAGAGTGGATCTGCTTCTGTGTTGAAGGCATAATGATATGAAATGTTCTTATTGTAGAACATATGATGTGTCTACTGAACTAATCTACATCAAATTATTTTTATTAAACATGTTTCTTTTTGTTAACTTGTTTAGAACTTTTCTTCTTTTAGTATACAAGTGTTCATGACAATAAAATCTTAAACTGCCTTTAAATATTAGTCTTGGCCAATGTAAACATTAAGAATAAGCTTAAATAAATATGTTATATATTTGTAAACACACACTGCTATATATTTGTAAACACTGCTATATATTCGTAAACACATTTAGTGAAGCTTAAACCATATGCTATGTGCAGTAATCATAATATGTCTCTAAGTGTAAAGTCACAGAGTGAGGCAGTGTATTCCACCTGCGCAGGGCCCCCTCATTATCTAATACATAACAGGAACCAGGAACCTAGCATCTCCGGTTTATCCAAAGACGAGGAATTTAACCAATTATATGTAGAGATACAAGTGAGACTGGGTCCGCCCACTTACTGTCAAAAAGAAAAACTACTCACGAGCGAGCAAGAAAAAGACTCGCGAGCAAGCAGATTAAAGTTTCGCGAGCGAACAGGTTTAAACTTCGCGAGCGACTTTCACTCGCACGAGAGTGAATTTTGCTCGCGGAGTGATATAAAAGTGCTCGTCAAAGTAAAATACGCTCGCGGCTGTTTGATTTTCGCGCGCACATGGATCTCATTTGCGCTCTCGGATTTTGACAGTGATTTGCCTTCATATGCGGCGTGTGGTGTTAAATGTATGGCTTGAGAAGGTCTTGTAAATAAATGATTCCGTGTCGGCAGAATCGATAGCGCTCGTACAGGAAGTCATCATGCCATACCAGACAGTGATGCCTGTGGTGAGGGTGCTCTCTACCAGTCCTCTGTAGGCCTGGGTGAGAGGGCGACGGCTCAGACCAGCTTTCCTGAGCAGCCTGATGAAATAAAGCCTTTTCTGGGCTTTCTTTACTGTGGCTGTGGTGTTAGGAGTCCAGCTCAGGTCCGAAGTAACCTGCATTCCCAAGAATCTGTAGCCGTCGGTCCTCTCCACCTCGGTCCCCTTGATGATAAGAGGCTGTAGAGGGGGAGGATTCTTCCTGAAGTCTATTATTATTTCTTTGGTTTTGTCTGTGTTGAGGATGAGGTTGTTCTCTTCTCCGTAGACAAGAATGTTATTTACCAGGGTCCTGCACCGTGACTCGTCCCCTCTGTATATATGTGGCCTAATTAAAAGGATGAGACCAAACACTCAGATACATTTAGATTTTATTTGGGTCTGTCGTGTAGACAAGTTAACAAATTGAGTTCGAGGCGTTTACTTAGATTCAAGCAATAGTTTTATTTATCACAGAGATATTAGCCGAGCAGTTAAACGTGCACGGTCCTAACAGTTCCTCTCCGAGTGAGAGCAACGTGAAAAGGCGCTTGGACACGGCAGCGCGGTAAGTTTTGTAGGTTCTCCTTAGAGGAGCCTATTGGTCAAAGTCAAGTTGCAGGCGGGATCGATTTTAGCAGAGCGACGGCCTGGTTGGAGCACTGAGCATATCCGCTCACACTGGCTCTCGTCCGGGATCCTCCTTCGATGCGTCTTCAGTGTGTGTGTATGTTGTGAAAGCCTAGCCTAACAGGCTCCAAAGTGTGACGTCTACGTTTTGCTATCTCAAGCTGTGGTACGTACTGTTCTCAGCTGGCAGTTTACTCCAAGATTTGATATCAGTGTATAGTTGCCCAAGCGTGTCCTTCAGAGTTACAGTTTTCTCATTCCTTTGTACAGGCGAGTGCTAGAGCGCCCCGCCTGGAGTTTTAAACCCTTCATAACCTGTAACTCGCAACTCCGCTAATTAGCACATAACGCTCTGATTAAGTGTATTTACATAACAGGTCTTTTATTTCCCCCCGACTGCACTCACAGAGTACAGCGTTAATTAGTCAGATTTTAAGGCACTTTACAATTTACAGCAAACCTAAACCATTGCTTTTTACTGAATTTAAGGTTACGATATACATATAGCTACATATAAAACACAACAGTAGTGGCTTCCTCCTGCCAAACAGAAACAAAGAACCTCGGCATCTGGGCCATGCTGTTCAACTCTCCAAGATATGCAGATAACATTCATTTACACAGGAACACAATTTATCACTCCCTCACTCCCTCATCAGCAATCGACCTGTGCGCTCTGATCCACACCCATGGAACTGACGGCAACTTCCGTCTCCCCTCTAAACGAGGCAGATGTACACAACTCAACACCAGATGCGTACAACTTAACACCAGTTAACAACAAACAGTTAACCCCAATTTCAAGGTGATTCTGCATTTATTCGTAACTTACGCTGAGCCGTAGTTCAGGTATTTCTAATCAGCTCAGTACTCAGCAGCCTCTGATTCCCGCTCTTTATTTACACATGTCGCGTGAACTCAGTCCTCTCGCGTAGCTCACGCTTCACGGTTCTTAAAGTGACAGTACAAAAACCTTCCTACCCCCACTTCGCCTGGCTACACATA
Organism: Pholis gunnellus; assembly: GCF_910591455.1. Classification (NCBI taxonomy): domain Eukaryota; kingdom Metazoa; phylum Chordata; class Actinopteri; order Perciformes; family Pholidae; genus Pholis; species Pholis gunnellus. Next base: position 6,256,957 of record NC_136529.1, on the reverse strand, counting down.
TATATATATATATATTTGTGAGCTGTGGCCAGGTTTTAACACGTCAAGCACTTCTACATATCACAATTAGAAGAGCAATATACACTCTAAAAAGCACAACACAGCAAATGTGTAAACCATTCGCCGTCAAGTCAAGGCTCGCTCCGCCGTCAACTGCCGACAGGCTCCGCCCCGCCCCATCCCGCTCCGCCCCACCCTGCCCCGCTCTGCCGTCAAGTGCAGACAGGCTCGACGGGCTCCGCTCCGCCGTCTAGGCCGACAGGCATGCCGACAAGCTCCGCCGAGCCACAAGCTCCGCCTGGCACACAAGCTCCACCGAACCGACAGGCCTCTGCCAATGCCAACAAACTCCGCCGAATCCGACAAACTCCGCCGATGCCGACAGGCTCCTCCGATGCCGACAGGCTCCGCCAATGCCGACAAGCTCCACCGAGCCGATTGGCGGTGCTGCTCCGCCGAGGCTAACGCTCGGCAGAACCTGTCGGATCAGCAGAGCCGCTCGTCGGACGCTCGCGGATACTGTCGGATCGGCGGTGCCGCTCCACCGAGCCTGATGCTCGGCGGAACCTGTCGGATTGGTGGAGCTGCTCCGCCGAGCAGGCTCGGCGGAGCCATGAAGGCAAAGCTCCCGGCGTCAAGGCTCAAGCGGCCGCCGTCTAGGCTCAAGGCTTCGCCGTCTACACTCAGGCTCCAGCGTCAAGGCACAAGGCTCTGCTCCGCCGTCTGTTCTAGGTAGGGCCATCCAATCAATTTCAGCAAACTTCCCAGTATGATTTAATGCAAACAAATTAAGGTATCAAACATGCATTACTACCTTGCAGTTAAATATTTAACATTATTCCAACGCGAGAAAAAGCAGTAAATAACATCTTATTTTTGTCACCCTCACAGGCAATTCAATATATATATATATAATAATAATAATAATAATAATAATAATGACGACTATAATACATTTAATTTCACTATATTTTTTAAATAAAGATGTCTACATTTCCCTTTCTCTCCTGTAAGCTAAGCTCTTTTTTATTCTACTAAGTTAATAATCAATGTGAACAATTTGATATTCAAGGAGGGATTTGGTAATCCTACAATCAGTCTGGTGGCACCAAACATCCTGAGCCAAATAAAAAGTGGTAGCAGTCAAAGTCTATTCTGAATCCAAAGTTACAGGTCAGATATGCTACTGGTTTACACGACAGGAGTTTGGTGCAAGTATCTTACCACAGCATCCTACATCAGACCCACGGGAAGCTTGAAGTGAGCTCTGAGGCAGACTGGCACAAAGACTTCCTGCCCCCAGGTAGCACTGAAAACTGGCCGACCATCTTTACACTCTGCTGACGGCAGCCTGCGGCTTGCCCCACCCAGCGAAGTAAGCCACACAGTGACCTATCATTGGCAGGACTCAAGAGCGCGACTGAGTCTTCCCCCCAGTTCAAACACTCACCGTCAGCATTGGCTCCGAGAAGCCAGCTACTACCTGGGGGCAGTTCTGAAAATATGCTGCGGCCTACCTCAGAGCTATCCAGCTGTCCTCTGTGGAGTTGTTTTTTTTCCATACTATACAACATTTCTACAACTGTGTGATTATAAATACCGTGGCTCATTGGGTAGAGGGGGTCGTCCGGTAACCGCAAGGGCGGCGGTTTCATCCTTGGCTGCTACATGTCCTGTGCCGAAGTATACCTGAGCAAGACACTAAACCCAGCCCACTGCTCTCAATATGCTAGGGATTGGTTAAATGCAGAGCTTGAACTTCATATGTATATAATGACGACTATAATACATTTAATTTCATTATATTTTTTAAATAAAGATGTCTACATTTCCCTTTCTCTCCTGTAAGCTAAGCTCTTTTTTATTCTACTAAGTTAATAATCAATGTGAACAATTTGATATTCAAGGAGGGATTTGGTAATCCTACAATCAGTCTGGTGGCACCAAACATCCTGAGCCAAATAACAAAAAGTGGTAGCAGTCAAAGTCTATTCTGAATCCAAAGTTACAGGTCAGATATGCTACTGGTTTACACGACAGGAGTTTGGTGCAAGTATCTTACCACAGCATCCTACATCAGACCCACGGGAAGCTTGAAGTGAGCTCTGAGGCAGACTGGCACAAAGACTTCCTGCCCCCAGGTAGCACTGAAAACTGGCCGACCATCTTTACACTCTGCTGACGGCAGCCTGCGGCTTGCCCCACCCAGCGAAGTAAGCCACACAGTGACCTATCATTGGCAGGACTCAAGAGCGCGACTGAGTCTTCCCCCCAGTTCAAACACTCACCGTCAGCATTGGCTCCGAGAAGCCAGCTACTACCTGGGGGGCAGTTCTGAAAATATGCTGCGGCCTACCTCAGAGCTATCCAGCTGTCCTCTGTGGAGTTGTTTTTTTTCCATACTATACAACATTTCTACAACTGTGTGATTATAAATACCGTGGCTCATTGGGTAGAGGGGGTCGTCCGGTAACCGCGAGGGCGGCGGTTTCATCCTTGGCTGCTACATGTCCTGTGCCGAAGTATACCTGAGCAAGACACTAAACCCAGCCCACTGCTCTCAATATGCTAGGGATTGGTTAAATGCAGAGCTTGAACTTCATATGTATATAATGACGACTATAATACATTTAATTTCATTATATTTTTTAAATAAAGATGTCTACATTTCCCTTTCTCTCCTGTAAGCTAAGCTCTTTTTTATTCTACTAAGTTAATAATCAATGTGAACAATTTGATATTCAAGGAGGGATTTGGTAATCCTACAATCAGTCTGGTGGCACCAAACATCCTGAGCCAAATAACAAAAAGTGGTAGCAGTCAAAGTCTATTCTGAATCCAAAGTTACAGGTCAGATATGCTACTGGTTTACACGACAGGAGTTTGGTGCAAGTATCTTACCACAGCATCCTACATCAGACCCACGGGAAGCTTGAAGTGAGCTCTGAGGCAGACTGGCACAAAGACTTCCTGCCCCCAGGTAGCACTGAAAACTGGCCGACCATCTTTACACTCTGCTGACGGCAGCCTGCGGCTTGCCCCACCCAGCGAAGTAAGCCACACAGTGACCTATCATTGGCAGGACTCAAGAGCGCGACTGAGTCTTCCCCCCAGTTCAAACACTCACCGTCAGCATTGGCTCCGAGAAGCCAGCTACTACCTGGGGGGCAGTTCTGAAAATATGCTGCGGCCTACCTCAGAGCTATCCAGCTGTCCTCTGTGGAGTTTTTTTTTCCATACTATACAACATTTCTACAACTGTGTGATTATAAATACCGTGGCTCATTGGGTAGAGGGGGTCGTCCGGTAACCGCGAGGGCGGCGGTTTCATCCTTGGCTGCTACATGTCCTGTGCCGAAGTATACCTGAGCAAGACACTAAACCCAGCCCACTGCTCTCAATATGCTAGGGATTGGTTAAATGCAGAGCTTGAACTTCATATGTATATAATGACGACTATAATACATTTAATTTCATTATATTTTTTAAATAAAGATGTCTACATTTCCCTTTCTCTCCTGTAAGCTAAGCTCTTTTTTATTCTACTAAGTTAATAATCAATGTGAACAATTTGATATTCAAGGAGGGATTTGGTAATCCTACAATCAGTCTGGTGGCACCAAACATCCTGAGCCAAATAACAAAAAGTGGTAGCAGTCAAAGTCTATTCTGAATCCAAAGTTACAGGTCAGATATGCTACTGGTTTACACGACAGGAGTTTGGTGCAAGTATCTTACCACAGCATCCTACATCAGACCCACGGGAAGCTTGAAGTGAGCTCTGAGGCAGACTGGCACAAAGACTTCCTGCCCCCAGGTAGCACTGAAAACTGGCCGACCATCTTTACACTCTGCTGACGGCAGCCTGCGGCTTGCCCCACCCAGCGAAGTAAGCCACACAGTGACCTATCATTGGCAGGACTCAAGAGCGCGACTGAGTCTTCCCCCCAGTTCAAACACTCACCGTCAGCATTGGCTCCGAGAAGCCAGCTACTACCTGGGGGGCAGTTCTGAAAATATGCTGCGGCCTACCTCAGAGCTATCCAGCTGTCCTCTGTGGAGGTTTTTTTTTCCATACTATACAACATTTCTACAACTGTGTGATTATAAATACCGTGGCTCATTGGGTAGAGGGGGTCGTCCGGTAACCGCGAGGGCGGCGGTTTCATCCTTGGCTGCTACATGTCCTGTGCCGAAGTATACCTGAGCAAGACACTAAACCCAGCCCACTGCTCTCAATATGCTAGGGATTGGTTAAATGCAGAGCTTGAACTTCATATGTATATAATGACGACTATAATACATTTAATTTCATTATATTTTTTAAATAAAGATGTCTACATTTCCCTTTCTCTCCTGTAAGCTAAGCTCTTTTTTATTCTACTAAGTTAATAATCAATGTGAACAATTTGATATTCAAGGAGGGATTTGGTAATCCTACAATCAGTCTGGTGGCACCAAACATCCTGAGCCAAATAACAAAAAGTGGTAGCAGTCAAAGTCTATTCTGAATCCAAAGTTACAGGTCAGATATGCTACTGGTTTACACGACAGGAGTTTGGTGCAAGTATCTTACCACAGCATCCTACATCAGACCCACGGGAAGCTTGAAGTGAGCTCTGAGGCAGACTGGCACAAAGACTTCCTGCCCCCAGGTAGCACTGAAAACTGGCCGACCATCTTTACACTCTGCTGACGGCAGCCTGCGGCTTGCCCCACCCAGCGAAGTAAGCCACACAGTGACCTATCATTGGCAGGACTCAAGAGCGCGACTGAGTCTTCCCCCCAGTTCAAACACTCACCGTCAGCATTGGCTCCGAGAAGCCAGCTGCTACCTGGGGGCAGTTCTGAAAATATGCTGCGGCCTACCTCAGAGCTATCCAGCTGTCCTCTGTGGAGTTGTTTTTTTTCCATACTATACAACATTTCTACAACTGTGTGATTATAAATACCGTGGCTCATTGGGTAGAGGGGGTCGTCCGGTAACCGCAAGGGCGGCGGTTTCATCCTTGGCTGCTACATGTCCTGTGCCGAAGTATACCTGAGCAAGACACTAAACCCAGCCCACTGCTCTCAATATGCTAGGGATTGGTTAAATGCAGAGCTTGAACTTCATATGTATATAATGACGACTATAATACATTTAATTTCATTATATTTTTTAAATAAAGATGTCTACATTTCCCTTTCTCTCCTGTAAGCTAAGCTCTTTTTTATTCTACTAAGTTAATAATCAATGTGAACAATTTGATATTCAAGGAGGGATTTGGTAATCCTACAATCAGTCTGGTGGCACCAAACATCCTGAGCCAAATAACAAAAAGTGGTAGCAGTCAAAGTCTATTCTGAATCCAAAGTTACAGGTCAGATATGCTACTGGTTTACACGACAGGAGTTTGGTGCAAGTATCTTACCACAGCATCCTACATCAGACCCACGGGAAGCTTGAAGTGAGCTCTGAGGCAGACTGGCACAAAGACTTCCTGCCCCCAGGTAGCACTGAAAACTGGCCGACCATCTTTACACTCTGCTGACGGCAGCCTGCGGCTTGCCCCACCCAGCGAAGTAAGCCACACAGTGACCTATCATTGGCAGGACTCAAGAGCGCGACTGAGTCTTCCCCCCAGTTCAAACACTCACCGTCAGCATTGGCTCCGAGAAGCCAGCTACTACCTGGGGGCAGTTCTGAAAATATGCTGCGGCCTACCTCAGAGCTATCCAGCTGTCCTCTGTGGAGTTGTTTTTTTTCCATACTATACAACATTTCTACAACTGCAGTTGGCAGAGCGCTACCGAGTCTTCCCCACAGTTCGAACGCTCACCGTCACCTTTGGTTCCGAGAAGCCATGGGCTACTATCCAGAATGTAGTTGTTAACATATACTGCAGGACACTCTCCAAACAGCTCAACACAGTGAGCATGAATCTGCTTACATGAAAGGGCAACACCCGACTGTAATAGGTTGAAAAGCCTCAGCCAACTAGCCGGATGATTGACCTTCACGTCAACAGGGAGCCCCCCAGGAAGTCTGACCACAGTCAAATAAAATAAAACTGTACTATAAATTATGAGCAGTTGTTTTCCCACGGCCTACCTCAGAGCCTCAGAGCCTCAGAGCTGTCCGGCTGTCCTCTGTAAAGTTTTGGAAGATACTGAGTTTAATTTGCATATTAACCTGGCTTCATACATAAGATGACATGTCAACATTCTAATTTATTCGAGTCACAGAACAGTGCGTGTTCCATCCAGCATTCTATTCTATTCTCAAGGGCAGATAATGTCTTCTTTTATGAATTCACTATTTGCTAGTCCAGCGTTCACTATGTTTTCCATGGCACAGTTTTCACAAAACTCCACACATTATGACCAGTTAGCAGTAATGAAATAACCCAGTATATTACAAATAAAATGTGTCTATTGCTTTGCAGAGTCACAAGTCAGAACAAAAGTTTAAGCTGTTGCAAGTAACTCAACAAATTCTCCTTTTAACATTGTTAAGCTGTCTATGTTTGCAAATTCATATTCAAATGCTAATATATTGCATCCCGTGTACTTGATGGTAACTATAGCAACATCCAATCTCACCTGCTCCTGAGTTTGGGAATTAGTCAGTTGATGGATTTAAGACCTTAAAACTGTTTTGAACTGAAGTATTTGGTGGTTAATAGTTATTAAGACAAATAATAATAATAAGTCTTTCTATTACCCAATTTACATTTTACTACTATGACTTTTTTTGACATAATATAGGCCTACTATGACTTTATTCAATATGCTATACTGTGACTTATTTATTACTTTATTCGACATGCTAAAGCTAAACTATGACTTTTTTAGCTTGTGAAGTAATTCATATTTTTCTAGCTACAACGTTAGCAAGCAAGCAAGCTAAGGTTAGCCAGCTAGCTGCAATTTAGCTATGCTGCATGGATTTGGCAAAAACGTTTTGGACATACTTTATATGACTTTTTTCAATATACAATACTTAAACTTTTTAGACATACTGTAATATGACTTTTCTTTGACTTGGTCCACATTATTTTGTGACAAAGGATGCTCTGCTTAATATTTAAAATGTAAAAGGTATTGTGGACTCTCATCTTAGTATAAATATTCATTTTTAATTGAAAGCTTCCTAAAATTCCTCTTTTTGGGGTCCCAGTAAAGGAGGACGATGCTGTAGGATCTCTGAAGTACTTAAACTGCAGGCTTGCTATCTTAGTGAGTGTGCAGTATGAGAACAACGGAACTGTGACATCAGTGGCGGCTGGTGGAAAATCCCAGTATGGTTTAATGCAAACAAATTAAGGTATCAAACACGCATTACTACTTTGCAGTTAAATATTTAACATTTATTCCAACACGAAAAAAAGCAGTAGATAACATCTTATTTTTGTCACCCTCACAGGCAATTCAATATATATATATATATATATATATATATATATATATATATATATTAATATAAAATGCATATATAGATATAAGCTATGATGAGTTTTCACTGTTAATTTACCATCTCAATTAAATATTGATGCCTCCATGACCAAGTTAAGCAGATGAGACTGAGGACAACTATGTAGAAGAAAAGATGTTCACTTTGCCTAATATGTAGCTTGACAGAGTTCTCATGTGTGCCCTGGTTTCCTTACCTCCTCATCCCTCACTCCCAAACCTGTTTTTTTCATGTTTCCTTACCTCCTCATCCCGCACTCCCGTAACTGTCCGTGCTGGATCTGTTCCCGTTGTTTTAAGTTATTAGCATGACTGCATCCAGCTAGCCAAACCTGTCTGGTACAGCTAGTAGAGAAGCTTCATGTACTGCTTCCTTTTCCCGCTAGTCTGCTGTCTGATTGTGAGGTCAGGCTTATCTGGGGTCAGCTCTTTGGCCTGTAGTTTCTCCTAAAACTTCTCCTCTCAAACGGGTCTTGGGGGAGTAGCGCTCGCGCTCGCCTGTCGAGACTTCTCCTGACGAGAACGCGCAGCTTGGGGCCAAATCATTTTGGCCCCACTCTGAATCTATTTGAGGACGCTGATTGGGTAAATTGTATGTCACTCATTTCTATCTTTAATCAGCAATTGGCTAAACTGCTTCATAGACCCGCCTCGGTGGGGCCAGCCCCACTAGCTGCGCGTTTTGAGCCGTGCACACAAGCCCCTTCAAAATAAAAACACAGGATTTTCTTTTCTTCTTTTTTTTTGGGGCTCAAGGTTGGGCCAGGCCCCATGGCCCCCTATTGACCAGCCGCCACTGGAACCAATGTTCACAGGGTAGGCATTGCACGTAGAAATGTGTTCTCAATTATATGTTATCTATTTGTATTGTCATATGCAGGCTTAATAGAGTTAATTCAGATACTGTGTGATGGACAAAGAGAACAGCCAATAAGAGGTGCTGAAGGTGACGTGTCAATAAAGTTTTACTTTGAAAAAAGAGTTCCACTGAACAGAAGTGATGCCCCACGTTGTTTTATTCCTCCGTAATTACATTCGGGTTAGCACTGGGTATACACGCCAGCATCGCTGTACAATCTACATCTGCTAACAGGTTATGGGCCCAGAGTTATCCAGAGCTACCCAGGGTCACCCAGAGAAAATTATCCAGCGAAGTACCACCGAGAGAAAAGTCGCAACGTACCGCGTGTCCAGTGAGAGTTCGCATACTATGCTAGCACCATGAGTAGGCGAAATTATGAACTGTGGGAGACGAAATTTTTGGGCCATCTTCGGTTGCAAGGGCTAAAGGATACTATTTTAAATGAGCCCACCGAGGATGAAGAACCGGCAGCCTACGAGACGAAAAATGCCAAAGCTTACGCAGAGCTAATCCAGTTTCTGGATGATAAAAGTTTGTCGCTAGTAATGAGAGAAGCGGCAGACGATGGGCGGAAAGTACTGACGATTCTGAGAGACTATTATGCTGGCAAAGGGAAGCCACACGTAATTAGTGTGTATACAGAACTGACTTTGCTTCAAAAGTCGAGCAGTGAGAGTGTGACGGAGTATGTTTTACGCGCAGAGACCGCCATCACAGCATTGAGAAACGCAGGTGAGACATTGAGTGACGGGCTGTTAGTAGCAATGATTTTGAAGGGACTGCCAGAATCATTTAAGAAGAGGGAGATTGGGAGCTTGTATGTCATATGTGATGAATATTTTCTTGTTGATACAACGCCAAAGTTTATGGGCTGTTAAGTCCCATTAATACAAATATATATATACATAATCAATCAAGTTGTTGTCTTGTAATAGCTTTGCTTAGTTACACTGACATTCCGTGACTGTTCTTCCTTTTTGTGCGGTTCACCAGAGCTTTGTGTACATTATATAAACCTGAATGCTCTGCTATACCAAATTGTGAGAAAACAGAAAATCCAGAAAAAAGTATTTCCTATATTTTAAATACAAAATACATGTATTTTGTTACATTTTCTGGCACCAGTATTTTGTATTTTGTATTTTGTTGTAATACATTTATTTGGGGGTATTTTGTATTTTGTATCAAAATACATTTTGATGTATTTTTGCCCATCTCTGAGCCTACGGTCTCCTTGCTCCTCAAGATGCATTTTAGGAATTGAGACATCCTTGAAAATGTCACGCTGAGATCGATTCCAGGTATCAGGCAGGAGGTTGGAGGAGACGAGGGGCCTTGTGAACCTTGTGTAGCTTTACATTGTGCCATCAAAGGTAAATAGTAATATGTTACTCGCCTTGGCTCACAAACATTTAGAGAAATCATAACTTCTCTTCTTTCAATTCATGTGTCAACAATATATTAAACATGCTTTGATTAAATACATCAAAGTGTGATTGACCAGGACATCTGGAGAGAGCAACACAATTCAGAAGTTAGTAAGAAACTACTTATAAATCGCAGCGAGAACAACTTATTTTAGTGATATTCTCTATATAAATAGGCTTCCTTTTGGCCTACTTAGAGTTTGAAGATGGATTGGGTTCAGGCAGCGACAAAGCTCTGGAAAGTAAATGGAACAAAAGGAGATTGGAGACAGGTCACATTTGTTCTACTCGGCGCTTCAACTCGGTGGAAAATCCTCACTGTTTACACTTCCCTTTCACAACATCATAAATGTCAAGGCAAAGCCTCAGCTGTGACAGTGTTCAAACATACGGGCTATAAAGCATTTTCCATACTTCAACGACAGGGCTGTCCGCCATGTGAAATCACTGAGATGAATTGTTGCTGAAGGATAAAAAAGATTCCAAAGTTTCCTGAGAGCTCTGAGAGCTTGAGCACAATAAAGGGTGCAGAAAAAAAAGACAGTTAGATGCAGACACCTTGGAAAGGTTAACCTTGTTTGTTCTCCTTCACTACGTCCTGGTGTCCGGAACAATTACAGGGTAAGGGAACATGTGGGCAATATACCCGAGGACTGCCAGCGGATTGTGTCTGTATAGCGTGTGATAAAGGAGATGATGCAGATGAATGACTTCATCAATAACTGGCTCAACAGCATCTGTGCAGTAAATTCCTGACAGCGTCAAAACGCTTTATCAACCGGCAGTTTAAACCTCAAACATAAAAAGTGTAATCTTGAGTTTTCTATAAATCAATAAATCAAGAAGTTAGAAAAAAAGCACAAGTAAACATGACAACCCAACCACTGTGGTCCGATTCTAATCTAAATGTTGCAAAACAACATGAAACATCTTTTACCAACTTTAAACCAAGGAAGCTTGAATAAACGACAATTCCCGGCTCCATATCGCACCAAATCATTACGCACACATCTGGTCTGCACGAGCTGGCGCAGGATCATAGAACATGATGGTGATTGACTCGTTTCACCGCGGCGTCCGCAGGGAGAATGTCATAGCCTCCTTGAATGAGTAAGAATATAAGTTCTGCAATTATTGAAAATATCTTTAGTAAAAGACCACATACAAATGCTTTCTGTTTGAGAAGTTCTCTTGTATATCCGCCGTCATCCACTCGAGCAGTCAAAAAACTGTCAGGCTGAGTACGACCAAAGAGCACCTGAGCGGACACCATGCGGACACCATGCCTTTTATTTATAGCGCCGTCTGCTGTAACCCTCCAACATTACTGCTCTAGTTACCCTGTGCATGTCTCATACCCCATAGATCCCGTGGGGTCAGAGGCCGTGTCCCAGCATTTATTTAATAGCTTTGCTTCAAACCAGGAAGAGGAGCACAGACAAAAAAAGAAATAGCAATGTCTAATGTGAGATAACTAAAACTACTCTCTTTGCCAAAACCAGTTTGTGTCCTGGCTTTCAGGGCCTGTAGCATTTTTAAACACAACATAAACTGTAAAAGTCACAGCAGGGTTTCAATTGTGATTGATTAATCGACTGCTGTCAAGGAGAAGAGTGACCCGTCACGCTCAACTTTCAAGCCAACATGCATGAGAAGTCAAAGAGGTTTGAACATCTACTGTGAACCGAGCAAACTTATTCTGGTGCCGACGACCGTGTGATTCGCTCAAACGCTTCAGAACAAACAAGTAAGTGGAGCTTGAGTTAAAGCTCATTTATTACTGTGTCCAAGGTGATTAATGAACTGTGAAGTAGAACAATTTTTGATTAAAAACCCTCAATCACAGAAAAGTCTGCATGTTAATACAGCAAAATGAAATATGTTATCATTAGTATCATGAAATATGAATTTTACTGTTCACTTGATAAATGTTAATTTTTAAATACATCACTTAATTAAAAATGATAACAGTTAATCACTGAAAAAAAATGATTTGTTGACTCACTCTGGACTCTTAATGAACAATAACTTCTAAAAATATGTTTAATTGTATCAATTATAGTGAGATTTAAGATTATAAGGATTTACTGACGTGTTTCACATATAAAAACTGGCAAAACACTTGATTTTAGATGAGTTTAACCTCCACCACATCCCTGATTACGACTGATATATATGGACTATAAAGCTTGACGGGCTGTTAAATCCTCTGTATCAGTGTTAGAGATCGTATACTGAGGGGATAAAAGAGGACGACTAGGAGGAGGGGCAGGCAGGGGTCCAGATGTGGAGGTCTGCCCATCTCAGAGAGTGCTGGAACAGGGCAGATGGTACTCTCTGCTATCACAGGCGTGGTCGAGATTAGTTGATGTGTGTGTGGGGGGGGGGGGCATTGAAGGAGGTCGACATCTGTTTGGATTATCCAAGCACAGAGGAAGCTGAGAGGGCTGCATGGGAGACCAAATAAAAAACAAAAAAGCCATTCACACGCAATAAACCGCAGCTAATGCTGAAGAAAAGGTTAAAGACAATTTAGCTGGTGAGGTGACCACTGTTGAATTCAAAGCCTGCAGATACAGACTTGTTAAAAAAACTAAAAACAAAACACCAGAGCCCTGGGAATAAGGCTGCACACAAAGCCAAAGATAACAAAACCTTTATGACTCATGCTGACTCATTCACCCAGAATAAAGGGAATATGTGTCAAATGTTAACCCCCCCCAGGTTCAGACCCTTTTCCCTTCAACCCTTTTATTTCATTTCCGCTCGGGGCGATCGCTCAGCTAATTGTGACCAGTTAACACCAGACAGTGGATGCTTGTCCAGCGATCACTGCCAGTTATCCTAAAGAGGAGAGGACGCGCTGTCCTCCAGGAGCAGACAGGTTGTCACTGCGAACAAAGGCTTCTGTCCATGACTGGCAGTGAGAGTGGAAGTGACGTTGTGCACAATTTCTGCTGTTGTAATCAGCAGATATTTCAAGCACTTCCCTGTCAAAAATGTCCAGAGCCACAGAATGCTTATCATTCTTTTTTGTCTAGTAGAAAGTGTGAGCGATTATGTTGTAAATTCAAATATTGTCCACTTCGAATGGAGTATATGGAAATGAAGTGTCTCTTCATACAACGCTCTAAGCGCTGTCATGCTGCCCCCGAGTCTCTTTAGCCATCATTCTCCACCAACATTTCATTATCCACCATTCTGATGATGATGCAGTACACACGCCTATTCCATCATTTATCCGCATGTTGTGTGGTGTGCATGCATAAGCGCGCAGCGTAGCCCCGGCCCCTCTGCCTTTTCTTGCCTTTAATCCCAACTCATCTCTACTAATTAGAGCATAAATCTGAATGTAAAAGCACGAGACATGCTTACAATCATTATAGAGCAAGAGTAAATAATGGGAGTCAGTAATCTGGAATGTTCAATGATTTAGGATTCCCGACTCAAATGTGATAAACATGTTAAAAAGAGTGAAGTAAAGGTGAATCTGAACCTTTTTAGAAGTATAATTACCCTTTATGCAGTCCAACTGATGCATGCCATGATATTTTCACTCATTTTGTTACTGTATGGAGACATTCTTCACAGTCAACTGTCAAACCCCTTAAACAAGCACTGAAATAATGGATCAAAACAAACGATATGACACCACTTCTAACAAAGCAAAACTTTCTCAGTTATGACAGTTTCATCAAGTTTTCTTTTGTCGAACAGATTTTTTAATACCTGAACAATCGTACTCCAGCTTTACTTTGTCTATATGTCGTACAAATATAAAAGCGCCACCAGGGGATCAGCAAGTGGCCACTGCAGAGTGGCACGGCGCAAAAACTCCTTTCGGTCAGTCATCTTTTCTTCAGTTAGAGGAATACATTATTATTGGAATGTCCCACCAACGGGTATAAAGACCCAAACTGATCTGAAAATGTTAAACGAAAAGGTGAAACAAAACCAAACCTGTGATGACTGATCTCTGATCATGCACACCTTCACATGGATACGTGCACACACAGAAGAACATTCACACGTTAAGGAACATATATATATGCACACGGACACACACACACACACACACACACACACACACACACACACACACACACACACACACATGTAATTATGAACAGACACATGTGACACAACATGTGATTGTGATTTATTATGAGGTACTGTCTGTTTTTATGTAATATGTCATTTTTATTTCTTAAAATCCGAACCAGGGATAAGGTCTGCAAATTGCTCGACCTTATTTAAACATTTAAAGCCCCTGCTAAATAAATGAACACATAAACAAGCAAGCACATGTGTTTTTTTGTTATTAGAATGCAATAACAGTCACTGACTGACCGTGTTTCATTGAGACAAAGAAGCACAGAGAAGTGATAAAGTCGCCAAACAGTCGCTGCCGTGGGAAAACAGTCTGTCAAGATCCTTTCATGCAAATACTCGTGGATCATTAAAAATGGGGCCTTAAATAATGAAGCGATGCTCAAAAAGTCACCTGAGAGGATACGGATGATTTCATCTTGCAGAGCAACTGATATGCATACTGTGACAGAGAATCCTGCCCGTGTGATGCTGAGTAATTGCGGAGTTACTCAGATTCACTCGACTGATGAAATGCATATGTTTGACCTTGACAAACCAAACAAATCAAACAATGGAGCTCGGTGAGGTAGCGCTGCGATTGATGTTGTGTCTGTGAGCTCGGCAGAGAGTTTCTTTTTTTTGTTTTTCGGGGGTTGGAGCAATGACTTCTGTGGAGCTCGATCAAAAGGCAGGACTCTTTGTCAGAAGTTGTTAAATCTAAAGCCTGTGTGAGGCTGTGATGTGGCCAGCCACTGACTCAACTAAAGCGGCTGTCAAAACGCATCATAATTATGAGCCGACTAACCGTAACACTACATTCACAACCAGCACAACAAAGGCAGTTTTTACGACTGCCGTTTACTTTTATACATTTCCAAATGAGTAGAGTTTTATGAACTGTTAAATCTAATGGCAGTGATTTGTCCTGTTCAACAAATCCACACTTTCTTTTCCTTTTTATTTACAGCACAGCATCAATAACAGCAAACGCTGCGCATAGCTCAAATGACTGTGATGTGTTTAAAGGTGAGTCATCTTCAACAAGACACCAGGAAGTGTTGAAAACGAGACTTCCTTTCCACAGAAAGTGGAGTGATACTGCTTGTGATTGAAAAAATAACGCCTTGCTGAAAGGTTACAGGTCTGGTGTGTTTATTCCCATGTCCAATGACAGATAACGACCTCATAAGGTCGAGCTCACCCATCCCTGCAAACCCCAAACTGGACACTTATGATCAGTTATAGAGAAAAAGAAAAGCTCATGTTTTGTGACAGGTTGCCAGAGCATGTTCACAGCAGTGAGATGATAAAACAAAACTGAATTAATCATCACCTGTAGCGGCGTCATCACACATTTATGTGCAGAGCAAGTTTCATAGGTGGCCGAGGTGTGCGTGACCGACGGTGGAATTGTAATGATTGTTTGCTTCTTTTCCTTTGGGATAGTGGCATGAATATGTGCATGTTTCGTATCAATAAGTAAACAGGCTGGGCCAGGTTTACACAACAAGGCCTGCGACTATCATACTACAGAACACGATACATAATGAATCACAATGTCACATAAAGTTACAAATATAACTCATCACCTTACTTATAGGAAACACCTGGTCCATGCTTATTTTGGAGAGAAGGGTCATTAGAAGGGTTATTATAGAAGTCAAATAAGTGTAAAGACAGTAACGCACCTTTGTCTGAGGGACTTTTATTATGAAATTCACCTTTTTTTTGGGGGGGGGGGATATTGGCAGACACAGAATGCAGTAAACATGTACTTTGACTAATATTTCCATTGTTTTTCAGCTTTTTGTTAACATATACAAACAAACAACAAAACCGTTCATAAATACACTACTTGTATTATATTTTTTTTCCCCTTTAGCTTATTTTCTCATTGCACAGCTCCTGTCTTCCTCAGTTGCTCTGCTTCCAGTGCAGCTTGTTTTAAGTAGAGCTTTTATCCAATCAGATTTGACCTCTGTGTCTCTAGATAAGTAGAGAGGCCCCAGGCCTGCAGACTCACAAGTGAATCCCTGTGCAGTTTAAGTGAATGGGGACGATATTGTTGATTGTCATAGTGTTCAAACAATCAGATCTTTAGTTTGACATGTTGGGCGTTTTCTTTGACGTGCCAGAGCCTGCTAGCTGGCCTAGCCATACGTGATTGGTCAGTGGGCTAGCGTGACATGTTGGGCGGTGACAATCCCAATATCTGCTGCCTCTGTGGAGCGGACATTTTCAGCCCTCAAACGCATTAAAACGTATTCAAGAAATACAACTGGGGAGGCTCGACTGTCTTCACTGGCGTCCATGAATCGAGAAGGACTTCTTACTGGAACTAAAACACACGGATGTACTGAACAACCGTGAGATTAAACTCTTTATTAACAAAGAAAGGAGGATGCACTTTGTCTTTAAATAGTGAACAGCAGCTTTGGTAAGTGAACTGCTTTTGCTTTTACATCTGCAGTAGCTTTAATATGCTTGTTTATATATTATAATTTGTACAACTTGTTTTTATGAAGATGGATTTTTTGTTTGGTTTTATATGTGATAGGAACTAGTGTTGCGTCCAATGTTGCGCTGGGGACACATTTAGTCGGTGCCAGTGAACGAGCAGAGGGAACTGCCGTGAGCCGCCCCAAAGCACTCACAGGCAGTCACTCTCACAGCAGCCTCGTGCAGCAGTCCCAGCTGCAGTCAGAGCAGAGAGGAGACACACGCTCTGCGTATACATGTATCTGCACTCTACAGTTAGTGTATTTACAGGTGTTGAGCTTCATTTTTACATGAAACAAATAATAACCGTAGCTGTGGCGTCATAATGAGGTGTTTCAGCTGCAGGACAGCAGTGAAGGCCCAGGTATAAAATGCACGGCCAGCCACTAGTATCAGGCATAGTTTTGAGTTTCCCTAAGTATGTCAGAACCGGGTCCCAGGTGGAGAAGAATTTGTTCCTTGACCCCCTAAGTGAGTATTTTATTTTCTCTAATTGTATGAATTGCATCAGGTCACTAAACCACATAGACGCCTTCGGTGGATTTGTTGATTTCCAATGCAACAATTATTCTTCTACGAGCAAGAAGTGTCATAAATGCCATGATGTTTTGATGTATTTTTCTTATTGTAGAGTGTTGTCTGTGACACCAAATAAAGCTGATGCTGCACTGGGCTGGAGATCAATATTAAGAGCCTCAGATAGTGTTTTAAAGATCACAGACCAGTAAGATGCATGAGCAGGGCATGACCAAAACATGTGACTTAAGGTGGCAGAGGTATTACGACATCTGTTACAACTAGCATCTGAATTAGGGTACATTTTAGAAATTCACCTTTTTAAATAATGTTACATTATCTGAAATGAAGCCGATTTCAATGTGTCAACAATTCAGCCAGGAGAAAATTACACATTTGTTACCTCACACTTGCATGAGAACAACTCATAATATTAGCTCTGACTCTGGTATCACCCAATGCATGAGGGTAATCATGTGTTTAATAATCAAAAGGGATAGGGTAATTAACATTGTCCCACTATGATTGATGGAGTGAGTCAGTCAAGGATTGCCATCTAGTGATAGTCATGTGTCATTGCATCTGGCCTGCAATTGTAGCACCTTATTCTTGTTCTTTGTATTGAACACTGCCTATCAGAGCAAGGGGAGTTTGATCTGTTAAAGCTCCAGTAATCTGAGGTAATCCACTCGTCCTTCTAAATAAAAAAGGGAAATAAACCTTATTCCCCAGTAACGCCTGCATGAATATCTGCATATTAACATATTCAGAAGTCTCCCTACCCGCCTGTGCTTTTGTTGCAATCTTAGAAGATGGTGCATCAAATAACTTGTGTTCACCACACCTTTTTTTTATATTTTGTATATTATACATTATGTGTCTTGCTTTTAGTGTAAAAGGTTATCCAGTGGAAAATGAAATCAAAACGTCTCTTTTTAAACAACATTTTTAAATGTGTAAAGAATACAAAGATGAAGTCAAGGCTAATCGCAAAGAATTGTAATCGTTACACTCCTCAAATGAGGTTTGTGTTGGACCTCTGCTCCGCTTAGCTATGGGAATAATATTTTAATATTTATGTAAGCAAGAGGTTACTGTAGTTCAAGCAGACAAATGGAAAGGGGAGTGTTGTGCAGACGACTGGAGAATTGTGTTAGTGAAGATATTGCAATTCTCACAGGTCACCAGCAGAGGTCAGTGGTCACCAAAGCTCCAGACATTATTACTCCATGGGAACTGTGGTAACTCACATTCGCTGCTCACATTTATCAAAACAAAAGCCGAAATGAAATGTTGTATTTGGGATGTAATACCAGTGTTTCTGAAACCAGTAATACTAAAATCACTGACAAATATCAGATGCATGTTTTCTTTTATAAAGCAAATGGTAATGATTGTCTATTATTCCAAGGACTGTGTTTTTAATAACTGTTAAAATGTGTTTTCTTTCTCTCTTAGGATGCAAAATCTTTCCCAATACGACACTATTTTATTATTTTAAATCATAATTTTCTTGCTTTTTTGGGAAAAGGATAGAAAATGGAAAATGATTACCAATGCTGAATTTTGTAATATACTTTAAATCCCCCCAAATATACTCTTGCATATCCACCCTGGTCTCAGCAGGTTTTTTTTCTCTCTCTTGTGTGTATCTCCCATCAGAAGATCAACAAAGTCAGCTGTCAGAGAAGACCGTAATCCTTTTCTTTCTTCAATGTGCCCTTTAACTTAGCTGAGATCCAGCTGAGATTAAAGTATTATCCCTTTCCATCATCTCCCTTTAGATCTGTGCCCTTCCTCATGCCAGCACAACCTTGGGTTAAGCAGATTTAGAAAGGTTACACTCGAAGTTCACAAGAACACTTAGACTCAGTCATGTTGATTTGAATTTATTCATGCAAATTGGTGCATTAAGCATTTACAGTCTGTGTAATGGCAAAATTAAGTAGCGCTTTTACCATCAATTACCACCTTTAACCGCTTTCTATGTGCACAATTATATCAGACAGTGAAGCCAAAAGTAAATTTGATTTCTTAAACAATTTTGATTAATCATTGTTTTATTTTCTTTACACATTTGGTAGAGTGAGTGGGAAGAATGGACCAGCTTGCAGGCTTTGATTTTTTTTCTAGAGAATCTAAATTTATTCAGAACAGCCTCAAAAAGAAGAAACATAAATCATTTAGTCAGGGTTATCCCTTAGATTCCTCTACAAACAATTCATGAGAAAAAACCTTCTGGTGCACAAAACACTGGCCTGCCTCCATTTTCATGGAGAGTGAACACAGACCAAACAGTTTGTTGTCTTCTATGACTTTTCATACCCTGTCACCTGCTGTCTGCGGCCAATCAGGGAGGATCTCTGGAATAAGTGCCAATTTGACCCTTGGTGGCATCAATCTCCCCTCATTTGGAGCCAACTGGTAGTCAAATGCACTTTGAAAAAAGATATAAAACACATGAACCCTCTCAAGAGGCTAACTGTTAAGAAGCTGTTAGTAAAGTAACTTTTCCCTTCTCTGGAACGGACTAACATTACAGCAGGAAAATTGACCCTTAATGGTTTAAGGGGGAAGTGCACTTCTTCTTCTAAAAATAACAGGCAGGTCAGGGAATTAAAGTCCCCCTACAGAAAATCTGTGTGAGCTGAAATACTTGACACAAGTGAACAAGCATTTCTCAAACGTCACACATTAATGCTTAATATAAATGTTAAACAGTTGAGCGAGACAAATGTGCGCCTATCTCACGGCATATACCAGCATTGACTTTTGAAAATGTAACGTATTTTTAAGTTGCAAATCAGTGTCAAAACTACTAAATTATATCCTCATCTGAGCAGTTCTGTAAATATCCACTATTATGAGCAGCCCTGGTCTTAGAGTAAAAACGCAGAGGGATACCACTGAGCTCTTCCACAAAGAATAAATTGGAAAGAACATTATAAAACTATCTGCGAGAGCACGCAGCTGTTGTAAAAGGTTTTTAAAACAGCCTATAAGGATACATTTTCCTGTTCACTGGTGTGAACGATTGTGGAATAAAATTCATTTCAATATGAATAGCTGAAATATGCTGGGCGTCCATAAAATCTGTCACCCAGATATTGTTAATGGAGCGGTGCAATATTTTACATCTCGGTGACAGCTCAATCACAGGCGCGTGTCTTACAGTTCTTTAGTGTCTGTCTTTGAATAAGAGTCACCCTTCTTCACAAATGGAGTGGGTTTGTAACCAAACTATGATGGATAATGGATTTTCAAACTGAATGATTCTTTATCTGTCACACCTCCACCGTAGCTGCAATACTATTAAATAATACATTAAAATCATCAACATTAAATCATCAAAAAGAAAAGCTATCATGAAAAACACGTCAGATCGTGTTTGTGGCAACGTCTCCAACGAATGTGTAACAATAGGGTTACACCACATGGGGGTGCAAAGGCATCACTTTTTCAAAGCAGTAGCAATAACAGTGGTGTGCTCAGTGTGCTTTTCTCATTCAGACGCTGTTGTTTACTTCTCTGTGATCGGATACTGTTAAACATAGGCTGATTTACATTCAAATCCAAGATACAAGATACAAGCTCACCTTCGGGTTCACTCCTACATTTTCAAGTGGAAAAAAGAGAAGACCCTGCCAACAAATGAGCTTTCCTTGTTAAAATTCCTTACCATAGCATTTAATGGAAATCCAATTTTCAAAGGGACATTTTAATACCTATAAATCCATTGGGCCCTCACTGGTATCATAAATGGTGCACAACTAAGGTGAGGATATTGAGTGTTATGGACTTTATTATGCAAAATTCATGGCGGAAGGCTTGCCAATGCCTCTGGAGCCCTGTCTGTCTTTCAGCCTTTATAGTACCAGTGCTGATGTCTGGTTCTCTGCCAGCCGCTCTGCTCAGAGCTCACAGAGGCTCAGGCTGAGTGGAAAAGTCCACTGCTTTTAGTACCTGGGCAGCACTGAAGAGTTCACAGTCGGAAGCAAAGGGATTCATCTTGGTGACATTGACTCAAACTGGGTGACTTATTGACTTGCAGTGTTTCGCTGAGCTACTACAAATGGAAAAACAGAGATGTAACCACAAACCTTGTCTCTTGGTTCTCTTGTAAACGCTATTTATCGAAAAGCAGATTCCCTTTCTGAGGAAATTAAAAGTTGATTCTGTGGCTCTACAAAAGTGCTGTAGTTTCACACCGATACTAAAGTACAGGTTATCTAGCAGAAAAGATAGCCATAGTCAGTTTTATCTCTTTTGTAGCCAGTAAACATTGCAGTCTCTGCAACAGTCTGCTGATTAAGTAACATTGGTGATCCATATTTTGCTATTCTGCTTCATATTTTTAGAGTTGTCATGTTTTACCACACACCACACATATGCAGAGACACTATAGCGATTTATCAGATTCTTAACACCCAGTGAAAAGTCTCACACCACGATGTTAGAACACTCCATTACAAGTAAAAGTCATGTATTTAAAATGTTGGCTAAAGCTGTACTATTTCTTTTTATATAAATTATCAATGGATTCAATTAATGTGTGTTATGTTAAAGGGAACCCTTGACAAACACATTTAGAATCACTGTACTCTTTATTTCCCCAAAGCACCATTGAGTGCATTAGCGTCTTTTGAACACAAACTGTGCTGTCATCATTTTTCTTTTCCAGCAGAGTTAGGCAGTTCTCAGCTGCTAGCTGGTGAACATATGCCTCATTTCAACACGACTCACTGAATCTTTTCATTAGCAAGAGTACTTTCTGCACCTAGTCAATTTAAAAGAGTGTAAGGTTACGTGATGTACTGCATAATGTACCATTATTTAGTGTACGTTGTAGTATATCATTGCGTAGTGCATCGTTACGTAGTGCATCGTTATTTGTATCGTTACGTAGTGCATCGTTACGTAGTGCATCGTTACGTAGTGCATCGTTACGTAGTGCATCGTTACTTATTGCATCGTTACGTAGTGCATCGTTACTTAGTGCATCGTTACGTAGTGCATCGTTACGTAGTGCATCGTTACGTAGTGCATCGTTACTTATTGCATCATTACGTAGTGCATCGTTACGTAGTGCATCGTTATTTGTATCGTTACGTAGTGCATCGTTACGTTGTGCATCGTTACGTTGTGCATCGTTACGTAGTGTATCGTTACGTAGTGCATCGTTACATAGTGCATCGTTACATAGTGCATCGTTACCTAGTGCATCGTTATTTGCATCGTTACGTAGTGCATCGTTATTTGTATTGTTACCTAGTGCATCGTTATTTGCATCGTTACGTAGTGCATCGTTATTTGTATTGTTACCTAGTGCATCGTTATTTGCATCGTTACGTAGTGCATCGTTATTTGTATTGTTACCTAGTGCATCGTTATTTGTATCGTTACGTAGTGCATCGTTATTTGTATCGTTACCTAGTGCATCGTTATTTGCATCGTTACGTAGTGCATCGTTACGTAGTGCATCGTTATTTGTATCGTTACCTAGTGCATCGTTATTTGCATCGTTACGTAGTGCATCGTTACGTAGTGCATCGTTACGTAGTGCATCGTTATTTGCATTGTTACGTAGTGCAACGTTATTTGCATCGTTACGTAGTGCATCGTTACGTAGTGCATCGTTATTTGTATCGTTACCTAGTGCATCGTTATTTGCATCGTTACGTAGTGCATCGTTACGTAGTGCATCGTTACGTAGTGCATCGTTATTTGTATCGTTACCTAGTGCATCGTTATTTGCATCGTTACGTAGTGCATCGTTACGTAGTGCATCGTTACCTAGTGCATCGTTATTTGCATCGTTACGTAGTGCATCGTTATTTGTATCGTTACCTAGTGCATCGTTATTTGTATCGTTACCTAGTGCATCGTTATTTGCATCGTTACGTAGTGCATCGTTACGTAGTGCATCGTTACGTAGTGCATCGTTACGTAGTGCATCGTTACCTGCCATTGGCCTGCCATTTTTATAAATCTGGACCGAAATACAAAAAAAGACGATTCTAATGACAATTCTCTCTGACCAATCAGTGGTCGGCTGTGTTTTAACTCCTCCTTCTAATATTGAATCAGCTTACTTTGAACCTTGACCGAGGTGGTACCAAAAAGAAAAGTAGCAGGTACTATCTCTAACTTTTGCTAATGAAAACCGAAAAAACAGCGAGGTTAGTTGAATAGAGCCGGCACTCCTACCATACAGTGGAAATGCAGTAATAGTGGAGCCATTAGCAGCTAAAGAAACATGTATTTTCACTCAGCAGTTGGTGCAAAAACCAAACCAAACTAAAAGCCTTACAACCATCAGGTGGCCATCATATCCACCCTATGTTCAAGATAATGCTATGTTTTGTATGAAAGATCTAACAACCACAAATAAACTAGCAACTGTTCAATGTGGTGGAGTAACACAACTTACTTTAGTAATAGTACATCAAAATAGTACATTTGTGGTAGAATATATACTAGTATACTTCCAGTGATAGAATGTCTCTGTGTCTTTCTTTCTTTCTTTGTTGCTCAAAGGAACACAAACACCTACATACATGACAAGAGCACAATAAACTCTCCACACTCCCAACACATTAGGTTGGTAGGTGTAAAGAGGAGGAAGCATCTGAATGGGCTATAAACTTGAAAGGCATTTCCTCTTCATGAGAGGAGTAAGAAGAGTTAACTAGGTGACTCTGTATGAGATGGGGGTGTATGAGGGTGGGTGGGAGGAAGGAAAGCAGGAAGGGATGGGGGTGTTGGGGGGGGAGAGGGGAGTGATACTTCTCTGGAAAATGTATTGGTCTACTTGGAAAAACAGGTCCAAAAAAAAAAAAAAGAGAAGAGCAGGAAAATTTAGGGGTGAGGGGAACCGGAGCTTTGGCCTGTGGATGAACCCATCGGGGACTTTGCTTGGTGGGGTCATTCCAAGTTCAGGTCTTTCCCTCGCTGACTCTGCGAGAGCGGAGGAGCTGTCCATGGCTGAAGGGGCCTGCTCTTGACGGCCTACAGCCCCTGCTGTGAGCCCCCCAGGGGCCCTGTAACACAAACCCATTTCCAGCAGGAGTTCTGCGGGGTGTGTAGGGAACGAGGGCATGCCCTGGGTAAACTGAGGTCATTCCGGGGGTGGGAGGGTGAGGAGAGCCACCTTCGCCAATAAATATTTTCCTGACAGTCAGAGGAAGGTTTGTTTTTAAAGCTCTCATCCCTGTGTGTGTCTTTGTAAAGGCTTGTGTTACTATTCTCACCGGACACAGGAACAGCTCTGCAATCTGAAAATGAGACCGTGCGGCCACACAAAGAAAACACTCTTGTCAGTGAAATTAAGTAAAATAAAAGATAATTTGACAGCAGTTTGCTTTAATAGTTCCACACGTGTACCATGAAAAGCTCCCTTGTTTCTCATTTAGTCCCTTAACAGAAATGATACAAGTACCAGGTGGATGTACTGACCGCACAGATGGAGCAGAGGCTTATAAAGGTTTTTAAAAAAAGACAAATGAGAGACAGTCTATCATTCGACACCCACAGACCAAACAGTAAGTCAGGGGTGGCCAACTAATCAGGCAGTTTGCACAGGCAGCTCAGCATGGGTCCTTTGAGTGGATAAGTGGTCCCTCCCATAATGTCAAGAGTAAAGCCTGTACCAGGGGTTAGGGAGAGGTTGGCAGGGAGTTAATGAGATGACTGGTTGGGTGATCAGCAACGAGAGGTTTTGAAAATTGGTGACACAACACATTGATAGAGACGGAATACTTTCAAGATTTATGGAGTGTTTGTTTATTGCCGATCACAGCAGGTGTCCTACGAGGATGAACGAGTCAGACCGCAATCTGACAAAAACAGTTGGCTTGTTTTCACTCCGTGCACTGGCATTTTATTTTGAAACTGTTTTCAATGACAGATTATCGCCACTTTTCACTGCTCTTCTCTCTCCCATTCCAGACCTTCAAGAACTGGAATTGTCATCCATAGGCCGGCATGTGCACAATACTGAAATACACACTGAATCATCATATTTCCCTGGCTGCATGACCAAAATCAATGGTCATGTTGAAATTGCCCATGACTCATTGACTGAGGAAAAAACTCTGTAATGTTATCCAGAGCAGATCAAGGCAACATCAGGACTTCTGCTCTCTGCCTGGAGATTCATTCCCAAAGACTAATGTTACGACTTTGGCTGTATGAAGTATTCTTCTTTTAGATTGATGCTGACGATATTTAATGGAAACATCCTCACCTGATAGTAATGCATCAATCAATCCTCATCTGATTAATTATGCATCATGCCACCAGGGTTTTTCTTTGTAATAGAAACAGCTCAGGGAAGGTTTTCTTTACCACCTCTTCAGTATTCTGAACCTTGCCTTACATAATGTCTGGCCATCTGGCCAACTCAGGAGTGAAAACATATTTGCTTCAACTGCAGTGATGTGATGTGATCCACAGCATAAGGCGACTGGGTTTAATATATAATAACATAAATACAGAGTTATTCTAAAATTAAAATTAAAAATACATTTGTGTGGTGACTTTAAAGACAGACGGGGAGAGAGAGAAAAAAACTCAGCTTTTCTTATACTTATACTTTTCTCATACTGTACAGTAATGCAATGACATAGTGTGTACGATTATATATATACTATTCTTTATTCCTATGAATTACTTCACTAATGATGGAAAAATACTCCACTACAAGTAAAAGTCCTGCATCAAAAATTTGACTTCAGTGAAAGTACAGAAGTATTTGCAACAAAATATATTTTAAGTATCAAAAACAAAAGTGCACATTTCTGGAGATTGGTCCCTGTTAGTGTGATAATATTACACTATTTGATCAATATGTTTGCAGCCCGGTCTCCAAAAATAAGTTTAAAATGAATCTGTAAGTGCAGGTTTGGTGGTGGATGGCGCAAATAACTTGTGCTGATATTACCTGAACAAATCAAGAAGTTTTATTCCGTTTTTTTTCATTTCAATTTTATAAACTATAATGCGTTTTACTAAACCTAACCAAGTATGACTGTTTCCTAAACCTAACAAATTAGTTTTGAAGCGTATTTTGTGTCGATCAACAGCATTAACTGCTTCTTTCAAACTGTTTCAAACTGTGAAAATAAGATTGCCCTGAAACTCAGTTAAGTGCAGTTGAGTTGTATGAGAACGTATAGTTATGTTGGAGACAGGCTTCATTGACATATCAGCATGTAAGCGGTACAGAATAATAATGCATGACTATTTTATAAACTGATATGATGTTGTAAAATCTTGATCTAAAAAGTAACTATGACTGTTAAATAAATATAGCGAAGTAAAAAGTACAATAATTCCCATTGAAATGTGGTGGAGCAGACTGATAAAGTCATGTAAAATGGAAACTTTCCCTTTAAATTCTCAAGATTGCATCTGAATTTTAAGTTAATCTTGTTGTTCTGATAACTGCCAATTCTGTGTTAAGGAACATTTTGTTACCCACAAAAGGAACTCATTCCACGGGCCTGATAAGGACGTTTGGTATTTAAAGACACTTTGTCTCAATTGGCAGGTCTGCTGGACCTGTCTCTCCAAGATGCCAGCAGACAGTTCCTGTCTTGCTGACAACACTGTGATAGAAATAGAGAGAGAAGGGAAAGCAGGAGGGGCTGTGAAAAAGCACAGCATGAAGGGAGAGATTGAGAGAAGTTGAGAGGAGAGGGAGGGTAGAGTGGAGAGGTGAAGGAGGGTGCAGGGGGAACAGAGAGGGGGGGGGAGGTGGGAGTGGGAGGAGGGGGAGGCTGTGCGTGAGTAGAGGACCTCCCCGTGAACTGTGCAGTCGCGAGCCGGGTCATTGGGGCGAGGTTGTCAGAGCGTGCCTGAAACAGTACACCCAGGGGTTCAGCCAGAGTTCACACACTCAGTGTGCTAGATCCATGTCCCTCAGTCAGCACTCGCCCGCCGTACACCGGCATATACACAGCAACGCGGATGAAACTCACATGTGCCACCACACACGCATGCACCGAGACGGGATGGAACGCAACAACAAACAAGCGCAGATGCACTTGCGTAATGTACAGGATGTTTAAAACACAACACGGGCTTCTCAGGCCAGCCCTGCATGGGAGATTCGCACAGATGAGCACACAGCAAGAGTCTCAAACGCGGTCTCCACGCGCACTGTGACATATTGTTTTCAGATCAGTGCGAGCAAAGTTTGTCTAGGGGAGAGAAACTCAAAATGAACTGGCAAGAAAGGCAAAGAGAAAAGTCTCGCCTCTCGGGTGCGAGACAGAAACAGTGAACCCACGGAGATGGTAACCGATAGTGTCCATAGCCAGCAACAACACTAGCGACGGCACCAGCAACGTCGCAAGACAGTGAGAACGATTTTCTTTAATTCCAGTCAGTGTGGTTTAAATAGGGGAGGCCACTAAGCCAGAATCCCCTCTGTGTGACTGAGCTCTTTGTGGGCAAGCTGTCTGCTTTACTCCCATTGACGACTGGTTGGCCCATTGTCAAACCCAGAGCTTGACCTGGTGTTGAACCCAATTGTCAAACTTGCAGTGTAGTGTGGGACCTTGGTGGGGGAGGAGAGCCACCAGAGTGTGGTTTAGCTGACTGAGGCAAGTGTTTGTCATCTCTCGGTCCCAGAAAGAGTTCATCGGGATTTCATATGCCTCGGCTAATGTAGAAAAAAGCTGTGAAAAGTGGAATTTCCCGGCAAAAGCCTCCTTTCAGTATAATTAATGTGGTGATTTAGGCCTTAAATACACTGTGTTCTCACGTTTCATCGAAGCCCTTCCAGTCTTGTGGTGACCACCCCGGTCTCTCTCCCCAGATTCTCACGCTGGGGATAACTCAGTCTTGTGTGTCACATGAGGATTTGACAGACAGGCCCAGCTGTGGCAGTCAGGCGCCAGAGCACCACGCCCTCCGAGTCCAAGGCAGACAAGGCCCAAACCCAGAACAATTCAGTCTTTGTGAATCTACTGGAAACCATCAACTGCATCCAAATGACCGTAAGCTGTAGATACAAGCCAGATGTTGGAATTCCTCGGCTCAGTTCAATCTCAGTCCAGTCTGGCTCATCCAAGCCCGGCAGCAGAGTAGTGGCAGGGAGGTGGGGGGGGGGGGGGGGGGGGGCGGGTAGTTCTGATCATTCTGTTATATGAAACCCAGTCCGATTGAATGCGAGACATGCATTCCAACTTGTCCGTTTGCCACGTATGGTGGAGCTGTCGGATTGACGTGTTTTGCAAAACTGCAGCTCTTTTATTCAAGGCTTTGTGGCAATTGAAAACAGGTCGCTGTGTAGTTTTCATCGTTTTGATGAAATGCTTTGCAGTGTATCAAACCCAGCCATGTCTCATGAGGGAAGCTGTGTTGCACATTAGTCCATGTATGATTCCTCCTTTCAACCAAATCACCCCCAGATGCCCCCATCCAGATTAGTTATACTTTATGCAACCAGTTTAAGAGAGCATTAGACCTATTTAAACTACATTGCCACTCAAAGCGGCCTGAATAAACAGCTGCTTTTCTGTGTGAGTTGGATAACTGCTTGTGCAAAACAAGCGGCTTGCGTCGCACTTCTTTTCCCAAAGTATCTCCATTACGAGCAGCCTATCGCGTAATCAGGACCTCCAAGAGGCCGCGATAGTGTCTTGTAAGGTCCAAATCTGACACGCTCACAGCGATCTGGTGGGAGACTCATTTGTCCTGTTGCAGGCTAATTGCAGCAGCCTGTGCGACCACCCCCCGCATTCCCAGCCAACCTTTCACCTCTGAGGTGTTGAGCAGGCAATTACTCTTCTTGGCTTCTGTGTGAAGGGTACAAACACAAACTACTCCTCTCCCTCTCCATCTCTCATTTCTCTCTCTTTCTCTGACCCACATGAGTAGCACTTGGACAACATACACGTGCGATATAACCACACGCACCAATCTTTAGGTTCAGTAGCGTGTCATGCGTAGGAGGACGGCTGCTGTGTTTTTGCCCTCCACACTCCCTGGATCTCCTCTTCTACCTGAACCCTGGTGCATGTTTTTGTTCAAGATGTCTCAAGCTCCATAGTGCTAAGATATTATTTTTACAGCTTACGTTTTTCAGTTGTCAGCTTTTAGGGGAAATAACACCGGTAGAGAATTCACACACTAATGTAATCACAATGATTTGATTTCCATTTGTATTCCCCTCACTTCTGTTTGCTATAGATGGAGATATGAAAGCTGTATGCATGGAAAAACATTTAGCATAATGAGGGATCCACATGTTTCGGACCTCTGTGGCAAAAGTGCATGTCCCCCCTTATTAAAGCTTAGAATGAGGGCAGCGTTGTGCCCCAATGATGTGGGGTTTTCTGAGTGCGATTTTTGCTCAGACATATAACTAAGCCTCATGCTGACTCGATCGTTTAGAAAAGTGCTTTTAAGCCCTCCTGCGCTGCTTGATAACCCACATCCTCTCCTCAAAACCCTCAGTAACAGCTCTCCAGAGGGATGCTTTCATCCTGACGCACACTTTGTGTTTGGTCTGTTTCCATTTAGCTAAGTTCAGGTGTAGTTCACAGAGGCCGCCAACTCTGGTCATGTGACTTGCATGCTGGGCTGAGGGCTTGGGAGGCCGTTTTTTGTGTGTGTGTGTGTGTGTGTGTGTAATATAGCCCTGTGATAGATCGAGGGCTTCTGTGCCAAGAGCGTCTTAACTGTCAGCTATTTTACATAAGCCAAGAAAATATGACTGATATTTCATCTATTTTTATTCCCGTCAGTGTTATCAGTGTGTCTGTGGTTTGGTAAGAGGCCCGTGGATCTCATGTCTCCCCTTGTCATGATGAGAGCAATGGCATGTTAAAAAAAGATTGGACAACCCTTTGAGATCTGTGAGGGTGCTGAGAGGACGGTGCCCTCCATCTGACCCACATCTGATTCACCTTGAGGAAGCCCGGCTGCCGGCCAACGGACGGCGAGTTCACCCGTGCTGCGACACTGTTGCGTAATCTATGAGGAAGCCGCTCTGTAACAAATAAATCTGGATGAGGCGGTCCATCTGGGAGCAACATTTTTCAGCCGAGCTCTCCTGACGTGATGCCTAGTGGGCTTTATAAATATCCTGAGCCCATCCGCGCAGTGTGAACTGTGTTTCACCCTCCCACACCCTTCCCCATGTGAGTGTTTGCCTTCTGCTCGCAGTGAAAAGCAGGCTTTACTTTGCTTTGTTTGTCCCTCAGCGCTTACCTCCCACATTCTCCCTGTTAACTGTCAGTGTTCAAAAGCAGAACACTGGAAACCACATGTGAAACAGAACTCTCTTGGCTTCACAATGAGGGTGAATGACCCAGAGGGATTTTTTGTTTATGTCATATGGGAGCTCGGAAAGATCAGAAAGGGAAGTCGCCGTTTCTATCCTTTAGAAATCTGTCGCAGGCACCATAACAGCAACTATGTAGGGCACTTTTCATTTGAAAATCGTAAACTGCCACACAAAAGCAGACCAGTATCTTCCCAAACAAATTACTGCTAGTGAACCACTTTCCCAGTGGTGCTGTATGCCCCGTCGCTCTGATCTGGCGTAGTTTCCAATCACAACTGTTGGCATGATATGGTGTCCCATGAAACAAATCTTAATGAACAACCGGCGATAGCAAAGACAAAGTTTTCTGTGTAGCTCCAAAACCTTTTCCCCACAGAGATCGCCGTATAGATATTCTGTGCTTCTCTGCTCGCCGTGGAGAAAGGACTGTGTAGATATGGCTGGCGGCCAGTGATGAATAGAATTTATGGAGAGGTATGCCCCAACTACTGAGTGGTTGACCTTGTGTTGTAGAACTACAGCCCCATCAACCTCATGCATATTTATGGTGCATCTACCTGTAATGGCTGCATTCTTTAAATAGCCAACAGTGGCTGATGTGATTGAATGGTAGGATTAGGCAAGTTATTTGTTTCACAATCACCTGTGCCATGTGTTATTTGAGGTGAAATCCACAGTCTATGATGAGAGACGTTGATTTGTGTCATGAATTACACATATGATGTTTGTCAATTTAAAAGATAATTTCACAAGTAAAAAAACTGTTGAAGTCAAAGATCAAAAGACTAAACACCCAAAAGTCGCGTAAGTGAAGTCTCTCGTTGAAGCTACAATGCCTGTGTGTTTTCATAGCGGGATGTATTCACACCAATAACAGGTCTTGCTTGTTCTTTTGCTGCAATCAAACACATCCTCGGGATGAAACACATCAAGTAAGATAACATTACATTTGTGCATAGATATAGCTAAGTTACCTAGCTAGCTAGCAAGCCAAGGTAACAACCATGTTGGTGTTGGTGACGTACACTGTGCAAGACCATTGTCTGTATGAAATATGTGCTTAGTCTCTTTGTACATATTTTATACCTATATGTCACCTGTAGGTTTCTGAAGAGCAGCTGTGAAGCTCACAGTGGCCATTTGAGAAACTGCAGTTTTGGGCATTTCAACAGCAGCTGCTTGTGCAAGACGAGAGATTAAGTTCACACAAAACAACAAACCGACGATGAACTGCAACTTTCTTGACTTGCTAAATTATCTTTTAAATTGATACACATATGTGTAATTCATTGCACAATTCAAACAGGATCAAACATTAATGTCTCTCACCATTGACTTCCGTACATCTTTTTTCCCCATTAAAAAGGTCCCATGGTGGACACTGAAAGCGGAGGGACTTTGCCTTTCTGTATGAACATGACAAAAGCACCAAATAGTGCCTGCAGACAGAGACACATGCAGCCTATATTTGCTCAATATGTCCCTCTGAGTTTAATGTATGACACAATCTGCTCACTAATTAATGGATTGCAGCTAATTTCCTACATGTATCTACGTGTGTGTGTGTGTGTTTTGTGTGTGTGTTTAAGGGACTGACACCCTCTGAGCTTGCTGCTCCCTCTGACCTTTAACACCACAGTGTATAATAACTCTTACAGTTTGACAGGTCAACTGAGGCGTCACGGCTGGCCCCTTGCTGTGGGTTAGTGCTGAGCCTTTTTATCATACTACCCACACTGTGATGGATGAACGCTGCTCCAAACTGGCGAGAGGGCTAACAGCGTTGCTCAGAGAGAGCGGATAAGGCGCTGAACTCCACTCCACTACCTTCTCCCTGGCTTCAGGCTCATCCAGCTATTGGCTTTGGGTAGCGTTTGCTGGTTCCACAAAGCACACAGACTCGCATAGATTCTGATAGCAATTGTCCTCAGTGTGTTGGTGCAGAGTCAGGAGATATCTATTAGGGGCTTTAATGCAAATGTGACAAATATTGCTCCTGCATATTTGAAAGAAATTATGGTATAAGGATAGTATTGGGCAAACATTTTCCTTATTTTACAGACAGCAAATGAATGTGAAGTGAAAATGGCTATGAGGTTTTTTTGTAAACACATTTATCATATGGAGCAGAGCCACATTAAGCTCCGAAGTCACAGTGAACCATTTGCCAGGAAATTGGGAGTCACAGGATCTGTAAGTGTATGTGATGCGAATAACGACAGAATCCTGCACTGGCTGAGCTTTTACATGCGTTCAGCATCGCTGCACAACAAGCCAAATGGACTCCAGATCCGGGCGTCTATTATATATTTAATGGACCATTGGAGGCCGACTTTCCAAGCCCCCGTGTTGAGATTACAAATACTTGGAAAAATACACTCAGGTTTGTCGCTCCTCTTCAAAGCATAGAGGGGGGGGGAATTCAGGGGCATTCAATGACAAGGGTGCAGTGAGTGGTATTGATGACTAGTAAAGATTTAAGATAAACTTGCATTGACATATATGTGTGTCAGTATCAAGGGAGATGATTCCATTCGAGGCACAGTCTTTTTTTTGTATTCACTGAAAGAAAACAGACTTCTAATCACATGTTTTGAGACCGCAGTGCAGACCTAAATAAAACTGAAGTGTCCAGCATAGACACCTGGGAATGTGGTCACAGCTGAGACAGCCACATGTGACCAAACCGTAAGTCCTGTGCTTCCACCTGCGCCTGGTCAGTCACCCTGGAGTTGAGCGCCTTCAGCAGGGGAAGGGCTCTCCAAGCCCCCTTTGATTTATACTGTATTTGGCTAACCTTGCTCTGAACCTTCCCCATGAGATTTCCCAACCATTCTAGCCCTCCTCCTCCTCCTACAGCACACGTGAACTACATGCCTCCTTGATCTAGTTCCATCCCAACATGCTTTCGCAAGAGCTCGCTCAGAGAATGAGAAACAGGCCCTCGGAGGAGGCTCCGGTTCAGTCTCGGCAGAGCCCGTCCCCCTCCCCACTCAGTGCGGGTCACCTACTGATCACAATGTGCGGCCCTATCGTGAGTGCACAGGAGGGCATTTATGGTTCGCCCGGGATTCAAATAAATGTTTATGAGCCTTGTCTGGCAGCCAAAGGGCAGGCACTATCCCAGCTTTTACAGCCACTCTCATGGGTTCGTTCGCCTGTGGACGGTGTGTTCTTGCTTTGACTTGTGCTCGGATACGGGGTCTCTCTCTCTCTCTCTCTCTCTCTCTCTCTCTCTCTCTCTCTGTGTGTGTGTCTGGATCTGTGAGCTCCACATCCCCTCATGTGTTTATTACTAGGGGTTGAAGTGTTACTGTCAAGGCAGCAAGGGGAACATTCTCAGCGTACGAGCTCTGTGTGTGTTTGTTTTGCAGAGCCCAAAGACCACATGGAGTTCACTTGTCCTTCAAGTTTATTGTCACATTTTACTTGCGTCCCCTCAATGTTGGCTGGTTTTCACAATCTGCAATATTGAGCAGAGAATCTGTATTCATTACCGTGCTGCATATTCTCTTCTACGTTAAAGATTACTGGCTTCATGATTAACCTCACAGCGAGGAGGGAAACAGCACTGCACACTGATAAGCACAAATTTGCGCTCTGTTGCATTTCCACTGACCATTGCTCTTTGCTCTGATCTAAATATACTAGTTAGTCTCAGGAGGAAACAGAAGGAATCAGAAGGAATGAAATGGTTTTGTCTACTGGTAATAAGAAGGTGCTCTTTTTTGTCAAAAGAGAGTTTTTAATATCCACAATCATGTTATCGAATGTAATATAATCCAGAGCAGTATTACTATAGGCTGTGTAATTCTAATTGGTGCATTAAAAGTGTTCCGTGTTTTAAGTCCTGCCACGCTGTTTATTTGTATTTGTATATTTTCCTAATTTAAACATGGACAGCCTTTACGTAAAAAAGAGGTTTAGCTTGTTTAAAAAACAGTCCAACACCGGCGCACCACGACATTAAGAAAACTGCAGCTGAGTGCGGTATTTACTTTTCTACCACAGCCCCCTCTTTTACTGCAATAAACCTCAATGTGGTCAGATTTTAGCCTCATCTCATTAAAAATGAATGAGTTCTGATTCACTGTTTACCATCTGTGAGGCGAAAAAGAGCCCCCCCCCAACCTTATTACTTATTTTACTGCGGCTCATGATCCCTAATGGTCTTTGGTCTAATGATGTTTATGTGGCGAAGTATAACCTGAACTTTTCATTTTCCTTCCATTTGTGTTTGGTTATCTCCATTGGTCTCATCTTTGCTTGTCAGAATATGTAACCTTTATGTATGGCCTACATGTATTGGACAGTGATTCTCAAAATCACAGTTGTCACACATAACAGCAAGGACAAGAGCTTATAATAGGCATTGTTTTGTCTTGTAACTGTAGACATTTGGAGAAAACTAGGTGGCACACACATTGACCAATCGGTCTTGAGTAACTGAGGTTCCAATGTAGGACTGTCCGGGATTGCACAAGCTTGAATCTAAGTTCAAGCAGTCCTTGCCAAACATGCACGAACCACATTGTTTAACAAGTTACTTTTTTGGGCCACATGCTAACTACACGCTAAAATGCTCATTGCTCATAATTGGATGTGATGTCCCCAAGGCTATTTCAGCTAGTGTTCATTTTGTCAGCCATTTTTTATTTAGTCTTAGACTTTGTCCTGTGTCAA
Source organism: Pholis gunnellus (assembly GCF_910591455.1). NCBI lineage: Eukaryota > Metazoa > Chordata > Actinopteri > Perciformes > Pholidae > Pholis > Pholis gunnellus. The sequence goes on along the minus strand of NC_136529.1, from coordinate 6,222,126 downwards.
ATGTTCCATCCTGTTTTTTTAGTCAAGTTTTTTTAGTCGAGTTTTAGTTGAAATTGAAACCAGTTGAAAAATGAAATTGTAGTCTTCTTTAGACATTGATTATATCGAACATTTCAGTCAATCTAGTCTAGCCACCATATCACATTGGGTCTTCCTGACTGTGTTCATTGTATGCTGCCGGTGTAGTCCCAATACGGCGCCGCGGGGCACAACACTTTGAAATGTTGGTCAAGGTTATAAAGTAAAAAAGGTCATGTTTTTTGTATTCTTTTAACTAATTTTAGTCTCATCTATTTTCGCAACTCCCCCAAGAGCAGACCTTTGCTTAATTTCAGTTCCGAGCTGTCCACAAGTTTCTTTGAGAAACTTTTGAGTAATTCAGCTATAAACTTAGCTCTTCGCAATTTGAAGATGCCTTTTCTCCTTCGTAAATAATATCCTCTATCAAAAGGAAATTGTGAGACTCTGGCATTGATGCATTTCATCTAATGTGAATTTCCACAGCTCCCTCCCTCTGTTTTGAGCTAAAGCCTTGGAAGATGTTCAGATTCATATGCAATAAAATGAAAGAGGCTCCATATTGTCTCTTTTTATTCTGGAACATTAGCCTCTTGGGTTTTGCTAATGCAAGTCACATTTATATGATCTACTTTCACAAGTGTGTAGCAGTTGCAGACACTATTGTATGAGAGTGAGCCGAGCAAACAAAAGCACATTTGATATATTGTCATCTTCAAAGCAGACACAGTAAAATAGCTCGCTTTTTTTGGATGACTGCTGTCATTTCAGGGGATCAATAATTGTTGTAATTGAATGTAGTTCAGACCACTGCGCACATGTGAGGAGGAGGTCCTGACCGACTTCTTCTGAGTTCACAATGTTTATGGAGAATTACACCAGCCCCCCATTCACCATTTACTGACAGCAGAGAACAGACAAGAATACATATGCCCCCCCCGAGCGTATGTTTTATGTTTTGACAACATCGTCTGTCACAGTCACTGATCTTATGCTTGGAATAAATCAAAAGGTTCTGTCAGACTGCCATGGGAGTCAAAACCCAGACACAAAACAACGAATACCTCCCAAGTGTTTTGTTTTTTTCTATTTTCATCATGCATGAAAAAAACACAGTGAGACTTCTAAAACTCCGTTTTATTATCTTGTTTTGATTCAAAGACATTAAAAGGAGAATAAAAAAAGAAGCGTAAAAACAGGCTAAAACAAGTGTCACAGGAAAAACTCCCAGAATAACTACTGGTACACACCTATTCATGGCTTCTGTTCAAAGTAAGAATGGCATTCAGTCCTTCATACTATACACATAGGCAGGCAGTCACGCGCACACACACACACATACATACATACATACATACATACATACATACACACACACAGAAATGCGACATGGGCATCTCCTGCAGTTTATCAATTAATTCTACCTGCAGGAGCAACCGTCTTCCATGTCCCTTAAGTATTTGTCTTCCCACAATCACGGGGCCTCCTCCACTTCCAGATGTCTTAAGGTCCATTTTCCCTTCGTAACACCCCAGAGCTGTTCCGGTCTCTCTCACATTGTGTGCAATCCAGGTTCATGTCCTCCCTTTGAACGTGTTCATGCAGGTGTAACTCCCAGAAAACTTGTGGATTTCTTCAAGTGCAACTTGTGGCATGAAGCTACAAAAAAAAAAAGTGCATAAAGACCAGGGATGGAGTGTTAGACATGAAATGATTGTGGTGATAAAAACAACACACGAAAAAAATGTTAAATGAGATTATTTCTTTTTACCTTTTTAAAATGACAAGGGCATGCATAGTCCAGGGCAGGTAAAGGAAGGCCTTGTCAGCTCTGACTGCATCCACGGTGCTCTGGGCCACTACCTCAGGCTTGAGAGGTGGAAAGAGCTGGGGAAACCTTCAAAAGAAAAGAAAGTAGTTTTGAGACAAAGTGCTGATCTTTCTGATAAAATCAAAAGATTATTGCTAAGAAATCATTAAAGGCAACAAAGCAACAGTGTTGTAAGCTGCCAAACTGTACATTAAATATTTGTGATGTTTCCAATGGCTATTACACAACAATGTTGGGGTAATCATCCACCCAGACAAGAACATTCTGCGTTTAACATGCAAATCAACTAACACAGTGAAGTACTTTTAGAGAGTTCAAGGCATCAAAGTTCAGTGTCATCTAAGGTCTCAACACAGAACACAGAACCATGGGAATCATGAACCATGGGAACCATGACCGCAAGGGATGTTAATAACTAACCGTTAAACGCCAATACACATTTTCACCATTTAATGTTGTCATTTAAACAGTTAAAATAAAAAGAACACGGAGGAGCAGTCAATTAATAGTCATTTAAGTGAGAATAGCTGGTCCACCTTAAAAGGTCAGCCCACCTTAAGTGAAACTGTGCAGAAGTTGTCGCTAACTTCGGTGTTAACTGGTTGCAGGTGAAGAGCAAGACACGGGAGTTTGTGGCTTTTCGGCGCTTAATTCACTGAAAAATAAAACTGTACACACACTGCACTGCTACCTTCACAGTGAAGACGTTGCTTCATACTCTTCGTCACGTACCCAGACAAATTAACTGACACGGGGGAGAGTTACTGGGAAGCCGGCTGCATGTGTCCCCCGATAATGCACGCAACATCGTCGCAGCTAACTCTCCCCGACAGGTGAACTGGCGAGTCAGTGGCCGGATTTTTCCATCTGTAAGCTTTCACATCCTATTAATGCACGTTAGAAACTTGGCTTCTTCCAAGTCTTTGTGCCTTCTCCTCTCGCACGTTTCCATGGATCGGGGTTACACCTGGATTGTGATTGCGCTTGCAGCCATAGCCCTGATTGACGCTGTATAAATAAATTGAAACTGAATTTAAAGTGTTTTGTGCTTACACTGCAGCTGGCGATGAATAATGGATGCAACCTACTTGTGAATCGGTTATTGTTGCAGTTTCACAGCTTGTAGGGCACTTCAACCACAGCAACGCTGCATGCAAGGTTAACGGGAAGTGATTGTCCAACAAAGGTCGGCTACTGGTTGAAAAAGAAACTCTAAAATAGCCTTTCTACCAAGAACCAACGCCACTAGTGTGGTTAAAAATAAAGAAAAACTAGAGACCACCTCCCATTTGGATCACTATAGCCGCGATGTACCGAACTTCTGGTGCCCTTGCTTGGAACACGCCCATCTTCAAACTCTGCCTTCGTTTTGACCTCAACTAAACACCTGCAAAGTTTCTGGACTGCTTCTTTCACTGTTGCGACGCTACCGAGGTGACAACATTTGTGTCTGTCCACCTGGCAAATCTCTCAAAACCGCTTCTGTTGTATTTCTCACTATAGCAGGTGTCTCCAGGACCCCATTTTGACACGATGACTCAAACACAGACTCGCAAGGTGAAAGCAAGACCCCTGTCGTGGCTGGTAATTACCCCGAGCATCTTTAAATACCTGACTCTCATGCCCTGGAACATCTCTGTATTGGTGTGGAAGGGAAGAACAGTGGTGCAGCCAACGCCGGGACAGTCCAGCAGCCCCAGCGTCAGACTCTCCATGAAGGCCAGCGACGAGGCCTTGGAGGTGCAGTAGTCTATGGCCCCAGGGATGGGAGACTGGGACAGGATGGAGTTTATGCACACTACATGGCCGTGCTGCAGCTCCAGCATCCGAGGCAGGAAGGCTTTTGTAGTCTGGGAGGAGAAAAAGAAAAAGGGCGAATGAAGACACGGTGGAAGGAAGCAAGGAAATATATTCAGTGGAGTCAAATTTCTATTTCCATTTAGTTGATAATTGCATTTCTGTCTGCATACGACACAGTCTTTTGATCTCCATTCAAAATCAAAATGCCAGGAGTTTCAAAATCCGGCTGATGTTTCAGGGGCTGAGAGGCAATTTGGAAATACCCCACTTAACCTGCCATAATAGCGGTCGTGATTGACAAGTCTGGGGATGCCTTTTGTATATAACGCCATGATATAATCAAAAAAATGACAAGGAAAATCTGCTATGAGGAATCCCCCTACTTCTGCGTGGAAACCGCCTCTGCAAGTCTTACCCAGAACTGTCCCATGGTGTTGATGTGTTGGGATTTCAGAAGGGCGTCGTCATCGCTGTCCATCAGACTTTTGCCGTGGACCACGGCGGCGTTGTTCACCAATATCGTGACATCTCCCACCTGAGATTAAAGAGCACAACACGATTAGAAGGGCACGGGTCTTATATATTTTCGGTCTGCTTTCAGGAGCTGATACAGTTGTGCTGCGCCAGAGCTGTCAGCAATATCCCCCGCTCTCGTTCAGATATTACAGTTGAGGTGTAATCTATACACCAGATGGGAGACAGAGCCGCTCAGAGCCAATATACATACAGAGGAGGTAGAGAGAAATATTTCATGACGTGTTTCACCGTGTGCAAACAACATTTCTCTCTGTGCAAGTAGAAATGTCTTCATAAATACTAAGCTGGCGTACCTTTTCTCTTACAACCTTGGCTTGTTTGTATACTTCCTCCCGATTGGCCACATCACACAGGAAATAATGGCACTCTGTCCCTGAGAGAGAAATCTCTTCTGCCGTTTCTTTGAGGCACTTTTCTGTTCGGCCCCACAGGATCACCTAGCAAATAAAAAAAAAAAAAAGAATTGTTGAAGGTTAGAGACAAACGTGAAAGGAATATTCCGGTTTGAAACTGTGCTGAGATCAGAATCAAGCGACCCGTTGATTGTGAGTGGAACAACAAGACATTACGTATGTTTTGCACAATTTCTTTTGGCAATGAGACCTGGTGGAACTGTGGAGGATCTTTGAGCAGCAATGCTTTGTTCATTTAGAGAACAGAGAGGCAATTTTCACTCCAACAAATAGTTTTCGAGCAAGATTAAAGGCCCGGGGGTTGCTGTATGAATGAATCGTCTCTTCATCCACCCGGAGTCTAAAGGAAGGCCGGTCATTTGAGCAGGGAACATGGGGTTGGATGGAGGTGGGGGAACTAGTGATTGGGCAATTAGATCTGTCAGTCTTTGGGGTCAGGGAAAGGTAATGAAATCAGGGGGTGAGCCCTCCTCATCTCTCAAACACAAATTCTCAAAGAGATTACACGGCCTGTTGGGCAGATGAGCCCCGTCATTTCTGGTCAGGGAGCCTGAAAACAGTGCGTGTGTGAAGTGCCGAGGACGCCAGTGTGGGATTTGGCTGGTCGCCCGTGACCAAGGTTAATATTTGAGCAAAAATTCTTCTGGAAAGTGATCTTGTGTATGTGATCGACTGCATGCGTGTATGCACACACTCACTCACACACACACACACACACACACACACACACACACACACACACACACACACACACACACACACACACACACACACACACACACACACACACACACACACACACACACACACACACACACACACACACAAGAGCGTGCCACTTACAAGAGTTCAGTAGCTATAAATGATTACGCGTCATCTTTTGCAGGACAATTTAAGATCAAGACAATTTTTTCGCAACGACACGATGTTAATTTGCACATCAATGCTCCTTAAAAATCACCAAATTCCTGTTGCTATTTCTTTAAATACTGACACTCGGGGAATAAAAGATCACAGTCTGAAATGTGTTCTTTATTCCTTAAATCAGATCCGAAGCAATAAGGGGTTGGCTCCCTCCGTTGTTTGAGTTACTTTTGATTGTTTTTTTTTGGTTTTTTGTTTGCTTCATTTGCAAGCCCATTTGAGTAATCAGTGAAGGCAGACAGGTCTTGAGAAAAATAACTGAAAGCTTTTAATGGGATTTGAGCCTTACAAACAAAGCTGACAGCTCTCATTAACATTAAAAGCCAGCACTCAAACTGTGCTCTCCTGTTAAAATGTTATTTAATTAATTAGGTTTATCACCCGTCACAACACACATGGCCCTCAGAACAAACAAGCGTTGGCCAAATTGCGATTTGGATTGAAACAGTAAGAAAACAAGTTTTTTTTTTATTATTGACCTTGCAAAAGCCCCCTTCACTCTCAGTGATTGTTCTAATGGGCGTGCCTTAACAGGACTTAATGTCAACACGTGCTGCAAGTAAAAGCGCTCTAATCGACAAATTAATAAGCTTGAAACGAGACCTTAAGAGAGAGAGAGAGAGAGAGAGCGAGAGAGAGCGAGAGAGAGAGAGAGAGAGAGAGAGAGAGAGAGAGAGAGAGAGAGAGAGAGAGAGAGAGAGAGAGAGAGAGAGAGAGAGAGAGAGAGAGAGAGAGAGAGAGAGAGAGAGAGAGAGAAGATGCCCCTCACGGCTGGCTGTGGTGTACGTCTCCTTGTCCACCAGTAGCTCCAGTTGGATTACAGTGATACTCTATCTCTCAAGTCTGAATGTATGGGTGGGTATGAACCCTCCTTTTCACACCCATTGTATTGGCCAGCGGAGAGGCAGCACACAGAGGGGGCAGCAGGAGTTCAGGAGGCAGTCGCCTGCCGCTGTCTAATTACTGCGGAGACAGCAAGGTCAGTTGCGGGGCAATACCCAGCTGGGAGCGGTGTGCTTCCCGCCTCCAGCACAGCACAACACACACACACACACACACACACACACTCACACAAACCTGTCGCCAGTGCCACGGTTCGGTTCATCTTCCTTGCAGTGATCTCTTTATGTTGTGTTTGCAACCACATAAACATCTTATGTGTTTTTCTTTGAAAACCCTTTCTTCTGCAGTTGTTGCCATGGTACAAAAAAAATACTTCGAAACGGAGCTTTGAAGAAATATGCCTATTTGAACGTTAACTATCTACAGGCATTGTTCTGAAAGCCCTCTCGCGGCGCTCTGAACTTGGATGCCGCGTTTGAAAATGCTTTGGTCTGGTTTATTGTTTCAGAGCTGCGTTCTGCAACGCTCCCCCCGCTAACAGCACAAAAGACGACCTGGCTCCCCTCCTCGCTCCCCGGTTTCTCCATCTCGCCGGATTGTTTCCTCAACGCTGTAGTTAGTCTTCCTCGCACCGTGAAAACACCAAAGCCAGAACAGAGGGGAAAGGAAATTCCGGCTGCCAATCACAGAGGGGCTCAAACTGGGGTGAGCGCGAGTTCGCAGAGGTTAGCCCTATTCATAATTACCCTCTTATTTCCTTTTAGCATCTCTTTAGGCGGGGAGTAATTGTCATACACATTACCACAGGTGTTGTTTTCAATACCTTCACACCTAGATAATACCCAACAATGGGGTGCTGAAAAGCATGGTGACATCCTTTGTTGTGCAGCTGCAAAGTAAAGCTTTTAAAAAACCCCTCTGGTTTCTCCTTGCTCGTTCCCCAAGGAGAAGGCAATGAAAGACGGAGGGAGGCAGTTAGTGTTTCATTGAGCTTTTAGCAATGTTTTCAAGCTGCTTAAATTGCGCCTTAAGAGAACATCGGAGGTGTGAAGCTTGTGTCACACATGTACGGATAATTACGACCCACAGCTTTCAGCCGGGCGGCTCAGTGCCTTCTCCCGGGGAAATTACCGCCACTTTCTTCCATGTGTAATGATGACTCCCATCTGAGGTGATCAAAAATAGAGCTACTCTGTATTAACACATTACTGCTAAAAGGGACACCAGCGGCTCATCAGGCACTCAGCTGTGTAATGCTCACCCACTGGATTGGTAGACAAACCGTAGCTGCAAATGATGATGGGAACAGAGCCTGACCTGCAGTGATGGGGAACTGTCTATGTAGCCACTGGAGCGTTTCGGGCCCAAGGGACGGCTCCTTGTTATGGGGGTGAGAGATGGGGAGAGTGGGGGTGAGGTGGGAGAGTGGGGACGAGGTGGGAGGGTGCAAGGCTTTGACAAGTGGGGTGATTCTCTGAAATTGGCAGGACAGATTGAATTACTTTTAAACTGAAATTACAGTGAGAATATTGATCAGAAATGTGAGGGTTTGCAAACATGGCCTCCAACGGATCAGTCTAACACAGCAGTGTAATCTGATAGCTTTTGGATGTGGTTGAGTAACAAAATATCTTTTAAGGGGGCTAACCAAATTATGTCCGTCCAACCCAATGCCGATTCACGTTAAATCAATCGGTGCCAAATTTCAGTACCTGAGAGCGTATCTGGGAGAGAGAGTATGAGCTGTAGCTGAGTACGGTTACACTTTTCAAAATTTGCAAAGCTGGCCAGGATAATACGTGAAACAGCGTTTCGGAGGGGAGAGGGGAAAAAAAGGGGTTATATTTTGTGTGGTGTGTTAAATGTTCTAAATAAATACCAATGTTGAAATTGAGAGGTTTACAACTGAATTATTTTTTTGTTGTTATTGCAGAGAGTTTAGGACCAAAAAATGACAGTGTTGGGTATCGGTCGAAATGCGATGGGTACCCAACCCTACCTTTGGGTCCCATACTTAACTTAACTAAGGTTTGGGTCACATGTTTACTTCCCGTTAGCTTTTGTCATACACATCCACTAGAGCAGGAAATAAACTGGGTCGCATGTTTAGATTTAGAACTATGAAACTGTTGATTCTATTCTAAGCAATGATGGAAACATGGGTAAGAGCATGCACACTTCAACTTCACATCCAGCTGGGAAAATCAATGATGAATCATTACTTCAGTCTCAGTCAGTAAACATTTCATCATCATCATCATCAGATGTCTGACCCATTACCTCTGTTGTTTGATGACAGTGCATTTCAGTTACTGTATCAGACCTTTATTTAGACTAATCCAAGATAACGTAATCTGTTCCTCTCTAACCCTTTTTGTTAGGTTGTCGACACTCTTTTAGTTTTGCAATACAGTCCATAAAAAGGCAACTCGTGTCCTCACGCTACGCTTGAAAACAAAACCTAATCTGGCTTTTATTAGAAGCATTATGGGGCTTTTTCTGGTGTTGTGATATGTTGCCAGATGTTACGAAAAAAAAATGGCAAGAAGCTGTAATAGGGTCAAAGCAGGGCCGTTATTATTTGTACGACTTTGAAGTAGTTTCAGTGAGACTTGGTGCAAGTGCCCCCCCCCACACACTCACTCACACACACACACACACACACACACAGTCAGAGCATTTAACACACAGCCTACATCTTCGGATAATACACTTCCAGACATGTCAGTCATACCAGAATCACCCAGACCTTCAGCGGGATGAATGTCAGCCCACCACTGCACTTAATCACATCAATCAGCCATACGGGCTGCCCGGACCTGCCCTCTGGTTGACCCAAGCTGTTGTGCAATACTTGAACCAAAATTGAGGGCATGTGTCTCCGGTCCCACTGGACCAACTGGGCTACTTAGAGGTTATGATCCCCGCGTTCATAGAACATTGGAACAACAACGCACGTGAGGCAAGGTGGACAGGACTGCTACCTGGGGGGGGGGGGGGGCATTCAGGCTGCTGGACTACTACTGGATTTGACACTAAATAAAAAAAATCATGCCTTCCCAAAACAAACAAACGCGCGTGCAAAAATAATTCGAATAGTTCACTCGAGCATTTTCGAGTGGAAGGATCAATGTGGGCGCAACAAGTTGTCTCGCAGTGAGATGAAGTTACCTTTCTGGCCCCCTGCTTGGCAAACTCTTTAGCCAGGTGACGCCCGATGCCTCGTCCCCCACCGGTGATCAATACCACCTCCTTGGTCAGGTCCTTCCTTCTGCCTGGCAACAGCGAAAACAAACTTGCTCGGACCACATAGTAGAGCATTTGAACCGGGAAGAGGCACATGCGACACGCGCTCCTCAAATCCATGTCGAAGAGTGCTCGCGGGGGCAGCCGATTAGCAGGGCTGTAATAGTTGACGCTGCAGGTTTTTTACGTGCACGAACCGATATCCCCCAACAGCGACTCGCGAGCTCCTGCAAGTTTATCCGCATGCAAAAACAATCTCGTCTGCAGCCTCAGAAACTGTTGCATGAGTAATCCTCAGGCGGAGAAATATTTAAAAAGAGCAGAAGTGTATGACTTCTAAGAGCTCTGACATGATAGTCGACGCGCATCACGCTCTCGATATGAGTGAGCGATCAGTCATTGCTCCTGTCAACCACTGGTAGAGTCACCAGAAGCACAAGTCCAGGCGACGCTCCGCGGTGTGCGCTACTGAAACCGCTGGGCTTCAGTGTTGTGTTCCTGTCCTGTCCTGCCCTATATATATATATATATATATATATATGACCGCCTCTGCCCTGGCTCCGGTACTTCCACTAGTGAAAGGACCTGGATGAACCTAAAGGGGAGGTTTGTATGGGCATTAATCCTGATTGACATGTTAAGTGGGGATGAATATTTTTTTGCTCCAGAGCCCGTGTGCCCTGAGTGGTTGCGTACTTGTTTCTTCCCCACCCCCTTCACGTGTCTACAGACATGCTCAATCTGTGACGCCCCCCCCCCCCCACACACACACACACAGTCGCACCGCTGCGTCCCAGGTGGGTGCCCAATCTTGTTTGGAAGAGTTTTAACTTTATTAACTTAACCTCATTGCGTGACGTGCCGAATAACAATGATGTTTCAATCACAGGCTGCACTGACAGTTATAAGTCGATGCCAAGATCAACAACCAAACCATTGTTATGTAAGAGTTCCAGATAGGAGAAGTATTTGGTCAAGGGCTTCTTAAAAAAGACTGAGGTCAACTAATCCTTACTCAAGCCCCCCTATTAATTAAGTGAATCAAATCAGCAAACACACAATGAATCAGCTAAGCACTAAACAAACACACAAACCCTCCCAAATAGCTAGATAGATAGATAGATAGATAGATAGACAGACAGATAGATACATTATGTTTCAAAATATACAATAACTAGAAAATGTTTGATTTTGACCTTTACATTTGTCAATCTGGGCTGTAATCTCATAATGACAAGTATAGGCATATAGTATCTGCTGTTAAACCAGTTACTGCTATCTGCTCTCTCCAGCCTTAATATTCTGATCAGAGAGGTTCCGATACCATTCATTCCTTCCCATAGCAATTACAAACTTGCACTATCGTGCATCTGCCAATACTGATTACCGAACCAATAACAATTCGGTAAAAACTCTATAATATATATCATTTAAGCCTATATGTATGTGATATCATTGCTATCATTGTTGTATGACCCAGTTTAGGTTAAACCCTTTATGAAACGTGAACAAATGGAAAGAATGATGAATTTTTATCTCGTTTGACAGATACACAGGAACAACAATAGCCCATATCACTCGCTTTCCAGCATTTCTGGCTGTATTGGAGGAATTTCCGATACTGGTATCGGAGCAACTGTAATTCTGATGCTGACTAACACATTTTATAGTCTCATAATACACGTAAACGTGAAGTCAAGGTGATTCACTGAATCAAGCACTCGCATTATGAATTACAGAATTCATCATATGCCATGCTTTCCATTCAGTATGGCAGGGTTTATATCTGACTGAGGGAACGTGTTTTATTTGAACTTGATCGCACACAAAATTCACTGAGTCCCTACATTTGTAGCGGTCTCCTTTGTGCAAAGCCACATCGGTTGTTTGAACCCAATTTGTTGTGGTTGATATTTTTTCCAAGCGCACTACATCTTTCTGTGTGTGACAGTGCAATTTGGTAAAAAATAGGTCAGCCGAGTCTCAGAAGCTTGGCGGGGTGACAGACAGAAAACTGCATGAATACCTCCTAAACTAATCATATGAATTTACGAGCCCCAGACAAGATTCCAGTCTGTGATTTTTGGCCCTGGCACTGTGATTTTTTACTGAGTATCGCTGAATGCAGGGCTTTTTTAGCAATTGGGATGGGTTTTAAGAGCGGCCCCACAATGGTTGCTTTGTGCTGGGCTCAGCTACTTAGGGAAGGCAGAGAGGCTCTCGGGGGCTGCTAAAAACACTCCAAGACAACACGACTCCAGATGCTGTCTTCCTTTTGGACATTTTCTGAGATTTACAAAATCGTCAACCCAAAGTCAACTTGCACTTGAAGCATATAAGCCTACCAAAGTATTCTCAGCTGAAATTGAATATAAATTAGTGGATTTGCAAAAACAGGGATACAAGTCTAAAGATATACATTGCAGTGAGTGTCAAATGCATTTAGGCTGCTTGCAGAATGCAAATCAAATGTAAATAGTGTGTCATTCAGAAGGCACTGATTATTTATACTCATGCTATCACTGCCATCTACAGATCAGCTGGGAAAGTTCAGATAAGGGTGTCAGCCCTCACTGGCTGGAGCGTCTCTGAACATTTTCTTGCCTTAGAGACCAGACAATGTAAATGCCACTCTTTGCCAAGTGCAGCTGTAAGCAGCTGAGCTTTCCTCAACACCAGGGGCAAGAAATGAAGAAAGAAAGCAGGCAAAAAAAAAAGCTAACGACCCTCAGATATCTGAGAAAATATTGCCTGGGATTGGAAGGCAACTTAATGGGTAGGATGGAAATATGAGCAATTACAAAAGTGCTCTATTAGCATAAAATGCTATGTGAAATATTCCATATTGAGACAACCCGGTTTCTTTGGGAAACATGTATACTTTGACCACACCGCCATACAATATAAAGAATATAATTATTTTGTCCTGGATAACAGCCAGCCAAACGTCATTAAGTGAAACCAAGGTCAAAATGCACTGCACGCAAGATGTGGGAGGGGCGGAAGGAGGCTGAAAGCAGGTAGATAAAACATTTACTCCTAATGACTTACCTTCAGCGGAGCAGACTAGCAACACCATGGACATCGGCACGGCAATTTTAATAATTGGCTTCGCTGCTCTCGCTGCAGCCTTCCTCCTTCTGGTAATTGGACTTGTGTACTCTGAGCTGATGAATTCAGACATTCCTCGTGGGGTTGCAAATAGTGGGAAACTGCACATGGTTCATGGCTTGTTTGTTGGCATAGCAATTATGGTGAGTATCTTGCAGCATCTATGTTTGTGCTTATTATTTTATGTCCCCTTCATGTTCCGCGTGTGTTCCGATTAACATTTTTGTATTATTAAATTCAATTATACCTTAGTGTACTGTAACGTATAATGCATCTGCTTGTGCAAGAGAAAAGAAAAAAACTATTTCAGGCCCTTGTCAAAGATGGCTGTCCTTTCTTTGTCCTCCAGCAACTGATAAAGCGTAGATCAGAGAACCTTTAGATAAGAAATCAAGCCTTACGAAGGTGTAAAAAGAGGCAAGGTCATGTGTTCCACTTCTTTGATGTTGTCATAGTAAATATGGTCTCGCAGAGAGAATAACTTTCCCTTTGACTTTACCTATCAAAAACACTTTTTTTGTTTTTGTTTGAAACATTGTCTGTGGTTTCTCCCCTCAAAGGGCCGCATCCTTCATCGCCTGGGTATTTGTCATCAGGTCAGCTTCATTCGGTGGTTTGTGGCCTGTTTTCTGACTCGCTTGAATCCGGTTCCAGCGGGCCTGCGAGTGAAGGACCTGACGTTTTCTGAGGTCCCAGTGCGACTCTATGAACCCACCACTATGTGTGACGGCTTGAGAAGAGGTCTAGTGTATTTCCATGGAGGCGGATGGGTGTTGGGCAATATAGGTAGGCTATACAAAGTTCACATCATTTATTCAAGTAAAAGTAGAATGACATTACATAAGTATCATTTGACCATATACATGAGAGATTCATATACTCACATACATGGTTGAGGAGTTTGACTTGCAGATATAAAATGATCGTTTATGTATGTGAACACAAATGTGTTGGTCAACTGATGGAGGCCTGTTTATGTTTCTAAACTTAAATTATGCAAATAAACCATAAATAGCATCAGAAGACTTTAATAGAAAGTTCCTGTCCTCTGTATGAATTTTGGCCTGGACAGGTCTTCCCTTTATTTTACATTAAAAATTATTTTTATATTTCTGTGAAAAAAAAGGGGAAAGAAAAATAGGTTGAGTGTGCAGTTTCTTCTGCAAACTTCTGGGGTTTGTCATTTTTTTTATCATGTGTATTATGTCCTGGTGGTGCTAAAGTCTGGCTTTTTTTATGTGTCGTTGGGCAGTTTGATCTTTAACAATTCACCACCATTTTTAAGATCCCCATATTTATGAATATTAGGTAACTGCAAAAAAAAGACTTAAATGGTGCAACGTGTAATGCCAAGCCACATGCTCCAAAGAAATAGGGGGAAGCGTTTCACCTCTGCTGGGTCCATACAATCTAAATTTACAGTCATTGTTATAAAAAAGGAACTACTATTAAACAGCAGGGCAATGCGAAATTCAACCAAACTGCGTTCTTTTAATCTTCACATATGGTGTTCCGCCTCTAGTTTTGTAAGCCATCTGTATGTTTCTGCCACTAACCGGTGACTCTACGGTCCAGGTTCTTTTTGATAGTTTGTTCATTCGTTTGAATCCAAAGTGGCTGAAACAAGAAAACAACCGGCACCTTCGTCTCATCGTCCCTGCAGGAGACCACCCCGCCGCAAGGTGGACAGACGCCCAGTCAGCAGCCGCGATGGCTCTGGTGCAAGTCACTTTCTAGTTTCTGCCATTTTGGATTTAATTCAATAAACAAACGATCAAAACGCATGGAGGGCTTTTTCAGCAACCGGGATGGGTGTATTATTGATCAGCCCTTGTGGCAGCTCTACTTCTTCGTCCTCTGGACTGAGGGCAGACTGGACCCTACAGAGACTCACCCTTGCCCCTTGAGGAACAAGTTGTTTTACAAGACAGGACAGGCCAGGGCTAGCTGGTTAGCTTATATCTGTTCTGCACCACATTACATAGACGTGTTGACATAACGTCGACACTGAAACCTCTTCACATGCAGTTGATAATATAAGTATATTTTTAAAATGTTCTAAACTGAAGTTCTGGTTGATCTTACACGTTGCACCTTTAAATTAACTACAAAAGTGTTGTAATTTCCATCAGTGTCATCATAATGTGCTTTCTGAATACACAAAGGGATATGAGTGTAGGTGGAGAGAGAAACAGAGGCTGTCATGTTCTTTCTGCAGTGCTTGGTTGCTTCATATAAGAGGCCCTGACAAATCTTCTGCTAACTGTGATGCTCTGCTAATCCTGAACAGATTCCGTTGATGAAGTCTGTCGGCACATCGCCAAGGCGTCAGACACCACTGTGGTTTCTGTTGGGTACCTAAACTTTTGAATGCACACAAATGTCCCAAACTAGTTTTGACTTCCAAAGAGCCAGAATTTGATATATCGTCCCTCCGTCTTCCCTCTCAGGTACCGATTAGCCCCTGAGCACAGGTACCCTGCCCAGCTGGACGACTGTGAGACAGCGCTGTGTCACTTCCTGTCTGTGGCTGAGGCAGAGTTTAGCGTGGACTCTGACAGAGTGGCAGTCGGAGGGGACAGCACTGGGGCCAACCTGGCAGCAGCGCTGTGCCAAAGGCTGGCGAGGACAGAGGTCGGACATCTGCCATTCCCCTGCGCTCAGGTCCTCATCTACCCAGCCCTGCAGATGGCGGATTTCAACCTGCCATCATACCAGCAAAATCATGCTGTGCCCATATTGTTTCGTGGCCGTATGGTGTTCTACTTCCTGCAATATCTCAGTGGGGACATGTCTTTGTGCCAGGACTTGTTGGAAGGAATCCATGTCCCCACTGAGCTTAAGCCACGCTATAAGGAGTGGCTCTCCCCTTCCAACCTTCCCCCCGAGTTCCTCGTGCGGGGTTACAGTGAGTGCCCAACCGCGGATTATGATGGGGTGGTGTATCACGCTATCAAAGCTGGTTTGGAACATGAGGTCTCACCTTTACTGGCGGATGATGCACTCATTCAGAAAACACCTCCCACATTCATCCTCACCTGCGAGTATGACGTCCTGAGGGACGATGGGATTCTTTACAGGAAACGACTGCTGGACTTGAGAAAGGATGTCAAGTGGCGACATGTGGTGGATGGTTTTCACGGCATGATTGTTTTTTTCAACCAGGGCTGGCTCACCTTTCCCTCTGCAGTGCAGGTTGTGGATAGTGTCGTTGACTACATGAGAACTCTGTGAAGATCATGATCACGCCATGTACTTTGTTCTGCTTTACATTTTGTTTTACATTTAAAATAAAACTTGCCTAAAGTGACAGAGTTTTCTCCTTCATTAAAAGTGCGTAGTACACATAGGACACACACACACACACACACACACACACACACACACACACACACACACACACACACACACACACACACACACACACACACACACACACACACACACACACACACACACACACACACACACAAATCAATAGACAAAACCTGTTTCATTCTTAAAATGAAAAGTAGCCTGCAGTCACAGAGTCTGGAAACAATTTCTGGCACCATTTTAACAATGCAGAGTATACTGCTAAAATGTCAATTTCATGCCCCAGTCTTAAGGACTGTATCTCTTTTTAACACAGATGTAAGATATATCTCCTGTTTGCTTGTAGGATACTCTGCTTCCCTTCTCTTGCTGTGTTTGCTGTATCCATAGCAACAGAGGTCTTCTATTTCCCCTCCACTGCCTTTGCCATTATGGGACCAGGTGAAAGCACCTACATGCTATTGGTTTTAGCTAACCATGTTCTAACAGGACTTCATAGTTCCCCGGTAAGGTGCGTTTGACACCAGGTAAAGCATGTACCAAACAGGGATGGCAAAGGATAAATGGGCCCAACCCGGCTGGAGGATAGAGCAGAAGTATTCGAACAAAGTGCTTTTAGGAAACTGGGCAGAAGAAAGACGTCAGGTAGGCCTTTTGTCTGCTTATTGTCTATTTGGCTTTTGTGCGAGTGTCAAAATAAGATGTTCGGATTTAAGCATACATCTTCAATTGAATGTGAGAACACAGATTATCTAAGCCTTTTATTTCAGTGGCAGCCTGCCAAGGGTTTTGTAGCACCTCGGTTGGTTGTCGAATCTATAGCAAAGTGATTAGGCAGCCTCAGTTCAGCTACCTCAGCACAGCCTCCTGCTGGGAGAGGCCAGAGCTGGAGACTAATTGCATCGACGTGAGGTTCGGCCATGGGCTGCTGGTTCAGGATCTGAGGGGAGAAATGACTTTAGAAACACTGTACAACAGTGTGGATCGATTGTGAAGCGTGAGCTTTGCTGATCATTGCACTGGGCTCATTGCTCAAGTCCCTGAGTACCCCCCCCCCCCCCCCCCCCCCCAACACACTCCTGTTTGCAGCATCTGTTTACTATGTCTGACGCAGTTCACTCGGGAGCCACAGACGGCCAACAGCACCAGTCGTGTAGACCACCGGCCCCACTGGGACTTCAAGCCAGACGTCTCTGAGAGAAGATCTGCCCTGCTGAGAGCTGAGGTCAGCCTTTTAACTGCTCATTCACGGCATTAACACCAATTGAATGCCTGTCACGAGCCTGCAAGTCAGGGCTTTCTTCTCTAGATTGTGGCCACTTCGGCATAATATTGACAGCCCAGATAAAGGCTTGTGATAAAACTCTTTATGAAAGCAAGTTTCTGGTCGGACTCAGTAGTCATGAAAAATGTGTAAAATCATCAGTCCTACTGGGCACTTAAAGGCTAGTTAGAGTAAATTTCAGCTGTCACATGTTAAACCTCTTGAGGATTATTGTTAAAGAGCCGGTCATGCCTTTTATATCTTAATCCAGTGAAGGCCAATATAAACAGGCTATGTTGAGACTAATGTGCATTGTCTTCCAGGGGCTTCCATCCAAGCTGCTATTTGGCCACAATGGCCCACCATCCTCTCATTACTTGGTCACGCACTATGAAGAGAGCTACCCGCGGAAGCAGACCAACAGCCGACCCTGGTGTCCAGACAGCTCGACATGGCAGCTTCAGAGGTCTGAAAGGCCAATTTCCGGTAATTATCATATGGAATTATTATACATGGTGAATTACATATCAAACCATCCCGGCACCAGCGCAGAGTAAACATAGTTCAGAGTATTGTTAAGTATCATTTTGTATGGACATAACACATCAGCAGTTGTGCTCATGAATATTTAAATGTGGGTGGCCCCAGATGCCTTTTATTGTTCCAAATCAGTCACCAGTGTAATTAATGGTCGCAGTAACATGGCCGTTAACTTTCTCTTCTGTGTGCCTTTATAGCCCTTCCAACCAGCTCTGGCCCGCTGCAGTACACAGAGCATTTGCGTTTGGAAAAGCAGCAGTCACTCCTCCCATCACTGACTGTGTACAGGTCAGTATACCAGAGGCACCCACTTAGCACCTTCTGCCTGAGCCGCTTTGCCAGGGCTCCGCGGACGCTCTCCAGCCACCTCCATGCAGCCAATCACGACAACAAGGACCTGGGTCTGAGGCAGCGCTCACTACTACAAATCCCAGATCACTGTTTCAGTCAACGTCCACAATCACAACAGGCCTAGAGACAACAATGTGGCTCATGAATTGCCTCACATGCTGCTTGGTCATTTCTTTGTAATTGTTTTCTGCTCAAAGTGGTGTTGCTGTGTGTTTCCTCTTTTGTATTAGTCAGCAACCTGAAAGAGAGAAAAGAAATGAACAGAGCAAAACCGTTTGGGAAATCAAAAGGAATTAAAATAATTAAACATGATTCTCATAATGTCGCTGTGAGGACTGCTGTGAATTTACTGTGTGTCGTGTGGTGAGTTGCAGTGTTCTTACACATATATATGGATACAGATGAGTGCTTGTTTGCAAGACAGAGAAAGGAAGGGGGCTATAAATTACGTCCGCCCTTCCAGAGGATAATTACATGCAAATTATCACTCTCTCTGCACACTTGTGAACTCGGAATGAGCTGTTGGTATTACCCTCTGTGGAAAATAAACAAATAAATCAAGTGTTGATTCCAGAAGTGACCTGGGTATTGAGGCAAACTAGGGGCCGTGAGTCATCCCAGGCAACATCTGAAGGGAAGTGTCTTATCTCCTGTTCCATTTGGTGTTTTGTTACAGGGGATCAAAGTGTTTAATTAGGGAGAATCAAAGATGCTTATGTTTGATGGTCAACCATCTGCGTCTGCCTCCCTGTTCCCCGCCTGCCTGCTGCCTTCCCGTGCAGCTGAAGCCCTCTGTCTCACCCACTGTTTAGCTCGCTAGCTCGTCACCCCACTGATGTGACATGCAGGCATCGCCTCGGTGCCGTGGGAAGTCGAGAGCGTAACACGTCTTACCCAAAGCCCTGTTGAGTTTGCCTTGTGAGCCACATGATGGCGCTATAGCAGCACGTCACTCTCTTGAACCTGTCAGTGTCTTTTAAAGCCCTCAGCATTACAGTGAAAAACTTGATGAGTGATGAACTTAGAAATGATTACTTGTAGCATTCTATGTATAATGTGATTGCCCAACACAAAAGAAACTAAAAGTGTTATTGTGTTATGTGTTTTTATAGCATTGGTTATAGGTCACACAAATACTGGAATAGACATTTGGTTTAATACCTGTGTTGATTAATATGCAATGAAAGACACTCATTTATTTCTTTGATGTTTATTGAAAAATAGATAACAAAACAAATATATTTAGTCGGTACACGAACAAAGACACTTCTTTCTGGCCTCCAAAAGAGAGTGACTAAAATCCCCCAAATACCAGCAAGTCTTAGCCTTGGAAGATTTTCAAAAGTAGTGACAAATGCTTTTAGAAGCCCGCCTATTTGTATCGCATGACAAACCCATTTACATCTTGTCATATTTAAAGAGCAACTGTAGATAATTGCATTGTATCCAGGCCACTGTGTAAGTTATATGTGTGCCCTACACAGTGGAGCACAGTGATAGATTACCACTATATTGCTCAATCTCTGTAATGTGTTAGAGTTGAATGAGCTCATTTACTCCAAGTCTTATTTATAAATTATCCAAAGAGGTTAAGCATCTGGGATGATATAAAACTAACTTAATGGCAGGAGGGAGTGGCAAATCAAAGAAGCAAAACAATTTACATGGCAGCTCATCCGTAAATCTAAGCAAACAGTAGTTTGGCTACCATTAGGAGTCTGATACTTTGCAGCTACTGCCAGGGGCCGTGACATAAGGAACACACATTTTTTGAGCCACGCCCAATTCAAGAAATGAAGTAGGAAATAGAAGCTTTGTGGAAAGGTTATCTTAATAACACCTCAGATAAAAGACAACACAGTGATAACAATTTTGCAGTAACATTTGGGGCTGGGTCAAGCGTACAGCAAAACCCACTCAGTCAACAAGAAACTTCACGTAAAGCATGCTCTTGTTGGGGATACTCCATCACCACCTAATCTTATCATTAATGGAAAACTGAATCCTCCTTCACACACTGGTCTGTCGAGGCTTCTTATCAGCGAGTGAAAGGACAAACGGGAAGAGTATGCCCTTCGCCGCAGAGATGACGCTCATATTCTCATCTTTGAAACCTGGGGAGATCTCATCAGCCTCGAACATCATGGTGAACTGCCGGCTGATACAATAGATCGTGCCGTTCAACATGACACACTGGAATGCGGGGCAGTGCTGAAGCCTTCTGGAGCCGCACTCGTACCACAGTCGAGCCACCGTATGGTAGCGGTACACGCTGACACCCAGCTGTGGGTTAACATCAAACCGATACAGAAATCTCCCCACAGCTACCATATCTGCAGTTCTGTCTTTGCTGCCTACCAACAGACTTGGCCTCCAGCTGTCGGTTTTGGGGCTGTAGCGCAGCAGCATATATCTAAGAGTTCCCCCAGAGACAAAAAGCTCTCCCCTGCTCACTGTGACGTGATGTGCCACGGCGAATGTATCATTAGGCAGTGGAGCCACAAACGTCCATCTGTCCAATCGCGGGTCGTAGCGCTCCACTGAGGAGAGGCACTCCCCTCCAATGGCGTAGATGTAGCCCTCGAGTGCTGCCAGTTTGCAGCGGGGCCTGGCTTCATTCATAGGACTGATTTCCTTCCAGATTGATGTCAAAGGATTGTAGCAAAACACTTGCTTTGAGGGTGTCATTTCTCTCTCTGTGCCTTGGCAGCCCACTGCCACAAACAAGTAGTTATCCATTGTGCACATGGCACAGGCTTTAGAGATGACCTCCTGTGGGATCAGGCAGAGTATGTGCCAGGCGTTTTGGTAGTCATCATAACAGTACACCGCACTGGACGTCCTCCTCTGCCCTGTCTCCGGTGTCTGCCCGCCTGTGTTCCTCGCCCAGTCTTGAGGGTCCATATCTGCCACCATGACAAAGCTTCTCCCACTCATCCTCTGCTTCCGGATTTGCTCCCGCTCACCGGCCATTAGCCGCCCATAAAGGTTGGGGTCCCTGAGCACCTGGAGGTAGTTGTCTGACATGACTCCCAGGGCTGCTTGCTGCACAGAGGTCTGGCCATGTTTCTTGGCCAGACACAGCATCTCCAAACAGTTACCCAGATCGAGTTTATTCTTCAAGCGTTCCGAATCTGTCCCGTCGAGAGTTATTGCTGGAGGGTGTAAAAATGCTGCTATAGTCTCTACATCTTCCTCCTCTTCCACATGAAAGCCTTTGCTGTCTGTTGAGTGAGAGATGGACTCATTGCTGGTTGGGGCCACAGAGTGAGTCTTTGGAGTTGAGACTCTTGTATTTAGAGAGGGGATGGAAAGCTCAGACTGCTCTGCTGCAGACAGATAGCTCTCCTTGCGTAGGAGCACAGGCCTTGCGGGGTGCCTCAGTCTGAGGCTTCCCAGCAAGGAAGGATCCTCAACAGGACTTTGTGGTAAAACCAGATCACGCATGATGATGGGGCTTAGAGAGGATGGTGATTCTTTTAGGCTGCTGCCACGACTTCCGGGCTCCACCGACTGTGACTCAGAGGTGTTTGAGTCTGTGGAGTGAGAGGAAGACTCAACATAGTAATCATATATCTTTCCACGCACAATCTGATCTCCCGTTCCCTCCAGCACAACGTTCGCATCCTCCACTTTGATCTCTGCCTTGGAAAGGAAGCTGGAGTAGGCACCCTGGCGCTCCAAGTCCTGCCTTAACTCCCTGCCCACACCCACACTGCCCTCCAGCTTCTGAAAAAAGCGAGGAGAGCGGCGCCCCGTTGCACTGGCCATCCCACTCTCAGTTGGATAAGGAAAGTTCAAAGTAGATCCAGATGAAATATTACTGGTGGCAACCTGTGCCTGCTCCTGAGCAGTGAGTTTCTCTCCTTTCATGCTGATATCCTGGGTTCTATATGACACACTAAATGCATCCTTGTTCTTTTCAGTTTGGCATGGACAGGCTTCCGCTGGCGTTTCCTTGGTGTTGTCAGATGTCAGGTTACCAGTTGCTGAGTCTGTGTCCGAGGATCCGGGTCGCTTGCCCCCATCATCGGTGTCATATTTTGGTGAGCTTTGACGTCGTAGTGTCCTCTTGCAGTTTTGGCAGGTTGCATTTTCTGGCTCATTGTTGTCTTTGCCGCAGAGCTGAGTTTTCGGTGCGTCCCTGGAGCTGTAGAACCTGTACGCCCATGAAACCAGCAGCACCGCAGCCACAGAGAGACTCAGTTTCAACACCAGCTCCATGTCTAGTTGGACTCCCAAAAGCTCCGCAGTTGGCATAGCTGCAGCACTGATGGCGGTGACGATTGGTTGACTGATCCTATTGAATGTTATTGTCAATGCGTCTCAGTTGACGAGGGCATGCTGTCTGGTTTTCTTTGTAAAAGGAGCTGCCGTGATCTGATGACTGTGCCTCTTTGCCAAAGGATCAAGTGTAAAATGATACCTGTCGAGGTAGTATTTGCATCCCTGGCTCTGCAGAGGCGGGGCATTGGTCATGCACCACCTGTGGAAAGTCAGATGTGGGATTCAATAACCACACACAGAATATGTAAATACCTCATAGATCAATATTTGGTTATGCTGTTTGTTAATTCGTCAAACATTTCCCATAAATATCCAAATGGCATTTAAGAACTCTTATTCTGAATACACGCTAATTCTAACTTTGTTTGAGCTATGTTGTTGTCAGCTCATCTTTTTCTCTGTGTTTAAGCAAACAGGAGTGGCTCAGGTCATACTTAAATTAGATCAATTTCTGAAAATGTCTGTGAAAACATGATGATAGATCACATTTCTTAACTGTCTGTAACACACGGCTGTGATCTGCAGGAGGAAAACCTGGTTTGAATAAGGGGTGGGGAGTTATGATAGGAGACATTTATCAAATACTTAATAACCAGGATACATCTGTTTGCACAGCCATGACACGGATCAAAGGTCCTTTTCTGTGCCAGCGCAGATGCTAGAATGAATCTCTCCTAAGATAAGCTGAAGCTTGCTGTCGAACAACAAAATGGCAGTCACTTGGTATTATAAACACATAGGACGGTAAATAACAAGAGATAACCGTCTGAGCCAGATGGAAGAGTGTCTACAGAGAAACCTGACAGTTTCATTCATTTCCACATGCAATACTGACATGCAAACATACATCTCTGTCACATGGGAGCCACGTCTCTCAGTCGCCTGTGTCAGGCTGTCATTTGTTGCTGATAACACACTTGAGCAAGTCTGCGGTCAACAGCGGAATAGTGTTTATTTTAACAGCACTCAGAGGGCGTGTCAGGTGTCCTAGCTGAGACGGGCATTGTTTGGACATCCGATAGCCAAGCCTGCAGACGACATAAAGGAAACCGGATTCTGCAGGCATGGTTGAGTACTGAATAATTCACAGATGGGCCAAAGAGGCTGCTTCTTATCCTCGCCATTGCTCCCAGCTCAGGTGAACTACTAACACTGCTGTGAAAGGAAAAATAAACATGACAGTCAGTCATGTGCAATGATGTGTGGAACTTTCACCTCTTCTTGCTTGTGCCATCCATGACAGGTGTGCAACAATTGACTGAACGAGTGCAGAAACTTCGTTTTAACAGGTGTTTTTCTGTCCCTACTATAGAGATTGGTGATGTAGTAAAAAAATAAAGGTTCATATTTTCTGACCATCTCATTTCATGAGTCATCAATTCGTTATGGACTTTATCCGTAAGGTTCATCCTACCTTTTCAGAAATAGACCTGAACAGCATTGACTTATGATGGGCAAGCAGAACAATTTCTTTATGTGTGCACACAAAAGCTTGCTCTTGTTTTTACATCGATGTCCGTATAATTAAGGACCATTACTACCGAGGGGAATAATTAAACGCTTCACGATGATGGCTTGAATAAGAAGTTAAAGAATATGCAAGGGCATATATTTAAAAGGGTCATATTTATTGCCTGTCAGATGTTTCTGGTCCAGGACAGCTTTGAATAAATTGTATGAATTTTTAGTTACATCAGATGATTATACTTACTATTAACTTGCGGACATTTGTAATACACACACACACACACACACACACACACACACACACACACACACACACACACACACACACACACACACACACACACACACACCCACACACACACACACCCACAAAGTTATGATGACCTTTTTCTGTTGGCATGATAATTACATAAAGACAATTTGCACACTCTCTAATGCGTTCAGAAATGACGATGGAGCTCTTCTTCTCTCTTAAAATGCAAAACGAATGAAAAAAAGTGCCTCTTGAATCAAAATTAAAATGACAGCTGAGTTAAGATGCTATACTGTAGGTAGGACACGGATTTGCGCCTTTTGCTTCCCTCACCGGAAAAAATAATTCAAAGTGCATATGACTGACTCTTAATAAAGTTTGTGCTATCTCATCTCCAGAATGCAGGAATGTGGATTGTACTTTGGCAAGGTGAGGCGATATCCCAAAACGGAAAGGTCTACCCTTTCTGTTCGACTAAGCTTTGGAAATCTCCCCCCTTACCTCCCACCTGGTTTAAAGATTAATCCCTTAATACACGTTGTGTCCTTAGAATAGCTTAAAATGCAATTCTTGTGAGGTCCAAAAAATGCAGGATTATTCCGCATTAAGCCGTCCTTCGCCGTGTGAGAGAGTAAAAACTGGAAAGGGTTACCAGCAATGCCAGAATCTCCTTCAAAAGCCATGTTGGGACAGTACAATAAGAAATATCTGAAACAAAGTCAGCTTTGGAGTTTGCCTGTAATTGAACAGGTATACACAGTCTCTGTCTCCAGGCAGACTGCCCTTCAAATTTCCGTCATATGGTGAGATTATTATCAAATGAGATTGTAAACAATCCCCGCAATAATCTAGATATGCAGCCAAGAGCAATATTAAATACTGTATGTTACCTGTAGCAGGAATCAGAGATGACTGGAGGATGCACATCTACTACTGAACATGTCAAACACAGTGGTATAAGTAAAGCCAAGGCTGGTAAGTTTTATCATCTCTCCATTTTAATACAGGTGAAATGAAACAAATGCAACAACCCTGTTTACACACGCTGCCCCGAGTGAGCACCTCCCTGGAATGGCGGCTAAAATGATCCTACTAGTACTGTAGATGTCTGGGTAAGAGTTACGCATTGTACACAATGTAGGTCACTTAAGATAGTATGTCACAAGTGAATAACTGGATTACAGGCCAGTGACAATGAGTTGCAGTGCTGTCGATTGCAACACACCAAAAGGAGAAAGAATCTTCAAACGTCACATGCACCACAACCCCAAAACAGCAGACATATGTTCGATTTTTTTCTTTTTTTAAACTGTCGTTGGAGAACTGCTAGATATAAAAAGCCCAAATGAGAAACAGAAAGGCTTTTAATGTTTCTGTCCTTTTAGCCAAGAATGATCTCTGAGAACAGTGTTGAATGAAGTACAAACAAAGGTGGAGAAGTGTAAACTCCAGCTATATCAGCAACCATCCCTCACCATCACCCATATAACCTCTTTAATTATTTTCAATATTTACACTGATGTACACAAAATACACTCAAAAAGGAGATTTTTTTTTTCTAGTTTCTTAATGCATTTAAATCCTTTAGTACATTCCGCGCCATCAGAAAAAAAAGGAATACTTGTATATCAGTAAAAAAAAAAAGTTATCTTGGAGCATCTGTGTTTGTTCCCCCGCGGTTTATCAGCTTGTTGCTAATCAGGTGCATCCCAGGACATGTAACAGATGGGTGTGGTTGATATGGTGGCGCATATCCAGCCAGTTCCACTTTTCACATTTCAGTCAACACCAATGACATCTTGACTCAACAAAATAAAATCCAAATGCTTTTTTTTTTCTTTTTCCATTTCAACTCATCAGATTTTATTGATCAACAGGCAGACGTGGGACAGGAAACAAAAAAGGGTGTAAATGGGCAGGGCTATATAGGGGGTGGTTATTGTCATGTTCATCACGTTGTTCTTTTGATATCATTATCTTGGTTATTATTTCATTACAAAAAAAACAAAAAAAAAACAGTGGAGCACCATCCTGAGATGGCACTGTTTCCTGATCGACTGACGCATGGAGAGCCTGTTGATGACTGGAGAAGGCTTGCAGGGTATGTGGAAAGTGTGTGTGTGTGTGTGTGTGTGTGTGTGTGTCAATTTCTGTGTGCATGTGTGGATGTTGTGTAAGAAGGGCAAGTATGTGTGTGTGTACGTGTCAGCGTGAGAATGTCTCGGATGAGAGGTTTCACGTCAGTTCCACTGTCACTGTGAGGACAAGTGCCATCCACGTTAGCCCGAGCATGTCCACGCGTGAAGCTCCATCTACAAATCAAAGAAACAGTCAATAAGACAGAGACACACTTCCCCATTCTTCTTTTCATCAATCAGCAAATCATATTTCCAAAACAGTGTTTTAATCTATTATTCCCAATTTTCATGACTCGTAGTAACCCTGTTCAAATTCAATGACCGTGATTCGTTGCCAGCAGGGGGCGACTCATCCAGTTGCAAAAATAAGTCTGATTGTATAGAAGTCTATGAGAAAATGACCCTACTTTACACTTAACACCTCAGTAAACATTGTGAACATGAGTTTATGGTCTCAATAGCTAGTTTCAAGTCTTCTTCAATACAGCATGATGTTCATGTTCTATATTATGGTCCCATTTAGAGTAAAATAGATGATAAAGCAAAGTATGTTTTAGGGCGTGGCTACTTTGTGATGGACGGGGTGCTACTAGAGCCGTATACGGCTGCTCTACCACGGTGTCAATTCTCCGCAGTCCAAATATGGTCACTTTTTGTTCACAACCAAGATGGCAACGGCCAAAATGTTGAAACGCTTCAAAACCCCAGTCCACAAACCAACGGGTGACGTCACGCCCAATAGGTCCACTTCTTATAAACAGTGTGTGCTTACTGCTGAATGCACTGGTAAAACTAGTTGTTAAAATGGCCATGTTGTGGGAAATATTTATTCATTTTAAAGATATTTCTAAAGCCCCTGAACAACTCTATGCTACAATCAAATATAAGAAAAATGTATCACATAAACAGATCTCAGCTTGTCACTGTCACTTGAGGTCCCACTTGTTTCGTGGACGAGAGGCGTGGTGACTTGATGATAGTGATGCTCTTAGAGGATAATGATACAACCTTTCTTTGTATGCATTGCATATTGGAATTTTTTCCTCTATGGGGTTCTTTGAAGTACACAATAATAATAAACAATCACGTCAATGCCCAATATCATACATTGGCTCAAAGGACTTTACAGAATGTACAGCATGCATCACCCTCTATCCTTAGACTCTGAATACAGATTACGAAAAAAGATCCCTGTTCCAGGACGGACAGACACGCAATAGATGATGGGTGTGCAGAATAGACTAACATAATACAATCATGGACAATCAGTTTGACAAAAATATAGATATATTGTAAATATATATGAAGAATATGGATCTGGGAGAATGTCGATGTCTATAGGGATACCACTACACCCAGAGATATCCCCACGTTACCTTTGGTGCCGTTTCGACGAACACAAAGATGCCTTTTCTTTCCCAATATTTGAAGAATCCTCAGATAAAAATGGACCGATTTTTTTTATGCTTTGGACTTTGTTGTTCTAAGGCCCACAGCAGGCATACTAGATTACAGAATGAGAACAGAGACAGCAGCTTTATGCATCTATTGTTTTCTGTAGCTCCCTCGTGGACAATTTACATAGGAGGACTGTGAAACTGGAGCTTCTGTGGGAGGAAAGTTGTGACATGTGACAAAATATAACCAATCGTTTGTTCGGATTGTGCCAAGATTGGGACGAGGTAAGTGTGGGCCTGACTCAGTAGAGTTAAATTTGGATCTGGTAGTGGTTAGACCCTGTAATTCAGTCTTGTAAGTAAAATATTTTTCCCTGAGAAACACTGATTGAATTATTAATTGGATCATAAAACAACAGGATCTCTTCCCTCCTGTTCATATTTTGCTGCTCGGGCAGAAGCCCCCAGGATCTATTTGCGTCGTATCTTGAAGCAGAAGCTTTGTGCATAGTAAACATTGTAAAAATGTGGTTAAGGTTAGGTTACGGTAAGAAAGCTCTTTAGTTAGGATGACAAAAAACATCATGGTTGAAACACAACTTTGTTGCGTAACGTCATGTGACATAACCCAATCAGTAAAAAATCCCTCAACTTTCCGTTTCACACGGAACACGAAATGCCGGTCTGCTGAGTAAACATCCTGTCTTTGTTTGACCCATTCACAGGCTTTATGGACTTTCCTGTTCTTATACCATGTACGTCTCATACAGGCGCTAAAGGGTCGTATCAAGGCCGAGGGACACTGCCTAAGCATCTGTATTTGACACCCCTGAGAGTGTGACCAGGCTTTGGAATTTGGATGTTTGTTGGGATTGTTTATTATTGACTCCGTAATAAACGTAAATCTCCATAGAACTCCATAATCTGACATGTCATACATAGCATATTCCACTCCAGTCTGACGAAACAAAAAAAACAACAACTGGATCTTCTCAATAAGTACTTCATCTCATTCTGTAATGGGCTCATCCAACCACAAGATCATCATCTGAGGTCCCCTTCCAGTATACAATCATAGATGCAAGTCGCCCAGCCATCTGTTTACCTTCAGTTTTGGCTCAGACCTCAGTGCATTTCTGCCAACCTGAATTTGAACTGGGACTCATTTCAGAGGCAACGTGCTCTTTTTAACAAAGGATGTCTCTTCCTCAGTAGCTGGACCTAAAATGCCGGCTGAAAACACAACACTTTCCTTTTGCGTGTGAAAAGTTAGCCACGGCTATGACACATCTGTTTGCACTCCTACCAGTCTGGTTCCTGACTCTGATCTGACCTCTGTTCTGTAAGAGGATTTGGCGCTATTAATAATGACAGATGTGATCACTTGATTATCGCTCCTGGCTTGTATTATTTATTAGTTATTTTTGGGTCAATGTATGGAAAGTCCAGAAGTTGAGACTTTGTTTGTTGGAATCAATTTCTTTTTGTGATTGCACGACCGTGTCTCAGCCAAGATGATGCACTGTGCCCCCAATAACGTCACAACCCCAAACCTTTGATACTTCCACCAGCCTCGGCTGGCAGGTACATTACTATGCGGCAGAAAACATGTCACATTCTAGTCCTCAATTTCACTCAAGTCTTGAATTCAGTTCATTGCCATACAGTGCAGCATGACAAGTTGTCCGGGAGAGAGGAATTCTGACAAAGATGAATGAATACAACCCCTCATGGGGAGCATAGTTTTCTCGTCTGCTGCGGCCCTGACTAACTGACATGCGTGGCCCTTCCCTACTCGCACCAGCCGAGAGGTTGGCTATTCAGCCATTATGCGATCAGGCACGTGTGGGGTGACCTCTTGGGGCCATGTTGTACACCAATTTGACTTGCATGCAAGGCATGTCTGCGCGTCCATGCTGACCTGATTCTGTCCTTGCTGTGACACACCTGCTTCCGCGCTTACCATAGCATTTGCATTTTCAGATTTGCATCTCAACGATACGACTAGCAGGCAAGGTGGGGAAAGAGAGAGGCGGAAAACAAGAAGCAGAAGGAAGAGGGACAGATAACTAGAGTGTGGGGGAGGACGGGAGACACATGATAAGATGGTTTTTTTTGGAGTAGGAAGCAGGAAAAGCGATAAAAAGAGTGAAGCCAATGTCAGACTACGAGACTGTTCATATCTCCTCTGACTGGGGCGGCTCGGCTTAAAGACAGCTCGCATGCCATCTGCTTGGGAAGCTGTTCACACTGTATGCTGGGACAAACATGGGCGTCACATACGTGCACAGGGGATTATGCACTATGAAACTATACCAGTTCATCAACAACAGCACAAAAACTATTACAATTCTGGTGTTTAATTGCTGCATGACACATAAGTAACAATCTGCATTTAGTGCACATCGTTGATGTATTTTACAAAGAAACATTGAGCTTTCTTTCATTAATAATTAATAAATGCATACGTAGGTGGACTGACCAAGACATGCTTCTACTTTATAGCCATTTATCGAGCTTGGTGGAAATGAAGCTTGCTTATATAAACGTATACATGAGCTGTTGTAGAGCCTCCTCTTATGGTTAATTTAGTTTTTCTCAGACCATCTAAACTCTGATTGATATTTCTGTAGAGTGGCCACTCTCATTTCAGTCTTGGTTACTTCCAAATGTGTCCGTTTAGCCAGAATTGGTTCTTTTTTTTACATTACAGCATAATCTGCACTGACCATAAGGTGTGTGTGCATGCATCCAAATCAGAGATTGTAAAGTAGGCTGAAGAGGAAAAGTAAGAATTATAAATATGATGGAAGGCAAAGAGACTTGAAGAAGAAGTGAGGGAAATAAGGGTGGTGAAAAAAGAGCAACCAGAAATGAATGAAAAGGAAAGAGAGGTTTGCATTGGGAGACAGAAAGTGAGCATGAAAAGTCAAAGTGGAGGAGAGGAGAGACAGGCGGAGAGACTGAAAGAGAAAGAGAGAGGGAGTGGCGGAAAAAAGGGAGAGATGGAAAGGTTGTTGTCACAGCCCTGCGGCTTCTCCTGACAATCCCTCATCTTTACATATGATAATCTCAGAAGCCGCAAATGAGCCACTACTGCACACATGAAACACCAATAATCTGACACTCAACCAAAAGTGACAGGCTCGGTTAGTCATTGGGAGAGGCTTGTCGCTTGCCGCTGCTGAACATCGCCGAAGATTAATCTTGACGGAATCACTCGTCTCGCAGTCTATCTGGGAAAAGGCATTCAGGACAGAATGAGAATCAACATCCACCTTTCAATACTTGTAATGTTGAAACCACAGTGTCAGGGAGAATTTGCTTCTCTGATCAGTGCCACATTCTTGCCCACATTTTCTTTCTGAGCGAACAGGCCGCACTGTCACATTTTGTTCTCCCATTACAAACAGCATCTCTGAAAATATGACAATCAAGCGATACAGCGAGAATCACGGGGCTCATGAAACAC
Source organism: Pholis gunnellus (assembly GCF_910591455.1). Classification (NCBI taxonomy): domain Eukaryota; kingdom Metazoa; phylum Chordata; class Actinopteri; order Perciformes; family Pholidae; genus Pholis; species Pholis gunnellus. The sequence continues at coordinate 6,190,919 of NC_136529.1, read as the reverse complement.
ACACTCAGAGCTAGTCGTGACATACTTACTGTTCTGATTCTGTGTGTTTTTCATCATGCTTGGATTTTCTGTTGGAAAGAAAGACAAAAAGATCAATTGTGAGATGACCAGAAGATGTAGCCATTACTGAGAGACTCAGTGGCTCAGTGAATGAAGGGAGGATTTAATAAGAGGATAATGAGCACGAGACGGAGAAATACAGAGTAAGATGAAAATTAATAATAAGTCATGAGTGACAGAGATAGTGGCTTTCTAATGACGCTGAACTCCAACGTTTCTGAAGCACGTGTTAAATGGAACATCCCCAGAGAGAAACACTGGGCCTGTTAATGGAAGTGGGAGCACAGAGCACTGGAACAACCAGGACACTTTTAGTAGCAGTGAGAGCAGGCAACTACAAACGTGGCCAGACAGTCTGGGAAAGAGGTTTGGAGAAATTGACTCCACCTTTAATAAACAGTGCCGACGTCTACCCTGCACAATACACTCTGACAATGTATTTTCAGTTCTCGGAGGGATAAAGTAATTGCAAAGCAAGAAGCAGGAGGGTTTGCAGAGTATTAGCAACACGCCTAAATTCTACTTTGTGAGCTATTTTTTGACTTCACATATGAGCAGGCGGACGCTACAGATACAGCACGGTGTGAAGCTCTTCTGGTCTCACTGCAACCACATTAACACAGCCGCTCCTCTGAGAGGCACAGGGAAATTAGTGTGTGCAGTCTGCATATCCACACTCGTGTTTGCTTGCCCCTGTTTGCATAAGCATACATATCTGCATGTGTGTGCAGTTTGGTTGGTGTGTGTGTCGGCTCCTCAGTGCTGACTCACTTCACAGTAATCTCAGAGGGTATTATCACTCAGGGTGGCTAAAGACGTACATCAGGACGTGATTGCTGCTTGTCGTCAGTGTAGTCTCGATACCAATCCGTCATTATACTCTATTATTCCTGATGATTTATATTGAACACTTTGCCAAGCGAGCGGAGCACCCAAATACTTATTTCGCTTCGCCCCCGGCAGAGAGAGAAGTGTCTCATCTCAAGGCCACAGGGGATGGTGCCAAGGTCACTTAATCACCATTTACTTCCCCTAAGCGTGAGTGGAAGCAATCTACAAGGAGCAGGCAGACAGCTGGGCCATACTAGGCACGTAGTCGATGACACCTGAGGGTGCATCAGGGTGTTAAATAGACATTAGTGCTCTTCCTAGCAAAACGCCTCCCAAGGTAACGCCTCCCTAAAGTAGCACTTTCCCCTTAAAGCGGGTTGTTATTCGGCCCGCCCACTAATTTGTACATTTGTGACATACTTTAAAACCTGTTCATGGGAGTGTTTCATGCGGAAGACTTAAAAAAAAAGAGAAAGAAAAGAAGATGGAGACAATATTCTTAGTTTCAGTCTCAATGAAGTACGAAAATGGTTTCGACCTGATTTACGTTAATTGGGCACTTCATGGCTGAAGTGCATGCGTCTACATGCAAGTCACATTTCTTCATATTGAACAAAAGTATTTCTCCTGTTTCTCTTACAAGACTTGGCTTCATATGGTGTGTCAAAAGCACTTTTCAGCTATGGAATGTATAATATTGCTGTCTTTATCTATCTATAGCATCATTTTCCGGGCCTTCAAACGCATGTCTCTGTTGGATGAATGTTTGGTAATGCTCTATTCCAATATCACAGAGCCCTTCTGGATAGAGCTGCAATGCTTGCCTGATATTTTGCATCTGGTATGCATCAGTGATAATGGTGGAAGATAATGACATCAAGAAGGAAGTGATGTCAGTTCTTCTACGAGCTGCATCAATGATGGATTTTATAACTTGTTTTGTAGTTGAAGCCTTAATTAATTATCATTGTGAGTGCAAGGGATGCTCCTCCCTGTTTTTCACTCGACTTTCTCTTCACTATTATGTTTCATTAGATAGAATAAAGAACTCTGATGCCGTATTTATACAAATCATATCTGAATGTGTAACGCTGTGGGCTCCAACCTTTACATTAATGTGAAGTCTTTCAAATCAGACTGAATTCATGTGTCATTGACAATAGGACTTTTATGGAAAAGTGACTCTGGGACTTATTCACACAGGACACAAACACATCAAATTGCCGTCACAATTTCTGTCGAAAAAAGCCATTTAGCTAGAGTAGAACTAAGAATTAAGACTCCCTACATTGATAGAGCTTTCTGATGAGGCTCAGAAAGTCACATCCCAGATTTTCTCAGAGTGTCCACAGTAAATAGATCCCGAGGAGCAAGACACACATATATAATAGAGCATGTGTGCAATCCAGCTTCGACATCATCACCAATAAAAAAACTACTTCCAGCTTCCAATGAACAGGTTATCTCGGTTTGGCCATTGAACAAAGTGCTTTCCTAACACTGTCATCAACAAAGGTCCTTTGATTTCATCATGGGCCTTTGATGCCGCTGTTGGCCGTTAGTGTTTAAGTGAAAGCAGTACAAGACATGCCATCGACATAATAGTGACTAAATCCCTTGCCAGAGAATAGTTATCCTCACTAAGTGCAGCCTTAAAAAGAATGTTGTTGAGCCAATTAGGAATACAATCTCTTATTAATCACACACTTAGCTGCATTAATGATTTATACATAAAAGTGGTCACATAAATCTCTGAAGAATTTTTCAAAGATACTGTAGATACATTAAAAGGAATTTTGTAGAATCATGTAGTTTTCTGTGACATTTAAGTGTGTGATTGTGTAAGTGTTCGAGATAATTCTTAAGGACCCAAGTTGTGCAGTCACAAAAAAAAAAAAATCTTTCATATTCATCGTCTTCTACATAATTAATCAAACTTAAATGTGATTTCAGTTTAACTGCTAGTGTAGTAGCCACTCAGGAACAGGGCCAGTGCATGTTTCTGAATTTAGCGTACATACCAAAGACTATGAGGCGAGTGTGCGTATCTGTGGACCCCAGAGGATTCTGGGCCGTGCAGCGATACATGGAGCCGTTGAGCTCGGCTGGCACTCTCTCCAGAATCAGCTCCTTCCCATCTCGCTCGGTGCTGCCATCAAGCAGGCGGCCCCCCACTCGCGTCCAGGTGAAGAGAGGCTCGGGGAACACCTCATTCTATCAACACCCAGCACCCACATGGGATGGAGAGAGACAAAGGAGGAGAAAGGAAAGAAGAGAGAAGGGTTGTGCAGAGAAAGTCTGAGTGTCAGCCAAGAGATTAACAGCAAAGGATACATGAATAATACAAGCACCAATTCCCCCTAATGCAATGGCAAGTTAACAACATGCATTAATGATCAACACTTCACTTTACAACAGTTTTTTTTTCTCCTCACATTGTTGAGCCCTCCAGAGAACAACCCCCCCATTTAAAATGATAACTCTTCAAAAAGCAGTATTTCATTCATATTAGTGGGTTGATATTTTCATGGATAATAAGAGGACACAGGAAGTGGGTGAATCTCTTGTACTATTCTTACAATATGTTATATGGCTGACTGTGGCTAAGTGGAGAGCAAGGTCGTCCTTCAATCAGAGGATCGGTGGTTTGAGCCCCTATTGATGTGTGACACACACACTTCTACAATACAAAAAGTGCACCATAATCCTACACTGACCAAGTGTGGAACACTATTTTTGGTCATTAGATAAATAAGAAAAACAAAAAATGTATATGCAAGTGCTTCATAATGAAATTGCCAAGAGAAAATGCTCTGAAAATCTTTGATGGTGATGTGAAGGCCATATTACAAATGAGTATTAATGTCCTAAATAGAAATATACATTTTGGGACTGAAACATTTTGAATGTCAAGTAATAGTCTGATGTTAAATGTGTTTTGAGTGATTCATTTAAATGAAAAGAAATGACCATACTACTGCCCATTTTATTTCTAACTTTATCCTGACCCTTTTAGATTTTACAATACTTTTTATTTCCCTCTCTTATGGGTAGCCCTTTATTTGAATACAGTGTGAATCTTAAACTAGTAAATTACTTCCGAACAAATTATTTAAAAAAATGGTTCCTTGTAGCCAGTTTAATATACCCAGTTAAGTCTGAAACCCTGCCTTGGGCTGAAAGTCGTTCACACTATGCAGAGTGTGAAAAAAACAATGTGACCTATGGAGAATGTGAAGAATAAAATGCAAGTTTAGTCTTTTGAAATACCGGCTCTGGTCTGCAGGGGCAGTGCTGAATATAAACTCACACACCTGCAAGTCCCCTCTCGGACAAAATGTAAATCAATTCACCAGAGGAGTTTAGACATGATTTTAAAAGGACTCAAAGCACCGCCAATAGTGGACCTCCAAAATGCTCCCTGTTGGCTCGCTGGGCCACTGTTGGTGAATGTGTAATGACAAAAGGTCCACTGTTGGATAGGTATATAGGAGTATTCCCCCCCCCCCCCCCCCCCACATACACACAAGTGCATGCACACAAACAGTATACAGATACACGCAACATTTCTTCTCTTCCATTCATCTAATACACTCTTGAAGTAAAAAAAGAGGCATTCAGTGCAGAGAGGGGTTTCCAGCACTCCTTACACTAAAGGAAATAGCACCTCACTGAGATATCAGAAGTACTTGACATATGGCAAGACAAAAGGACGGATCAAATTCCTGATTAAATTCCTAATTTAAGAGATTTGACGACCTCAGCGATGTTTTGAGAAATTAACAATATGACCCCATATTTTGTGACAAACATAGTGAATGAAGTAGGAGTAGAATCCTTCAAGTGCTATAACTGCTATCACTGTATAGTGAATCAAAGCAAACCCAACAAATCCAGCATATGCAACTTTATCTAAACTCTGTTCATATCAGTTAAGAGTGCATGAAGAAAAAGTATGAATATCACTGTAGTTTGCCCTTCCTTTGTCGTTTTTACACCACAAGCACAACCGCTGACTATCAGATGTCAACATCGCTCTCCGTTGACTCATAAAGTGCCCATTTTGGAATCCTAGTAGTGTCCGTCAATTTGTTCACGTCATTTGCACCCAAGTTCAAATAATACCATCTCACATGCTCAAACAAACAAAACACTTAAGAGTTCAGATAAACCGCTCTTATCATACTTGTTGTAAAAGTGCCCTTGACGGCTTGTAGTGACCTACTGAAGTAGTTGTGAATTGTCTAACCTTTCAAAAGAAAAGCTAATAAAACAGTTCTCAAAGGCCTCTGCGTGAATCATAACCGAGGGTTAAATGAGTTAGTAGATTGAGTCGGGCTCTAAGGAAAAGGTCACATTAAGAAAAAAACAAGCAAACACGAAAAGGGTTTAAGTAAAACCTTGCTGTCGCATAACTTTGAGTCCAAATAAAAAAGGTCTGTGCACTGTGCTGCTTAAACCCTCAATGTCCGATTTAATCTCGCACATAAAGCAATATCAGGAAGGCAGTTAAAGTAAAAACCAGGCTGTAGGATGATCATCCATAATATATTTCTAAAACAATAAACCAGAGGGGAAACTGGCATCTTATTTTATCAGAAAAGCAGGAGGCAAAATTATCAGTCTTGACACACAATCTTATCTACTTGTGAAACCCTAAAGCTGATAGTTCCAGTGAAGGATAAGGGAAATTTGCTTTCTGATCAGTCTGCATGCACTGATGCCTATGCTGCTGAAGGGCCCGACTGGCTGTATGCCATAGTCAAGCCTGTTTGTAATAACCAATCACAACACTGTTCAAAGAAAAAAACTTAAAAAGAATTCAGAGGTCATTGGGCAGACACATGTACAAATCTGTGCATTCAATAGCTTGGCGCACTAAACCAAAAACAATTCCGAACATTCATTTTACATGGAAATGTCTCTGAAGAGTGAAATAAAATCAAACAACACATCTGGCTTATGATTCCTAGAGATTCCTGAAGCAGTGATCAAGAAGTAACAAAGGCGATTTGTGCTTTGGACCATTAGCAGGTCCTATATCAGGATTAGAACTATCCCTAGCCTGCCTTCAATGTGTCATTCCCATCAAAGAGATCAGAACCATCCACAGGCCTTTCACACTGGGGACACGGTCTATTTTGGCAGGGGATGACAGTGGCACAAAACAATCTCTTTGCTGGAACCGTGAGCTCTTTCTTTGGGATTATGAAGCAAGAAGTCTGAAAGCAGCAACAATTACACTGACTAGCACAGCATGGCTGCCTGCTGGCTAAGACTGATAGACATGGACATCAGATAGACTTCAGTCATTCATACACAAAAAAGATTTTCGTTATCTAAGGCTTTAATGAACACAAATACAAAACAGCCTTAAACAAATGTAATATTTTGTATTCTGTACACTCAAACCCAAATGTTAAAATGTGAGTCCAACTTTTGACAAAATGCATATTTGAAAAGAGAGGAGGGAAATATGTCAATGCCCAACAGATCTGTCACTCCAGAAGAACAAACACATATACACAAGTTTCAACATCCATTTTCTTAAAACCCCATGCACTTACCCCAGGCGATCCTACCTGGAATCCTTGCACAGTGATGCGCACCGTGTCCCCTACCTTAGCTCTAGTAGGGGACATGAAGAGTTTAGGGCCCTTAGGAGCAGCTGAAAAGAGAAAAAGAGACGAAGAAGAAGGTCATTGTACTGAGCATGGAGAGCAAATCCTGCCGGACACCTGTTTTGTCACAGTGGGAGGGAGACAAATACAATTTCCTGTCAATTAAGGTCACGGGGCGGGAGGCGAGGGACCTGCAGGTTTTTCATCCAAAGGACTGTGCTGGATTTATTCCCCTTGGAGAGAAAAAGAACTAAATTGGGTAGATACTCATTACTAGAGGAGAATGGGAGTGCACCGGGTGGAGTGTGGAGGCAGTGAGATAAGGGACACTCAGGGAGCTAATTCCCTTGTCTTGGTGTGAACAGTAGCCCCCAGATGGCTTTCATTTGGACCATCTAAAACAATGGGGCGCAAGCAGCAGAGGGAGCAGGCATATTCTAATATTCTGAGGTTGTGAGGGGCCGGTGATTGTCCTGTGTATGTAGTGTCGAGATAAAATGAGTGATTTGCATGGTGTTGTAAAAAGGTACGTTATTTCATTACAGCTAAACTGCACAGATAACTGCCCACATAAGCAGGTTCTGCACGATTTGGGATGATTAACAATCCCGCTAAAGCTAACGGCTCCCAACGCAGTGCAGTTCCATATGTTAGACAAAAGAAATGAGCAGCACATGAAATGAGACTCAAGCTAAGGCCATCCTATCAATAACCCCTGTACAAGTCCACCCCAGGACTTCTTTAATTAATTTGATTTGAACTCTCGGTATAAATCACACTTGGTGCTTGTTTCCTTTGATGAGGGAAACTAAAGGATAAATAAATAAACAGACAAATGACCTCAGTATTTGGCTATTAATCTGGCAACAAAGTGTCCACTGTGGTTAATGAAGCACAGCCTTTTGGCAGCCATTGACTACAAGCCTGCTTCATACTAATGGATTAGGAGTTGCACTGTCATATCTGAAATAGGATTGAGCATGTGGCATTGTCCATGCAGTGTTTATCACGATCCCTTTATCAAACAAATGGAAAGAGCAGATATTCAAATTTTGGAAAGATTGTAGCACTTCTAGACAACTTGTTCTCCTGCGTAAACTGGTCAATTTGTCCAGAAAGTCAGTGCATAGAAGTCCAAGCCGGTGCAAAGTCTGAGAAGAAATCAATGGAATTAGTAGCTTTATTTTGAAGATTAAAAGGAAAAACATTCACGCATTTATGTTTACTGGCAACCCAACCGCCGACATCATGAGAGCCGTTTGACATGGCTAAGTGTTCCATCTCATGCTGAAGATGGATGGCATTTCACAGGCTAGTGTTGGCATGGCGGTGTGAAGCACTATCTTTTCACTGCCCACACACTGACGGAAGGGTATTTTTAAATACTGGTGTCATGGCGTCACATAGAGCTTGCAAGGCATATGGTCGGGGAAGATGATGGTTGATTTCTGGGATTTGCTCCAATGGTGACAGTTGGCATCCTACGTCACCACCTTTTGATTAGGGCAGCATGCAGCGTGATGGATATAACACAGCCGCTCTCTGAGGGCCAGGGCTTCGCACGGGAAATGAGCCGGGGCCCCACGACACCGCCAGCTAAGCAATCAACTTCTTCAGTTCGCAAAAAGGAACTGTTATCACTTCAGGACGGTTCAGAGAATAAACATACCATCCAGAAAAACAACTGCGCACGATCCATCAGGTGTACTTTACCAAGCTAAGACATCAACAGGTCTGCCCAGCTGCACAACAGACCTAAACAGTAGAAAAAGAGAAGCTGGAGAGGCATGCAGCCGAATTTAAAAGGCCTGACTGACTGCTGGATCGCTCTATCGGGGCAAATCCGGCACTGTGTAATGTCTTTCACAGATAGACTAGGTGACCCAAAGCAAGGAGATAAGACAAACTGATGAATGTGGAACGGAGCTTCAGGTGAACATGGACACAAACAACATACTAGGAACAGATAATAACAATGCACATGCGGGCAAACAGACAAAGACACAGACACACATTTATATACAAATATCCACACACACACACATCACACAGACATCTTCCTGAAACTGAGCATCTGCTTTTTGATTATCACGGTCTGGCAAAGCAGTGACTGGGAGATGTGAGGAAGCCTGGATCCCTTCCCGCTGCTGTACAGTGCATGAAATGAGAAAAAATGAATTCCACTACTTGTCTAATGATATTGAATAATAAACACCTTAGCTCATCTAAATCCAAAGCCGAGGATTGCTTTCAAATATTAAGATGCACTGTGTTCCTGAATACAATCCAGTCTTGTGATTTCATAGAGGTGTAGCACTTTTTCTTCTAACCCCCATGGCCCGGCGCGAGGTTCAGGTCCATTTGTATGATGAGCACGGAGCCATTCGTGAATATTCATGAAGTAAAATACAACATTGGTTGATTTGCAGACTGTCACTTCGTCTCATGTGGCAATATTAAATCTCTGAAAGATTTATTACTTATGGGCACTGCAAATACCTCCTTTTCATTTCCTGACCAAACACACCTGAGAGAACTAAGAGTGCAATTATCCAACTATGGCTTGATTTAAAAAAAAAAAAGGAATAAGGCATGTGATGGGAATCTTTCGCGAGCTGTTTTACAGTTACATTCAATTAGAGTTAAACAATGCTCAAAAACTCTAAAAACAACAAGATATGAGCCAAATAAAAATTCCATTGTGCATAACCTCTGACCTAAATTACAACCACATCACCTTTTTATGCACTATTCCATTCCAAAATGGATCAAGCCCAAAGCAGGTCTGCGAACGCTCTGAATTTCAAGTGTGCTCTAATTAGAATCAACAAACATACATTTTCTGTTCTCTTTTCTGTACGTGTTACTTTCATCTCTGTAAAAGAACAAAGGTAATGATAAATGAATGCCTTCAAACACAGCAGAGACAACTGCTTGTCAAAATATTAGCGTGTTTGACATTTAGCAAGAGTTTCACAGGACCCATTCCCCTCAGGGTGTGTCATCTGTTTTATCACCAACATGTGAAAAAGGCAAAGAGCTGTTAGAATCCTTCCTGCAATACTTTGTCTGGAGCAGACAGCTCATGTCATTATACCTTCAACTGATGCAGCTGTCTCCATCTTGCATGTGATGTACTATTTCAATCTACTTGGGACACGACGGCGACAGTTATTACTTTTTAAATGACAATTTTCTGGTATGAGATATTCCCATTGGGAAAAAGTGATACAGATTTTTTCGACAATGTACCCTCTCCTGAGCTTAGATATAAATAAGTGGTTTAAAGGATAAGGCAGGCAATATTTTATATTAGACTTAAGATCCATACATTTTATGAAAAGACCAAAACCAACAATATATTATATCATGCTAGCAAGTAGTGTGTAAAACTAGTAAAACACAACAGGTCACACTGTTGCAATGGGTAAAATGGTCTCACTAGTACTAATGTGTATTATTATCATGCAGCTGAAAATACTCGCAAATACACTATCTTCTTCTGAAAAATACCCAATCTTTCTTCAAAATAAATATGTGTGAAGCATTTTTTTACATTTATGTCTCAGCAGGAACCAAAGGGTTTGAGGCTAAGTGTCATTGACAGAGTAGGGTTTTGATCTTTTCATGGGGTTTGTTGACTATAAGAAACAGAAATATAGCATAATGCTAGCCTAGTTCTTTGAGCTGTTCTGCTCTAGATTTCCATCTTAAAAAGTAAACTTCTCTCGTCAGTCTGAACTGAAAACTAATTCAAAAGGTACAACAGAAAGGAGTGTCCCTTCCTCACTAATTGAGACCCTGTAGATTCACCCTATTTACCCAGATATGTCTATAGATTCTGGCAGAAAAACGTCTTGGCAAACGAAAAGGGAAGAACTGAAAATTATCCCAAATCTTTTTTTTTTCTCAAGCAGCAATATGTGAGTGCACTATGAACAGAAAGCTGGACTAATGGATAGTTCAACCTGCTGCAACAAGATTATCTGCCATGATCCAAATTCAGATTCAAGGAGTCCTCAGTGACTGTTTGCATGCAGACTAATACTCCACTATTATTCAGAATATGACAATATTCCAAATTTGATTAAGGTCAGGTTTTGCAATTTAGGCATTTGGGATATGCTGATATTATTCAGGTTTTTATTAGCATTCTTTAGACATGTATACAGCGTATTCGGAATGCGTTAAATAAGGTTTTTTCCTTGCAGAGATGCATGCAAAAAGGAAAGCTCACATTTCAGGTCGGAAGGAGAAGTACTTTTAAACATTATGAAAGTCTTGGATATCAACAGGTTTTTTGATATGAGCAAATATTGCTGGTCCTTACAGAACCAGAGTGGTTGAAGGAATGAAAGAGGGACTCTGTGTTTGCGCGGTCGAGCAGTCCGCCACCGGTTACGTTAATCGGAAAATGCACAGCTGCATGTAAACAAGAATATTAGTGAAACATTTGATTTCATTATCCATGTAAACAGCTCAGTAGGATTGTCTTCTTTAAAATAAGGGCAAAAATGGAATGTTTCATGAGAATGCATTTTTTTTTGTCTTTCCAAAACATCATGAGTGTGTTTTACTGTGTAGTATTGACTTAAATCAATCAAATGCACTGATTGTGTTTTGGACCATTTCTGTCAAGTCTTCCTTTATAATAATGGATCCCAGTTAAGGCAAGAAAAGATGTGGCAAGCCTTGTTTACGGTCGATTTTAAACCCCTGCTTTTCATTTCTAAAACCTATTAAAGACTTTCCACTTCGAGATGATAATGGCAGTTACTATATGTCAGCTCAGAGTGACCACAGCTGCTCACCAGCATAGCAAGAGGGATACTTTTAATTAGATGAAAGGTGGTGATGTGAGATAAAATACTGACAGCGACGCACAGTGCGGCTATCAAATATGTGCCAGCCACAGTCTCCTCATTCAGATTCTCTTTCTGCCTTCAACCAGCGCTAGCATCTAATGGAAGATAATGTTTCTGTTTATCATCATGTCAGGATTGTGTGGCTTGTCTCCAGGAGGACCATGCCAACGTATTGCCTTTGAAGTGTTAATTGGATGCACTGGAAGCCATCTTTGTTTTTAAGATTACAAAAAAATGAGTGTGTATGTGTTACTCTTGGATCACACACTATCAAAACATAATGCTCAATTTTACCTTAAAGTATGACTCCTGTTTTCAGAATTCAGTGCCTGCATGGCTGCGTCTTTTGCTTTGATAGTTTGCAGATGAACCAAAAAATAATCCCTCTGCTGTAGTGTTTCTCTCCCTGAAATAAAGTGATGAAACTATAACAAATATTATGCACTGCAGAGCTTACGGGAGGTGCTCATTGAAGAAGGACAGCTTCTCTGAGATTTCTTTCCAAATTATAGAACATTGGTCAGTGTGTCGAAATTCTCATTGACTTCTTTAATTCAGGCTGACTTTTTCAATAATGGCACTGAGTTAACTCAATCTAGCAACAGACAGCTCGATGAATTGCCCTGTCAGTCACTTGGAGTTTTGCATTCGCAGCTAAACTCTCAATCTGCTCAGCTGTAACACAATTAAGTGGCGCGGAATGAAAATCAGTGTTGTTCTGAGAACATTTGCTAGGGACACATAAAGGGTCCAAGTGCAGCAAGGGGATCCAAGGAGACAGTGGGAGATTAAAAGGGAGAAGTAATGAGAAAAGTGTGTGTGTGTGTGTGTGTTTTGAGTGGAGTAATAGAGGACAGATGCATAAAGGTGGTAGGGGAATTAGAATAGCATGCAAAGACAAGTTAGCTACTCTGCATCCTACCCACCTAGGGTGATCTCTGTTTGCATGGGCATGGACAGGGCTGGGTGCTTGACTTCGCAGCTGAACAGGGCGTCATTATCCAGCTGAGGGTTGAGGGTCCAGGTGAGTCGGGCCTGCACCACAACGGAGCCGTCACTCTGGGGGATGTTAGTGTGGCTGAAGTAGTAGAGAGGGTCTGTGCTGTGCACCCAGCGGGGGAACTCCCGGCTCACCACCGTCTCTGGGATGACCTCTGTCGCAGGGCTGGGCTCATAGGACTGCTGGCCTTGGGTGTGGACACGCTGTGGGCTCTCTGTGTACAGACGGGGCACCCGCCCTTCGGGGTCCAGAAGGGAGAGGGAACGCTGCAGTTTGGTGTCATCGAGGTCCCTGCTGATTAGCGGCCTGGCTCCTCTCACGCCCGCTGAGCCGCCACCCTGCTCACCGGAGGATTGAGTGTAGGAGATCACCTCTATCAGCTCGCCATCACGCTTGAAGTACACCTAAGGCAGAGCAAGGAGTATTGAATTAGAGTGAAAAGTAGACAGAGAGGAGAAACAAAAAGGAACACTATATGGAGAGACCATTAATCTCTAGCAGAAAAAAAGGGTGAGCAAACAGTTTCCTGTTTGCACATCCAGCAGACAAAGAGAAACATTAGCATTCATTTGAAGTCTGGTTTCTGGCCACCTGGTCAACATTAGCCCAATATTCACGCTTCTTTTAGCTCTGTTTTAGTCTCTATCGACTCCTGAGGAAAAAATCTGGCATTTTTAGAAGATAAATGCTCTGCTATGTTCACCAGCTAGTTGCTAACTTTGTCTGTCTGCCTTTTGGTGCTCAAAAGGTATTTTTTTACTTTTCCTGGTAAATACCAAAACTAGAATTACTGCCTCGCAGTTGTATGCCTCCGTCAACCAATTATGTTGCAGATTACATCCATGTTTGTCCAAAATGGCATCACTTTATCATTTTATCCCATTAGACATTCGTGTAGAATTATCAGCATATGAGTTCTTGAGTAATAGCCAAAAACGTGTCTTGTGAGGTCATGGTGACCTTTGACCACCAAGATCTAATAAATTCAACCTTGAGTCAAAATTAGTTCAAGGTGTTCCCAATATGTCATGACAATGGGACGGACGCGAAGTGTCAGTGACCTTGACTTTTGCCCTCCAAAATCGAATCAGTTGATCCTTGAGTCCAGGTGGATTTTTGTGGCAAATTTGAAGAAATGTGCTTAATATATTTCTGAGATATTGCGGTCAAGAAAATGGGTCAAACATGAGGTCACATTGACCTTTAACCACTAAAATCCAATCAGTTCCTTTTTAAGTACAGGTGGACATTAATGTCCAATTAGAAGAAATTTCAAAATTTCAGTCGGACGGAGGGACGGACAACCCCAAAACATAACGCCTCCAACAATGGCTGTAGTTGACGTGGATGCATAACAATCATAAAACATGCTCCGTGATCTGCACAGTGGGATGAGTTTTGTCTCTAGGGACATCTTTCACACTACACATGTTGTCCCATTCAGATTTAAAAGTGCTGATTAGTGCAGCCTTAAAGAATTGATTTTAGAATTGGTTCATGTGCTGGGTTAGGCCTGTAGCAGCATGTGTTTGTGCTGTGTTTTCTCACCATGTCATTTACATCTCTGGGCGCCTAATCTCCTGACAGAGAATTCATACTCCCATTTCAGCACATACCCTCCAAATATTTGCATTGAAATAAGGTTATATAGTGACTGCCTGACGTGTTGCTGTTTTGTAAACAGTTTTTTTTTTTGTTCTTTTGAGGACCTTTGGTCATTTGAATTCAATTTGCCAAAGATCAAAGAGTTGTGCACACTGCATTTCACTGCATTGTGTGAGGTTTTTGTGAAGAGATGGTTGAAGCATGCTTTAATATGGTGCCACCTCTAGGGCCGATGCCTCGAGTGGGCAAACAGCAATGAGTATCAACAAGTCAGGATAAGACCAAGCTCCTGAGGAATAACTCCATATTATATTCTCACATTAACAAAAAAGGATAGAATCTGTAATCCTTGGACTGCAATACAAGCTTTATTATACATGGCCCTTTCTATGAAAAATGCCTTTAGAGTGGAAAGAAATGTTTTTTTCCTTGTCAAGTTCAATTCCAATCAACAATATGCTGTACCTAAGGACACGTATACAGTATTTTCAATTGCACTGTATTATTATTATTACATTATTATTTACAAATGTAGGGTTTTATTTTAGATGATTACGGCCTGGTTGACAATGCGTAAGTCTTTTAGGTTTCACTCAATGTAACCTTTATTTTAGCAACTGTGTTTGAAAAAACTGATGAATGGGGACTGTGTGCCCCCGCTTGTTGCCGAGGTTATGTTTGCAAAGACAGATGCCACATCATTATATTACAAGCTGTGTTGTGCTGCTGGGTGGTATCATAATATTTATAGCCAACTCTAAAAAAACTTTCTAATGCCTGCCATCCGAGCAGGCTGGTACACATCCACAATGGGCTAAGTGACCTTGCTCAAAGGCACTCTGCAGTACTGCTTGTCACCAGTACCATGGATTAAAAAACAAAACAAAGCAAAAAAAGGAATAAACTACTCGTCTTGCAACAACCTGCTGCTCCTGCCAATGAGCCATGAATTGCTCTATGGCCCCATCTACCTGCACTATATTTCCAATACAACGGTAGGGTTCAAACAAGCTTTTCTTCTAAACTTTAAGTTAGTCAGTTCATTTTGCACTGTGACTGTCGGGGCTGAAGCACAGCAGTTTTAATTAGTTATTTCATTAGAGGAAAAACAACATTTGAGTACTTGACATGGATGTTTTTCTTTTTCCATCTGAAGTCTGATAATAAATGGTCCTTGTTGGAGAAAATCAGAGATCTTAAATCAGTGCAATCTATTGTTAAAGATGACTAATGACTACACCTACAAGTACAACCTTAGTTTCTTAATCAGAGCACACGTGCGATGTCTTCTTATGAGGACACAAAAAAGAAAACCTCCTCGAAAGGGTAAGTGTTTCTAAGGTTCAAAAGACAAGTTATTACCCTCCGCTCCACATACATGTTCATTTCTAAGTAGCTAAGGTGCACAACTTTACTACTTAAAAGGTGCAGGTTGTATTCTTATATGCTTCCACCTCTCTAGAAACGTGCCTATTGGTAAGAAAAGAGCCAGGGCTTAAAATCCAATAGAGCAATGGGAAGTGGATACATCAACCTCAGATCCACAGTGACCCCATTGCGTCTGCTGCTAACTCCTACATCTACTCGACAACTCACAAAGAGACGATGCCTTTTCACTGTGTATTAAAACAGCTCATTAATTATCACAGCAGGTGGAGGGAGAGCAACGAGGATTAGAACGCTCCATGCACCTGTTCTGTTGCTTTTGTTGGACAAAATGGTGTGGGTACACAATAAAACCTGGTTGGCTGTGGATTGGTATAATAGGGAATTAATTATGTAAGCCCAGAGAACTGATTTGTTTCTATAAACATTGAAAGAAGTTAATTCATTTAAATAAAAGGAATGTGGTACATCTTCATAGTGCAAAGAGCCCCGTGTTGCATGCTCTGAAGAAGTACCTTTGTTGAGGGGTTACCTCCAGCAAAATATCAAGCATCAGTTTACCTACTCATCTCACCATGAATAAATATCTTTCTTTGTCACCTGTCTGCTTGGGGTATAAGAAAGGGAATCAATTAATGTTTCATCAGTGCCGTGAATGAATGGGATAACAGATATGTAGCTGCAGGGAGAGAAGTGCTATTTCTGTCAGTTTCTTGCACTTCTGCTCCTTTGTCATCTCACCTTATATTACTAGGAAGAAGATCACATATGGAAATACAGACACAGACTTGAATAGACATATAAAGAAGTTAGAGAGGTTGAGTGAATATTTGTAATGTTGTTCGGTGAATATCCTGTTAAGAGTCTTCCAGTCTGCATTCATTTTGATTTATGACCACTCTACCACTTTGTCAAGACAAAGTAACATAATATACACATAGTACCACATCAACAGTTTACACCCAAAGCACAAAGAAAACCATGAGCCACATGCAAAACAAATAATTTGTGTTTATTAAGCAACAATTTAAATATGACATGGGCAATGTAGACAAAATACACGATTGTTGAACAAAATCTCCCTTTACTTATTTAAATGTCATTGTCAAAGCCACCCATGAGCTGGTTTCAGATGGTCGGACACGTTTTCAAGGTGGAAATCTGTAAATAAAACAAGTATTAGAAAAAATTATTACTTTTGAACCAGTTTTGAACGTCTTTTCACCATTGACCATAGTCGTTTTGTAAATGTCTTTTCAACGGAAAGATGCTCTCTGGGATATTAAAAAATGAAATAATTCTTTATATTGTTTGTATATGTATGCCAAACAACAATGTTTTGACCATCTTCTTATTTGTACGTCACTTTGTTTTACTCACTTCCTCCCCATTTAAACTGAGTACAGCCCCACTCGCTTTCTGTCGTGTATTTTAATGTGAAATGGCCTAAAACTCAATTTTATAACATTGGGCTACAGCGACAGTCCATAAAGACAGTCTCCAACATTAACTTAAACACATGTTTATATTTACTGTTGGTCTATGCTACAGTACGCTACAAGCTAACATGCAAACGCTACAAGCTAGCAGCCTCGCCAGCATCTTGAGCAGCATACAATTATACTAATGGTGCTAATTTTGCTATGCATTATTGTGATAAAGTAGTTCAAGTACTTACAAAGCATGTCGTTAGCGTGAAGCCTTACTTTTATTCCGTCAGCTCGTTTACTTCGCGCCGCAAATCTGGTGCCAAATTTCCAGACCAGTGCATCTTTTAAAGTTGTAGAAGCGGTCTGAGCCAAAGTTCCTGTGCATTAAACACACACTTGTATTTTACATGAATGTACAGACAGAATACACACTGCTCTCATTAGGATGTCCTGGGAGCATCTTGTTGGCAGCATACAGTTTATAGTTCCATATTTATGATGTTTTGTATGAAACATTAAATGCATCCAAATCACGTCTTCATGTAGACCACATTTAACCGACTGCTGTAATCTGACTTTGGAGAAATACGTTCACATTAACCAAAATTGTCTCTCTTATAACCTACAACTGAACAAACCATCAACATTTTGAAACAAATTGGTGTTTTGTGACACGTTGATGTTGTAACCGCATTTTAGCCGATTGAAAAGACGCCGTGAATAGGTCTTAGACATTCAGACTGAATATCAACCAGTTTTCAACTAAAAGTCAGCGTTGAAATCCCAGTTGGTGCTCACCGGGATCAGTTCAATATGAGCACTTTTACTGTGCTATTATATACGGTATATCAGGCTCAAAAATACCAACTTGTGAGAAGGCATTAAAAAAATGCCGAACATATAATGAATGCGGCTCGGCAAGGCCAGGGTTTGACATCTTGCTGTTCAAATGTGTTTTGAAATTAAACAGAACAGCTTAGAGCAGCTGGATGAGACAGAAGAGAGAGACGTGTGACAAAGGTCCCTCGTCCTTGGCCGAACTATATGCAATTTGCCCAAACAAATTGAGTCACCACGACCCTGTATCTTTGTAAATATTAACGTGAATCAATCTACAATTCATCTTTAAATCTGAGCACAATTAAGGAGACATCTGTCACCACTGTAAACTTGGTCGGTGTTCCTTGAAGCTACCGACTAATTTGCTAAAATCTCATTTCCCACATTTTGCTTGTTTGACAGGCAGAGATAACAGAGAATGTGTCACTTCTTTTAGACCGTTCAAATGGGAGAGCAAACACTGATTAATTTCCACAAGTTATTACAAAGCTGCCAAAATAAGACCGAGGATGTCTCTCACTGTGATACACAACTCCAACAAATGGTAGCATTTCACAAAGTAACATGGGCACATTTGTTGAGTACTGTTGAGTTAGGAGAGTTACCTTTCATTCGATCATTCGGCGTCTGTTGTTGAAAACATGTTTATGTTCTACAATAAAGTAAATATGTTGTCACACAACATTTTAAGATGTTTTGCAATACAGTTGAATCTTAAAATTTCCAAAACATGTCCTCTCAGGAAAATCATAAAATGTACTGTAGTGCAAAATGGCCACATTGTCTTCAATAAACACATTTGCTTGTCAGGTAATACATTTTACTGCTGTATGACTTGGAAAGAAGTGCCTGCTCTCATGTAAAAGTGCATTTCTTTTGTGTTTTTGGCATTGCTGTTGTATTGTTCTCTTAAAGGCCGTCTCACTGCACGGAATAAAGAGATTATCAATCATGCCCCTGTTATAAATCCCCAAATACTTCATAGTCCAATATGTGAAGACAATGAAATCAGACACAAACCACTTACTTCATTCTGGAATGAATTAGCACAGAGAAAAAGCAAGATGTAATTCTAAGCAGTAGCCCATATTCAATGCCACGGCAGTAGTGCAATTAAGCTGGGATGGCATGAGAAGGGTTTTGCGTTTTTCCTGTGAATAGGCAGTGATGAAAGCACCTGCACTCTGCACACTGCCAAGCCTACCCCATCTCATCAACATCTCAATTCTGAATCCTATTGAAAATGTAACAATCATACGTTGGTCCATACACCTTTTATGTTGCTGCGATTAATCACAGCGTTGTCAAAAGGACAAGACAGTTATTTGTGCGGTGACATAATGATTCAATGAGAGTACAGAGGCAAGAGAACGGGTAAGAGAAAGAGGAGAGAGAAGGATCCTGGCCATGACTTAATCAGCTTTCCTTCTTGTTATTAACTGTCATTATCCTCTTCTTTTCAATCAGTGCTTGCTTGTGCTCTGAGGATGTTCTAGCGAGTGGCACTGGGAAGCTATTATCGATATGTCACCAGCTCGCTTCAGTGACATCAGATGGCGACAGATCTTGAAACATAATAGCAGACACTTTTACCACATGCAGTCCATTATATTCAGCTGTTTCAAATTGGCAATAGGGGAATTTGGCATGTTGGGTGTTTCAATTTGAAGAACCAATAAAAAGCACAATGGGCCAGAAGAAGGTAAAGTAGAAGCCTTCTAAAACTGCATTTATTATTAGTGACATGCAGCAGTAGCAGTGTTAGAGAAACTTAAACACTTTCAAATGTAAGCCCGAATTTCAGTCATCCTTTTTCTACACTCATACATTAAGACAGAGAGCTCATATACAATATATATATATATATATATATATATATATATATATATCTGGAAGAGAAAGAGGGTATCATAAAACATGTAAATTGCCCTTTTAAGTGAGGTAAGCTTTCGATTGTTCTGCATGTTATTCCATTAGGCAAGTGCACAAAGAGATAAACTGGATTTTCCAAGCTCAGTAAAAACAACCAGCACCTGCAACATAATCCAGTCATTTGAACGTGTTCGATAGAGGCCCACATTAAAAGACAACAAAGAAGCAATGTAAAGGGGTAAACAAATCTGAACAGTAAGGGCCTCATGAATAAATAAAACCTAGTGTTTATCACATCTCATGTTCCTTTACATCGGCCATGTCTGGGCCAAAAACTTGCACTTGAACACACATCAAAGACTACAGACAACAGCCAACTACCATTTATGCTCTGCGCCTGCGAGAGAGGAAAAAGAACCCCAAACCAGTAGGTGGCAGCAGTCTGTATTTGTCATTCAATATGGGAAACTGGAAGATCTAGGACTGCCAATATACAAGCCGTTGTTATGATACATACATGAAACAAAGCAGTGTTTGCCAACCATTTTCACACCACTCTCACTCACCACTTTGCCTCATTCCAGATGGCCATGTCATTGTGAACATATTTGTCTATTTGAATGATTAGATGAGAGGAAGATAAAAACCAAAATTGGCCGATGGCTGACCTCTACAGAGAGAGAGGGCCACCCAACCTCGACATACAACTCACAATGATGAGTATTATAATTATCTCCAGTAATAAATCCTAGTGTAGAATGATAAACAGCATCCTAGGGGGTCGGAGTCGCAGCTGAAGCATTGGATGTATAAAATGTCTCCATAATCCAGGACTGATTAGAAAGTTGCCTCAAGAAGCATCTTTTTTACAAATAGGGAATATAGTTTTTCTTTATGATGGGCACTATTAAATTCACCAAAACAGAGCTGATGTTTTTTTAGGTTAAAAGAGAGTGTTGCATTCAAAGATGTTAAAAGCTTTTGAGGTTCTCATTTCCCTCCCCATGCACACGCACAAACACACACACACACACACACACACACACACACACACACACACACACACACACACACACACACACACACACACACACACACACACACACACACACACACACACACACACACATCCCCGTCCTTCTGCATTTGTGAGGACCCTCCCCTCAACCTGAACTCAGCCTTCAACAAAATGCCTAACTCCAACCCTTAGCGTAGCGTTTGAAGAAGTGAGGATGTCAATGACAATGTCCTCACTTTCCAAAAATGTCCTCACTCTGTTGGGTAAAAACTTGTTTGGGTCCTCACTATGTAGCAAGAACATGAATACATATACACAGAATTTTGATGTTGCTCATTATTTATTTTTTGAATCTGTTAATTTATCAGTATCTATTCATGAAAAATCAAAGTACGACAGGTAAAAATAAATATAAATATCATTATGTGAAAATCTGAAGATAAAAATAACATTTGCTGCACAAACACTATGTAGCTTCACCGCTTGTTTTCTCTTAATTACTTGAAGGGATTCTTGCTGATCTGCAGTATAATCAGCTGCTTTTGTTCTCCCTACCCATTTTTCTTCTCACCTTCTATTAACAGCAGCCATTTTGTGTAGTAGTGCTTGCAACAAGAGGACCCTGTTTGGCTGAATCCTTGCAGCAGGAAATAGAACATGAGAAACCAGCAAGAGTAAGCAATATTTTGAAAAAAATAAAAAATCCAACTGAAAAAACCTGGGCAGTGTTGTGAACTCTTGTAGCAAGCAGCACTTAGTTGGTTAATCTGGCAAACAAGTCACTAAGTCTGCAACACCAACAGCCCTTCTTTTCAGACCTTGCTGAGGTTCAGCTCATTGTTTACCTGTCCGGTCACAACTTCAATACGTTAACAGCGGCCGCAGCACTGTAAGCCTGCACTATCTGCTCAGCACCAAGTGTCAGACCGACACAGTTAGCCAGATATATTTTCCCCATGAGTTCAGGAGTTGGCAGAGACCAGAAACAGAGCTAAAAGAGAGTAAATATGAGAGTACTAATTATAGGGTTGACACAAAAATGACCCAAAATGATTTGTATTTTCTGGATGTGTAAAAAGCAACTGATGCTAAAAAGTTCAAATAACCCCTTTTCACTTCCAACTCGTCAAATACTGATGCTTGGTCAGTGCCCCTCTGCGTTTGATATCAACACACAGAGGCAACCTTTAGAGCCTGTATGCTACTCACCGGGCTCTCAACGAACTCTAATTTAAAACCATCAAGTCATTATTAGAAGGTCAGAGCAACTGACGTAGTATAAAGAGCAAGAAAGTCCGCAAAGACTAGACTCAAGACTATGAGAATGTGCTGGTTCGACTTCAAAAGGTGATATGCCAATGATCTGTTTGTAATTTGTTTTTGCTGCCTTCAAATGGCCACAAAGGCTATTGCAGTTATTGCAGGTTATACAAAATTATCCATGACGTTCACTCAGTGTCCCTTGTAAATCTCATGATAAAGAATGATGAATAATGACTTGAGATATGTCAAATATGCAAGCTGAAGGGCTGAAAATACAGTAAGTACAGAATTTGTTGATCCCAAATCCATGGACACATGCCGCATGAAGGACAATCTTTATATTCAGTGCATTAAGGAATTCATTCATTGTCATCTCTCGAAAACTAGAGTAAAACATACTTTGCTATATCTGGAAACAAAGATACTTTAAAATAAGAAATAATACAGATTAGTCATATTTAGCTGGCTCAGTAAATAAGGCCAATTTATTTTGTAAGTTGTGAGCCACTATTAAGACCAGGCTTGCAATGATATGACATTGAAAATAGGGCTGACAACAGCTCATTTTGTAACAAGCCGCGGGGCAGCAGCACCGACAAAGACTAAATAAGTTTCATCAAAACGCAAAGGGAGCCATTTGAAGTTGCAGTCACACAACTGGGACAAAGCAGCAACATCCAAGCAAATACTTACAAACCTTATAATGAGGTTTTGTTATGCTGCATGACCGTGGACAACAGTGGACACATTCAAACTGTCACAGTTTGAATGTGATATTTGTGCTTGTTCCTAAAACATAATCGGGATCATGTCAATTGCAATAAGTTATAATGATTAACAATAACTCCATAACGTTTTTACGTTGTAATTGCCCTTTTTGCAACTCATTATTAACTTTGACGGGAGCTTTGATTAAGCTAACCCGCTATGATATAACAGTTAACATTTAGATAACCAAGCATATTAAATATACCAAACACAAATATGAAAGCAAGCTCTACTTCTCAAAGGACTCCATAAAATTCCATAAATTAATATTTATTTTTATATTGCTACTAGACCACAGTATGAGATCTAAAACGAGATTAAAGAGGAGAAAAGTTTGCAGGGCTGGGGAGCCTAGTGAGACTGTACTTCTAAAATCTATCCATGAAACCTGTCAGAGTTTGTTTGCTGCGTTTTGATTTAGACAAACGGTACAAAGCAACTTTGACGGGCCGTGATCAACTCCCCACGGAGACAAAGTAACTTCTCAAGTTGAAAGTGTTATATTTCTCAATTTCCTTGGATCATGCAGACTTCTCTTAATATCTTGCATCGTTCCAGTGCAAACACTTTGTCTGTTTGCCTAAAGCCGGGGTGTCAAACTCATTTTCACTCTGGGCCACATCAGCATCACGGTCGCCCTCAAAGGGCCGGTTGTAAATGTAAGACTGTGTAAATGTAACTACTCCTAACATATTGGTAAATAACTGTCTCCGCATTTGATTATTGTTTATTCAAGTGTAAAAATATTGTACATGCAGTTATATAAATGTAAAAATATATTTAAGCACATTTCTGTTATTATAACTTAAATCCTTTTAATTTAGGGTCAAGAAACCCACATTACTCGATCAAACGTTTAAAGAAAATAGCAAAGACAAATATCAAACACAAGTTATTACAATAACTTTCTTCAATGCTTAAAATCCTTTCAAGGGTGCGTTTGCACAATCCCACGTGAAGTATTTCATGTGTTGTAAAGCCACGTTTAAAGTCGTCTTCAATGTACTCACAATCCATTTCCATGTCAGATGTAGGGTAACCTATGAAGAGCTGCTTCTATGACTGTGTGTTTAAGTATCTCATAACTTCGACTTTCTATCTCATAATTATGACTTTCTATCTCATAACTTTGACTTACTTTTTTTTTTTTTTTTTGCTGGTGGATTCGCGGGCCACATAAAATGACGTGGCGTGGCCGTATTTGGCCCGCGGGCCTTGAGTTTGAGACCCCTGGCCTAAAGGATATAATATGATAGGGCAAATTAGTGACCTTGAAACTAGTTTCCATCCAGGCTCCAATAGTTTTCTGGCTCATACAATGTTTAAATTATAAGTAAACCACTTCCATGCTGTGAGAGCACTAGGAACGTCAGACTCACGGTGCTAACGCAGGTGTTTTCACTTATTGGCCAATCAAACCTCTTCTCGGGACTGTGTGGGTGTGTACAAACTGTGCTTGACTATAATCTGAGTCTCCTGATGGTTTTGTTTCATCTATCAGAGGGGAACAACTCGTACCTTCATGATGTTTAACAAAAAAGAACAACACAAATGAAGTTTGGTGACTTTAGCAAACTTATCTCTACCCGACTTCAAACAGAATAACCGAGAACACATGCGGTGTGTTTGTGTTTCTCTGGTACAATAGAATTGTTTCAAAAAAGCCACTTTGAAGATAAAAAAGAGCCAATCTGAAGATGTAGGAGACATGTCTTGTTGTTTTTAGAATGATATTGGATTCAGTGTTTCCTTTTAGATTACTGTCCAGGAGCTCCAATGAATGCATTTTGTTTTAAAATGGTTTTGTCTGGCTGCTGAACTGACTTCTTTAGTGTGATGAAGGTTCGCTATGTGAGTTTCTTATGTGTCTGACACAAGATTTGTCAAATAATACTTTTTTAAATTCATGGTTGAACTTTAAGTGATATTGCACCAAACATAAAAAACTAGCCTAAAATTAAGAAAGATTAAATCCAAATCTTTTTTAAAATGTCTGTTTAGTTTTGAATATAAACGTTTAATTGTGATGCAACAAAACTCCAAATTTGATCCCGTATTAACATTAAACTTACACTTGAGATGGTTGACTTTTAAAATGGCCGCTTTTTTTAGATAGATTGAGCAAAATAATGAAGTTCCTCAAAGAAAGTTAAGGGCAGACTGCCGAATATTGATTAAACTCCATTTAGTTTTGTTTTAAACCATTTTTAAATCACACAACAGAGCTGAACTCTTATTGAACTCATCTCAAATTAAATTCAGCCTTGATACAAGTATTTTTCATGTACTTCTAAACTCGAACTTCCCCTCATCTGTATTGTGTGCACTCTCGGAAGAATGAGAACAAATGTTGATTCATGAGATGATAGAATTATGGTTTGGTTTATGAAACGGATTGCTCTTTTAGATTGTATTGATACTTAGAATTGAGTAATACGACTGCTGGATTGAATGCCATGAACTGTCTTTGCAGCACGAGGCTTCTTTGCATTCTGAGTCAACAGCAAAACCTTTCAATACATCTCACACAAAAGATTTTTTTTCTGCAATGTGCAAATATGGTGGTGAATGGAGCGGCCAAAGAGTCTTTTATTTTTTGGTTTTTATCTGAAGTCAGTGACTTGGATCATTTGCTTGCTGAGTTGACAAAGGTAGCTTTCAGCAATGTGACATGGCCACTGACACAGTGGCAGTCTGGGCTTACTGACCAGCTGAAACCTTTCAGGATCTCTTTTCCTCCATTAAGCGTTGGAAAGGGGATCCGGCAATGCTGAGCTTTAATGGCTTATTAAGGCTCCCTGTGAAATCACAATGGGGGAGAACTTCACTCATCACACCATCAGCCAGGAAGTACCTGAGAGACGGAAATCATATTCACCTTGTATTCACCTCTCACTGGGCTCATAATTGCAGGAGATGGGTATGTTCAGGGTCTGGAGTCCATTACCATATACCCATGGACGATGATTAATGACCCAGTGGGAACAAACAGTCAGCGCCGGCTCTCAAACTCCGTCCGTTAGCTCATATGCCACCAAACACAGGAGCATACTGAGTGCTTTTTTTGCAAGACCTTGTTTTGCACTTGAAAAAGTTGACAGAAAAAGTGTAAGCGTAATTTGGAAATGTGTGTTGGCTTATGTTTGCGCACATTGATGTGTTGCTGCATGTACTGTACATGTAAGAGGGTGTATAGTGGCAGTTCTGTGTGCAATCATTACTATCATGTCACTGGGATTAGATTCATTACCCTACATGTGACCATCAATAACACTAATGTGTCTGTTTCCTGAATCTGATACCTTTATTTAATGACTACATTGCATGACTGAATTAACGCTGGTAATCAATCACCGGTCAATCTGTAATGAATGTAACAGCAGTACTGGGGACAGCAGGATCACTATATGTGTGTTTATGCAGCCAGGTCTTTCCAAATGGCGTACGAATGTCAAAACAATTCATTTAGCTCGCAGTAGCAACGCCATTCTTGTTTTTTGCGTGCCATTTTACACCATGTAGTCTGTACTGCCTGCAATGTAAATAAATGTGTGAATATTCTACGCTCCAATCAAGTGACGGAGTAATTTGTCATGTAAATGAGAGAGTGCTTGTGGTGGATAGGTCAAAACAAAGTGTTGTTGCGTTATTGTTACATATTTTCCATACTTATGTTATGTTGTTTGCTTTTTACTTAGTTTACGTACTTATGTTATGCCCAACCATGATGTTTTTTCCTAAACCGGAAGTGTTTTTGTTTGAATTCACAACATTAACCACGGGTTTACTGCAAATGCAGTGGAGTGACGCGCTGAGCTACCCAGTGACAGAAGGTGACGCCAACGGTCCTGACCAAGTGTCACTATGTCACCAGTTGGGATGCTGATTAATCACCCAGAGTTCACTTTAAACATGTGGAAAGGATCCTGTTAAATGGGCATCTGAAGAAAATAATCAATCAGCAAAGTTGCTTTTTTAGTCAAAATTGTCTGTATGTTTGATTTCTATTTGATGAAATGGATTCCTGAGATGGCACATTCATTTGCAGACATGAATAGGTTTGATAACATGTATAATTCATACGTCAGTGATATACTTATGTAACATTCACGTTTCCTTAGTTTATGTACTTATTTCAATCCCAACCATGATGTTTTTACAAAAACTAACCAAGTGGTTTTGTTGCCTGAACTTAACTGCAGCCTTCTCACGGTAACGACGTGGCGTTAAGTATTACACAAAAAAGCCTAAAATGCGTTGACATACATCATGACACACGGGATGTCCTTCAAATGTTGTGCTGTACACCTTCTCATGAAATCAGGTAGGTTTATGTGTGGTATGGTCTGTGAGGAGCTTGTATCCACCTTCATCTTCTATCAAATAACAATGGATGTCTGTGGGAAGCCTTGAGATCAATTATTCTGCTGTTGGTATGCTACTTTTGAAATCTTGTTTACAGAGCATTTTTTACTGGAATGTTAAAAAAAACATAACTGAGTGGTTTTGTGTGCTGATATAAAAAAAAAAAAAAAAAAAAAACGCTGTCAGCAACATGCAACACTATTTCTCTTCCTCTGTAAACAACAGGGATCTGTTGAAACGCAGGTCCCTAGTGGACGAGCAGCAAAGCCTCTCATCTACAGCAACTCACCGATGGGGCTGGTTTCCCTCCTTTTGCAGTGCAGACGAGAGTGAAATTCTGCGCTTGGTATCGACTGAAAGGGGCTGGAGTGTTCTCTGCCACCACTGATATGTTGTTTGGAGGCGCTGTGGAGGACAGGAAGAAAGCTTTGTGAATATAATCCCACAACATTTGAATGACTAGAAAATGCAATAGATATTCTTAAACTGCTCTCCCTTGCTCAGTGCAATCCAGGAGTTATTTTGTGATAAAAGGTCTCGGGGTTGAACATGTAGGTGGAGGCAGCGCTGGCAACACTGACAGCGCCGAGGAAGAGCGAGGAAGTGAGGGCAGAGAAAGAGCAATGCTGCTGTGCCCAGATGTTAAAAGTGAAACAGACTAAAAACAAATCTGCAGACCTGCTATGTCTAGCGCAAGAACCCCGCTGAGAGAATCTTCACTTGAAATGGTAACTGAATGGGTCGGGACAATATGTTCAGAACTCCCCAGGGCTCATGCGAGTCGGATGAGGCTGATAAGGTAGAAAATCTCACACATATCGTATCACTAACCCTCCGCCTGAATCTCGCTTGGGATTCCGGCTCGTATGCCATGGCAGTGTAAAAGGGAAAAACATGTGAGCAAGACTTTACAGAGGAGGAGGAGGAAATGAATGGAAATCTCACACATCCCCCGGAAAATCAGCTGTTCAACATGCAGTCCTACCCGAGTCCTTGCATGGTGGCTTAAGATATAAATACGAATACTCAACAGACCATATTGTGGCTGTTTCGGGGGAAATATCATCAAGCACGTTCTTAAGTGACGACACTGCAGCAGATGATGGCCAGCTGCACAAGGATCTCTTGCATTTTGATGAGGACTGCTGAGTATCAAAGGCACTTTTTCACACAGCTGAAGAGGCTTTGAGATGCAGAGTTTTTCATGTTCTGTATACATCGACATGCATTCCCCTTTGTGGGGCCTTTCATGCAGCATCGTGCGTAGGCAGTGAATTGTGTGTGACGCTTTATTTTCCTTCAGATTCTGCAGTGACATTTTTTTTTAAGAATACTTCAATTGGCCCAAGCTCTACTTTAGAACGAGAGGCTTTTTTGTGAAATCCGTCGAGGACTATGTGAGTTGAGAGAAGAGTCTCTTCTGAGGTTACAATTTTTGAATCCATGAGTCATGCTTTGAGGTCGAACGCGATGAGGCAACAGAAAGGTCACGCGGGGAGCAGTGTCTTTTTTCATGTGTCGCTTAAATCTATCAAGCGGTTTTAAACAGACATGCCGCGGAAAATTAATTGATTTAAGGTGGGGGGGGGGGGGGGGGGGGGGGGGGGGGTTGGTGGGGGTTTAGCTGCTTTGCTGGTCGGGGCGCCTCTGTGTTTCCACACCACTTTAATTGCTTATTGATGGGATTCATATGGTAGTAAATTAACCTTTGAGCACTCCATTAGCTTACTGACAAGCCTGCTTCAACCTGGCATATGATAAGCTGTCAGAGGTGTCTTTTCCTGAACAATCATTCACAAGTACCCGACACAGAAGCCGTGTCAAGTGGTGAAGTGCTCTCCAGCGCAGTGAAGTTTGCTCCAGTATGCAGAGCATATAATCAGACAATAAAAAGAAAAAAAACAATCCAACTTTATATATTTATGATATTGATCGCTCTATTCCATAAAACAGCATCATACTCTAGAGTGCGATGCTGTTTTATGGAATAGAGCTTGCTGCAGTCCAGTAAATATATTGCGAGCACCATCGTGAATTTTCGGTCTTCAAAGTGCTCCAAGTGCTGCGATGCCATGTAGATAAAAATTATGATTCATTTTCACAATATTAGCAGCTGTAAACGCAAAGAGATCAGTAGAGTTTTAACACGCACATTTAATTTAGACATAGTTGATCTCATGGAATTCAATTTTATTAGATTAAAAGTTGTTGTCAATTTGCAAGTTTCCACTTGACTGATAAGAATTGATAATCCCCTGACAAGTACTTCTACAAAGCTCTAATAAGGGGATGCTTTGTTCAGTTAAAATAGAATCACTAACACCACCTTCTGGTTCAAGTTTGTTCAGGAGAGAGCTCTATTGATCGGGCTTTCTGCCCGGTGGGTGGATGGTCACCTAATGGGAGTCAAAGCCAAAGACGGCAATAAAGCTTGGTGAAATATTTGACATGATTAAAAAACAAGACCCGCTGTGCACAGCACGCTATTTGCAAACACAACAACCCTGTATCGGATTAAGATGCTTGTCTGGGATGATGGAGTCTAAGCCTTTCATACCTCATTTAATTGCGGCTCTCACTTCGCCCACTTGTTAAAGGTTGAGCAAAATTTCCTGTCGTTTTTTTTTGTGCTGCAGTTCTTTGTTTTAAGCTGTCTGTCGGGTGTGTTAAATGGAGGTGTCTGCCTCTCAGTGCAAACACGTACTGAGGCCTAAATAGCAATCATTGAAAAACAAAAAGATATATTTAAATTTCCCTCTTGACAGGGTCACTGCGGATGTAGGTTGGATATAGAGCTCATACCAAACAGTTAGAGAGAAAAAAGAAAGACACAACAGTTAAGTTTGCTGAACAATCTGTAGAGGTTTTGGGAGAAAGACATCAAAAGCAAAGAAACCTTTTCTTGAAAAAAAAGTCAATATATTTGACATTCTCATGGAGGTTTCTTTTAAAACTCAAAAGATTCAAGAACAGATAGACCATATTTCAAATCTTCTCCGCAGCATCTCTCCCTTTCCTCTACATAATGAAAACTGCACAGCTGCACAGTGTACAGGCAAAGGTATTCCTGCTCTGTGTGCCTGGCATTCAGATTGCCGCACAAGTCTTTTCTTCAGAATTGATTGCAATCTTGTGGGCTAATATTGGTTTAATGCTTAATAAGTGAGAAGAAAGGCTTTCATGTCACTTAAAACCACTATGTCCAAATCTGGTGATTTCCATGTTTTCACTTTACTTTTAGGATTACATCTACCTCTTCAGGTTGAGTAGTTTTGCCAACATCATGGGCTCATGGAACTCTTTCAAAAGGCTTTATAATAAAGCCTTATCAAGCTAAAAGTTCCTGAAACTTGTCAAACAATTTGTTCAAAAAGAAAGAAAAATGAAATACCATTGCTTCGCTCTGCCAAACTTGTCGTATGTACTGCTGGCTGAATACAGATCTGTAAACTTAAAAGCAGGACACTGCAAATGGGCGAAAAAAAAATCAGGCCTACATTCACACGAGCCATTTCCTTTTTTCTCCAATGCTCAGAGTTCAGTTGCACACCGTTGAAAAACAGCATTTATTTCATTTAGTCCTGGGTAGTACTGTCGTGCCAGTTACTTCAATAATGATCTCTTCTTCCATCTCTCGTTTGCTTCTTCATGTTCTACATCCTCAAGCACCGTCAACCTGCAGTCTTTCCAAAAATAAGAAATAAAATAAAGTGAGAAAGGAGAAAAAGAAATGCAAATGGGATTGTGCAGAACGGGAGCATGTTTAATGCTCCCATGAGACTGCTTTACCATGCCTCATAATGAAGGGATTTAGAGCTCTGGAGACAGCTGGACTCACAAGAAACACTCACAACATCCCCTTGTGCTAAGCGCCCTGGCCTCGAGTCTGTGTCTCTGGGGGTTTAGTTATAGTGGATGGAGTGTGTGTGGAGAGGATGGCCAAGAAAAAGCCCCAAGGTCATCCCTGGCTTACCTTTCCTGACAGTAATTCAGTGATAAATATTTGATGAAGCTGTACTTTTTTTTTTTTATTATTGTAAGTAAATTGAACAATTCAAATCTCAGTGTAATCTTATAGAAATCACTGGATTACTTAATTGACAAATAGTTTGTCTTTGCTTTCTGACCCCGTCCATAACAATAACTAACCTTATGACATTCTCCACTTTGTGCAATTCATTTGCACTTCAATATATTTTTTAGAACTGTTGTTTTAGTCACAAATACTGTCCACAAAAGTGCAACTATTATGCGGTGAAAAAGTCAGCGACCGCTTGACCCACTGAGAGTCAGTTTCCTGTATCTGTGTCACATGGGTTTCGCCACTGCCCCGCCCCTTTAGGAGACCAGTAGAAGGTCTCCAATGGGAGAAGTGAACGTGAACACGGAATATGACCGATTCTTTCGCTCTATAGTCACTAAAGTTGAACCCATTTTTCACCACATATCTTTGAACATCAAGTCACGGAAATGGCATCTTTCAGAACAGACAAATCCAGAGAAAATCAACAAAAATGTACCTTTTTTCTCCCTCAAATTATCGCGAGACCTGGCAACAAACATTCCAGTAATCTCATAAATGACACTGTAGGTTCTGTTATGAATGGCTCAGTACCTACAGGTGAAAGCTGGCATACTTAAGCAGCTGCTAATCTTTGTTCCAAAATTAAAGAAGAAGTCAATTTAAATTGCATTCACAAAAGGAACATTAGTGCAATCATTTAGCCAAGGTTTTCAATTCCAGACAGCTCTCGATTGTCTGCTCTTGCTTGCTTTTCTTTTTTGTTCACTGCTTATTTAGCTTTTATGCACGACTTGTGCTCGAGTCACCGACTTTCTAATGTGGTTGTGCGCTATTTAGTCACAGACTAACATTAGTTCATTCAAACACCCATTTCCTTTAGCATTTGTAAGGATGGTAATCTATTTGGATTTCTTTTCACAATTAAAAAGGCACGATTTGACTTCTCTGTAGAAAGTACAGTGAATACAGCGGGGCCAATAGCCCAGCATATCCCCATGTATTGTGTATACATGGTCGTATCTCAGATTGCAAGAGGACCTTGAGGTGACACAGTGTCATTAATATGGAAAAAATGTTCACGTCTGAATGTGGAGAGGTTCTTTAGACCTGAAACTGGAAATAATAATGTGGACAGAAAGACGTGGACCCAGAGGAACATGCAAAAAATATGTCCCTCCTCTTAGTGCCAGAGTGATAATATAACACGGTGTCTCTGATGTGCAGATCTGTAACAAAAGCCAGAGAGAGAACACAGATGGAAGGGAGAGGAAATGCTGGCAAATGTAGGGGACTATAGCAGGATATTATTAACCCTTCTCAGACACAGAGGAGCTTGAACCTGTTTACACCAGCTGAAGGCACGGACATGTGAGGTCCTGTTTTCCTTTTGTTTTCATTTTTTCATACACCGTACAAGTCATTGCCTCGCTTAAATGGCACTCCTTCAATGTCACATCAAGGCAAATTCATGTACATTTAGTCTACCGTTAAATTAAGTGTTCAGAGTACGAACAAACCCTTTGTTTCGGGAAGGATGTTGGAAACTTCAGAGTAAAGGCTGCATACTACTCAGCTGCTCTTTATGCAAATTAGTCCTAAACACAAAAGGTAAGTGGTCACACGTGAAGAGTGGAAACAGACATGCCACATTACTGCAAATTAAGCAACTGTCAATTTAATTGACTCTTTCACCTCATAGCCATCCCAGTGGAGTCTGGAACGGAAGTTAATTGGACCCTTCCCGAGGCCAGTTATGATCTCAACTTTACTCGTGGGCTTGAGGATATGACTCTGGCAACCAAAAAATCAAAACTAATTTCAGGCTGCCAGTTCTTGGCAATGCACACAACATATGCCCCCACTGCTGCTTGATTTCTGCTCCAAGGCTAAGTTCCTCCCTAAAGGAGAGGTATGTGCAAATTCATATTTGTGTAGATTCAAGACATACACCATGTAAAACAGACAGCCATGACTGACCACATTTCTAAGTCATTTAGCATGCAGTAAAAACGCCTTTCTCCGTAATTTTACGACGTGTATGCAATGCAATGAAAACACATATGTGTGAGTGTGTTACGCTTAGAGCAAGTGACATATTATAGAAACTACCTACGATAGATGGGAGGGGGGAGGTGGATGTTCGAGACCGATGTTCGTGTCCCAAAGTGTTGTCGAGTTATTCTGAAGTTGCGTTTGTAATGTTTGTGACATGTTTTTTTCCGTACTTATGTTACATTGTTTTTGCTGTCCCGTGATTTTTTTCCCCCAAACCTTAGTAGATGGTTAAACCTAAAATGCGTTATCATTAGCTATAACTATCGTAACTATCAGTGCTATTTATACAAC
Organism: Pholis gunnellus; assembly: GCF_910591455.1. Classification (NCBI taxonomy): domain Eukaryota; kingdom Metazoa; phylum Chordata; class Actinopteri; order Perciformes; family Pholidae; genus Pholis; species Pholis gunnellus. The sequence continues at coordinate 6,157,625 of NC_136529.1, read as the reverse complement.
TTCCCATGAGATCAGGCTGGAAACAGGACTTCTTTCTCGTGAAGGGGAGAAACATGCATGCATTCCACACTGAGTTCAGCTGAGTGAAACATAAACTGACAGTGCTTTTATCCCTTATTCTGAGAAGTCACACAGTTGGTTGGGGTATGATTGTGGCAGTAGGGGAAGAAGGAAGGCAGCATAAAGAACAATCAAAGTTAAGTCCTCTCAAGAGGGGAAAAAAAGACATGTTGAAATGAGCGCTGGCACGTGTACCCAGTGCCTAAATCTGATCCCTTTATTCCCCGGCACAAGCGCCACGACGAGATAAAAGACACTGAAATGCTTTTTAATCACTTTTCTTTTGTGCTTGTAGCATTTGCATTTACACCCCACCCTGTTAATTTGCATGGATTATTATGGTGCTGTCAGCTCATATCACATCCTCCCCGCCCCAGCGCACCAGCCAGCGGTAGCGGGTTGCAGAGAGAGGGAGACTCTTGTGGCTGTCAGGAAGAGGAAGGGGATGAAACGCAGAGACAAAAGCTTGTGTCACACTGAACAAGTTCCCCAGTTCTGAAGCCCATTAATCATACAGATGTTGTTGAAAATACAGCGAACACATATACCACATGACCGTCTGTGTGTTCAGGAGAGTGAGAAACGTATTGGATTCGTTGATGCATTACCGAGCAGTAGCAGCTGTCTAGCCAGTGACCGTCTCTCAAGTGGACAGAATACTGTGGTCTACCTCTAAGAGACATGCACCACCCACACACACACCTATTACACAACACTGTTCAGAGTGCTGGGTATAGCTTTCGTTGAAAAATAAAAGGAAAATTGCACACATAAAGAAAGAAAATCTCACAATCTAAAGAGAATGATTTGGGAGCTTAGGTACAATTGTGCTTTCCTCTGTCGCTCTGTTCCCCTACGATAGTAAATTTGATATGTCTTGGCTGTGTATGGCTTTCCCCGGTCTCTCCCCGGGCTGCTTCTCTGTGAGGGTAAACTATAGGCTCGGACTTACAGCTTTGTGTTTCTAATGAGGACAAGGGGGACAGAGGAGCGGATTTTGCCAGCACAGTTTGAAGGCTTGGTTGAGGCAGGACATAAGGGAAAGCTCTTTCCTTTTGTCTCCCATAATAGCAGACAGTGGCAGATGGGACTTACCCTGTACCCTGCCCGGCATTAATTATGCTGTGACTGGCACCCTCATCCCTAAAGTTAATTTTTTGCTTAAGGGCAGAGGTTTAGGGTTGGCAATCTGTTCCAATTTGGCCCCTTTACCTCTAGCCCCCTCCAGCCCCCCCCCCCCCCCCCCTTCCCTTTGGCAGCTTGGTAATTCACAAGGCATTGACATGGATGCACCTTTTAAAAAGGTCCCCAGAGCCTCGGGCGTCACGGACACATTTCTTGATCAATATGGCTCTGAGGCATGGTTGTGATGGTCCCCCCCCTCATTTTTTATGACACCACATTTACAGAGCAAGAGGGTAAAATGAGGCTGTAAAGTTATATGAGGCCAAAGAGAGTCACTTCAGATCGTGAAGTATCCATCTTTCAATTCTCTGTTCTGGCCCCAGCCCATATGAATAATCCCCAAAGAAGTCTTTGTGAAAATCTACATCAAAAAGCCTGCAGCCAGACGGCCACAGGCTCCACAAATGTCGATATAGTATACGCAGCATTCAGGGACGGGGAGGACAATTCATATTTCAAGCTGACATGCAGGGGTTGTTGATGGAGCAGCTATCACCAAGACAAATGGGTGACCATGCATCAAAGGGTTTCTCTTTTCAAAATGGAGAACATAACCAACACAATGACTTTTATTACTTCGACATGTTTAACCTGTTCTAAGCACTGGTTGATGTATATTTTTAAGCTAAGAAGCCTGTAACTTATCATCAGTTGTCAAGATAGTGAAATACATAAATACTATCTGTTCTGTGTGTTCTATGGTGTGAAATAGTATACTGATGACATATTATGACATTATCACATCCATAAGGCTTTGAGATCATTTTAAAAAAGCCCTGCAGTTTTATTGCTCGATTCCGAGATCTGCCTGCTGTTTTGGTGAAAATGCATTTGATCCAAGACTGCATTTTAGCTCCGAACTCATTTGTGATGAATCTTTTTGCTACTCAGAAAATCAGTGACAAATACTAAAATTGCCATCACTGTGGCACACATCACAAAAGCAATAATTTCCTGAGCTATTAAACACATCTCAGACCCATCAATAATTGATGTGCGAATACTTCATTAGCTCTATCTCATGTCTTTATTTCTCTTACTTGGTATCACACCTACATAAAGAAAAATTCTGTCTGCAATCAAGCAGATTAAAATATGAATACATTGGTAAAAAGAGGTACACAACATAAAAAACTACAATTTGAAAACCGAGGTTTGACAATAAAGAAACATACAATACAATTCATATAATAGTATTGTAACCTGCTTGTGAGCATATATGACCCATTAAGCTCAGAGGATCCTTTACAAGCAGATAGTCAAATTAATAGACCCTCCCGATCTCACAAAAAGCCATTCATTTGGGCATTTTATTGAAACGCTGCCAGTTATCCTTACATTTGTGGGAAAGGTTGTGTGGGTGTGTGTATGTGTGTGTGATGGATGGATTTTCAAGGTGAAAGCAGTTTCTGAACATTATTCGGAGCTCTGATGGCACACTTCGTGAACATTACACCTATTTTGATCTTGTGAGGTGACTTGACAGTGAGTTTCTAAAGTGTAAAAAGCTCGGTGGGCATCCTCAATTACTCAGTCACAGCATTTTGAAGCACACATGAAGTTCATGTTCAAAACCTATTTTTGAACATATTCTGTTTCTTCTTGTGTTTAGATCTTGAGATATGATTTACGGGTTTGGTTGACGTGTTAAAAAAATGTTCAATCTCACAGCATATAGAAGCTGCCGAATGTTTCTTTTTTAAAGATAATCATATTACGCTATCTTAAAGAAAGTATTTTTGGGATATTGTGACTTACTCACTTATGTCCCGTTTTATTTCTCCTTGTTTTAGCAGCCAACACTACTTAACAAACCTAAACTTAACAAACTCAGCTCCATCTGGGCATGAGCACTTGTTTCCAACTGTTTTTGGTTATAAATAATGAAAAACAAATGTGTACCATTCACTACAGTGCCCATAGCCATACTGTGCCAATCACCCACCAACTCATGTCACATTATTATAGCGGTACTCACACCTAAACTGTACCAACGCCTCCTTTAAAATATTTATGCCATTTTTGCCTCTCTTGAATAGTTGGCAGTATTGTGAACAGCAGCTATAATGGGGACTCTGTGATGACATGTGACAAAGTCATTTAGTCACTTGTCGTGATGGGCAATCTTGGGTGCTTCTTGCACGTTCTTACATGATAAGCTGCAGAAAAAACATAAATTTGGTTCATCGAATTCAGCTGTACACAAATCGGTTGCCAACCTTACCTTAATCAATCGTGTTATAGAAGTGTATATTATAGTGATTCTGTCATATGTAAATATATATGCAGCGACTTGAAGGGGACTTATTGTATTATAATCATATATACATATACACGTTTACTTGCTTTAATGTTTAAAAAACTAATTTTTAGAGTAATCCCAGTCTGCTCTGATTGGCTTGTGAGAAAGATATTTCTTATGTTTGCAAAGGGAGTTCTCAGCCGTGGGTCGAGATACTGGAAATGGGGGGGCGGTATATTCTGATGAGCTTGCATGTGATGTAGCTAGTGGAGCCAAATCTGAATGGCTTGTTGAACCACACGCATTCTAATCCAGGCGGCCACCAAAAAACTACCTGACTTGTCTACTTTTACAGTTATTGAGTTGGTAGGCACTTCAGATACACAAATATGTGAACAAACACTGAAAATGAAGATGGAAACTTAAAATGTGTCTTGAATTTGACACATTTTAAATGATCAAATTATCCCATCCTAACTGACAAATCATCACTTTAGGTAACGACGGTTTTCAGAGTAGTATTCAAGTATTATAGTCCCCATACTCTCTGACCACAAGCAAAGACGTGTAAAAGGCTTCAAAGCTGGGTCAGTAATTAGTTAACACTGAGTGTCTGTTTTTGATGTAGAGAGTAAAATGCAAAGTAGCTACCAAATGCAGCGTGTTCTCCATAGTGTCAGTCCGTTCCATTAGGGACATGAGCAGAATGGGAATGTCTGAAGTGTCTAACTTCACACATTAAAGGGATAAAAAGGTTTATCCAGTGTGAATAATAGTCCCCTGTGTTGCATTTGATTGATGGGTTCTATCTGGTGAGTAATCCACTCTGAAAAGAATGTCGTTTCAACAATGTTCATTTAAGTGTGCAGCACATTAAAGCTCTTAAGGGGGCTGCACGTTTATTGCACAATTGTAAACCAACCTACACTGTATTGTCACATACATACATACATACATACATACATACATACATACATACATACATACATACATACATACATACATGTACATAGTCCAGCAGTAGTCATGCTGTGCAATACCCTTTTGGTACAACTCATTTGCATTACACATTAAAGTGTATACATGTATTGTAAAGCTAAAATATGCCACTTTCCACATAGGTTTCCCGATGCAGTTTTGTTTGAGTTCACGACGTTAACGAAGTGTTTACTGCAACTGTAGTGGAGCAGTATAGTTTGACGTGCTGGTCTACCCAGTGCATTAGAAAGAGACGCAAAGGGGTCTGACCAGGTGTCAGTATAGGACAGTTGGGATGAGAACATGTTTGGATACCAGATTTATGTCTTGAAGGCTTTATTCTGGGCCCCTGTTTCAGCCATTCAAGGGCAACAAAGGGTTCTTTGATGCACAGACTAGGTGAGGGTCTCCTGCTATTTTGGGTTCATGTGTGTGCAGCCAACCTATCTTCATATAACAGTTTGTATGATATTTTACGAAAAAGTTACAGCTTATTTTGTGAGGCTGGAAGATTGGACCCATCTAACAACCCCCACCAGCCCGCTTTGTGTGTGTGCTTTAGCAAACGTTATACTTCCTCATTCTTGATTACGTGGATAAAATACAAAATCGTTTCATGGGATATCTATGAACCACGGCGCAATCTTTTTTTTTTTTTTTTAGCTTTTGCTGCAACTGCTGGGTGAGACCATCCTGGTGCAGCAGCACGAAGAGCAAAAGCGATGGTTGATGTGGACTAATAACAAAAGTGTGGTGATTTAATAAATGCATTCTCACTGGTCCCATAGCTCTGAAACAACTGTACCAATCACAGGGAAGCATGACATCCCCCAAGCTATCAAACTCCACTCCACTTCCACTATTCTATATCTCCAGTCAGGCTCAACAGCTCTCCTTCCCTCATAGGCAACGGGACAGCACGTCCTTTTCTCTAGGCTGAGTGTGGATTAGTTTTGTTAAAGTGAATGTAATGTAATCATGCCCCTAAGGCACAATTTTCTACCAACAACTCAATCTGATCTGATCAAAGACACATTTCAAACAGTTCCAATGAGGCAGATAAGAGTTGTTGAGTGTTAAAACTCTTAATGAATAAAACGTAGAGTAAAAAGGTTTTTTTTTATTATTTCATTTTGATTGTTACTTGATGAACCTTTGATGATACCGTCATGTTATAGAATCGTGAACGAATGAAACCAAATTTAAGTTTAGGCTTTAAGTGCTTCAAATAATCGGAAATGAGTGTCAGTATCTTGAAACATGTTGAGACTAAGCAGATCCATGTACTATGATCAAGAGAACACTTTTAATCTCAGACAGTTCAACTCCAGTTAACCACGTATGGAATGTGTTGGTGTGTGAGCACGCCCTTGTGTTTGCATTGACTATATTCTGTTATGTCCATTGAAAGAGGCGTACTCGGTGCACCTGTATTTTCTCAACTTCATTACTGTGGTGCATCTAACAATATTGACTAGGCCCTGCAAATATTATGACTGACACTCCTCACAAAAAGATAAAATCCACAAACCAAAGTTGATTTAATTTCTCAAAGGACTAAGCCTAGCCTGTTGATCCAGGCACTTTCCGCAGCTTCGTCTCGTCCTACAACTGTTCTGTTGATCTTATCTTTTTGTTTGTTTGTCTATGTCAGAGGCGATTACATGAAGCACTACGGCGATCTAAAATCGGAAGCTCAAGATAAATATACCTGTTCATTGTGCATTATACTCTGGGAAAGGTTTTATCAAACAGTCCATGATATGAATAATCTGTTTGATAAACTGCATGAAAGTCTGTTTTCTTTCCCTTAAAAAAGAAAAAAAGAAAGTTCCTTCCACACTTGACATTCTTTGAAAGTCACATTTTCTAACTTGATCTCCAGCTCCAGTCATCGAAACTGTAATTTCAGTTTTGGCTTTTTAAGAAATGAGAAATAATTAGAAAATTGATGAATGAAAGAATGAGTGACTGAATGCATAAATGCATGAATGAATAAATGAATCAGTCCTACGCCTCGTGCGGAGTAGCAGCATTTCCTACATGTGATACAAATGTAAATCCACCATTAGCATGGAAATGACATTTGATTACTCCATGGTGACGTATTACATCTCCAATTCCTTGAGTAAATATTCATGAATGCATTGGTTCTTATTTTGGCCGTAGAAAATATCAGATTTACGTTCACATAAATTGAACTCTCACGGTGCAGCAAATCTTTTCAAGCTGGAAATGATGACTGACATCCTGGTGATCCTGACCTCCCTCTGTGCAACAAAGAAACCCTGTTTTCAACTTCCCACTTCTAGACGTTTGATTACTATTCAATGTATTTCCAAAAAGTGCATAATCTTTTGGCATCTCTCACTATACTGATGAATTGTTCCCTGCCTATATTTCTCATTTGTTTCTATTTGGACAATTAAAATCTTTGAACATGTCAGTTCAGAGAATTTCTCACAACATTTCATGGCAGCTAATTCAGTCACATGAATGCAGCCAAACATCCCATTTTCTACTTGAGCTATTTCACACTCAGCAGATTGGGGAATGTTCTCTATTAAATATGATGTTTTTGCTTCAAGACAGGGTTGGTTTCAAGGATGCCTTTTAATTGCTAAACTGGTTAGAAATTCCATTGACATTTCAAGGGTGATGACAGTCGTTGGGATTGTCCGGCATTGTGACACTAAAAGATCAGGCGGAGAAATGTGTGAAGCACTTACGACAGTGACGATGACAAAATAAAAGCCTTATTAAGAGTCGGTGCACGCCAGGTTCTGTGCCTGCATGTTCTATCCACAATAATAGTAAAGTTCTTTGTAATATTCCATTTAGCTTTATACTATGTAGTAAATCCAAAGTAGAAATGGGGACAAAACGGGATGAACTATAAAGTCATGGTCTGGGGTTTGATTTATGGGCTGTGGCCCTTGTTAAAGGCAGGTTAAGCAATTGTTCCATGCTGCACTACACCTGCCGCTTCAGATTCTTCGTATAATGATGCAGTTCCCTATATTTCCAGGCAGGGGAAGAACTCTGCAATGTTTCTCTCGATATGAGAAGACACAGAGACGGAAAAAGACTAGGACCGACCTCATGCCTGGTGCACACTGTATTCAAGGGTCATGAATTTGCAATTTCATGCCGTCATATTAAGAGCACATGCATTTCAGCACCCCGTTGTGTGAGGTTTTGATTACAGCTTTCTTTGAGGACATCACCCGTTTCCCATACAGCACGCTATAATTAGAATGACCGGATTGCTCGGATCCACCCCGGAAATTGCTCTGATTCAGCCTGGAGTTTGGTCTGCTCAAGGTTGTTTCAATTTATATGTGAATGTATTTAGTGTGAATGTGTGCACGCTTTTGCAGAAAACACTTGTCTGCATGCGTTTTTTAAAGTTTTTATAAAAACCTTTTTGCTCCACCATACTCCCATATGGCCATCCCTCACACCATTGGATATGTCGACAGTCAGAGGGTGTGCGCCCCAAAATTTGTGATTGTCATCACAATAGTCTTGCCAATTGTCATCGGCCCATAGTTTGATTGGAGGTCTTTAAGAAGGCCAATCAGAAGAGCCAATGAGATGACGCATTGATTCTGAATTGAAACGTTTTCACCTGCCGCGTAGGCCTTAAGGATATATCATATATGATATAAATTAGCATCATATTCTGATAAGTGATTAAAAACAATGCATCCCATGCTTGCGAACCCTTTTTGGTTTTCCTGCCCCGGGAAATGCCAGTCATAATATCTGACGAAAATAATTCCTTCTAAGCACAATATGAATTAAATAGGCTCAAATCCAATTTTCACAAACTTTTCTTTAAATTAATCTTAATTTCTTATGAAATGTTGTTTTTGAAAGGTTAGAAGCCAACAAATATGGATTGAAGCTGAATATCTTGTTAGATTAAAAACATTTGAAAATGTATGTTCAATACATTTTGACTTTTGAACTTTACAACACACTGGAGTTATTGAAAATGTTTAAATCACATGGTTCGGAAACAATCCCACGAAGCTAACAATGGAGACTATATCTCCAAATAGTATAGCCTAATATTCACTACAGAACCTGCTTGTAGGTCTAACCGGTATCAACAATGAGCCATGTGTATGCCAAGGCTACATGATGATGTCATTCTTTATATGGCCTAACAGGCTTCAGTTGAGTCAGTTGTCTTTAAGGAACTGGATCGATTCATATTTTTTAAACTTAATTTCTCCAAGTTTGACCAAATTGCAATTACCCAAATGTCCAGCAGCGGATGTTCAATGAAAGACTGATGAACTACATTGTCATTGAACAACAAGGCCCTCCAAAAAAACAACCTTCTCATAAAACAATGTGATGTGGTACAGATAGCATGCTTTTTTTAAGGACACTTTGTGTGATCATGTCTACACAATTTTTGTTTTTCTGCATTTCATTTCCAAATATCACATGAAAAGCAAAAAAAAAGGTGCAGTGATAACATGCAAAATTATGTAATAAATAAAGTTATTTCACACCATTTGGTGATACTTAGCTGCACAAAAGTATCACCTTCATTTTCATTTCATTTCCACACATAATGGAACATGACTATTTCATCCATTCACAGGAATAACCAAATTCACAGTCATGACCTTGGAAGAACACCATCTTCATTATTCTGTGGATCAAAAAAGAATGTGTTCAAAAGTTTTTCATTAAATCTCTCCGAGGTCAGCATCACAAACTCAATTTTTGCTGAATTCCAGTAGAGATAACATCCGGTAAATAGATTTTGCCATTTTTGCTGTCTCAAAACTACAGTGGAAAGAAGCAAGTGGCAGCAATGTTGAATGGTCTGTGCTGTATGCTTCTTTAATCAATCTCAGGTGAGGAAATGTTTCTCTTTTCTGATGAACTAATTCATATTTTGAACTGGAGCTTTTAAATGAGCTGATTCACAAGTAAAGGAACCAAAAAAGAAACAGAAATTGTTGGATTTAATAAATGCTCAGATTACTGCTCATTTTGGGGATTTTTGTTAAAGCCAAACTGTATCTTACGGAGTCAGAAGTGACATGTACCAATCAATGTAAAAGACAGCCTTCCATAGTACCACGACTGGCACTGTGATGTCTCACTGGGGAAACTTAATTCACCATTTTCTCGACAGATGTGCAAAGCCTATGTGAGTGAAATATGCAGGGATTTGTTTGTATAGAGATGATTTATTTGCAATTAAACTCAGTGCTGAGGAAGCACAACATTTCCCAAAGTTACTTAAGTGCAAAACTGATGCACAAGCATTTATATCTCTTCATTCAAGAAAACAATATTACACTATAATGATAATTGAAACCGTCAAATTAAGTGTTTTCAGAAGAGCTCATTTACAATGATCGACAGACCGACCCATCAAACCATTGCCAGCGGCGGCTCCAGTGTAATATGCATGATCAACTGCTGTATTGAGTGCTGAGTAATTTGGGATTTTACATTGCCACTCTAATATGGCATTTACTGAAACTTCTATATAAAAACACCCCAAACAATGATGGATTCATGAACTGTTTACTCCAAGAGCAAATTTCTTGTTGTAAAGAGACTGAAGCTGATTCACGAGAGCCCCAAATGGTTGAGATTATTGCCTCGCAAGTTTTTTTTCAGGCGTACAGTATCCATTCATATTGACGTCGCGTGTACAAATACAGTCTGGCCATTCATAAGATAGCTCTTGAAAGAGCCTATGAAATTCAAGGGCAAAAAAACGAATTCACGGAGAGCATCTTGTCTTTTCCGAGTTTTTATTGCAAAAAATAAGGTTCACATTTCTTCGATATTTCTTGCCCAGATAAAATAGTTTTGTCTGTAGAGTCATAACCTCATGTCCAGAGTGCATCTTTCTGCCTCTGTCTGCAAACATTGATTGGGAAGCCGAATGCAGGATTCTACGGGAGGCACGAGGAGACAAACTCCGAGGCAGAAAGGCTTAATATATGAAAGTAAACATAATTTATACCTTGCATTAAAATGAGTTGTGGGTTGTTGGATTTGCAGTTTGACATTTTTGACCATTGTGTTTCTACGGTAGCCCTGAATGGACAAACCAAACACTGGCTTCAGATTGGGCCATTCCTATGTGTTGGCACACGGGAGAATTTTCACTTTGTTTCAATCTGCAACCTCACCTTTTTAGATGTCACTAAATTCTACACACTGGCACTTTAAAAATTGGTAAAGTTGTTTAGCTATATGCCAGAAATTTCTGGCTAGACAATTGTATGTTGGGTACATTTGGATAATTCTAGATTACTGTCAAAGCCAGTGAGGATATTTGTCTGTTTACACTGCGGCATCACAGCTCTCCTCATTCATAGAAGCCATGGAGACTTGTGTTGGCTAAGATGGCCTATGTAACGTGTATAAGAGACGAGACAATAATACACACGCATTTCTATGGCTTTTTAGATTTGAACCCAGAATGAGCTATGCAATGTCAGTTTTCTATCCAGTGTTGATTTGAAATTGAAGCTAACTCTTTACTGAAACAGGGGTAAGAAGAGACATTTCTTTACGGACCCCTTTGAGAAGGAAAAAGCATCATTTTAACTGACACATCTGGCTGTGTTTGTCTTCTATCAGCAGAGCAGACAATCTCTTGTGTCCTGACAGAAACAGTCCAGCTATAACTGTAAGTCAGGTTGTGAGCCTATTTCTCTTCCACAGTCATTCACAATAGGATGGAATACGTGAGAATATGCTCTCGGGCAAAGTCACAGCAGCAAGAGGCATCTGAGAGAACCTTCATTATATGGAACAAGGAATCATTTATGGAGCACTGTTACTCTGTTCAGGGGCAATCTGACAAACATATTGACTTTGGCGCTCATGAGGTTGCAGATATCTCTGCACCTACTTTTCCATTATGGCATAATTTGATTAAGGTGGTGCATGAGCTCTGTAGCAAACTTCCCCTCTGGCACCTCATAACATGTGGAATATCGTGCATTTCAAGAGGGATATTTTTTTCGCATGTTCAGAAACAAATGTGCATCGCCCACTCTCCTGGAAATGTGTGATGATACATTTGCTTTGTATGTATCAGCATTTTGCCACTGTTCACGCGATGCGATTATGAGAGAATCCTTGAACATGCATCATTTGGTGTCGTCTCTGTCAGTGAGAGAGCTGCCGCCTGGTTTGTCTTGATTGGTTTGAAAGACTGCTTTTCCACCAGCCCGCATCAAGATTTTATACGGTTTTTGACTCAAATCTGCTTTTGGCTAATGGCCACTTCAACAATTTACTCTGTAACAGATTGAATTATCTAAAATCAGAACACAGATTGAGGCTACGCCAAGATCTTAAATCTCCACTAATACCTAAGCCAAAACCCGGCACACATTCCATCATTCTTTAAGTCCATCGTGGCAACAATGTTCAGAGTATCCAGCATATCTCACTTGAAATAATACAGAACCATAAAGCTCCTTGCCAGTGAGCCCCAAGTATACCTCACACATTGACAAATGGCATCAATATGTTCAGCATCAATCAATGATCACAGAGGTCAGTCTCTAAGTAGCATGTAGACATTCAGAAACATTTTAAGGAAAACTACAAAGCTCACTGGTCTTTTGCCCGAAGATGCAGAACAGCATGTCCTTTTTATTTCTTTTTGCAAGCAGACTTGACAATTTGTAAGACATTGCTCTCAGACTTCTCCAAAATGTCTATAAATCAATTACAGCTCATCCAGAAGGCTGTTGCAAAGGTTTTAACTGGAACAAAGAAAAGAGCTCATATCACTCTTGCTCTAAATCCTGTTCCAAAGTCTTTGCACTTGCTTCTTGTTGAAACTCCAATTAGTCGTTGCATGGATTTTTAAGATCCTGGTACTTTTGTCTAGTAATCCATGCATGTACGTGCCCCTGACTATATCAGCGATATGCTGCCAAGATAGAGTGATAAAGTCCTCAGATTCTGTGTCTCTTCTAGTGAAGCATAAATCTCCAGCTGGAGACCGAAATCTGAAATAGTTTCCATCTGGATCCAAGGAGAGATCTGCTTTAAAATCAATACTTATTTTAATATTTAATCATTTTTTAAAGTTTAGAACAAGTATATAGTAGAACAATCATATTGCACAATAATAATGCTTAAAATAATCCACATCAAGTCAGTATTGTACCACGAGGACCCTGCTGATCCAGCTCTCTTTTTCTTTAAGGGGGGAATTTATTTCTTTTGGGCAATGAAAATTTTTTTTAAGAACAGCCATATTACTCTTTTCAGTGGTTGGCTGATTTTGGAACAAGATTTTAGGTCTTTATGCTCCCACACAAGCAACACCTGTCCATAACAGTCCATGCCAGTGCCACATGTCGTGCCACCAGGGCTTGAAATTAACATTCGCCAACCCGCCAAATACGGGCTAAAATTGGCAGGCGCTGTGTCAATTCCACCGGCCACTTTTGGCAGGTGAGCTTTTTTGATCTCGGTTCTGTATTCACGGAGGCTGTGACTGCTGGGTCCTCGTACTTGCTCTCATTTAGAAGAGAATATAGAATATATCACAAAATATATATTTTTTCTAATTGACTATTGATTTGCCCCGACTGCAATCCTACTACCTGGTGTGCTGCGATAGTGCACGTGAGGTCTAGTGAGTTAAGGCAGCCGTCAATTAAGTTCTCCACAGCAGCATAGTAAATATGAGGAAAAAACGATGGGTTGATCACATTTCCATAACCATCCTCTTTCTAGAAAAGCTGCTGCGAGGAAGCTGCTCATGTGATACAGACAACTAGACACACTCGCCACATCATATCACAAATTCAAATGTACTTGCACACTTGTCTGTGTGTGACATGTAAGAGGGCATATATGAGAGATTATATAGTCCTGGTGTCAAGGTGAAAGTAGAATAATGAAACCGTGTGGTATGAACATGTTTCATTCATTCTGCCTCGGGATTTGGAAGTGGCGTTTTAGTCAATCGACTTACAAAAATGTCACACGTGAGAAAATGTTCCATGTATAAAACCCTCGAGTGAATGGCTACCTGAAAAAGTCAAAATGTTTGTGAGAGAGATCCCGATGGTGCAATTACTGTTAGCAAAATAATAAGAGGTAGAAGAAGGCTGAGAGAGAGAAAGTAGTTATCTAGAGAGTGCCAATTAGTGGCCAATTGCTAAAATAAACCACAATCAATCATCAAGCTGGCATTTGGCTGTTCAAAAGCTGTCACATATCACAAGCTTTCACTTTTATTCCTATATTCCTCAACATGAGGTCTGTTTTCTGCCCTTTAAAACACCTGAGTATTTACTGTATAATTCCTCAACGCAATTAAATCTTTGTTGAAAATGCTTTTGTAAATGAGCAATTAAGCGAACGACAACTTTCTGTCCTGAATGAAAGACGGTGTGTTTGAGACTTGGTCTATTTGGGACACACTTGCCGATGTACCTATGTAGGTTACAGGTGGTAATACATCATTAACAGGTAGGAATTTGCTTTACTACACTTCTCCTGAGATTGTAAATATAAAAAAGAAAGTGTTGTATTCCTTAAATGACATCAGTGCAAATCTCTAAACCCCAGCAGTCCCATCTCAGATGAGACATTTACACAATTAATCCATGCTACCTTACCTCCACTTCATTTGATAGATTTCGTCAGGACAGAATAGGGTCCCGATGAATTTCCCATTTCAATTTTCCCTTCAGCTTCCCCTCCTCTGATTTCTATTTGAGTTTAAAAAATGGGCACACTGAGAAGAAATCCATTTGATCCATGTCCACAGGCTGCTTTCAGGGACTCCTAAACCCGTATTTCTTCTTTCCCCATAAATTTATCGGCTGTCTCACAGTCTTTTGTGCGGCCGCAAAGATGAGTGTCAAATCTCAAAGAGCTAAGACCACAGTGAAAGGTACTCAGCACCACTTTTGGAAATATATGCAACTTCCAACCCTTCAAGAGTGACGCTGGAAAGATCGAGTCAACTCAATGACATTCACAAACCTCATCTGTGACGACGAAAAAAAATCAAATCTGTACTTTTGAATATTAATCAACAATGAACTCATGAAACAATAATAAATACATCATCAAATCAATGATAAAATATTGTTTGAATAAATATTCCAACATTTTTTGGAATCAGACATAAATTGGGCCGCAGTGGATCATTCTGTCTGGACGTGTCTTGGGAACTGGAGGGCTGCCGGTTCCACCAAGAATGGAGAGTGGACCACAGACTGTAAAATGTGGATGTAGTCACCATGATGTCACCCATTGCTTTGTGGACTATGGTTTTCAAGGCCTCGTGTTTAGCATTTTGGCCGTCGCCATCTTGGTTTTTTATTTTAGGTGACCAAAATGTTACAATTAACTTTCATGAACTGAAAACATACTGTGAAAGGGTTAAAGTTCTAAGACGATGACGCAGACAACTCTGGACTATGTCGCGTTAGCGACCTGTCAATCAAAAGGTAGCCCCGCCCTAAAACATACACTGCTTTATTGTCTATTTTACTATAAATGGGACCTGAATTTCCAATTGAACATCACCAGCATTGGCTTCACTTGGTGCCAGTTCACCTCCTGTTTACTGCCGAGGTGCCATTGAGCAAGGCGCCAAACCCTAAATGCTGGCTGGGTGCACAGGTACCTACATCACTCTCAAACCTCTCCAACTGCATGTCTATGGGTCCTGTGTGTGAATGTTCATATTTCATGTAAATGTTTGTCTGCAAAAATGTAACTTCCCCCAGGGATTAATACGTAGTTCTTCTTCTTCTTCTTAAATTCTAAGGCAGTCCAATAAATGAGGACAAATTCTGACTTTTACAAAAACAGGTAGCACACAAAATCAACAACGGTCTTCCAAGGCTTCCAACAATGTTGTGTACTGAATTAATCAGAAATGCAGCCTCTTTGAGAAGAAAATGTCATCATTATCTTTTCTTGTCAATATGTTGTTGTGAAAGTCTGAAAGAAATAAAAAACTGCTTTGTGTTCTTTTTTTTGGGGGGGGGGGGGGGCGGATATTATCAGAGATCCTTTTTGGTGAGCCATGCATCAAAACAGTTTTAACGGAGTCAACATAATGAGATATGTTGACAGAGAGCACCCAGGGGATAGACTGTGGGCGCAAATACTGTAAGAAAATTCATCACAAAATAAATGTTATGGGAGGATAGCCAATGGGCCATAAATGACAGACAGGTGAGCTCACATGTATTTCCCTGTAGTGACAAAAAGATCTTACCATCACATTGGGCCGAGCTAAAAATAAATCAAATCATATACTTACTCCACAGGGCTGGAATGATATTACAAACTAGGGAGCAATTCTGGCTCTTTTCATTCTGTCTGGCTCTTTTCAGTTGACCTTTTTCAAGTTACAGATGCCCTTGGGTTAGTCTTTCGAGCAATGAATTGAATGTGAGATACAACACATAACCTCCTTAAGTGAAAGAATTGATTCATTTAAAGAGAAAATATATAACACTGTCTAAGTTTTGACAAACTTGCTCACAAAAACCTATGAAGCGAGAAACTATTTTTAGCGGGATCACTTCGTAGGAAAGAAGACTTATCAAGCAAGGTGATATTGAGGTAAAAGGTAGAGAGACAAAGAGGTGTTCTCATCCTTTGGTACAATCAGCTGCGTGTCTCTGGGGAGGCAAAGCTGTTTCTCCTCTGTCGCCTCCTCAGTCAACCACGCTCAAAAGGAGGGACCTTGGTGGGGAGCAGAGCGCAGCATGTGATGAAGACATCCTTAGCGAGGGGGGAGTGAAGGGAATGAGGTAGACTGTGCCACAAGGAAAGAGGCCCACACTTCACAGCATACAGAGAACTACAAGGGGACGTCAGGGGAGGCGCTGTGTTCAATATCAGCAGTGCACGTCTCAGGATGAAGGAAGGAAAGCTAGGAAGGGAAAACAAGAAAGGGCTGCATGGTGAAAGACATCACAAGGTTATTCTAAAGTGATGGTTTAAAGACTCTTGGAGCTATTTGAAGATGTAGACGTCTTGTGTTTTAGTGTGGTGCTTTGAAAAAAAATTGCTGATTTGCTGAAAGTTTCTTCTTGTCAAAAAGAGTGTCCCCGTGTCAATTCAACAACTTTGCGCTTATGCCCACAACAACCTTGACCTGACCATTATTTGAGATGACTCTGTGACCTCAACTGATATATTATCCCCCTTTTTAGGCATTCGAAAAATGCTGCACCGCACAGAAGGATCTCTGCTTGACGGACTCCACTGTTGCAGCTGTGCAATGACTGGGATTATGCATCTGGGGATGGGCATTCCTAAATGATTCATGCGTGACAGGCAGGAGATGCTGCATTTTACGGGGTATAATAAGCATCCCTCTATGTCACGGAGAGCAAAATGGTACTGGATAGCACTGGATAGCCAAGCGAGTCAAACTATGATGCTCCACTAATGACACAGTAAATATGTGGTTAACGTTGTGTATTCAAACAAAAACACTTACTTAGGAATAGGGCTGCAACAACAAATCGATACTGTGTCGCGTGACTATTACGCCACTCAATAAGTCGGAGATGTTTGCCTCTCGGCGCCCCCTCGATGCTCTTAACTGAGTGTCCCGGGAATGATGGAATAGGACTCCCGATCTATTTTGTGGGTTTTTCTCTGAACTGGGGCCATGATTAAGAGGGACGGCCGGGGGCATTCGTATTGTGCCGCTAGAGGTGAAATTCTTGGACCGGCGCAAGACGGACGAAAGCGAAAGCATTTGCCAAGAATGTTTTCATTAATCAAGAACGAAAGTCGGAGGTTCGAAGACGATCAGATACCGTCGTAGTTCCGATCATAAACGATGCCAACTAGCGATCCGGCGGCGTTATTCCCATGACCCGCCGGGCAGGAGTGGAGCCTGCGGCTTAATTTGACTCAACACGGGAAACCTCACCCGGCCCGGACACGGAAAGGATTGACAGATTGATGCTCTTTCTGGATTCTGTCGGTGGTGGTGCATGGCCGTTCTTAGTCGGTGGAGCTATTTGTCTGGTTAATTCCGATAACGAACGAGACTCCGGCATGCTAACTAGTTACGCGGCCCCGTGCGGTCGGCGTCCAGTTTCTTAGAGGGACAAGTGGCGTTCAGCCGCACGAGATTGAGCAACAACAGGTCTGTGATGCCCTTAGATGTCCGGGGCTGCACGCGCGCCACACTGAGTGGATCAGCGCGTGTCTACCCTTCACCGAGAGGCGTGGGTAACCCGCTGAACCCCACTCGTGATATTAGTCCATTTTTTTTTTTTTATTATTACTTTAACAGCTCAGGGATGTTCAAGGAGCAACCTGTTTGTGCACTTTCTGAAGATTTCAGTTCTGTCAGTTCTGTTTTTGAATAAAGGGTTGGAAATTAATGCTTTTTTGTTTTTAGTTTTTTTTATCCAATTCATCGAAAAAATAATTGACAGATTAATCGATTATTAAAATAATCGTTAGTTGCAGCCCTACTTAGGAAGCAAATCAACTTAGTTAGGTTTCAGAAAATTATCAGCAGCAATCAAATTCCTGTTAAGAAATGTAACAATGTAAAGCTTACTAGGAATGACACAAGCATTTCTAAGTCATCGAGCATGCAATAACAACATCATTCTTGCTTTTTGCGTGTCATTTTACATCATGTAGTCTGTACTGACTGCAATATAAACGCAAATGCAGGCATATGCTATGCTCAGAGCAAGTGACATCGTAAAAAAGTGAGAAAGACTTCCTATGACAGGTGGGAGAGGAGGCGGATGAGTCGATCAAACACAGGACTTTCTACCAGGAGAACGATGTTTGAGACCGGTGGTCGTGTCCCAAAGTGTTGAATCACTTATAGAAGTTACGTTAGTCATGTAAACTGAACTGTGGCCGTTTCACAGTAACAATGTGGGGTAAAATGACACGCAAAAAGCCTCAAATGCATTATCAGGAAAGGCAGAATGTCCTTGAAATGTATTGTGATTTGTATTTATACACCTTCCAATGAGGTTAAGTTGGCATATCTCAGCTGAACTGTATAAATATTTCACTGGCTAGTTTCACAAGTGTCTTTTCATTCTCTGCAAAATGAAAAAATAAAAAAAAGATATCACCGAAAGGCTCATATTTTAATACATCTTGATTCATTCCATAAACAGTCTAACTCCCATCAAGGGGACATATCACTCTACAAAGCCCAGGAATTGTATTTAAAAAGTTCCAACAGCCAAAATCACAATTTTAAAGCATTCCTAGATGAAAAGCCAAGTTGGTCATCATAGTCAATAATGATGGTTGCGTGGCAGCGTACTTGCCAACTTCCACACACCATAGCCAAAATGATGTCAAAAGATTACTCATCCCCAGCTCACTTTCAAAGTGTGGAAACGTCCTTAAAATGTAGTATCCTGCGAAATGGGCATCAATCGACAAAGTTGCTTTTTTTCAGTCAAAAGTGTCTCTAAACCACCATTCTGTTTAGTGATTTATTTTGCTTTTCCATGAATTCTATTTGTAAAATTCTATTTGATGGAATGGATTCCTGAGATGGCACATGCTGTTATAGCTGCATGGACAGAAATGTATTAGCAAACATGAATTTGTTTGGCACTATGTGTTATTTAGTTAATAGTTGAGACAGCTACAATCATTTTACAACATCATTTTTCAACCAGCGGTTATGGCATCAATGCCAGCTAGGCAGATATTAAGCTCTGCCTATCATGACAGACGGCCTGTCCTTTACAGCCGTCAGCAGGTGTCAGTTCCATCTGCAGTCTCTAACTGGAGTGATGTTGTGCGCTGTTAAGTCACAATAATGCAGGGCAGATCCGCTGGTTAAATTTTAGCATCAGACTGTTAGTATAATAACCACAGAGCCCCTCCGTGCTTCTGTGTATATCAAACGTGCTGTTTTGATTAACTATTCTTCACAGTTTCTTGCACATCAACAGTTTTCGAAACTGTCGGTGCGTCCTGACGGGGAGAACTCCTATAGTGCTCTAATAATAATCTTTCTGATCCCACCCTGTGCCAAAGTGCACCACAGGTGCGCCAAGGGAGCCTGACCACAAAACTACCAAAAGTCTGTTTGGCACGCTCCTGACACAACTTGGCAAGGCGCACTACTGCGATCTGGCCGCGCCGCTGGGTTCACGAGCCCATGGTGTCCTCTTGTGTGCACGGAGCAGCAGAAACCACTGACTTGTGGAGGTAAAGAGATAAAAATCAAACGCTCTGTGCAGAGATTGTACTGACAGCTGCTGATTCAGAGGACAGACTGGATGGACATCTGAAACATGAAGCATCGTGAATAACATGATGAATAAAACACCACGCAGGCTGTTGTAATCATCCAGTTGTTTTTTCATGTACTTCTTATTTTTCTACTTTTTCCTTTCAGTTTTTTAGTTTTGATTGCGTCAGCAGCAGCTGAACTAGTTGCAGGTTTAAATATCTTCGATCATACGTTATAGTTAGAAATAAGTTTTTCTTTGTGTGGCGTGAGAGCGCCTGTCAATCGTGAGTCTCATGATAAAAAACAGAAGAGTTGGCAGCTCTGAAAACGGCCGTTGTCTTACTCTTATTGTTAACGTTGGGCAGACTCTAATGCTATCTTCCTATTTGTGCTCCTTTTACACATTTAACATCTAATGGAAATTGCTGTTGTCGCAACACAGTTCCCTGCATAGACTGTATTCCCATGACTATTATGAAGGCAAATCACTGTCAAAATCCAAGAGAGCAAATGAGATCCACGCCCGCGCGCAAATCAAACAGTCGCACGCATATTTGACTTTGACGAGCGCTTTTACGTCACTTCGCGCGAGCAAAAGTTAATTAAAGTTAAGATAGGAGTTTTTTATATTGAAAAAAATACTTAAAGTATAGTTTATTATGACACTGTATCTATTTTCAATGCAAATTTAGCCTACAGTTAAAAAAACATGAGCCTAATGATAGTATGAAAACGTTTGCTCATGCTAGGTAACTGCAAACCTAGAGGGCTCCTAATGAAGCACAAGTAGTGTCATTACAGTAGTAAGGTTTTACATATTCTCGGATTCCCTAGCTGTGTAGTTTAAGAGGAAACAATAACAAAACTACGGTACCACCTACTTTGTTTTTGTCAGGGTGCATACAGTGAATCCAGGTGGTAGCTGATAAACAGTATTTCTGGGCAAAATATTGCATCCTGGAGCCTTTTAACGGAAGGATTATGAGCAGATGATATGATGCAACCATTAGATGCTTACGTTTTATTTACTGTGTGAAATCTGCGGGTATGAAAACAGGCTTATGAGGCTACAGCCTTGGCGCGAATTGGCTGCCCGAATGATGATTGTCTGGTGAATGTCAACTGAATAAGGTACTAAATGAGCTAGAGGGTAAAATTGGCTTGATTTTAATGCAGCCTCAAATGAGATGCAGTATGGCTGCTAATATGATTGCAAGTTTATGCCCCAACCCAGTTGAAGCTAATTGTTGAAAGATGGCAGCAAGAGATTTTACTGTTTGTCTGATTCTGCATCTAAATGAATGAAAGATCCAAAACGCCACGTTTGAGTAAAAGGAAAACAGACATTTTCTTCTGACAAAACTGACAGCATGGAAGGAAGAGACAAAAAATTCTGAAATTCTTTAGCATAGACTAATTGATGCACAGACAGCCAGTTCAATATTGGGTAGAGAAATCCTTGAGGAAGCCCATGGGTTGTTTATTTTTGCCTCAATTATCACCCCAGGGTTTAGCTCAAAGACAGACATTAAATAATTCATCTGCTCTTTGAATTCATTTCATTCTTTTTTTCCCCCTCAATGGGCTCCAATCCAACCAGTTGTATTAGTGCTGTATTCTGCTCCCAGTCAGCAACTGAATGGTGGTCGTTGGAAGGAGTGATAAGGAGCGGCAAGGGGTCACACAATAAAAAAAAATTCATTTCCAGATACAATTATCTCAGACCAAAGTCTATATTGTTCTCATGAACAAGATAGAACAAAAGATTATTCCATGTGGGCAACAGTTGATGCACTATATTGTCACAAAATGACACTGAGAAAGTTGTTTCTGCGAGAAACATTTTTGCACAAAATCAATGGAATCAGTTGTGATGCTGATAGCACGCTAGGATAAAGCTAAATCAGAGAGTAGTGGAGACTCACATCAAGGACCCTAGAACCTTCCCCCCGGGGCCCGAGTGGTGCTAAAAGTCGACATGGCAAACACTTCAGAATACAACTGACGGGTCTGACAAAATTGGCATCTTCTCTGAGAGCTGAGAATCAGGCCATTGTGTTTAAGTCACTCTGTGTCGAGTCTGGCCAAGACGTTCTCCTCAATTTCCAAACAAGTACAGGACACAGAGGGAACCGCCGTTCCCTAGCAATCCATCAAACCCCGCCACCCAAACAAGCCTCTGCACACACAACCACGCAAACTTCATGCATCCATACAGTCGCAGAAACTCTTCCTACTGCTACACCGAACTACTGTGTCTGCAGGCGTTGCTGTCTTTGGGCTTGGCTCGTACGCCATTAATCCCACCCATTTATAAACGAGCACCTAAATATACACAGCGCTTAATTAAAGTCGGGCATCCATTATTGAAGCGAATCCTAGTTTTATGGGATGAGAAGGTAATTAGTCCCTCTACACCTTAGCGCTCATCTCTGTTTCTTGGGGTTATAAATACCAGCCATGCCGCCTCATGAAGGGTACCCTTTGAATTACATCCTCACGCTTTACAAAAGGTTAAGAAAGGATTGCTTCAGTTGCGTGACATGATGTTTAAATGCAAGGGCTATTGAGATGCTCTTCATCCAGCGGACGAGTCGCAACCCAACGACCATATGATGGAGACAAAAACACAACAACCTTAGATGTCTCGGACACTATGCACAGATCAACTTGGAGCTGGCTTCCCAAGGTCAGGCTCCACTCAAAGGAGACAAATAACCTTTCCTTGTAATCTTTGGAATGTGGCATAGAAATCACTTTGGGTAATAACAAATAATGACCCTATCTCTACTATTGGGAAAGGAGGTAT
Organism: Pholis gunnellus; assembly: GCF_910591455.1. Classification (NCBI taxonomy): domain Eukaryota; kingdom Metazoa; phylum Chordata; class Actinopteri; order Perciformes; family Pholidae; genus Pholis; species Pholis gunnellus. Next base: position 6,135,104 of record NC_136529.1, on the reverse strand, counting down.
TGATTTCTTTCCCCCACTAAAGCCGGATATTATGACCTTAGCTTTACAGGGATGGATATGTCAGTCTTTGCAGAATGAAATATCTATTTTATGTGATTGGTGGTGATGGGTCAGAAGTCTATCCCTCAAGTGGTGAAAATCCCAATATACCAAATCAATTACACTGTAATAACACCACGTGTGTTATGCTAAACATGTGTCTTTCAAGTCCACTACTTCATACACATTGCAGTTAAATGAAAGTATATAGTTTGGTTGGAACCAAAGTTATTAAACTAAAACAAAAACCAGCTGTGAAAAATAGTTAGTAAACTGAAACTAAATAAAAACTATATAATTTAAGAAAACCCAAGACTGAACTGAAATGATACCACCAGGTTGAAGAAAAACAATTATTTCTGTTTCAGACTGATGCTATAACATATTACTTCCAAAGAACTGTAACTGCAAATTATAAGGTGATTGAACACGTCTCAGTGAATAAATAGTCTTATTAGTATTTTACTATAGAAACAAATGCTTTTCTTTTTATTCATTCAAGCAACACTTCTATCACCAATTGATTATGGGGATGTTTCATATAATGCATGCAATTTCATCTTCTGTTAAAATGTCAGATTCAGTGCACCATGCTGCATTACGATTTGTCTCTGATTCTGGTTTCCGCACACATCATTGCAGTGTGTATGAGGTAGCGTGTTTGTCTTCCTTTTACACAGAAAGGAACATTCATCTACGTTGTCTACTGACTCCAAAAACTCTCAATATCTGCAACCTCCGATCTTGAGAACAAATTATGTTGGTCATTCCTAGAACCCGTTTTTAGGACCATCATCTTGGTGTGAGCTACACAAAACTAGATTATTGCAGAAGCATTGAAGATTTTAAAAACAGGATTAAGGATCATTTAATAAGCACTGCATGTACTTGTCCTGGCACTGAATGACAATTCTTTGACTGGCACACTTTGCTGGTTTGTTTTAAATTGTGTCTTTTATGTGAATATGTTTTTATGTTCTTGACTTTTTGCTGTTTTGTTGTTAGGTCTGTTATCTGTGTTTCTATGTGGTGAAGGTTTTACACTGCCATCTTGAACAGGACCCCCTTGTAAAAGATATTAAATATCTCAATGGGATTATCCTGGATGAATAAAGGTTAAATAAATAATATAAATATACTAAAACTAAACCTTCAATTGTAAATTCAAAGCAAAATTCAAATTCAAACCTAGTTAAACATTCGAAACTATTATAACCTTGGTGGGAACACAATTCAGAAGCCATTATGTTATTATTGAGAAGCTTTTTCTGAAATACAATATTGTCTGATTATTAGAAAAGGTTTTTGGATATTCTTGTTTAGTTTCCTTCTTACTTAGGCGGGGATTGCAAGGTTACAGTTGAAGCTGTAAGAATATGTTTGTAATCCTCTTTTAATGCTTCAATATTGCTCTAAGCAGATTGCTTGTCTATGAAATGTTGCATGTAAAAATACAATTGTATGACCTGACCATGAAGTTGCATATCCTCCCTGTGTGTCCTTCTGGCAGATTTTATTAGGATTTCTTGGACACATGGGGATTGCAAAGAACTGAATGTTTTGCTGTTAAATGTCCGTCAGCTGAGCCCTCTTCATTGAAACTAACAGATGAAGGCGGTGGTCAAAAGGCCAAACTATTATATTGTCAATTCTGTGTATTATCAATATTTTTTTAATGTATCCTCTGCACACTTGAGACTGAATATTATTTGACAGTAAATTCAATAGCCTAATAAGGATTCTGTCCAGTAGCATATTTCAGCATTTTCTCACAATGAACTTTTCATCCATAACCTTTCAGTTGAGATGTTGATGTTGAACTCTGATAACAACAAAGTGCCTCATCATGAATTATCATACGGTAATGCATCAATCATTGTATTTACAGACACAGTGCACCGTGAAAGCTCATTCAGGTTAAGGGATAACATTTACATAATACAATGCCCTAGTTATGGGCACATCTTGGTGCTGCTTCTTATACATGTTTCTTATTATCAAGATAAAAGCTTGTTGGTGCATTGTCCAGGGATATAGTATATGGTGTACATTAATAAAAAAGAAAACAAACAAAGAAAACAGAATTCTAATAAGCTTGATCATAATAGGCCGTGGTTATTGTCTTTCCCATGCAACTTTTGTCATCCGATCATGCCAGGACACATTAACTGTCGAGTCTGTACGCTCAGAGTTCAGATCTGACTCACATTGGGATCTGATCCGCCATACTACATGCCCAGGTGAACTGGTTCGCATTGAGTTTGGATGTCAGTTGGGTGTGGACAGCATGTGGGCGCAGTCTTCCTTTGCAGCTATTCTTTAATAAAACATGATTACTGCAGGGAGGAAGAGTAAGCAGCAAAAGTAACTGGGGACTTCTTTGAGCACAAAGTATATCCGAACACTATTTGATCAGGCAGGTTGCATTGAATTGTCAAGTGTAGACACAGATATACAGATACTGCCGAGGTCCGAAGCTGCGCATCTGATCACAAAAGCCGCGTTGAAAAGACCAGTGTAACCACAGCAATAGAATGACGATGGCCCTCAGGCTTAATAAAGTCCACATATGCTCATGTAGTGCAAAAAGAAAAGCAAACTTTCCAAAGAGTGAAGGACAGTAGCCGAGGTACCAAGAGTTCAGGGTTTAGCCTTTTAAAACTGGATGATTGAATTTCTTGGCAGGGGATTCATTAAAATGATAATTCTTATTTATGAAGCCCTTTAAAAAATTAAAATACTCTCCGTGTGCTGCTTCCTATTAATTAACTTTTTTTTCCCTCTAATTTTCTTTCTTTCTCCTCTCTACTTTTTACTTTACTTCCCACTGAACTTGACACACTAATAGGTTATGAATAATTCTGTTTCAGTTTAGATGGCAATTAGCCACAACGCCCGAGGCCATTCTTCTTCCTCTCTTGTGGAGTGGTCCGACGATCCCACGACTACATCGTTCACTTCTTCCCACCCAACGCTGAAACAAGAAACTTAACTGAGTAAATCCCCTACCATTGATAAAGTCTGTCACTGACAACATCGTGGGGGAGCCCTCAAACTAAGGCATGAGAATGGTCATCACATAGAACAGAACAGATAGTGAAGGGCTTAGTGAAAAATAATGAATGTCGAAGTTGAAACCCCCCCCAAATATAAAATAAAGAGAAAGGTGAAAACCACAGGCAGTTCTCAAGAGGCCCAAAATGTGATAATGGAGTAATATTGTCAAACGGTGTCTCTCTCTGGTGTACCACTAGAACATTTCACCATTGCTAATTAGCCATAGGAGCACATGGAGAACAGCATGTCTCTGCTGCTGGAATTGATACATCAGAGGCAAGAGAAGCAGCTGTCGTTAGGGGGAATTAAATACAATAATTACAGCACAGACTGAGCAATAGGCTACAGGCGCACAACGTCCTCTCGTGATTGAATGAGATATCATGGTCACCGATAATGGTAATAGTTTTATCACAAAGGCAATAAGGTTTGAAGGAAAGCAAAGATTCATCAGTATTAAGTCCACGTGATTGACAGATGAACAGAAAGACACACCACAAGCAAAGTAACGTCTTTTGTCAAAAAATGTATATCCAGGAAATGTAGAGGACACTGTACACCTCCTCAAACGCTGAACACACTGTTACAGCAAATCAACATCATCTTTACATTAAATAGAATTTTCAATTGGATCGATTTCCTGACCCTGCTGACACACCCTGAGGATTTGGAGACAAGTCTATTTCTGCTCGGTTCATTGCTGAAGGAAGCAATAACCTTCTAATGGCAGACATTCTACATCCAGATAACCACTGAAATTGAATCAATCGTTCAATCGCCAAAGGCCTATTGGTCCGCAAAGATTTAGAATTTCTATTTCATGGGGACGATGACATCTAACATAATTCCAATGCAAAGCATGAAAGTGATGTGCTGCATAGTTTACAGCGATTGCTAATGTTTAACTCTAGTCTCTAGTTGGGTTACTACATGTACAGTGAAATTAAAATACAGCTTTCAGTATCAAACAACCACAATACACTACAAATATGAAAAGACATTGAAATACACATCCCACAATACACAGAAAATGACGACAGCAGGACAAAAGGAAGCCACAGTGGAGACAGCAAACAGATACTAATAATTAATACTGTATCAACCTCTGTGTAAAATATCTTTGGGAGTCATTGGGTGATTATTGCACTTGTTGTCTGTAGTGCCATTCTTTTCTTCTCTCAGCCAACATGCATCCGAGTGGCGTGTCTTTTTTCAAATGCTTTTACACAGAACGATGGACGTGCAGCAGAAAGAGCTGGTGGGCGTTCTGTTATTCATAGCAGGCGCGTGTAACACAGCTGATCGCCAGTAATTAAACGTTCCTTTTATCCTAACACAAGAATGCTAGAGTCTGTCCTACTTCAACAGCGCAAATGGGAGTGAAGAGTACATAGATGATGAGCGCGTGCAGATATATCCTTCGTAGGTTGGCTGGGCTCAGCCTTAGAGATAGGGTGAGGAACTCAGACATCCAAAGGAAGCTTTGAGTAGAGCCGCTGTTCCTTTGCGTCGAAAAGGGTCAACTGATGTGGTTCTGGACTCTGATCAGGATGCCTCCTGGACGCCTCTCTTTGGAGGTTTTCCTGCCACAGCCAACTGGCAAGAGGCCCAGGGTTACACCCAGAGCTCTGCTGGAGAGATTATATACCTCGTCTGGCCTGGGAACACCTCAGGGTACTCCAGGAGGAACTGGAAAGCGTTGCTGGGAAGAGGGTTGTCTGGAATACCCTCCCTAAACCTGCCGCCCCCGCGATATTTATTTGGAGTTGTGTTTCTTAACCACTTGGAGAATGTAAGTCGAATTTTCACTCTGGTTTAGCTCTGTATTTGATCTCTCCTAAAGGATATATCTGGATCTGTAGTTGCTAAATGCTCAACTATGTTGACCAGTTAGTCGTGTTGGGATCTGACCATGTGCTTCGCCAAGTGCTTTGAACAAAGGAATCTGGGCCCGCCTATTCGGCAGTTCAGCCTGATTTGAGTTAGATAAGCACCAAACCCCCCACCAGAAACAATTTCACACTTAACTGCGAATCTCTGAGGTAGTTTGGTGGAGCGCTGCTCATTGGACGAACCCAGGGATGATTACTTTGTGCATGTGTATTGTGATAATAGCTGGATATGTAGCCTGTGCTCGTACTCAACACTTTCACTCTGAATGTGGAATAGTACTTTGACTATTGACATTGTGAGTGAATACTAATTATGACACTTTACTGACATTAACAATTCTATTGAGGTCAATAATTTAGTTTTTATATATGCTGATAACTCAAACACAGTCGTTGACTCATCGGTCTGCTGGTTGGTGCCAGGCTTTTTCAATGAAAACCGCTGTCTGCTGTGGACGAATAACGACTTTATGAGCGCTATGGGAGTGAACCAGTTGAGGGCTGGACAGCTAAACAATGAGCTAAAACTCATTATAAATCTGAGTGAAGCTGCGATTCTCTTATACAAGTTAATGACTACGAGCAACCTCTTTCACGTTGTCACATTGTCATTTGATACATTTTCAAAAGTATTGATTCCATCCGTATTAAGTGAGGTAGTGAAGCTTCACTTGCTGATTTTTAATATGAGAATCAGATATATACTTCAATGATGCTTTCTGCATTGCTCAAAACTCTCTTTTCCTCACCAAAATTACTTGTTACATTTTGGAAAAACAGCATATCCAACTTCTAGTACACCAGTTTCAAAACATCACCCCTCTGGCAACTCACATAAAGCTAGAAACCTAACACCTTTTTTGAGTAATCAAGACAACCTTGTCTCCTGCTGCAGGCCTGCACAGGGATCCAGGTCTTCCATCTCTGTCCTACTTGTCCAAACCTATGACTTTGAAGGGTCCCTCTACATGCAAACCATGCCCCACCAGAAACACATCGAATTCAATACGCAGACGCCACTAAATGGACATTTCCTAAAGAGCAGTAATGGTACTCACACATAACAGTAAGAAAAACATTCCCTGAAGCCAGGACAACCTTCTCCCGCGTTGCCCGGTCGTAGATGCCCACATGGCATTCGTAAGGTCCGTTGTCTAAGATCCGTACCTCCGGGAGCCTGTAAAATACAAGAGTATATGAGTTGATAATAATCTTTGCATTTTAGTAATATTGACACACTGATGCAAAAACAAAGCATTTGAAGTGTATTGGTGAGCATTAACATTGATTGATATTATTTTGATGACTTATTCAACAAGCTTCTGTCGAGTTTTGAAGTATCACACACGCCGACAGTGAGACATTTAAAAAATCATTGTGAAAGTTAAAGACTTAATTGTCGCGTCTGTAACAACATTGTTGTGTTGGAAAAGCACTTTGTTTCTTGGTGTCTTTGTATATTGATTCTGCTTTGAACTTTTATAAGCTCCTAGTAAACAATCCTAACAATGAAAACAATGATGAATTAATCATGAACTAAGTTCATTAATATCAGGTTTATTAATTATATCTGTATTATTATTATTAGGAAATCATTGATATTTGCATTTAAAACTTCTAAAAAGGTCCAAAATGTAACAGTCATCTCTATCATTTATTACTAATAAATACATCATTTGATCGTCGTTAAAATTTGTTAAAGAAATAAAAAAATAAAATAAAATAATTACAGCATACGGTAAAAAGTTGTTCATTTAACATTTTGGGATAATCTAAAGCTTTTAAACTAAAGTCTCAGGAAAAAGATATTGATTAAAGAATAATGTTTAATAAAACATTTCTTGCCACAGCAGAGAAGTCGCACAAAAACAAAGGCTTATAATTCATAGATGCACTACTTAAAAGATGCAGACTGAATTCGAACAGAACACATCTTCGATTCCAAAGCTGCTCGTTCACCAGCTGAGCTATTTCTGAGCTGCATCAGCTCTCACAGACCAAATAATATGAAGCTCAGATGAGACCAGCTGGTTACATGTTGACCCCAATTATTATCATGAATATAAAGTCTTACTGATGCAGTATCATTGTACTGTCCAGCTTCAATATTTCGATCTGTATGCTTTCAATAAACAATACAAAAGTTGGAATAAGTTCTTCCTCTTGTTATTTTCTAGTGAGAATGTAATTGTGTAAATGTCATCAAATCTTAACTGGATGTCTTTCAATTCTCCTGGTCAGTTCATTATTATTACTGTTTCCTGTCAGTTCTACTATTCATTGGTTGAATTAGCTTTCAGTGCTATTGCTAAGTCTACCAGAACGCACACACCTGCTACAGAGAACTCAGACGAGTGGCTTGTTGTGCATTTCTGCTATGTTTTAAAACTAGTCTTCATCCTAATTCTAGTTAAAAAAAAGAAACTGTGACATGGAGGGTGTTCTTTGTCCGAATCACCAGGCCAATTGGCTACTTTTTTTTATAGATTTGTTAAGATGTCAGCAGATCTTTTAAGGTAAATGGCCACAATCATTTTGATTCAGATGAAGACTAAAAAAAGGGCTTGTTACAGGAATGTAACAAAATACATAAAATGTAAAAGACTAAAAACAAGTTATACATTAAATCCATAAAACCCTGTGAAATAGGAAGAACTTAGCCATAATCAGAGGATGCACAGCTATCCAGAAATTGCGCAATATAAGTTTCTGAACAACTTTTTCATGAAGGAATTACAACAAAAACCATGAACAGCGATCTCCTGGGGGTAAGTCCCGTGTCCCCTCCAGCCCAACCTCTTCGCTTTGCATTTGACTTTGATCAAAACACATTTCTATTCAATCTGGGAATTTGTTTGTCCGCCATGAGTAAAGCATCCTAATTTACTTTCCATTGGCATTGTTTCCATTGCGCGGACACAAAATTTGAACACATCACATAGTGGGCCGTTAAGAGGTCGTCGTCATTCCACGTATTTCTGTGAGATCAGGCTGCTTTTGAAAAAGGGAGCGCAATCTGTATTCAGCACTTGACTAATGTGTCACCAGTGATAATCAAAGTGAGACTACTAGTCACATTTAGCCCCTATGATTTATACCCACAAAACAGGAACAATTGTCCTTGGTGTTTCAGATGGGGACCTCTGTTGGAACAGCGGCAGGGCTTTAATGAGTTCAGCTGTGTGTGTGTGTGTGTGTGTGTGTGTGTGTGTGTGTGTAGGAGAGGAGATCACTCTTTTGGAGAGCAGTCAAATCTGTGCGCCAACAAACATCTTTCCACCATAGATGCTGCATCTCCTGGCTCAACAACTATCATCAATTACCCTTGAGCAAGGCTTTGAAACTTCAGATGGAAATGAGGATAACGTCGGAGTATTGGCTTGTTTCTAGTGTTGCGTGTGAACAGTTTTGAATCAATACATTTACTTTCCCCTTCCAACATACTTTTGTTTGGTTTGTTGTATCTTTGAACTCGGATTACTTAATAGTCTTGATGCGTTTGTGCTGGGAAGTTAGACCATAGAAACGTATGTAGAGAGTCCGTCAAACAGCTTTCGCCCAACTAATGATCAGTGTTCTGCAAGTTACTGCAAATGTGTAAATTAGTTACATCTGAAACCCCCCAAAAATGCCATTAGTTACTTGGGGAAGTACATTTACACTATCTGCTTCACTTTTCTTAGTAATGCACATTAGTTTAGCGCTGCAGTTGCACAGTGTGGGACAAGCCTGCACTGATTAACCTGATCAATAAATGAATAATTTAGAAGTCAAATGGAAACTAGAACAGGCATAAAAGCATGTCATGTAGTGGCGTTGACATACAGGTAGAAGATAAACAGCAGCGACATCATTCTGCAACACTTTTAGGTTGCCTTAATGATCTAGCGCCTCGACGAAAAATCAGGACATTCAACACACCTGTGAGCGTTCTCTCTCCCTCCCTCCCTCTCGGGCGGTGCGGTGCTGAAAAGCCAGAATTGCGGCTCAGCAAATGAGAGACGCCATGCTAGTGACTGACTGACATCATAATCCGTTAAAAATCCTATGAATAGGCTGCCTTTGTCTGCTACGATCAAGACAAAAGTATGAATCCATTTTACATTTCATTGTAAATTGGTATTGCGTTATTTCATTAAAAAAAATAGATGTGTGTTATGTGTTTTATTGGTTCTCTACAATTGTTTGAAATCTTACAATATTTGAAAAAATAAATACAAACCTGACTTTATTTGCTGCCCTGACTCACAAGAGATAATTGGGATCATCAATAAAGCCCATGTTTGCAATAGCCGTCAGCGCAAGGAAGTAAAGTTTTGCTGAACGAACCAATCATGAACAAATGTTTGAACAAAGGTAAGTATATCTGAAAAAGAGTGAGCACCCCAAGATATAAAGTGAGTTTTCTCCACCAGCGCTCCCTCGAGGGATAAGCATAAAACAAGTGAGTCTTTTCTTTTCTCCGCACTGCAAAATGATGAGAATAGCACAGTGAATCTTTCTGTGGTGGCGGGTGGGGGGTAATTGGCTTTGTCTTGGCTGGCTACATTATAGCAAACGCTGATGTAGCCCATTGCTTTGTTTTTACAAACAAAGCCGTAGTTCTGTTGTCCACAATCCGGACTGCTGCATTCATGGATTCAAACCCAGACAAGTGCAGGGAAAGGAAGCTGGAGATAAGACAATTCAAGGCATGGAATTATTGCCGGAAGAAGGGTGAGGAGGCCGCAAAAAATACCAACCAACCACACAATTTCTGAGAGTTACTACCTGCTTCTGGATTCTCCACCAGTTTGACAGCAAGATATATCCATCAGAATTCAGGGAGGAAGAAGAGGAAAGGTTGTACTCCTAACATTGAGACTTCTATTAATTATTAAGACTGGTGGAGTTAATTAGTTAATTTTTGAACACCTGCTCTAATCTTTGACGCCATGTATTTGAGAGGTGCTAGTCCATTGAGAATCTGTTCACAGAAAGGGAGCATGTTACTCTGAAGGTACTCAAGCAATTCTTTTTTCAGCTGTCTCCCATTCGCTATTAATAATGGGTGAGCCAATGGTAATGTCAATTGGAATTAAATCACCATTTGAGAGGAATAATTGAAAAAAAAACATGATATACAACATTATAAAGATTAGTTTTTTGAGTCCTGCACTAACTAAAGTATACTAGCACTGTATTTCTCCACAGTAACAAAAACAGCACACCACATGATTCCAGTCTGCATATTACCAGACAATTCACTCTTTATCTTCCACTTCCAATCCTACTTCTGTTATTCTTTTTCCCGTTGCGCCTCCTTTTTGATCATTTTCTCATGTTTCAATGAATCCTTTTGTCCTTAACTTTCTTTTGAGATTATGGACTTCTTTAATAAGTTCTAAAAAGCTGAATTGCAATGACACAAACCAAGGTAGATGCTAAAAACATAAAACAACAAAAATAGCTACCCTTTTCCACAGCATTGCAAACTAAAGTTATTATTATAACGTAACTATGGTACCTACCAATTTGATTCTGAATTTTTCCCAGATATGAAAATATCTAAATCATGCGTCACTTAAACATATACGTAAATACAAAAAAAAAAATTATTCTCATGGATAGGAAGGTAAAAACAGGTGTTTTAATTTGGTCACAATTGTGACCACAATGATAATGTGTAGACATTTATAAATATTTGATACATTTCTACTAGCATGCAGTCATCAACATTCTTATATACCCCTGTGTAGGTAATTAACACATTTAAAACTCTGTTATTGGAACAGGCAAATTAATTTGATACACTTGCTCAACTAATCGTATCTAATATATCTAATATATCTAATCAGCCAATCACGTGGCAACACCTCAATGCATTTATGTATGTAGACATGTAAAATGCTGAAGTTTAACCCTAGTATCAGAAAGGTGATTGAAGTGAGTTTGAACATGGCTTAGTTGTTGGGGCCATGGTTTGAGTATTTACACACCATCTCTAGGTTTTACAGAGAATGGTCTGAATAAGAGAAACTATCCAGTGAGCGGCAGTTCTGTGGGCGAAAAAGTCTTGTTGATGGCAGAGGTCGGAGCCGAATGGCCAGACTGGTTTGAGCTGATAAATCCTTTCATGTTCTTTCTGACAAATTCTGACCCGACCATCTGAATGTGGCAGCAGGAATTGAGCATCATCAGACCAGGCAATGTTTTTTCGGAACTTTTGGAGAGCACGTCATAATTGTAGCCTCGGTTTCCAGTTGTTAGCTGGCAAGAGCGAGACCCGGTGTGATCTTTTGCTGCTGTAGCCCATCTGCTTCAAAGTTTAATGTGCTGTGCATTCAAAGATGCTCTTCTGCATAACCTGGTTGTAATGAGTGGTTATTTTATTATTTATTTGAGTTGCTGTTGCCGTTCTGACTGCTGGCCATTCTCCTCTCTCATCTGCTCAGAAAACTTTCATATATATTATATATATTTTCTCCTTTTAGGACCTCTGTAAACCCTAGAAATAGTTTTGCCTGAAAATCTTAGCAGATCAGTTGTTTCTGAAAATACATAAAACAGCTCGTCTGACACCACCAACAATGCCATGTTCAAAAGTCACTTACATCACCTTTATTCCCCATTCTGATGCTTGGTTTGAACTTCAACAGATTGTCTTTACCATGTCTACACGCCTAAATGCATTGAGTTGCTTCCACATGATTGGCTGGTTATATATTTGCATTAACAAGCAGTTGAACATATTTACACATCAATACTTGATACTTAAAGATGGATGTGTACCAAAAATATCCATCCTATCTTTATGTTAAGATACTTTAATAACCTTGTGTTTGAGCCTTGATGCAGCCATCTTCTTGTCATGGTGCAGCCAGGAAGTAAACATCTCTGGTCATGTGGCCATTTACACGTAACATATGTAATTTAGACCCTTTATTATGTCAATATTTGCTGGAAATACATCATTTCATAAATATTCTTAGCGACTCACGACTGATTTACATTTTTTTTTGCGGCCACAAGGATTAATTAATACTCAAGCAAGGGAATAGGTAATTGAATAAACAAACAATTTCCAGAAGACCACATTAAACACATTACAAACTCTCCCCTGTACACCAGAAAACATCACATACACGGAGGAGATCGATAGCAATGGGCCCCCATGGAGGAGCATCAAAAACAGCACACCGCAAAGAGAGATCGATTGTCCCCCAGGAGTTTCATCTGAAAGCGCTTTCCTGTTATGTAGGCCTTTCCTGCAGAACTCTTCCTGCCTACAAATGCAGGCAAATGCAACTGCCTAGATGGAGAGTGAAAAAGAGCAGTCTTGACAGAGCGCCGTCTGATAGCTCATCCAGTCGATCTCTGCATCAAATTAACTAGCACATTGTCGGATACTCTTTCTGGCCCGAAGCATTACGGTTGAATGGGTCAAGACTGGCGACTGTAAGTCAGCGCGCACTCGATGGAAAGTGCAGGCAAATTGCCTGGAGGATGGGATGCAAAGAGGGCTTTGTAGTCGTCCCATGTTTTAGAATGAGCACAAAACAAAATGACGAGGATAATGCTGAGACTCTGAGTGCCAAGAGAGGTGCGATTGGCTTTGCGCTGGCTGGTTACATTATACTAGTAAGTGCTGATGTAGCCCATCTTTCTGTTCTTATCCACAAAGCTCTGTTGTTTGCTACCCCTATTGCATTCATGAATTCAAATGCACACAAATGCAAAGAGGGTATAGGTGATGAAATATAGAAAACATGGAGATCTTACCAGAACAAGAGTAAAAGGCTTTTGCACACTAAGTCTGTATTTTCCGTATTCATTTCTATAATCAAATTGTTACGCACAGACACCTTGTACACCGAGTCTGTTTTAATATTCTATTTGTTGCAAAAATCGTAAGAGGAAACTGAATATATTATGTGGAGGCAATTGATAGTGGTTCCTTGGAGCACAATCACTACCGTTTAATCTTTGGTACTTTGTTTGGTACAGTATTTACCGTCCTTGATTTCATGCTGTTCTACAATCATCTGCCACAATTGATTTTTCAATTTTGCATCTCTGTATTTTCTTTGCTTCTCATAAAGTGCCTAGCATTTTTGGATGACGGTGTTCTGGTGTACGCTTTTGATTGACACAAAAGAAAATTCTGAATATCCAACCTATTCCAACCATTTTTAATGGCACAACTTCAGGTCATAATTGTTTTTTTTTACATGCGACAGTTCCTTACCAAGATACAGATTTGGTGGGCAAAGGCCTGAATAGCCCTAAAATAAATCTCTTTTCATTGATTACAGAAGCTCTGAAGTCCCATTCACTGCAAGGGAAAGACATTGAACTCAAAAGCAAATGTTTAAAAAAGTCCGTACCATTGGTATTACGAAACCTACATATGCCCTCAATGTGCTACATTCATCTTTTGTGCCGTACTCCTGCTAATGTGATTTGAGCTTGTATACTGGAGGTCCTCCAAACCTAAGTGCCATCGTCTACATGCTAAATCTTTCATTAGTCTTACAAGAACTATGCCTCTATGCGTTGGCACTTAAATACAGCGAAAGTACCAGCTGCTTCCAGTCTTTGAAAGATTGTGAAAAGCTGTCAAGACTTAGATGAAATCAATATCAGTCTTGAAATGGTCTAATAATTGAAAGCTGGCATGTGAGGAGCAAAATTACCGTTACTTTATTGTAGCACAATAATAACATATTGCTTTGAGGGAAAAGTATTCGACAAAAAGTAAAAGCTAAAAAATTATAGTCTTCAACAAAATGCTCTGCAGTTTATAAAAGATACAGAATATCGAGGCATTTATTTTAGGTCGTACATGTGGATTTGTCAGACTGCTGAGGCTTTGTACAGAAGCCTTACCATTCTCAGGTGGAAGTGGGAGATTATACCGTGTAAAAATTCAGCTTTTTGCATTTCTGTTGAGCTTCTGTGTTACCCCATGAATATGGGACCGTAACCAGTTGCAGGGATTTTTTTTCTTGGCTGGAAGAATGGTGTGACTGTGGCAGCAGTCCATATTTCTCTCTGTTTGACTAAAGCAGGTTAAGCATTCTGATACAGATCAGGATACAGGTCAGTGAAGGCAGCGTCCAACTGTTTCTGAAGCAGATTCTTTTGAATTCCTCCTTTCCCTTTGGTTCTAGACTTTCTCTCACTTCCTCTCTCAGTATGTATTTGTGTGTGTGTGTGTGCGTTTGCGTGGGGGTGGGTGTCTGGACGTGGGGAGTTATGTATTCTGTTTGTGTGGGCATTCATGTTCCCATGTCCGTGTGCATGTAAGTGTGTACGCCATTCCATTGTGTCGATGCCTATACTCTCCCAAAGGGATAGTAGGATTGTCCAGATAAATCATCCTCAGCTGGGCAGCTACACCACACATGAGGAAGAGAAAAAAAGAGGGAAAGAGGGAAAAAAAAACACACAAAGAGGTAGAAACGTACATGAGCGGAATCCACGAAAAGCAGCAGGACAAAGATAAGACGAAACAGAACGATGAAAGTAGGATCATAACAAAAAGAAAAAGGCAAAGACGGAAGCATTCTGGTTTTTAAATGAAGTCGTAGGTGCGATGTACGGCCAGTACTTCCTTTGTGTTGTTGGACATTCAGACAGAGGTATCTGCAGTGGGAGGAGAGCCAGAGCAGAGGGAGCAAGAAACGAGGAGATGGGCAGAGAGCTGCCAGCCGTATTTTTGGGGCCCAGGGTAACAGAAGACAGTCCCCAGAACGTAATGTAATCAAGCCAACCAAAGCCAGCTGACTCCTCGTCCCACTACGCTCACTCAGTAAAACCTGTTTATGCATGCACAGCATGGCTGTGCTGTGTTGAGATCACAGACACGTTGGTAGATTGGTGAGCCTCCTATATATGCCCGAGCAGGGCTGTGCTACCTGCGGTATATGCAAGGAATAAGGACCAGCATGGCCAGATGTGAGCTAAGTCTTTGACACTGAACTCTTTATCCTGAGCAGAGTTGCTGATTAGAGTCCCGCCGATGCCTCCTGTCCTCATGTAATAATGCACTGACCCCTTTGCCCGGTCACTCCAGTCTGGCCTGGTCTGACCAGCAGCAGATGGCTGGGAATGAAGTTGTGTAGCACTGAGTAGGAGTTCATCACGGTGCATTTATCACAGTACCAAGAGGTTGCTTGATTATACAATACAATGTCAAATGTTGCAATTCACTAGTTCGACTAATTCATGAGCGAAGCAAAAGCATGTAACACGGTACGAGCAGAGTTAAAGCAAGTATGCTGTTTTAAATTATTGATTTTGAGGCTTACCGGACGGTTGATTGGTACACGAGGTCTTCGCGCCTGCGGTAGTCCTCCATGTGAGAGTAATTGGTATTAAACATAGCGTCGTAGGTGAAGATTTTCTGCTTGATGGTCCCTCCATCTGTGACCTGTGAAGCAAGAAGAGAGCGCGTTAATAAGTTGATTTCTCTAATGATGGATGGGACAGGGTCTACCCTTTCTGCCCCCCCAGAGCTCCTCCTATGTATAAACTGTTGTCCCAGGGCCTGGAGTGTAGATAGCACTCCTGCCTGCAATTACCCTCATTGATTCATTTGCAGCCACGATAAGCTCATCCCTTAGACTGTCGAAAAGAAAGGGATTGAAAACCTGCTGACGTGATAACATCAGCGAGGCCGTCTCTGAGGGAGCTGCCGGTGTGTGTTCGTGCACATGGTTAAGTCTTAATGAAGACTGACACAGTAGGGTGTTATGTACTGTATGTGTCAAGCTTTCTGCAGAGGTAACGGCTGGTGTCGAGATACTGCAGACGTAGGTCTCATCCTTATTTTTGTGTGTGCATGGCAGATGACGGAGCAGTTCTTTCCTTTCTAATATTCACGGGAGCGTTGAAGTCACTTAGCATTTCAATGATTGTGATTTCTCCTCTCCTCAGAAGCCACAGACAGCCATAAAGAAAGGAAGGGTGACAGGATTTTAATGGAGCCACTAATGCTGCTTTGAAGAAGGAAATTGATGGTGGGCCAGGGATCCTTCTTCTGTTTGCCGGTGAAGATGCTATCCTTCTGATCCAATCCAATCCCTTCAGTGAGGTAAACAGCGCCCAAGCGTTCCATGATTAGCCTGTATGATGTATAATGTACACATCGCCTCATGAAGAGACAAAGCCAAATGGTATTTACATAAGCAAACAATTGTTCCCCGTGAATGTGAGGTAACTCGTATAACCTCTTTGCCTCTGGAGAAAGCACACTGCCTCTGGCTTAGTCTGCTAAGAGGTACCGCACAGGGAGTTGACCATGCTGACAACCAAGAGCAGGAGCGTGGAAATAAATCACCTGTAACCAATAAGATGGAGGCCTTTGAGCATTTTTTTTTACAGATTTAGAATATCAAAAGGTCAGTATGCCTGCTTGCAAGACTTTTTGTCTCTAGCATTCCAACAGTAGAGCACATGATTTGTAGAGTTTTGTGACGAAACATTTGACACCACTGTCGTGGACCTGATAGTATTGTGGCCTCCTGTTCATTTTTTTAATATCAGGTCACATCACTGCTGGATGAAGACACCCGGAAAAGATGTGGCTTCGTTTCTTTTAGAGCTGCAGAACACGGGGCGGCAACAGGAAAGGGTCAGCCTCTAAAAGCAAAGCCATGTTTCAAAGTTGGGCTATCCACTGTAGTTACAGTAATGGACCTTTTAGAAACATCACCAGGGAGTCAAGCCACATTTCTGTCTGACATGGCTTTACAACACCTTGTGTGACAACGAATTGGCGGAGCTTAAAAGCAATACCACCCTTAACTTCCTTGATGTATGACACCTATATGGAAAGCTGAGAGGCAGCAGGTTTTTTTTACTGGATTAATAATGAGATGTCGCAGAGACATAAAGTGATACACATTATAGATTAGTACAGTATGGGGCAAGCATTCATAAAGATATCTATGAAGTCTGGCAAAACTGTCAATGGAATTGGAATGGTTCATTTACAGTTACTTGTTATTATCTTTCTCAATTTCACACAGGAATAGAGCTTGAGCAAGCTAAGTCAAATATATATATATATATATATATTATTCAAAAGGATTTTCTTCATTTCTATATGCAATCTTCAAAACACATCTGCTTATGTCCCTGTCAGTCACAAAGTAATTTGCTACCACTAAGTGTACACAACTAAAGTCAGACAATAAGTCAAATCATTTTTATGGATGTTCATTATTTCCTTGCTTGTGTTTTTTTTTTCCGTTTTTGAAGCCAACATTGCATGCCACACGTGTGTGTGTGTGTGTGTGTGTGTGTGTGTGTGTGTGTGTGTGTGTGTGTGTGTGTGTGTGTGTGTGTGTGTGCACGTGCGTTGTTGACACACACGTTCTGCAAACCAACGGTAGCCTTCCAGCTGACCTCAAACAGCCATTGAAGTGTTCAGCCCTCGGGCAACAGTGGCTGTGAACAACTGACTGTGTGACTTTACACATGGCACCGACACGTTTCATTGAGTCTGAGTTGACGACATTTCAGCTCGTTAGCAGGTAACAGAAATATTTAGCCTGCTCACCTTGTCAACGCGTCTCATGCTCGCTAATATGTGAAATAATACAAATAGATGTTGTCTACTTTTAGTCTTTAGCAGCATGCAACGACGACATCTGGCTGGTTTGTTAAGCAAGCCTTCTGTTAGTACCCAAACAATGGGAAGAAAGAAAAAGCAAGGCAGTCGCTAATACAGTCAATGTGCAATTATCCAATGGACCTTTTATAAAAGCTCTTCTGACATTTGAACTAGAACCGCATCCCTTCTTTGGAGTTACATCTCTGTGTTGGCCACATTGTAGAAGTTCAAAGTCCTCATGTGGGTGCTGGTCAGGTCTAAGATGACTCCAACCTTTCATGAGACTGACCTGCTGTATTCATTTGTGAGCTAAGCTTGATTACATCCAATAATATGGCAGCTCACTAGGGCAGCTTTTCTGCCATTGTAGCAGACATCTTAGATACATTTCCAGAATAGACCCTTTTATTTACACTAAGTGAAACGTTTTCCAATGGCAGCATTAACCTTAGCTAGCAGAGCTGAAAAAGACGAGGCATTCCACAGCCGGAAACTCGAACATCATTAGCAAAAACCAGGAGAAAAAGACATCCGTGTCTAATTGCCAAGAGATCTCCCGGAAGTGGAGTGAAAACAACCCCCCAAAAAAACAACGAAGACCTGAAGAAGATACGAGAACTTGGCTCATCTCTTCAAAAAGGGTTTGGATATTTGTAGCGTTTTTAGGATTGCATTAGTTTAATCATTGGTTCAGAGCAAATGAAGACTACATGTGGCATTCACATCAGTTTTTCAAAGTAATTGTATTTCCCATCTCAATTGACAGTGAAAGAGAAATCACATTAGGCGGGAAGAAAAACATGACGGTGTGCTTTTTTTCACAGATCAGCAAGTACATCTATAATGGTTTACAAATCCCCCCCCCATCCATCCAAACACTTTGCAGGTGACCTAAAAAAAAGGTACACAGCTCCATAAACAGATGCAAAAGCACTCCGCTGGCCCAGAAGTACTGAGGTGAGTTGGAGACATTATCTAGCAGTCTCTTGTTTCACAGTCCATCGAATCCAACAAGCATTACAGTCGCTTCAATCCTCTCGCTGAAAAACCTGGTGGATAATGCAGGTGTTAAGATTTCTGGTTGTCTGGAAGCCACAAGGACACACAGTGGATTTATGCCACACACAGGTCATCTTTGTGGCACCCTCTCTTTATCTAGCCCTCCTTAATGATTTCACTTCTTAATTAAGACTGACCCGTACACCCCTGTGTAATACATCTGAAAGAATCTGCACATCAGTGGGTGTCTCCCTATTCCCACAAGGGGACCTGTTTGTGATAGAAAATGACTGACTATGGAAGGAATCGAAATGGGAGAGTGTGTGGGAGGGGAAAAAGAGAGCCAAACTGTGCCAAAATGGCTGTACAAGAGGGAGGGCAAGACTAGAGGGAGATGAATACTCTTTGATTGCAGAAAAGCACCGTTGGGGAAGCAAAGCTTTGCTGCAACTGCTTTGTTGAATCCAAGCCAGGCAATGCATACGAGGCACACGGAGGCAACCAACACACGGCGATCTGGAGATATGAAAAGATGGGAAAGGGTGGCAGAGAGTGAGCTACCCCTCCTTGGCATTGTGGCAGTGTCCACGATAGGTAGCTGACAATGGAGGGAGTTTGAAGGCGCTCTGTTGCGATGTGATTATTCCAAGATCTCTCCAGACGGAGGGGGCCCCCGTATCCTTATTGTCCAGCCAGCTGAGCTGACTCTCTAATGATGCTGCCTATTATTGGGGTAAGATTAGGACCGGGTCTCAGGGGTTAACCAATGCCCTCCTCCCTCCGCCTGTCTGGGGTGGACCTATTTATAGGCTGCAGCTGCATCAGCAGCCACTGGAGGAAATTCAGCAAACACACTGCAGGCCAACTGTGAGAGATTCAACCTGAATCCTGCTTCATCATTTCAAGCAGCAGTCAGAGAATCACTACAGCAAGTCTTTTTATAGTATTTTTTTTCCAAGCTGGTTAGGAAGAGATGAAAGATGGAATATGAAATGCATGGCATAAAGACATCTAATCTCCATGTTTAAAGATATGGAGGACCTCATGGAGTTAATGTTATTCAAAGATAGGGTTGAGTTATAACAATATGTTCTCCACGTGGTGTCTTATAAGTATGATAATGGGGTTTAAAATAAACGCTCATTCATATTTTACTAGCTATTTCTTTGTGATCTGAATCTAAAAGTCTAACACTTCTATAAAATGAACAGCATGCACGGCTCTCAAATAATATCCTAATGAGATTTATTCCCATTCAGTCCCTCATTTAAAGACTTAGACAAGCAGCAACAAAAGAGATGATCAGAGCATTGTCATGAACCAGCTTGGCACCTCCCTTCATATCCGTGCTAATTTGCCTAATATCATTATCTCACAAAGTGTCCTTTTGAAACAGGGCAGAAGCATTGGGGGGAGGCATTGTCTTACTTGTAAAATTGGTACAATTGCTGTATGGAAGAGCAAAATTAATACAAAACCCAGACGTCACTTCTCGGAGCAGGATGGAGCGTGCAAGACCTTTTTGTTCACACTTGAAATCAAGTGACTTTTACATTTATTTTAGTAGTTTCTTCTGTGAATTCTAAGGTCTTGTACGGACCTTGTTGAAAACCAAAATACTTCATCTCGTGATTATCCTGTAAACGATAAAATACGTTTAATGTCTTGAGGAATGTGCAAAGTGTTATCAAAGAAAACACAAGCTATTTTAGAATGTAGAATACGATGATTGACATTAGGTGGTGAAGCAGAGGACCACTCCATTAAATTCAGAGGAACAACAAGCTATCTCTGAGGCTTTGAGCTACGGTAACAAACGGGCAGACAGCAGCACTGCACTCTGGGAGATATGCAGTATGTGAGGTGAGGGAGTGCTAGGATACAACAATAACGCACCATGCCCCAGTGAAGTAAGAGATGAAATTCGCTGTCATTGCTTTTATGGAGCACAAAGCATTATATATTGGGGACAATACAGAAGAAAGTGTTGCAAAGTGCTGTACCTAAAAAAAAAAGTGTAATAAACCACACAAAATACGATGCAGCAGGATAAAAGTGCATTGTGTATTAACTTTATTAGTCTGCAGCACTTAGAGCTGCCAAGTGTAACTAGGGGGAACGCTGAGGTGTTGATATGGCATGCCTGCTGACTGAGGAGGTCCGTAAGTGATGGCTGTGTCTGTGGATGTGCTGCGTAATGTTGATCTTCATTCAGTAATCACATCCAGCAGAAACGGTGGCCCTGCCTCTTAACCTGTGCGCTTACAGCTCTGCATGCTGTGCTCCCCTACTGGCTGCTGAGTGACAGAGGACTTGGTTAAAGGGATTTCATGCTTCAGATGACAGGCTCCTCTCTTCCTGCTGCCTGACACTACTCTCAGTGGGGAACCACAGCTAATTCAGGCTGGTAGCAAACATGTACAGTACCTTTTTGATGCTCAGATTCACTCATCGTACAATGCCGGGCTAATTTAAACGGATGCTACATTTACAGAGTGAGTTTAGCCATACTGTTACAGGGTAGTTGGTTCAGAATTTGACAGGAATTTATTAACAGGCTTTGGCCAAGCCAGTCGCCAGAAAAAGCTGTTGTCATTGTGTCTGTTTCTGCAAACCACGGGATACGTTGAACCAAAAATACGTTTCATAATATCAGCCTCATATTGCACTTGGACAAACACGCAATGCCACGTCTTTGTGAAACTAGTGATTAGGTATGGCAACACCACTGCTTTATTAAGGGAAGAAGCAGATCATTTGTTTATGTTAGAATGATAATGTACCAACGTAACAGCGTGAAGGTACAGCGTGACGGTACTAGGTTACAGTACTAGGTTACAGTACTACGTTACAGTGCTGCGTGTATGGTACGACGTGGCGGTACATTGTAACAACCGCCCTTATGTAACGCTATAATAACAAGCGTAACAGCGCTATGCAACAAAAGAAAAGTCAACATTTACTTTTTGTTTCACATGATCAGTGGTCTTCTGGCTGATAGTCCTGTGTTTGTTTGCTGTGCAATAATCGTCGCTCATGATCATTTATTTTGTCACTTCTTGTGGAAATCTGTATTTTAGTTTCCATGTGTCTATGTGGTGGTCTTCAGTACAACTTTTCAGTGCCATCTATATACACATGACAGTACAGAGGGACAGCGTCATAACAGTAGACGTTTTCTCTTGCCCGTTACTGGTGTCACATGCTCCCCCCGCTCTGCTGTCAGGCATTTTCATTCCAATATTACAGAATACAAACGGGTTGTGATTGGCTGCTGCCGGTACTGCCGGATTACATGCAGGGATTAGAGCTCGGCTTCATGAAAACTGTGCCACCAACAGGAACAGACCAGCTGCACCCTGGAGGTAGCCGGGTGAGGGTCAGGCACAGCCGGGGTATAAATTCCAGCAGTTAAGCGTTATGCAAGTGTGTTATCTAAAGCCATCTGAGAGAAGGCCATCCAGAGATGGTTATTATTGCTGTCATTCTGATGAAGACAGCCTGTCTGTGGGCTGGCAGTGAAAACGTGATGAGATCAAAGCAGGTCAGTCTTGTTAGAGACCGTTGATCTACAGTATACTGGTTATCATACTGTGTAGTTATTACTATATATAGCAGGGCAGCATTGCCTGGGCTAGTTTTAAGCACACACACGTTTAAGAAAAAGATGGAAAAGGGCTGATTCTTTCTGAATGAATTTTAGTGGTGCTAGAGTTTTAAAAAAGTGCATCTGTGGATGGTGTGGCTCCAGCTCATATTCCAAGAGTGGTTTAGAATATCAGGGCAAGGAATCACTCATCTACCTCAACAATCAAGCATTGAGATGCCCTTAAGCAAAGCTCTTATAACCAAATTGCTCAATGAAGCTGATTAGCTAACAATAGAAAGCTGTTCTGGGCATCTCGCTGTAAATGCTAACCATTTCAGAATGCTAATGATGGCACAGCTGAAAAAAAACTGCATGCACAGGAAGAGCCCCCTGCTGATGAATTAAGAGGAAGGTTTTTTATTGCCACGACTTGATGATAACAACCACGGGTATGTGAGGAAGAAGGGCATTTTTTTATCATAGAGTGCAGGATATTCCCAAACATGACACGAACTAAAGATAAATATAATACCCACTTACGCACAAACACAATAGCAGGCATTAAAACTGAATAAAGCATCCAATTATTCCAAACTTTAAAAGGCAGAAGTGCAAGGTGCAAGGGTTGCATAACGAGCAATTGGTGGTATATTATGTAATATGGTGACTTCAACTACATATCACATAGTTCCATCAAGGACAGGCATGTAATGAGATGCAGCACCAAGGGGAGAACATCATTGTGGGCACTTGTCCTTAATCTGTTTGATCAATGTGCTTTAAGTGGCTCCACGTTCACGCTTCCCTTTGACAATGTCTTTATCAGGCAACTGGCAGGCTGAAGAAGTACTAGGGTTGGGGGAGGGGGAGAATCGATACAGCATAGCATTGCAATATTCTGTGTGGCAATATTTCATTGATACACAAATTGCAACAAAAATGATTGAAGTGAAACCGTGTGAAAACATATATACAACTTTGCAATATGGTAGATTTGTGACATAAGTATTGTGATAATATTGTATTGTGGGGCCTCTGGGGATTCCCACCCCAAACCAGAACCTTAGGACACAGAAGGAGAAGTGAAGAGAAACTTGAAGTTGCATTGATGAGCAAAATGTACAATAGACATATACAAATATTTTTCTTCCCATTAAGTCTTTGTATAAGCCACTGCCAATTTCTTGATGAATAAAACCTACACTTTATTGATTCTCTTTTGACACTGAACCCTTATGGACACAAACACTCGGATGTCAAATTTTGAATTGTAATAATGATAAAGGCATTATAACTCCCACATTCTTCAGCTGTTCAAACATACTGCATGGTCTAGTCATAATCCTGAGTTTTACTGTTTTTTTTGCTAGGATTGCTTTGTATTGCCAACATGTGGCTGGTGGTGTAAGGATTTCTAAATATCTCACATCTTACAGTACCACCCCCTTTGTCATCTCCCATTCATCACCTTGGAATAAACAAGGTCACCTTAAATAAACAGACGTGACGACCGTCAGAAAGACCCCTAAATACATTTTAGTCAGAGTTTTTGGTATCTAATCTAATGCATATGCCTCTCTGGTTGTATGACTATCTATCTATTCATTACATTTCCAACCCCCCCCCCCCCCCCCCACACACACACACACACACACACTCTCCGATCTGCTGCTTTCGTTGTCTGAATCACTGCTAAGCCCATCGGACCTCGAGGCTACTGCAGCCTCACTTCACCCTGAGCCACTTTGTCCCCACTACTGTGACATGCATGTTGTCTGATGTGCAAATTACAAAATTCAAAATGGAATGAGGATGACCGCCCTGAACGCTGACAATGTATTGTGTCAAAGTCCATACATGCAAGAAACACAAGCTGTGTGGCAGCGTGCAGTAAAAGTGGCTGCATACGAGGTATGGACGTTAAACGCGGGTATGGTGGCAGTTTGAAGTTAAGAAAAGTGGAATGAGTAACGCTGTCGTCTGTCTTAACAAATTACGTGCGGCACATAATTGCCGAGTGGAACTTGTCAGTGGGCATCAGTAACTCTAGCAGCAGCTAATACAAGGCAATCTCTCTTTGCTACAAATACCCGAGGCGATTTTTCCCCGCGTCAGCGTGGTATCTGTCTTCTTATGGTGTGAGACATCTGTTTAAAAAAGTCTGACTGGTTACCAGCTTGTTAAAGTGGGTACAGGAATAAAGATAAATAATTGTTTCATTATCTAACTAATGACGCAGTTTTGTTCACCAAACCTCGGTCCGTTTTCTTCTCGACATCACAGACGTGGTTTTAGCTCACCAGGGCACACTAGTAGGAAAACAGATGGTGTTAAAAGACATCGTGGGCCACTGTGGACATAACGAGTCTGCATACGTTTGTCAGCTTCACACTTCTTTCCACCCCCCACCCCCCCCTCCCCTTTTTGTATTCCTTATGCTCCAGATTACTGTAGCCACCATCTGCATCTGCTGGTTGATGGATACATAGGAGGTGTTATTCAACGCATAAATCATAAAGCAGGTCGCGAGCAAACAGCAAAATGCTGAATTTGGCGGAATGCTAAAATAGACAAAAGTTTTTTTTGTTTTCTTCATCCATTTTATTATGATAAAGCATTTTGTGTCTTCATACTGTGGGGAAAATGTATCACTGGAGCAGTCCTCTGACAGACATTGGTTGAAAGCAGAAGGGATTACTTGCAGGACAAATTTAAAAGGTTAAAGCCAACCGAATGATTGATTTCATCTACAGAAAACACCGGGTTCCACACAGTTAATGTCAGCGCTGCTTTTTTTTTTGTGAGGCAAAGTATTTTGGAAATTCAGTTGAATGATTTTTTCATATGCGTTTCTGATTTATTCATCAGGGCGATGAAGCGTTAAGACAGTTTATTGGGGGATTACTGTTCATATTTGAACTACATTTTTTTTTGTGTGTCATGCAAATCCACACGGTCTTCGGGTTGGTCGAAACATTCATCTGTCTGTACAGCGTGCGGCTCATTTCATGCTTAAAAACAAATTTCTAATCCTTAATGTGGCATGGGCCCTTTTTTCCATTTTTAATAAGACATGCTTGAGTTAAATTGAGGGAGCAGACAGTAGCTCATATTATTTACTCCTAATGCTCGTTTCCAGGGTGACTTTGTCTCCTCATTCAACTGAGCTAAGTACTGAGGAACAAAAATTCTAATTTAATATCACATCCCTCCATTTTCCTCATTTAGTCTACACGACTAATCTTATGTTCCACTGCTTTATCTTTTTGTCTTGATGTGTCTACAGCACAGACAGGATTTGGCCCGTTCCCTGATACCTTTGTTGTTCTCTGTAAATTCATCTCCTAACTTAAATATAACACTCATGACACCGTTTTTATTAAACACCAAAACTCTGTGTAGATATTGGTACGTATAACATCTGTTGCATTGTCGCCAGTGATTCATGCAGATTCATGACGACATCTTTTTAGTTAATCTGTAAAACATTTACACATTTTAATTCCTCCAGTTTATGTCCCGCTCGAGCAGAGTGCGGCCTTTTCCTCCAACGTGCCTTTCTTGGAAACAGGAGCCGACCACTTCATGAATGTTAAACCCTAATGAGTCACAAATTAGGTGCCTCATAGCAACACTGGCAGTCAGTACAGAAAACAAAAATCCCAGAGCTATTGATTTGACAGTGAGTCAAATCAATACAACGAAATGATGTGTGAAAGGGTAAAGTTGGTAACTCACACTTTCATTAATGTTGCCGCGTGTTTTCATATGAACCAGCTGTTATTTCGGTTTGTACAAGGGTGTCATTAGGGAATGGTAGACATATCCTCTTATGAAGCGCAACAACATGCTGATTGGAGTAGAAGGAGAATCCAATCTTAACATTAACTCGAAGTAAACAAGAGGTCAAATAGGTGAGTAGTGCCGGAAATCATGCATAATGCGTCTGTTGGCAGGGATATCATGCATTCACAGCGGAGGCTGATTATTTGTTGAAGAGCTACGAGTGAATCTGAGCTATGTCAACCTCCCAACACACACACACACACACTCACATTTAAATTAAGAGTTCTTGCTTGTATCAAAATATTATTAGCGTTATGATTAGAATATAAAATGATTCCCCTGTGGGAATGTTGACACCAGCTCCGTTGACATAAAAGGGTCTCCAATGATAACCGCTCGTTTTTCCCAAGCAGCACATTTGTTCCGCATTTCCCTGGTGCGTTATCAAACAGGGAGGCCTGACTTTCCCCAGGCTGAGATATCTGACCCTCTTAAAATGAAATAAAAAAAGTCTTGTCTGGTTTGTTGCTATGGACAGTTTTGCTGGTCAGGGACACAATGTCTTGCTCAATGAAAGTTAAGAGGGAACTTTAGAAGCTTGTGATCCATAATGCCCTGTTGCATGTCTCTTGGTTCTACTGCGTGACCGTAAGACGGATTTCTACCCCTGTTCTATTTGAATACATTTTAGAGGCACAAAGAGTTTATAATATCCAGTAATTCACAAGTAAAAAAGCTTAGAGTGTGTGGAACGAGAAGTATGATTATGTCTCACGCCACCTTTTATGCTGCTTCAGTTAATTGCTGTTCTCTGAACCGTCTCACAACTGCTGAGATGTGTCTTGTGATTCCTTTGTGGGGTCCCGACCCCCACAATGAGTAAGGCCAACATAAAGAATGTTGCAGCAGCTTCCTCTTAATTGAAGAAGGCCCGTGCCTCATTTCTTTACCACGAGGGATGGTTGAGGTGGATAGTTATCACAGTATTTTAAAGTTCCTGTCAAGCTTTTGGCTTATCCAATTAATCAAATCCTAAACAACTCAAGGTGCATCACAGTGATGCATAAATATGCCAACGCTAATATTGTCATAAAGTAATGGTGGTCTGCACCTGATGAAGATGTTTTTTGTTTTTTTTCTTTTAAAAATATATTTTCAATTTGCTTGTTGAAGTTGATCACCATACAGCAAAAGCAAAAGTGTTAGATGTTCCATGTTAGAGTTTAGTATAAGGTAGTCTCCATGACATCACTCATAGGTTTCTGAAGGGAGGTTGTGAGGCTCAAAGTAGGTCTTGGCAGTGATGACTCCGCAACTCCCGGCTAACAAAAAAAATGGGCAAAGACGTGAATCGTCGGTTGAACTGATGGGGGGGGGCCTGGGTGACACAGCAGTGGAGGCAGCTAGAGTCGAGTGACCTGAGTTGACCCCCAGCTGTCACTCAAAGCGACCACGCCCTTAATTATGCCGCACTTTAAGCCTTAATAAACAGGTGAGTACATAAAAAAAGTCATAAATGAGGATATTTTTTGTACCAGGCTGTAAACATGTTTATTTCTTCTGTAAAGTTGGGCATTTTAACATAGAGTTCTATGGTGATTGTCTCTTTTTTTCAGCAGGCAGCAACCTCCAGGTCTGAAAAGCGAAGCTAATGCTGAAATGCCTTATAATTGCCTTCTTTCTAATGGCCATCAGGGGGCAACTCCACTGGTTACAAAGAACAGTCCGATTATAGAGACTATGATAAAATGACCGTACTTCTCACTTAATTTATTACCTCAGTAAACATTGTAAACATGCTCATGGTCTCAGTCACTAGTTTCAGGTCTCCTTTAATACAACATGATGTTCATTTAGTACACTACGGTCCCAATTAGAGTAAAAAAAGACGATGAAGCAGGGTATGTTTTAGGGTGTGTCTTCTATGTGATTGACAGGTCGCTACCATGGACTTGTCCAGTGTGGGAGTTGTCTGTGTTTTCATCTTAGAATGTTAGACCGTTCGCAGTTTTCATTTGATGAAAGTTAATTGTAAAAGATGTCACAGTGACTATACCTCAGAGTGGCCATTCAAAGAAATCCACTTTTTGGCATTGATGAAACGGCTTCATTTCTTAGCATCAGAGGTGCTTGAAGCATTCAGATGGAGTATTTATTTCACCTGGTAGCTAATGCTAAATATCCTAGTTGGTTAACTAGCAATGGTATAACATAAACTGTAATATTAAACATTAAAAACATCCTTATGTTGTTTAATAATCATGCTTTTTGGTCATATTTGTTTTTTTTAATCCAGTTTGTGGCAAAGGAAAGAATCACCAATTCAATACTATAATAATCATATTTAATTTGGCAATGATTATTCATTTTTACACATACAGCAGTGGAGGCTGTGACACCCCAAACAATGAAAACATACACAAATAAAAATGGATGTTTATGAAGTATAATTAAAAGGTATTCTCATATGTAGTCCCTCCCTCCAAAAACACTGAGATCCTTTGAGACATCAATTCTACAATTTCACACTTTTCACGTGATTCTAAACAGGAGCAGCAGCCATCATATTTAATTTAACAGGAGCAGCAGCCAGTTTAGTTTTTCTCTACTTTGCATTTCTTACCAGGATCTGTGAAACACTGTCAAACTAAAAAGGGTGCACCGTGTTGCCGGCTTTCTATAAGGCCAGGTTGCCAAAGACACCTCTTGCCACGATCAGCTACTGAGATAACCTGGCTTGTGAAGGTGGGTACTAAGCGGATGATAAGAGCATGGGAAATGATGCCCCCTGGGAGCCAGAAGTGTATGTCATTGCCTTGCATCATTCTTTGGTGCAGAGATGGACGCAGAAGCCAGACCCAGTGTGATCTCAGTGTGAGGCGTCTGGACGACTAATCAGACCAGACTTGGGAGACTAGCTGCCCATTTGATCTCTGTCCTTTTCCTTCTGGGCACATTCTCCTCACAACAAGCCATCAGCTGGGCCTAATGATGAACACCAGATACATCTCAGCTGCACAAAGCACTTTGTAAAGGTAGAGTATCCCTCGCAAGCTCAAGCCCCTTCAAGCTTTTGTACTCGCTGCGCGCTCCTGCGTCTACTAAAATCTGCAGTCCAAGGAGGCGCATTCATTAGCGCAGTTCATCTGAAAAGGGAACCGGTCTTTAGAGTCACCAAAGACAATGGTTTCCCATTAGAGAAAAGAAGTTCAGGGAAAAACAACATGAGCACGTCAAGGCATACAATGTTTACTTGCTTGTAGCAATGAAACAGGAAACCACAGCCTTGCCACGAAAAAAGGAAAAAGAGCTCTTGTACCAATGAGACCTTGTTATCATCTGGGGACTAGAGCAATAGAACGCATGTTTAAGGGACGTTTTGGTCATCTGGTGAGACCGGAGGGATTTTGAAGGCTCTGTGTGCTGAAGCAACATTGGCTAATAAAGCAGCAGACAATAATAACACGACAAAGAGGGAAGCTGTGTGTTGCAGAAAAGAATCCGTCTCTTCTTTCTCTCCCTCTCCCCCCATCCACAAATCTCCTCTCATTAGTTTGTGTCCTTGTGATGTGCACATCACTTTAAGTCTGCTGCAAGCAAAAGCTGTCAAATGCATGTGTGGAAACAAGAGATAGTTTCCTCACTGAGAGAGGCCTTGAGAAAATATTTTACTGTGTACTGTGAAATCGCAGACCGTTGCTGCAAAAAACCTACAATACGCCGGGGGGGAACGAGACAAAGGAGCATTTTTCTGTTTTCACTCTGGGGTTCGGAGCGGTGGTCCTACAAGCGCAACTGGTGTATGCTACTTTTGTCGAGGTCATTGTTAATTGTAGGGGTGCAGGTACTGAGTGTTCTTCGTGCAGGAAAAGGGAATTTGCATTATGAAATGGTTTACAGAGTTCGCCTGGAAGGTTTCAGCAGTTTGTTACTAATAACGCAGGCCACAGGAGATATGTGCGGCTGAGAGCATTATTAGTTCACTGTGATGGTTGAGTCGTGCAGGAAAAGAGATCATGACAAGCAACCACAAGGTCTTTGGTCATCTCATAACCTTGTTGTGCAGTTAATGGCTGCTTGCCCAGATGATTGGAAGAAAATGCATTTGACTTGTGAATTAGAAAAGTATGGGACAGAAAGCACCTTGAAGTGAAATTGCTCTGTTACCGTATGACCTTCTTCTATGGTCAGGTTGGTGACGGCTCATAGAGCTTCATACAATCGGTTAAAGAAAGGCAGAAAAGGAAGACTTTTTTTTTTCAGACCTTTGTCAGCAGACGGAAACATACCTTCCCATAAACTGTGGGTTTCTGTAATAAAGGCCCTGTACC
This sequence comes from Pholis gunnellus, assembly GCF_910591455.1. Classification (NCBI taxonomy): domain Eukaryota; kingdom Metazoa; phylum Chordata; class Actinopteri; order Perciformes; family Pholidae; genus Pholis; species Pholis gunnellus. The sequence goes on along the minus strand of NC_136529.1, from coordinate 6,104,810 downwards.
TTTTGCCAACCACACAAGCATTTAGATTTTATAAGCAAATCTGAAAGAAAGAAAGAGCTGCAGGGAACCAGCGTGCCCACACAGTCCCCTAGTTTCACTGAGCAGGGTGGCTCGTTTCACTTAGCCAAGTATTCTACATTATGCATATCATGGACTGCAGGGATGAAATTGACATTTCAACACATTATCAAGGTACACAAATGTTCCAATCAAATGTGCGGCTGCCGGGGAGAGGGGGGAGGGGATTGAATCTGCGTTTAAAAAACACATTGATGGATCCAATCAGATGTTTTTATCTTTTAAAAGTGTCCCGGTGGAGATGTTTGCAAAGGACAGCTGGTGTCAGAGCACTCTATCAATGCGGCACAGCTGCTTTACAATTCAGTTTATCTCTCTGTCACTGGTCTCAACTCAATTTATCAGGGAGTTCGTTTGAGCCGCGCATTCAGTGCATGCGTCTGATACTGGGGAGAAAATGGCTTGCCTCAGAGATATCTTAACAGCTTCCAAAAGATGCATAAAGCAACCCTGTGGCAGATTTATCTAATGCCATAAATTGGAACTGTTTTTTATGTATCCCTGCCTTTTATGTGGCCATTTGAACGGTGTAATTGAACCAGTAAACAACAAGACATTTTAAATACCTGATCTGCAGCGGCAAGACACTCTGCTGCATGTGAATCAAGTTGTCACCAGGTCATTTTAAATAAAACGGATGCATTTATTTGGTTGAACTGAGTGAAGGCATGATATACACTTTATATAAGGTTTATGTACATATTGAACTTATGAGAGATTGCCAATTAACTCTGGCTATGTTAATGTATAAAAAAATAAGAAGAACCTAAGAAATCATTTGAAATTGCACACTTTGGCCACTTACTGACATCGCAGTTCATTTACTTTGTCCTAGCAACATTAAAGCTATTTTATTGCCTTGATTTTTGCTGTGCATGTTGCCGTGTAGCACTGAAAGTAATCTGGAGCCAGGTCCGCAGTGGACCGTGTATGGGAGTCTATCAGAGAGTGATTTACCGCTCGAGTGTACATGTCAGGACAGCTACGTCAGGGTGGCGTCAAACAAGATTAGAACATGTAGCTTTTAATTGAGAATACTCCTGCGATGGCGTTGTTGCAGATGCACGGCGAGCTTCTTTCATAGACCCAACGTATGCTTCACGTTGTCACCAGTGATTACATCATACAGTAGGTAAAAAAAGAAAAAATGATCTTAAGCAAAACAGGCAGACATGCCAGATTTATCAGGGGATCTTGTTTTCCATCAAAATGCTTAAAGGTTGGGGCTCTCACAAGCCAGATAACATGACAGGAAACAGACATAAACTTGCATTAATATTTCACTGCTCACATGGAGACTGTGATCATAAAAACTGTATCACTGCCAGGTTTTCTTTGGCAATGATTTCTGTGCTCTCGGTGCTCACTCTGCTGTGACTTGGTCAACAGGGGCGAGCTTCAGTAAGCTTTTTCGTTAACAAATTAGGGCTATGCTAAAACAAATGCAAATAATCTAAACAAGTTTCCCAGTGGGTTTTTTTTTTTTTTTTAAACAAAAAAGAAAAAAATGAAATGAAGGATTTCCTTTTGCATGGTGCTGTGTGGTCTGAAATAATTGCGCAGAATGCCTCAGTTATTTGATCGGTTAGAAAAAGGGTTTACCCAGACCATATCAAATCCCAGCTGAGATGCAGGCCTCCAAAATGCAGCCCAGTATCACAGCTTTCTCAATAATTATGAAGAAGACCATAGATGAAAGGGAGCTCTAAGACTTTTAGCATATTTCAAAAGTGACACCAATGAAATTCTCAACCAAAATAAGATACGAGAGCCTTTGGTCTGTTGCTATTAAGGATATACTGTGACAATGGCACAATGCCCCAAAATAAAGAACATAGAAAAGAAAGCAGGAGAGGTTGTGGTTACTTGGTGAGCTCATTATCTCAGTTCCAATTAATGAAAGCACTTTACGTACCCTGGCTGTTGTCACACACACACACACACACATGCTTAATATTTAAGGGCTTTGCAAAGAACAGCGTGTTGAGGGAAGGACAGGCTGTTGTGTTGTATGCTGTGTGCATCATCCAGACTCTGACAAGTTCATTAACATTATAAAATGCATCAGTTGGCAATGTTCTGACGCACACTCCCTTTAAAGAAAGAAAAGCTCAGAGGATGTACTGGCATTTAAGAGAACTGTATTTTACAGCTGATTGGCATTGTGCTTTATCAAACTCGAAAAAATAAATGTCTGCCGTTGTTTAATGCCAAGGAGACTCGAGAGGTATGTTTCACTGAGTGTGTGGCGCTGCATGAAATGCAAAATCAACTCTGCTCTGAAAGCTGGTTTCAGTGCCCCATTGTTTGTGTTCTGGGCATAGCAGATTTTTGACAGCAGTAAATAACCTGTTAAATGTCACTATAAAATGGAATTCTAAAAGTGTGGGAAATACAGCTGTGCCACTTGCATCTAAAGCAGCTATAATCCAAAAAGGCGATGTGTTTTTTGCTTTTTTTTGCAACTACACTGGTGCTGCATAAATAAAAAGAAAAGAAAAAAAAACAGCTTCCCACAGTTTTGTGAATCCAAAATCAAGGCCTTGAAAACAAGCTTTTATCTTAACTAGGACACCTCAAAGTAGTTTCGCTCCATGGGGTATGAACCTTACTTATCACTAACAGCAGGAATTGTCATCCTTATTCATTGCACACTTTTTCATGCCAACAGAGCCGATCTGTTCAGGCACGAGCACGAGCAGAACAAACGCATCTATACATTTAGATTGCTGTGGAATATGCTGGAGTTACTCACGTGTTCTGTGACATTCATAGGATGGAACAACGACACGGAAGGACAATGGAATTCCCTTTGAACTGGGCTGCTTGAGGATAGTTTTGGTGCAGGTTGCAGCTTTATTCAAGGAAGAATCTTTCTATTTTGTTATAACACTAGACTGTCTAGTCAGGCCGGCTTGACCCCACCGTAAACCTTGCAGAGAGGTATAAAATGCCTTTAAAACCTCTTTCTATTTATCTATCCATCCATCTACTGTTTACAACTTTACATTTACAGAACACAACTATGGCTTGACCAAGAATGTTACAAATCAACAGCAACATAAGCCTTCAGTTGGAGACTATGTGAGCGGATTTGACAATACTTCTATTTAGCCAATGGGGCCACTGACATAACACTTTGCCTCTGGTGGCTGATCGATCAGGGTCTGCCACACACGTGCTGCATCAGCAAGGGAGACCGGCACCATGCAAACTTAAATTACACAGACATCTCCGTTGGCGTTTGATTCTAAATGGTTGGATCACATCAGGATAAAGGGGGGATTAAACAAAGTGTTCAATTTGTAAATCAGGGGCTATTGGAGCACAACGTGTGTGTAAAAGGGGGGAGATGATCCAGGGAGGCTTAGTGGAGTGTGCCTCAGCTGATATAGCAATAAAATGCTGTATTACCACTATGTATTCTACAGTGTAAAGACTCCACATGTCAAGTACATATTAGTACTTAAAAGCACATGCTTAATCCACTGTAGAAACGGTGATAGAAGTATTCTTATATTTTATCAAGGCAAAGTTCCAACACCACAGAGTAGAGTTACAAGTAAAGGTCTTGCATTCAGAATTTCACTTTTATAAAAGTATCAGAAGTAAAGTACACACATAGGGGCAGAATACCTCCTTTGAGAGTGATATATCATCATATGTATCATACTATTGGAAGATTATTATGGATGCATTCACACAGTGCCAAAGCTGGTTTCAACTACTTTATACACTGTTAGTTTGTTCTTCTTAGAATGCATCATATTTCATAAAATGATAAGTATAAAAGGGCAGAAAATGAAAATACTCAGCATCTGGGCTCCGTTAGTAGAGGGCTACACCTGTGCTCATAGAACTCGGGTTACAATATTGTAACATTTGTTCGAACCAAGCCTCAAAGAAGAGCGATGGATTTTGAAGCAGATTTAATTTAGTGGCCTCATCGTGGATTTACAACGTCCGGGTCGGTCACGTGATGCCATTGACTTTGTTTCTTCATGCGCCTCTGAGCAACTTTCATATGAATGAACGGGGCCTCACCTCCAAAGCTGTATCCAGTTATCTTTCTGTAACCATGCTTCTAGCTCCGCCCTCTACTGGACTCTGTGGGTAAAGTGGGTGGATCCCAATAAATGCACGCCCTGTCGGTACTGGGCTGGATGGTCTTTGAGCCAGGAGACCGCTGTTGGCGCCCCGTGTGAAATGAGAGTCAACGTTGACTTATTTGTCACGCAACTTGCGTACTTCAGTACCACCATTTCAATAGTTATTTTAACCCAAACCACAATCTTTTCCTCAACCTAACCAATAAGTTGTGTTGCCTACACCTTACAGTTGTTTCCTGTGAGGATGGAGTATTTTGAAATAAAATGTATGACACGAGTTGATGTATTTTTGAAGGAAGACACTAGATAGCAAGATAGCAAAAGAATCATTGCATGAGGATAAGTTGTGGCGTAAAACGATACTATGTGAGCGGTGATAGTGAACCAAAACAGTAAAGTGGTTTGTTTTGCCAGACACCTAAACAATAAGCCGACGGAAGGTTGAAGGTTCTACTAATAATTCACTACCATTATATCACATCCCAGCTGGTCACATACTGATGTTTGGTCATGACCATAAGTCAAACAAGATAATGTCAACATAATTATGAAGTGTAATTTATACGGGGTTTTCAAACTCAATATTGCTTCAAAGTAATGAAATGTACAACCCATTCGAGAAAAACCTAATCGTGGATAAAAGCAGACTAAGTGCACATGAGACCTACTACAGGTCTTGCCCACTGATGAATTGTGTCTGCGCGGAGAAAATTCTAAATAGAACACAGAATTGTTGAATGCAGTAACTTCACTTGTAGCCATTTAAGATCAAATCTGTTTGTGTGAGTGGTTATTGCATGAGGTCCATTGTTCTTTATAAACACATCTATTACATCCACAAAGGTCACGTAACTTTGAGCTGACATAATGTCTGTGCTCTCCTCCCAGGAATCTGTGGCAAAGATTTACATAATTTACTGATGAATGTAATGTTCTCATAGATCAAAACCTGTGTTTCTCCATTTCCATTAAGATTGAGTGGACACAAAGCATTCACAGATAACATTAGCGCTCTCCTTGTCTCTTCCCCGTTACACTGGAAAGGTCTGTGGATTTTATGCTAATGTCGTATCTGCCTACAAGCTTTGATCAAGATAAATTAGGTGGCAGGTAAGGTTAAGGGTGATAGGCATTTAGTGTAATGTGAATAGTCTGTATTTCCTGCAGTTAGAGGCTTTCTGCTGTAGCTTTATGGGAGGGAGGGGGGGCACAATTATTGCCAGGACCACCACCGAGTTTGTGACACCTGCCAAATGTGTGACAACTTTCTACTCAACGTTATTATGATCTGTAAGACACACTGCACAGCAAACTGCCTTTCTTTAATTGGACCCTAACAGTTCGATTATCACTCATATATTCAGAGTAAGAAACTAAATAGAGCATTTTTGATAACCTTCAGGTTTGAGAATGAATACTGGATTAAACCTCGGAATCAAAACATAACGTGCACGTGATCAGCACATGAGCTGAACTTGATTAATGTCAGTGGGAATACGTAAATGTGTAGGATGTAGTTGGGAAAATAATTTGTTCTCTAAGCGATCCATGTCAGTGTAAAAATAGCCTTTCAATATTTACATACTGTTTCATAGTTTACGTACTGTGTTGTGTTGAACAGAGAAGATGATTTGCCAAAGATTAGCTGTTTTCCGTTAAATATGATGAGCCTCTTTTCTGTTCCAAGTGACGGTAATGTTAGTTTTCCTTTCCAAAAGGTGACATTGTTGGATTCATCATGTGAGAACCTTGCCACCTCATGGGTTGAATAGAGATTATGAATTGAAGTGATTTCTGTAATGTACATCTACTTATTGGATATTTAGATAAGGTTATTCATGATGTTTCATTTTTACTATCTGTTACAGTACTAAATAAGTGTGTGTTTCTCCATTTTTTTAAATATAAAGATATCGCCGCACGAATCAATTATAATTTAAATGGTATAAGAATACCATAATTAGTTTGGAGTAATTTGTTCGGTTGTAGCGGTTTGATTTTTACTCACTGACGCTCTTCTTGATTGTTTTTTTCTCACCCCTGTGGTGGAACATGATTGTCTAATCACCATCAGAAGTGTGACTAGGTTGTGGCCTACTTAACTAATCACAGCCTGTGTCTCATCATTGTTGATCTTGAAGAAGGATTGAAGGCCGAAACCTCATCTGAATACAATAAATGCATGTAGTCAGTGTGCTACACGTTCATCCTGCTTTCCAGCCTTTGATCGGTAACATATTCATGTTCTCATGCTTCAAAACTCTCCAATTAGATTAAATGAATCATAAAAAGCAGTATTGAATGCACACATTTTACAGATCTACTTTCTCGTCATCACTGTCAAGCAAGGAAATACAAATAATTATGTGCAAACTAAACAACCTATGTGTGTTATTCATTTTGTCAAGGCCTGTTTCACACATTCAAACATTTTGACTTATCTCAATTTGTCATTAGGAAAACCAAACTTTAAAGTTATAAAAATGATGGAATTTGGACGCGGTTGGGAACATTATAATGGTCTATTGAGATACACCATGTTGAAGACTGCATACAGGGAAAACAAGAGATCACTGCGAGGACAGAACATTGAAATGACCAATATCAAATGCAGGAAAAGTCTTTCATATATTTTCAAAATGTGTCAGTTTTCTCTCAGAAGTTAACACAAAGCAATTCAGTTTGGACTAACTTAAAATATTAAATACAGCATATTTGTGATCGCATTGAATGGAGGAAGAAATGGAAGTTAAAAGCGTAAACATTGAAACAAGAAATAGTAATGCAAGTTGTGTTATTTTGTGCTTTTCAATTTATTCAAGAAAATGACTCACTAGTATGTGAAGAAAGCCGACGTACTGACAAGTTTATTTATTAACAAAACCACAAAAATAAAAACAAATATTTTAGCTTTTTTTTTTTTAAGCTCCACATTCATTAAAATATTACCACCTCATTAATCTGTCAAGATGACATGATTAACAGCACCAATTCAACAGCTGCACACGAGATGAAAAAGCAGTGTCAATTGCCTGGGTCTCATGGCATTTAAAAAAAGAGCTTGATTGCATAGATGCAATCTCGACTTTGAACACCCTCAGAGGCTCTCTGGCGATAACTACCATGAGGAGTAGCTGTCATGGCTGGTAGTATGACTCACACCAGGCGTGAGAATGATGTCCTGGATGAATATCCTTTAGCCCCACTGGGAGTGTGCTGTCCTGCTCTTCTGATGTCTTTGAGTGTCTTGGACCTAGAGGTCAGCGTCTCATTTTACACGGACAAAAATCTATTACAAAACCTATCTCTCTCCACTCGCATTAAACCCGCTGGGGGAAGAGAGGCTTTCCTCTAATTGTTTTTCCTTGGCTGCAAAGCTGGCCTGGTTATGAGTGAACCCAGTCCATATTATGTCTCCGATTGGTGAGCGGGTCGTTCAGACCCATCATTTACACATTGCTATGTATAGTGTGGGATTATTCAAAGTGCCTTTTTTTCATTCTGGGAGGAGTGTGTTCGTTTGCATCTGCATTGGACTGAAAATGAACTGTAAATTAAAGAAACCATTCCAATGCTACGAACACATTAGAGTTAATACTCACGCCCATCAAGTACCTACGGCACTTTGCAGACTGTAGCACTTCAATGTGAATTTACAGTGAATGTCTAAAAGGATTACCTGCTGTGTAATGCCCATACTGCATATTGCTGTGAAGGCAATGCATCCTGGGAGTTATAACATTTACTTCCATGATCCCAACGGTCCAGTGTTTCCTTTCACCATAATTTACTTCTCAGCGCTGACATATTACTGGGATTATACAAAAACATACTGTATTTCACCAATACAGTAGAGATACCGTAATTGTACAATAGCTTACTGGTGAAATTGCTGCCAGTAATTAACCGTGATTTTAAGGTATTTGTGCGCACCACCTCCAGAAACTTGAACGGTGTGACCCCAAAAAGGAGGATGACGTCATTTTACTGTAATGACATCACGGCGATGGTTACTCAGCAACAGTGTTCAACTCTCTTTGGCTCTTTTACTTTTACAGAACAAAGAAGCATGGTCAAGGCCATGTTGAAGTTTCTTTAAAGTCGACAGAAGGTTCAAGTAACTTTCTTGGCTTTTAACTTGTCACTCTGAAACAGCGGGGTGCCCATATACTGAAAAGAGTTTTCTCGCAAATTGTTGCACTGAAGCAGCGGTATCCTTTTTATAGCATCTCTGCACCTGCAGAAGTCCTCAGAACAAGAAAACAGGAACAATGTTGAGTGATGTCTGTGGCAGGGATGGCACATATTTGTAAGTATAGAGCTGAGGTGTATTCTGTTTTAGTTTTTTTCCTGTAGAAGATATAAAAAGACATAATAAAGTCTGACCATATTCTTTAGTACACTGTATTCCTTCTGAATAATATTTTGTGATTCTTGCATTTCGGCTATCATTTGCATCAAAGAATACTGTAGATGCAAAAAAAAGAAGAAAATTGTTGTAGCCACTATTTAATGCACTGAGCTTAATAAAGCATTGAGGTTTTTTTCGTCTTCCTATTTCAGCCATTCGCTTTAGGGGTCGCCGTAGCGAACAAACCTCGAGCCATACCGCTATGGACATCAAAAATTATGACCCACATATTGGATCTTACCAAGATACTGCATGGGGCGGGTTACATGATACATGTTTTGGTTGTGGGAGGAAACCGGAGCACCCAGAGGTAGCCCACGCGAATGCGGGGAGAACACGCAAACTCCATACAGACCAGGGATTAAACCCTGAACACTTTTTGTCATCACACGTCTCCAAATGCTCTACCATGTCTCCTCCTATCATGTATAATATCCAGTGATACAGAATCTGCATTGAAAATTGCAGGGGAGATGAACAACTTCATTCCATGCTACATTATCTGTCACACAGTGAACGGCGGCTTTAAAGTATTTTCAAAACAACAAAGTCATTCTAAGTGCACCACCTTGGTCCCCACAATGATGAGCCCGACATGAAAACAACTCTGAGATGAAAGAAACCGGTGACCACATATGACTTGTCAAAAGCAAGTTAGCATCTCCAAAGGAATGACGTGCACATATTCAAGGATAAATGTACTTAAGTTTATACAAAACAAGTGGTGATATAAATTGGTGCTCTTAGCTGTTGTGCTGATTTAACCTTTTTGTTTCAGTGGTTTTCTCTGCAGTTTGCTCTCGGGGTAGTCTCAAGCTGCCTCATGAACCTGAATAGGAAGCTGGACACAAATGATGGAACGGAAGCCCTGAATACAGCTTTCAAGCAAAGGTCATGTCTCAAAGGGAGAAATGGAAGAAGCTCGTCGCTGTGCAACTTCATAGTGTTCAACTCAGCATGCCCACAATGAAGATGAAAATCAAGGCCTCTTATACAAATCACCTTAAAAAAACTCTACAATAAGGAAACACAATAAGATATTGCATGTTGCTATTTGTAGGCCGTTTACTGTGTTAATATGAATCCAACTGATAAAATGTTTTACTATCCTCTTCTGCTGGAAGTGGTGAACTCAGTTTCCCACCTGTGTTCACATACCTCTTCAATTTGTGATCAAGTTTGAAATCTGGGACCACACAGTACACACAATTATGACAAGATAATTTTAATTACCATTTGGAAGATGATTGTAATTGTTCTCCTCCTTATACTCCACAGAAATCCCTGATCAGCACTGTTAATTTTTTAGAAAGTAAACATATTTAGTAAAAAATGTAATGTTGGCTGGGTTACAACTTGTTACACAATGTGGGTGATTAGCGAAATCTGGAATAACTAATTTAAAGTAAGACCTTAGTTCATATGTTTAGTGTCAAAATAATGAATCTTGCTGTTCAATATCAGCTTGTAGCAACGACAGCATGATTCAATGTTGGTTTTTTTGTGGTTATGTTTAGGCATTTGCAGGACTTGGTTGAGGTTAGGAAAAGATCATGGTTTTGGTTTAAAGTCTGCAGTGACTTGAAGTATGAGATATAACGTGTTTACTCAACATTTTACTAAAACCACAATCTTTCATTTACCTTAACTCAATTACCGCATATGGGACTCATTTTATGGTTTGGCTTACAATGACGACAACCTCCGGCTATGAAAAGTGAAGCCAATATCAAAGTGTCTTAAACTTGCATTCTTTCTTACGCCCTTCAGGGGGCGACTCCTCAGGTTGCAAGTAGAAGTCTGATTGTATAGATGTCTATGAGAAAATGACTCGACTTCTCACTTGATGTATTACTTCAGTAAACATTGTAAACATGAGTTTATGGTCTCGATAACTAGTTTCAAGTTTTCTTCAATACAGCTGATGTTCATTTTGTAAATGATGGTCCATTTATAGTAATATAGACCATAACGCAGGGTATGCTTTAGGGCGTGGCTACCTTGTGATTGACAGGTCGCTGCCACGGCGTTGTCCAGTCCGGGAGTTCTGTGTTTTCGTCTTCCAACTTTAACCCTTTAACAGTGTGTTTTCAGTTCATGCTAATTGTAACCTCTCGTGTTACTTCAGGTTGAAAAAAAAAACCACAAGATGGCGGCGACAACAAAAATGCTAAACTCGAGGCATCAGAACGGCAGTCCACAATCCAATGGCTGACGTCACAGTAACTACGTCCACTTCTTATACACAGTCTATGGTGAAAGTCCTGTATTTGTTTGACCCAACCATTCACCCTGACCTCCTCCGTTTGCAGACTTCCGAGAACTAGAAACGTCTCTGTGATATGTCAAAAACAAACGTAATACACTACAATAGAAGTTTCCCTCAAAACGAAATTCACAATGCAGTTTTGCTGTAGAGGTCCGTCATTTTTTTGGAGAAAGGGCTGGCACAGGATATATCTATTTATTTTCCTGTTTATTATTTAAGCGATTCAGTGGATTTGTCTTGATAAAACCGTTGTATTAAGTGTTCTATTTGCACGTAATTATTAATAAATGGAGGAACGCTGCAATTGGGTTTGGTTAGTTTACTATGATTTCAATCCCATTTGGCAACCCAAGGAAAGAAACAATCCCTGAATTGCAGTAGTATTGTTATCATATTACTTTTATTGCTGCAAGGTTGCAGAGCAGTGATGGTTCACTCTGTAAACAATTTGTTATGGATTGCCAAAGAAAATCAAGCTTTCAGACAGGGTGATTACAGAGCAGGGGCAGTTTGGCCCCAGGCTCTATGTATGTTTCAATGGAGCCTTGTTTAAAGGAGTCAACAACAACAACAACAACAACAACAACAACAACAACAACAACAACAACAACAAAATTGACGAGATTATTTTGTGGGACCACAATAAAGAAAATAAGTCACTGCAGTTCATAGTTGGGATGTTCAGAAAAAAAGACTCCTTTTTATGGTTATTCATATTTCCTTTAATTTGTCTTTGTTGAATATGTTTCACTTTAAAGATGTCAAAAAGAAGATTGCTGTTTTCATTCCATTTGGGGTTGACTATGTAGAATATGTGCCCCTAAAGTATTGATCCCTAATGAGTACTTATTAACTCCTCGTGTTTATTAAGTGCTGATAAGTGGTGCCCCAATTAGCCCTGTGATACAGTGGTGACATACCCACAGTGTTTCAATGCCGTTCACTTAATGCCTGCTGGAGTGTTGGGATGGCCACCTAATGACCCTAAATGGAAAGAAAAGACGATACAGACAGGCATGAAAAGATGGATGAAGGGATGATAACTGTTGTGCTAAGTGTGGATGTCTAAACTTGTAGATAGCGATCAATATTATCTAACAACTTCCTATTGTCGGCAAAGCCTGGACTAATTTAGATAGCGTCAATCAGAGGATAATTTGGTTACATTTTGGTCTCCCTTTATTTATCCAATTTTCTTTTTTACATTTTATGTCAACTTACTATGAAGCTTGCATTGATAAGAAACACATCACATGAACAAATATTGCTGTAATGACCTATTTCTATAAAACGTTCAATGGTTTCTGCACCCACACTGATGTTGCATCATGGACTATTAATGTTGTATTTGAATGCAGTCATACTGAAGGAACAAGCCAACACATATTACATTTGTCTTGTTGAACACATGCAAAATGTATAACGGTTGTCACATTATGTTATTTTCAAAAGGCACAAGATATGTCGCTGGAGCCATATGAACCTACTGCAAAGAAAAGCTGAAATATAATTACGTCTAACCCAACACATTCTCACTACCACCTCCTGAAATACCACAGCTTGGTCAGTGGTGTTTGGCTTCAAACTATTAAACTAGGTCCCCCTCTAGAATCAGTTTGGAACGTGTGAGGGCCAGCGTCAGAACATGTTTTGTACATGCATACTGTCTTTTCAATATAAACTTCCTTCTTCACAGGAAGTGTTGTTTATGAAAAAAAAAACATTTGGGGTTATGAAGAGATTGTGGTTGACGTTAATTTGACGACTCTTGTGACTAAGGAGTCACTTGACAAACCACTTGTGTGGCAAAATAAGTCAACACTGACTTTTAGTTTCACACAGGGCAGGGACAGCGGTCTCCTGGGTTAAAGTCCTGTGTTTGTTTTGGTAAATGAATATCAGTTACAGTCATGCTTAGCCTACAATGCTCACCAAATTCTGTGTATTCTACCAACACATCAGATGTTACACTGAAACATTTATAATATTTTCTTCTTGCTGCACCTGGAATATATATAAAACTGTCAATTAGGCTGACAATGAAATAAAGTCCCTGTGTTAGCTTGAAAGCACTATACACCAGCGTCCAAGACCAGAGAAATCCACACACATATATGTCATATATATATATATATATATATATATATATATATATATATATATATACACATTCTATTGCATGTATGGACCCATGTAAAATAGGTCACAAATAAATAATTTCATAGAAAAAAAGGCTTCCTACTGGTATTATTTAATCAGCAGAATACGGTAGTTTTCAGCAGACTACATGAATGTGTAGTGCATTTGTTGGGGACTATTTTCAGCTGTGGATTAATACACATCTGGTGCTCTAGTGAGTATTTACAGGAGCAGAACGTTGTATGTGAGATCACATCAAAATACACTAAAGGGCCCATGTTCATGGTAATGAAGGAACATGTCACCCAGTGCAACAGTGTGACTCACTGATGGGCTTTTAATAGTTTTTGGACAACAATGGAGCTCTATGGCACAGAGGAATCAGCACTATCAGGCTTGGGCTACACAGACTTGTGACTATTCTCAATTAATTGTTGGTGTTGGTCTTTTTATGGGATATGTTGGTGTTAGAAAAATATGAAAAAATGATATTATAATGTTATAAAGTATTTGAGTGTCTGACTTGGAAGCGTACAGTATAATTAATTCATTGATATATTTACAAGGCAGTCAAGGTTTTGCTATATATGTCATTTGTTTGTATGTGGGTGTTTTCCCCCCTTTGGAAGTATATCTCATCACAGTCTAGTCATAGTCAAATAAACAAAGTATTGAACAAGTAAACAAATATATAAAGAACTACATAAGTAACTGTTTTGTGCCTCGGGAGGACCGCACAATGTGTTGCATTGAGGCGGAGTAGCGGTCACTGCTAATACTCTCCTGGCATGAACATTATTTCCTCCTCTAAGGCAAATGTCACAAAGAGGCTCTGATCCACTCCTAATCGCTGAGTAATCACTGTCTTGTTTGATCCTTCTGTGACTGTAAGAATGGATTTAAAAAATCTGGTTGTGAGATTATGCAATTTCAAGACATGTTGAAAACTGGAAGAACTGCAGCAAGGCTTAAAAAAAAAAAAAGAGTGAAGAATAAGCAATAACTTTGAAGTTGAAATCTTCTCCCAGATGGCCGTTGTTAATGAAATATAATGAAGCAAGCATATTGAGATCCATATAATCAAATGTCATCTTTCTAATTAAAAACAATGTTCAATTGTTTTACAGTATCCAAGCACTATGATTACATTTAATACCATTATGTAACCAATTTCTGGATAAAAACACTAAAAAAGAGATTAGAAAATAAATGTGCTATGCAACACTTTTGTGACGCGTGTATGATAAAGTATAAACTATACCCTGGTGCTTACATTTATCATAAAGATAAAAGAAGTATGATGTAACAATTATAATGTATTAAATCATATTGTCATGGAGAGAAAATGAACCAAAAAAAACAAAAGATCTTGTGGATGTTTTGTTTCCGTATAATCATTTGTTGACCTAATTGATTAGATACAGAGTATGCTTTTGATAGATACCTGGGGATCTTTGAGAGATGCATTGAATGAGGAGACATTGTTCACTTATTAGTTGCATGGGAACAAAATATTCCGTTGTCGTCACATTCTCCGCCATTAGCGGAACAAGCTCTCAGACCGGCGCGGCACTGATCAGTCCCCTTTGTTGCTATTAGAGTTTGTGGATAAAATGGGACTCATCTAGTAGTTTGCTGACACAAAGTGTGTAATTATCATTCAATGTATAACAGGCTGCTTATTTGCCCCGGGTGCATTCTCAAAGGGGAAGGTTGCTGTGCAGTGATCCATATCACCTTATCTCCAATTCCCCTCGGGGCACTACATTCGGCATGGAGCAGCAGGCTAATAAAGATGACAGAGGTTTTGTGCCACTGTTTAAAGGGCCATGACACTTTTTTTTTTTTTTACCAACAAAAAAAAAAAAAGGTGCGGAAACATCGTCAAAATTTGAAACGAAATGCAAGTGTTTCCCAACGTTCTCTCCGATTGGTCAGTTCGCTGTCCCCCCGGCTAAGACAGGGAAGTCGTTCACGGGCGGGGTCTTGGATGTGTTTTACATATATTTAGGATTAATCTTAATCACATTAGCTCATTTTCTGAAACGGTCTCAACATCTTTTAAAATTCAAAGCTTCGAATCCTAGTTATCCTAGTCTCAGTAATTTGTCAGTTCTTTTCACCATGCCAGTCAATCCTGGAAATATTTCTTGTATACAAATCTCTATTTTGTTCTCCCATTTTGTGTTGACTCTGACTGCTTACTGCACTATACAAGAGTGTCAGACATGTCCAGCTGAATATTATTGTGTGTCGCTACAGGTAAAAGTACT
This sequence comes from Pholis gunnellus, assembly GCF_910591455.1. NCBI lineage: Eukaryota > Metazoa > Chordata > Actinopteri > Perciformes > Pholidae > Pholis > Pholis gunnellus. Next base: position 6,089,531 of record NC_136529.1, on the reverse strand, counting down.
GGAAGAAGTCAATCCGGACCATTACTGTAGTACACAGAAAAAGGATATGCACATTTGTATGTATACAGTACATTTATTTGTGTGGCAATGTGTAACATGTACTGAAAATGTACCTTTCACTATTCATGCAAAGTCATGTATATGTATGTTTGGCCGATTTTAATTGGATGGTTAATTTAGCAAGTGATGGCTCAAACGATGATAAAATGTTTAGGAGTTGTGACGAGTGAGAGTTTCACTGTGTGCAAGTGGTTCTTGTACTTCTTATTATGCACACATGTGCAAAAACACTTGCAATTAGCTTCAATAAATGAGACATTTCAATCTGTTGGTAACCACAGACTAATTGTTCAGAGATAGATATTAAAAAGATTTTTTTTTTTTGTAATGCAGCACTTGACATTCTATATTAATGTGACGTGGGAAAGAGCTCACTTGTGAGATCCCTCTCAATACATTTAGATTTGGTTGAGGACACACAACTTGAGAAGACAATGACCACATCAGGAGGTAATTACTTTGGCTGTTGATTGCAAAATGTATTATCGTTACACTGCATGTGGCTCCAGTGGGCTTACTTGAAACACACATTGTTCTTTCACCGAAAAAGGAACAAAATGTCTCATTTTGTAAAATGCAAACAAATAAATAGACAAAAGAACAACACACATGTTGATGTGTACCTGTTGCTGCCAACATAAACATGTTGCTGAATAAATCACGTTGACACATTTCTATGTTTTAGATGTCTTGTGCAATCAGAGATTCATCTGCCAGTTTCTTTTTTTCCCCAGATTGTGGGACAAGTGTTGAGGGTTTTCTGCTTTTCAAAGGGCACTACAGTGCAAAGCTATTCCTTCTGACGGACTCACAATCAGGAGTTGAACCCAAGTGCAGACGCAAGATCAAGGCAGGGGAATGCTCAGACGTTTTAATGATGCTACAATCAAACGAGGCGTCTAGAGGAGAACAACAAACTCGACTGCCAAGTAGGACACACTATCTAAATAACTCGCTGGGCATAAGCCCTAATAGCAGACAAAAGGGAATCCATTGTCACACAAACTGTTTTCTATCCAGGAAAAGAAGTTCAGTCCAGATAAAGCTGGCACATTTAAGAGTGAAGGATATTATTGCCTCTCGCCATGTCAAGACACAAATGCAGTATCAGGGAAAAAAGGGTGTTCCATTGTTTACAGTAATTGCTTTCTGGAGCCATAAGCTCAAAATAATTTGACTACACGTTGTACTGTGCATGATTATGGACGTATGTGACAAATGAGCTTGATTTGATTTGATTTCAGTAGTAAGTACAAATGTATTATTACCCACAATCAAAACATGCATGTCCAATCAAAAACTAACAGGTACTTACAAAAAAGACAGACAGACAGACAGACAGACGGTGTACATAGACAGAATGTATGCATTAGCCTGCATTCATCAGTCCAATATGACTAAACACTTCAATAAAGCACAAGTAAGAAGAGACATTTTTGAACCTACACAATCCCACTCAGAATAAACAGCAGGAAGTTAGACACTCGAAACCCCACAGGAGTGTGCTGTGCGTACACACTCGGCGAGCTCTCTTCTGTACTCACACATCCCAGTTGCCCAGGCAACCCCTGTCTTGAAGATTTTAAACTCGGATTTAACAAATGACGCCTTCTGTGTCTCGCCACAGTCAAGAAAGAGGATTACTGGCTATAAAAACACTGCACCTTTGTGTTTGAGTGTCCGGTAACATATCTTTGCCATCGAATTGTGGAGTTAACATGTGGCCAGAAAAAGACAAGTCAATGCCCTCTTATGTAACGCATATAATGTAATGCACTGCTATATTGCTTGGCTTACTGTGACAGGAGATGTGTCTTTTGCATAGCTGTTATATTGTGCTTTGACACTGTCGACAGCTTTAATGGGATTTGTCAAAATGTGGGCCACAAGTAAATCTGGAGAATACCACCAGAGGCGATGTACGAGTTGGGGGTGCAGAGTTTGTGTGGGCACCAAGTGTCTCACTTTTATCCCAGATTGAGTATTTCTTGCCCTAAGTTAGACTGTACAGTTGGGTCAGTATTTTCAATACAGAACTACTTTCATATTTCCAAATTTAAACATCTTTTAAAGCAGCTAAGGCAGCTTGGCCTGTGTCCAAACACTGCTGGCAAACACATGTACAACACTTCTGTGCCATTAAAAAAAAAATGGCAATATGTCGAGAGGGAAGAACTCTGCATGCAGCATTTGGATATGAGAACCCCAACAAAGTCAGTAAGGACTGTGGTCTGTTCACGACGCATGAGCATTATGTGTGTGCGCTGATACAGCATTTTGAAACATAGGATTTATATCTACTTAAATCCAAGACACATAGAAATTACTTTCTCACTAACACAAACATTAAATAGCTAACTTCAGAGTGAATGAGCCATTTTAAAATGACCCATTATGGGTAATGATATTTTGTGCCCAAGCAGCAACTTCTGGTGCGGAGAAATGAAGCCAACATGGAATTGCCAAAAACTGCAGTTCATCCAATGGCCACTGGTGGCTGGCTCCAAAAAGCGAGTTAATCCCCAAAGACGCCCGTGTTAAAATGCCCAACTTTACAGCAGAAAAAGAACATGCTTATAGCCTGGTACAAAGAAAGGTTCCTCATTCATAAAAACTGTACAGGGGGTGAATTTATATACACCTTCCATGTTTAAATTATGACTTAAAGTTAGGCATAATTGAGGGCACGGTTGCTTGGAGTGACAGATGGGTGCCTTTTACCTCGATCACCTCTTTGTCCATTTTTGGAATAGCCGGCAGTTAGGCTGTATCTGCCAAGAGGGTGATGGCCGATGGCCGATGCCATTTGAGCTAAAAAATCATGAAGACTACCTCCATGTTTTGTACAGTCTGTGTCTGTGCACAAGATCCCTCGCTGATTCGCTCATTCACTACTCTCTAATAGATGCTCAAAAGTTTGCTCTATTTAAGCAATAAACTGAGGTTTCAGACATTTATGCGTCATCATTGTTTTGCAGGTGTAGTGTGGCTCGACTTTAAAATGTTGCATCTAAAAAAATATGAAGGATTGCATTGTGGGATTGTTACTGTAGCAGGAGTTGTGCCCATGTCACGGACACGACTTCTTCCAATCCATTGTGGGATTGTTGAGTATAATTCATAGTGAATACCTTTACACACTCGAATAATATAAAGTGTAATATAGTGCACTATCTAGCAAAAAGAGCAATTTTGGAATGCACTTGAAATAAGTTTGAGTAAATCAACGAAACATCCCATTACATCCTAGCTTGGCAGTTAATGTGAAAATCATATTTGTAAGTGGTTTGAGCAGTATTAAATATTTTTGTATCAACATCTGTTACCTCAGGTGTTGTAGCATTGTAAAGCTAACTGTTGAACTTGATGATCTTAATATAATATGTGAGGGCAGATAGTTTCATTAACATTTGACAAGCTGTCAAAAGTATTAAGTTGATGATTGAGATTTACGGCTCTTTGGTTATTATCCTTTCTAGTCATTATAAACTATTCATTTTTTTACTGCTTCAATGCAAATACCAACACACCCGCACGATTGGGGAGGAAACCCAACATCACATATTCTTCAAAGTAAAAGCCCTAAATGACAAGATAACTATTACTTCTTTCCCTACCACAGCATAATATCACATAAGTACATATTTACCTACAGTGTACCTCACGGATCACAATGATGGTTTCAAGACATGGTTAGTGAGCCATTTCAAAAAGCAGGCAGGGAGCCAATGTTACTGCTATTCCACAAGCTAATTAGACTTGAAAGCACAGTGTTTGTTAAAATATGACAATATAAAAAGACGCTTAATGTGCACCTATATGGAGTCTTTCTGTTGACTTATATTCCTACTATCCACTAACAAACTATCCACAACGAAAAGTCGCAATAAAATAACCAAAAGACAAACATGATTAGAATTCAAGTAAATAAGTAGATAATTGGAGAATGTATAATTAAGCGAGCAAACGGATGAGTTGGAAATGTGGAGCACAAATTCCAGTAATTTTTGTCTTGCTCTTGCTCACAATAACCCACGCAGAGTATTTTGTAGTTTGTCAGCATGAAGAACATGGGACACTATTCATATTTCATGTTATTTTGCTACAATATGTACCCACAAAGCACATGGAGTGTGGGGGGGGGGAGTGGCGTTCAATTCCGCAGAGAGCAGGATTATAAATGTAGGTGAGTTTGAATCCTAATAATGAAATGGACAGCGGTGGACACAGCTGAATGATGAGATGAGCGTCAGAAAACCAGCTCAGCCAGCAGACGGTCCAGTGGTAAATTAGGGAAGTGTCTTAGAGAAGACACTCGCATCGGCGAGAGCGAGGGTCCCAGAAGAGTTATGTCGGGAGGATGGAGCTGCTCTGTAATGGGCAGAGTGAGGGGAAGGAGGGAGAACAGCAGAGCCTGCACTCAACAGGCAAGCTAACAGACACCTCTTGCTCCGCCACCGTCAGTGTGGTTTACCTGGGCGCCCGCTGGGAGAGCTCCCATATGTGTATGTTCATTAGAATGACATAAATTAAAACAGGCACGGCATGAGATGAGCTCGTGTGCAGGTCTTCGAGGAGCCGTCCCCGAGTACCGTGCCACCGCGCTGACTCCCAAACAGGCAGCACATAAGCTCCAGCCTATCAAATGATCCATCATTGCCATTTGTGTGCTATTAAAGCATAATAGACAGCTTGATGGCATTACATACCCATAGAGCCTAAACCACGGCCTGTCAGCATTCACAACTCACTACAAACCTTCATGTGGCATGTAATATAAAACCATAGACACTTGAGAGGATTTAATTTATTTGCTCTGGAAGCATTAGCTGCAGGGTTATACATCAAGCATTACCGAAGTCCGTTCTCGCACTCGCTGCCTGTCTGTCTGCTATTGTTGAATGAGAAGTATAACACCAGATCTTATCCATAGGATTATTATCACAGGGTAAAGGGCATAAAGTGAAGGTGCAGACAATGATTCATTTAGCTTTTTTTGTTACATTTGGCAAAACATTCCTATTTTAAACATTTTATTGTATACTCCACTGCGTGGCTTGAATGATGCATCTCATCAAAATAGGGTTATATACAATAGATTTGAATAATGCTCTATGTCTGTGATCAGTGGCCTCTATACGACAACATATTGCACATTTCTTTGTCTGTGAATGACTTCTGGTGAATAAATAATTTGAAGAAAAACATATTTCCTTATTTGATAAAACACAATGGAAACCTCTTACAGGGATCACGTCTGTCTGGGTCAAACTGATCACTGTAAGCAGATGGAGATTTAGTTTTTCTTTATTTTTCATGCAGATTACCATCTAATTGGCATTCCCCATCTACTGAATTGTAATGACTTTCAAAATAGAGTACAGCTGTTTCAAGGGCGGCTTCAACCACAGGTGCTTTTGCTGGCACATTTGTTTTCCGTCTCCATCACTGGCAGCCACGACTGCAGCCTGACAACAAGTTTCACCGCTGCATCTCGTTGACTCGTTCTTGGCAGTTTGTCATAAGCTTCGAGCAGATTTTTAGTTTTTTGTAAATGAGAGAAAAATGACTTTAGATTTTTCTCGCCTTGCTTTCAATGTGCATGCAGCATCAGCCTCAGGTGGCCAGTTAGAAGCAAAAGGGTCAAGCAGAGCATCATGGGAGAATCATCAGTTTGAAATTTTTTTTTTATATTTGTCATGTATGAAAAATACCCAAAATAAACAGTAAACTGAGTACTTGATGAGCAAATTATTTGAAATTTAAAATATATATATTTTGTATCCATATAAGTAGTTTCCACTAACAATGCTTTACAGTGGTCACCTTCATCAAATCTGCAAACTTAAATTATTTTCTACATATAGGGTTTTACACTATTATTATTATTATTATTATTATTATTATTATTATTATTATTATTATTATTATTATTATTATTATTTCAAAGGGGTCTGTTAGATCTCAAATAATGAGGGAGTATGGACAATATCAACGAAACGCAAGTGATTAAGAATTGTATGAAAAAGTGTGCAGATAATCTCTAATCTCTGGACTGAATTTGAATTTAAAAGCCCTTGCTTCACTGTAGTAGGTATGAAAAATGTATGTCAAGGTATCAAATCATATGGAAAGGTCAAGTAAAAAGTCTTAGAAAAAAAGAGTGGGTGTCACACCCCCCCTCCACACACCTCCACACTCCACTCTGTAGTTATACTATAGTACGTTCCCTAAAAAAATAAAAATAGTAAGAAAGAAAAAGAAAATGCTTTAATATAATAGAAACCATAGTGTAGCTCATATCAAAAGCATTACTTTTATCTCTGGTTGTGCAGACAATGCCTGAGATTTTTTGAGGCATGAAAGGTTCTCTGAAAGGAGGTTTATCTTAAGTGCATCCTACGTGCTAATCCTCACTGCAGTCTGGATGTGTTATGCTTTAAAATATCCTCAAACAGAATACGTCAGGATCTCACAGCACACATGAGCGCTCACTGAAATATTCAGTTGATACAGCCCCCTGTCTGATTGGCCAAGCTTCGATTAGCTACGAGGATTCCCCAGGTGAGTATCAACCCCAGTTCCACTTAAACAGGAGGTAAAATGAGAAGTCAACATTATTTAGTCAAATAAAAGGCAGAGATTAAAGAAACGTTGGCAGCCAAGTGTGGGTAATTGATTTATAATTGATCAACGGTTGTGCTGAGCAGTGGCCACTTGAGAGATGGGGCCAGTTTCTGCTACAACCTCTTTGCTTTCCTCGCGAGAACACTTAATATGGGCATGCTCTATTCTCACAGCGGTTATTTAAACTTCAGAAATCTGATAGAATACGAGCAAAACAACACTCTCCAATCCCTGCCTGATTAAATGAATTGTCAAAGCAATGAAAGTGATCTATGACACTAAGGTGAATGTGTAAAGTGCCATAAATCTCTTTTTTGTCCTACCTTGAAAAGGTCAGCATTTGCTAAGATGAGGTCCAGAGACATTGTTTTATTTCACAAAAAATAAAAGTGAGACAGCAGAAGACACCGTTTCTGCATAACTGCTGCTCTCTCCTTAATGAACGGCGTGTTCCAGCACAGAGTGGAGGGTGAAACCAAGGTGAATGTGTACATTCACAATTATCTAATGCTGTTTGAATAATTATCAATTAAGATGCAGGATTCACCAGTAAAGATTGCATACTGGCAACAGGCCATTTGGGAAGTTTTCCTGGGCCAGTTGATTGGTCAGTGACCCAACATGATGAGGCGCTCAAACATGTGGCGTTCCAGTTGTACGTCATTTCCCCTTTGTGTTGACGTAGGCTTCTTGCTTTTGCAGTGAAGACGTGCGATCAGTTGATAATGCTGCAGAGAGAGGTTTTCACTAAGGTGGTAACAGAATACTGTAAAAGACATAATAGTGAGTTGTAAAAGTGATTTTGTCTTTGTGGCAGGGTCTTTTTTTTTTTATTCCCTCCAGCCTCGTGGTGGACAAATTAATATGTTTTACTCCGTGATTTAGTGTTGATAAGATAAGATGGAACCGTTTTATCTTATTGCTAAAAATTACAACATAAGAATAAAAAAGCCACAACAGAGTAATAACGATAAAGTATGTAATAATATTAACATCCTTGCAAAATAGAATAGCAATAAAAGTAACAACAGAAATGTAAGGTTTATAAGTAATATTGAGCATGATATGGAAAACTAAAATTGCCCAATGTTGAAAAACTAATATTGCACATGATATATATATATATATATATATATATATATATATATATATATATATTATGGTTTTCAATAATGATTTCCTTGCACTTCCAATGGCGTGAGATGCAGAAGAGACATACAAAAGAACAGTTAGAAATGCAGCATCCTACATTTTCAATCCAATTTAGCACTTATTGTATTCGTGTTACTTCGTTGCACTTATTGTATTCGTATTAGTTTGTTGCACTTATTGTATTAGTTTGTTTCTGCACTGTACGTTTGCTCTGGTTTATGCTCTTAGATGCTTGTTTAAAAAAGGAGATGCATTTATGACTTCTGGTGACTAGTAGTTCTCTTGAATACCTATGTCACTTGGGATAAAAGCGTCTGCTAAATGACTGTAATGTAATGTAATTCAATAGCACCTTATCTTTTCAGACATTGGAAAGCTTCCTCCGAAGATATACGACTGGTTTCAGGCTGAATAGTTCTCAGCATGATAAGCAGACTGTAGTTCATGTGTAAAGTCCTCTGAGCCACATCTATTGTTCATTACACATCAGAGTATATTGTCATGAGCAAAGCCACCCTTGCAATGTCTGTCTGCGTGCTGTGCACTTGTTCGTCTTCGAACAACAGAGGACAGAGCAAGAATGCATTTCATGGAATACCTACTGTTGGCTTGGTTGATAACATTCCAGGCTCTACAGTTTGTCTGTACCAACATTATACAAATCCAATCATCACCCAGCGACTTCACAAACAACTTGATGAAGAGTTAACCGCTTTAACAAAGCAAATCTGTAAAGCACTCAAGAATTATTGGGGAGTTTCTGGCAAAAACAAATGGTCAGAAAAGGGTGTGACAGCAGGAGCTGCTACTGCTTTCCAATTCAAGAACTTTTCGGTGTCTGTCTTGAAGCGAAACAAATGTATCTTGTGCCAACTGCAATCATTTGCGGATTTGTTGAACCAATCTTCACTATCAAACAAAACTTTGAAACATGCCAGCTTTGAGGACCAAATTACCTCTGTCTTGGACATACAAAGGGCTTTGTGGTGTTGTTTTTTCTCCTCCAACAGCCATCTAATTATTGGCAGCACTTAGGCAGTGTAGTACACCAACTGGGATTTTAATAACAGTTGAGTCGCCAGCTGTGAACTATTAGGAAATGATGGTGATGACCAGCAGATTGAGAAATCAAATTCCCAAGCAGCCAGTGATGCCTCCCATACAGCTGGCCTGAGATAATGGCTTGTTTCCTAACTATTGCAGTTTGACCGTGCATGGTGTTTCTCCTAACCCAGCGGTGCAACTGTGATATGATGATTGGCATTGACCTCCTCAGATGCTCTAGAGAGAATCTAGTGCTTAATGGCATTGAAAGAAGTGTGGACGGATTTACTCACCCTGTACCAAACGATCTCTCGAAGCCTTCCGTCAGTTTTGAAGTTACACTTGAGAGTAACAGTCTCTCCCACAACAACAGGAGGCAGGGGCTCTATGGTAACTGTCAAATATCCTGGAGAAAAAAAAAAAGGAAACAGTGAAAAAGAGTTTAATTACAGTCGTGTACCATAAAAACACTTTGCTTAAACAAGATACATGTTACTGTTGTTTTTCTTTGCTGCTAAGTTAAATGTTGGACAACAGCAATAAAGCAGTCAAGAATTTGCAGAATATGAATCGAATGAAATAAAAAGCCAAAGATTGACTGACTGAGTCCTCCTTCTCTTTTGGAATAATGCCATGATTCATCTTTATGCAATTACACAACCAGCGCTGTCCCACATGGGGGTTAAGTATCTTGGTAAATAGCACTTCAGTTGCAGTTACTTAAGGGGCTAAGAGTGTTCACTTTTCACAATTTGTTGAGATTGAAACAAACAAACCAGAATTAGAGTGCAACCCTTTCTCTAATCTCTACCTTGAACACTATGCACCATGTAGCTCTTATAGCAGTTATTTCTCAACAATAAGCAGTTATATGTATTCTATTTTGTCAAATACAAAATCCATCTTCCTTCAAACAGACTGCTGTGTGAAATCTGCATGATTGAATGTTTAACATAGCTGCTTCTGACATTTCCATAGAATTCATCCTGCATGTGCTGTTTAAGCTTTCCAGTTATTTATTGAAGTTGTTTGGCCTTGAGTGAACATACACAGTCAATACACATCCGAGAAAAGGCATTTGAAGAGCATCAATATTCTAACAATTGTTGTAAATAATGTGGTTTTCGTTGTCCGTGAAAATAAAGAAAGTGTCGCATGTCAGAAACAAAGTATGAAAATGTATTTTAAAGGGTAATGCTGCCATTGATTTTGACAATATCATAATTTGTATACAAAAATCTGAGAATAAACTGTTTAAAAAGTACCATGCAGTACACTACCTGCAGCTTTCTTATTGTCAAATAATTGAAAATTCTTATATTTTCCATTACAACAACTGCGACTTTTGTGATTATAGTCATGAATACAGAACCGCAAAACACATCAGCAAATCACCCATACGAATAGACAACAGACAAAGTGGAAGAGGGCAATCACATGAAGACGGTATGGCGGATACATTCAAGTGGAGGCAATGCATAACCTAACATCTGGGGGAGCTCAATGTATGGCCAAACATGCATACATTTTTTATCCATCGAAAATATATCTATCTTACATACGAGTGAAAAGGGCATTGTTTCATATGCTACCACCCTGACGAGCAGAGTGAGCCAGCGATGCTGCGTGGGCCGACTTCCACTGACAGACAGCAACCCTCTGCCCAACATAATAGCTTGTTTCAACACATTCAGTATTTAATGAGGGCATTGGATCTTGTGAAACAGATGGATATCACTGTAAAAACATAAAGCAGGGTATAAAAAAGGACCTCATGACCAATAATTGTGTTGGTAAAAGAATATAAAGCACTATGAGGGACCAGTGTCTCACAGAACATCGAGAAGAGATCACTGCAAACAAAGAAAGGACAACTAGAGATAAAGACAGATGTAGCCTTGGTTTGCAATACAGTTCTAACTCAAATTACCAACTAAACATGGGAGTGCGGCTGACTACACAGGCTGAACTCCTATCATTTGGTATGACAGGAGTCAATCATTATCACATAACCAGTGTTGAGCATGTTACATTACAAGTTACTTTCATTTAAAAGTAATACGTTACTTTACATTATTACAGTCTGTGTAGAGTCATGCATTACTAGCTACACTACTTCTGCATTACTTTCACCATTACTTGTTGGATTGCAGTGGGAACATTGTGGTTGTTTAAAGTAAAGATTTCCAGAATCATCTGGGTTTAAATAATATTTAGGACCGTGCCAAAGAGATCAAGACATTACATAATAGTTCAAAAGTATACATAGCTTCCTAAACAACCCAAAGTGATTATTCCTAAACGGTGACTCCGTCCTCCGTGATATCACCAGGTTAACCCAAATCATACTTCTTTAACTGCCGCTAAGATAGATGACCATTATACACTTATGGTTCTCCCTCTGTTCCTCCATCCATAAAACAATGGTTGAATCATTTTAGAGATATTGCCCTCTCAGAACGATCATTAGTTGTAATTCATAAAGCGACGGCATCCGCTGTAGAGGCCTGGGATGTCCTCATTTCAAATACCCATTTTCTTACATAGATATGATGTTTCACTTCAATAGCATGTAAGAAGACCTATATACAAATTAGCATGTGTCGGAAAATGTATTATATTTTTTTCTATTTAATTTGTTTAATTTTAAATTGTATTAAATTTGTATATAATTTATTTATTTTTTGCTTAACTTCTGAGTTTTATTATTGTTTATTTATTTTTTTTTAAAATAAACTTTTTTGCAAGGCAATGGTGATATGTATATAGTTAGTGTTAAAGTGGCAATCTTGAAGATTTTCATTATAACTTGGAGCTCATGTATCAACAAAAAGACTCTTGTTCACTCAAATCTAAATTGTGAATCAACTGGGACTGAAATCTTAAGTATTGCCACTTTGAAAACATTTGTATGTGCAAGAATCTATGTTATCTTTTTTACCTTGTGTACGATTTTCATGAGACAAAAAAATGCATTACAAACTGAATGTACAGCAAATAAAAAAGTGCACATAGAGAACTTCTCCTTTTAGAAAATGATTTAACAATACAGCTGTGGATTTGTGTGGCAGAGCAGAGGGGAATAATCAGCACCAAACTGCGACGCAACTGAAAGAGAAATGCATTACGCTGCAGAATTCAGTCACTTGCCTTTTAATACAGAGTTTTCGGGTATCTGGCTTAGTAGACACTAGATCAGAATGTCTCTCGTGTCAGCGCACCTAGATATGCTTATTAAAGAATCTTAATTTAATCAGCAGACTGAAGAGATCTTCTCTCTAGAGTCAAATTGAATGAATAAACCTTTCCACCGACTGCATGTCATTAACACAGAGCTGATGCTCTTAGAGCAAATCCGAACCACTTACGACGAACCCACAAGAGGAGCAGCCTGGCCTTGTAAAATGTCTGTGTGAGTTTTCCAGAGAGGTGGAAGGAAATGTATTTTACAAGTTAAAAAAAATGTCAACTGCCTCTGTGGAATACAGGGTTAAGGAGACAAACGTGTGCCTTGCCTAGTGATGGTTATATTTAGTTATAGGTTGTAAAATATATTTCCTCCAAAATTCTAGATGTGCTATCCACTGTATGCATTGCTTGGTGGTCTTGTTGTGCGGTTGCGGGGATTAATTGTGAACAATTCATTGACTATGTGGCACAGAGGGAAATACAGCATGGCCAATGACAGAAAAATGCTCTGGAGCGTGTGGGGAGGGATGAGGAATTTTTAAAAGAGCAAATTACATGGGTTATGCACTCCATGCCAGGGAAGTTCACATTTCAAATAATCCCTACGAGGAACTGGAGCAGTTGCAGGCGGCACATACCAAGACACCAAGCCGTGATTCCCGCGCAATTCCATATCCATCGAATGCCAACCAAATGACTTCATAGATTTGGCACATTTTATTTGGCAATTCTCTGTTGAAAGTCTTCCAACAAGCAATATCTCTTGTTATGCCTGACGCCCTTGTTAAAAAAAATGGGCTAATGTGGGCCACATTCGCACAGCAAACATCAACACTCTGCAAGTGTTTACGTATGTCATCACCCAATGGAGATAATTCAACACTTGTGATCATTTAGACAGCTGCCCCAGAGGAGTATCAGCTCTGCGTGGACACACAAGGTCTCCAATTAGCCCTTGTCAACTCAAAATCCTGAAAAATCTACATTTAAATCTGTGCAAGCTCTCACAAACAATATGGCACATTATTAGTTTTTCCAACCAATAGTGATGCCGCCTTAATTAAATATAAAATCACGCAGCACAATCCCTCCGTTGTTTATCACACTCGTAACACGTTGCTTTGATTCCAACATATTTCAATGTTGATCAAAATGGAAAAAGGCCACATTTATTTTCCTTCATGTTGCAAGCCGCAGTAAAAGAAACCATCAAACAACAGCTTTAATTTAGTCTGATCGCTTTAATTTACAATGTACTGACTGTATAAAAGCTTGAAACTTGTCTTTACGGCTTTTATTTGACTTCAATGTGTATTCTAACTGTCAGGGGAGAAGTGATTCTGCTTTGAATCAATGAAAAGAGCAATCCATAAAGCAGTGTTTTCTGTTCTTTTTTTTTTTAAAGAATGTGTATATTCTTTTAACAGACAACACTTCGTGGAAATATGACTTAGGTGTCAGGCTGGATATACCCAGTAAGCTCTAGCAAGTAATGTCTGGAACCTTCGGTTTAAGCTGAGCTTAAACTCAACAGACAGCGAGACTTACATTCTGTTTTCATGCTACCGCTGCACAATATCGATCCTCCCTCTGTTATGAGCCCCGCATTCGAAGGAAGCCTCAGGTATATTTATGCAGTGCTCACAGCCACCTACCCATGAGCTTCTTCTGCATGAATCAGATGCTCTGCCTTGAAATCTAACACTCCCAAACACAGTGGGTGACTCTCGCGTCGCGGGTAGAACCAACAGCTTGTGTCACAAATAGCTCCAATTACTGAGGGGAGAGATGAGAAAAAAAAATGTGGATGAAGATTTGCAACTTCCTTGATCAAAGCAAAATGTTCAGCCTCCTCAGAGAAAACAACTGATTTTAAAAAGGGACATAATTTATTATCATGGAATGCGAGGGTAAGTGTACGGTTCCGCTGCAAATCTTTGAAATAAATCTGCTTGTCTCGGAAACTAAAATCCATTTTGGCCAGGAAGCTGAATGCTTGCACATCCTTGTACGAGCACATAAGCAAGTGCAGAGTGGCCAGAGAGTGCATGGCATTTAATTGGCTCATATTAGCTGGTTTGCAGAGGCAGACGAGGCCTCTGGCTTGTCTTAATCCATCAGAGGCGCTGTTGGAACAACATCTAATGAGGGCTGCAAACTATGCTTTCTCCCATTAATAACAGCAATTTGCCAAGATGCAATGAGAAAACAAAACACAGCCAATGATGGACCGGCCCAAAATGTGCCCGTTATTGTGCACTGTGATTTATGGCAGTGGCCTACCTTTGCTTAGATGTATGAGCAAATATGATGGCTGCGGCTCTCAGCTCTCTTCCTCATCTGTGCCTCTGAGCGGTATAAACAAACAGCTGTGTTCGTGTCTCAAACACATTTATTTTCTTAAAAACAAATCATCAGTTCCAGAAAAAGTCAAGTGACGTGTGAGTATACGATAGCACGGACATGGGATAAATATAATACCTCGTGTTTAACTGCTTTTTGCTATAACCCAAGACGGGATACCATGGCTCCAGCGAAGCACTGCGTACGTATTTTTGTTCATGTCTTTCAGCAAGACAAATCATTTTTGGCAGCGTATCTATACAACATCTGCAATTAAACCATATTTAATGTGCCAAGTACAAAAAGTGTGTCCTCTAAAGTCCAGCAATGTGAACACATGCGGTAGTCAATAAATTCAGCTAAAGCCAGGTGACTTATTTTGAAGGCAGCAGCTTAAGGCAAGCGAGCGTGTGGTGAGCTATTAAATAGACGGGACGATAGCCGACATATTACTGCTTTTCATGTTCCGGCAGCAATAACCTCAGCATTTGTAATCTTTGCATTGAATCAATGTTCTGTCGCCCCCCCCCGAAAAAGTGTAGTGCCTAAGGCAAACAGGGGTATGGATTATGTAAATGGAACACATTATATATCTTTTTCACATTATTCTTCATGAAAGATATTCACTAAGTGAGGAACTTAGTGGCTATTAGATCTCTGACATCATAGAGGTACCTTTACTGCCTCATCCTTTTTATTTCTTAGAACATGAATAGAAGATAATAAGGATGATTGGAGCCAAAAAGTCACTGCTGAAATGCTTGATTTATGGTCTTATCGTCAGGTCCGGTTAAACGGTTAAAGAAATGTTAGGAACAGTAAGGTTTCTGAGCCGACCCATAGCAGGATGTTCTTTTGAATTTGCTGCATTTCTAAACCACCTGAGAAACAGCCAGGGCTCTATTTGTCATGCAGCACATCAAAAGTGAGTGCTTTTCCTCATAAATGACAACTGTGACAAGTGGAAATACCAAACGTCTGATGGAAGTCAACTACCGACCGATTGAAAAGACGTAATGCATACAAACTTCTCTACTTTTAGGTGCTATTTAAAAATACCAAAATAAATCACTTTTATTTTAAAGTAAAATCCATCTCTTTTTCAACCCTTGACCTTGTTCTTATTATGTTTGTCCTTCATTGCTTTACATTGTTGCTTCATCACTGAGATGTGGCCGTGTGGCATCTCTGGTAGTCAGAGCTTTACAAGCGGAGTGCTCGGAGCAGGCACACAGGCAATTGCTTTGACAGCTTGTGTTGCCTTATTGGTCTCTGTTGTAAAGCTGTATCTACCTATGTTGCTGCATCCTCAAATCTCACAAATATCATTGGTGTCCAAACCAAAAATGATGGCCTCAACTACCAACACAGGGTTGTAAAGAAATTGACATCTCCTTGTCGCTTCAATTGGATTGTTTTAGGCGACATGAACAAAATCAACCAATAATTTACATGAAATTATGGGATATATTCCTGTTAACAATCCAGATCGTTTGTACTTACTTATTTAACAACAATTGTAGTGCTAAATTTACTACTCTAATTAGATTAAAGGTGTTAAAATATAAAAGAGTAATCATCATCTCTGCCAGGAGATCATGTGTCTGTGCACACACAATCTCACAAAGCCTACTGCTTGACACCGCAGTCTAATATTTTTTTGTTGTGCTCATTCAAGTGATCAACAACTGCTTCAGTTTGGATTCTTCTTTGGACTGTTCATCAGTGGTTGTTTAAAACAGGGCTCGAGACTAATGGTGCTCCGTTGTCCCAGGATCGTGCTGACTGTTTCTGAGCACTGACTGCAACTGAGGACTGACTACTAATGAGCTCGTCTTCATATGTCGGTAGGAGGATGTTGTGGAAATGTAACATGTCTTATAACTAGTATCGCTTAAACCTGCATATATGCAGACGACGCCAACTAGACTCATTTAAACCCAAATAATAAATGTTCGTCCTCCTGATTTCACCACTTTACCCTGCAACAAAAGCAATACCAAGGCTGGGAACCTGACCTGGATGCATCGGCAGGCAGAGGAGGAGGAGGACATCTGCGAGGGGGGGAGAAGACGAGATAATGTGTGTATATGCTCTGTACTATTCCTTGTTGTTAGACCTCCGAACCATCTGTGGGGAAAGAGCTCTATCCATTCAGCTGAATTATTATTAGTGTCTGTTCAATAAATATGTTTTTCATATTTAAGAGTTTTCTCATCTCGATTATTTCTCACAGGGAGGTTAAAACGATTATTTCCCACCACATAGGACAGCTACCGTAGTTAGCTGTTGGCAGCCACTGGGTCGTATCGCTGGTTGGTTTTTATACAATTTACGATTTTATTTTTGACATTTTATTTTGCTAATTTAATGGTCTGCCTTTGAAGAATGGGAGCTGTCAGCAGCTGCGCAGCAGGCAGAGAGAGAGAGAGAGAGAGAGAGAGAGAGAGAGACAGCAAGCACCAACATGTGTCTACAGCCAGCGTATTTCACATCTAACTCAGTTATTATGTATATATTTTGACCAGAGTTGGTGATTGTTTGAACAGTGAAAAGACTAACCAAGAGGGTTCGATTTAGTCTGTCAAGTTTGAATACGGCAAATGACAAAGTGAACAACACACTGACTACAACGTAGCACGACTTCTCATGACGGTAGCATACAGTCTAGTTAGCTGTTAGCAGCAGATTGTCTAACAGGGCTGACAGCTAACGGGGCTAACAGAGCTAACAGGTAAGGTTAGCTAACAGGTAAGGAACCAAACACACAGCAGGACTGAAGGTTTCATGGTTCAGAGGAAGCATTAAGCATTATTTGCTACTTGTATGTCACAAGTAGCAAAGCTCTGAACTCTACAGAGTGCTCTCTTCTAGTTCACTGTATATCTTTCAACAAACTAACAGTATCAACAATCACTCTGGATGAATGAACGCTGCACGTTCAACAAAGTCAACACATCTCAGGTAGTGATTTGTGACTGTACATGCAAACTGAGCCCAGGAAGCGTTCAGTTGAAAGGAGAATGTGGATGACTCATTGTTGATTCATTTCGTCCAAGAACACACTCTGCACCAGTGGAGAAGGTCTTCTTTTGTAAATAGGAAGCTGCAGGAGCTGATGCGTTTTTCAATCAGAGTGATTTACTGTTTAATGACAGGCTTCAGCTTCAAGAGCGTCAGCACCCGTCCGTTGTTGTAATCCACTGCCCTCTCACAAGCCCGTACAACTATAGTGGGTAGCAATCACAAGGAACCCCATTAGTGGGTGCTCACTCTGAAGGGCCTTAGGCATGTGGAATTATCATGTCATTGGGGGAAAGAGCTGGAGCCAGGGAGTAAATGCAGCCATCCTTCCCACATGGAGTAAGTCAGATGCAGCGGCTTGTATGTCATTGTCTCTGTTAGATGGTCAACTAGAAAGCAATGAATCCAACTCTTTCTTTTTTTATATCCCTGTACTCATCAAGTAGTAGTGCCAAACTAATTGGCTCTTTTGTTGACTTAATTTGAAGCTATACGTGTATCTGCTGACTGAGTGTCGAGACCCTCAGAGCCATGGATCCTGTTAAAAACCCAACATCTAATTGAAAAAAAAATAAAATACACGACCAACAGAGAAACAACCCCCCCCCCGCCCCCTAACTGAATATTATACATTAAAAGACACGCTTTTGGGAGATACAAAGCTTTAGCTGAACAGCATAAGCCACATAAGGCTTCAGTAATAAAGACCGCTGCAAGTGGCCCCCGGGGATTTGGACTGCCAGACCTTCCATGGCCACACCATCAGGAAAAATCACACACACAGCCACGTCTGGTGTAGATTATCCAACTGGGAACTTGTATGTGCAAGGATAAATGTCCCATTAGCTTGTGTGTTTCCTCTGGAGATTTGTAATGCCTGATATAATAAGTGTGGAGATTTACCATGCATTTGTTTATTCACATTCCTGGAGTGTATGGCAGACGGGACACAAGTAGGTAAGACCAATGCAGCAGTCTGCTTGCATCGCCAGGGTACTATAGTTTATCACGGAGCTAGGTTTTCAGGCATATTTGATGGTGTGACAATATGTGAACATGTCACTCTGTGGCCTTCAGATGCCAACAACGGCAGTAGAATGTAAAACTCATTGGGTTACATGTATGATTTCTAGTGCAAAACTGTAAAATAGATAAAAAAAATAATAAAGGGGAGAATACGGTTATTAACACGACAGCTAACTGAAATAAAATATAAAATGTTGAATAATGAGATCTGACAACTGCAGAATCATCAACAAACTGTTGGCTTGAAATAAATACAAAATATCAATGTTATGTGTTGAAGTCGTGAGGTCTTCCTTCAGTCTACGTGCTTCCAGTGCACACAAATCCAATGATGCTGTAAAATGATGCTCTCCCTCTCTCTGCCTGGATATATTCATTATAATGACATATCTGGTAAACTTTATGAGAATAAAGCTAAAGCTCTGACATGTCAGTAGAATGAGATGCATTTTTAGTTGTCGAGAGGATATTGCAAACCTGCATCTTTCTTGCCAGCTAAATATAGATCCATCTGCCGTCTCGCTTCATTATTGCAGCTGGATATGATCTGTTATCATTGTTCTTTGGCTGCCAATCTCAGTAATTGAGGGAGAAATCAAGCAATTTCTGCTGAGGGAGGGAAGTATCTGCTTTTTGAAAAACGTCTGCAATCAAAAAGTCAGGCATCTACAAGTACAAGGAAAGATATTATTCGGTGGAAGCCATGAAAATGTTTGCGGACATGATAATACGTTTTTATAACAGGCCCTTCAAACTTCTGTGCCCCTTTATGGCCTTTTTTGGGAACGCAAATGATATACTCGTGAAGCAAGATTTTAGTGTCAGACATTGTCTGCCTATCTATCGCAGTGCCAGTAAACTACAGGCACTGATGTTCCTCTCAACAAAAAGAGTGGGTGAGCCACCAGAGCTGCGACTCAGCGACTCTGCGCTGAACAAAAAACGGTTTGTTTGAAGAACAACCTGAACCTTCAACATAGGGGACACTGGATGGAGCACACAGCACCAGTGAGCTAACAGAGCCCTCTGGCACAGTGCTGCAGGGCGACACACCAAGGAACAGTCTGCAGCGGGCTCTATAGGAGGTAATGAAGTAAATGTTGCTTTTTTGGAGCTGACGATGCAATTGTTTGGCCATGAAATACATGAGTTGTGTAGCCTTTCCGAAATAAACTTGTCATTATACTGTTCTCTTGAATTTGGAAGGGCAACAGGAGGGACGAATTCACTTCGTGTTTGGTGATTGAATGAACTTCACTGGGATTCAGAGTAAGTGTAAAATTAAACAATCATGTGGAAACGGTTCCTTGAATCACAGAGAACAACACTTGAGCATGAAGTAACTGGTAACTGGTATGGGGATTACTCATGATGTTCTATCCAGCATATCTGGAGTCTGCAGACAGGAAGTGAAGCGTGAAGTGGCCAAAGTGTCTGCTCTGCTCAGAAGTGTTCATTGTGCCTGAATAATTAAGTGGACACCTGCAGTAAAAACATACAATATGTTCCCAAATCCTGCCTCAACCACTCAAAAAAGTAATTTTTCAATTAGGATTTTATGATTCTATTCCCTATTCCTGTTTCCATAGAGGCATCTGGCACAAAGAGTTTGGTTGTTTCACATGAAGTAAACACATTTAGAGCTGAGCGAGAGTCACAGTCCAATATTTTGCACAAAAAACACACACACACACAACCTTGTACTTCCATCTTTGTGAGGACATTCATTGACATAATGCATTCCCTAGCCCCTTATCCAAATGTGAACCATCACAGCTAAATGACTGATCCCATCCCTTAACCTAACCCTAACCTAAATCTAAGTCTTACCTGAACCTCAAAACCAAATCTGAACCTTAAACAGGTCTTTGAAGGTCTGTCGCAAAGTGAGGAGCGACCAAAATGTTGTCACTCTGAAGGTCTAAAACACTAATTGGTCCCTGTATAGATAACGGAACACAATCACACACAGGCATACAAACACACAATAACAGATGGCCAGATACACAGATCGATAAATATCACAATTTATACATATATAATATCTTTATTCATATAAAAAAACATGGTGATGTGTGTGTTCATTTTAAAATATATAGAAGAAAATATTGAACGCATCAGCTCCTGTAAAAAACAATCTAAAAAATGTGCTGCCTGGCAATTTGTTTGTAATTTCCCATTACTAAATAATAAATAAACAATTCTAGAGCTCAGAGGAATGAAATGTTACAGAGCCTTGGAAATATTCAACATAATATTAAATATTAAACATAATAACTATGTTTTCAATAAGTTAAACAGGACCCAGGTACCATATTAATAAAGGCCTCAAAGAAGTCATGATGCTGTTACCAAGGAGGCAAGTTGTCCCGGTAAACCAGAGAGAGACTCACTAGGGTATCAATCACTGTTTGCGCATTCAATCTGTAGACCCCTGCATCACCACAGGTCATGAGCAATGGCAGGAAACGAGGGAGGAGACGGGGGCAGTGTGGAGAAATGGCCATTCTGAATGTCAAACGGGTAGATTTGAGGAACGCATCCAGCATGCAGGGAACATAAACTGCAGAGTCAATTTATCATAGCGGAATTGCTGCAGTTACAAGAAGGCCGTTTCATGTTGTTTCAGCGACTATTCACAACATCTTTGCACTTGTTTGGTCTTGTTTTTCTCCACTTTGAAGCCTCACTCAACCACTTCAGAAACACAATCTCCCAAAGGCAGCATTTTTTCTGTTTTTTTTTTTACTCAAACAATTTTGGTGTTGAGGCAAAAAGAGGAGACCCAGTTAGCCTTGATGTTCAAAAAGGGGGAAAAAAATAAAGAAGAGACAGTGACCGCAATTAAGATATTGACAATTGAGTGTATTGAGTTTGCGTGACAAACACAACCTGCATTGTTGTGCCGGTGGCTCAGCTTAGTTCTGGTATTGTATTATATATTTCTATTAAATCGAGTGGCCTCCAAAAGGACTCTCGCTGCTGCTGTATCCTCATTTTTTTTGCTCACGGCAAAGTATGTTTTTCCCTCTTCAAATCAGACAATGGTACGCAAGACAAAAAATAGAAATCCTGTCATCTCGCTAAATTCATTTGAGGGAGTGTTGCTGGAGTGCGTAATCTTCAATCTATGCTTACCTAATCATCAGACAGCCTTGAGGCCCAATTGTGTTAATGAAAGTAGGAGTGAGTGAAAGGGAAGTGACTGACTATAAAAAAAGTTCTTCTCAAAAGAGGAGTCATTCTACTTTTTGGAAAAAACAATTCTAACGATCAAGGTACAGTATGTGATAACAGCTGCAGTGGGGATGGCAGAAGAGAAACGCAGTTGAAGGGCTACAAAAATGCATATCTGTATGTAGGCTGGAAGATCAAAGAGTGCCACATGAGCACTTATGCGTGGGAAGATGCATTGGGACATAGAAAGAGAATAAAAGTGATCATCGAAAGAGAGCCTGCTGGATCATCTAGCCTTTTTTGTTGGACGTATCAACCTCAACGCTGTAGGTTTTTTGTATCCATTGTAGTCCAGACACAAGAAGAGAACCTAGATACATTGTGACTAGACTGCTGTCCTCTTCCCAATGTTCCAATTGCTCTGTCTGTCTGCCAGAAAGCTACATGGACTCTGTTACCATCTTACCTGTTAGCCCAGTCCCTCAACACCAATCTGGCCCGGTGCAGAGGGGCGTAATCCATGGTTGGATATTACATCAAAAAAGGCCTTTAAGGCCAGTGGTGGTTTGTTCATCACGCAAGAGCCAAGCAAACTGGTAAGGGGATAAAAATGAAACTTGCATGCCGATTTATCAGCTCTGCGGTGAGGATTAAAGGACTGCCAGCCCCCCCCCCCCCCCCCCCCCCGCCTTCATCGCCAACCTACTGCCTGCACGCTTTGTTTCAGCAGCTTTAAAACCCCACTCTGTCTCTGCAAAGTGCTGCACCGGAGACAGCCTTTAGTCCTCTACTCATGATACAATTCACCTCTACGAAAGTGCACAAGCATCTGGGTGAGGTAAGCAAAGCATCCCTTTTTTTTTTCTCCCTTTTTACAATTCAACCTTTACCGTCAAACAAAGGAGAAAGGGGACACGCCCAAACCCAATTACAAGCTTTGCTTTGTGAGGGAGGAGGAAGCCACATGACTGCTGATATAGAGAAAAAAGAAAAAAAACACAGCACTGTCATGCTTTTGTACTATGTGGAATTGCATCCCTTTTTTTGTTGTACTCAAATCCACATAAAGTAACTACTCCGCTCAGCACCAGAATTATTCATTGCAGGGCGGGGTGGTGAGCAGACCTGTATTAAAAATCGCCAGAAGAGGAGACAGCTGTCCCAGCCCACGTTCTTATGTGATCTCTGCTTAGGGAGCAGGCTGGTATTCCAAAGCCCCATCTGAAAACAAATTAAAGAGGATTAGAGGCTGCCACTGCAGCTCCTCTCCTCCCTGTTCTGGGGAATAGAGTGTCCTGCTGGCCAAAATGGTGACCTTCACATTGACTTCCTGTCCTGTGTACAGGTGCACCGCCGCAAACACTGGGGTCATACAATGGATTCAGCAAAAATGTCACAGTGAGTACCTTGAAGGTATCGGGGTCAACGAGAGTACATGAGCAGCTGAATAAATTGGCGATTGTGTTTATAGCAGCAACAAGTACTACGTAAATATCATCCAAAGCGGCGCATATATGTTTGGACATTAACAATTTGTTTTGCTGTGTTGGTTGTGTACTCCCTCACATTAGATTTGAAATATTCCTTTGAGCAATAATGCTCAGTATTAGGGTTGTTTAGATCCACATCAAATGAATAGTGTAGGAATTAGCAGGAAATAGAGAAGCCCTTTCAAAATATATTATCTACCGTGGTGATACTCTGCCAGGCCAGAAGTGCAGCCTTTTCTTTGGAAGCTTTCTACCTTCAGTGTCTTCTTCAGCCATTGAAACATCTGTTCTAGGTGGATTTAGGTCAAGTGACTGATATGTCCAGACAAGAATATTCCACTGTCTGGTCATTAAAGGTTCTCTGTACGGGATTAAGAGCATTAATATAGCGGTAAACAATGATTTGCTATATAAAGATATATTGGAGCTATGTCTACCCCAGGTTACCCCAAGGATAACACCGTATGCTCTGTCAGCACTGTCACATGCGAGCCACCGGCTCAGTGGTCGCTGTGTTGAGAGCCATGCAGAAGCAATAGAAATGCTCAGAGTTCCGTATTAAGCTTCTTTAAGGAGACTGGTTGGATCATTGTTCCACTGGAGTATCCTAAAGGGTGGGGGGGACATAAATCAAACAAGCTTTAGCTGCTGTTCATCTCGAACACCCTCAATACTGAAGGTTAGCAATTTATCTCCACAGTCATTGCTCGATGACAAGCCTAATGTGTTGGAATAGGCCAAAAACAGAAATGATGTAACTGTTGAAACACTTTAATGACTGCACCGTGCATTTCCATAATCGTCTTTTCACTTTGGGTCTAAAAGCTATTCTAACTGTTGCCATATTAATTAAATGGTAATTTTCTGTGACTTTCCATTTCCAAGTACAACTAATGTTTAAAAAGATCCTAAAATAAACAACATCAACATTGAAAACCTTGATAAATTACGTCAGTCAGAACAAATTTGTACATATCCAGTGAAATGTCTCAACATCTATGAATGATATGAGATCAATATTTTGTATAGACATCCATGGTTCCCAGAAGATGTATGCTTCTGACTTTAGTAACCCTGAATTTTCATCTAGCGTCAGCATTAGATTGTCATTTGGGGTTTGGGTGTAAAAAGTGAGATGATTCTGACTTTTCTGCTAGCTCCATCGTCAGATAGAAATTGTAATTCGTCCAACGCTTTCATTTATGAACAAATACTTGCAAAACTAATGATATTCCTATCCTGCCCAGCTGTGCTTTACTTCATGCTAGTTAGCAAAATGTTAGCATGTCAATTTACTAAACTAATATGCTGAACATGATAAGCAATATACATGCCGAAAGTCAGCAAGTTAGCATTGCCATTATGGGAATGTTAACATCCTGATGTTATTTGGCTCTAAGCACCACTAAGTGCTTTGTCACCACTGACTGCTAAGTGCAGTCTCATGGAGCTGCTAACTCTATCAACTCTAAAAACCTTGTCACATCAGGTAAGCAGAGACGGCAACCATGCTGTACGGCTTTACCTTGTGTTTGAAGCAGTGTCTTTTTGACCCCAAATGAATGTCAGTCCCTCTCCATGGCTGCCCGCTGTTGTCTTTGACTGAACCAAGGGCATTTTTACTGATTCGAAAGACACTGGTTTGATCATCTATCAACATTGTCTCCCATGGTTACAGTTACACCTAGCACTAATCAGTCTTCATTAACTCTGGTGTCACATGTATAATTTTGCTGTCATTTCACCCGCCTATATATCCCCTCCCATTGCTAGCGAGTGGCGCTCAAAGGATCCATGTCCTGCGGCTATTTCCCTTTAGACATGTTCAGACCTCGCCATGAATGTGGAGCCATAAAATAGGGGTTGCATCACAGATCAGAGTAGTCATATTTTGGATTTATATGGCAGCGGACACGATGATAAAAGCTACTAAAGATCAGTGGGATTCCATCTCTCCATTACAATGAGAAGCAGGGCTGTTTGGCAAGGCCCAGCCAACTTGCGTCCTCCGGATTCTGGTCCTGCTTCTTGCGCCTGGAGACATGGTTTATCAAGTGGTAACATTGCCATGAACTGGAATCCCTAGGGACACCTTTTCTTGTTTAAGACCCTTGAGGGGAAGAGTGATAGTTGAAGACAGGAAGAGAATGATCGAGAATTACGTCTATAGTACCTCTGAAAGTGGGAGATCGTAATGATTCTCCAAAATTAGACAAATGCATCTAATCTCCCTACCTCCATTATTCCCCTCAATTATTCTTCCAATCTTGCACTCCTGCATGCCTTAATGGCTTATTTTTTCTCATCTCCTTCTTTGAGCTGAAGTATTTCTATAGACGAGGAGAAGAAAGCCTGAAAGAGAGAGTGTGTGTTGGTGTGTGTGTGTGTGTGTGAGAGAGAGAGATAGAGAGCACAACCTATCCCTCGTCTTGAGTGAGGGGAAGTGGGAAGCATTGGTATTCACAGCAGTCCCTCCATTTTGGAATCTAGTTCGGTACTTGGCTGCAGCCAACTGCAGCTCTGACACATGCACATCTCCCCCTCACACTGTTACTAAAAGAGCTACTGTGTTAATTGGGCTAAACTGTGTTAGGGACGGGAGGGGAAATTAATGCACGGCTGTAAACAGGCATGGATGAATCACATCTGCCAGGTTTATGAGATCAAAGAAGACGTACGGTGCATGTGTCTCTTGCATTTTACTTCCTGTGCACATCGGGTGAATTGGAAAACGGGCTCTACGTATCGTGAAATGAAAATCACTGTGTTCACTATCTATATTGCAAGTCACACTTCTACGAACACTACGTGTGGCTTTTGTCCCTCACTCTGTTGTCTCGCGTGGTCGAATATCACACACACACAGGTCCAGCTTCGAAACAATGAAAGAAACACACCTATGTTGGCTCAAAAAGGAATTGCAAGTAATTCCAGAAATTTGGAACAAGTTTGGAGTGGTGTTAAAGTGATCACATGCTATAAAACGGTGAAAACAGTCTATACTATTTGTCATAAAAAAGTACACTAATATCTGAACAATACATCTAAGCTTACCGGTACCTGGTGTTATACCTTCTTTACTGATTTCAGAGCAGATAACTGAGCCTCAGTTAAAACCAAGGTAAAGTCCTCTGTCAACCACTACAGAAGACGGATCAATAAGTCACATGAAAGCCATCCTGATGTCTTTACTTTCCCTGTAGCCACACAACCGTCAGACACAGCTCCGCTCTCCCTCTCTCTCTCCGAGTGCACACACACACACACACACACACACACACACGAGCGCGCTCACACACACACACACTCACATTGGTGCAAATCAAACGAATGTTTTGTTAACTCTCCCAACACAGGTGGCCTCATGAAGCCAATCAATTCTAAGTAACAATTCCCCTACATGTTCGTCAGTATATGCCAATGAAGCTGGCACAGTCATAGATAATTTGCATTTTGTTTATGAATTAATGAGACTATTATGTTCATTGCAAAATGGCTACTTATTAACTGCTTGCAGCTTTGAATCTCTCTCTCTCTCTCTCTCTCTCTCTCTCTCTCTCTCTCTCTCTCTCTCTCTCTCTCTCTCTCTCTCTCTCTCCTCAAAAAAAAAACTAAAACGTGCAGAGCCAGCGCTGAAAAACCTGCATCCTTGCAATGCACCATATGTCTCGTACAGTAATGTTCTACAACAAACAAGATATCCTTTGGAAACTGAGCAGAAATGATGAGCAGACTGGCGCCTAGAAGTCTGAAACTGTGGGGTGAGATATGTTTTCTGTTCTGGCTTCCCTGTGCTGGATTTACTTCAGTGCAGCATATGGTATTATATTTACACAGTGTTTACTGTACTGCATTCAGGATGTATGACACACCGTATGGGTCTAAGTGTGCGGATATCTCTTCTCTCAGTCAAAGCAAGACACACACAAAAAAAAGCCTTGGTGGCTGCAAGACTCAACCAGTGCAATGCGGATCCAGTAATTGTGTGATGGTGCGATGAAAATGAAAATCATCACAACCCGGACAGCTCAAACAGCAACTGTCCCAATTCCTGGGTGGGTGAAGCTGTAAACTGGCCAATAGAAAACAGCTTAAAAGCTTTCTTTATAACAACTTCAAAAGACAATATTATTCCTGACAGCTCCTTTCACGCCTCCGAGAAGGCCATAATTGTGTGTAGCGAGCGCGATGGGGGAATCTCAGCCACAGAAGACAGGTACATGTGTCACACAGATAGAGGCTGCTAAACGCTTGGATACTTTCTTTCTGGTTACTCTCCCACCATTTTATCCGACTTGTGTTTGTGCTCGCACTTATTTATTTTGGGTGTCAAAAATAATTGAATTTGTTTGAAACGTTATATAAATCTGCCAGGGATGAAACTAAACAACAACAACAACAACAACAACAACAAGCCCCTCTGAATAACCACATGCAAGTGCACGAGCAAATCTGCGTATACCACGCTAATTGCTAGGAAGGTCAGGATGGCAGCTTCCTGTTTGGCATTGCTGCGTTCCAGTGCCATGTGTGCCCGTCACTCACCGCTGTGATAGACGGGCGCTATCCTCCTGCGCACCCGAGGGTGCAACAACACTCGCGACATCTTCAACTCATTATTCATATAACTTCATTAATAACACAATAACGTAGATATGACAGGAGAAGCATAGCCAATATTTCATTACGGCAATCGTTGCGATTGCATATTAATGAATTCAAGACTTAAGTTATCTTATATCTCACAGCCATGCACAGTCAGAACAGATGCATATTGTGCCGATACTGTGCGTCTGCTTTAATAACTGTAAATCTTGTGCTCCTAGTTAGTGTGATTGTTTAATCACAGGCCAGTAGGGGTGGGAAGGATGGGTGTTGGGGAGGCAGAGTAGTAAAGGCATAAAGCTAAATGATGGAAATCCCTGCTGTCACCCAGGGTCCCAGCAGCATGTTCACTCAGGATGCTCATCTGTCTCAGCTTTCCACTTTAGCAAAGCGGTCTAAATAAGGAACACGAGAGGCATCCTTGGCAAAAACCCTGAACCTGTCCACAAGGTCAGCTATCCCCACCGGGGCCCTGGGTTACCGTCATGGGAGACTGGAGCAATCAGGACATACAGCCTGCTCTCCTAACAAATGACGTTCCCTACACAACAAAACTGCCAATTGTCAATTACGTTTTTGAGAGAAACATATTTTCTCCAGGATTAGGTTTGTTTTTGACGCGTCACAAATGTATTTGTAATCAAAGTCCGCGGAGGTCGAACAAACAAACAAACACAGGACTTTCACCCTGGAGACCGTTTGTGTCCCGTGTGAAAGCAAAAGTCAGCGTTTACATTATTCAAAGCCAAAAAGATGATGTTTTACTAAACATAACCAAGTAGTTTTGTTGCTTTTATTGTTTGAAACCGTAATCCATGAGAAAGTCTGTTTCCCTCGAAACGTAATTGAGAATGTAGTTAAATTCCACTTCAGTTCGGCTCCTCCACCAGAGGCAGCGAGGATTGTACTGAGGCTTCAGGGAGCAATGCTATAGTCAAGACCTTGATGAGGGAACGGATGTATTACAACAGATTCAAAACAAAATTGAATTGTATATTGACCTTCCCTGTGAAAATAACTCACATACATCATTTCAGTGAATGGATCCAACAATATAAATTATGAAAGCGGTTCAATCCGGAGAGCTGCAAAAAAGCAAGATTCTTATGTAAATCAACACCTCGCCTATATACCGCAAAGACGGGCTGCACTAGAGCTCTGCCCCATTCCTCTAATTTAGATGCTGAAGATACAACATATTTGCACAAATAAGGCTTGGCAATGTACATGTCTCTGGACAAATTTCACCATGGACTGAAACTGAAATACATCTATGAGTGAGCATGCTGTACAGAGAAAGCTGGACTTTTGACTCAGAAGAGCCCGGTTGTTGAGCAGCGTCTTAGTGTGAGTAATCGACTGGCTTCACATTGAACAATGTTGGGGTATTGATATTTTCAACCAATAACTTCATGATGCCATTTCGAAACTGCAAATGTTTGTTGTTCAAAATGCAGGTTGACTAAAGGGGTTTAAAGGAGCAATGTGTGAAATCTGGCCCGGATTAAAACAAAACAATGATCCTGTGTTTATTGGATTAAATCCAAAGTGGCAGAATCGAGTAAAGAAAACTCGCACCCTCGCCTGGTGACTATACTTCGCCTGGAGAAGAGCATGTGGCAGTTTTCAGGAGACGGACCTCGTTAGCACAAACACCAGCCCCGGGGTTCTGGTCCCGTGG
The DNA here is from genome assembly GCF_910591455.1 of Pholis gunnellus. NCBI lineage: Eukaryota > Metazoa > Chordata > Actinopteri > Perciformes > Pholidae > Pholis > Pholis gunnellus. Next base: position 6,060,113 of record NC_136529.1, on the reverse strand, counting down.
GACTGCCCTTCTCAACAGATCAGCAACTTTCTGTTGCTGCTGTTCCAAAGGTTAGACCCAGCACCCCACCTAGTTGAATCTGAACGGCCACAACCCCCCAACTGAGGCTCCGCCACGCTCTCTGCCTTCCCCGGCGAAGCTGTCAACATGAAAACAACAAACATACGGAGACACCTACTGCAGGAACTACCACAGAGTCGAGTTAGAGTACTTTGCCAGGTGTTTATTTTTTAATGTGGACAGATTTAGTCACCGCAATAGCGTCACAACCGCACATGATGCAGTCACAGAACTGTGTAGTGAGTGGGATAAAAATGAAGGTTAAGTTTGAAGATGCAGGGCCCAGCCAGAGCGAGGGAGCAGGAAGTATAGGGGGGTATAAAGTGAGAAGGGCCTATTGTCCCTCCCACTGTACTCCACTGGTTCGATTTGCCGTGATGACCGTACATTTTGATTGTATGGACCCAGTAGCAGAGGTAAAATGCTGCGCCCTATGTCTTTGAAGCATGTGGCTAATACCCAATGGACCTTTCAGGCTGATATGTTGGTTTGCAAAATCTCTATCAAGTTGGACCTTTTACTCACATACAGATGCAGAAAATGCCCACCTGTAATTACTGCAGCATCAAATCCTCCTCATGTTTGAAACTCTTGTTACGGGCACTAACCATTGCACCGATACAGCGATGGTCTGTGAAAGGTGTATGATTGTATGCTCGGCGATGGCTGCCACGGTGCTGGAGTAGACAAAAGGCCCCGTCATACAGAGCCTTTCTTTTCAACCTGCTTCTTTCCCAAGTTGTTCCACTTGTCTGCAAAGTCACAGTTCACATGCGACTGTCTGAATAAAAGATGGTGTCGCATTTTCAAATCTACTCTCATTTCACTTATTCATTTGACTTTTCGTCTAATTATTATTCAATGATAGTCCCACTCTCCCAGTGACAGGTGATATCCTGTGTCCCAAATATTCGCCGGCTACAAACGCATCACAGTGACTCATGGGTTTTAATAGATTATTTTGTGAGCTGTCAAGTCCAGGGCCTGTAGTAATGTGACAACGGCTCATTGACTTTTAATAGGATGCAATTTGAGCTAAAACTCAGTGTTTAGAGCAGCAAAGTGGTGGAAGACAGCAGAGTGATGCCCCCGATTCCCTTAACTTGTGCTGTTTCCTTGGGTTTTAAATGTGGCGGAAGGAAAGGAGTGGGGGGGAAACAGTCAATGGAGCTGTAAATCAGGAGAAGATACCGAGGGGGGCCGACACAAAGAGGGGCGCGAACCTCGACTTTGTAATGCAGGAGAGAGGCATCAAAGTCATTCAATGACAAGTAGACAGATGCAATAAATAGCAGCTTTGAGCGGCTTGTGATGTTGCATGATGGGACGGAGCTGTCTGATATGACTGTTCGCTCGGTCAGAGATTGAGTTTGTAAATCCTGCACATGGATGTGTGACCTAAGGATGAACTGAGGGTTTTTTTTCCTGCTTGGATGAAGACAAAAATGAGGACGAGATTGTTGGTGTCAGACGGAGAAGTGGAGGGAGCTGTGGAGGGGTGGGATGAAAACAGGATCATTTTCGACATTGCCTTCGCTGACATTCATAATGCTTAAAGGACACAGTGAGCATCCAGCGTCCTCCTCCCCTGTCGCTTTATGACAAGCTCAGACACTCTACAATCTGGTGGCACCCAGGTACCATCACTCCAGTCATTATCTCGCAAAACCCATTCCATTTGACCTCTGCAGTTGATGCACATTATTCACGATAGGGAGAGCTCCAACATGCGCCTCCGCTCCGGCGAAGGAGACGCAAGAGCGAGAAGGAGACGCAAGAGAGTGCATGACAGAAAGAAGGAGGGAGAGAGAGAGAGAGAGAGAGACAAGGAGACAGTACGTTTAAATAGACAAAGGGATGAAGAGTTTAACAAGTCAGGGGAGACAGATCACATGCATGTGGTGCACCTCCATTAAATAACGTGGTCACCTTCAAACAAAAATAAAAATGACCGCTGTGTGTCTCCACCCCATGGCCAACACCCCTCCTGCTTCCTCATTAGAGTGTAAGTGTAGCTGTAATGAGTAGGAAAAAGCCTCACTGTTGTGGGCAAGATAAATGGATGCAGGAGGCTATTTCACATCCCTCCGCCTGACGTTAGGATGGTGGGCCTTTCCATGTGCTCCAGGAGAGAACCTTCTGGTGAGTCCTTCAGGACCAAAAGGGCCCAGAGAGGCCCTAATTACATATTTCAGCTCAAGCTGTTGTTAAGAATAGCAATACGGTTTGCAGCAAAGCCTCACTCCCTGGTGTCAGTTATTTGTATTTTTATGTTTTATTTGGGTTATTATTATGTTTATGTGTTGTTGCTTTTTATTATTATTATCATCATTAGTTAATATACTCCTTTAGGATTGAAAACAGAAACTATTTTATGTAACTAAAGCATGTTAGTTTCTATGTTAGCAGCACAATTACTAAATGAACTACTAAATAAAAAAATAACATCAGCTGTGACCTCTTAAAATAATGTCACATGATGATTAACACATAATATATACTGTAGGTGGGCGACAGTGCAGCCAGACTGCTCCTGTATGTACCTTTTAACTCACACATACACACTCACTTTTGTCAGTTATTTGTAACATCGTAGATAAGCTAATGTTCACGGTATGATACCCGTCAATGTTAATAGCGGTATACCGCGTCACGTTGGACACAATTAGGTTGGATCATCTATGAGGTGAAACAACTCTCTCATCTCTTTGGGCCCCATAGACTTTTTGTTTCTTATAGATATTTTGGCAAAGCTTTGTCGTGCAATGCGGTGAGCAATATTGTTCATCCAGTACACTGTGAGTGGCATATCATATTGAGAAGTCTAAAAGACCTCTGGCTGCTTTTGATATTTAGACCTGTCACTCTGCAAGACCAGACCTGATATCTGAAATGGGCTTTTCTCTTGGGCTGACATAATAAAAAAGGCTCATGGCCATCGCACAGGATATTACTAGTTTTACATAATTCAGTTAAGTGTCAAACTTTGAAGACGGATGAACATAGAACAGCCTTGCTTAAACATTTCTTTTCAGAGTATTTCCAAGTGGTACATCATTTCATCTGGTATTGTACCGTCTCTACTTCCTGTCCAAAGATCCATCTGCTCTCTAAAACCCACTTATTCTGTGCAAGGATATATATATATATATATATATATATATATATATATATATATATATATATATATATATATATATATATGCATTATAGTGCCTGTAGTCAAACTGCATGTAAGAGAACGTGGGTGGATCTGATGCGTGTTAACATATGCAAACCCTGCATAAAGGAAATACATTTCACAAGTTGCTCGTTACAGCAGAGATGACAGAAACACAGATGACATCTATCCATCTCCGTCTATCCGTAGAGCGTGTTTGACAATGATTATTACACAACGAATATTATCGTACAAGTTTACAGATTGCATAACAGTTGGATTGGATGGGATTCTGGCACGCAAAGTGATCGAGTGATAAAAGTAATTGTCTCGCATGAGAGCTGTGAATCTGTGTTGTGAGGAGCACGCTCGAGCTTCCAAAATATCCAAAACAATGACTTATTGCGGTTGAATGCTCTATATTAAGAGTACATTCTTTACACCAAAGGCTATGAAAAGAAAACGGAACAAGGCCCGCGAAGCGAGAATTGAACATTAAACGTAATAAGTTATGAGGCTCCCGGAAAAAGGTGGTATAAAGATTCATCAAGGCCAGCAGGAACTAGAGGAAGAGAGTGGTTGCTTGAACTCTGTGATGGATTAAGCTGTCTGATTCAGCTCCTGACTCATATAGAATAATCATTGTTTGCAGCAGGAGTCCATGGTGTATTACAATTGCATGCTGAAAAATGACTAACACAGTAAGCCACTTCAGCAGAAGATTATTGAATTTATCTATAACCATCTTAGGTTGTTGTGCAGTATATTCTTCTGCAGGAAAAAATAGCTGCAAAAAGAAAAGCACCTTAGCAAATAGTCCAAAGGGCAGGCAATGGTGTTCCACCCAACATTACTAATATGCTGACATTGCATAGCTTGAATGCATAATAGAAACATATGCTTGGCAAGTGCAGTCTTCTGTTCAGAATGTGTTCATAGAAGCATTGTTTTTGAAGAATTTAGCTTGAAAATATGCACCGCGGCACCGGTTAGAAAGCCGTCAGTCCTGCCTCTAGTGTGCTCAAAGTTTACATTGAAATGGACAAATGGATGTAATGAGGAGATAACAGATCGCTGGAGCTCACTATCCAAAATAGCATCTGCAGATCCCACATTTGCAGAGCACTCAGTCGGAAACGATGCAACACATTAGTGGCCACTCAGAATTCATTGAAAAAAAAACAATGGCTTTGTCGACACGTACCATATACAGAGGTCTATTATGCTAACCAGCTCAAGAACGCACACAACATGTATATCGAGGATTCAGATAACTCTTCAATACTTTCTGGCAGAGTCTAATGGACTCTTAGTGCATGAATGGAAATACTTCTTCCTGTAAATGGGATTCAAGATGCATTTCAAGGTGTGAAAGTAAATGTAATGTGAAACAGCGGGAGAGCTATGATAAAACAACATACTCTAAATGCTGTCAATTTGGCACTGTAATTGATTAATTGAGTCATTTGATATCCCCCGCTTACTTGCCAAAAAACTGCTTTTTCTCCAGGCCTCCAAGGAAATCACTCTTAACTAAAGCTAATGGGCTGGAACACTTTGGGAGTCAGTGGAGTGAGACCAGACATACATATCTGCCAATCAATCAGGTTGCATTCTCTTTTTCAGGCTCCCTGTCCTACATGGGTTGAAGCATGGTTTAGGGCACATGCAGACATTGACATAGTCTGAGGTGAGTGACAGGCCTCAGTGAAGATGTGACAATTCCTAAGGGTCAGCATTGGCGCTGACATGCCTTCCAACCCCACCCCCAATCCAAAGTGGGTGACAGTCACGGTGAAGACAAGGTGCCAACACAAGCACATATTTTGCCCTTGTGTGCACTTCATACCTGTGTCAGCCTTGACAGACACTCCGCTTACATGGCCTAATGAGGTGGCACAACAGCAGCATGTGACACATGCTGGAAAAAGTGAGCACAGATGAATTCTTGACTTTTCCTGGCTTTTTTTTTATTTCATTTCTTTTTTTGAGAGCTTGACATATTGTCATCATTGACTTTTAGATGGTAGTGTGTTCATAAATCACAGGGATGTTTCAGAGTAGGTGTGCAAAATTGATTGAAAAATAAGTTTGTGTTCATGAATAATGCTTAAAGTTTCCTATTCCACTCCTATTTCGCCTGTACAATTATTAATCACCTTCTGCAGAGCAGATTTATTACTAGGTGATCGGTGTAGACTCAGGTGGAGAATGAGAGACTCTTCCCAGGCAACGTCCCAGGCTATATATATATAATATATATATATATATATATATATATATATATATATATATATAATCCACAAACATCTTAAATATTGTGTTGACAGAGCACTGGTCATTTCGTTGCCACTACATTTACTACAAAAGGAAATAACTTTGACTTAAAACATTATAGAGTCTATATTTTCAGAGTGATTGTGGGAAATAAATGTCTCTCAACCATAAGTCTTACAATTTTCTATTCATAACCTACATATGTGTCACACATGTGGCAACAAGTAAAAAACTATGAATAATTGCTAAATTGCAAACGTGGGGTGCACTTGTAAAGAACATGTGCCTTAAGAATGAGATATCATCAAATCTGTCCCCGCTGTATGTATTTTCAAGGATGTTTCATAGAAACGGTCCGTGCACGAAGTATAATTAATTTGCCATTGTTGAGGTTGTATAGTGAACAATGTCAGTTTAGGGGTATTGACTAATCTCATTGATCTACTTGTGCAAATGTGTTCTGCTATGTGTGACTTCGTTGTTCGATAGCTGATGCTGCCTAATTTAGCGCTCCTTAAATTGATCGCTGGAGCAAGCACGTTTGAAAACGTGCAACCTTTACTTTGAAGGCGAGCTGTCTCTGTTTCCGACTCTCGACTTCCTTGCGATTGCTCGTGTGAGTGGGTGCGTCCGTCAGTGAGGGCCTCTTGGTCTGTCCACGGCTAATTTCTGCACTCTGCTGCAACGAGCTGCGTGATGTTTGTGGTGGCTGGATAAGGCCGCATGCTCAAGGACCTCTTGTGGTTAGCGTGACTCACTGTTTCTCAAAACACCTTCTATAGCCTGTTTTTAAATAGCCATCGACTGCCTTGCTGACTCATCACTCACTAGCCTTAACCGGCCCCCGGCCTGTAGGGGCCACTAGTGCAGACACAGCTGAGTGCATTGCAGACCCCCAGGCGCTACTCTGCACCCAGAGACATAGTGTGGGAAAGCCGTGTGCACGCACTGCCGTACCTCTCCGACACTCAGCAGCTTGCTGAGCAGGAAGACAGTTTGGAGAGGTTTTTTTTTGTTTTTTTGGCAGCATGACGTGTCTTTATGATGGCCTGCATACATTGCCGCTTGTTTTTCTAGTTTGAATGTTTTGTGTCTTACGGCACGTAACAGTCCATTGATGTCTAGACAGGGTTAGTTAAATGTGGGTTGTATTCATTTAATCACACGATACAGCAGTGGGTTGTTGGAGATACACCTGCTGGAGATTTGCACTCTATTGAGTTCGCCTTTCTAAGTAAATATGTGCAAGAGTCAAGAGTTTTTACAGAGGGAATTTTGGATATTAATCCATTAATCAGAAAATACTGTAAACACCAATAAACTGAAACTGGAAAGTTTAGTGAATGCAAGTGCTACTGAAGTGGAGTTTTCTAGTTTAGAGTATGAGAACTCTAAAGGTGAGAAGGTGAATAGGGTAAAAAACGTAAAGATGTCACCATGAAACCTCCCCAGTTGATTGCTTACATTAAGACAATTGCTTGTTTTACAGGTTTTCTGAATGTATATGTTTAAATATGCAATGTAATTTGGTGAATTTCGGTTATATCTACAGAAGCAAATTAGATTTTTTCTTTCCACTTGTCTGAAAGAAGACATACAGCCCACAACCTCAAAATTATCTTTTTGCCTGGGGTGTCTGGAATCAACCAATTTATGTTCTCCAGATGCTTTGACTAGTGGTTAGTTAGGTCGTATTCCAAACGCGGGGCCTGAGCATGACCACTTCATGACCCCATCCATAAATGAGGAAGCAGTCTTCACGTAACCCCCACCTGCTACACTAACTGGCTGGCCCTGCAGGCATAAGGTGAAAGAGGAGTTTCATCCTCAGGCCATGAAGAGAGCATAGAAAAATCCCACCACACACACACACACACAAAAAAGAAATATATATATATATATATATATATATATATATATATGTGCAATGAAAAGAAGAGCTCTAAAGTTCAGTATCTTAAGTATTTAAAGTTCACACTTTGTTTGATATCTGAGTTTCAAAATAATCTCCACATGTTGCAGTTGCCAAAACATCTTGTGTAAATTAAACAACTTAATACTATTTAAAATACATTTAAATATATCGTGCCATGATAAAATGTTCCATCGGGACTTGAACTTCCAAAGATTACTTAGAAAGAAAGGTTTATTTCTCTCTCTTTTTCTTTGCGTAAGGGCTTGAAATGATATATGTTGGTCTCTAAGTGGACCTACAAACTGCCTCGTCGTTCCAGGAAATAAAATGTCACCTTATAATGTTCTTCTTAACAACATCCATCAGACCAAACAATCAAACAACAAATAGGACCCTTTCAGGTTATTTGTTCCTGACATTAGCTAATGGACCGCTATGGGAGCCACAGTATAAATATATCGTTTTTAAAATAATTGTATGTTTTGTAATTTCAGCTGTATCAGCACGGGTAAGAATGCAACACAAGAAGAACACAAACTCTTGCTAGTTATTTTTAGACATCAACTATAGCGGTTTTATTGCAATAGCTATGCAGCTGATTCACAGGGAATGAAGAGCACATAAAGAGTAAGTTGAATAGGCTTAAGCATAGCGTAGCTGTACATCATATCTACAAATTAACATATTTAACAGGGCTGTTTGTTGAACATTATGTGATTTTTCTTAGTCAAAAAACTGGAAATGCAATTCGCCAGCGTTGATGTGGAAACTCCCTCTATGAGTCATGCGTTTGTGTTCTCCAGGGATGTTGTTATGCAACCGATCACATAGAAAAAAAAGCGTTTGTATTCCTTCTCTGGTCACATTAACTCAATTCCACCAAAATAATATACAGACAGAAACTCTTGCCAAAATGTCCCGACGTGTGTTCATTCACTTAGTAGATTTTTTAAACTAAACAAGGACAACATCCTCACTGCTAATGAAAATAATATGAAGTAAGACTGAGAATATAAGGGGGCATTTTAACCAGTGACAACGCCACAACGTCATGAGTTAAAGAGATTAACAGTCATTACAGTTAGACAACTACGATACTGGCTATTGTATAGCTAAAAGCATTCCAAAATCTATTCTTCTATCCAGTGAACCATGAAACAACTGTCAAAGATAGATGGTTCATGTCAAATAAATGGATTAAATGCACCATGTCCTTTGATCATGTCGAACAATGCATGTCATCTATTAATGTCTTCGCAGTCGGTGCTGAAATTACACATTGTATTTCCTTAATTCACCTGCAATGTCAAAAACTATGTGAGTTTGTGATAGAATGTATCTTGAGGCTCTCTGAATTAACCATGGAGGTCATTTCAATCATTGCATGTTACAACCTAATTTCAACAAGAAAGTGATGTGTTTGACAACTCAATGTTCAATGCATTACACCAAGTAACATTTAATAAAGCACACCTTTTGTTTGGTTTTCTTTGTGTATCTGTGCCATTAATTACAACCACGTATGTACTGTATGTAGTCAACTACTTTTGATACTCGAGAAAAAGTCTGATAACTGTGAGGCAAAATCCCAGGAGCCCATATTTCATCCAACACATACACTATATTGTTGTATGAAGGAGAAATGTCTGTTGTTGAAAAAGATCATGTCAAGGTGATCCTAGCAGTGTGTGTGTGTGGTGTCAGTGCATTGCAGTATTAATGACATATACAGTATTCTATCATAAGTGAGATTACGATTTCTGACATATTGGCTGGGTGAAGCAGCTCATTAACGGCAGCAACACGTGTGCTCTTCATTGTCATTCTGTGTGTAACCAGTAAAAGGTGAGTCCTTCATCTCTCCATTCTCAACACACCATTGGAACCATACCGTGCTGCTGTACAGCTCATTAATATATTTGTATCATGATAGGCTTCATTTCTGATCCAAGTACTTTACAAGTACTTGGAAGATGAATGGCCACAGATTACATTAGTTCCATCATACTACCAATGCACCGCCTGTGCGAACCTTTTGTCATGATATGACGTGATGGCTCCATTCAAACATTGGTGCTGAATTCAGAATTGAACTAAATCTCACTATAGCCTCTCAGCCAATAAGTGAGATGGGTTTCTCCATAAAATACTACATTGCACAATGAATGGAGGTAGTCTTAATATTGTTGGAGCAGTTCAAAGAGTTGCAGCCGAGTTGCGAGCACACACACCAAACTAATATTTAATAAGATGCTAAAATAAAACTTATATAAATATTTGTTAGCTTGTTTTTGGCACATAATTCTGAACCACACGCATGCATATTTGCTTTCAAACATTTCACATCGGAAAAACCAGCCTTCACACAAATATGCAGTACACACAGTCGAAAACACACCTTACCCTTGCTACCTGCATAACAAATTATGTTTATGCCTTCAGCACTGGGTTGATAACACTTTAGTAAATATAGATTGTTTATGGGTAGTACATTAGCACACATAGAGTCTCAGCTGTGTCTATGCCTCTGCTGAGACACAAGGGCAGGAAGCCCAAACAATGTGTGCCAGAGTTGTGAAAAAAAAATATATCTCTTATTTATTTGCAAATGGAAAAGTTTATCTTGGGAATGAACTTTTGTGGGATGAATGACGAATTTCACCGAGTTATTGGCTTCTGCTGTCAAGGATGCCCGCGTGTCTCAGACAATTTCATTCAACTGGCAACAGCCACCAAGAGAGTTCATATCAAATATCTTCTCTCCTTATTATTCTAATGATCACTGTCAATCTTGATGGATTAGTGTATGCATTATCGACCTGAAAATACGAGAGAGAGACAGACTCAGCATGCATCACTGAAGGAACAGTTTGGTTTTATGGGCAAACCCATTAGGCGCGTTAATCAGGATAAAATGTCTATCTCATCTATTTTCAGTGGCTGACCGCAATAATGAGTCATTAAACATTGTGTTTCAGAGAAATCCATCTCCATGTTGGCCCAAAGATATTCTGAGATTATTCACATTATCTCTTATTGTCCACCAAAGGACGATGGCGTCAGATCCAAATCTGCAGAGCAAGATGGACACAAATGAAATAAATCAAATAGGATGTAGAAGGTTAATCAGGAGGTAAGTATTCATGCACAGCCTCTATGTTTATTGAATCGTCTTCTACAGAGGACACATCTGTGTACTGTGTCAACTCATCCTGCCCAATGAAAAGACTGTCTCCATCTCGTTTTGCCCTCAACTGTTATGACATTGGCTGTGTGTCTGCAAGCACATGGTATCCTGGAGACGATCACATTTCCTGTTTGAAGTCATCTTTGGGATACACTGCCGACATGGACACGTCCTAATACCCCGTATCCATATAGACCTGTAAATAATAAAAATACTAACGTCTATTTATTTCTTCTGGTCTGCTGGAACTCTACATGTATCTTGAATTTAGACTTCATGTCAAGCAAAGGTACACATTAAATGATTTTGTGTTTGTAATCCTCATCAATCGATACTTCTATCATCACAGGCATCAATGGCTGGAAAAAAGGGGATTATTAGAAATACCTTTTAAAAATCCAGTCAGGCAAAAACTCTCCTAAAAATACATCATTACTTTGTTGAAAGAACATTCCTTTGCACACTTTCTGTAAAACTTCAAACTGACAATTTCAATTAATTTCTTTTCCTGTCATTTACTAGCCTGCAACTCAATGCTCCAAAACATGCAAAACTAGTAAAAAAAAAAAAGAAGAACGACAGCAACACACAAAACCACATGTTAGCTAGAGGCAATGCTAATTCAAATGTATGTAAACTCTGGGTGGCAATCTTGAAACAAGACCTTCGATAGAAAACATAATAACCGCAAAGGGGCAAAATCGTCCGGGTGTGCATAATAAGGCAAATGCAACAACACATGTGACCACACAGAACCTTATCGATTTAGTTAATGAAATGATGTCCCATTGGTTTAACCGCACGAGGCGGAGCTGAGCTCATCACATTTCCGTCTCCTTGCACACAACTGCTTAAGAGCTAATGATTGTCCAAAGATTCTCCATGAGAGTCAACGCTGTGTGGCTCTGACCGGCTTCATTACAGCAAGGTGGCTTAAAGCGTAATGTAAAAACGAGAACACCAAGTACTGACAGGAAACTGCCAATCAGAGCAACTTACTGTGAAAATAGGAAGAACACACACATTTAAATCCATGCCCATTTACTGCATATCAAAGTGATTTTTCAAAATGGATTCAGGCTTGGATAATGAGACAGTCTTGGCAAATGGGATACGTGACACAGCATGACAAATTATCACTTGAAAGGCTTTTGTCGTGTTTCACATTTTGTTGCAGGACAAGAGTGACTGAATGATGTATCTTGCAATTAAATTAAAAAAAGATACTACTTGCTCAGCAATGCTCATGCTGTGAAGCGGTGCTAAGAGATACTGTTTCCCTTTTAAAGATTTGAAAAGGTCATTTGTGGTGTCAGTGGACATTTACAGAAATGCATGTATATTATACAATACATTTTATAAAGCATAGAGGCTTATTTCTTCAGGTTTCTCAAGTATTCCAAAATATAAATAACTCAATCTTTGGCTATTACCTAAACTTGCTCAATTCTTAATCATTAGAAATATTGTATTATGTTACTCATGTATTATTTTCCTTGTTAAAAAAAGCATGTCTCTCACATTGGGTGAGTGACACTGTATCCGCAGGCCATGTGTGCTAATTTCGAACACATCTGTGGCTAATGGGATAGCCGTGTGCCCTGGTAGCATTTGAACATAGAAAGTGTGCCATTGCAGAGAACAGGTTGGGGAAACACTGCCTCAGGCTGCGCACTTGCTGAAACTCTGAAAACTGTAATCGGCCACTGAATATGCAGACTTGGCCTGTCGTAAAGCAATTTCTGTGCGCAACTGTTTGGATAAGACAAATTTCTACCTGATTGGCTTAAATTGTGTTTGCGAGCTGATTGTTGATACATAACTTCACTCTGAAATGAAAATGCTTGATTTTGTGTCTGCCTGCGTGCCATGGGATATTTATAAAATATATGGTTTGCATACTTGCAGTGTTTCGTCTTCGTGTGTGTGTATGTATGTGTGTGTGTGTGAGAAAGGGTGCATAAAAGGCAACGATCTACAAAACAAGATTATTTGCATATGCTTTGGAATTAGGCTACCAGACTCCTCCGCCTAGTGTTTAATCAAGCATTTAATCAATTCACCACATACAGCTATGTGTAAACCCCTTTTTTCACTCTCACCAATGTTCAAATCTCACAACCTTTCAGAGCAAACTAACCTGCAACATGTCCCAACATTCATTCCCACGTTAAAGCAGCAATACAATTCATTTAATACAATTCACCATAGGTTTTTGTTTAGCTACCCAACACAGTAATGATTCAAAGTACAACCAGTTAATGAACACCTTTTTATTCGTATGAATAATTTTCAAAGCACAACGTCACTTATCGTCAGTTATGGTGACTGAACCTCAAGGGACCACACAGAAAAGAATGTCGAACTTTGCTGTTCGTGCCGTCAAGTGATGGTGAAGATGTCGTGCACTGATGGTTGGGGAAAGTTCTCCTGTAAATCTCTATTGATTACCAATTGCTGACTCTTAGCTGCAGAGCACTTGGCAATCGGTTGGTTTTGTCTGGGTGCTGTTCAATGCAGAACTTCCTCTGGTGATTGGGGGAGCGTTTAAAAGGGAGCAAACCCAAGATGGCATTTTGCAGTGAGGACAGACAATAAAGCCAAGCAGGAGAGCCTTGGCTAGAGAGCAGAGTGTTCCCTGTACTTGGAGCCCATCTTTCAAAGTAACACTTGTTCCCAGCGCCTTATGCAATTTTCTAAAGAATACCAAACAGTGAGAACGTGTACTGATTTCAAAAGGAGTAAATGCTACCTGTTCCTCAGATCAGACAACGTGTATTGCAGTCTCTTTTCTGTAGTCATACCGCAGTGATTCGGATGGCATTCAATGAGACAACTTTTCGAAGGATAAGAAGTCCTCGCCAAGGTCAGTGACTAACCAAATGAGGAAGCCACACGGAAAACCACTTAACTGACAAGACATCTGGATTCCAAAGAATTATCATTATTTCAAGTATTTTTCAATGGTGCTGTGAACATTTCAGGTTGACTAAATCTGATATAGGTAGTGGATAAGTAATATTCCTGAGTTAATAAATCATCAGCTGGTTCAGAGTCAATTGTCATTGTATATTGTCCCCTTAGTGACTGGACTACGAGGGACTTTACTACTCACTCAGGACAGTCTGAGGAAGCCTTCCCTCCTGAATAACAAATAGTCCACAGCTTCGTCACCTGCCCTTTTCTCTGCCAGTGACTTCATACATCACAGTGTTGTCTGAGCAGAGTCCTTGGAACATGGAGTCTATCTGAGATTACAGTTTAACAGTCTCTGACTGTATTGGCAGCACATCAGGGCGTTAAACGGGCTCAATTCTGTGTGAATGGACAGCACAGATACAACATGTTTAAAACAGTAACTATATATTATCTAAAACTGACTACATGAATCATAGAAAAATAATTATACTAATGCCATTATCAAGTTGTATTTTGTTGTGGAACCCTAACAAAACTAATACAAATGACCTTCTATTCTATTCTCCGTAATAGGGCCTTCTATCTGGATTGCTTCACTGCCGGTTCAGTATGGACGCCTTACGGTAAATTAACTGCTCTGTAGCCTGCATCATGCTAAGTGAACTGTGTGAGCGGCTTCAGAGGAGACTAAGATGAAAGAGCAGAGGGTTTTTGGACTAATTATTTCTGCGTACTTGATAAGGATAACTCGCCATGACCACAGGGCTAGCCCAAAGTCTGGCTGTGTGACAACCACAATCACTAATGTAAGAAGCGGCGCGCACATCCAGACAAATCCTGAACAGGTGCCAGATCAAGAGAAACTACACACTCGTATTCATTGATCGAGGGAAGGTCAACTGGTCACGTGCTCTTTTTGAGGAGCCGGTATCCTTTCACACATATTCACTCTTAGTTGCCTCATCAAATAGCTCTTAAAAGTTCCATTCACTACTGAGCAGCTCTGCTATTCCATCAGCGAACTGTAGAGGAGCTCAATGGCCTTCGGTTTGAGTACCAAAAATGACTCGCTGCTTGTGGCATGCACCAAAAATTACATTTGGAAATTCTTATAAAAGAAATCTCCCTCCATAAATCACGAGCACAGTGGCTCTTGATGAAGTAGTTCACAGACGTTGTTGTTAACAGTTTCATTGAGAGGTCTATCTCTGCACAAAGGAGAGTATTCAAGCACTCATGGATAAAGTGTGTGCACCAGTGACAACACCACAGGAAACATGAGATGAAAGGCAAGATTATCGTACGTAGAAGATGCCACTGTATAGTCTTCATGGTGTTTGTGCCCAAAGTCTGTGTGAAATTAGCATCTAATGTACCAAGGCAGCAGCTAATTAAGCAAAAAGACAGGCTTCAGGGCAAACTGAGGCAGAGCTCAAACATGCAGCGGTGGATTCCACCAAAGGTGGAGACAAGCTCGAAAAAACAAAAGAAAATCTGTAGAAAATCAGTTAAGAGATACTGAAATAGAAATACTCATCAATGAAGTAACAAGCGACCCAAACTTTTTACAACGCTGCAATTCTCTACCTGAGCAAACTTATCTGGGGCCTCTACTGCGCATAAAATTAATGCAGTGGAAGTTACTGCACCGTCTATTAAGGAAATGAAAAAGTAAATGGAATAACATAAGAGCACAAAGGAAAAATGGTTGTTTTATGGGGGGACAATAGTGAAGCAGCTGGTTCTGAAGACGCTCCGGAGCCTTTGGAGGAGGGAGGCAGCAGTGACACGTGTATTATAGGAGTTGTTTTAAAAAGTGGAACGAACATTTGTCGGTAGAAGGTGGTCAAATATTGTAAGGCCGAGATGCACTTTAGATGACAAGTGCACTGCTCTTCTGACTGATGTGGCTCTTTTACAAATGACTTGCTTTTTTCTTTCTGTACTAGTTCATCTGACCCAGTGCTCCTCTGTTCAAAAGGGATACCATTCTGAGCTCATTCCATTTCAAAGTACTGCAACAAGAGAAAACATGTGTTTTTCATCAAAAGGTCCTCCAAACTTAACAACAAAATACACTGTACGTAATTGCATTGTGACCCATATGTGGTTTCTGATCTGATGCTTTCATAAGCAAGACATCATTTGTCAGTGCATTCAGAAGCAGTTACCGATCAATGTAAGAAGAACAATTAGTTTTCTGTGTGGAGGTGAGAAAAGAGCTAAGATTTGAACTTCTCTCCATAAAAGTCTTCCAGGAGATTCTAGACATGATAGGATGAAATAACAAAGTTAAGTTCAGGGAACCTTTGATTGCATATAGTTATAAGTAATAAACATGTCCTGTGTCAACGCCCAATGCTTTGTTGACCCATTCATCCACCTTGACTTCACACTCTATGTGGACTTTTGAGAAGCTTCCACCTTTACCCCAGATGGAAAGGAGACATATTTAACACGGCTGCTTTCAGCTAGTTTAAAGTAAATACATTATTTGTAGGCATTTTCACAAACTGATCCTGTTTTTATTTTTTCCTCAGGAGAACATGGAATAACGAGATGATGTCTCATAAACATCGATCAAGAGTTAAAACTAAATTTAAAAAATGACATTACATTACATTGATGACTAATGATGCATGTTATGCCAAATTTGGAAAACATACAGAAGGCTGTATACCACATATTGCAATATGGATGAAAAAGATGTGACGTTTTGCAGGGCAGTTGGTCCGATGTTTCTCCTTTCATCCCTGTTCCTCTGAGACTGGGCCATCTCATTCCCCAAAACCCTTGTTAAGAAGCATACAAAGACGCGAAAAACAATTATGCATAAGCTTCTTTTCCTTAATGCCCCAACATTTGTGGTAATTGCTGTCATTATTACGTGCTGTTCATATGTGATGGATGGGCAATGGCTGCTTCAGCACAGACAAAAAAGAACGATGGAACATATTTTTGTAATTATTTGTAATTGTAATTATTTCTAACCACTAATGATGTGCATGTTTCAGGACGTATACATTTAACACATTTTGTATTATTAATACAATATTCTGCAATGCACTCCAATAGTTTCTATTCTTTCACAGCGATGGTCTATGCTTCATTTGTTGAATCTACATTTGATTTGTTCTCCAGCTATTTGCTTTAACTATTTCCATATAATGAATAAATGAATTGAATCTTAATTTTAAAAAAGCAAATATGCAGACAGAACAGTTAATGGGCCATTGCTGAAACATTATACACATTATAATTATCCGCATCTATACAATTTCACAATATTTCTTTTGCAAAATGATAAAAGATATACATTTAATCATGTATTTCCTCATGCTGTTATGTGGACTGGCTTTTGGCAGTGGGTTCTAGGACAGTATAACCACTTAATAACCTTGGTGCAAAATCACCTTGCTTTTGCAAAAGTGGCTATTGAGATGAAGTCACTGCCTTTGCTACTCTCTTCATAATTACACCCACTCTTTTTTTTTTCATCTCATCACTTTATGTCCTTGACAACCTCTCAGTTTTTAATCTACTGTAGGATTTAACCTTCTTTACTGGGCTGTGAATGCGTGCTCTGGTCACATGTTGTAATCCTGTCCCCATCCACCACTTCTAATTCCGTTTTTACTCCACCCTCACACTGCAATACCTTCCACTATAATGATATACTTCTGATGGTGTTTTACTAGATTACACAAGGTAAACACATCAGTATTGAAAAGTGCCAGGTCTAGTTTGAAATGGATGTGTCACCTTAGATGTTAAAGTGAATACATGTTCTCCGCTTTAACAGCAGCAGACTTGAGAGAATTAGCATTTAATCAGTGAAAGACTCAACTTTTATGCATTTAACAAAAGTAATTGTAATTATTGCAATCAGTATACTGTAGTATATGTAACTAATTAACTAAGTAGTATTGTATTAATGGAAATATGTTAATGGCTTAAATATCTTAAAGGAGATTTCTGCAGGCCTTGAATCCATAGTTTTTTTTTTTTCTGTCCTTGATTTCTTATTATAGAAACCACTAATTGCATTCTAGGTATTTGCAATTTCCTCTTTTTCTGCATGAAGCCTCATAAGTGGACTTACTGGTAAGAATATTACTGACCAATTGTCAGTAGTTAGCTCAGACTGAATTACTAGAAAAATGGATGTGAGCTAATAGATCAAGAAGGTATTTAAAGCTACCGTTCTTCCCACCTGTAAAGAAATGACATTTGAAGATGACAGGGTTTGACAGGTACTGCCTGAATCATTTGCTCTTATTTCTTGTGTGCCGCACTACCAAACTATCATCTGAACGCTACATTTATTGATTTTCTGCTGTCTTTACAAATGGATGTTATTTAGTATGAAGAGTTTTGTGTATGGAGAACAAGACTGCTGTGCACTGATTCTACCAGAGGGACAATTGAAAGAGACACAAAAAAAGAGCCAAAGATATTACCTCTGAAATTGCTAATTGCAAATTTAAATAGGAAGAAGTCCCTGTTTCAATGTCAAGTGAAATTGGATCAACATCAGCTTATTCATAAAAAAATCCTAGTTTAAAACAATTCAATCCAACCACTGAATAGAATGCGGACGGCCTAAAGAAAAACGGCTACCCAAAATATTTGAAGCCCAAATACAAGCACAGTTGTTGTTCAATGGTGAAAGACACACAATAAGCTGTGCGAGGGAGGAAACAAGCCAAGAGAACATCATGTCAAGTCCTCCCCAATGAAACAAGAAATCACTCATGTGAATTGAAATGGAGCTCAAGCACAAGTTCAGTCAGGAAGACACTAACGGGTAATCTCTGTCTCTCCTCTCCTTGTAATTACTCTATCAGCTGATTGGGGGCGTGCACTTTTAACTATCCAACCAGATGCAGCACAGTTTCCTTAAGCCAATCATATCTGTGCGGTCAACTTTAAAAGTGTTCTCTCTGCTGCTGTCAGTTGTCATTTCAGCTAAGCAGACGCGACCCGCCTCCACCCCAGGCACCTCCAGTCAGCATCACATTCATGCTCCTGATTCATCATCAGATTGGAGCAACTCCCTTCACCACCACCACCAGTGTCTGGACTCCAGGGGGGATTAGGCCTATTGGACCGCAGTATCCCTACCCTCGGTGATAGTACTTCATGATGGAGTCCAATCGCCAAAGACTTTGCACTTTTCATATTTGCATGTGTAATAAATCATTGTTAAACTATAAAACAAGTCTCTCCTGATTGAAATGAATTAATTCCATTTATTATGTAATAAATTGTGATTTCTGGTTCATTTTCAATGATGTTTTATATAGAATAGCTAGCTTCTGTAAATACTGAATCTATAATGAGGAGACATTTAAACAAAAACAAGAGGTGATGTGTCTTTGAGTGTGATGTGGATATATCTTTCTTCTGTTTTCAACATATATTTTGACAGTATGTGTTTGGAGTCGAATGGCAGGTAAAGCAGCAGGTTGCCTCCATTCTTCTTTCACAACCTTTGACGCTGCGTGATGGAGTGGGATCTGCCTGTACTTTGGTTGCATTACAGCAATAAGGGATTTGACCATAAATCTCTGGTTTCTATTTCAAACTGAGATTTAAAATAGCGCTAGAATGTGGATTTAACCTGAGCAGGTGGTGCTTGAATCTCAAGTGGGCGTATCATTATCATCCAGAGTTATTTTAAGGATCCGCCCTGCGCCCGCATGATCATGAACAAAAGAATAAAAGCGTTTTTTTCAGGCTTAATACAGTATAATCCTTACGTCAGCTGATATCTTTTCTCATGGGTGGAGCTTAAACAATTGAAACCACTGTTTAGCCTCAGATGGAATGGTGAAAATAGGAATTATGACTACTCCAGGCCTACAACTGACACGATTGATTTGCGTTGATATTCTGAGATTATTATCCTTGAACATGGATGGCAGCCAGTGTGGTCCCATGAGGAGAAGGGCTGAATGGGATGGAATGGAGGGATGGAAGAGATGGAAGAGAAGAGAGACACACATCGCCTGACTCTGTTTCTGTAGGGTGACAGATGTATATTTCACATCGCACTTAAATTCCAGGAAGAAAAAAAAAAAAATCATCTCCCAATCTCATTGAATCCATCGAGTCAGAAGTAGATTATTTACTAATTGAAAAACTGCAAATGGCACGTCGTTCTCCATTTTCTCTGAGCTGTGATGTTATTGTATAAATCCAAAGCACTGACCTTCATTCCTTCCCTCAAACCAAACGACAGAGAGAGTGCCAGTCCAACACTATAATCTGTCAGTGACTCATGCTCAGCATATACAGCACTGCCCTCAATATTTTTTAAATAAAGAAATAACAACACAGGGTTACTTTTTAATTACATAACATCTGTTTTGTTGTTGTGGCATCAGATGTCCAACATCTGATATCCAGGACATTCCACTGAATTCCATTGAAGTCAAAGTGCACTGAATTTTTCTCATTTTTAGCTCTGCCACTGTGCAAAATTGAGGCTGGGGCATACATATTCATTGGGTTTGCATGGGAAAAGGGGGGATTAGATAAAATGGCAAAGAAAACTGATAACATACTCTATTGAATCTCAAATCTGACTGCATTCTGGCGTTTTCTATCCCCGAGTGTTACCACGCTATGATGGAGGTCTCACTATCCTGCGGAATGTAGCCTGATGTTTAGTCAGCTGTGACGAGGACTAATGTGAGCTTTCTCTTACATTCAACTCCCCTTGGAAGAGGCAGCCACATGAGGAAACTGAGCAGCTGAGTGGGTGCGTAAATCAAACCGCTGAGATGACAGGAAAGCGATTCAATTTAAACTTTGACGTTGCCTTTTGCCAAACAGGTGCATAGCCAACATTTAATACATATGCTGAAAACATTATGCAGGCTTGACAAGATAACTTAAACACACAGTGAAACGAAGGGACAAGAGCTCGACCAAAATGAGTGTTGCTCAAGCTACAATACAATACATTTTCCTTCCAAGCTTGAACAAAGAGTTCGCTACTGAAGTTCAAAAAAGAATCCTAGACCATCCACTTTGTACCTGAACATCTCAGAAGTAGGGGAAAGTCAACAATGTGATCAGGTGGACGTTGCTTGCTTTCATACACTGCGAGTGTGTATTTCATTAACAGAGATTTATGAATTTTATCCATTCATTTATGCACAAAACAAATCAGAGCCAACATGCATCTGTTGGAATTGGCTTGATCTGTACCAATCAAGAGTTGTTTTGTGTGTTTTGTTTTTTGATCATCAACAACCTCGAGTTAATCAGAAGAGTTTAGTTTTAGTTCATGATGAAAGCTGGGAAAGAGAGACTCCCAGTCTGCCAATCTACTTATTACACACTTAAAGTGCACAGCTTCTCCAGGCCGTTTTCCGCCTACTCCCTTTCCCTATTACCATCGCTTCCCCATGCTGCTCTCTAAGTTTGATTAAGCACAATCCGGTGGGGGTGTTTCAGCACAAACTTGATCCATGGCCGAGGGCTGACTTTGCTCTGCTGCGTCAGAGCCAAAGATTTTTGCACCAGCGTTCCTTTTCCCTATTCCCACCTTATATTCATCACCTTCATTACAGTCTGGATAGAACCTCAACCTAGTGAGGGGTCTAATAACACAGGGGAGCCTGTCGGGCATGACCACCCTCTGTCTAAGGACGATCAGCATGAGGATACAAGGATCACATGATTCTGAACAACTTTCATCCACATATTGTGAAATAAAGAAAAGACAGAAAATCCCCGTATTTTACAGATTTTTATGAAAGGTTTCTCCAGAAAGATACTCCCCAAAAATCTGCTATTGCCAACTGTAATCTGTTTTTTGACACCAGACGTTTTCAGTAACTGATGTACAACATTATAGATGGTGGAATACAGGAAGCAGGATTTAAAACCATCAAGGTAAATCACTGTCTGGGTATGTAACGACGTAAATAAAGCTTGATAATAAAGATAGTATGCTTGGATCAATGAGCAATAAACTTAAAATTGAGATTAAATAAAACAATTTAAACTCCAATGAAAACCATTTTAGATCACATCCCTGGTCATGTACTTATATTTAACAATACATGCAAAAAAAAATCTTTGTATTTTTATATCAAAGACAATCTTTTCTTTCTAGTAAAACATATGACTGCAATCTGCAACTTTGAGCATCAAGGTAGGTGTGTGTGGAGTAATATTCCGTTTTACTGCGGGATACGTCACAGTACAGAATTTAAAGAAGCTTCAACTTCCGTTTTCACTGGGACGTTAATAATCTGGAGTTCTCAGTTGAGCACGTAATTAGTGCCATTAGCACTGCATGTGTTTCGCTGTTTCTCACATACATTACACTGAGTGATTCTAAATATAATGGCATGAACAGCAGCAGTAGAGCTAATGGCAAGTTGGGGCAATGGCAACTAAGCATGGACCTTTTGGTGCCAGGGACTCATACAGCTGTGTGGCAAAACGACCGGAAAAGAGAACAACAGATAAATAAATAGGCTCGTTTATAGTATATGATATTTTGCTCTTCGAAATGCACTTGCCATAAAATGATGTACTGAATGAATTATAATGAATAAAATTGTATGAATAAAAAAATTGAATTATGTCTGTTGGTAGCAAAGTATATGTAGGGCACACTGTGTTTTACAGAGACATCTGTCAGATAAACCATTCGAGGATTATTAAGACGTGATAAATTAACACAGATGGAACTGCTAAGATGCTAAAGCTGCCCTCTCAAGAAGCCACTTCTCTTAGATTCTCAACAAATACATGTTAGGACTATAGAGGGTGACACACCACACATATTGATATGAACATTCAGCATAAAATCAGCCAGCCTAATGTTGCTCTTGATATGTTCAACAAAAGTGAATTCAAGCACGTTTCCCTGGAAAATGACTCCCAACACCCTGTCGTCATCTACTTGTACGCCTCAGACTTGCTTTGCCTTTGTTCTGCAAAGCAACATGATGAGCTATAATGCCAATGCTTCAGCAGTTTAGTGCTAATTTTACGCATTTTGGGGTTACACTTTGTGAGCTCTGGCACAAGGTTAAAAGTGACGCAGCAGATGGTCTCCATAGCTCTGCTCCACAGTGGTACATGCTCAGTAAAATGTGATGTCATTTTTTTTGGATAAAGCAACAAATCGTGAGACTTGTACCAGCTGATGGTTGTGGCTAAAACATAAAGAGCAGCACAAAGAGACGCAAAGACACGGCCGGCAGGTTTGCTCCACATTTCAATTCCAAAGATATCCAAGCTGAGGGAAAATAATCTTTACGAGAAATATAATGGAGAGTTAAGGCTTCAATATTGTTTCAGATACTGACTAATGGCCACAAAGAGAGAAACGAATGTCAGTTCACCTTGTCGGATGAGTGCTGTGCTCTGCAAAGATAACTGTGTTAAGGTTAAGCACTATATTGTTTGTAAGTGTAAACAGCATGGAACTTCATGCTTGCGTGATGCCTCAAGAGATTGTGTTCAGAAGACGACACAATCACACCATGAAAGCACATTTATAAACTCTCGTACTACAGGTTAATTCCTCCAGGCATAACAGCAACCGACAGCGAAGGAGCTGTTTTTATTTCACTGTCCTGAGAACATTGTACTGCATCAGTGTTGCAGGTAAAAGGCAATATGCCACACTTTCTTTCAGAGTGAAATTAACGCCGACACTTTTATTGGGCAAGAATAAAATAGATCATCTGTGCTTTGTGTAAAAATTCAGAATGGAGGAGCAAGCAGCGGAAAGTTAAGTGTAATCACCCAAGAAGATGAAGCACCCTCTCAATATTAAGCCCCATCATGAAGTAGAATTATCATGTCTAATGCAAGCTATGATCCATATGCAAAGGCAGTTTCTATTATTGTATAATTCATGTCACACGCTGGGGAGATTAAGTCTCTGAACTTGCAAGACAAGTTCTGCGGTGGATCAAAGTTAGCTGATAAATGTTATCATGAATGACAGATACAGGATGAACACAGAGACTTGTCATCATAGACCGACTCTGAAACTAAGACCTGCTTCTGTGAGATAGATAGCTTCATGGTACTTTTTGCTTATGGAAAATATGTGGGGCTGCTGTCCCCGAGGAAACAAAGTATCTCTGTGGCTCATACGGAGTAAATAATCTGTTGTCATAAAATGTATAGGCCACACACATACCCAAACCCAACCCCCCCCCCCCCCCCCACACACACACACACACACACACACAGAGTCCCCGTCAATGTGCAGATTAGAGCTTCCCCCCCCCCTGCCTTCCCCTTATTGCTTCTCTTTTTTTCATGACTAATCTGGATTTTTCGTGAAACCTCTGTGATGCTGCATTCATTGCCGAGGAGAAGGCTTTGAATAGCTCGAAATAGAAGAAACTGAGGAGTCAAACCAAAAAAGGCAAAGTGGTGATCTGGGATATTTACATATCCTTACTTTTCCAGAAGAGTGGAGATAGAAAAGATATATAAAAGATATATATAATATAAGGATTGGTCAGCTATAAAACAGAAAATCAGGTCTCTGACAAATGTCTACTGTAATCATTCCGTGTTATATCTTTATATACTTTGTATCTACAGTCTTAGCTCAGGTTTGATGTGTTTTACTGCTAATACAAGTTATGCTGACCCCTCCATGTTTCTTTACAACATATCCTTGATACATTGTAAATATACTGTATGCTAACACAGAACAACACAAGGACAGCTTCAAACTGAGGTCACAGTGACAGTGTTGAATAATCCCACTTGTACAGGGTTCTTTAAAAACACTCATCGCGAGCAAAAAAATAGAGCAAACTGCAAAGAATCAGAATGTCTTGTTCACGAAAAATCATCTGTGCACAGCAGTAATACTCCTGGAAGCTTAAGCCCCCTGTGATGAACCATGAATGCAGAGATAAGTGTCATGTATAGTATTGCAAGGCACTTCTCAAAGTCTTTAATAAGGAGGCTAATGTTGGGACACAGTGGCAGAGCAATTGTTATTACACAGCAGCCATGTTTCAACACGATAAGCAAAATCGCATAATCCACATTAGCATGTGGAAAAAGTGCGGGGAAGAGTATAGTAAAGCTGCTGATGAAGCTTGTCAAGAAGTCCCTGCTTATTCGGGCTGCTAATTTGACAAAGGGGTTCCATTATCAAACTGATGTATCCATGAGAAAAGAAACATGTCTTGTTAGGGAACACATGACACTGTTTGAAAATGAAACATGGTAACTGTAGATCACAAACCAGAACGTTATACTTCGCCCCTTCTTGGGAGACCTTACTGAGCAAAGCTCCTCTACTCTTCCTCCTATCTCTGGAAACCACCAGCTGCTGAGGGAATCGGCGTTGCTTTAAACTCCCACGCAAGCCAAAGACATCAGCAAGACAGCCTTCATTTGCGTAAGAGGGACTTCAGGGGTAGAGAGGGAATTCACTGTACTGTTTGAACTTCCTAGCTCCGAGCCCTTAGTTGTCTTTACCAATCAGCATTAGCATTTAATCATAATGTGCATTAATACAGCATTTTATTTGTATGCGGATGACAGCAGCATGTATAGTTCTGCCACATTCTTAGCGAGTGCGATCGAGAAACTACAAACTGCTTTTTTTCTGCGGTTCAGAGGAATCTCTGAATCAAGACTTTGTATTCGATGGTGACAATATCAAAAAATGATGTGCTTCTCAAGGTCAAAGAAGCCAGTTGATGATGTGCTTCTCAGGTTGTTCCTGTAAATAATAAGGTGATTGAATGTGTATACCTGTTCTTTTCCCTGTATTTGAAATATAATACCAGGCTCTATGGAAGACACAATAGAAACAGGTGCTGTTTTTTTTCTGCAAGGAAAAAAAATGTCAGCTACTCTTCTCTCAGCAATTGTTGATATGTTATATACGTATGCAAGTTCGTCTTTGTGGAAAATGTTGAATTGATTTTACCATGCTGCTTAATATTTGCCTCTGATACAGATTTACGCACATATCAAAGCAGTTTCTTTGAGATATTTGGTTTGTCCTTACATACATTTTTTTGTAAAGGCCAAATTACACAAACTGCATACTTATCTATCAGCAGCTGCAACCTCTGATCATACCAACGAATATGTACATCTTTCATCATTTTGTCCTATTCGACATTTGAGTAAAATGTTAAGAAATTCTCTCAAGGCGTTCCTGAGATATCGATTTCACCAGAATGGGTCGGACTTGAGGTCAGGGTGACCTTGAACCTTTTGACCACCAAAACTCATCAGGTCATCATTGAGTCCAGGTGGATGTCTGTGCCATATTTGAAGAAATTCCCTGCAGGCATTCCCGAGATATCACCTTCACGAGAATGGACCTGAGATGGACGGATGGTCAATGCAAAACAGAATGCCTCCGGCAAAGGCCGTCGCTGTCGCGGAGGCATACAAATTTCGAGCACTGCCGCAGAACACAAATGTAGCTATTTCTGCCGCATCTGCAAAAGGAAAGTACATTGTCCCTCATTTCCCCCGTACCACTTTCCATGCAAGAGGCTGTTGTGGTCGCAGTGGGGGAGGACGGATTTGTCATGATGGTTACAGATCTGTTGCATTATTTGCATTGTGGGATACGCACGCCCTGTGATCGACCCCTTGGGCCCAAGGCTACCAGGCAGCAAGTCATCTTGAATGCAAACCCCCAAAGCTGAAGATGCCAGCTGTTAATACATTATGGTAATGTGGATTCCAAAAACTGGTTCACTGCAACCACCACATTTGAGTCATCCAGAATGTCAAAGAGATGATTTGGTTTCACACATTTACCTGAAAAGCAGATAGTTGGCATGTATGCTAATGCTCTGAATATGTTATTCTCTCACATGTGGCTTATCACTGTCTCAGACATTTCTGGGTTTCACGCTATTGCGATGAATGCCTTTGAAGAAACTAAAAGCCGGAATTTCTTTCAAGACCCAACACCCACACCTCAATGTGAAAGGCAAATGCATGCATGGTTGAGAGGTGTAAAACGGTTTCAGTACTGCTGTTTGAAAATGTGTAGTAAAAGTGTCTGACTGTTGTTAAATAAGAGCATAACAAGTTTATTCTGTCGCTCTGTGAAAAAGCACAATGGGATTTTAACACACAAAAGGTTTGAACCAAAGTTAAAGGATTGCCTCACCCTTTGAGATATCTGCAACTGAGACTTCCACCAATAAATATCTAAAAACTTTTTGTTATGTGTATGAATCAAAACCCCTCTCGTTTCTCTTCCCGTAAAAAAAGGCAAATACTTTTTGTTTATTGATCTTGGCATATACATAAATGTATCCAGTGATTAGCTGCACCTAGCTAACCCCACCTTGGACTGCTGTGCAGTAATAAAGCAGAGGCAAAGCATCTATAACAGATATGCAGCACCGTGGGTTTGTTGGTGACAAGTCATAGTTACCATGCGTGACTTCAACACTGTGCAGTGTTGGGCGCTAAGGGGAATGAAAAGAAACGTAGACATAACTTTGGTTGTTGTTGAAAATAGATTTGATTAAATAATCATTTTTTACATCATGCCATGGTAACCGGGTCCACTCCTGTGCTCTAAACATGCTATACTTAGCTGTGTCCTTAGCTGTTAGAATCTGTAAACTAACTGTACGTATGTCGTATGACGAAGTATTTTGACATTCAAGTCGCACAAATTTGTAATTTGTAAATATATACGAGCAAGTTATGTTCAAAAGGCCCAGGACTTTTTTCCCCGTCAGTCTACAATAACATACTTGGTATCGCTGGAAAAATGTCCTAATGCACCTGAACGCACCTGGCATCGAAACACACAGCAGGGAAACAGAGAGCAACAATGTGCTGTAATCCCCTGAGCCAGAGTTATCTAATGAGACCTGTGTGAGCCCTATGGGCCTTTGCATTCTCCATTTATCTGTCTTATAACATGGAGCTCTTCGGTCATATATATGTATTGATCAATACTTATTGTGTTTATTACTATTTCAATGGCTTTGGGGTATGTATGTCATTTGTAACCTGGCTATATGGATATGAATTGTAAAACTTTGTTAACAGTCATCATTTAAACCCTAAACATGGTAAAAACATGGAGGCTGCCTGAGAATATCTTTATAATTTGTATCATAAATGTTGTAATTTAGTGTATTTTAATCAAATGTACAGTCTCAGTTGTAGCAAGGAGTAGTAGTAGTAGTAGTAGAGTAGTTGAAGGCATTTAGTTGCATCATTATCCATATATCTTGGGTATATCAAAGTTTCACCTTTGGAATTTAGATTATATACTACATATAAGTAATTTCTGAGGGAAAGGGCTAGGGGTTAACAGAATTTAATTAATTTAGAGAAGGAAAGACTCCGCTATCCCTGCATAAATGCAGTCGGGTTGTTAATGCAGACAAACAGTATCTCCAGCTCAGACGAGCCTGGTGGGGGCTGAGACCAAACAGGTCAGGTCTCGTTTGTAAACCATCTCTCAAAGACAAATCGTGCACTCTGCTTTTTCACCTACTCCCAGGTGGGTGCTGCCTTGATCTCCTCCTGATCGAACAAGGCAGGTGAGGGAGCCAACACCTAACACTATTCCCCCAAGCCACACCCTCTTTTGGGAAATCTAATCAAATCATGTCGTCCCTCTCATAAATATATCCCACCCACAGACTACGTGTCACTCGGAAATGTGTCACATTGCGGAAGCGAAAGGTGCTCTTGTCTTAAAGCAGTTACAGTAAAAGGCTTCAACTCAATAATCAGATGAATGAACTCCAAATATGTAATGACGTCTTGAAGGGACTGAATGACACCACAAAAGACCTTTTGAGTTCATTTTGATTTTTCAGTAAAAAGCTATTTCATTTTGAGCACGGTGGTCTACAGGCACAAAGCTGGCTGACGCCCTTCAACAAAAGCTTTCACTTCTGGGTCGCCAACCTGTTTTAATATGGCTCTTTCATCACACTAAATGGGATTTTTAAAGTTACAAAAGATCCCGACTGAAAGCTGAGCATAACAAAAACTATACTTTAATTGAAGGTGATCATTGAAGTAGACAATTGGTAGTCAAACACATGGCGTCTACAGTCACTGCGGTAAAGTAATGGTCCTTTTATATTTTTTTCTTCTTCTGCAAAGCTATTAGATGCAAAGCCACCTTTTGTATGGTATTGAGGCCTTAATTTCGGGGCCATGTACTCTAAACTAGTGTGAAAGGTCAACCAGAGACGCAAAGCGGTTTTGTGTCACTGGGTCCAAGTGAGCTGCACTCTTTTATTCTTGATTAAGAAGCCTTACTGTTTGAACTCACTGTTGCATCAAATATATCAGTAGAATACATAATAGTGTTTTCAGACAAAATGAGATCCTATCAGCTGCAGAGTGTGATATTAAAGTGTTACTGCCTCAACAGTACTGTATATTGAGCATAGGTTGGTCTAGGAAAAAAAAAATAGTCTCATAATGAGTTCTGACCAATAAATCAATACATACATCAAACGACTGCATTGTACTTTTACAGTGATCTTCAGAGTAATGTACTCCTGCCAATAGCACATACTGTAAGACAAAAGTGATTGCAAAAAAGTATTATGCAGTATATGCATTTTTTCCTTAGGAAAAAATGCATATATTGTATCAAACTATTTACAACAGTCACAATGACTGACCACACAAATAATAGCAGCGCAAAACAATGAAGACTGCTGCTAATCTGATTATAATCATTTTATATAACTGCTGAAAGCTGCACTGCTCATGCAAAGCCTGGTGATTGTTAGATAGTGGCGTAACCACAACCCATTTTCCAGCCAATATCTCTTCTCACTTCCTGTCAAGTCAAGACCAGCCGTCACAGTATAGCAGACAGTCACAGTGCACCGGAAACCATCAGATCTAACAGAGATCCAGTGTCTGCTGATTCTGTCGACGCTGCTGTGATCCAGAATCTACAATCCAACCTACAGTGCTGTGTGGTACGAGGGGAGATGTTTCCATAGATGGGAGGAATCAGCAGAGGAACAGAAGGGTTTAATAAACTCGAAAGAATACATTTGATTTGATCGCCACAGCCAATTACTTGTAGCTGTTATATCATTTATATGCCTAGTATGACTGCATCCTAGCTGCAATGACTCAAACAGTGTGTTGGACGGAGCTGTTTTAAGTCGGTTAACATAAAGCTCAGAATCCCTTTGACCTTCGACACAGTGAACATGAGTACACAGACATAGTTTATTTTGCTTCTTATCATTGTAATATTCCTACCGGATTCTATTGGTAGCAAATTGTAAGAGCCTACCTGTCCCATTTGCTGATCTACACAAAGTCAGAGCGCCTTGTACTTTACTGCATTCCTTTTTTGAACCTACATGTAGCTGCAGACCCAAACCTAAAGCATTTCCCATCCGCCATTTGCATTTAGCTTAGGACATGCAAGGACTGCAAAAAAGACCCACAAACGTTTTCTTTTATTCACTGCAACACTAATTGGAAAAACATAAGAACAAGATACATAAATAAGAGCATCTGAGGGAAGACGCATAATTGATTGCAGTGGACAGCAAATTGTCACTTGCTGTGAGAGTAAACTAGGACGGATTTTATTCATGAGGGTTTCAAGAAAAACATTATCTTCAGTAAGAATTATGCAGGACATATCTAGTATCACTGTGTAAGACACTTCATCCACAGATTGCTCTAAAAAAAGGGAAATGAGAGAGAGCATTAGAGATACTTTGATTTTTATTAGGTAAGACTGATCTGAGAAAATGGTCTCAGACGGAGACAGAGACAGGGTTTATGCCAGAGACAAAGTGTCAAAAAGATGACATTTGATATAGTTTCAATTCAATTCTGAACACCCTTATCTGTACATCTTAATATCTCAGAGGAGTCTCTGATGCCCTGGGAAGCAAGTCTAAATGGCGTTGTAAAACACAGTAATACAGTACCACCTTGTGCCAACTTATTAAAACGGATCTTATTAAAACAGCTAGCTACCCGACACAAACACCTTAACGTATGAAATGCATCCCTCGAATCCACAAAATCACAAATGGGACTGCAGCGAAAAAGCCCATCCCCTCTAACTGAAACCAGAAGAATAACACTATTTCATCCCAATTAAATTCTACGGTGTGGGGTTTATTAATTTCTCCCCAACTAGAAGCCATAAATCAAACTTAACGGTGAACTATAAACTATCTCTTGAACAGCAGCAAGTGTGATTAGCCTCACACACAGACACACACACACACACACACACACACATCTGCCTCACATTTTGGTATGCGTTCCATGTCAAGGTATCAGGACATCACCATCTTCATTTAATAGTTTATCGGCAGTTCAGCTGTCGTTTATTGGGGATTCATG
Organism: Pholis gunnellus; assembly: GCF_910591455.1. Taxonomy (NCBI): domain Eukaryota; kingdom Metazoa; phylum Chordata; class Actinopteri; order Perciformes; family Pholidae; genus Pholis; species Pholis gunnellus. The sequence continues at coordinate 6,029,228 of NC_136529.1, read as the reverse complement.
TGTCAGACTATTTCTGAGAGCTAAGAGCTGTATTCCTTCTTATTTTGAATTCTAATTTCCTAAAGTCTTGTCGTCACTGTGCGGTGAGCAAAGACCTCAGGAAGTCGCTGCTCCCCGCCTGTAAATTGTCTATAAATAACCCTGTGTAACATTTTACACTTTTTTTATTGTCAGATAAAATGAAACAAGATATAACACGTTTATCAGTGAGCTTCAGAGGGGCAGATAGGCAGATCTTTGTTTCCTCCAGACAGAGCCCGGCTAGTTGTTTCCCCTGCTTCCAGTCTTTATGCTAAGCTAAGCTACCGCTGACTGCAGCCTTCTATTTAGAATGAGAACGGTATCGATCTGCTCATATTCTGAAACCGACAGGAATGTTTTCCCTTATTGAGATGTTAGATATTCCTGAAGTTCAGAGAATGAAGTAATCCTTGTCGATTCAGGACCCGATGCTGTTCTACTCGCTGTGATTGGATTGGATTTCTATATGAATGTTTGACCTACAGAGTAAGCACTCCCTGGAGATCAATCCAGATAATGGTGTGTCTGCACTGATGTTGCAGAAGTCAACCAGATGTAGCAGGTGCACCGGTGGCTGAAGACACAGCTACAAGTTGTGAATATGCACATGGAAATGTGCTGATGCCCTGAAGAAGATAAAAGGTACAGTTCCTCACCACCCATTTAGGTCTTGCAGAACAGCAACATATACTGAAATCTTTCTTTTAGGTTTATATTTTACATTGCATCTCTGGGGAAATACTGGACTCCACCATGTATATAATACAGTAAATCTGCAAAAATAAACGATGTGAAAATATAACTCCAGGAGAAACTTACCGACAGACACAGCTTGCTCTTGAAACGGTGACTCTGTGACATGCTTCACAGCCAAACATAAACACTGAACTATTTCATTTTACCAGCTGAGGCTAGCTGCGTGTGAGTTGTGCCAAAGTTTCTGAAGGGAAGGACACATCTGGCAGACAGCGACGGCACATGTTGTGCTACAATGAGATAAATATGAGGAAAATGATAATATATGGCATTTCAAGATAGAGATGAGAGTGGAATCACTGACCACAGGCCCTCTCTTTGGGGAACAAAATCTATCTTAAGACACTGAAATAGAGACCTTGATCTTGTTAAAACACACACACGGAAATTGTAGACTGGTATAAAAGGAAAGTGATATCCAGAAGACAGCAGACATTTAACATAAAGAATAGTACTTGGGGGACAAAGAATTGACAATAAAAGTCAAATCCTATGTTGAATCACGGAATAAATCTATTTTGTTAAACAGTATTGACAACCAAAGCGAGAAACAGCCACGTAGTCTGACCAAAACTCATTACAACTGGAATCCTGCCAATTGATTGGTTAAATTCTACCTTTCACTGTTTGTTTACACAGTGATCGATGTTGACGCGTGCATGGCAGATCGTACAGTCACTCAACTGTGCAATGTCATCAAACCAAAAGAAATCCAAGTCGTTGTTAACATTTCAAAAGAGCACGATTGACGTAGTCCTAAATGCCTTACATGAGGCCTGTGTGTAGTTCAGCATCATCTGAGGAGGACAGACCAGGAGGCATTTCATCACTTAACATGATTTTAAGCCCGACCGGCATAATGATTTCCTATACGGGTCAGCGAAGGTCAGAAACACTTCAGAACAACAAAATCCCCAGCTAATAGCGCAGGTGAACAGGTTAGTTTGTAAGGCATGCCGCCCTGCTGTGGTAGCCAGAAGTGAACTCTCTTCTGAAGTCCTTCAAACACCACAAGTGCACCGACTGTGAGCCTTTCCATATTCCTCAGTAAGGGAATCAAGTGCTTGCAGTGCAGTCTCAATGCATGATGTAATTGGTGTATGACACCATGCAGAAAACAAAGTGCCTCTGCAAAAATGCCATATGTGAGGACGAGCAATATCTTAAGAGCAAGGGGGGGAAATGACTGCCACCAGGTCCTTATCTGTTGCAAACAGATTATAGCCTACTGGCTTCTCTTACATTGCAGTATAACATCCCCAGTCCCATCACCACTGCCTCCCAAAATAAAATGTGTAGCCTACATGATCCAGATGTATCAGTCTGTCTGCTACAGGATTGGCTTTTCTATTTAAAATCCAAATCTTTCATGTGGGGATGATTAATGCCGGGGTTTTATTTCATCCTCTAACATCTTAACGCGTCAACGGAGAAACGGAGAGACAACACGCGACACTGATGCCACCGCTGTGTGGAGCAGCGCGCATAGGCTACACTGAAAGCAAGAAATCTGCACTTCAATGTCTTTTTTTTTGTTCAAGGCAACAACTTTAAAATCTGTTGAGCCCATGCAGGCGCTGTATGATGTGCAAACATCCACGGCGACCAGGACGCGGAGGAGCGCGCTTCGGCGTGGTTTAGTTGTGCGGTGCCTCAGAAGTAGGTGCTGTCATGCACGCTCGTGATCGTCAATGCAGATGAATTAACACTTAATACATGACTAGGCCTCCTGCTAACCCTCTTCTTGCATTTCCTTTGAACGCGCGGACAACCACGCGCTGTGCAGCCCTGAACTGAATCCGACCATTTATTCGTGAATTTCTCTCCTCCACGACTTGGTTGGCACGGAAAGTTGGCACGAGGCAAGCGTGGCACAGATCGCCTACATCCGGCCGTCCTGTTAATGGGCACGGAGTATTTCACTGTCACATACGAATCACTCAACCCACTGACAGTTCGGCCAGTGTTGGACCCCCGCACGCATTCGATCGCAGGCGCTGCGCGAGCGGTTCCGACTGTGTGAAGATGGTATGGCAGCAGGGTCAGACTTACCGACGGCTAAATCCAGCAGGTCTGCGCACAAGAGCAAGCACAACGAGAAGACGGTCATCTTTCCCTTATTTTGCAATAAATCCCAAACTCCATTTGCGTTTACATGCTCTCCGGGTTTCGGCCGTGTAATCCCCACCATTCCAGAGGTATGCGATTGAAAGGTGCCCCCAAACTATTCATGATGCAGCTCAAGTCTTAAGTGGGAGAAACCGGAGAAGTTGACGGTGGATACAGCATTCAGAGCGGCGAAGATCGAGCAGCAACAACAACAGAAAAAAGACTCTCTGGCTGCGGTTACAGAACAAGCGGAGTGTTATTTTTTCCCTCCCTGTTTAAACAATAGGGAGCTGAGCAGAGCCGCGGAGCAGAGATAGGCTCTGGGAAAAAACGGAGAGGTTGGATGAAAATCTCTCTCTCTCCCTCTCTCCCTCTCTCTCTCTCTCTCTCTCTCTCCCTCTCCCTCTCTCTCTCTCTCTCTCTCTCTCTCCCCCTCTCTCTCTCCCCCCTCCCGCCCTTCAGACAGACTCACAGTCATTCTTGATCACTCGCTCTTTTATTTCACACAATTTTCCTTAATCCTACCCTGGATTCAGACCACTCTAATTCTTTCCATTAAGCCGATTTATTTCTGTTTGATTTTTATTGTATTTTCCTTGTAAAAAAAAACGTGTTTAATATACAGGCTATATACCATATATTAGCCCACAACTACCAGAATGCAAGACATGAATAAAGCATGTTCATCAAACAATCAATCAGAACATATTTAATGACTTTGTGTTCCTCCTTTTTGAACTGATGTTGTGCAGTAAACGAAAGGGGTGAACTCCATTCTGCAAATTCAACTCACTTTATTTTTGCTTTTGCACTCCATTATGTTGCATTACATTTCATTCAGCAGGACTCGTTATTGTCCACTATCAGTCCTCACAATGCGGACAACTTTAACTGGAGCATAATAAAATGTGTTTTGTTTGAACAACATTCAAACCCATAAAGAACTGTGGGAAGCTGTGTAATGGACGCGATCGGGCTCATTGAAGTCTATCATTTGTCTCATTAGGGATCATCTATCATGCAGACTGTAGCAAATGTGGATTCAAGTGTCGGGGGAAGATTTCACCCGTGATGAAGCGACTATTCTTACTTGGCAGAGTGCCACGTTCTTACATGTCCCAGTGTGAGTGCAGCACTACATGTTCATACTTTTAACGTCACTCAAATCAGAAAGTCTTTTAGTAAATGTCACATGCATTCCAATTGTGCCTCACATGTATTCTTGAATACATGACATTTTCTAGAAATTCCAATTAGCTGCTCTCACAAAAAATGAACCAGTTTTACCGCAGTGACATTTGATTAGTAGACGTAGACTAGAATGAAATGAATTAAAATTGTATTTCTCTGCCATCGTGGTCAACTCCAAAATCATAAGAAGTGTTCAAGAGTGATGGGGCCACAAGTATTGTCAAGACTCCTTTAACTTTGACAGGTGCCTCAGGCTCTGACATTCTAATCAGCATCACCTTAACAAGGTTAGCCCTGGTTTGCTTCTCTCTTTTGCTCTGAAATGATGTTTGCAGCACTATGAGCCTTTTGTGAAATGGTCCTCGGGGTTCTCTTTCAAAGTCTGGGCAATAAGTTATTCAGGAAGACTGCCACCAGCATGCCAAATCCTTTCCCCCCCCCAAAAAAAAATGTGAATTCCGTTGAATAAAGCCATTGGTTTCCTATTTTCAGCAGAGCCGACTCAATATATCAAGACCGTATACTCGTGTTGATCTGAGCAGCAGTGACCCACAAGACCTTTACCTCAACAGAAACCACAGGAAAGCTCTTTTCCAGCATGGCAGCGTGTGCGACGGTCCAGAAACTCCACTCGTTATTCACCTGCCGTGTAAAAACACCAAACTAAACAGGGAGTTGAACAAGATGTTCCTCAAAAAAAAAAAAACGCCAGCAGCGTTAAAAGGAAAAGGTTTCACAAATATATAATTTCGAACTCTTTGGAACATGTACATGCAGGGCCGACTCTCCCACACTGCCTCCTTTCACTGCTGACAGAGCAGAGAGAACGCTTCCCTGGTTAAGGTCAGCAGTACTAATGCATTACCACACATCTCTAGAGGGCAGTGTCAACAACAATTTATTGGGGTAACATAGCTGAACATGTTGCCGTCCATATGGCATTCAATCCAATAACAAAGAGGGGTCTTCGGCCTTGTGAAGGTCCATATATTGTTTGCATGTGCTTACTTCTCTCTTTGTACCATAAGCACACCAATAAGCACACTTGTTTTTAGGGTGTGAGGACTTCAGAGGGAGAGGAAACCTGAGACGCAGACAGAACTGACTCCGTCTTGATGAGGGTTATTCCATCTTCTCTCATTCTTCTTCTCATACCAGTAATCAATAAGTACTTGTTCCTTTTGGATTCATTTGTTGTGATGCCTGTTTTGCCGCTGGGTTATCAGGGTCACATTTTGGTCAGTCACTCACGCATGCCTACTGGGTTCTTTTATATTAGCATTCACATTAGTTTGCTTAGCAGCACCTTGTCTAATTACTTGCTTTTTTATGTAAATAGAGTTTGTATGAGGTTCAGCAAGCCCTAAGAAACACTCAACTGCAGAGGTGCGGACACAACAGTTGGCTCTATTTAACCTGATAACATGGAAGGCATAGGTTAAAAGATTCAGTGCATTCACTTGGCAAAACCTCTTCCTTAGTCTATGCTTGTATCCCATATGGAGCACTATAAGACTGGGAACACTTGGGAAAACATTTATACATGAATGTACACTAGACTAACTAAAAACACCCAAATCAGTAGTTTTGTTTGGATCATGGTCAAAAGCATACTGTATATTAAATCAAAACTGCTGTGTTTGTGTGCATCTTTTTGCTCATGTGTTTCAGTTGACTTTTGTGTTTAAGGATCATGGGAATCATGTTTCCTCTGCGGGAAACATAAAGTCCTGCATTTGTGAGATATGTATAGCTCTGCCGTCACATCCTTGAAATGCCATTTAGTTTTCATCAAATTTCTTCATCCGAAATATTGAAATATATTATTTGTACATTTTGACATACATACTCAAAAATATACGTTTATTGTGAATCACATGTACTCTAGGAATTGTTGAGTTTAGATATCAACATTTATTTGTATTTGTATCGCATGATTGCACTGTAGTAAAATCATTGCATACATGTCATTAGGCTGTGTGCTGTGCTTTAATGCTACATAAGATAGATTTGTAACATAATTTGTCATGTTTGCCTTCGATTGTTTTTCTTTGTTTAATTGACAACCTTATAATTGATCAATGAAAATAGTGCATTTGCTGAACCTCTTGCACCCGAGAACGCCCAAAAGGTCTCATTTCTGCTCTGAGGCTCTGTTCCAAATCTCGTAGGATGGACTTTTCATACAAAAATATTATTAATGCTTCATACATGCTATATACCAAATTAACGAAGATATTCTGTTCAACACTATCCTGCAAGCCAGTGTACACACTCCAAACACAATTCTACACAAACTCAAATAAACAACTAAAAGAATGTCCACAATATCGCTAATAAGAAGAAGCTAAATGCTAACACGGAAAACCGAAATAGCAGAAAACACGCCAATAACACATTGAATCCAAAGATATCTTCACTATTTATCTAAGTGAAACCACCACAGAGCTGTGAGCAAACAAGCACCAGAACAACAAACCAGCTTCACCACTAATATTTCATAAACTCCTTACCTTTGTGCTGTTTTGATGTAAACAAAGACATATTTCCCCGGGTCCTACTGTTCTATCAACATCCTGTGGCGGCTCTGAACTGTTTCCTGAAGACATTGGGATCAATCTAACATAGGGTAACTAACATTTGACCTATTTCAGTTTTGGCCAATGGGTTTGACCCATGGGGGCGGATCACGGTTTTCGATTATTTTATTGGCTTAAAATTCTGTCAAACAACTCGAAGATCGCATCATACACTCCTCACACTCTTCCGGTTCAAATCTTATGTCACATGCGCAAATCGGCCAATCACAGGCTTTAGTAAGGTTCAATTACATCACGTAAAACTCATATTCTGACGAAAATGAGCCATATTTTACAGGTTTTTATATAGCCAACGCTCTCAAAATGATGCCAAACTGCTGTATTAGATAGATTGAACACTATTAGTGATAAAAGAAGTGAAATATAGAGTTATATAGTATATAAAAGTACAATAAAACAGCTATTTGTGCTACTTCCAAAATCAGAATTGACGTTGGCTGACCTCAGCTGACCTTGATTTCTCAGGCATACTTCACTTCATCAAAGCCAATTTCTTATTTTAAAAGGACTGCTGACATGTTGTGATATGATTTGGGAGAGTTTAGGCCAGCTTCTGCATCATTTCAAATCAATAAAAGTGCTTTTTAGGTTAAAAAAAAAAGTTGAACCTGAAAATGTTCTATTTGAGCTGTGTTTAACATTCGTCCAGCATTTACCAGTAACATATACAATGATATGTACACATCTTAACAAAGCTCACATTTATTTGTGTTATTATGCCATTTAAATTATTCAAATAGACCTTGTAGTTAGCGAGATAAGTCCCTTTGCGTAAGGGTAGGACATTTTCAAGCACAGGGCTAAAAATAGGCCTAGGGTTCAAGAGAAATCAATTGTAAGTTTAAGGCTACTTTTACCAAAAGAAAAAGAGAAATGACTAGAGATCAGAATAGTGATGTATCAAATGTATATTCAAATAGTTTGGGACAACCTACACGTGTGCAATGGTCTCAGTAATGTAAGCTACTCTTTCCCTCAACCACACCTCATCCCCTCATTGGAGAGGATCAGAGACAAGATTGCCCCATGTGTGTGGAAGCCACTCTAGGTTCGGGCTATGCTGGTGAATTTGGGTTTGATTCCCCTCATCACTGCAAATTCTCCAGTGTATAGATTCCGTCTATCCCAGGTATTCCATATCCAAGAATGTGAAGTACTCTTTTTGAGATAGGATGGGGATTCAAAAGCCTGATGCCTTATTTCACTCCACTCAATGCTGAGTGAGGAGGAATAATGTAAGTTACCTCTGACTTGTGAAAAGGCTTCATCTTCGCCTTTTATTTAGGTGTATTTCCAGGCTATTTCTGGATCCTTCTCTCAGTCAGAGCTCATGCACGGCGGATTTTTTTGTGTGAATAATTTGATCCCCTGCGCCGCTCCTGGCAGAAATGGCACCGCAAACAAAAAACAGCAGAATTAATTCCAGTTCGTCTTGTCGATAACAAAATCAGGGTTTACATTGTATCTAACCATTGCTTTCACTAGGAATCCTGAATGTCAGTGCATCAACGTTTGTGAGCACCCCAGACAGATTCTGCATCCTTGGCAGTCCCTGGATCAGCACCTTGGACAGCAGTCGTGACACACTCTGGTGAAGACAGTCCTTAATGGTCCAGTTGAGCTGTAGAGGAAAGCAGGAGGATGCTTGGCTGATCTATTGATAGTTCTGAACTTGCATTACAGCTTTACTGATGTGTTTTATGGATCAGTAAAGTTTGCAGTTCACCATAACGTTATGATACAGAGACCTAAAGACAGATACGGCGCATGTCCATCTCCTGCTAAAAAACAACAACTGCCAGGTAGCAGAAGTCCATATCAGCTTTTAAAATATTTAAAATACCAGCCATGTGTCCTAAAAATGATATTCCAATACAACTAAATTGTAATGTAAATTACAATGTCAATTACTGGAATTCTTTCCACCCTTCTCCTTAGGGCACACTGCCTACAGCAAATTAGGAATGCAATGGAAAACACAGCTCCAATAATGTTCTAACGTGTTTAAAACAGCATTAGTAATGCTGGCTAAAGACCAGCCTGAACATCTGCCTGATTCTACAAAACCTTAAAAGTGTCCCCAAGGGCAGACACGTGACATTTACTGTACAACATACACAGCCCTAAGCTTATTGTGTGGAGCAGCCCTCGAAGCTTAAACAGATCTGTAAATGGGACCACCTAGTAAGATGACATGAATCAATTGGCTTACGCGAGTCGGGTCCACAAACCAGTGTTGCAACCTTTTGTGTTTGTTTCTCAGTCAGAAACCTGCGAACAGCATTTGTGCAATCACTAGGGAATTCACAAGGGAACCGTTGCTACAAAACTATCAACCTTCTAAGAATTAACAACAGCGGCCAAGAGGATATTTGTGAGAGTGCTGGGCACTGCAAACAGAAAGGATCTTGTCCACCAGGCCGAATTGACACCAAGGTCCAGAGTGACTAATGTGCGCATTTGTGTTGCAGTTTTTATGCTGCAGTGGCATCCACTCAGAGAAAAGGTCTGTTTGTGAGAGTCAATCACTCCTTATTCTGCGTAATGTAGTTGTCCCTCATATGAGTTGATATTCAAGGATGGAAAATCATCTCCTCTTTGTCCTCGTCTGCTGGTGACAATACCTGCTTCTTCTAGCAGAATTTATCAAAATTGGCAGTCATTCTGAATGGCCACACTCTTTGTGATTGCCAAAATAATTTTCACGCACTACAGTGGTTTGAGAAAATGTATGCTGCAAAGTGAATTGGGAGCTTCAAGTTCCTGCCAATATTGCGTGATCACAATGAAGACTCTTGCATATAATCATCATATGTATACCAGGAGGGGTGAAAAGAAGTGTTGTCAGATCAGTGTTGGACATTTTCTTTGCTCATTGCACAAGAGTAATGCATTTAATTCATTTCCTGTAATACAATGCAGGGCATGCTTTTAAACACAAGTGAATTAATGTCAGCGTTGGATTCAGACTTTCTCCGACTGCCTGCATCCAACTCAGTGATAAGGGTCAAACAGAGCTAATGGTGCTGAACAAACCACAGAAACTACATCTGATGATCAAACACACACAGCTGATGGACCATTTCAGTGGCTGACTGTCAGCTTGTTGTGTAAGGTGTGTGTAAGTGACAGTTTAATTCCAGTGCAATGAAGATCTGTGATAACTTCTCTCATAGGAAGTAAAAGCCATGCAGTGGGGGAGGTATTCTTTAAAGACACAGTGCCTAAAGATGGACATCAGATATCAGAGCTTAACAATGATCTTGTCTCTTTCAATAGTCTCCATGTATTACTCAAATTATTACTGAGGGTGAATTACTATCCAAATGTGTGGCAATTGAATTGCCTCTTATCATCTGAAACCTTGATCTGAACACAAGCTTGTCTTGTCGACGATGTAAATGACCAGCCAGCTACTAACCATCTTGCAGTTTTAATTGCTCAGGTACAGTAGGATTGACTTTAATTGTCTCCATGACTCACTCCAAATGGCTTTCATGTTTAGAGTCTCGTGTGAGGAATATTTAATAAGACAAGCACGTGTGAAAAAGCTCTTACACCTTACACACAATATCACATTCCTAACAATTACCGAAAAATTGTTTGAAAATTGTTGCTTGAAAACATTCACTGCATGTTCTGAGACTAGATAAAAAATGGGCTGGGATGAAATATTGAGATGGGGAGTTGTGTAGCTTATTATGGCTATCAATTGTCATCCCTAAACTCCAGGGTGAGTCAAAGGGGGATTAAAACATATTTTATCTCTCAAACTGAGAGCCCCAAGTATAGCAGATGGAACAGATGCATATACATTTGTTGAACAGTTGCTGTACAGTTGTCTTTCAACAAAATCAGAAGCTTGACGCAGATTTAACACGTCTCCATGTGCGATGCACATCTGTTTTAGTGCCTTGATAACTGTTCTAACAAGGCAGACTTACTGTATTTTCAAATCCACAAGGTGATCCTGTTGAAATAAATGTGTCATTAATTGTTAAATTACCTCTTAATGGACACTTCCAATAATTTAAAGTTGGAAATGTTTCTATATTAAATGTATTACAACTGCTTTCAAAGAAACCAAACTCATGGATAAAAGGCCAGACTCGAGGCAGGGATCTTTTTTTTTCGATGTCATTTTCTCCCTCACACTTCTCAGACCCGCAGCTTTGAGGCTCTTACATGTTGCAAATGCTCATTTTCAAAGAGATTACAACACATATCTGTCAGAAGCAGAATTGCATGGATATTATGCATGGGGGACAACTCAGAAGTCTGCCAGTGGGGAACACATTGCAGTGTGCTGAACCATCACGGGGGATTAGGGGTGACTTCCTAAAATGGGACAAGACCAGGCTTGCGGGGTTGACCAGGTTGGAACCAGCTGTAGATGTGCTTTAGCTGCACAATTTCACTTTATTTGCAGCACACGTAGATAGGGAGAAATAAAACATCTATGTCAGCTACAAGTATTTCCTGAAGCGAATGGCCACATATTACTCACTGAGAAGAGTGATACCCTGGAGTGGCTTTACAGAATACGTATGGCTATTAATACAGTAATGCCACTCACAAAACACAAACCCAGGTAGACACTTTTCTTTTTAAACGGAGGGAGAAGGGTCAATTACGACAGCTTAATTTTACACATTTTCAAAAATGAGAAAAAAGCTTGTAGTACAGTATATCACTACATAATGTGTAAACTGTCAAATGAGTTGACCTGTAATTGAAAACAATTTCAATCTCAAAGAACTTTTTTTATTCTTTATTTTACTCACACCAAAGTATGAATGCTAATGTTATTTATAATCATTTAGAAAATTAAAAAATCAGTTACACTTTTTACAAAAGATATTGTGACGGGTGAAGAGAGGGTGAAAGCCAAATGAAAGAAATGACATAAACATTTGGTGTATATTATGCCATTAAGAATCAAGTTATAAAATAAAATAAAATATATTTAAGTTAGAATAGTCAAGATTTCAAAGAACAGTATGCCATAAAACTATAATGGCGTAGAATGACATTAAAAAGTCATAATATGGTATGTCATAAACTGCCTTTAACAATGTCATAGTAAAGTACGCAACAAAATGATAGATACGGTCAAGTATGCTATAAAAATGTCATAATATAGTATGTCATAAAAATGTAATAGGAAATTTTATGGTAAAAATAATAGTATAGTACATTTAAAAGTAAAAGGATTTTTTAAAAAAAAGGCTCATAAAAACACCATGAACATGTTATAGTATACTATGCTATACAAATGTTGTAAAATAATATCATAGTAAATATATGTAATAAAACAGTCATAGTAGAGTAGTAGAGTGTAATAAAATTCTAATAAAAACACATCACGGAACAGTACAGCATTAAAAATGTTACGAAAAAGTAAAAGCATAGTTTGACAGATAAAATAATAACATAGTATGCTATTTAAAAGGTAATAAAAAGTCATAATAGGGTATGAAGGAAAAATTACAATATGTCAAAAGAAATGCCATGAAAATGTCATAGTATAGTATGCAATAAAATATATAATACATGTCATAGTATATAATATACCATAAAAGGGTTATTATAAATATATAATATATATTATTATAAATTGTATGCCATAAAAATGTAATAAAAAATGTAAAAGTGTGGTATTGTAGAAAATGAATAATAAAATATCATTAAACATAAAACAGTATGCCATAAAATGTCATAGTATTGTATGTCATATTGTATCCAAAAGATAGAAATGCTATAACAAATGTCATAGTAGAGCATGCCTTAAGAAATTACCATAAAAAGTATAGAGTGTAGTAAGTCTTAAACACATGGCAAAAAAAGTCATTGTATTGTTTGTAAAACAAAATGTCAACCAATTGTATTAGTTTAGTATGGAATACCATAAAAATGCATTTATAAAAGTCATAGTATAGTATGCCATACAAATTAATAATATAGTATGCCATAAAAATGTCAACGTATGCCATATAAATATACATAAAATACATAGTATATTATATAATATAGTGAGCCATAACATGTCATAAAAAGTCAAAGTATTGTATGGAATAAAAGAAGTGTCTAAAGAATATTAATATTTGTGTAAAACATTTAATTGTGTTGTATACACAAAAGGTTAAAGCTTTGTATGCTATAAAAATGTCATAGTATAGTAGGTCATCATTTTTTATGTTATACAAATTTAATAAAATGGCATGCCATAAAAAATGTTATACGTCGTAAAAATCATATACATGTAATTGAATAGTATGCCATAAAAATGTCATACTTTAGTATGTCAATAAAAAGTGTGGCATAAAGAATAATATGTCATAAAAAATATCAGTCAGGTCATAAAACATATATATGTATATATAGATATATACATATATATCTATTTATGTAATATGTCATTAAAAAGTCATAGTATTCTATGTCATGAAAAAGCCATCAAAAAGTGTCAATCTATAGTATGTCATTGATAAAATGATTTAAAAAAGATGTAGTATAGTATATCATGAAAATGTCAAATACGGTCATTGTATATATTTCCTATAAAATAAATATATAATATGTTATAAGACATGTCATAGAGTTGTATGTCGTAAAAATGGTAATTGCATTGTATATCCTAATGAAGTGCCATATTATAGTATGCCATAAACATGTAACAAATGTCTGAGTTTGGCATGTCATAAAAAAGTCTGAGCATAGTATGGCATGAAAAGATCATGGGAAATGTTATAGGTTATTATTATGTCATTTGAAATCACTGAATGGTATACCCCCAAAAAATGCAATTAAATTCATACTTTATTTCCCATGACCTTTCGAACATACAATGTCATGAATAATGCCATAATGTCCTAATGAAGTCATAGAAGATGCCGTAAAATAATAGTCATCAAAATCCTAGTATAATATGCCCTGATATGCCATTTTATAGTGTGTCACGTATAGTACTGTAAAATAAGTGTTACAGTATGTCATAAAAAGTGATTCAATTAACATAGAACAGTATGACATTAATGTGAAGAAAAAAGTCTTAATATAGTATATCATAAGAAATTCATAGTATAGTATTTCATGACAAAAGTAACATTTCATAGTTTTATTTCATGAAAAGCAATATTAGAGTATCACAAAATCATAAAAAAACATGGAATAGCATGCATTGCAAATGTCATAAAGATGTCATTGTAAATGTCAGAAAAAATGTAAATGTTCTGTACTTGTATAGCGCTTTTCTAGTCTTCTGACCACTCAAAGCACTTCTACACAACATATCATCATTCACCTATTCCTACCCATTCATATACTGATTGCAGGGGCTACCATGCAAGGTGCTACCTGCCCATCAGGACTAACTAACATTCATACCCATTCATACGCCGCAGGAACAGCCTTCAGGAGCAAATTAGGGTTCAGTGTGTCCACTCATCGACATGGACTAGCGGACCGCTTGAACCGCTGATTTTCTGATCGAAGGATGACCCTGTCCTAACACTGAGTCACAGTCGCCCCCAATGTACAATGTTAAAATGTTATAAAAATGCCTAATGATAGTATGTCATAAAAAAAGAATTGAAAAAAGAAAAGAAGTATTACGTATCATAAAGATGTCAAAAAAGACATAGTATGTCATGAAAAAAATACATATAAAATAGAACTTTGTTAATCCCTGAAATAATTTATTGTGCCAGATATTGATCAAAGATTACAACAGGAGAATAAGAAAATACTGACCCCAGACTAGTGCAAAATATAATTGCAATAAGAGTAAGATACATTTATTAAACTGAAATAGAGAAAGTAAATTACAACAACATAAGAACAACAACAAGAGTAAAAATATTAAATATATAAGAAGACATACTAACACCACAGTATAAGCCCTGTGCAGCACAACGATGGTTGCTTCATTCACTCCAAGATGTGTTAATGTGAACTGCAGAAAGTCCATTGAAGGCTGCCATAATGAACAGAGATGTTTGAAGAGATGTTTGAAGTCAAAACCCCTGGTCTAGAGCCACTGACCATATTTGGTTGCGTTTTCTTGGGGACAGGATCAAGGCAGGATTTCTTCCACAGGACAGGAAGGACCATCGGGCTTAGCTTCAGGTCGGGTCAAGATGTGCTGGGAAACCATGAAAATTTGAGTAGCACTTCCTTTGAGCATTCTGGGGCTGAGGCTGTGAGGCCCTGCAGCCTTGACTGGGTGTAAGAGCTTGACAGCCTCAGCCCCAGAGTGCTCAAAGGAAGTGCTACTCAAATTTTCATTGTATATGTCACAAAAGAATTTCGTTATATAGTATGTCAATAAAAATGAGATACAAAAATGACATATTATAGCTTGATGTGACTTGTTTAATGACATTTGTATGTCATAAATATGCCACACTAAACAATTACCGTACACTATTATAGGCCTAAAATATATTAGCTATACATTTGAAAAAAATTGTATGACTTTTTTTATGACTTATTTATGGCTATGGCTATACCATGCTATTTTTATGATATTAAGATGTCTATGACTTTGGCTACGACTTATGACCAAAAACATTTTCGACCAACTTCACTGTTTTTAGGTCATATGGGGGACACCGGAAAGGGCGTGACTTAATTATAAAGTCAATGACGTTTCATGACATTTGTATAGTAGAATATAATATTGACACTATATTATGACAATTTATAGTATTTTAATGAATATAACTTCTTATTAATTTTTGTCTATATTATGGTTTAATATTCTATGATATTTTTATGATATTATGGCATATTATGCTATTATATTATCATGAGACTTTTACTTTTATCTGTGATATTTTTTATGACTTATTTTTAATGACATACTTTGCTTTTCTATGACATTTTTATGTATTACTATACTGTTGTACTATACTGTCAGTATAATAATATATATATATATATATCATATAATAATATTCTGTATAATATAATAATATATATATCATATAATAATATTCACTATAATATAAAACACACATATATATATATTTCATTATTTATTTATAACTATATATCCACTTCTCAGACTTTCTGCTTCATGTCCCTCACTCCCCTAACTGTCCATGCTGGATCTGTCCCCGTTGTTTTAAGGCATGACTGCATCCAGCTAGCCAAACCTGTCTGGTGTACAGCTACTAGAGAAACTTCCATGTACTGCTTCCCTTTCCCTCTAGTCTGCGGTCTGATTAAGGGGTCAGGTTGATCTGCTATCAGCTCTTTCACCTGGAGTTTTTCCGCAAAGGTTCTCCTCTCGAACGGGTCTTGGAGGAGCAGTGCTCGCGCTGGCGCTCGCGCACGCCTGTAGAGACTTCTCCTGACGAGAACGAGCAATTTGGGGCGCTACAGATTCTGCCCCAAGCGGAATCTATTTGAGGACGCTGATTGGCTAAATTGTATGTCACACATTTATATCTTTAATCAGCATTTGGCTAAACTGCTTCATAGACCCGCCTCCTGTGGGCGCTTTCTCCAGCGCCCCAGAGCTGCTGAGACGTGCAGAAAGGCGGAGAGGACGTGCAGGAAAAGCAGATATCTTGCGCAGATATCATATTTTAAAACATATTACTGGGTGATTCCATTTTTCAAAAACACAAATATTGACAATTTGTATAGTTTATCATTATTATTATTATTTTGTATTATTTGTGGCTCAAGGGGGGGCGGTGCCCTAGCGCCCTCTATTGACCAGCCGCCACTGTCCAGAGGTTGTCATCTAGGTAGACAAACAAGAACGGCAGGTCCCTAAGCACAGTGTCCATTAGACGCTGGAACATCTGCGCTGCATTTTTTAGGCCAAACAGCAAACTTGTCATGGCATTTTTATTACATTCTTTACCCTTTTTATAGCAAACGTTTATTATATTTTTTTGGCAAACAGTACTATACCATTTTAAAGACTTTTTATAGCAATAACTGTTTATGATATGTCCTTACTTTTTGGGGTATACTGCTGTAATATGACATCTATACAATGACTTTTCATAACTCTCTTATGGCATAGAGGTGGCTGGCAGGAGGCTTGCAGGAGGCTGTGGCCCATCAGGACCAAGACCTCATGCCACAAGAACAGTTTCTTTCCATCTGCAGTTGAGTTCAACAAAAGCCCGAGACCCCCACTGACTCTGACTCTTACATCCCCAGGACAATTTCCTACTGTTACACACTCTTGCACATCCTTTCTATATTAAAATGCACTTGCCACTTTTACAATATACTTGTTTTTACGTACTGTTACGTACTGTTTGTTTGTTCACCATATTTTATTGTACTTTCTTTTTATTTTTCAATTTTTTTATTATGCGTTTATTGTTTAGGACCATTCACCAAGTCAAATTCCTTGCATTTGTAACATACTTGGCAATAAACTGCTCTGATTCTGATTGTGATGCAGTACTATGAAATGTGTTATATTGTATTGCAAACCATACATATTACAATATTCTTTTAACAGCATACTAATCTAGGATGTTTTAATGATTTTCTTTGAAGAAGAACTATATTATTAGATATTTTTGGCAAACTATATTATGTGATATTATGTCACTTTCATGGCTTTGACTTTTATCATAATTAGTTGAATTTCTTTGCTGAACACTTGCTAAAATGTCAACATCTTTAGGAGCTTGACATACATGGTATGTATGACATTTTATATCTTATATACTTTTTGGACACTTTTTATGGCATTCAATACTATGGCATGTTTTATTTAATAATATATTATTCATTTTTTAAATGTACTATAGTTTTACATTTTCAATTACATTTTTATGCCATTTGTTTTTCAATTTATGACATTTTTATGGCTATAGCTTTTTTGTGATAATTTTATACTACACTGCTATTTCTATGAAAACGCTATGGCATATCATGGTACTTTTTATGACAGAATATGCTATGTTTTACTATATTATGATGATTCAAATACAACAATTTTTACAATTATTTTCATGGCTTACTATACCATTGTATTTTTATATTTTATATTTTTATGACTTTGAATTGCATACTATATTGCAATATATTAATTACATGTTTCATAACATTGTTGTGCCATACTATACTATGATGATTGTATGACTCTTTTATGGCATACTAATATTTCCGTTTTTCTACAGTAAAACTGCAATTGATAGCCCAGGCTTCGCTCAACGAGGACGCCAGGGAATTCATCAACGCCTGCCCAGTCTGCAATCAACACAAGCCTTCTCACCAGGCTCCGGCCGGCCTCTCCCAGTGCTTCATCGTCTGTGGTCCCACATCTCCCTGGACTTTGTCACTGGGCTACCACCATCTGAGGGCCACACCGCCATCCTGACAGTGGTCGACAGATTGCCCGGCTAACCGACACCGCACTCCAGCCTCCATCTACCAGGTGGGTCAGAGGGTGTGGTTGTCGACCCGGGACCTACCCTTGCGGGTAGAGTCCAAGAAACTGGGCCCAAGATTCATCGGGCCCTTCGAGATCGGGAGGATCATCAACCCGGCAGCAGTGATGCTCAAGCTCCCCAGATCCATAAGCATCCACCCCATGTTCCACGTATCCAAGGTCAAACCTGTCCGGTAGAGTCACTTGGTGCCGGCTGCTCCTCCTCCACCCCCTCGCCTCATTAAAGGAGGTCCTGTCTACTCGATTCATCGAGGAGAGGCAATGGGTTCCGGCTCGTAACATCTGCGACCCCCGACTCATTGCCAGTTTTCATCGACAGCACTCGGACCACCCTTCCAGGATTAAAACGCATGCCGGGAACACTCAGCAGGCTCCCTGTTTGGACAATGAGGGTCTTTCCTCCCCGTTCCGAGGAACCCTACCTCCAGACCTCCTCCACCCACCCGGCTGTGGATTCTGACTCTGCGGCCTCTGAGGAGTTCTAACTCTCCTCCGGGCTCCCACCGCCCTGCCTAGTTGAGACTTTTTGGACTTCTGGAGCCGTCCCTTAAGGAGGGGGGGGGTTCTGGCACAATTCAGCTTTCATACTCCCCTGTCACTCTGCATCACACTGACCTCTCACCCACTCCCACCTCACCAGCCCGTCACAGCTCTGCCCCTTCTCTCCTGTCACTCTATGTCTCACTCGCCTCATAAGCTCAATCACTCTCACCTGCCCACTCTGCGGCACCTGCTATTTAAACCCCAGTCTCACACACACTCACTGCCAGATCGTTCTCCGCATTATACCAGACTTTCCCGCTTCGTACGCCTCGCCTCTGCCCCGGTAAACAACTCGGCCTTCTGTCTCTGACTACGAGATTCTTGCCTTGCCTCTGCCTCCGTAAATCGCCATAGCCTTCTGTCCCCGACCACGAGAATAGCCTCTGCTTCCTCTGGTTTCTGTCTGCCTTCTCCCCTGATGGCTGGGCGTTCCAACGAGTATATTGCTCCACGTGAGCTGATCCGAGACTGTTTGCCTGTTGCGTCTTCTGCCTGGAATAAAGCTTCGTTCAACTAATCCGTGTGTCCGTCGTACTACTTCTGGGTCCTTACCACACCCGTTACTAAATATATATAGATCTATAGATAGAGCTGTACACCAGATAAAAAGATTGTTTTTGCGATTTGATTTTATTATCCATTTGCCTCTGAATATGACATCACTGTAGCACATGAATGCAGTTCTGCTCAGGGGGTCAGTGTTGCCAGGTCATTGGGCTACTTTTGAAATGTTGCCTCGGGTTGTATTTTATGTCCACTGGTAGGGTAGACCTACTATGCATTCAAATTAAATGAATGATATCTATAAATAAGAATCCACATTTCAAATGAATTCATTAATTTATACCCAAATCCTGCCAAACTGACTCGAGAGCACGCACACACACGGACATGGGACACGTCACATGCCCACAAACGCACGCACACACGGTGTGCCTAAGGCTTTCCACTGCTGTGAATATAATATGAAAATGCTGTGAATTAGCAGGGTGAGATGTATCGGTTGAATTGAGGAAACAAAAATGCAAAAAGTATTTACACATGTTTTACTAAAAGCGTATGATTAATATATAGTGAAGCAACATAGTAAGGTGTTTCAGTTGAAATAAAGTACAGTAATTGCATATCAAGTACAACCAGTAGCCTACATCCATGTTGTCCACAGGAAATGAAAAGGGAAGAGAAAGTGACAAGACAAAGCAAGTTTGGTCGACACATTCACAGAGCAATATATTTATTTATGATAATATACTTTATATAAATACACAAGGACATTTTAGGACCTTTAACTGTTTAGGGAAAACTGCTTCAAATGCTTTCCCACTGTCATGTGAACACAGCATAATAGCCATGACTAAAAAATGATAATTGTCCGGTGGCAGTCATCCCAGATCCAGACATCACTAAGATCTGATTAACAGCCATCTGCCGCCAAATTTAATCTAAATCCACTAATTAACTGTTGGGATATCTGGCTAACAGACCTTTGGCAACAATTGAGTGAAAATGTAACCTCATTTTTTGATTAAGGTAAATATATTTTGCACAATATTTTAGCCATATCACACAGGCCCATAGCCTTCTATTCCAAGTGTCTTCTGAATCAACAACAAGACTGACACAGCATCTGGGTCAATACAAATCTTAAATATTTGTTTGTATGTCAAGCGGAGGGATGAAGAGATAATTCTTAATTCACTTACACCAAAGCATATATGTATACACACACACACACACACACACACACACACACACACACACATATACTCTATATATATATATATAATCATCATCGTCATCATACACAGTTTCAAATATGCTAGTATGCAACCCTGTGTCTTATAAATATTGTTTATTTATGACTAATTTCTTTCACCAAATTGTGCTGTGATGGAGAGTAAAATTGAGTCCCGTATTATATTTACAGACATTCTTTGTGCAGTACTTAGGTCATAGAAAGCCCGTCAAAGTGAAACATTGTACAGAGTCCAGGACATTCACACCAGAGACATTTCGAACCACAAGAAAACTAATATACTTTAGTTGCTACAAGCAGACATTGTTCTGCAGGATCAGATATTGTCTGAAAACAAGTGAGCATCGTCAGTGACCATTTTGCAGATACATTCAGTTGGCACATTTTGCACGTTTTCTCATTATGAAGATTATCTCTAAAATGTATTTATGGTTATAAACTACAGTATGATAACTATCATTTCTACAGAGTGGAGACAGGGTTGTTTATGGTCAAGGATCATTCCGCTACATTCATACTTTTACTGAATAACTTGGCCCTTAAAACTGGAATATGTTAATGACATATGTTTAGGAGGAGCACATTGATCATCAGAGGGGTTCAAACTGGCTTCATGGGCTTTTAGAACAGACACAGTAACACCATCACACCTCAGTCCCTTCCTCACACCCTTTACACTTCGGACTGTACCAGCCCTTTACCGATCTCCGCAAACTTCATGTACTTTGATGACTCTGTCATACTTGGACTACTCAATGACACAAAGTCCATTTCTCACTTGACCCAACGGTGCACTGACAACTACCTGCAGCCGAACGTGGACAATACAAAAAAAACCGGAGGATTAGGACATCAAACACATCCCACACGACTGAACCTCACCTCCATCCACGACAAGACAGCTCAGCAGGTTTGTAGCTTTTAATGTCTCGGACTCATCATTGACGACCAGCTCAGTGTGGATCGACACATCCTTGACATCCATACATGCTCTTGGCAAAGACTTCATGTCATCAGTGAACTCAGAGCACTGAACTGGACTCTGTTGCCCCCCCTGTTGTTGCTTTACAAAAGCATAATCCAAACCCATCCTGCTCTTCTGTTGTTCCCGCTGCTTCTTCCCCAGTCTATCAGACTTCAGAGTCAGTGCACGCCAAGCACTCACATTATCAAATGGCACTGATCACCCCCTAAACCAATACTTCACATTACTTCCATGTGGTCAGAGAGACATCACAATTAAATGGAGAAGAGCTGTTGCTCTTTCTACAATAGCAGCTCTGTACAATCTGCCTCGCTGACACTGTTGTGAGCTGGGAGCATACATGACTATTTTGTGTACCGTTTGTATCTGTATGTTGCCAAAGTCTATGTTGCCATGTGTTGCTAAGTGTATTTAGATTTTAGCTCCTGCACAAAAAAAAATCACATTCCCTTCAAAACAACATAATCAAATGTCATGTCAGGAAAGTCCTTTATTTAGTTTTTTCCATTTTGATGTGAACACCACAGCACATCCCTTTATGTGCTTAATGGATACGTTGACTCTCATGCATTGGTGCAAAGGCCCTCTTTGCATTTAGAAGCCATTCAAGTTCATGTTTAAAATACACGCTTGTCGGTTATTTTCTTCAGTAAACTTATTTTTTCCTCACTTTGAGGATTACAAGTTACACAAACAGTCCTCATCCAATTGCTCTAGTTGGGGGAAGATCCCCCCACCCACTGACTCTTTATTTGCCTTGAGTCAGCTTTGATTGCTTGCATCTCAGATCTGCATTGCAGATGAGCCCCTTAGTCTTCCCTGCATTCAGGGTTGGCGTCTCTGGCCACTTTCAGCTTATTTTATTGTGCTAAATGTATGGAAGCAATGGCACAACCTAACAGTTTGAATGCCTTTGGCTTCTTATTGAGTGTAAACAACAGATAAGAGAATGTGTTTCCACTCCCCTGCATGAAACAAAACAATGGGAATACATGTCTTTTTCATTCTGGAATACTGACAAAATGAGACGATATTAAGCCATACATAATACGACTAAAGCTTATTTTCATATTAAATGGACACATACTGTGCTCATGCTGTGGCAGAATACATCAAATTTTGATCAAAGCATTATTGAAACTCATTTTACACACTTAACATATATTAATATTAATTAACCACATTAATGTAATAATTATAGTTTAATAGCATCAGGATGAATGTTATATTTAATTGCATTTAACAGAGAAAGGCAACACTCTCATGCAACGGCTGCAGTATTCACAATGTTTTGCAAGACCGGATTTCATCATTTAATTGTTTTTAATTCATAAAGGAAAAGATGTAAAACTAAATCCAGTCATGGCTAAAGCCAGACTTGTCAGTCTCGATGCAATCCAAATAATATTGATTGGGATTAGGTCTCCGATCTACATTTTAACACTGATATTCCCTGACAGTCTGGACAGCATTATGGTGGGACAACAATCATCCCCACACTGCATGGTGCATTTCTGCCATTCTCTGTCTCGCTTTCTGCCTTTTTGCATGTAGGTTATCAAGCTCGTCAAATAAGTGTTCGGTAATTGATCATGACACACTGATCACCCTGTTAATAGGCAAGACTCACATCAACCTAAATGTTGGTTGTTAACCATACTACAGGGTCAAATGTGTAAGATTATGCTCCTTTATCTGTAGGATATCACGCATCAGTAATTAGTGGAAATCTGAAGAATAAATGTTCCGTACAAAATTACTTTATGTTAAAAAATAAATCTAAAACATAACATTCAAACTTCATGAACATGAGGATATCTAAGTGGCTACATTGCTTAAATGTATTAAATACCGCTGCACAAAGATGATGCACATATGGTGAAACATGCTCGCTTTTCATAATTGATAATTGATCTATTTCAATTCCACATCAAGATGTGTGAGGTAAGCTCCACTCTACCTGCAAACCTGCTCTTATTTCCAATCATAGCAGATGTTTTCATTGGCCTGACCTCAGGTAGAGTTGATTCATACATTTTCCAAACAGCTGGACAATATTTCTAGTATGATTAGTTTTTTTAAGAGAGGCTTTGGATACTCAGCTGATTTTCATCGCTGCAGGAAGAATCCAATGGTTTCAGTTCTATCACTGTGTCAGTCAAATCAAACAGCTCTTTGGGAAATGTTTCTGAAAAATGACAAATTATAGAATTATAGTCTTGCTCTTGTTCAAATCTTGAGTTTCACACTCGGCCTGTTTGTCTTTAATCACAACTGTGAGGAAAGTATTTGAAGTCTATTTCCCTGAACTTTGTTTGTTTATTCTACTCCGCTCTCTGTCTCTGAAGTTTAAGACATTCTAATTTAAAGTGCACTGACCACAGCTGCAGGAGTGGACACATCGCTTCCTCTGGAAGATGGATTGCTCCTTCCTCAGGAACTAATTAGCCAGTGTCTTCCAGGGCCCATGTTTAAATGCCAAGTCCTGAAGCTCCATGACTGTAGGGGAGACAAAGGGGTTCACATACACAGACCATGCTAATTGTGCATTACGAAAGCTCTTTGGAGGCCATTTGAGTTGTCTATTTTGAGGTCAGTTGTTCAAATCAACTCAACAATTTAATAGACAAAGCACTATGAAGTATTGGTCCACTTTTGGGCTCCAAAAAGACGTCCTGATCTTGTAGTTGTATGATGTGAACCCACTGCACTCCAAGCACTTTTCAGTAAGCAGTTTAGATAAAGTTTCATGATGTCATTTCATGAAATTGTCAATGACCTAATGCAGGTCAGAGTGATTAGATGCAGGTAGAGTTACGGTAAGGGAAATAAAAACACATTTGTACCAACCAATAAGCCTGACAGAGATGATCCGGAATGTTAAAAAGTAAAAACCTGACTTTCAAAAACATCTGGTTACTACTGTGAAGTCCTCTACATATGTGTAGGTTTTGAAACAAAAATTGGATTGACATTTTAAAATATCCAAAATTCACATACAACCTCCAATTTGCCTCCCATCATTACACAGTAGAGGATGTGGGATGATCCATGCACCGAAAGTGGATTTAGAGCTTTGCCAAATAGTGAGGTAGGCTGCAGCAATAAAGTATAGTGTTTTCTGACACACTCCATTTTGATCTCACTCTGGTGACTTTGAATAGCATGCTGTGATACAATGGATAATTGGCATTACATAGCACACTTAGTGTCTTTTCAATAGCATTCGATGTGCCATTACAATAATTAAATAAAAATGATTCACAATCTCTCTGAAAACTGTCATCGTGACAATGAGCATCATTTCTCTCTAAATCATCCGCGTTCTATTGTGAACGCATGTGTTGGATTTAAGATCCAGATTGTATGAAGCCCGAGGTCAGTGAACAGTAGCATGATTTTATATATATATATATATATAAGCGTGGTAGTGACGAGCACCGGCCATGAGCTAGCCAGTGGGGCAGACTCACATGCACGTGCACGTGCACTAAAAGAATGCACGGCTATGTCGACAAAGCACAGAGGAGCTCGGACTACAACACACACACACACAGAGGGAGAACGACTTCATTCGACTTTAGATACTCAACATCTTTACACAGCAAATCACTTTCTGCTGCTATGTTAATGCTCTGAATCCTGAAACCATGATCAAATATTTATGGATTTCTTTGACTATTATACTTAATAGCCACACTTTTAGTCAACTAAAACTTGGCCAACAACCCCCCACAGAAAACACTATGATAGAAACTAACAGAGACATTTGACACAGGACTAAAACCAAGACTAAATAAGAAAATAGCTGACAATAGTAACACTAATCAGCATCCGCTCCATATTCAGAGGGTATGTATGTAAGGGATAAGATGAAACCTAACCTTGTGTATTTACTGAACGCCTCTTTGCTTCCTTTACACTCCTCAAATCTGCAGCTCTCACTCATTTTGCCCTGAGGCCATGTTGATGCTGAAGGTGTGGGTATAGAGCCCTAGAGACAGTCACGCTCCTCTTTCATTCATTTGTGTTTCATGTACAGATTGTTATCCACCTGTGCTCCCACTCACAGAAGACACATCTAAGACTTCACGGCTGAATATTCATGAGAAGAAAATAGAAAGAGGACAGAAAGAATCTTTGTTGATGTTGTTTAATGTTATAGTGTCCAGGAGCAGCCTACTGCGAGACTGTGTGTGTGAGGGCCATGGGGAGGCTCTGTTTATCACATGTATCTGACAAAAGAATATATACTTTAGATGCATGTGACTATGACAAGATATGGTCCAGGGTTTTTTCTTTTCTTTTCTTTTTTTCATTTCTTGCAGATAAACTTGAATAACTGTTATTTGTTGCTTTTTTTGCTGCCATTTTTCTATCATAGGAGGAGATTTTGCGTCTTGGTAGCATAAGAAAAAAAATGCAGTTTGAGTGTGTATGTGTGTGAAAAAGTACGTGGGTGTGATATGGATTAGTTTGAGTGAATGCTGCTGTGCACAGTGTAGCTAAACCCTTAAATAGGATTAATTCAAGGTGGGCTTGCAAAATGAAAGATGTCATTTACCTGGAGTTTGTGTTTCCACCTGGGTTTGCTGCCTCCAATAAGCTCCTCTTTCAAAAAGTAATACATTTGAATACTTTGTAGCAGAAGTTGTAGTATGTTTTACAATATGTTAATATGTTAATGTTATACAGTAATGTGTGTGTGCATGCATTGAAGTTCAAATGTGAATCTGAATGAAGAGCAAGTTAATTTACTTTTGACAGTAAACCCAGTATTCAAGTGCATGTGTTGCTTAGACAAAGCGAGGCAATGAAGCTACTTACAGTCGTGGTGCTGTTTTATAACACAGTCACAAGGAATTTAAATTCATACATACCTTGGAAATGACCTCCAGGGTCCGTATTATGAAATATTTATTGCCAGACAGAGGGGTCAGCTAAAGTCAGAGGATTTTACAGCCCCACTTACCATGAATATTCTCTACCGCTTCTGACTGACTCACAGTAGAATATAACTAGTAATCTTTGTGTCTCCCTCCACTCTTTTGCTTCACCATCGCTTCAGCTGCTTGGAAACGAAGAATACCCTCAAAACTGACAAAATGAGTCTGAGCTATAGGAACTTGAGCCAAAGCTGAACGAATACTTGGGGATGATGTGAACCAGCTGCACTCAAGTGTGACTGCTCCCATTTACATCAGCATTCATCCACACCGCATGTTGTTAGCATGAATGCAGGTAAAGTGTATGGCATGGCACGCTTATTGTTATTTTCCTCATTTGATGGACTGTTAAATCAGCAGTGATGTTCAGAGATGAAGATGGAATCGTTTCTTACAATATCAAGTGAATATGACTGAAATGGCTTTCATATATAGTATTAAAAAAAGGTGGGTGTGATATTTGTCACTTCCTCTGTTATTCTATACCCTCACTGAAACAATACCAGGAGATGGATGAACAACAACGCCGCCATTACTTGAATTGCAAACAATTTCATTTTGTCTTTTGTCAGAGAGTCGCTGTATGAATGTTTCCACTGCAGGGACTAATATTAGAGCTACAGCTGCAGCATAGTGCACTCGAACACGCAGCTGCACGATATAGCCTTGCCGCATTTGATCTGCAGTGACATTTTCTTTGCACAAAACTGAACGCTTCTGTTTAGTATATGGCTGACCAACCTCTGTTGATACGAACATGATCTATGTGATCAGTCATTTCCTGTGTAATTTATTGGCAGCTGATTTTCGCAGGAGGTTAAGCAATTAATTTCACCCACTGAAGTCTGACTTCATCTCTGGTGACTTACTTGGCTTTAGAGAGGAATTTAGATGAAGTGATACATACAGTGCCACTGCTCACAGAGCAATCTGAGTCAACATCAACAACCTGGGCATACGATGAGAAGAGCTGTGAAGGATGAGTTTCTCGGTCACTTACTGCACCATCTGGAACCGATGATGAAGTGCTAAAAGGTCCAAGAAGTAACCGGAATAAATGCATGCTGTATAATAGTTGTCAATGGAAGGAGGGGGGAGGGGGGGGGGACCTAGAATGTAGGATTTGTTGTTTTTCCTGCAGAGTGAGACATCTACGCTTTACCCACTATATGTGATACAATGGGAGGTGAGGTAAACGAGCACCACCTCTTCTGAAGCAGTTTGCCACTGAGGCAGCTTTGGTTGCAGACAACAGTGGCTCACGCTGGTGTGTCACGACCCCTGTGTGGATACTTTGACATTCACATAAAGGACAGGCTCGGTAAAGCCAGTTATCTCTTAGGCCAGTGACAGCAATGGTCCTGTGGATAGGAGGAGATGGGCGTGCGTCCTTCACCTGTGTGTGTGTGTGATTTGCTCTTGGACGGGATAGCAAAGATGGAACCTCCTCGGGGGGAAGTGTCTTCATTACCAGAGCCTGCCGCTGGTGAATGATGGTTCAAAGCCTCCACCATATGGCTAGCTAGATAGAGATCACAAAAGAGCATATTTGCCCTTCCCCCCTTCTTGTGATTGCGATTTATAATGAAAGCCGTAGGTTGCCTTGATATTTGGCTCTGCCGGCCCTTAGAACCAGAGACATAGTAGACCTCTAGTTATGCTAGTAAAAAGAGGGGCCCCACATGAGAAACGTTGAAACCATACTAGAAAGATATTTCTTTGTTTATACGCAGGTCGATCACTGACCCTTTTCCTTTCCCTTGTTTCTCCATTCATTTGCATTTTCAATTAATTTGAACAAGCAACTAAGAACACATTATACATTTGACATGCATTATTATAAATACAAAGTGGAGTCGGTAAATACAGTGGAAGATTTGCAGTATTTCAAAATTGAAATTAAAAAAAAGTCTTTATCCTTGGAAACATGTTTCCTGTTACCTTCTTTTGCTATTAAATAAGTTCTGGCAAAGACTTTTTAATTATTTTAGGGCATTCTGTGCGGAGACCCTGGTGTGAATCCAGGAAAGAATGTCAGCGGTATAAGACTAGAGGCAGCTCCATGTTTAAATTCATGAATGTGTGTTCTTCCCCTCCCTGGTCTCCTTAAGTTTCCTAAAATAAACATGTTAAAATGTCAAAACATGATCTGGGCACCAATGGCCCCCCACCTCTAACGGGATTGGCAAAAGTTGAATCAGGCAGTAGTTTGAAAAGTAAAGAATCAATTGCTTTGAGTAAAGTTGCAGTTTAACCTTTTACACCAACCCTTGATGTGTTTGTTGATAACTTATTAAACTAAATAATTGCTAAAATGCTCCCTTCTCTTAAATCAAATGCTGTGATTCATACATTATGTATTCTTTATTGTGCCCTTTAAAGTATATTGTTTTCGAGAACTAGGAAACCTGCATTCATATAGACACACAAATGTTTGGAATATCTTGAGCATCATATTCAGGCACTGCATGCATAATCAAGAAAAGAGTAATGAAAAAAAAAAAAAACTTTGCTTGTGCTTCATCCAAAAATGATACAAATGCTATAGCGTGGGAAGGTGTGAAAGCAGTTCTAGTCAATTCAGAGGCTGCGGACCATTCTCTGTAATGAAAATAGGCTTTTTAGTTGATATGATCCAGTAAGCCTCAAAATCCTGTGACAGAGTAACAGTGAGAAGTGTCCTGGTCACAAAAAAATTGTGTTTATCCACATGACAATTGGTACATTAAAAGTAGTATGCAAGGCCCAGTGTGCTTTCAATGCAATGCATTGTCCCTTTGTGTGATACTCTGTTATTGCGTTAAGTTGCATCTCTCTTAGCTGTACAAATACGATGTTACTAACATATCTATGCAGATTTCTACAGTTAAATTGTGAAAACCTCAAGTTACTGGTACAGTAACACTTTCCACTACAGTACACTGGCTAGCTAACACTGTTAGCTCTGTTTACACTGTTAGCTCCTATCTGCCGACTCAGCCATCACCATGTTGTGGAGGAAATCGATTTGCTCTGAAATTGGGATCACCTTCAAGTAATGATTATTGTATGACTTTTGACTAGTTTTGTGCCGATCAGTGACTTATTAATAGTTAACGAGGAACAGATCAGGAAGTGGTCAGTAGAAAAAAAATGATATTTTGATCTTTTCATTTTTATTTCTTCATCTGAGCACAGTTCAAAACCTTAAACACAATGTTGTATCACTGCTTTACCTATCTGCATATGAGTGTGATGGTCCTTTAGTTCTGTAATAGTGGAACATGATACCTGTTATAAGGCTACTGCTACACAAAGAGGAAGAAGCCTCCTTCTCATGATAAAATGTGTTTTCCAGTGGGTCACCATCCACTGTGCTCCATCATGGTTATGATAATCTGTCACGGTACATCAAACAGCTCGTGGCTTATGAATTATAAAGATAATTAATGGAAAATGTTTGTCATGGTGCATCAGCAGGACCCTGATGTCCATTGTTTTCAGCCACAGCACCACTAGTCGCACAAGGTGGTAAATATTTACCAGCCAACCCCTTTAATCAGTCACCTTGACACGCACTTTGCGGCTTGAATACTCATTCTACAGGTCAAGTTACCGAGTAGAGAGAAGGACATAGAAACATAAATCCAGTGGTGGAAAGTAACTTCATTTAGTCAAGTGCCGTACGTAAGTACTAATTTGAGGTACTTGCACCTTTTTGCTAAACGGGACTTTATTGATCCTGGGGGAGAATTCAGAAACTACCCAGCAGCATATGAAGTAATTCAAAATAGCCCCACCTTTACCAGCTGCATCATTAAAGTGATTTACACATGTATTATAATGTATCAATAATAATGATCCGGTAATATAGATATGCCTTTCTGCATAATAAGTCAGCCTACCATTTTTTTTTTTTTAGTTAAAGCTACTACAAGGAACTATCTATGCTACCTTAGTTAAGTAAAAGAGTTGAGTATTTCTTCTGCCACTGCATGAATCAGGCTCAACAGCAAATTCCATTAATGGGATACGTCTGACACACTCATTTAGTTCACTGTACATGTACATTTACATGAGTAATTACAGTGCCCTTACACTTAAAAGGACATGATGACATGCAAACGTCTTAACCCACCCACCAACACAATCCATATAATGAATAGTTTATTATATCTTAAATCAAATAGATTCTATATATCAGAAACATGTTCATACACCATTTGCCAATCACGATTTAAATATGTGCAGAAAACAGTGTGACTGGAATGTGTAAATACATCTTAGAGATGTACAGTTGTGACCAACACTCAAAGCAATTCTTTGGCTCCAGATCGGGCCGCAGTGGCGTCAGAGGTGATGTTTGAGCTTAGAGAAGTGGGGATGTGGGGATGTGGGGATGTGGGGAGTTCCTCCTGTGTCCAGTGTCACAGTGTAGAACAGGAGATAATGTCAGCACTGTCTGGATTAATCTGCCTCAGCTAAGGGCAGAGATTAAGGCCATCCATGAAAGTGGGACAACATGGAATCAGTGCTTGGCTAGATGGAACTGAGCCTCACCAGTTTGAACAGCGCCGCCCTGTGTACTTAGAGTAGAAGGTGCATCCATCCTACAACCGGATAGACCATGTTGTCCTAAAAAAGAATTTTTTTTTAGTTTAATAGGATATTTCCCTGTCTGTTGCCCACCCTAACCATTCTCATGAATAAGTACACAGTAGTTCTTTTAGATGTTCATATCTGTCACCACACGCTTGGAATAATCACTGTGTGAGAGCTAATTCAAATCCCAAGTGCTATAATGCTTTGCTGGTATAAATTTAGGACATCCTCATGGATAATAAGACGTGTTTGACTTGTACATTTTAAATAGCATTATTACAGCCTCCTTAACCCATCATAGCTCCAAACATAGTCTCATATTAAGCAACCTTTATAATCTTCCCTTTTGCTGTTTCTGGTGACTCACTTGTACTCACACACCAAACTCTAATATTACAGTTATTTGCAGTGAGAATCATGAACAAGACACATGCATATTAAGAGTGGGTAACGACCACAGAACTCGTTGATAATCTGTGCATAATACACACTTTGACTGCTCATGCTGACTGAGGAGACACGCCTTCATTACACTCTCACATGTCGAGATAGCCCCAGTCTTTGCATTGCTGCTGCTGGAGAGCACCTGAAAATCAACCGGTTAATTATAGAGCCAGCTGAGGCTAAATCGGTAGAAACTGTCATTAGTGGAGCCAAGCCACATCGCAAACAGCGCGAGTGACATGTTTATTAGTTCTTGCTGACAAATTGGAATCAGATTGGCCCTTCTTAATTGCTACATCCCCTTGTTTATTGTGCGTTAGTTCCTGCTTATTTGACCAATTGTATACATCAAAGTAGGGTCACCACAAAGGTTTTGGAAAGGCATTGTATCTAATGTGCATATACAAAACAAACATTACAGGGACAAGCTAGTGATTTCTCCTTAAACATTTGAAAACCCAATTTTAAGAGGCGCTCCTTTTAGCCCTACCCTCCTCCGATCGGGTGAACTGCCGAAACCTGCAAAACAAAACCAACTCCAAGGAAAACAGTCGAATCTCTCCAAAAGCAGAATTGTTTTGAAAATGACTCATTCAAAAAGAAAGGTCTCGTTTCAGAGGTGATTGTTGCCCTAGATTGAAGCTTTTTTGATAGCTTGTTCTCCCAGCCTGCAAATATGACAGACCAAAAACCATGATTCTAAACACTAACTTCAGCCATCTTTAACGAGATACCTCAACACGATCGGTGAAGTTTGCTCGTGTAAAACTACCTGTGGTTCAATTAAAAGCAAAAAAAAGAAGAAGCAATGCTTTAAAAAAGATTGTCTAACCATACAAACCAATAATCATTTTTTTTTCAGAAATCAGTTAGACTGATGATATTGTAATGATGGCAAGAACCACTCAGGAAGATTTATAAGCAGAAATGTATTTATTATACTGTACAGCTTAGTCATTATAAACAAGTGTTAGATTCAATAATAAGATACAGTATATTTGTAAATGCAGGTTTTAATATGACATGCATGCACGATCAGTTATTCATAAATGCTTTAAGTTTGCATGACAATTTCAAAGAGGAATGGGAACCATGTTTCTGCTTCTTAAATGTAAACTAACATGAATGAGCTGAGGATTACTTTTACATCAAAGTTTAACAAACCATCATCCATGGATATTTCTGTTGATGCATTTCATGAAACTTTGCTCCTTAGTTTTTAGCTTTCAAAGTTGTTCATGATAACAAATCAAACGATTAATCGGCACAGCACTCTTACGGCTGATACCGCTGGTAACGCCGTCCGTACAGCGTCCTCGTCTCGGTGTAGAACCCACCAGTTGCCCCTCAGGTAAACACTGTTAACTCTGCCAGCACTTTTGCCGTTGTTTGCACTGTTAGCGCTGTTTGCACTTTTAGCTGCAAGACGCTGGCTCAGCATAGGAAAAAAAAGGGAAGAGACCTTAGGGAGAGCAACAGAAGAGCGATCCCTCTCCCAGGATGGCCAGAAGTGCAATAGATGTCATGTGTACAGAATGAACAACATGACAGAGTTACAACACATTCAATGCATATGAATGATTCATAGAATGAGAGTAGTAATCTATTGTGGCAGCATGCAAGTAAGCATGCAAGTTGTTTATTTGCCCAGCTTATAACATACCTACCTCTGAGATTCAGTACAATGGAGATTTATGGATTTTGTTTTTTGGTGGTTTTCAAACTATTGAAAAATGACATTTGAGAAACTCAACAGCATCGTGTCTTTCAAGAGACAATGTCCCAGTAATTTAGTGTGATCTACGCACCATGCTGTGAACAGTTTTCTCCAGGCAATTTTCTACTGAAGGCATTGATTGAAGAATTGATCTTTTTTTAAACTGATTCATTACCATCAGTATTTTTGTCAGAATTTGAAGCTTTTCATCAGACTGAAGAAACTACATAGAGTACGCCAAGGCTCATTTGTTGGTCTTGCAACTTGAATTCATTTGCTAAACGGATGACACCGAACTCTTTATCACCATTTCTCCTGATAAGCTCAGCCCCAGTGCCTTGAAATACACATCTCTGGCATTCATTTTTAATAGTTGTTTTTGTTTGTCCCCCCCCCCCCCCCCACAATTGTTTTCCATGGGATTATCTTCATGTAAAGCACAATTTATATAAATTACAAGTACAAGCATCAGGACTTGCACCATGACAGAGTGCATTCTGATTGTTCTTCAGTGGAAATGGCATCAAGTTGACTTATTTCAAAATGATTTGGAGGTGTTTTGCACCCACACTGCGAACTACCTGAAGCAATCCAGTCCGACCTGAAATAGCCACTAATAAAATGCATCTGTGCAACGCTGATGACCTTAGAAGGAGAGAAAATGTGACATAAAACTTAAACTGGCCATTATCAGACCACCTGATGTCAATGTCTTGAAGTTGCAACACATGTCCAAATAATTCCACCGCCAATTATTCAAAAGTAAAATCAATATATAAACATTTACATAAAAGTGTCACAGCATGCCAAAGTTAGTCATGTTTATAACTGAACTGAACTGAACCCTGGTCATTTCAGTCAAGACAAGCGATTTGCATTAATGCAACCGACTATCACACATTTGGCTTAAGTGGCTTTAAAATCGACTCAACACTGTTCTGTTCTTCGACCCTTTATAAGGACAATAAAAAAGGGAGACGTCTCAAGAGGCGCAATTGAGGAGGGATCCCTATTTCAGGATGGACAGACAGATGTGTGCAAAGAATAGACCAACACATAATCACAACATGGACAATCAGAATGGCAAATCTGTTTTCAAAATGCTGTTGCATTCACTGCTTAATAGTGATATTATTGCGTGTTTGAAGACCCATATCTTTGTCATGTTGTCGTTTGCTTTTGGTGCCATTGTTCATATTTCATGAAATGTCTGAAACTGGTTGAAAGGGTTATGCCATTTTGTAAATGAGCATCTTGCGACTGAATTAAACTTGTTATGCTTGCAAGCATTTTCATCATCATCCAGATGGAGGTTCAGTGTGTAACCTAGATGGCTGATGGACTGTGTGACTTCATGTCTTGATAAAACGTGACAGGCGATACAATTAATTTATGGGACAAGACAATGAAAATATTTTAACAGGGATGCTTATAATTAGATGTGGTTAGTGCATGCCCCCTCTGTCTTTTTCCATTAGATGCTTGTGTTGTGTATGGAATGTTGTGTTCATACAGGCATATGTGCGTACACACTTGATTTTTTTAGTTTGTAGTGAATGGTAATTGTGAATGATTTGTGTTAGAGATGATACAAGTTGCCTTCAAGAAGCAAACCGTATTAACAGCTATGTGTGAGAACTATATTACATTTGTAAGATGCAAAATGCAATAAACCACCAAGTCACTGAAGTGGTAAATTTAAAAGCTGAGAATACCTTTTCTTAGAAAATATAAACATAAAATGACTTTCATAAGCAATATACAATTTAAATAAATAGCTGCAATGAATCATTTTTGAAAGATGAAACAATCTACATGGTTCATTCTAAGAACATATTGTGAACTGACATTTGAAGAAATGAGTTCCAAGATAATCTTCAGATAATGTATTAGAAGATTCTAAAAATTCTAAATCAGAGCTAATTAAGAGGGACAAAGGTTTCGTGGGGTGTGGATCATCCAGGGGGTTGGAGCTGACATTGGGTGAGTGGCGGGGTACACCATGGACCGGTCTCCAGTCAATCAAAGGACTGACACACAGACAGACAACCATTCACTCTCTCATTCCCACTTACTGTATGGACAATTTAGAAATAAGGCCAGATTTGTACTACGAATTCATCCACTGTCGTGTTGATTTTGAGAGATTATTCATGTGGCATGAATATGTTTCGGTATATGACACTTGATGCATATGTAACAATGTTCTACCTCTACACCATCAGAGAACAGAGAGACACACAGTGAGCATGTCTACTGTCAAGAGAACCAGAGCCTTTTCAAGAGAAACTTGAGTGTGTGCAGATGCTATTGATTAGTGTATTGATTTGTGAACCGCAGTGTTTTGCCTGTATCTGTTTGACTTCATGTGGAAACAACAAAGTGAGGGTAAAAAAAATCAAAAGCCATCACCCTACATGCACGTTGTGTCTCATCACAAACAGGTTTTATCAAATGTCCCCCGAGTTATAAGAACAACAACAACAAAAACATAATGTGTCACTAATTCTTACTCATGGAGTGGTTAAACGTAATGCCAAATGTCTTTGGCTTGAGACACGGTGGTGCAACATGCCTTGGCCAGATGTTAATGGGATTTTTTGCCAGCAATAGTAATCTATCCATTTCCAGATGGATTTCCTCATTTCATTAGCTCTTGAATTGGTCACGAGCCACCTTCAGCAACCTCCGAATTACCAGCACAACTGATTTGTTGGTGGAAAGACCTATTAGTGGTTAGGAATTCAACAATGAATGCCTGCTGGCATGTACGATTGTAAAACACTATATATATGTTCATTTCAGTGGAAAAAAAAAGACTTGTTGTCTGCTTTTACAACAGCTCAACAGCCTTTAACAAGCCATATCATTTATGTAGTATTATATTTAGTTCTTATCAGCCATGTGGGATTTTGTGGTCACAGACAAAGAATTTCCTTCCACCTGCAGACGAGTTAAAGCTCCTTGAAGCGATCTACAGCAGAATGATCCATGGCCTTGCCACCATCGCAGATAAGCAATCCATGTTCTTTTATTTGAAGCAAGAGCTTTTGTTCCACTCTGAAGAGGTTTGACTTTATAATGCCAGTCCAAACCTTTATGAGTAATGACCTGTTACATTGGTGATCCCCCCTGCGGCTCCAATCACTCAAGTGATGGTACAGTGGGAGAGTGGGATAAACTAGCCCTGGGCAGTAATTACACAGGTCTAGTGTCCTGACCGAGCTGATACGGGCTCAGTTCAGCCTAACATTTGAAAGCAATGAAGAAGACCGAACTGAAATAACTCCTACGCTACAAATGAACCAGTTAAATGCAAAAGGAAATCAATAAGTCGGTGAAGCTCTCCCACGGCAGACGGTCCTTCATATTTAACGCATCTGTCAGCGAAGGTTAAACTCGTGCCATTTGTTCTTGTCAGTGATTTTCTGAAATATAAAGGCTCAGCTGCGATCTCTCATGCACCTGTCTGTCAAATGTTTCTGACATGGACAGCAAACATCAGAATCAGAATGGGAATCCTGAGGAAACATGAAGACGCTGGGCTCACGGTGCGCTTCATTGAAAAGAAAAAGATTGAATCACATTTCAGGTTTTACATTTTATGAGGCTCATTTCTAACTGAGAAATACCAAAAATGTATTTTGAATGGAGTCAGGTCTGAGAGCTAACACAAATAAGGAGGGCAAATAATATAATTCACTTAATTAGTTAAACATATTACATATTATTTTAATAAAAGAAAAAAGGACAAATTACATAATAAGCCCCGAAAAAAGCATTAGTGAATTCATAAATGAAGCCCAGCCACAAAACGTGAAAAAGGAAAAATGAGTTGTTGTTGTTGTTGTTGTGTTTTCATCGACTGCACGCTGTGAACACTGTAAATGTGCATGTGTAGTCAAAAGGCTCATTTTGAACTGCTCTCCCTTGGCCAGATGACAAATTAGCCATTAATTAAAACAAAAATAAAACACAAAACTTGCGTTTTAATTAAGTTCATTTTTTTGTTGCAACATTTACATTTTTGCTAATGCATTTCATAAAACAGTTACCATTCATGCATTTGTTAATAACTCGTGTTGTTCCACAGTCATACGTCTTAATTCAAGGCTCAGCTATACTTCTAATTGTTATGTTAGAAACAACAAACATATTTTAGTGTAATTCATATTGTGTGAAAATATTGAAATGCCGGCAATTTATCAGGTCTCAGCCTCCTGCTAACGCCACTACAGATGTTACTGACTTACACCCCCCCCCCCCATCCATGTATACTTCCTCTCTCCTGTATTCCTTTCAGATGGATTGTTCTACTGGGGAGATGTTTGGCTCTCTTCGCCCTCGTGACATAGAGAGGATGTGGTTCACTGAACTTGCACACAGGTGTGGGTAGTCCCTGTCGGCAACAATAACTGGCTGTATTTATTGCAGCAAGAAGCACTTGTTGATTTAATTTGGCTGTTTTCTGGACTATCACTAATCTTTGCAATGCTTTTCATTGATGATAATTAGAATGCAGACACATTTTCGTTATGTGTTATGTTAAAATTATTGACCATCAAGTTTATGACTTTAGTGCGTTGTTCCCGACAATCAAGCCGAGGTTTATCTGTGATTGCCTCACTTTTTCAAATAAATTCAAGGAGCCTAAATTTGTCTAAATTAAAGTTGTGAACTAAACACTGCTGCTGGAGGTGATTTGTTTTCTGAATAAAAGGCCACACTCTCTCTCTTTGGCTTCAGTAAGCAAATGTTTAAAATGCAGAGGAGCCATGTAAGCAGCCGTCCACTCGCTTCCTTTTTTTTTTTTTAACTGTTACCGTTTCTGCAAATGTGTTAGTACTGATTAAAGTGCAATCCGAGAGAGGTGTGAAACACTGAGAAGTGAATGTGGGTTGACCTAGAGCCATGAATGAGGCCAGAGCACACTCAATTCCCTGCTGACTGCAGGTTGTAGCGGCTACTAGCACAGCTTGTTACTCAGTCAGAGCCAAGGTTAAATCTTAGCCCTGCTCAACCACTGGCTGATTGGTTTATGTTCCCCTCGAGTGAACACTGACATTAGCAAGCAAAACATGTTGGAAAAACAACAGCAGTCTACTGGTAGATAAGTACATTGGTTACGTTGTTAACTTCTGTTTTTTGTTTGTTTCACACAGGACACGAACAGTGGTCTCCTTTGTTGAAAGTGTCCTTCTTTTTACACCGACTTTGCTTAACAACGGATTCGAAATACGTCAAAAACAAACTGGGAGATATTATGTTGAAGATGACAATGCACTTTCTTTGGATGGGAATGTTATTTTTAGGAGACCGGGCAGCTGAACATTATACAGGTTCACCAAACTGCCTTTTAAAGCTTACATCCTCAGATATGAAAGCTCATTAGTAGCCTGACTGGTGTAATGATCAATCCATCAATTCAGTAGCGTTACAGTTGTAGAAAGATGTTAGAAAAACTGTAGACAAGACAAGACATCGATATGATCTCTATAACCTGACAGCTCACACTCTCACTGTGCCGATCATTCATTTTCAGTGCTGACAGCATCCTCAAGACCGGAGCCTCATGTGACAATACAAACGTTTAACCATTTCTGGTCATGAACAACCGACACGTGAATATTCTTTTCACTGTAAAATACTTTTCTGTAAACAGATTAGACACAGCAAAGCATGCAGGAAGGCAGCACCGCACGTTATGTAGGTAAATGTCAAGACTCTCTTGGGAATACAGATCACAATTTGGATTTTGAGCAAATGCACTGGATTTTCCTTCAGTAACTTAACTTTGTAAATAAAAGAGAGCATGATTAAGGATGAAGAGTTGAGCGTCCATCCATCACCCTAACCTTCACCAGTTTGCTCCCTGCTGCACTATACTGTACTGAAACCTGCCAGATATAAACATGATTTGTAGGTGGCGAAGCTGCCATTATTTGACTGCGGTTTGTGAGTGTTTAAAATAAACAAATTAGCCGTCGAGATTTTCAGATTAAAGCATTGTAATTTTGGGTTAAGCTTTGTTGCACAGTTGGAGAATGTGTTTGCTTTGTTGTATTTGTAAGATAACAAATTGTCCCTGGGCAACACTAGCATGCAGTTGGATATGTACATGATGTATTTAAACACCATAGTATAACAGCTGTGCTTTGGTGCTTGTTTAGCTACAGGCCCGGGATAATGGCTCCATTTATACAGAGACTATCTTTGGCCTTGACACGAGTCATTACGGTACAAATGCAGAGTTTACGTGTTGTTAATTTCCACCAGGGTTTCATGAGCCTTATTGAATGACACTCACTGAAGCGTGGGCCCTGGTGTCTTAAAATGTGGTGGTTTCAGTTTAGATAGTTTTTTTTTAAACTGAATACTGTTTTGAATGAGATCAAGGCCGCCGGAAACCGATCTGCACCTGAGCCCGAAACACAATGTCTTCTGTAGATTGCATCATGTCATCTCTATTCACTGTATGGATTCTGACCACGTTCAAGGTTTTTTATATCATTCAGAATTAGTCAGTATTTTGAAAGCACACTGGGATAGAGACTGAAAGGAAGAAACTGCAACAAGGACAGAGATCTGCACATAACTGGGAGCAAAGCTTCTGGATTTAATGCCATGGACAGAAGGAATTTGTGTTTCTTTCAAAGTTTTGAAAGAAGATCAATTATGTTTGCTTTTGCATCCCTGGAAATAGATCAATACCAATTTATTGTGAGAGAAAAATCTGATTGCTAATCAGCACCTCAAAAGAGCATTACCAAATGTGTCAATCGCAGACATTTTGTGAATTCTGAATCAAACATCCATGAAATCTTTGATTTTTCTCTAGATCTCAACACATTGATACTGATCCCATTATCCAGTAACCTTTTCTGTGCACCATGGAAAGATACTTTTCTTTGTGCTCTCTTCCTTTTACATCAAACATTTAATTCATTTAATTTGCTTTGGTTTTGATGTATGGCTTTCATCAGTGAAGATTTCTAAAGCACATAAACAAATACATGTAGCCACATAAATAACTGGTGCATGGCAGTTGACCTGCACTTGCTCTCTCTGTGCTCTCTCTGTGTCTACTTGAGATTTCTCTGATGCACCGAAAAGAGGTGAGAAAAATAAATAAAACACTATAAAGCCGTCATAACGCAGTAATAGATTCAGATTGGAGATCTTTAATGTATCCATCCAGATGGTTGGGTTGAAGGCTCGTGTGCTAAATCAAAAAAAGAGGAAGTTTGTGTTTTATTTTCTACTCTGGTCATGAGGTGGCCATGTACTCTTTATCTTTATAAATACTGTAATGTATATGAATGCAGCTTCTATTTTGTCTCACGATTAGAAATGCTGATATAATTAGCTGTAGCATATCATTTTATTGATTGTCCAAGACTTTTCATTGTGCAGTTCTCTTTCAATAATGACATCATTGGAAGGTGTCACAGAGGATATAAATTATGCTTTCCCTCCCTTCACATGAACTCAAAGTGACCCCACCTCTTCGCTGTTGACTTTGAGCATAAGACGGGACTGCATATTGATGCAACTGCTCTCTAGCAGCACTGCAAGCGCCATAATAAGGGACAAATATTCAAGCTGAGGTGGATGCATGTTGAATGTGCATTACACAGGAGAGAAAGCTCCCAGCAAGTGTGTCGATCACATCATTTCCTTTAGTAAGACCATATAGTCACACATCATAAAAAGACATTATCTTAACTACATAGTTCAAGCATCATTGCTGTTTTGTAAGGTTACATTGCAAACACTCTCATTGCACATTAGCCCCCGTTGATATGTGTTTACGGTCAAATAATTTTTGCCAAACGCAGACATCCGGTACAGTAGGAGCCTCAGCAGCCCACGGTAGACAAATAGCATTATCATCAATTACATGCTAATCGCAAATGGGAATGCATTATCTCTGGATGATTTGTGTCAGTAATTAGATGCCAGGAGGCAGGACGGCCCTGGATGTTTGATATTGCAGACCCCACGGCCTCAGTCATTGTCTGTGTGTCCAGTAAACTGGGATATGCTTCTGCTGGCTGGGACTGACAAGAATAGTATATCAGGCATTCCAGTCAAGTCTTGCTCCCAGATCTTCCTCTCTGTAATGTGCCTGCGCTTTGGTCCAAGTGCTGTTATTGTCAAAACGTAGTAATGGCCATTACCTCTCACTGATAAAAATAGGGCGCAGCTCATGAATTCTTAAAAGAGAAATGCATATTTTAGTATTGTAAATGAAGCATTAGTACAAAGCAGGCGGAGCACCACACACTACACACGCCACGCTATGACGGAAGGTATGTGCTTTCATCCCTCATGAACCACAACAAGTGCACATGTTATGCCAGTGTAGATAAAGCACCAAACAAACTCATCTGCATGTTAAATTGATATTTATAAAAGCAATGTAATGTGCACCCCCACTGATAGTCTAATGTTTGTGTCCAGGAGAGCTCTAGAGGAAGATGCCAAGTGGCTCTTGTGCTCTCAGCATGGTGCGCTCAGAAAGACAACAAGTCAGGCACATCATCTTGCTTCTGAGGCTTTTAGTTAGTGCTGGCAGCAAGAGAGAAAAACTGCCTGGTGTCTGTTCCTCGCTATCGTCAATATCTCACATCCCAAAGATTTGACCATGTCACAGTCAGCGCTGTCTGAAATGCACTTACAAGCAACATAATTGACTGCACTTAGCAATGTGCTGAAACATCCCTGATGTAAAATTGCTCGATAATTGTTTTGTTGAAATGCTTTTTGTTTTAATTAAATAGACTAACAAATGGGAAGACATATCGAGTGTATCGAGGCTTTAGTGACGCATCATGGTGTTCCTTTTTGAAAGTCCTGATTAGCATTGTAGTTTATCGGGTCAGTGAGAGTTTCATACATTCTGCAGCAAAGGCTACGAATGAACGTGAACAGTATGTTTTTTTTTTCCGTATGGTTGAAGAGTGTGATTTAGTTATCCCACACTGTCTGTGCGTCAAGTAAAAGTAACATACGGTAACATTATGATCGCGGCAAATAAACGTTTCACTGTTGATAAGGGCAGCCATCTTGGATTTTGAGGTTGGGGTTGGTGGGGTCCATCCAACTTTTAGAGTCGGAAATCCAACTTCAGACAGCGTTCTGGTTGAAACTTCCAAGTTCCCACTTTGAAATCCCAACTTCCCAGTTCAAATGGAATGCAGCATGAAGCCTTGAGTCATGCCTTAAGGTTAGGGTATAATAATTTTCATGGTGAAATATTGAAGGGTCAACTCTGAGGGCTGGTGTGAGACTGAAATTCGTCTCAGGTTTACAGGGTTAAAATAAAGAGACAAAAGTCACCGTACTTATGAGGTGTACTCCCTCATAAATGAACCGGAACAGAACATTTTTAAACTAGAAAATCTAATGTTACTGCTGCATAGCACATAGAGCAATATGTCTGGGTAATTACACACAGCATAGGGTGTTATTTAATCAACTCTCACGTGTGCATGGATGTTCATTTACTGAAAATTGGCTTCCTGCATAATAGCTGTCTATTTTTAGTTCTCGTCACAAGGTAAAAACCAAAACTGCATGTGCCCACAGGCTCGTTATCAATGTGCATGTAATGTGTCTGAGTTAATCACATGAGGATGATGGAACCCTGTGGAGTGATTGACTAATTATTCTTAATCATTTGGATGTTTGCGTCAAAAATGTCTTATGTTCCCAAAAGAATAGATTTAAGTCCCTGCTCTGTTTGTGAGAGTCAAACATTTTGATAACAGCTTCATGATGTGAGCAGAGAACGATTTCTGCATGTAATGATGCAGCTTAAGCCCAGTTTTTCTTTTTGTCTTGTCTTCAGCTGCAAACAGCAAACTGCTATTTATGTAAAACGTATCCAACAACAGCACATGAAGCTGCAATGTGAAAGAAAAAAACAAGTTATTAATGTTGGACTTATTTATTTATTTAAATACTGACTTATTTTTTATCATGCTGCAACATACAGGCCTGTCTATCTGGACCGGCCAGGTGTTTTTTTGTGAGCAAAGTTTAATATGAGGATTGCACATGGGGTCGCGACTGCATGCCGCTGACTTGCAAGTCCAAGTCCTAACAGTGAAAGAGAATCCAAACGAAATGGCAAAAAGTAAAATAAAATTATAAAAACTCTAAAGCTATGTAACTTATTTCTTATAATTCCTCTCCTCTGGGCAAGGATTATATAAGCTAAGTGCCAGAGGTTGGTTCAAATCATATGAAGTTTTAGTAATACTAAATTACCATGTCTTAAAATTGCGGCACCAATTCGCACACACACATTACACACATTACACTGGCTCATGCCTTCTTTTTTTTTTAATGAATTTCAGTTTATTTACCAACCTGCTGTTGGGGATAGGGTGTCTGCTGGAGTCAGCTAACTGGTCGGTGGGGCTCCACTACATTTGCAGAGAAATTCTCAATTTCCAATCTAGTACAGGGTTATTGGCACCTGCCCTTGTCGCTCATCTTCCACATGATGCACTGACTAATCTAGCGTATCCTTTCCTACCTGCAAATGTGTTTAGTGAAGGGCAGATAAGACCTGTCACATATGAAATCTATTTTTCTCGCCACCTCACCTTACCAGTAATGTCCTGACTGATGTAACAGCCACAGCTGATGTTGAGACATGAATGGGGGAAGGAAGTTAATGGAACCTTCCAATCTCATTGCATACCTTGAACCGACTGATTTCGAATTGTGATGCCGGCAGATGCTACGGATTATTTCCATATAATTACACATGGCTGATCAGCTTTTTTACGTTGCTGTTCTGTTGCAATCTGAATTGGTCTTTTGTATGTTGTTCGACAGAAAGAACCTTCAAAATGTACCTTTTTTTTAATTTAACTTAGCATTAGTTCTGGCATTGTGTGCTGTTGGAGATTTTGAACAATCAACAGTCAGATCTCATATAACTTCATTCAGCCAAAGGGTTACCACATGCCGTCATGTGGATTGTTATTACTGAGCAGTTAATGAGTATTTTGCCAAACACTGCTAGCTTTATATTTCAGACCTGCAATTATGTGGGGTACCTAAGTTACTTTTATTCACAGCTAATGGCTGACCTTAAAAATCCACTAATTATGAAAATGGCAATGATCAACATAATTAAAAAAGGTTATGGAGGGCACTCGAAAATCAACAATGGAAATTGGGGCAAAGATATTCGCTAATTCTTCTAATACACACAAAGAAAATCATGCTGTATTCAACGTTTTTGGATGTGT
This sequence comes from Pholis gunnellus, assembly GCF_910591455.1. NCBI lineage: Eukaryota > Metazoa > Chordata > Actinopteri > Perciformes > Pholidae > Pholis > Pholis gunnellus. Next base: position 5,984,878 of record NC_136529.1, on the reverse strand, counting down.
TTTCTGGATGAAATTAAAGATCAAAAATATTCCAAAGTCGAAGAAATAGTTCTACTGATCATAATATGAATCAACCAGGATACTCTTGTGATTTCAGTCCAGTCCAAAAATATGTGTGACTTTTTCCTCAAAAAGTCTGGAGGAAAAGATCCAATTTGCTAATCAACAACACTCTCCAGAGCCTCAGTTGCAGTGATGTCTGTGCTGGCTTTGTGGACACTATGGCACAGAAGCCAAGCTGATTTTCCAGGGATATGGTTACATTTTCTGGTTCAGAGCTCTGAGCGCTACAATGGAATGATAGTCATTTGGGTGTTAAGAGCTCAAAAGCACAGATACACAAAGTGATAGCCATCCAATTAGTGTCTGGGTCGGAGTATTCTGAGGTTTGTTCATGTAATAAAGAAATGGATTTTAAGAGAAAAGATTATTTGAACTGTATACTGCATGAATGTTTTTACTTCCAGGGTAAATGTCATATGATCGAAATTAGCAGTTAGATTTTTTCCTTCCCATGATCACAGTAGACATCAACAACAATTTAAAATGTTTTATGTTAATCTGTCAAGTGCCCAAACTGTTAACTGGAACAGCACATTTTCTCATGCTGTTTGAAATAAAATATTGAACAATACTTTCTCAGACCCCCAAGTTAGTGTGATTCAGTTTCTAAAGCTCAAGCTTGTTTACTGCTGAATGCGTAAATTCCAATAAACCCTTAAGTCAGAAAACAATGGTCACTTTTTATAGAAGCTATATTTACTACAAGGTCTTTCTCTGAATCTGCCAGTTAGAAAACTGCACTAAATGCAACAGAAAACAAAACCATAAATCAGCGTTTTATTTGTATTATTTATTGGGTGGCTATGAATGGATGTGGCAAGAAAACATTTCCTCTGCTCTTTGACAGATTTCCCTTCTTTGTGTATCAGCTAACGCACAACAAAGCTCTGTAACAAACAGTCTTACAGACAAACATTTGGCACAATGATCAAACGCATATCCAGCCATTCAAAGCCTAATCATGGATAGACAAACAGAAAACCAACCTGAAACAGATGGCATGAAGGGAACACATTGTCTCTGCAAAATACACTTTTCCTATTTATATCCAAATAAACCTCTTAGAAATAAGGATTAAGGTATATGCAGGACAGATGGGGGGGGGGGGGGGGGGGTGTTACATTGCTTAAGAATTTGCACAACTGAGGGAAACGATCAAAATCTGATAAAGCATATCAGCACCAGCACTTTCTGTACATGCAGGCATTTGCAACTGAGACACATCGCAAACCACAAGTGAAAGCTCCAACGGTCACTGATTTTGTATTTCAATTTTAACAGACATAATGCATTGTGTGACGTTTTGCCTCGTCAATCTCATCCACTTTAAAACTTGTGTTGCTTGGAAAATAGAACTGTGTGCTTCTGTGTGGTGTTGCGGTGAGGCGGCTAGCCTCTTAACAGCTGAAACCAAAGTCAAGTCAGCAACAGTCGGATGCTTTTGATTCGAGTTTTGTGGCACAATTCAGCCATACATGTCCAAAGGTGTGTTGAAATTTTAAGCACATTTTTGCAGCAGTTATGGGTGCTAATGCACAATTGGATTGGTTTGGTAACTGTGGAAGTGTAATGGGTCCAGCGTTTGAAAGCATTTACCAACTGCAGCAGTGAATGTCATTTGCGTGGTGATTTCGAGAATTTGCAGCATTGAATAATTGCAAAATGTTTCAAAAGTACTGACCTTTGATGGAATGGAAATAAAAGAGAAAAGACCAACATAGACACAGCAATGCTATTACCTGTGGAGGGGCAAACGGATTGGGTGAGCTGTGGGATTGTGTTGGTATGTCAAAGCTGCTCAGAGGCAATTTATTTTCAAAGTCATGTAGTTCAGAAGATTTGTTTGGCTTAGTTTGCTCGTGGTTCAATAGTGATCTAGAGCTATCCCATGAATATTTAAAATAAAATTGAATGTTTATTAAAACAAACTACATAAATAATGTGCTGAATAATAAACTGAAATGTGTAAACCTGATATAAAAGAAATAAGAAATTTCACCCAATTGATACCAACTATATTTCAACCATTCAGAAACCAATACATGTTCCCCAGTCCAGTGTAAGCTCTTCCAATCTCACTAAAACAAACCACCGGGGACATGTGTTCCTCTGCGGCTCCCTTGCATTCATTTGTGGATACAACAGGAGTGAATTGCTGACCCAAACCCACAAACACTGACTGGGGAATCTGTTCTTCAAAAAGAGCAGAAAGCAGAAATTCAGGCTTCTCTTTGCTGAATTTGTTTTACGGCCCATCAACAAATCAGGGTGGCATCATTCCACTCTCTCTGGCCAGTCTGCTGCCACTGCGAGGTTCCGCGCTGCAAGCTGGTGGTCTCTCAGGGTTTGATTGGTTGGCAGTGCAGCAGGAATACGCTTATGCACAGGCAGCAGATCACTGGCTCAAATAAGGAAAGAGCAGAGAGCAGTGCCCACTAAACCGCTCAGTGTACAATTTTCCCTTTAATATCGAAATGACTTAACGAGGCATAACGTGTTAAATGCTCCACACTTCAGAATCACAAAGCAGCAGTTAAGAATAAAACCATGGTAACTCCTTTTGAATATCAGCTGTTTGAAGTCAAAACTACTTTACATGACACGTTAATTGGGATTTAGTGTTCAAACTGGCACTTCCTCTTATTTTTTGTAGTTGTATGCAAATATATGCTATTCATGTTGCAAAAGGAAGTACAAAGTTAATTATTCAATAAATAAAAGACATGCAAATATCCTCTAAAACATTTCTGGCAACATGTTTACTGTTGCACCAGGCAGCTTCATTAGTTGGTGGTGAAGTCTCACACTGTGGCTGTTTTGAAAAGCTGAAACACACACACAATGTGCAACATGTGTGCTGCGCAGCGCCGTTGCAATGTCACTTCATCAGACTGAGGAGAAAGGTGTATATGTACGTGAAACATCATGTACTGAGCGTTGCTTCTTTTGTGTTTTTTTCCAGGTGAATTAGGTATTGGTGATACAAAAGTAGACATGATCTGAACAACTTTGTGAAGTCTTTTGCAGCCTTAGTTTTACACGGTAATATTTATGTTCTTCTTTTCGTTGTGCGCTCTGACAGTAACGCTAAGCACCATAAGAAGAAAGTGAGAATCCACCGGCGAGTGAAGAAAACAGATCTGACCGGGCTCCAGAGCAAAAAATGCCCATCATTAGCCTTAAATCTTAAGCAATTAGTAAATGCAGCTACGGCTCAGGGGATTCTATATCCTGCAAAATGGTTGATGGGCTTTTTTTTTTTTTTGTTGGCACCAATGAAACAGATAATGAATGCATGAATTTAACAAAGAAGAGAGAGTAGAGAATATGCCGCGATAATGAGGAGGAGTTGGAAGTAGCCTCTCTGTGATACAAGAGAAGCTTTTACACTGCAAGCTTATGCTCTGCGAAAACAGATGAAAGCTCACATACATTCAAGAAGTGCGGTAATGACGGGACAGGGCTCTTTTCCTTATGGTCTTTAAAAGGATTGTACCTTCTGCGGGCTATTGTTCGGGGGACTTTTAGAACTCAAGTGTCTCTCCACTCTGAACAGAAATCCTATTATATCAGACATGAAAGATTTTTCTATCATTGTCATGCCATTTTGACTCATTCACACACTCCTATCAAAATTTACCTCCCAGAGCTTTTGAAGTAATATATGTGTTTAAAGCTCTCGGCATTTTTTTTCTCATCGTTGTTTCAATAAATGTGATAGAGAGATACTTCAAATGTCCCCATTGATATACATTTGGGGGGGGGGGGGGGGTTATACACGCACATACAGAGGGAGGGCCTTACAGTGCAGACAATGACCTCCAGATTGACCTTTAGCTGTGCTGTATTTCTGCTCCGCTATGATTTTGTGGCTTGCCTGAATGTTTTTGCCTGGAGTTAACATCCCAGAGGGGTTTGTGCTGTCCATTAACATTGTCCAAAGTGCTGCCATAACTAAGAAGATTCATTTTATTACAAAGTGTAGCCTTTACTTCATCCCTCTAAAAAGCAATTATAGCACACATTTGATATAAAGCCACTGTGTCCTGGCTTGGTTTCAGTGAGGACGGAAGCTGAACGCTCAGATAAACAGGCGCTGTCAGTTAAAGGCAAAGATTGGCAGTTGCTTCCGGTAGTTCGCTGAAATCGTCAGACGGAAAGTGTCATAATTCACTTCCAGCAGAAACCGAGGCTCTTTGAAATGGGGATTTCTCACCAAAAGAGGGAAGTAACTAATCATTATACTTCCATATTTTAGGGATGCTACCTTCTTTTCATCTATTATTTGGAAATATAGTCGTCACACACGTCCCCTAATAGAGACATATTTCGGTTTCCACAAAGGGCCAAAGTTAAAACAGAGTAAAACATGTTTTTGTGACTGAGGGGCATCATGTGTTTATTGACTGCATGCTGAAATAAGGATGGTATTTAAATAAGTCAGTAACAACACTTACCAAAAATCTAAATGGAGTTCTCCCACTTGATTTTGTAGATATCATGCAACACTTAAAAGTGATACTATGGTGTTCACACTATTGCTGTCTTTTCGGCCAAGAAAAAGCCTTCAATCAAACATTTTACTTTAGTGAAGATAAAATCAGGTTTGTATGTTTACTTGCATTGTAAATCGTCAGCTCCAACGTGTAGCATGTTTTCTGAGCTTTGCAACTGTTTTAATAAATATTTGTCTTTTATTAAAATCAATATAACATTTAAACTCAAAAGACATGGACCATATAGAATATGAACACAGTCTCCATGACGTCACCCATTTCTGGTTTCTGTGTCTTCATCGTGGGTCGCTCTCCGGCCTTCCCTGTCTTGGCAGAGACGACGCAGTCTAAACTCTGGGCTGATCCAAAAACAGGCAAAGAGGTGGAAAGTCAAGGCCATGCTTTGTCATGAATGTGGAAATATGCCATAGAAACCAAAACCATTCCAGGTATGATTGAATGATTCAAATGTTCAAATGTCGGCCATCAGACCGCTGGAGCTTGTCCAGAAAGCTGCAGCTTGTCTGGTGTTCAATCGCCCCAAGTTCTCCCACACAACTTCCCTTCTCCGTGCTCTACACTGGCTCCCTGTAAGAGCTCGCATCCAGTTTAAGACTCTGGTTCTAGCCTACAGGGCAGTGAAAGGAACAGCTCCTTCCTATCTCCAGGCCATGGTCAAGCCCTACTCCCCCGTCCGACCACTTCGCTCTGCTGCCTCGGGGCGATTGGTTGCCCCGTCGCTCAGAGGTCGTTGTGGCCGATCGACCCGGTCACGGCTTTTCTCTGTCCTGGCCCCACGATGGTGGAATGAACTTCCCACTGACGTCAGGACAGCGGAGTCGCAACCCATCTTTCGGCGCAGGCTGAAAACTCACCTCTTCAAGAAGTACTACCCTGAGCCTTCCACTTATTGTAATCGTATTAGTTCGTTGCAATTATTGTAATCGTATTAGTTTGTTGCACTTATTTTATGTTTGTTTCTGCACTGTACGTTTGCTCTGGTTTATGCTCTTAGATGCTTGTATAGCAAAGGAGATGCACTTATGACTTCTGGTGACTAGTAGTTCTCTTGAATACCGATGTTGAATACACTTATTGTAAGTCGCTTTGGATAAAATCGTTTGCTAAATGACTGTAATGTAATGTAATGTAACTGAGGTTATTTGTGGTGTTTTAAAGTTGGTAGGATAAAGTTAACAGATATGAAATGTACAAACAAACACACAAAGACATCAGATTTCACCCAAATAGAAACCTTTTTGAAATCCACGGTTAGATAATTTAAACCGACTCAAAAGCTCGTCATTACTCTTTAGCACAGTGAAATGTAAGAATTGTTCTGTGCTGTTTGTTCACATTCTTCGGCTGTTACCGAGTTTGTTTCTGGTATTTTAACGTGCAGGTCTCTGGGGATCGAGTGGTATTTTAAGGAACTGCAGTTCACTTCCGCATTGGCTTCATTTTTTCATAAAATGTTTAAATAAATGAATGAATCATACTAACTTCAGAGTGGGGTGAGATTTATATTAGGATTATAAATGGACTCACGTGGTATGGGAGAGAAATAACATCAGATGCTGATCAAAACAATGTGTAATGAAATAAATACACGCAATTACACAAGACAGAATCAGATATCATAAAAAAAGAATAAATGTGTGACAAAGGGAAAGCTATCTGATCATCTCTGTATCCTCGTGCAGTGAAGGTGAGCTGGCGCTCACCAGACGCCCACAGAAAGAGCTTAGTCTGACACATGCTGGAACTAGACAGCAATAAAATAGTAGGGGAGTCTGATATCTTTGCCACCCACCTCAGTAATATTATTCCGACCCAACTGGCGAAGGAGTTGAGTGAGTGTCCTACGGGCAGGCGCTGTGCTGAACTAAAAAGCAGGGTTTTCGAGATCATATCGGCGCAGAGCGTCTATAACAAACTGTGTCGACATTTGCTCTCAGCTCCGCTCAGAGGTGGTTGGCATGTGCTGCTACGTCAATCGTGGGTTTGTGGCGAGCATATTGATTTTCCCGTGGAGTCTCACATGCATCGAATCAATTCTTCTTCCCACCTTCTTCACCCACTCCCAGGCTCTGTCATTCATTCAGAGCACAGAAATGCTTGGCTCATTTCTGTTTGATGCTATTTCGTATGACCTGGGCAAAATAAAGTCTGAGAGAGACTGATGAGTCAGTGCAAGCAACATACTGCACATTACTGCCAAGCAGTCCATTGAGTGACAGGGGTTGCTAGGGCCCGTCACTAGTGTCACAAACATGAGCGTGAATACATAATGGCTGAAAATTAAGCATGAAAACAACCCTCTGTGATTCTGGAGAATTGAAACTAACGTCTACAACTTTTCAACCTTTATGGGAAATTTGTTTTCTGGGGGATAGGATGTTTGGATTCTATACATCTTGAAGGGTGGATGACCTTTTGGAACAACTTTACCACAGAAGGGCCTGAGAATCACCACGTAGAGAAACCCAATCAATAAGTGCCGTGCAAATATAACACCCACAGCTTGTCAGAGGACAGTGTGGTCAAAAAGCACGTGAACATGAAATCCATACAGACAGATTTGTTATATCACAAGGAAGTCATTACCATAAAAAGAGCTGATTGTAAAAATAAATTTAAAAAAAAAGCTGTACTGAGATATCATGCAGTTTGGAGATGAGATGAACACTGGTATCTAGCTATTGTCTAAACAAATTGAATTTCCTCTTGGCTTCCCAGCTGAGTAATTGTAATGTTTCAGCAACTTAGCAGTGGCTTCATTTGCTTGCATACGTTGCGACAACCTAGTCTCACTCAAAACGTAACCCGTGACAAAGAATAAGCTCTCTAGCTAACTCTCACACATTTACATTGAGGTGGAAACTGAAATGTTGATTAATGTGCACTCTCCCTGGTAAATAAATAAAAAAAATAGAAGAGACATTTTTTTGGAAAGATTGCCCACCTGAAAATGTGAAAGGAGGCTTTCAAAAGTCAGTGTATTTGCAAACATACGTAAACTCACAAAAACTGTGAAAAGTGCGTTGAAGTATGGAGGTTGTTACGTGTTAACGTTATGAAGATATACAGTATAGTTTCCTTTCAATAGACATTAAGAAATGAAATACCATGAGTCATCATTCATTATTGTGTAGCTTGGTTCCATGCACATGCTTTATATTTATCTACATATTTTTGAGAAGGTTCCTTTCAGACATACTCTCCCTCTTTCCCTTTCTGTTATCTTAAAAGAAGCAAGCCGTCCCCTGGTTACTACAAATGGAATCCTCCGTCACAGTCTCAGTTTCCTAGATCAGCAGAAATATTCCAATAAACACAGTCCAGCACCATTAGCTGTGGGGAGCTCTTTCATGGGACCTCAAGCTCAGGGCTTTGTTAGTCATACATCAATTAATCATGAGGCCTGAGACACCACGACGGTTGGATGGTTGCCAATTTCATCTGAGCAACGTGTTGACATACAGATATCTTATTGTGGTCCCGTCACCTGGGCACACCTAACCATCTGCTCATTACTGCATTCTCCCCCGGTAGCCACAGAAAAGCAACCAATGTGGTAAAATAAACAGTAAAATGAGTTGAAATCACATACTGCTCATGAATCAATGTGTAGTACAAAGAAATAATGACTATGTGTAATATCAATCTTCACACATGCACAGAAAGGTAACAGAGGAAATATACCTTCCTCTCTTATTCCCACCCGGTCTAACTTTTGTTGTAGCCCATCCCTTCTCATTCTGATCGTGTCGCTCACAATTTATCATTTCTCGTGACAGCTTTTACAAAGCTTCTACACATGCTAAACCTGGACACAAAACATAAAGGAAACACTTGTTGAATGTCAAATGTTAAACCTCTGCTTTGGACGTCCCCAGACTGAATAAAAGAAGAGGACAAAGTCACCGACACATCACCCATTGGTTTATGGACTGATGTTTTAAAGCCTTTTTTCATTTTGGCTGTCGCCATCTTGGCTTTTAGCAACCTAAAAGGAAACGAGACGGTGGAGCAACAATTGAATTTTAGGCGACTAAAACAGTTAAAACTATCTATCATGAACTGAAAAGACACTGTGAAAGGGTTAAAGTTCTACGATGAGAACACAAACAACAGCCTGTCAATAACAAGGTAGCCCCGCCCTAAAGCATACGCTGCTTCATTGTGTATTTGACTCTAAATGGAACCATTATGAACATCATGCTGTTCTAAAGAAGACTTGAAACTAGAGATTGAGACCATCGACTCATGTTTACTGAGGGAATAAATCAAGTGAGAAGTAGAGGCATTTTTTTATTAGACTTTTATCCAATCAGACGTCTTTTTGCAACCGGAGGAGTTGCCCCCCCCCTGCTGGTCATTAGAGAGAATGCATGTTTAAGGTTCTTCCGCATCGGCATCACTTCTTAGACCTGGAGGTTGAAGCCTGGATGTCCTTCATCTTCCTCATCTTTACTGACGATGATAAAAGATGCATTCCTTGCTCTCGGGTCTCACAGGAATGTCATGAGACCTAGTCTCTACTCCGTGCTGCTTGGACACTAAAAAGGTAGACCTAGTTCAATCCAACTGAATTTATTTTGATATTCCAATATCCCAAATCCCAAAATGAATGTAATGTGAATTGATTGTGCATGCTTTAACCTGAATTCGAATCTTTATTTACTGATTTAAAAATCATCAGTCTAACATTGCATCGCTACTCTAAGCCTACTGAAGTGAATCTGTGAATTTCACAATGCTAATGTGCTCTAATCACACTCTTCTACACTTAGCCCCCACGCTATTGACAGACTGACATCCAATTAAAACTGATATATAGCCAACTGTAGCGGGTCATCACCCAACCTTTGTCTTCTTCCTGAATATCTTGCAGCACATTACTGCCAACCACAGCGGACACACTCACAGTAACCGTCCTGCAGTAGAGGGAGTTTAAATGTTTACGCAAACAACATGGGGCTGCATGATTTTGAGATATTTATTTATTGCTGCTTTAGGTGCAGGAGTACTCATCTGCAAGAGACATATGCAAATGAGCAGGCCCGATGGCTGAGATCACAGCCATATGGTACAGGCCTCTCATAATCAGGCATTCATATCCGTTACAGTGGCTCATTCCTCAGAATGATAAAACAGACGTTCACTCATTGCTCGTCCAATTGAAGCTGGGTGAAGAAATCATTCTTCTAGTCAAACAGTCTACATTTGAAGAAAGGGTTGCACTAACAGTATTTCATGAAGTTGTTATTAACTGTTCCCTTGACTTGCCAAAAAAGTCCAGCCGGTGAGGACTGTGCGTGGATACAGCCCCTCTGGCCCAAAACGGTTGGAACCAACTTGGTCTGGTTTTGTTTTCTCAGGGTTATGAGTTTTCTCATGGTTTATGAGTTCCCTTTTATTCTCTCAGGGAGGACAAAGGGGAAACTTCTTGCTGCCTCGCACGTCGAGATATGATTCAGAAGAGCTGCGGCACCTGTTATCCTTTTATTATTAAAACACACGCAAGGTGTACTCCTTATCTTTTATTATTCAATGCAAACTATTTGAGGAGCATTTACACTGTTTTCTCCTTATGCTGACCATCTTAAGAAAAGGAAGCTGTTATCTTTTTATCCTTTTACTAAAAACATCTTTTTGGTTGTTTGTTTTTGCTTGTGACTCAGAGCTTTAGTTCAAGCATCTCCAGGCTCCAGTGTTGGTAACCTGTAAACAGAAATACAGCACTGGTGTTCTTTGTCCTTTAAACCCTGCTACTTTAGTCAGTATGCTGCATTCTAACTGCCTAAGAAAGAAATTGCACACTTTATCCTAGAGTATGTTTGAGTGAGGCACTTTTCAAGCTCTGCTGAAAATACAAATAACAAACACCATCTCTGCAATTGTATGGACCTACTTTTCCTCTGAAACCACCGCAGTCTTCTTCCTTATAACTGCATTCCGCCTGTGATTATAGTGTTGTTAAGCACATCCTCTTTGGGACAAATAGCTCCCTCTAAAATATCAAATGCGAATATGAAAGTATTCAAACTGTAAAGAATACCTTTTTAAAAGTCTACAAACTCAGCAGTACATGTGTTATTCAAAAAAACACCTGCAATATTCCATCCATCCATCCATCCATCCATCCATCCATCCATCCATCCATCCACAGGCTCCTTTGAGTTTGACATTGGGTGACAGGCAGAGTGCCTAGTTCAGTATAAAGAAATGCTCCATCAGAGACCAAATACAACATTTTGTATACACAACCTTATTCAGCTTTCTTAAGGCTGCACATATTCAGTGGTTTCAATACAATATCCAAGGATTATATTCCTACTCCTTAATATCAACAACTTCCAACCATGAGACTGACGTTCAAGGCTGGTGTTCTTGTCCCAAAGTGTTTGTGATCTGTTTTCTGTTTGCTACATTTTTTATATATTACTTAGTTTGCTTGATTATTTTAAGCCCAACAATGATGTTTTTCTCCAAACCTAACTAATTGGTTTCGTTGCCTAAAACTACGTTGACAAACTTATTTTAAGTTCAACCATGAGTTTAACCTAAACCTAACTAAGTGCTTTGTTGCCTAAATCTAATAATTTTGTTTTGAAATTCACATTGTTAACCACGCGTTTACTGCAGCAGTGCGCTGGGCTATCCAGTGCGTTGGAAAGTGACGCCAAGGGGCCTGACAAAGCGTCAGTATGTGACGAGTTGGAATGAGAACGTGTTGAGAGGTCTATCGCTTGTGCAAGTCTATATACTGACAGAACTACCAAAAGACCCCAATGAAACTAAAATGTAACATGTATTTCCTTTTCATACCGTACTCAGCTCACACATACTTCCTTTACCTACCTCGTAAAAAATCATGTTCACAGATATTTTTTTTCCTTTTCTTTTATTCATAAAATAGCTGCATGCAGCATACTTTGCCAGGCATTCGTGGCACCCATGAAATTGGCTTCTCTTACATCAATCACACGTTTGGTGCAATCTCACGGCTTTCTTTATCTCTTTGTGCCCACGGGCGCCTCTCCCACTGTTCATGAAATACATCAACCTGCCTTTCAGTTGCTGTGTAGGCTTTATATGTTATGACCTTAAGATTTTTTCATCTGAAGCCATTAGATGAACGCAATTTTCACCATAATGCGAGAACAGCAGGTACATTGGAAGAGGAGTTAAGGAGGTGGAGTGGCACATTACGTGATGCAGTTTTGTTTGCCAGTCGAGTACACATGAAGCTCTAGCTCGAGTTCAGTCGGGAAGACTATACTTTTGCACGTTTTCACCTGCAGTTTATTCCTCATTCACCCTGCCATTCATCCCTCTCACGCATGTTTAATCTCCTTGCTGTCATTGTTTGAGAAATCAGCTGTTCACATCAGCTGCTAACATCTCTCCGAAAGCACTGCAACATGCCGTCATTGTCAAGACTATCATCTTGCTGCTGTCTCCTTTTTAAATACGATTTGATACGTTCATGCTGCTGTCACACGCGCCCTTGCACCTCCCCGTCACCGCCCAGTCTATGCAGTTTCATCAGATTCATCGTTTCATCAGCCTCTACCAGTGTCAGCGGAATCATCAACCACCACCACCTCCAGTGTCTTGACTCCAATAATTAAAGACTTTCTGTCATGACTGAGCTATCACACATCATCTGTTGTAAAAAAACATGTTTCGGTTGAAGTATGTTCTCTGTTTCTGTGTTTCTACTCTCCTATCACGTGGTCAGATAAAAAGCTAGTCCTAAGAGCAGAGTTTTGTATCTTTTTGTGATCTTGTCATATTTTCAGGGTGAATTGCATTTTGTATTTCATTGTCATGTTGGAGTATATAATATTGAAAATATATATTTTTCATTGTGGGTCGAAACCCAACCTAATTGGGCAGTTTAAACTGGAATGGCAGGCTTACATTGCTGGGCTGAGCGGTAGGATTTCTTTCTCATTTCTTTTTGGGGTTTTAACTGAAATATCTTCTTTCTTCCATCTTTTATTTCATAGATTGTTCTTCATAGAACATTTGATTTTGCTGAAATGTCTTGTTTATGATGCACAGAAGATAAATCTTAAGAATCTTGGTGATCCGACTTCTCATCTCGGGCCATGATCTGGCACTAGTTTACTTAAGCATACACACATTTTGGTTTTATGGGACGAAAAGACATTTATTTATTGACTTTCTTTGCATATATCGTGAAATAGGTGCACAATATGACCTTCAATGTGGTCTAACAGGGTTAAAAAGGCATTTTTTTCAATCCATCTCTACATTTCGTATTACAGCCCGTGCTGGTTGACATTTTGAATAACTTAACACGTGGTTCGTGGTGACAATAAAAAAAAATAAGGAACAAACTCATGAAAGGTTATTGTTGGAGCATGCTGAAAATCCATTATGACCGATGCTTCTGGGGGGGGGGGTCTGTGTTCGAATCTCAGGCAGCTCCAGAATTCTGAGCACAGCCCGAGCTTTCTGTTCACCTTACTTAATTAATTAACACTTCTGTCCCTTGAGTAGTCCATGTTCAAACTGTCAATTTCGAATGTGTGCTCCCCCATATCAGCAACCTTGATTATCAAAGCGATCATGAAACCAAAAAGAACATTCTCTGATTAATAATGAATGTGCAGAGAAACAGAGGGAGCGACCGAGAACTGTGACACGCGCTGCTGATAATACTTAAAGTGGCAAGATTTGAGCCCTTTGTTATTACAATTTCTATTTGAGTGAAAACACTGGAATTGTGCACAGAGTTTAGCAGTGTGGAGTCTTTATGTCGATTCACAACTTCAAAGAATGGTGTGCATAATTCCATTTTTGTGTGTAGACAATGGAGAAAAGACATAATACTGCAAACATATGAATATTGCAATACTTTTTATCATTGAGCTCATTCACCATTATGTTACCTCCTCAGCGTGACTTAAGATGTATCAAGTCATTAAGTCATTCATTGCCCCTCGATTGTCCAATAGTTGTGTGAGAGGAGTGATTAAACATGTAGAATCTGTTGCAATATGTAACAAAGCCTCTTTTTTTCCTCGTGCATTATCACCGACACTTCTGTGACGGATGTTTTCTCTCTCTCTCTCCTTTTGATTAAGGACTCTTGGCTGAACAAACCACAGCAGGCATCGCGCTGCTGTTTGCACGGGAGTGTGTGGTCGGCCACTGTGCAGCTACATTGGTGCAATCTGGGATGGAGTATATTGCTCAAGGGCAGCTCGGTAGTAGCGATCCCGGAGCCCTGTTTAATTGATGTTCCGTTTTTTGTCAGCATAAATCTGGATTCCTTCCAAGGCTGTGGCATTATTCTAATGTCCACAGATATCAAGTCACATGGAAAGCGCCTGTAGCCAGACACAGCATTTTATGCTTACATGCACTCCTAGGCGCAAGAGGGGGTGAAATAAGATTCAGGGAGAGCGCAGCAGCTGCTGCAGTATGGGATGACATGTGTACTCCCTTTGAGAGAAGGTGAAAGACGTTTGTTTTTTAGTTAATGACAGTTTCCATGACAATTCCTCCAAATACCTATTCTGTACTCTAACATAGGAACGCATACAAACATCAACTAATGATCTCAGTACTCGAGTACTCGAGTAGGCTTGTAGCAGTATGGTGTGTAAAGTGCTATAATTTTCTGACAAATCTTAAAAAGTTTGTTACAGTTTTGTTAACCGTAACATTTCCAAAAGTTGACATCCATTTCATACGTTGCTTCTGTAAGCACTCGTGTGTCACTGTCACGATCCATTTGGATGTACTGACACTGACAGCACATCTACTCTCCCCTGCTGACTTGAGTGCTTTATTGAGCTATGCTCGGTATGGGCTTTGGATCTAAAATGTGAAGCAAGTATGCACAGTAAGCCAACCATGAGTGGCGTAAGCTGTCTTCCTCCAAGATCTCTGTCTCCCTTTATCTCTCTCTCTCTCTCTCTTTCTTCCCTTCCCCTCTCTCTCTCTCTCTCTCTCTCTCTCTCTCTCTCATTCTCTGTTGTTGTGATGAGCCACTGCAGTGGGAAAAGGACTTTGATCCACTGGCTTGACAGCAGCCTGCCAAATTTCCTCTCCCCACGCAAAAAGGCACAGATCCTGCCTTCCAGCAGTAGGGCCCACTTATTTGTAATCTCATAGATTACTGTCCCCAGGCTTAAGTGTAATGAGCCACAAACATCCAAGAAAAACATGTTATTTTTCCCTCTAACTTGAAGTTTAGCTTGCATATAAAGAAGTCACAGTAAGCCAGGACATACAGTAGGTCTAACTTTATTTTACCAGCACACTGTAGGATACAGACAGACTCACAGCAGGAGAGAAATAATCAGTCTGCTGAACATTATGGTTGCTCTTTTCTTCTCAATTGCTTTTTTTTTGGTATTCTTTCCCTTTCTCTCTTGAGATATATTTAAATAAATCAGGTTGGGGGAGCCAGTCGGAGAACCCATTTCCATTTGAAGACCTTGAATTATACAGGCCGCTGCTATAATCAAAATGCCTTTCTCGGATGGAGTTGCTGTACATTTAATTAGAAAGTGCTTTAAACAAACAACTAACCACAAAGTCTGTGACGGGACAACAAAGGACGAACCAAGATGGAGTCAAGAGAGTGCAAATACTTTCTGAAGAATGAAAGTCACAGTTAGATCAGTCTGCAGGACCACACGGTAAAATAAAATAACAAGAGCACGAGGAGCTTGAGGTCCCGAATGCAGAGAAGAAAAAGAAAAGGAACGGGAGGAATGACACATGAAACACATTTCTCTCAACGGAAATCTGGGATTTAATACTGTTACAGAAGCCTGAACGGGAGTTTATTGTTCCATGTGTTAGATTTGCATTTAAGGACATGTATAGTAGAAATAACACTGTTAAAATCATTTTTTCTTAAGAGGCAGACAGCAGTATGGCCCTGGTCTGACTCACCGGATGCTGACTGTGGGTGTTGTGAGACATTCGCAGAGCATTTCACGCGTCATTCTCCTCCCCTTCCGCTTTCTCCGCTATCTAATTAGCAAGTGCACCGTCGAAGCACCCTGTGCTTAGCACCGCCCGAGACGACTGTGATTGGTTTAAAAAAAAGAATCAAGCCAAAACCAGAATGATTACGTGTGGAGCTATTGGCCTTTCCTCAGCGCTGAGAAAGCGCTTTGGAGATAAGTCTGACTATGCTAGACTAGCATGGCTCTGACCTCTGTCAGTGTTTCTCTCCAACCCGTAACTCACAAGGACACTATTTCCTTTAGTTATTCATTTCACGTGAACGAAAAAAACCTCATAAACTAGAATTTAGCATTTTTCATTTTCCTTCAGTCTCTCTCAAATGTGCTCAGTAGGTCCCTCGGGAGAATGTCTCAATAATAAAAGATATACAATGAAATAACATTCACAATACTTTTCCTGTGCATGCCAGGGTTCGTAAAGCAAGATGGGCTTAGAAAAATGAAGAAAGAAAATGTAATTCAATGAAAAAAAAAAGTCTGATATTTGTTAAACAGTATGTGGTTTCATTCCCACTGTCAGTGACCCTGTATGCAAAACAAATGCTGACTGTTCACTGCCGTCCAGCCTCAGTCTGATTTCCCCTCCTACTCCATTAGTGCTTAAACATTTTGAGTCTAACGCAACATCAAAAACGTAAATAATAGTTACAAGACTCAGCATATGACTAAACTATCATTTAGATTTACGTGCAGTGCTGGAACTAAAAGCAGTTCTTTTTTTTTAAAGTTTGAACATTAACCACGTGTTTGTATGACTTTTTTTAGGTGTTGTGTGGATGCAGAGTTGGTGCTAAAGCTTTAACTGCATGTCAGAATGACATACTGTAGGAGTTAGTTTTATTTTCAAACATCTTGTTAATATATGAGAAGTTGGCAGACCATTACAATAAGAGGCCCCGTTAGTCATAATCTCACACATGCACCACTATACTTTTCGACACACACTACCTTACTTTGTACATTTATACATATGTTTAGTATCATACTCTCCTACACAGAGCGAGATTCAATCGAACACAGAGAAATGTATTCTCATCCACACATTGTTGTTAAGACAATACAGTACAGTGGCTGGCTGAGGAGCCGGGGCAAGAAAATGTAAAAAAGGGCACCAGCTGCATGCGATGGGACACCAGCACATAGAACATGTTCTATCATTTAGGGCAGCCAATATTACACTGCACCTAGTTTCCTCCATTGGAAGGGCACACAGCAACACGTTTTGTTGCACATAGAGGAAACCTTATCATGTTTTATGCAGGAACAGTGCCAGGATTTTAATTTTGGCTGGGCCTTTTAATTATAGAAGTTAACATTTGCCTTCCTTAGTCGGTTTCCAATTGGTAGTCTCGTCTAAAACAGAAGTGACCGCTATCATGCCAGAATGCGACTAGCAGGTCTGGTTGATTATGACGCTTTTTGAAGTGCTTCACCACAGAAACGAAGAAAAACAAATGTTTTTGAGGCAATGAAAAGACAATCAAGACAGGCAGGAATTATCAGCTCTACCTTCTGTCTTGCCCACATTGTTTTCTCGGTTCTTCCAGCCTCAATAGGAAAATGTATTTGCGGCTATGACGTTAGACCGTGACTGCATCTGCATTCGAAACCGTCGATACCAACATTCAAAACAGCTGGAAACATAATCGTCTGGGCGAAACCAATTTACAACGTAAATAGGCTGTTGTGATTGGTCCAGACAAACATGAGTATAATAAATGTTGGCTTTAAAACTATTTCTTTTGTTTTTTTGTCTGTATTATGTATTTAAATGTCAATTCTGAAAAAAAAAGACAAAGCCAACCTCGCCAACCAAAAGTCAACGTTGACTTATTTGACCATACTTTTGTTACGTAACTTTCGTACTCATTTCAACCCAAACCACAATCCTTTCCTAAACCTAAAGCTGACCTCCACAACATTAAGTTTCACCACGTGGTAGGTGCAGTTTGGCCCTCTGAAGAGCGAGAATGGTAGATAACCACTGATAATGCCGGTTCAATTAGCCAATCACATTTGAAATGTATGCAATCATATTCCCCAGAGGCCACTTCTAACGCTAACGTTGGCAAGGAAATGTGGTGGATCGCCAGAGGTACATCAGAGAGTGGCAATGGCACTTCATTCAAGATTCTTAATGTTAGAAAAGTGATGCACACCCGGGTACCAAATTCAGTAGCAACGCTGCAATAGTCTTCAAAGTGAGGTTGTTGAACCCATTGAAATCATATTTCTACAGTCGCAATATTTTGATCAGAGACATTTCTTCTTACTGCTTCTCAGCGTTATGAGCTGTTACTCTAACGTGGTACATTGTTAGTGATAATGGGCAGTGAAAAACATCAGAAATGAGAAGTTATCATTGCGATCGCTTTATTTGTGTTAACATTATCATTTATACAGCAACCATGTCTGGAGCGAACCGGCCCATAGCAAGGTTTTCACTAGCTGAGCCATTGCTGTATAGCCTTGTTCATGGTGTTCAACACTGTCCTCTTGTCTAGTTCCTGGTAAATCTTACATAAAGCCTTTCTTGGCAGAAATTACCGATGATGTCTTGTATGAGAAGTTTAAAAAGAGTTGAATTGTAATGAGTCAATCTTGAGTGCATTTTACGTTTTAAGTGTGAAGGCTACAGCTCAATGGTTCCAAGTTATTTTTGTATGGGCACTAAAAGCTTAGGTCTAATCGCTGGTCTGCTAAATTAGCTGAGCCAATCACAGAGAAGCAACAACAGCTCGGCAAATGGAGGAACGCTTCTTAAGAAAATCCTATTGCTGTCTGATAGAAGCTGAGTGGCACGATGTGAACACACAGAACCACCAATCAGCTGCAAAAGTCAGATAGTGATTTTTACAGTTACTGTCGTTAGTACGACCACAATTTAAAATGACAATAGAAACATTTGTTTTGCTGGAGTGATTTATCAGATCACATCAGCCCAATGCCATTTTAGTCTGACTGGATCTGACATTGTGAATGTTAATGGCTGTGATACAGCAGTGTTGGCATCATAGTGCATTTCAAGAATAATAACATTTCTGCTGTTGGTAAAAGAAAAAAAAGAAGTTGAAAGGATGCCATGATGCACCGAATTAATGAGCCTCAGTAATCCGAAGTGTCCCTCATAAACAGTCGGAATACTGAGTTATGACCAACCAGTTTGATGTGTGCAGAAGTGTGTGGCATTGTTTTGTAGCAGCGCAGCCAAGCACTTGTCAAACGAAAAGTTGCAGATTTATCACACATACCGTTTATTGTTTGCCTGACAATATATATAAATATCCTGCAAATCCTGCAGAATGTATGACGTGTATGACGTGTTACACGCCACAGAACCGCTGCGAGATAACCTGGCAAATACAAGGTTTCTCAGGTCAGGTTCAGGGGCCCTTGAGGTTCTGTATGTAATCCAAATGCATCTAGCCGGTTTCAGGGCCATGTGTCCTCTACTTCCATATATACACTTCACCGTGTGAGTCTGTGTGGGAGATGTCATGGCACAATGTGTATGACACCTACTGTCGCAGAACTACCACAGAAGAAGTTGTAAGTACTTCACCAGGTCTGTCTGTGGACAGATTTTGTCACCACCACGTCACAAACATGCAGGATGCAGTCACGAAATGTTACATGTGTTCTAGTTTGGATCAAAATGAAGGTCTAGTTCAAAGATGGGTGTGGTCCGAGAGCCAGACTTTAAAATGTGTCCTTTGGACATCTCTCATACAGTGTCCACCTGCTGACTCCAAAACATACAGCTATTGTTTGCCAAATCATTCCAAGGGACACAAACAGCGGGTTATTTGCTTGTGTTGTGTGTTGGATCAGGATGAAGAGATCTTTGATTATCTGCGGTACTCTTGATTTAAACATAGCTACCTTTGTCTCTCTGCTGAACTTGAGTTTTCATGTGAATTTAGCTCCAATTTAGCCAGCGGTGCTCTTATAGCAGGTACAGGCTTTGTTGTCAAGTCAATCAGGGAATGAGGATTTAAACATCCTCTGTTCAATCAAACTAACTTCCTGTTTTAATTATACTCCCTCGCACACAATATAATTCCCTCTCACATAAACCATCATAATTTCTCAAACACACAATCATCCTATTCTGTTTGTGAAATAAAAATGGCCGTGTGTTCGACATTGTCTATTCTTTCTCAGACACACTCGTTTTGTCTTACATACGTCATGCTGCCGCACGCACACATCATTATACTAATTCACACACCCAACCATTGTTTCTCTCGAACACACATTTATCTCATGCAAAATATATATGTCTGTCTTATGCACACCGCTGTCCCATAATGCATAGAGAGTATTACAGTCTATGTGAGAGTATGATGGTGTCTGTGATTGAGAGTGATAGCTATACTTCCTTAGAAACACTGTGTGTGTGAGTAATGATTATTTATAACCCTGACAATAGTGTGTAGCTGTGTCTGTGTGAGTGGGTGTGGGAAAATATGAATTACAGGCCAAATTACCGTTGCCTGTGTTACATATTCCTTGGTGGGAAAACATTCATTTCTATTTTTGCGCATTTGCATTCACAGAAGAAAAAAACAGGGAGCTTAAAAAACAATGACAGAAAGAGAGAACAAAGAAAGTAGTTAGTTGGATTTATGGCATCAAAAATCATGACTATGGAATACAGTAATTAGCAGCAACACAAAATACATTTTGCTTCTTTTTTTTTTTAATCTATGCTATTTGGTGTCCACCTTTTCTACAGTGTCTTTAGAAGATGACAGAGCTTTTCCTTTGTTAAATAGGGGCACTGAAAAGACCTCATGAAAAGAGCTAATGTTGATTAAAAAGGGCTCTAATAAATCCACACCAACTTCTGAAGAGTCGTAGTGTACTCTCCCTGGAGGTGACACATAAGTATAATAAGCGTCTGTGATATATGCTGAAGCAACGGGAAGCATGAGAAGAACACCTATTGAATAAAACCTCGTGCACTTTTCAGCACATGCTGTACAGAAAATCTCTACAATATCCATCTGGTGCAATCAGCATGATTTTTTTTAACACAAAACCGGACGGACACAGTTATTGACGTTTAAATTGCTAAGGCCAGTACCACTTTTGGGTCTGCCTCTCTATTCATCTCTCCGTAACTACGACATTCTCACTATAATTTTATGCAATTTTGAATTGCATATCTAAGAGGGGCTACAGAGTTCATATGGTGGAGCCAACAATTAAATGTACCGTAAAAATGAAGCGCTCCATAGCAACACTGTCCGGACCTCAGACCCACGGCACAGTTGGGGGTTACTGACGTTAATGGAAGGCGAGCGTCGGTGACAGAGTTTTACTGCAACAAGCCATCAGTCGGCTCTCAATCCTGCATAGGTTTCCTTTGCACCTATGTGACTGATGACTTGTGCAGCCCATGCAGAGCTGCAGTAAGGAAAGATCCCTCATGTTCTGCTCAGAAGTGAAAGCTATAGCTTCTAACCACCATCAGAACCCTGAGTTTTCTGCGACCTTATTTCGCCTCTGGAGAATTCACCTCTGCAAGCTTGAGAAGCACATACTGGACTCTGACCCCGGGGGTTGTAAAAGTTGTCGAGAACGAATTTAAAACTCGCTGGACGGCGGTACAGAGCATAGTTCCACAAAGTACAAACACTAAAAGCCATTAAGGTTTCCTGTTGGAGCAGATAGCTTTGAAAAAAAGGTACCAAGCAATCGCTGTCCGTTATTTATGATCAGGGATAAAACTATGATGCTAAAAACACAGAATTTATCTCTTCTTACATGAGCCAAAAATAAAGGAGACATTGTTAAAGGTCGGTTTTCGTCATTACAGAACAAAAGCCAGTAGTCTGAGAATCTGCTAAAGTCATGAGTGAGTCATTGGTATTGATCAACAATCCCATCAATCCCCTGAAGATATGTGTCCTTTTTGTGCAACAGGGAAACATCTCATTATTGTAACTCTAAATACAAAATCCAATTATAACCTCATGAGGCAGCTGCTGTTTGTGCAACATATGCAGTAGATGAGTCACAGATCGGTGGACGTGGTCAAGGTGCGAGGTATTAGGGGATGTGAGGGACAGGATTTATTAGTGGAAAGCATGATGAGTGTGACCCTTCCAGCAGAGACACAAAGCGACAACAAGGACTTGGCACCAGCCCTCACACTGATTGACTCGTCTCCACCGTGGGTGAGATAAGTCTCTGTCAACGTTCGGTACCTTGTGCCAACACCGGACCATTACCGTTGTTGTTGTTTTTTCCACACAGCATTAAAATACAATCAGTGTGACGTATTGTGCTCAGTTGTGCATTAAGACAGGATCACCACCATTTTTTCAGACCATTTACTTGATGCTGAACCCCAATTACAGTGAAGGTCATAGCAATTCCCATTTGTTCAGATGTCTGTACCTGCTGTGGAAATGGCCAAGCAGAGGAGTTCAAGTCCGGTCACATTTTTGTCTTTAGTCTTTATATTGACATTTTTAACTGTTACTCAAGCTTACTGGTGTCTGCCTTTACATTTGCAGCCACCAACATTGTTGAATTACCATTTTGAATATTACTACAGGGAGAAGATAAAAAAAAACACAGTTAATTAACACAAACATTCATATTTTCATTGTTAAAATTAATACAGAACACAAAAATAACAACCAAGTACCAATACCTGATAAAGGAATGAGTCATAAACTAACTTGCAGCTAAATTAATTTATGTATAACAGCTAAGTAAATAGAGAGTAGTGCTATTGATTATATTAATAATAATATTGTGTTAAAAAATGGTTCTATTTGAGAACAGACTACAAAATGCTAATGTAATAAATATTTGCTATAGTATATAAATAGATTGTTGGCATCCTACAGTGTATTAACCGACCACTTAACTGGCATTTTACCCACGTCTTTTCACGGTTTGCAACAACAACATCCGTTTTTTTATTATTCCATCATACCTGTATGGACAGGCAGAGTGAACAGCAAAGTGAGGCTATGTTAGAAGGGCTGAATTGTTAAGGGGAAGAAAAAAAAAACTTCTGACCAAACTATTGAATATCTATGGTACTGTATTATTATTAGGCTTTTCACACTGTGCTTAGCCCGGGGCTAAGAAAGATGCTAGCCAGGGGCTAAGAAAGCTGCTAGCCAGGGGCCTAAGGAGGCTGCTAGCTAGGGGGTAAGAAAGCTGGAAACAAGTCTGGCACATCCCAGAGTGAGCTAACCTCGGCTCTAGCCCTGGGCTTGCTGGCCCTGGTCCAGAGCAGGGTAAGCACTGCATTTTTTATTTCTTTTATTTAACTGTTTAAAATACCTTCCATTTGAAACATCACAGCACCAAACCGTAACATCAGTTCCATCACTTCGACGTTCTGTTAATGAACGGTTCAAAAGATCATCATATACATGCGAGTCGACAATCAGTGCTTATTATAATGTTAGGCCGCAATCCTTCTCTGTAAGTTCTGTGTAGTTTGATCCGGCTATTGGCTGCTGCTTCACACGAACAGTGAAAAGCGACATATAGCTTC
Organism: Pholis gunnellus; assembly: GCF_910591455.1. NCBI lineage: Eukaryota > Metazoa > Chordata > Actinopteri > Perciformes > Pholidae > Pholis > Pholis gunnellus. The sequence goes on along the minus strand of NC_136529.1, from coordinate 5,961,764 downwards.
AGGAGTCATTTCAATTTAAGTTTCATTTCAAAACTATGACTTCATAAAAGGTTTAAGCACATCTTAAATTGATTCTTTTCCATCGTTATTGTCAGACAGAAAACACATTTATGTGATTGAGTGGATCCCCAGGAAACAGGCTCTATGTGATTCATGATGGAATCTGGGGGATTTATTGGGAAATGGAGTCCATTAAATTGACACAATTCAAAGTCTTCACACTCTTATTCTTACTGTATCATGAAAATCTCAAATGTGTCTTTACCCAGAGAGAATAGCCTTTTTTATTGTAAATTGCTATTGTCAAGTCTGGGTAATATGTTTGCTTGTTTTCCACCAATTTTGCCTCAGGTCATGTAGTTACTGAATTAGGCTCATCATTTTCACATCCTTTAACAAACACCAATAATGAACAGAGAAAATGGCAAACATATTAAAATTGCACTTTATTTATAAACACAGCCTAAGGTACATGCACTGCAGCCAGTGTTTGTCTGACATTTTACTTTCTGTGAATTTGTACTCCTACACATGGAGCACATCACCACTGTGGATATATGAAAGACGGAGTGCTTCTATGTCGAAATACAATTGATGTTGAAAGGACATAATCAAAATTAATTATGCAGCTACACTGTTTTTTTCACTATGGCTTCACAGCGTGATTCATGTCCGTCCTGTCTCGTATGTTGATAATTGTTTTACAATGTATTGTCATGAAACCTGACTTGAGTTAATTACCACAAGGATGTGAGTATCAAAAGGCTCTCGGTTCCCCCAGAAAATGTTGGATGAGCCTCTCTAATCAGTATATTCGGATGTCTTTAACAGGTCTCCTCGTAAGATGTGCTTGAGGGTCTCTCCAGAGATGTTGAAAGGTGTCACAGATCTGCAGAATCAATAGTACTGTGGATTATTTTCCTCGGTGGTTCAGACACATCGATTTGCCAACCAAACACGGTGGTTAAAGCCTGTTATCCCCAAAGGAACTAAACTGAAATGGATTCCTCGAAATGAAAATTGTTTCTAATTATCAGATAAAGCATTCCTGTGCTACATATATACTGTATAGGTTTTTGTTACATATGAATTATCTTGTGCGTGACTTTATGAACTGATGTTACATCAGTTAGCCACCATTTGATCCTTCAAAAACACAAACCAGATCAGTTATCTATGTCAATATCTGAAACGCTGATTGTTGCCATTACCTCTGTGTATCTAATTGGTGCTCAGGTGCACTTGTGCAGACATATGTGTGCCATGAAACATAATCATAGTCATTGGTATTGTTCTGAAATGTAAGCATAGGTAAACACAGAAGAGTTCTAATCAGTGGTATAGTCTGTAAGGGGCTTCAATTTAATTATCATAATTATGTTCATGTAACAGAGCAAATTGCAATGTGTTGTCATAAATGTTTCTTCGAAAGCAAATACTGTAATAGGCGGACTGCGGTATAATTGAATATCCCTGTTCTAAAGAAACAATGTTGAAAAAAGACATTTAGCTCGCTAATAGTTAAGAGCTAACATTTAGCACCTGTACAAACCTGCCAACTTACTATTGACCTACTTTTCGTACTTCTCTCATATTGTTCTGTGGCGACATCTGCTGAAATCTGTATGGCGCAAGAAATGCTTACAGAAGGTTTTGTCTTTGAACAATTTAGCGTGGGATGAGTTGGTGTCATAGATTAAACAGCGAATGTTTTGGATCTTCGGCACACTCTTCTGTGTTCTATCGGTACCAGCACGGGCTGCGGTCGTGTTTTTTAACCACGTCGCACACGAGTAGCTGGTGTGCTGCCGGACTGTGAACTTAGCATATTCATACCAAATGTTGTTTTCCGTGAGGCTAAATGGTTTTACAAATCGTTTCTTTAGTCTGGTGGTTGCTGGTTTTGGTACTTGGTCACTATAATTGGTTGGATTTGGTGGTATTTTCTTTGGTTGCCGTGGTTTCTAATGCATCAATATGATGGGAAACACAATTATTACTGCACAGAAGAACAGAAAATAATGTGAACCATCCGTGGGGAAAGAGCTGTGACCATTTAGCTGAATTATTCTATGTGTCTGTTCAATAAAATACTTAAAAGACATTTGAGAACTCTCTCATTACGTTTATTTCTCACAGGGAAATTGATACCACCGCACTGTTTAATAAAAATGAAGGCCGGTGCTAGTCTTTGTTTATGTTACAGGCAAAAGACAGGACCAAAACCAACAATCCATTAGTGCATCTTCCCCTCCCACTCTGTGGCACTCGGCCCAAAGTCCATTCATTTAATAATACGTTAAAGAGGATGCATACTTTCAAGGCTCAGTAATTTCCCAAAACAGCTGGGCACTGAACTCAATGAAGGGGATAGTAATGAAGGAACACACCAACCCCTGCAACAGTGTGGTTCATTTGTGTTTTTAATAGATTTGGAAAACAGTGAAGCTCTCTGACACAGAGGAATAAGCTATGGTATTCCAGCCTTTTAGATAAACTGACAACACCTGATAGTGGAATTAATCAATTGTTGGTTTGAGGTTCTTTTTATTGGTTGTGTTGACATAAAACATATATAATATCACCTAACTTATCCCTTTAAAAACACTTTCTTCTTCAAAACTCTGTATGAACTAGCTAAACATTATACATACACATATATGGCAATAACAGGAGAATACATCTTCATTTCATTGCTGTCGGTGTTTGTTTATGGGAATTTGAGGAGTGGCCATAGTTTGAATGTTCAACATTTTATTGTAAGTGTGTCATGCAGTGTGTAGGACTTGCACTGGTCTGGTCTTGTTCCTGACTTGGTCCCGTCCTGCCTCGGTCTTGGTCTTAGCTTAGTCTTGGTTTAGTTGAACTATAACACGGTACTTTAGCATGCTAAAATGTAAGCGGGATTATGATATACAGCTAACGTGTGATAAAGAGCAGCTGAGGCTGACAGAGCACGGCTGAGGCCATTGGATGTTCAGCTGAGCTTTTCAGAGTAGTGCTGAGAATATTTTCTCAGATTTGCTAAAAGGCTTGTTTCTACTCTTCTTTCTTATCAGTGAGGGTCTACACAGAAGAAATGCATCCAGGAGACTTTTGGTACAACTAAGGCAAATCTTAGTTCTGTATTTATTTACATATTTTCAAATTACTGTCAATGTTAGTGCTACTTCAACCAAAGGTTTTCACATGTTTTATTCATAGACAAATATTTTGGCGCCCTCACACTATTTATTTTTTATTTCCAAGGGATGAGAGTTCGTCCACAGAAACTTTTCAATAGTGTTCTCTGAAGTAATTTGCTACTGCCACTGCACTGCTTTGCCATTACGTTCCACACAAAGTATTCCCAACTGTTTTCTTTCCTTAATGGGATGCCTCACACACGCCTTGTCTTAGATGACACGGCGTGCTGCTCTCCCCTCCCTGCCTACGCCGTTGAGTCATTGGCTGGTGGATTGAGAGGCTTCACTTGCAATTTGGGAAAATAATGTAATCTCAGGATGGGCAGAATTGTTGAACCCTCTCTGAGATTACTCTGTCCTGTCTGCCTCAGTGATTACTGATCACAGACAGAAGAAAGAACAGAAAGTCTTTCCTCTATTGTATGCTTCTGTTTTCATTCTCACCTCATCCGTCTGGCGAGAGTAATTTTTGATGGGTTTTGAGAATTGGCACTCTCTCTGCTACTCCCCTTCCTTATTTTCATTGCTCGCTGTGTGGCAGTGTTTCAAAGTCCAGCAGCATAAGGTGGTGTTCCCTCTTGCATTTGCTCTGGCTGATTTGCAATAAACTAATTTGTAATATTTTTGCAAATACAGAGAGAGATCAAATTGTTTCAGCAATTGGTCGCAATTGTATTGATCATACAAAGTTGTGCTGAGTTTAACAGTTTTAGCTGGTTATTAAATTAAAACTTCATTCATGAAAACATTGCATGCACCACAATAGTTAGGTGGTATGGCATAACATGTATATCATGTTATGTGTCAGTAATATGTACAGAAATGTAAGGGAAGTTGCTTTATACCTTGTAGTATGTTGTGCATTACAACAATTTTGAAATTGGACAAAGAATATTATTAGAACGTTGGTCAGACGTGAAAACTGACTTACTTGTCTACTTGCAGATACGTTTTTTCTTTTTATGAATGTTTAGCTGATCTATTTAAAGCCTCCATTGGCAAGCTAACCAAATATTTTGTTCTTGAAAAGGCTAAAGAGGCCATTTGTCCAGGACATTGAAACTCACCGGTACACATGGACCAGCACACTCACACACATATTTTGCTATGATTGGCCCCAACAATCGTGATCGTAGCACACTAACGTTTTTTTTACTCAATACCCGACATTCATGTGTCTATTTTCACGACAGAATTTCCAAAGGCTTCGAGACTGTACAATGGGATCGGAACTGTCATTGGAAGAAGGAGCATTATCCACTTTTCCAAATAATCTCCAACAATCTTTTCCTCTCCCTTGTATTGAGCCATAAGGGCTGAAACGGGGGCATTGTGTAATGCACTTGGGAGAAAAAGTCTCAGACAGTAAGAGGTTGAAATGGTGTGTATGAAGATGTTGTCAAGGGTGTGTGTGTGTAAGGTACTGGGTTTGAGTTTTGGATAGGGGAAAAAAAAAAACCCGGTTCATCCAGTTAACTGGAAGAGTCTTTCCAAAAGTTAACGGTCCAATTAAAATGTCCGTCTCAGTGACAAATTCCTTGGAAGCCAAGCTCTGGACTTCAAATCGCAGAGGCCCTACTCTGACAGAAGGAGAGAGTGCACATCACTATTCACGCCCACTGTTAAACGATCTCATCTGCTCAGACTTCCTGTGATGAATGATACGAGTAAAGGAAGGATGAGAGGGGAGTGGAGGCTGAATAGCTGTCTTGCATCAATGTAGACCAAAGAGAGAAGAGAAAGTGTGGCCATTACTATTTCTGACATGGTGAGATGGATGTCACCCTTATTTGCCATCAGATTAGGGAAGCCATGCGAGGTGTAGCTCTGAGCCAGTACATCACATGGACGTAATTAAATGAGTGAGACCGCTGACTGCTCCTTTGAGCCCAATGTTGGAGCCAGGACAAAAAGACCTGGAACACATAGGTAAAACAATGTACACTGATAGATGTTCTCACATGAGGAAGGAGACAAATCTAGTGACATAAACTGAACCAGGAAGAAGTCAGTGAGCTTTACCACTGCCAAGGCTGCACAATCCTCAAAACGGGTGTTATTTTGATAAAAGAAAATGTAATGCAATACATGTAGTACTTAGAAAATTCTGTACCTCAATCTGCATTCACACAACACATTATTTGTTGTCCATGGTGTAACTTTTCCCAAAAATCTGTTGGCATGTTTTTGAGATCCTTAGGGGACTTGGCCGCATGGTGCCTGTGTTTGACTTTGGAGCTGTCTGACTTCCCCCGTGATGCTCTGCTCGCTTCATTTATCAAGGCTTTTCTTGCTGCTCCGGTGCATTATCTCCAGACTCTACCCACTATGGTGGATGACATTGGTCCAAATCCATGAGATGGTGTTCTTTAATCCCTGTTTACCCGTTTCATTGCCAGCCTCCAGTAATCCCAACAGTGGTCTGCATGGGCTGGAGGAAGAGGAAGAGAAAGGCTGGAGTCCAGGTAAAACTGAGATCACTCATGGATTGAATCTTTGGGAAATGAACCTTTCTAGTGGACCTTAGCCTGGCTTTTCATGGAATTAATTTACTTTCCTTTGTCCTGGCAGTTCATGGTTAACGGTGCCAGATTGCCTCTGACATATCCTCCGCGATATTCCCCCTTAGGTGGCTGATCTGCTTTTGGTGAGTAGTTTACTTCTGTGCTACGGTAACTCATTTAGAATTTCACCAGTTTGAAACAATCTGTTTCTGTGCAGGAAACTTTTTATTTCTGTTTTGCTTCCATTACAAGTGGAGGATGGTGCTAGCTGTGCTGTCCTAAGCATTTGGGGATTCAATCAGATTGCCTGACCTCAGAGGACACATTCTGGCTGTATGTAGGCCTGTCACTATCACTGCTCAGGTTGATCCCAAAAAAATATGATGATAAACAATGTGATTATTATTTTCTGACATTCATTACTTGCTTTTCAAACTCCTCATGAACCACTCTTCACAGCCACATAAATGACACCCAACGCACAGCACTTAGTTAAAAAGAAAATGTGTCACCTTTAAAGCTGTTCACCTTATACCATTATTGAAATCTTCCAAAACATGGGGTGAAAAGCATTCGGAGCAAATGCCAGGAGTTGAGTTTTCATTAAAACGAAAAAATGACAGATGTATTTGTCATGCAGTTAATACACCAGAGTACACAAGAGTCAAATTGCCTCCAAAGTTACTATATGACCAGTTGCTGAAAAGCAATGTGACATTTAAACAGCTATTTTTCAAATGGGCTCTGCAAATCTCTGCATAAAGCGCCTTGGGGCGACATTTATTCCAGCAAACTTTACAGAGAACAATGAGGGCAAAACAGGATCACCGATAAGTTTTAACGAAATATTCTCTGGTCTAGCTCAGCTAAAAACACCAAAGCTGTCATCATGCACCAAGCCTGTGTGTAAGAACAGCGTTATCTTAACTGCACCTGTCTCTCCTCTGCTCCGTAGCAGGGGCGGTCATAATTTGCCAGCGGCGTATTATATATAGGGAAAACACTGCAAGTCCATTTTCATTTACTCTTCCAAATCTTCGTGTTAGTCTATTTAGAAAAACATAATGTTATTGATGTTATCGTCACTTCACCGTTACTGTGTGTGTGTGGGTGTAGCGCCCTGAAAAATGTTATTTCATATTTATTAATACCAGCATGTCTATTTAAAATCATTTGCTTTAAATGTGTTTAAGTTTGATTCATATTTGTATTATTTCAATGGTTAACAACATTACCTACCTGTATACTTACTAACTGTGAAGTGAAGAAATGTATTGTGCTGACCCTTTAGGAGAGAGCGCTGTCGCTTTAAGGAAGAGTTAAAGAGTATGTAGGCTGAAGGCAAATATGTGCTTGTGCTTAATAACTGTGGGTTTTGGGATGCAACATGTGTGAAGGAGTCGCCTAAACCCCGCCCACGGTAAAACTCCAACACAAAGAGCAGACGAGGGGACAGACGCAGCACGACCAGAAATGACGGCTAAACGTGCTTCTGGATATGTCTTTCCACTTCTTTTGACGAAGGTGCGGGGAGAAAACCCTGACGTTTATTCTGATATCATGTTGGTTAAAATGTTGGAGACATTCTCATGTAAACAAACATGCAGAAACGACGGGCAATATTGAGGTCAGCAAAAAGGACCTGCGTCATTTCCATGATGCGTCATTGTTCTCCATATGAATCATCCTTTAGCTGGAAAGGCTTTTCATTTACATTGAAAGCAAAGCAAAGGGCTAACTCAGTGAGTCCAGGTGGTGGACTTACAGCTTTTTATCAAATTCTGTGTGAGAGATTTGGGAGAGTCATGCCAACTCTTTACAGCCCAGTGTGACAGAGTCTGTTTTGGCTGAAGTTGTCACACTTGGTGGCTGATTAAGCTTTACCCAGGCCCGTGTGAGGGTCTATAGACCCCTGTCCCCCTCGGGTTTCTTTGAGCAGCAAAGGATTGCTGCTCTCATTTGTGCACAATGTGCACAGTGAGTGTCTCGCATATTTTCCAGGATCAGCAGGCTTTATGTTATGTCTATTTTTAGTGGTTTCAACTCCCAATAACAAGGTTTGACAGTTTCTGAAACAGTTCACGTCACGTTACGTTTGTACGATTACACAGTTGGTCGTGTGAGGATTAAAATACTGTTGATTAATAATATAATTAGGTTTAGGTTCCATTACATTGAATGTCGGTATTTGCCTGTTCTAAGATATACATGCAATAACTACATTATTAAAAGGTAGGTTATTAAAATGAAGCATCTGGCTTGTGTTGTGGTAAATGTCAACTGTATATTCACAATACCAAATCTACTTAACCTGAGATCCCAGATGTGCACCCAAATCAAACTGTGTTCTGTCTGCCTTTGTCCAAGCTGGGTATTAGTAAAAAGTAATTTCCTCTGCTCACTCATGGCTGCACAGCGCCTGGAAGGTATTTTTTATTTTTTTTCAACAGCTGTCAAACTGTATTCAGGCTTTTTCTACCAGTCGACTGAAGAGCATGACCTTAAACCCCGAGGCTTATACAACAGCAAATGTGAAGTTATTTTGTTACTAACAATATCCACGTATTGGCGCCGGTATTCATTTTGTGGCTTAGCGCTTAACCAAGGAGTATTTCTTTTTTTTTTACCTTTGCAGTGATTATACCAATTAAAAATATACACATTGATTGTGATGGCACAGAATAAAACAAAGTGCCCATTTACAGTATTCAAACTATATGTTGCATGACCACACACTGCTGATATATAATATTATTTTCTCTTAGTTTCAACATTACTACCCCATTAATATACAGTAGAGTATTTCACTGACACATGATATTCACTTGAAATCAGGCATAAATAAATGAAATGTGATCCCAGGGCAACAAAATGTGATGTTGGCTTTCCAGAAATGTACAAGTGACCACCGTATATACCAAAAATGCTGCAGCAGTTCAGTTAAATATCCTATTTAAATGCATGGACTGCAGCAGATATAAAGTTGAGTTGAGGTGTGCAGAAATGAGAGGATCTTGGGTGAGCTGAGAATCTGAATACTGGCTTGACTTATGGATAACTTCACGTTGGATAACTTCATTTTCTGTGACAATTGCTCCTCTTTTGCCAACTGTTGGTGAATTTCAAGTGAAACAACTGCTCTGTCGTGTAAGGTCACTATCACATAGGGGAAACCGATCTATGAATACGTCTTCCGCTGGTTTCCTCTGCAGTTGAAGTAAATAAACTGCTAAAATGTTACCAGTGGAAACACTGTTGCTCCTATTCATTTTAAAGAGCAATGGCCAATGGGGAAACATCAACACTCGACCGACCAATGCTGTAACCTTATCACTCAGCAACTTCATCACTCACTCAGTCAGGAACTGAGCAACAGGTCATCCGAGGACTTTGCCCCATGTTCCTCACGGGCCAACAGCTGGGTAGTGAGGCCAGACAACTGTCTGCCACGTTGTCCTGTGACGGAACCAGTCTAATGGCTGCCATCAAAGGCAGACAGAAGGGAAATCGCAGGCTGGAAGGACCACCTGCCAGTGAGGGCCCTTCGATGAGCTTCTACCCTTCCCCAGCTCAAAAACACGTCCGTGCCTCTAGTACTCTGTGCTAAACTACATTTTTTTTTAAAGCAGTATCCCTCAAATGGTCACGTGTTGTTCGTGCATCCTCACTTATGCCCCAAAGTTTTGTCTTGCTTCACACTATACAGCAGTAATGTCCTATACTTGCTTCTAAAATATATTGAATTCATTTGTTCAGCTTCTCAAGGCTACAAAAAGTGGACTTCAGCTGTGCAACCACATTGATTCTGTTGACAAAATAAAACGTAATTACATTTTGTATGATCACAAAATGTAACTAACTTTTATTTTGAACAGAAACAATGACCTGTTGCAGTATTCACATGTGGACCTTAAATTAAGAAAAGCTGACCTAGAGCATCTATAATGTTAAAACGTTTTAACTGTGCTGTGCTGTAAACACAGGGGGCCCATGACGGCTTTCTGTAGGCCAACTTCATCGGGGACCTCAAAGGGCAAAACTGCTGCAGAGCCATCCCCCCGAAGGCACACATAGGATGAGTGTGGGTTTGCCCCTGACCACAGTAAACCCACACCTACCCACAGTGAACAGGAACAGGCATATTTGCAGGGATATCATGAAGGCTTCAAGTTGATCAAAACCTGAAATGAAGGGGCATAAGAGGAAACTGCAAGTGTAATTAGATTTGAATGCTAGATTCATGTCCCCACTGCTGGCAAAATTACCAACAAAATGCTGATTACACTCCCACGTATTCAGCCTCGGTGCAATTCATTGACCTGGCTGTGTCTCTGCAGTCCTGTTGCTTTTTTTTATCACATTGTTTGATGTTAAATAGCTACAGAGCTACGTTAGAGAGACGGTCAATAGCATTAAAAGCATTAAACGCCTAATTAAACCAATAAAGTCTCGCTGGCTTTTTGCACTGAGCAGCTCTCAGCATGATTTTAGTTAACATGCGTTTGACCTACTTGTCTAAATGGCCTTAACAGATTCCTTATAGCCTTGAGGCTGTGAATGACTGAATCAGCTCTACATATAGTATATAAAAACAGCCATCCAGATTAGAAAAGCTAGAAGAATCTTTTTAAATCTCTTCGGTTGTGTTGCAACACCTGCTTAGCTTTTGTGTGTGTTAGACGAGTGAACTTCTTTTCTTTAACCAGGCGGCAAGAATATCACAATAGCTACTCTGTACCAGCGCTCTGACACAATAACTGCTTTGCTGAGGCATTTTTTATATTCATGAATATGCTCACTCACTGTGGCATTACAATTATAATTACATATGTATAATCCTTATTATCTATTGCTTAAAGTCTCTGTCTATGGGCTCCTTTTTAATATAGCCTTGAACTAAGCCTCACAATGTGTCACCAAAGGTGAATAATGAAGCAGGTGTTTGTGATGATGCATATTAGATTCATATTTGCATTTCAACTTTCTCAAACAGTACAAAGTACATGTATAACGGTGGATGTTTCGGGAGCTAGGAGAGGTAGCGTGATTGTATGTTAGATTTATTCTATTCATTAAACTGTGTAATGTTCGAAAACACAGCTTTTCTAAAATGATAAAATTGTGTTATTTGAAAAAACTGCACTATTTGGCACAAGGTATGTAAAACAATCCTATAAGGATTTTATTGCCTTTATTCCTTTTCTTCTCTTTTTGTTGTCTTTTTCTAGTACAAAGCAATTACAAACACCATGTATCGTTTGTAGTCATCTCTTGACTGAATCTACTGTGCTACTGTACCGATAGGCAAACATTTAAAAAAAGTCTCCCAGAAATCAGAAAAAACTGAAATCCCACACAGTCTCACTTACCACCAGAATATTTGATTCATTTAAGACATTTCATTTGCAGTTGTGCTTCCCATGGAATCAACTCTTTCCGTGTTGGAAACGCCATGAGTTTTCTGTTGCACCACCCACAGGTCATATTGTTTGTTTTCAAGTTTTTTTGTCTGTCTGTCAGCAGGATAACAGAAAACTACCGTTTTTTCACTGTCATGAAACTTGGTGGAAGGGTGAAACATGGACCAAAGAAGAACAAATACAATTTTGGAGCAGATCGATGCATTATTCATTGTTCACTTTCATTAAATGTCTGTTCCCGGGATTGCCTGCCCACGGCTCTAAATGGCGAGAAGGATCTATCTGCTCTCGAAATACCCACTTTAATACAAGACATGCCCAGTTCCTAACAGGATACACCCCCTGGGACAACTTCCGGGATTTAAATACTTATTTTAATCAAAACCAAAAGTACTTTTGGTTCCTAAACGTAACCACACTGCAACCGGTTTGAGGGCGTGTCCTGTAGTACTGTGCACCTGCTGGAAATGGCGGTTGGCTAGCAGATCCTAAAAGTGCCGCCAGTGCTATCAACAGCAACAGTGCTGACGGAGCTAACATTGCCAACATGGGGGGCAGGTAGACAGTACACTTCTGCGACGACGACCACCACAGTGGTTTCACTGGTAACCGCTGTATGTGCAGAGTGGCGATACGCTTTCCATTGGGACATGAAGGGAGGGCCAACCCGGCTACTAAAACAGAGAATCTTGGATTACAACGCACGCAAAAAGAGTGTGACGTTATTCTCTGCTCAAGACGCCATTACCCCACTTTATCTTGACATGGCAACTTGTTTTTTGCTGCTATATTAATGCTCTGAATGTCGTATATACCTTTAACATTGCGAGATAAGACATTTGACCTTGGCGGAGGTCTGTGCTCTCTGAGTGCCCTTCTCATTTTGATTGTTTCCGAATGTGAATTTCAGAGATGTTATATTGAAACAAGACCCCAGCCATCAGATGTGAATGATTTCACTGACTGCATGAGGTGAAAGACGCATGCTGTATTAGGCTTTTTCTTTAAACAGATGGACATTTAAGTTAAATACAATGTATTCAGAGAATCTGCACATGTGTGGTGATAAAACTGGCAGCAATCCATTTTCAATTAAAAAATAATATTGACTGTTGATCAGTGGAAAATAAATGTTAAACCTTTTTCTAACCCTCACAAACATAAACAGCAGTTCTCACTGTGGTAGAATACTCAGCAGTTGTACCTGGTAAATAAATGAAGAGAATCTTACTTAGTCTTTCACATGTTTCAGAGTTATGATGGCAAAATGATGTTATTATCGTTAAGCTTCTTGCTGTGCAAATACATACTGCAATGCATACATAATGCATGAATAAATACAGAAATTACATGCACACCTGGGACTTTGAGGAATAAGAAAGGGAATTGTTTTGGAGGTCAACCTACTGTATTCACGTGTGTTTCTTCTAATTGGAGGTTTGTTTGTTCAGATTTGATAAACAGTGTAAATAAATATGGTTAGGTTATGGCCTTGCCCTGCTTTGAGTGCCACTACATAACTCCACAGTTTCCAGTGAGTCAACCAAACAAGGTCAGATTTCTTGTGTTTGTCTTACTATCTTATGAATCAGGACGCTGAGAGGTCTGGTGCCTATTGTACCCTGGAGTAAAATATGCCGCTGATCCAGGATGCCCGAGGAGTTTGCATCTCTCTGCAACCTACACCGACTCCAAAGCAGATGTTCATCATTTGTTTTAGTGAAGCACCTCTGTTGGAGAAGGTCAAGGAGGGGGAGCAGACTGTGCTTTGCACAAAGTCTGTCGCCACACTATTAAATCCCACACTGTAGAGATTAACAACCACAACCACAGTACACAGTGTGTCATATCTGCACCGCCTCATTTTGTCGCTCCCCACATACACAAAGAACCCTTAGATCTGTCAGACTCTGGCACTGTGACAGTGAATGTCGGGGACTTTATTCTAGCTGGGGATTTAGCGAGTTTCTTGATGTCCCCCAGGGAGAGGGAGGCTTATCAAATGTCTTTAGTTTAATGAGATCCTTAATTGAGGAACACTTGTATCACTCACTAATAGGACATTTCTGCGCTCCAATGTCATTTGATGCGAGGATAGGTGAGAGGAGTCACGCAAGCTGAAAACAAGCTGCTCTGATGCGCAAATACGGCAGAATTAATCCAGCGGTGGGAGGTCCGTGTAAAGCATGATAAACAGAACAATATGACATGCTGTAATTAAAAGTGATCATCGATCGTCAACCTCTGTCAATGACAAGGAATAGCAACAACATTTACAGGTCTCCGGCACCACTTACCGTAATTGACGGAAGCAAAAAGGTACATTTTCACGACTTGAGACGAAGCAAGTGAGCTAATTTTAGCAGAAATCGAACAGGACACATTGTACACCAGCACCAGCAAAGATGGGCCGGCATTGACGGTTCCTTCCACAACTGGCTCAAACAGCAAGTTTCTAACAACAAAGCGAAGGGTGGGGAAGTGAGTTTTGAAATCCTTAGACCTCAGTAACCAGCAGAGCAATCATTGTGTCATTGGTATTGATCAACAGCCCAATCAAACCGCCAGAGATGTTTTAGGATCATTTTGTGCTGTGGAGCTGTAAAAACCTTATTTATTGCACCTGTAACAACTTCTTATCAGCACCTGCACCAGGCGTTACCATCTCCACACGTCTGTATAGGATGGACTGTAAGATGTATGCTTTCGATATCTGTATTTGTGCTTTACAGGTGAAAGGAGGACTGGGACAGGATGACCTCGTTCCACAGAGAGAAGCACAGTGAACAACTTTACTTGAATGAACCTCTTCAAATGGAGTCAAAAATAAAATACTGGAATACATAGCAGTATTTCATCATTTCTAAGGGCTGGGGGACTGTCATTTAAATGGTTGTGTAGCTTGTGGTTTTGGTGCACTTGTGTTCTCTGTGTCTTGTGTTCCAGTTTCCCCCCTGATGATCAGTCTGCAACAACACGCAGCTACAGTGGCCGAGTGGGACTCGGAAGACACGAGGCGGTCATCGGTAGAAGTGCAAAAAATGAAGATCAGTTTACAGAAGAAATGATAGGGTTGGTGCCGGGTGTGGAGCGTTGTTTACCTGCTCGAAATGGTATTATTTACAGAGCCATCACCAGAGAGAGGCTGCTCTGATGTGACCGATACTGGCATGCGAGAAAGGGAGAGACTGCTTGTGCAAGCAAAACATCGACAGGACGGAAAGTAAAGGCGATCTGTGAAGAGCGACCTCACTTTTGGGAGGTATTTTTTTCAGTTGGCTGCCATGAAAACCATTGCATCAATCACGCATTGGCACAGATGTGGTCTCTGACGAATAGGCTCCTGACAAGACGCGGTCATGAAAATAAGCTTGACAAAGAACTTGAAAGATCGTGACAACCCGGAAAGGAAAGGAAAAAAACCTTCTTTCCAGGTGCAGTCTGAATGCCCTCGTTCCTCAGAGGAATGTTATCTCACATGCTTTACAGTTCGTATATTCTGTACTTAACGGTGAAGTGAAGGCAGAGCTCATATGTGGCAGAGCTACAAGCAAATCGACATTGCTCTCTTTGTCTTAATATTTATCATCATTTGCATAATGCCAATTGGATTTCAGATTATTTCACACTGCAAAACCAATTTCAATGGCTCAGTCATGTCGCTCGCCTATGTAGTCATAATGGTCATCCAACTGTGTAATTGGACATTCTAAACTGTTAAGGAAGTTAGTAAGGAGCCACACAGTAGAGCAGACCAGTGCATTAAAGTTGAATGACGGTTGAATACTGAAGGAATATGGCCGTCACTGCCCACTACTTAACTGCGGCGTCCGTTTAAAATCCCTGGTTAATGCAGATTATGTCAACACGTCCATTAAACACTGCATGGAATGATGAATAATATTACTGCCATGAGCCTTAACCCTTCAGAGATGAACTACGATGACTGTCAAATGACCTAAATGGGAATTTGTTAACAAAATCATTCCACAAGATTCTTTTTTTTTAATTTTTTTTTATCACTGTGTCCTTTTGGAATATCTGCTAAGGAGATTAGTGGCTGAGAATCAGTTAGAGTTAACTATGACAAGAGAATGACAGTTCATTTAGATGGTGAAAATTGCTGGTGGGATTTCTGCAGGAGTGCCACCAAGCTGGGTTAATGCTGTTTGTGATGGCAGCTGACAGCACGCCTTTTGGGAAAGAACATTTGGGATTCTGACCTTTCCTTTTGACAGAGGTCAGCGTATTTTTTTTTTTTTTTTGCGTCGATACATATAACAGCTCCAGCTCGGCTGTTGTCACAGTGGGAACAGTTTCAAAACCCCAAAGGGAGGAACAACCATATAATATAAGACGACCCTTGTGTGGGCTTTAAATACTCAACATGGCATGACTGGCAGAACCTAATGACTGAAAACTACACTGCAGGGGTGTGAATGTTCACTTTAAGATTTAAAGCTGCAGTCCATTGAAAGGTGATAGTCACGTGACTTGTTTGTAACCTAACGACCCAAACGACCCACATGAGTAACTAGTCAGGCAAGTAGCGGGTGATGAACTGGTCAAGTGACTATCGACACAAACAACCCATGGGGCTATAGATTCACTTTACCAGCATGTGACAAATGACTCACTTGACAAGTGACTCGCGTGAGTCAGGTGACTCATGACGACTCGCAGTACTAACGACTTCGTGCCAACGTTTCCTTTTGGCTTCGCACGGGATACAAATAGCGGTCTTCTGGATGAACGTCCCGTCTTTTGTCTAAAAACATGGGTTTGCATTAGATTCAGTTGAAAGCACAGTGCGTGGCATCAGACTTTAAAGGGGCAAAGACTCACCGTTGAGTTGGGAGAAAGACCCGGTTGTCCAAATAACACTCTCCCAGCACTCTGGAAGAGTGTTCTGATGGTTCATAACCATCTCGACTACAGACACAACACCATTACTGTAAGTAAATTACAGCACTTCCCGAGCATTGCTCATACGTCTGGTCTTACATCTTATAGTTTACGGTGGTCAATACTTGGCAGCAGAGCTTCTTTGTGCTCGCCCATTACATTCAAATAGCCTTGAGTTAGAAGGACCTCACTGTGTCAGAGCAAAAGGAGAACAATACCACCCCCACATCCTGCTTCAGTGAGCTGAAGACATGCCTCAAGTCAACAATTGCAAGGTGGAAGGTCGGGTTATTTAAAATAAACAAGAATTTCGGAGAAACTCTCAATCACATGCCAAATATAATCGAAATGGGATTTATTTATTTAAAGTATAATAAACTATTTTCCGGTGCTGCTGCACACACTGACACCCTTCATCCTGTGCCCTCCATCTATTGTTACTTCTCTCCTTGGTCTCTTTCAATCCTCTGACGGTCTTTACTACCATACAGAGGATAATCAGTGCTGGTGAAGATGAAAGCCTAATCAGTCATCCGTGTTCCAGTCTCATTCACTGAGCAGAATGTATTATATAAATCATATACATTTGAATTATTCCCATTTCAGTGGTTCAACATTTAAATTTGGGGGGTACTTGGCAGGAGGTTGGTTTATCCCTTGACAGTGCTTTACGATGGAGGACATGCACATACTTTGAAATCATTGTTTCACAGTCACACAACGTACGAGATACAAATTCTAATAAGGGAAGAAATTATTACATGACCCATGAACTTTGACTTCATATGGTCCAAAGAAAGATTAATGTGTTGCAGTCTTGTTTCACTACACTTTCGAAGACGCCACAGAATAATTGCTGCTAGATGGTAGCCCCAGCTTATGTTTCTCTTCATTTCAAGAGCATGTCCGCAATTAAACTTTATTTAAAATTAGCTCCAGTCTGTCCATTTAAATGGGGTAACAGAGCAGAGTATGATTCAAGCTTTCTCTGTGCCCTGACAAGGCAGCTGTTTGAGCAGATATTAGCTCCTTTTAGTACGCTGACCACTTCACCAAGCCCAATAATATAAGTCTGAAAATTGGATATGGTCACTGAGGGACAAGGGGACGGAGGAAATCAGAATTACTCCTCATTTGTATGTGATTTACATTTTTTCAATTGGTCTTTTCAAAAGGCCAGCGTTGGACTCAATAAGAAGATTAAAAGCAAATATAGTTTTTGTCAAACCAGGGGCTTGGGTGAGAGCTATTCAGTTTCACGTCAGCTTTAAGTCGAAGATTTGCTGTCAGGCCTGGTTGCTACTGTAGCTTATTTGGGGATTTAAGTGGCTTTTTCGCCCAGGATCTTTCAACCAAACGCGCTGTGTGTTATTTCAAATCAACATTAAAGTGGGAGTTGTGGGTAAAAAGAAAGTAAGATTGCAAGAAAGTTGTGAACTCTATTCTGTAGCTACTATAAAATCAGATATAGTTGACACTGCTATATGGGGCTGGGCAAAATAGAGAAAATCAAATATTTCAGAATATTTTTTACAAAAAACATCAATATTGTGTCAATTAAGTAGTGTTGACTATTGGCTACTTTTGATAAAGAATCATCGTTAATGTGGATACAATGACTCGTTGTGTAAAGGCAACAAACAGCCTGAGGTAAGTTAAGAAAATGACATCACTTTACTGTAATACAGCCTTTAAAACCAGAAAAAGACGAATCTAATACAATATTTAGTCCCTTATCACAATAGATGTAACCAATATTTTCTACAGCTCTATGACGATATTCAGACCAGCCAGTGTTTTCACTGGGAAAGGCAGCTTCAAATGTCAAATAATTCAGCCAGAAAAAAGACAATATAAAAGGATAGACAAGTTAATTCCATTTTATTTAATTTGCTAGCTGTGATTTTAAGTGGAATACAAACCCATTAGAGGTCTATGGTGATTTTATTTTTCTCAAGGGATAAGATTATTAATACATTGTGAACTCAGGCAGTCTTGCCTGCTGTGTCCATGCATCTGGCCAGTTGCAGTTGCTGTCTTTATCAATCTTAAAGTGTGAACAATGTCAGGGCTTTGGACTTTCGGTCGGGAAGTGACTGCGACCGGGTTAAAAAGTTGAGAAAGATGTCACAACAGGCCGCTGGATGGATCCCAACATAAGCCACAACAGCTTAGGACGGCCGTGCTACACTTTCTCCTGGCAGGGAAGCGTGTGCCACTGAGACGTACGCTCTGGGAGGCAGCCAAGGATCGGACTATACCCTGTCATTTGGTTGTCAACTGACCCACGTCCCTCAAGTCCCCTGCAATCGCTACAATGACAATTTCACGCCATGAGCTTCCTGTCCTATCTGGCTCGCAGAATTCCAATAAGTTGACAAAATACCAAAAGACTGACCTCTGTAATACGATGTGGCATGTGAGCATTAACAGTTTCTCATGCAAACAAAATAACCCTGCTGGTATGAAGTTATATTTACTCTGGTATCATGACGCATCATGATGACCCTGAATATTCGCACTTTGTTAATGCTGCCAAGTAAACTGATAATGCAGCCTGTGTTTCTTTCTTTTCATTTGACTTTGTTTGGTATGGCAGCGCTCACTGGGGGTGTGAAGAAAAAACCCCATCAGTCTTTTGCCTTAAGTCTTATAAACAACAAACAGATATTCTATGTTTTTTAAAAGGGATTTGGTGAAGAGGAGAAAAATACAAAAAGCTCGGAGTAAATAAAGTCTGGTCAAAAGATAAGTACAGGGCCGGATATGAGAGTCTTACAAGGTAAATCAAAAACAAACTTTCCTTCCTTGAGGTGAAATCCTTTCACCCTATCCACTGCGTCATGATGGCAACGCTCTGATAGGCGGTGGAAATCACCTCCACAGTTCCAGCCGTGATATGCGTCCACAACGCAGTCACCAGAAGACATGCTGGCGTCGTACGTTTCTGCAAAACCAGGGAATACATCTACTGTCGAGAAATATGTTACATAAAACACTTTTGTCATCGGCCTCATATCAGGCGTGCAGAAACGCATGTCAAGTGTTAATGTTGTGACGTGATAGGTTTAGGCAACACAGCTTCTGGGTTGTGGTTGGAAAGCTTGTGCTTGAATAATTCTTGTTGTGCCACAACATTGTCCCACTTTGCTTTGCATGTTGAGGGAAGGAAGGTAGGTCTTCCTGTATGAACAGCTGTAAAGAGTGGTAGAAAACAGCACGTTATTGACATCACATGGTCTGTGTTTCCTCTGTCAGCCTCAACAGGGCTTAATTGGCCACACTTCAGAGGGACAATGATCCTAAGCCAAAGTTGCCTCAGAAGATTATAAACTGTGAGCTTGCAATCCAGCAGACGTAATTGGGTGCTTAAAAAGTTAATAACTTTTGAATAAAAGTGCTCGTCAGCTTTTTTAGCACATCACATGTAATCTGTGACCAGGGCTCCACCAGCATGCATGCTAATGACGACCATAGGGATTTAATTAAACGATTTTCCTCTCCTTACAGTTTATTTGACTTCAAGTTTCAAATGCATTCCAACTTAATTTCACAGACGGTATGATTTGAATAATGCCTGCGCATAAGCCACTTTGAATTTAATTAAGATGCCCGTTTGTCTTCCCAAATCAACAGATGCCCCGGTCTTAGTTCAAAATGTGTCTTTGCCAGCCTGCAAGAGCAAACAGAAAGAGCCCGGCCTTGGATTACAAAGTTTGTAGCTAAGAAGGTGTCAGAATGCTACACATGGAATATGAACCTTTAATCTTTTTCCTCCTCGGCAATAAATACATAATTGCATATTTAAGCACATTGTAAAACAAACGTTTCGGCTCAACAAAAAGGAAAAGCTTTCTGAGTTTTAACAACTTTGAACTACACTGAGTTAGGGGAAAAAGCTTTTCTTCTACAAGCAGGGGTATTTTTAATTTCTTTATTTAAATACTTAATTACAATATTTTGTGTTCATGTACTAGCTTTTAGGAAATGATTGCATCCAACAACAACATTTTGTTAAAATTATTTTGAGCTGAAGTTTTGAAGAATTTGAACACAATATTTAAACCAATAAAGAAAAAAAAAAGATTGCCCCACAAAACCATAAGTTATTATAAATAAACGTATTACACTGCTAAATGTGACTAGTGTTAGCTACGTGTAGTAGTACAGCATCTTCCATATACTGCAGTAGCAGGTGTAGCCCAACCTCCGGACACAAGTTCCCCTTTTCATTTCCAGCATTCGTTTTAAAAGGAACTTATAACATCACACCGTCACTGCCATTAAAAAGTGACACATTACGTTCAATTGTAACCTTCTTAGAAAACTCCTATTTCCCCTTGTGCATGCTGGTTATATCGTCCAGGTGGCGCATAGTAATTATTTGTTCTTCTAGCATGTATCTATTTATTGTGCACGTCATGCTTCATTACGTCCCCTGTTTGTTTATTTTTTTATATTTATGTTGTTGTCCTTTTGTTCTATTTGCTCAGGCAGCTGTATGTTTCTCCACAGCTTAACCGCCCAATGGCAACTGAAACAGATGTAACCAAGTTTACAAATGATGATGTACATGCATTGAAAACAATAAACAGATGTTGGATCATAATAGGTTTCCCAGAATGACTTTTCAGAGTGTACCTGGGATGAGGGGGAATCCAATGGCTCGGAGTGTATCGAGTCGTACCCATATCTGATGACAAACTGCCCTTAGGTGAAGTTCTAGTGCAGAATAATTGAGTAATGAAAACCTAAATCAGATTTCTCAAAAATGAAAAATTGATTTTTCCACTGTGCGTGTACAGTGTTGGTGGAAGCTGTATATCAAGCCAATTCAAGACCATCCAAATGTATGAGTAAAGGTGCATTTAACAACCGGGGTCATTATAAAACAAAGCACATGAATATAAAGCAAACACCAAAAACTCTAAAAATATTTAGAAGCGTGCATTTGTGTAATGCTGAACCAATCCGCAGAGGAATACAAGATAAACCGCAGAGCAGGAAGCTTCAGGAAAGCAGTGACCCACGTAGCGGGGATACAAGGTAGAACAGTAAGCTGCACTAAATCTAGGGGTGTTTAGGATTCCACTTCCTGCTCAGCGTCCAATGGAAGCATTCTCCCCCTGAAGGCCTGTTAGCATGCACATGATAGGCCTCCTTGTCGCCGCCATGACAAAGCCATGAACCGGCGCACACAAAACCCAGAACAAAGCTACTCCTGAACAAAAACACGCCGACGCTTTGTTCTGTGTTCATCGGCCTGATAAACAGTAATAATCAGAGTAATGATGTCTATTCAAGAACGCTGGGGAGCTATAGGGAGGTGGATAAGGGGCATGTGCAGGAGGATGCAGGGAGGAAAAGGGTGTTGTTAATCTGAGAGGCTTTAGTGGAGTTTAGAGGGACAGGGAAGGGAGCCGTGGCTGCTCACACCGAGATAAGGCTGCCTCCCTGCCAATGGTTACCACCGCCTCAGCCCCTTTTCCCAGTAAGACTGGCCTCACTGCTCCCTTCCCAGGCCAGGGGGTTTTGCCTGCATGCAGATAAGATGCTCCGGAGTATTGCAAAATAGCACAGGTATTAGCCTGCCCTCGTCTTCACAAAAGGAATGCCGTCGGGTGGCGTGAGGGGACGGAGAGGATGAACCTAGACAGAAGCCAGCCACTATTCTGGGCGAACAGATAAGTGGTGCTCCGACAAGGGGTTCAGAGAACGGGAAGGACCACCAGCGGCACCCCTGCTGGGCCAGATGAAGACTAGCTCACCATGTGGTCACATCATCCACAGCCCACTCTCTACCCCGGAAAGCAGCAGATTTATGTTATGTGTTTATCTGGTGGCTTATGCAGCATTCATATATAGAATAATCACAGTGTTATTCCTCAATTAGACTCACCCTTTGTAAAGCTTTACAAAGCATTTTACATTTAGCACATGTGCTGATGCTTCCTCGATGCTCACTAGACACAATCGCTGAATAGTTAGTCATTTAAAGTAAGGATATATCATTTGCATATTGTACATTTGCATTATTACGCACATAATCAATGATTTATTTTGATTATCCCTATCCGAGTCTTTTAAAGGATAAAAGCTCAGCATGTGAGCAGAGTAGATGAATTGTAAGACATCCTAAAAAGACAAGCAATGAACCAAATGTATTGGCTTTTCCCCACACATATAGTTGCATGCATAATCACTTTGCTGTGTTAATAAGCATTTGTTCTGTGAAATTTCACAGAATAAAATATGCTCTAATTTCCTCTTGCTTTCCTCTGGGAGATGAAACATCAATTAGCAACCACAGAAAGAATAATTGCCATTGTCAGTTTCACCCTCCAAAATGTCTACCATATGATTGTACATTGATTATGTATGCTGCATTAATCCGTTTTTCGTTATAACATGACTATTTTACTGGAGGTTCCTGCACCTGATACTACTCTACAGTGAGTCCAGGGCAGAGTGTAATTACAACGTGCACAGTAGCACAAGTGAACTCGCCTGATTGGAGTAAACAGTGTGTGATTGGCAGCACATTTGTGTTTAATTAAGGACTGCGGCGTGTTCGGGAAGATTTGCTCCACGCGAGACGGCGTCGCTGTCTGTTAAGTGAGCCGCGACACAACGGCGGACACTTTTCAGACAGCGGAGTGAGAATGTTTCATTTAAGAATGTACTTTCAGGGTGACCACTTTAAGTGTCCTTGTCAATGGCAGCCAAGGCAGGCAGGGGGGGGACAATTGCACCACTGAAAGAGAGAAAATAAAACAGCTGCTGGTGAAGGAGCAGAGGGAATCACTCTTAATGTAAGGCCTGTAATTATTCCCCTCGGTTTATAAACTGGAGATGTTAAAATGCAATACCTTTCCCATTCCAGTGAGACGTTTTTTGTTTTTTTTCCTTGATATCACCAAATACCACCTGCCATGAAAATGTGCTTGAGGGTGAAAGGGCCAAAACACTTCGGTCAAGTCGTTGCAAATGCAGACCGCTGTTTTTGTGGCGAGCACAAACTCCAAAAAAAACAGTGTTTCCCGTCACGTCGTAAACTCGGCCAGCCCTCAGTGATTTCTACTTACCTTGCTGTTCTTATCTGGACTTTCAAAAATAAAGGTCCCTTTAGCTGAGTGGATTGTTACGTTTGGGCATTTCCATTACCAGAGATGTTTCGGGAGCGGGAGAGCAAGTGGGGGGAAGTTGTTTATAACTGCCTGCATTAATCATCTCCCCATTTGAACACCATTCAGGTTGTATTTCATTTAGAAGATCGATATGTGAGATAGAGTAGTCTATTAAAATTATTGTACTGATACAGAGGGCCTACAGCAAACTAGCAAATAAACAAAAAGCCTTGGGAACATACGCCGTCTGATTAATTAAGAGTTAGCAAGCGATGGTGATAATTAATCCACTGCTGCTCCACACACACAGACACACACACACACACACACACACACACACACACACACACACACACACACACACACACACACACACACACACACACACACACACACAGACAGAGACATGCTGTATCAATGTGGCAATCAAAAGTCGAAGATGTTATCTTTTAGAGCAAGCTTATTTTTGTGTGACTGTTCTTAAGCAACTCTTTTGCAACTTTCTGGTTATCTGCAGAAACATGTTGATGACCGTTTTGGACAATCAGTCCTTAATTTCAGTTATTTGTGAAAAACAAGCATTCACAGATTACACAAATGCCTAAAATGTTGTGGACATTTCTCCCAGGAAGGAGAAAGAATTGTTCTGTTGTTGTCAGAAACAACATGGTGTCTGACTTCAGCCAGTCAGAATAATGTGTCAAGCACCAACTGCATATTTTATCATCCTGAGCCAGAGTGTGGTGATCAGATGTAGCGCCGTTGACTCAGAATGCCTCAAGCACCTAGTTTTTAATCCTCACTGTTTTGGCAATATGAAGCTTATTTTATTGGAATGCCATGGCAGTGGGTGAATTCAAATTGCTGTCATACAATATTAATTACGCGGTGTCTCCGCAAAATTGAAAAATTCTAGGACTATAAAATATGCTAGGTCATAAACAGAAATTAATTTTGTAACTGCTTTTTTTTGCCATCAGGAATAATTGAAAGTCTGTTATTATTTTCTTTTAGGTTCAAGGTAAAAGCATGCTGGGATGAAAAAAACATGTCTAGAGTTTGTTTAGCCCCGACTAAATCTGCTTCATCAGTGGAGTTAATGTGACTGCTTTTTGATCAACTGCCGTCACGTGATCGGTGGAGATTCTGGCAAACTGAGGCTGTTTGACTTGAAAGTAGCAACATGCATGTGTATATGCAGACAGTCTTGAGCGTAATGTCTTGTGGTGCAGAAGGTTTGTGCGTGGTTAACACTGTGAGGCGATCGCAGATAGGTTTAGACTACAAAACGTCTTGGTTAGGCCGGAGTTAGTTGATAGAGGTGCTAAGCGGTGCATTGTGCATATAGGTATCAGGGCGCCGAGGGTCACTTCCTCCTGACGCCCTGGGAGTGAGACCAGGCTGGTCACTGTATCACAGCTGATACTAATACTGTACACTCACACAAAAAACAACATCATAATGGAACAAATCTCCAGCTAGTAAACTACTGATTAGTAAAGAGCAGGCATGATCTGTCTAAAATGCTACAACTTTTACAAAATAGCACCAAAGTTCGAACTTGTGGCCATGCACACTGCAACTTTGCGTCGATATTTAACAGCATTAAAAAATCATTAGTGACGTTTGTCATTTCACAGAAGCAACAACAATTCGGCAAAAGCTTCATGGCGACGTGAACTACTGGCTCATCTTCTCCGAACATGTCCGAAGATCACAGCGGTGCTCAAACAGTACACATCACCGCCTCCCTTTATATTTCTGAACAACATGTTGAATATGACACCTGACAAGCAGGAGAAACTTTCTGAGCAGCCACAGTAGCTTGGCAACACAGCATGGGGTTGTTCTGTTATATTAAACTGGACTCTGCAACAAGTGGGCACACAAGCTGAACAAGCCATACATATGTTAAACTGCAACTTCTTTCATGCAGAGTATGGAATGTAATTTATCCGCGGCTGCAATTGTTGCAAGATGGAGAAGAAAAACATTGTCAACCGCTCTGATCTCTCCCCTCTGAGGAAAAAAGGTACGGGGACTCTGTGGTTCACCACAAGGCAATTTATTTACAGCCCTCCACTTGTCGCTGTGTAAATATTCTTCATGAGAGAAGGAGGCTGTCAACAAAAAACTGCACTTCATCAAAAGCCAAACCCTTTCTTGTCAGGGGCTAATGTGAAGGTGTATATCACACCCAGCGAACGCCCTCTGAGTGGTGAAACACACGGATTGTGGCATTGTCACGAGTAATGGGGCTCCCAGAGGAACTCTACACCTCCACCGAGTCTCTTTCTATTCAGAAGTAATGCCTGGTCGTCACTGGCGGTCGCTACAGAACGCAGTGGGGCTGTTGTCGTAGAATAGCCTACAATAAGTATTTTATTGGGGAAGGCTTGAGGATTCTTGCTGCTTATTGCATCATACAGATTGTTAATGTCAGAATATTCCCCCCAAAGGCTGGTCATGCTGCTTCTAGAAATGACATTTCTCACCAGTTATGGAATGAAACATCTGCCTCACTATTACACTAGTCAGAACTATACCGGCGAATGAGGGGAAATAAGCGTCCATAATTTGTCTGTGTTACGTGCGACTAGCCCGAAGTTCTCAGCGTGACCTCCTTAAGGAGCCGTTATTGGATTAGACTGTCGTGCCACCGGACGGATGCGTCATCAAACACTTTTATTCTCCTCAGCCGTCTTTATTACACACGATCTTTACGCGGGCTGACTCATAAAGAGCTGTTATGAATCACTTACGGACGGATGCTTAGCCTGCGGTTCGAAAACGGACAGCACAATATGAGAAGGAGGCCTCTAATTTGATTTCATTATGTGAGTCCCATTATCAGGTTGCTTTCATCAGGTTGTGAACCATTACAATGACGCTTTTTTTCCTTCAACAGTCTCTAAATGGAGGCCTAGATGAGGCCTGTGGTCTATTTAGAGGGCCCTCCTGGGGGCTAATGGGAACACCACTCAAGGATGCATAATTTAGCCATATGCCTCATTCCATGACTCTACATGCTACAATATTTTAAATATTTATAGGTTGTTTAAGCTGGTACATTTATAGATCAGTTTACACCTATAGGTTAATTAAAGCAGTTCAACAAACGTAAACACTCAACGTAGTGTTTTTGTATCTCAAAGTCTGTGGTGGTAACCGATGCTTTATAAAAAGCATAATGCTTATCGGCTCAGGCACCTGCACACACACACACACACACACGGGTAATTGACATTAGACAATATCTTAAGTGAGTTGTGCATGACTTCTCACTGGAGTAAAACTGAAAATACTAATTTGTGCCTCCGGTGATGATGTGTTTATCAGCTCCCAACTTACACGGCAGAATCAATAATCACCCCTCACACTTTACCAGCCCACTTTGTCATCCCCCTCGTTTTATATTTACATGTACAGTATCGTGTTTTCTGCTCGTTAATGAACACCATGAGGATTACTTTCTTGACGTCTTGTATAATTATGTGAAGCACAATTTTTCGTCGGGCTGTTTAGAAGAAGAAACCACCATTTTGACAAAAACAATGCATGGTAAAGAGGGACAGTAAGCTCTCATCAGCCAGCCCACTCCTTAGCAGCAACTTTGAGAGGATAATAGCACCTTTGTAGCTGATGGTGCAAATGTAAGACAACTTGAGAACAAAGCTGTAATTGCCTCATGAAATGTAAGTATTATCCCAAAACATCAGAAGACTCTTTTGTGCACATGAATAAAGAAAATTCATGTGAGGCAATGACTCAGAATTGTTGTTAATGTGATAAACAGCGGAAGCAGAAATCACAAAGACCCTTGACTCTAATTGAAATGATTGAGCTCATACTTGGAGCAGAACACAGCACCTGATCGTGGTCAGTTTAAGAGACTCTCATCCTGCTAACATACAAGGACTAGAGGGACAATAATATACTACTGTAGCATTATTAGTTATATGTAATTAAAGAAAAAGAAAACCATTATTATTTTAGGAAAGTTACATCTAATTTGCATATTGTGTGAAACAAAAATGGACTTGACTAAATAAGAGTCTGCTGCGTCTGTCTTTCTCCTTCACATGACAGACAGAGTCTCCCTAAGCCGCTGATAGGTTGTGACACGTTAAATGAGGCCCTATGTCAAACATGGACTCAATAAATATATCATCTTTTAAAAGTTCATACGATGCTTTGACTGGGGTCCCTCCACGACCCCAATATATTTGTTTATTATAGAAAAATGATATAGAAAAGCAATAATCATGACAGAAACATAAAATACTGATGAATACTTAATAACAAAAATGTAACATTGGATCAATGAATAAATGGGTATTCCCAGGCTAAATACAAGGTTAAATCAAAAATAGATTGATAGATTAAAGTATATGTAAGATATGACGAAACGTTGGTCCGATGAGCGTAAATGATGATAAAGAAATGAAGGTCACCTCATGTCTTGATCAACAACAACAAGCTGACAAATCAGCCAATTTCATCATAAAGCGTCCCTCAAAATATGAAGGACTTCACTTTTAAACCCAAACTGCATCAAGAGATTTGACTTTGAATCATGATCAGAGTCCATCTCTCACCCGTTCCTTCTTCTGGTCGAGACTGGACCGAAATATGGGGGAGAAGAGCTATCTAGCCTGTCCTCGATGAGTGTTGCATGTCTTTTATTGAATGATGCAACCAGTGATCACGAACTTCCTGCAAACCTGCTGGAAGTAGAAGTCACTGACACTGAACAGCATGCACATGATATTCCATCAATGCTGGGCCAGTTTGAGAAGATAAATGACAGGTTTGGCCAAACTTCACCAATTTGTTCCTATACCGTTCCCTTCCTGGTGACTTACAGATTTATAGATGCACGCATGCGCACACACACAAACACACTCCTGTTGATTCCCATCTGACTGGGATTCCAACCGCTAACAGCTGCTTGGATACTGAAATTTGAGCCCAAAGAGTTTAAGTTTCCAGTTTCTTTGTACTGCTCAGTCTGCTGCCCTGCTGTTTGCTATGTTTCTTAACCTCCTTGTAGCTGGTAGAGGATAGCATCTAAATCTAGGCTGCTGTCACATGTCTCTGCAATAAAGGTAGAGACACATCAGTATTGTTCTGCACCAAAGCACTTTTTTCAGTTGGTAAAAAAGATTGCTGGTATTCAGATGCCCTTATGCCATCAGGATTCTGCAACTGAGGATGTTTGATGCATGCTTTGATGGCATCGTGTAATAGACCTGCCAGCTGAGAGAAACCCTGCAGAAATCTCCTGCAGGATCTGCAGAATCCTAAGATTGTCTTTAAAAGCAGTAGCTGACACAAGCCACTGGCTCCCTGCAGTTATCTAGGTCTGTCCTTGTGCCCTCAACTGTGATCAGGACCAATGGTGTTTCTACCTTGACCTTCAACACTTCTTCTGTCTATAGTCTCTGCTAGACTGCCTGTTGCCATACAAGGACTCTAGATTTAGCCTTAAGCTACTGTCTGCCTCGCTAGTGCAATCCTAGACACATGCTCTTTGATGACACTCTTCTTTTTGAGACATTGTGCTAACTTCTTTGTACCCTTTGGGAGGTGTCGGTCAGTAAGGCTGAGTGATTGAGGCATTGTCAACTACACGTTATATTTTACCTTATCTGTATATTCTACACCCTCCTCTTCGAAAGCTAATGCATCTGCATAATGCACAAAGTACAGCCAACTCAGCTGTTTTTTTCTGCTCAGCCCTTAATGTCAAAGTGCTTTAAGCACAGGCGGAGATTTGTGTTTTTTCACATGGCTACACCATGCAGTGTTTTCCACAGGACTTTTTGAGACTGGTGGGTGGACCTCGGACTATAGAGGGGTCTGTTCAATTTGAAATGAAATGCATCAATCTGGTGCACTTTGAGAAAAAAATTAAGAGGCAAAGATCTACATGAATCATAAACAAAGCTGGGTCCGTGTTTCGAGATGAGTTGGGTAGCTTGCTGACATCGCTGCGGACCATCACCCGCGGCGGGATCAGGAGCACTACCACACTATGGTGCTTTAACCATAGCCAGAGCCACAATCCACCTTCACCCTATAGGCCTTTCCAAACAGACCTTCAGGTTGCAGAGGAAATGCGCCCAACGATATGTCAGGGGATCCTCCCACACCAAGCGGCCGTCACTGAATTTGTTTCATTACGAAACTTTGGCGGGACATGTGATTAATTGTACCAGCACAGAGTTGAGGGGCCAGTATCCACATACACATTGACCACAACATATAGTAGAACAATTTCAATTGGCTAATTTAAAAGATGTGGTTTTGTTATCGATCTGTCATATTTATCTATGTTTATGGTGTCTAGCACTGTCGCCTCACAGCTAGAGGGGCCGGGGTTCAATCCCGGGCTGAACGGCCTGGCCTGTGTGGAGCTTGCGTGTTGTCTTCGTGTCAGCATGGGTTTTCTCCGGGCTTCCTCCCACAGTCCAAAGACATGCAGCTTAGGTCAATTGATGACTCTATATTGCCCTTAGGTGTGAAGGTGAGCATGAATGGTTGTCTGTCATATGTGTCATCCTAGCGCTAGTCTGGCAATCCGTCCATGGTCTACCCTGCCTTCGCCCATTGTCAGCTTGGATCGGCTCCGGCCCTCTGCGAACCTGAATAGGATAAGCGGTTACGGAAATGAATAAATGAATTTGTTTTTGAACCGCCTTCCCCGTGGCTGTGCAACCTTTTGAAAAGCACCATCATGTATGGCTTTAAGACAGCTCATACTCGGGAGAGACGGGTTTGAAGATCGTCTTCTCAACGTCCTTGTCTGGCTAAGCACATCGCCGCTTTGACTCAAAGAAAATGGATGCTGGTTGGATTCCACCAGCTTTGGAAAAACAAGGAGACCAGTGGGAAATGGTGCTAATAAAACCTAATCATCTGAGGGTTTCTTTAGATTTCAAGCATGCACTGTAGCAACTGACGCTGATGACAAATCCATCCAATTATACCTGCATTTCTATCTGAAGTTATCTCTGACACTTCATTTGTTTGGTTTTGCTGAAAAGCTTCGCTTACTGCACAGATGGATGAGTCAAACACAGGACTTTCACCCAGGAGACTGGTGTTTGTGTACCGCGTAAAACCAAAAGCAACTTACTCATTTCAGCCCAAACCGTGATCTTTTACTAAACCCAACCAAGTTTTGTTGCACCAAATGTAATCTAGAAACAAAAACACTACAACATTGATATACACGTACTGTATGTGGAAATGTTGATGTGAAACATATTTTTTGATTAAAAAACGTCAATTCAACTTATCCGTGGTTTGCATAAAACATACTACGCCAACATGTTCCTCTGGCCACTGGGTTGTCTCACATTAGCACTATATGTCAATGTGTTGGTCAGCATCAATTTCAATATATTTTGTATGATGATATTCTTACAATTGTTGCACTTTGTATCGATAACAAACATCAGTGTTGCAAGGAACAAAACCACCCCCCATTATGCACAGTCTACCTCTATGCTGTTCCCAATCTTGCAGTCAGAGATAACACAAACACTTCTGATGGTGATAGCAGGAACTACAATGATTTCCCACCAGTTTATACATTTAAGATGCCATCTTTTCACATGACAACTGCAATATGGTATGTGAATCCTGAGGCCAACTCTGTATTTTCGTTGAACAGCTGGCCAAACCAGGAAGCGGCGTACATTTGTTCGAGCATCTGTTGTGCCGTCTCTGTGTCCTTTTACATGCACCAAATTTACATTGTGGATTCAATTGCAAATTCAGGGAAAGAAACCGAAAATGAAAAGGATTGTGTGCTGCTGTACCTGGCAAAGCTGTCTCAACTCAGCCCATATGTGAATCACAGACTCTTTGTAATAGCCTGCCTCTGTCAAGAGAGAGGATGTACCTGTCAAATCATTTAAATTACTACAACCACTGTGGAGATGGAAGTGCTTGGATCAACGCTTTGACGTTGTGGAACTTCCAAGGCCCTGAAACGTACGCCTCGCTGAGTTTTGGTGTCTCTGCAAAAACAGAATTATGCTTTGAGAAATGTTTCTGTCCAAACTCATGGAATTAAATCAAAATCAACAAAGTTGAGCCTGGCAGTATTTCATAAACAGACTGTGGCACACACACACACACACACATCCACAAACCTGCTTTATATTCTCTGCCTCTAAACCACAAACACCCACTAGTATAATCAGTGCACATAGATAGATTAACCTACTGCATGCTGCATGACAGACTGTTACCATCAATACACAATGACTATTTTGAATGTAGGTTACATTATAAATGTCTTAAAGAATAATGACTTTTTTGTTATATACCCTGCAATTTAGGTTCCTTCAAGCCTTGAGTATTTCTCATAACTAGTGAACCTAGATATTATGGAGAGTTATAATCTTGGGTTTTAACTTAATTTATATACATCTCACTCCTTCATGTTCGCTATACTTAATGGCCTCTTGTAGACCCTTGACGGTTCATAAATCAGAAGTTCAGCTCTGGCGCTGTTACAAATTGAGTGATCTAGCAAATGCTGCTGTATCCATGAATCTTCTGAGCCGAGTGTAGGAGGAGAGAGGGGGCAACGCAAACAGGAGAGCCTACAGTATTTCCGTGGTAATTATTACATGTCACATTCCCAGAGATGGGATAAAGCAGGTCGGGCTCTTGGTTTAAAACCAGAACACAGAGAGGCTTTCTGCAAAGTCTCCTACCAACTGGTCTCTTTATGGTTTTCAGGAGGCAAGAGCTAGGATGTCCAATATTTGAGCCTGAGACACTGGGTGTCCATCTTTTGTACATGCACATTAATAATGAATTCTGTGAAGACTACACAGATGTAACATGCTGTGATCCTTTTTGAATTTAATGCCACTTTAAACTCATACTCTACTACATTTCAAATGGAAATATTGTACTTTGTACTGCATTCATCTGATAACTTTACTTAGTCGATTTACATATTTAGATAAATAATACATAACGTAATCATCAAATAAATCCAGATGTATTAAGATAAGACCTGATCCCTGGGGGGAAACAAACACGCTACCCAGCAGTATAAAGTAATTAAAATTAGCTCCACCAATACCAGCTGCAGCAATAGAACGATTTAATATTAATGCATCAATATTTATAATCCAGTAATATCATTTTTTTCTGAAATGTGCCGTTCTGCACAATGAATACTTGTACATTTAGATACTTAACATTTGTGCTTGTATTTAAAGCTACTTCAAGGAACTTTCATTGTGTCCTGATTTTGCCGGTCCCTGTGGACCAGAGCGCTAGTTTGTCCAGAGTCCCTTTAGAAAAACCTCTCGTCTTAATGCAGTGGGGCCTGACGGTCCCTCCGACTTAGTCTTGGTTCTGGTTCTGGTTCTCCCAAGTCTTCCTTCCCTCCAGCTGCCCAACAATACGGCCTGGGCCTCCAGCAGCATGGTGATGGCGTTGGTTCCCACCGGGGCCTGGTGGAGCAGCGAGACAAGGTTGTGGAGGAGAGGTTGAAGGTGGCAGCGATGCCAGATCTGGGTCCGTCAGCGGTGGGCTGGTTGTTGCCAGAGGCCCCACTGGAGCCTGAACTGAAAAGAGTTTCTAGTGAACCTGCATGATTTTGTGCGGAATCCCACACAGATTACAAGCTTCTAAAAGTGAAGGGACAGACAACCCATCTTCATCAGATACCTGTGTCTCATTACCGTTTCGGGGTTATGAATGTGTGGTTACTTCTTTCGGCTTCGCTTGGAGTTTTGTGTCCCAATTGCAGAAACCTCTATGACTTTTAGGATTATAATGAGTGTGTAGTAGAGTCCAAAGGCATTGTACAGTTTCAATTAGCATTGTTCTCAAATAAACTCCTATTCCATAATTACAATCCTGCAGGATAACAGATGTTGTTCAAAACTAAAGTTTAGGGCTCGCTTTGAGAAAGTTGATTTCTTGTTGGAAAGATTCACGGCATGTATCGTGGTGTGTCAGAGTGGTGTCTTTGTTGCCTCTGTTTCACACAGTCAAGGAATACATTTTAATGATTGTTGTAACAGAAAGGCATATCGAGCGTCAGTGATGCTGTGGTGTCTCTGAAATGTTTTCATATTCTTTGGGAAGTACACTGTTGTTATGCACTGGATTCCTGAAGTACTTTCTGAGCAAAGCCCCCGCAGTGAAAACCTATTGCACCTTTTAAAGAAGTGCCCGTGCCAACGCTGCGAAAGAGACATACGAGTCTGTGGACATCCAATTGATTTTCAGTCAACACATCCCTCACGTAGTCTTTTTATGTGTTAAATTATTTAAGCGCCGCAGCTTGAGGGAAGTGAGTTTATATCCTCCCAGAGGAACGGGTAACTTACCTTTGTCACTAAGTGTTTCGCATCTGGTATATTCACACAGACTATCTTAGTTAAATGAGTTTTCTGCACTGGCCTTCTCACCCATGGGTGGAAAAGGTCTTAGGCAGGTGCCTCAGGGCACTGCACATTATCATCACAGGGAAGGTCTCTCTCTCCTTACCATGTATTAGTAAATGGTCCGTTCCAGCTTACCTCTCCAAGCATCGTTTTATCATAACACAATGGATTTCCCCCCACAGCGGTCTTTGGTAAATCACTGTATTCATTATTCATCAAGGATTAGTGTCATAATCGATTTTGTCCAAGCGGTCTGCATTCCACAATGTGTTCTTAATCCTACCCCCAAGAGATGCTGAACTTTGTCACGTCTAATTAGGTTGCACGAGTCGGCTACACTGAGACAGCTTTTACAACTTCTCCATTACACGCCTGATAATTGCTGGCCCATTCTCGGATTTAATCAAGGTCTCTATACATTTGCAGCATTGACGCGCGGTTGGCGTTACAAGCATGTGTATGGAACCAAACTGGTGCGGGCTTGTTTAGCATGCAACGTATGAAACATGATTTTCATAAAAAAAAAAAAAACTTTTTAAGGGTTTGATTGAATTACGGTCCACTTGGTGATTCAAAAAAAAAAGGTTGAGTGTTTTTCTGCCTTTTCAAGTCACTGAGTTGTCCCCCGTCTTTTTCTTGTGAGGCTGCCTTGCGTCTCCCGCAGCCCCCCCCCGGTGATGGCCGTCCTGTTCCTCCATTCTCAGCTGCAAGATGGACCTGTGCTGCATGTGACATCTGTATCTGCCAATGGACGCGCTAAGCCTGTCAGCTCCATAGAGCCCGACCTGTCAGTCAGCCTTGCCACGAACAGCCTGGGACCACAGCTGTCATAATGATCCAACAGTAGAAAAGAACAATCTGCTGATCCTCTCCTAGCCTGACTGAAACTATGGGTGTTCGTGAAACAGTCGCCGGCTTGTCTTTTGCAACTGACATGGACCAGATACAAAACATGGCTTCTATCCACGTACAGCTTTACTGTTGTTCCAATTCATCCTCACCGTCTTTTACTTACTATGATGTTAATAATTATCACACAACAAACACTGTAAGGGATTGCATCAGCAGAACCCTGACAATACCTGTGCACTGATACATTCACTTCTATACAAATTGATTACATGGACGTTCAAGAGTATGAATCAACACGTCTGCAAATACAGTTTTAAACCAGTCCTTAAGGCTTGTCTTTTGCACTGTATAGTGCCCGTTTTGCTTAGCCATAGCTCTGGTCCTGCTCCACATGCTCCTGGTCTCAAGCCGTCCCCCTTTTTTTGGTCTATTTTGGAGTTTACTTTGACACAAATATATTCCTGACAGTCCTGTAATAGCACTTTACTCAACATTTAAAAAAAGTGCTGTCAAACAAAAAGGGAACAAAAACATCAAAAGCTGTTTGCCATAATAAATTGAGGACTTGCTCTGCTAAAACCATTAACACCCATACTTCCCTAAGGTGGGTCTTTGACAGTCAGTCATTACAAACAATCTGGGTCTATTACCTTTTATTTTCAGTTACAATGAAATAGGTTTGAAGTATAGTTCCCTTGTAATTAAATGCAACATTTAGCCAGTTGGTTCTATTTTAAAGAAACATTTTGCACCCTGGGGATTAAGTGTTCTGGATATATCACAGCCTAAGAGGGATTTATTGACTACCGGCATCTATTTGGTACAAGAATCTCAGACACAAGAGATAGACTTCTCGGTGACTCCGTCATTTTTATGATCTTTTGCCATTTAGAGACAACTATGAAAAGGTTAGTGTTTCAGGCATCCTGGGAGGGCGGCTGGTATATTGGTGGTACGAGCAAGTGTGTGTGAATAGAGCTTACAAAAAGAGCCAATTATATTTTAACAAGACTGCTTGAGACTGCTGATACTTCACTGATGTATACGGGTCTAAAGCCTTGAATCCCCTGGGAAGACTGGAAAGGTATAACGAGCCAGTTATTCAGAGAAGATAAGTTCTGCCAGCCACTCGTTACACACACTGTCACTACTGATAAAACTTGATGACTTGTCTCACAGCTTTAACTTGTATATGGTATGATTGTGCTGTTGATAAAGATCAGACTAGGAGAGCCTGCAAGGTTGCATTTCCAAATTCTAAACCTTGAAGGCCTCTAAAACGTCAGATTATTGCAGACAGTGATGGCATTAGAAGTAACTTCTTAACCTTGAGCACCACAAAAGCTACTATGATTGTGTTGCAATTGTTCATTACTGCCATTACACATCTATTAGTTCTTCAAGTTTAAATTCATGTCGGCAGAATATTCTGAAGGAAGATATTATCTCACGATTATAAACAACATAGGGGCTTTAAGTCAAATCCAAGTCAAACACATCTGGTAATTCATTTGGAATCAGACCGATTGCAGATTACTGAATAATATGATTTTAGAAAATTACAATGAAAACCTTTAAAAAGAGGAATTAGCTCAAAACATCATCAAATCTTCAGACAGAAAAAAACCTTTTGAGCAAGCATTTCTTGTCAAACATAAAGGCCTGTCTTAGAAACGCAATGATGCTGTGTGTTTTGAAACCCAATTTGTGAACAACGGGACAAAAGGGCCTGAGGTGGCAGCTTTTACAGGGGCTTGGAGGAGAGTGAGTTCAGGTGCTCCCATTTAGTGATCAGCCCTGCAGAAACACCGGAGCAGCATTACACTTCCACAGAGGAGAAGGAGCATTAACGACAAGTTAGCACACCTGTGCAGAGGATTTCTGTTTAGACGCTCTGTACCCACACACACACACACACACACACACACACACAGGTTTTTTCTGTTGTTGTGGTTGATTAGACCTGTGCTCAGGTTACACATATATTTATATTGAAAGAACAAAAAATCATTTCCTGAGGCCTGCTGTATTGCTTATTGATGTGTTTTCATCTCCATGTGACATAAGCACAGTTTTGATCTTCTTCATTTTGAGGATGCCTTTTTGTTTGTAAATATTGATAAATATATATTTGTAAGTATTGTTGATGTATGCTCATATTTTAGTTTTTTACATAAAGGCTGTCCTAAACAGTGTTGACGGCATTTAACGTCATCTGTCAGCTGACTTACTGATATACAGAGTATGTGGTGAAGTAACAACGGGAATTATTTTGACTCAATCAAAAATCTACTTTAGTTTGCCGATATTCATTTTTACATACTTACCAGCCTGATCTTACAAATATACGTGACATGATCCTTTAATTAAGGGACAGTTCACACCAAAATAAAAAACACATATTTTTCCATTGTTTTGTTGTGAATTGCCTGGTTTTCAGCTGTGAAGATCTGGCTTCTCTCCAATATAATGGGACTCGTGGTGCTTAAAAGGGTCAAAAACATTTGAAAAACTCAACAGCAATGTCTCTTCCCATTAATCATGAACTCAGGATGACTCAAGATAATCCACAGACCTCGCTGTGAGTAGGAAAGAGATGTTACTGTTACTGAAAACTCACCTCTTCAAGTAGCACTACCCTGAGCCTTCCACTTAGCACTCACTTAGCATTTATTTTATTCATACTAGTTTGTTGCACTTATTGTATTTGTTTGTTTCTGCACTGTACGTTTGCTCTGGTTTATGCTCTTAGATGCTTGTTTAACAAAGGAGAAATATTTCATGTTTATAATTTTGTTATTTGCTTCAAATAAGCCCAGTTGACTTTCTGCCTCTTCCTGCACTGTGATATTCATTTATCTCTGTTATGTTTGTTTATTTTAAATTTCATTGTTTGAATTGTGCAAAAAATAAATTAAAAATTAAATTTAAAGAAAGATGCACTTCTGGTGACTAGTAGTTCTCTTGAATACCGATGTTGATTGATGATGCTTTGGATAAAAGCGTCTGCTAAATGACTGTAATGTAATGTAATGTAATATTTTTGGGGGGGCATTATGTGGTGTTAGCATAATTTGTTAAAAAATTCAGTTTCGGCACCATGGAAACAATGGCAATAGGAAAATCAATTAGTAATCGTGGTGGCCGCACAGATGAAATGCATCCATGTGAATATGCAATATTCAGAGCTACTGACGTAGCATGAGACCAACATAATTGTACACATTATGAGCCACCATGTAATTCTCTTTTAAAAGGGACCGTTCACCCTAAAATCCAAAATAAATCTATTTTTCTTGTACTGTAGAGCTATTTATCAATACAGATTGTTCCGCTGTGCGTTGCCTGGTCTCGGTCTCGGTCATTTCACGTATTATCTATGAGATCACATTGCTTATCGCAGTAGATCATGTTTACATTGAACCAAAGCAGGTTAAGTCGTAGTTTCCAGTGGCTGGCGTTCTTTGACGTAAACGAAGGAGAAACTCTTGCATTAATTTGATCGGTCACATTTTTCTCCAACTCTTAGCGTTCAACAAATGCAGCAAGGACTGTAATGAGGCTTTTGGGTCGTCTTTGCTTTTAACAAGGGCGTTGTGAAGACAATGCTGTCATACTGTACGGCTCTGACTGTGAACACAACGCCGTCTGCATTCAGATCGCGGTCTGACTCTCCCTGCTCAATGAATAATGCAAAAGCTATCTAGTCAGGTGATAAATTCTCGAGTGTAAATCCACAAAGCACATCATTGAAGTGAATGTATTTTGACAGAACATCGTCAGATGGAGAGGCTTCATACCAATCTGTGGAGAGCCGAGGAGAGAGCAAACACTTCAGTGTTAACAGCTCCGCTGAAAAGGCTCGACGTTCTGAAAGGCTAAATGATCCGGGATGCTTTGTTTCCAATTTGGTAGTCGCTCTCCGAGCGATCAGATCAAAACATAACACAATTTTCATCCACTGATAATGCCATGTCTCAATGAGACGGGGGAATTGCACTGGTGGCTTTGGATCATGGTCTACCAACCACCAGTTACAGTGATGCCCAATTATCTCAGCTGCTGGCTTCCAGCGGCAAACCACTGGCGGTCGCTCAGGAGGTGATGAGCGCAAGACAAAAGCACATAACATAAAAGAATAACATTAACAATGCAGTGAGTAACCTCTGTCCATCAACTACATTTGAAAAGCTGTTCAAAGCTGTACTCCATTATACTAATTTTCATACCAGACTTAAAAGTGCTTCATGTAGCTCTGCAGATTGTAGCTTCTTAATCCTATTAATACAGCATAAGCACTGTGCTTTACAATGTATTCCCAAAGTTGACAGAGGTGCTTTGTTAAGTCTTCATTTGCCCCACCCTTACATTTACATTTACCACACTTGCAGGCTGGCTTGTTTGGGAGCTGAAAAAAAAGTCCAGAAAAGGAAAAGTCAAGTTTACTCAGACATCAAATCGTGCACTGTCCCCCAACATGAATCAAACTTTAGCCAAAACAAAATAAAACAAGTCTTACGTCAGGTTCACTTTGGAGGAAGAGGCACAGTAATTTCCGGATGACCGCTGCCGTGTTCTATCGGCGCCCATGTAAACCATCCGAGCTGTCCTTCACAGGATGTGCGGCAGTGAGGAGGTCTACAGCCGGCTTGCGATCTTCACTGCGCGCCACGAGCAAATCTAGCAAGAAAACCGCCTGACAATTTACAATGATGATACGAATATTTCTGATAAATGATGAAATAAAATAAACAACGCATGCTTTTGACTTTCCTCCCCTCTCCCACGGAGTTTCAGTTCCCCCGATTCCATGGTTTTTAAATTACAGTCTTTCTCACACTTTTGTCAGTTTGTGTCTAAAAAAAAAAGAAAGCAAGCACGACGAATAGACACACGTATAAACACAGACCCACAAGCAGACAGACAGAAAGAGATTAGCTCTGTAGGAAAACTGAAGAGGAACATAATTGCTTTTCGAACAAAGCGGAGAAAGGCACTGCTGGTGTCAACAGCCAGGCTACTGCTTGTGCAACGATTGACATCCTGTGTAATCCCGGTGTTTTAAAAATGCTTACCTTGTAGTAGTATGAATTTTACACACATATATATATATATATATACAATATTGGAAAACACTGTTTAATACTGGAATATTCTCCCTTAATTTTGTAGCATACTTTTAGAAGTAAAATCGGGTTGGTACAGTTTGAGAGCAAAATGAAGAGGCTAGATAAACACTTTTCTGCTCTCGTAAACAACTTAACCATAAACACATCGGTTGTATGAATGCCCACAGAGTCACACCAACAAAGCACGGTGAACAACACAGGCTCTGTCTTTGAAGATGGGACAGGTTCAAATCCCCCGTCCTCACATTCAACAAAATAGATCAAAACATGCATGTCCCTTTTAGTACTTTGAATACAAATCATGCTCTCCTAAATACAACATGACACAACATTCAAATTATAAAGGGAATAGATTAGTGTAAATATATGATAATTACCTGGAAGTATATTTCAGAGGCAATTTGAAAGACAACTAACAGTGTCAGACACTTTTTGGACCACCCTGCTATTCCAAATGGGTGGAAACATACAAATAATTGCAAATGCTTGACCATAAAGACCATTTATCAGAGTCTTGTCAACTTTTGTACGTGATAATTTATCAACCCAGTCAGCAGAAAATGTTTGCATTGTATGTCTCTCCAAACCATGTGAAACGGTGAATGTGCACGTTTTTTGAAACAAAAATATGTTCCATGAAAACATATCGGGCTTGTATCACCGCTTCCAGAAACACACAATGTTACTTGGTTAACATTCTGAAATGATTAGTTAGGTTTAAAAGGCAACAAAACTACTTGGTTCAGGTTCAAAAACAGTTCATAGCGTTAATAAATAACTGCCCTGAGCGGACTTTCTTACCTGACAAGTTGTGTAACCAGCGCAAAGACAATATTTAGCTTTGGCTTTACACGGGACACGGATACCAGTCTCCTGAGTGAAAGTCCTGTGTTTGTTGGACCTGCCCACAACCCTTCCAGCACACCTTGAGTGGAGTCGCACTATAAGACATCCTGTGGTTTGCAGAAACAGACAATTGTCATATTTTTTCCTGAATTTATACATTTCTATTGAACTGAAAGAGAGAGTAACAAGTGGATGATTGTGATACTTACAACTGATATTTTCCGGATGAAAAAAAGCAGTTGAACGGACCAACGGTGTGAGTTGTCCACATGTGCTCAGAGTGGACTTAAGTGTGGCTGCCAGCTTGTTGATATTGTGCACAAATATTGCATGTGTGTCTGTGTGTGTGTGTGCATGTAGAGGGTATAAGGAAGAGGGGAAGAGATTCAGAGAAAAACATCAGTTGTGCCCAGGTGCATGCAAGCTTATGTGTACATATGTTGTGGAAGCAAGTGCAATTGATGTTTTGCCTACTTCACCACAGGCTCTCCTCTCGTCATGCCTCCATGCTGGAACAACTATCACCACAAACATCGCCGGCACAGACGCTGAACTGTTGGTTTGATTTGGGCCTTCTCCAAACCAGCGCGCACCCGAGTGATGTCTAATTATCATCACCGTAACACGTGAAGAGGTGAGTTGACTGCGGCGCGTTTCGTATAGCGCTCTCATTAAGTCCTGCAGCAGGAGAGCGGCTTTGCACGCAGCATCGTTGAAAGAGCAATTAAGTCTTGATGCCGCTGCAGAGTGCAGGCTGTACTCTTTCCCACCAGTTTACCTCATTAGGGCTCAAAGGTGCTTCAGTCAGCCTGTGGGAACTGACTCCCAAGTCCTCGGAGCCATGTCGTATATCAAAAGGATGTTTGAATGTGCTTTGATTGCTCGCACAGTTTCAGAACAGGTGCAGACAAAAAAGAGCTACTTTCTGCCATGAAATTTAAAATCTGCCTACTGTCTAATGTGCCATTAGGGTATTGAGTGTCAGCTGCGCACCTTTTAAAACTAAACTTTAGGTTGAAGCTATTTTTAAAGTCTGACACAACACAACAAAAAGGTGTGGTGTTACAAAAGTACTCACAGACTGTAAAGCATGTCAGACAAACACTAAAGCCCTATTCACATCTCCTGTGATGTTAATCCTGGTCAAAACGCAAGTTCATATAATATAAGTTCAAATTCCTTCCATGTTTGGCCAAACACAGAGGTCATGTGATAATATTAGTCCAGTGCAAATCAGAATATCTGAGTTTTTTTTGTTGTGTGGCAATTATAAATTAAAATGTTGGCAGCATTTTGGGTGCTAATTCAAGAGACTCTCTTTACTTAACCCTAAGGACGAACACATATTTACCTCCAGCTTCATCATCCTATAAATAACATCTCATTTCATTAAGTGCCTTACTTACCCAGATTCAGCTGTGTGAATAAATATAAGTCTAAGTGAGATACTTGTTCATAATAATGCCAAATATAATCAGCGAGAGAGATGTGTTATAGTATTCAGTGGGACTGCATGAACAACAAAAGCAGGATTAACAAATACTAAAACATACAAACACAGTTCGCGTGTATGTATTTGACTCCTTTGACACTATTCCTATAACATCTATTAGAACATGTCTGATAGGTTTGAGTACTTTTACAGTGAGTGGATTCCTGTACGTCATTTACACCATGACAATATGTTCGCAGCAGTCTGAAAGAAGAGACCTGAATATTCACAGCTTTCTCTCTTTCATCTCTCTTAGCTATTTCCTCATAACTCAAAAGACGTATGCACTTATAGGACAACCACTGCTGACTTTAGGGGCAACAATAACCTACTTTACGCAGTGGCTTTTGGTCAAAGTGACGACTATTTCAACCAAGAGTGATGAGGCTGCTAAATCCAAATCAGAAGTCAGGGATAAATCCAGGTCCACATCCAAATCCAGGTCCACATCCAAACCCCCCCCCCCCCCCCCCCCCCTCCACAACCGGTAAAACAAACTCCTGTTTCCAATTTGCCTCCAGCTGTGGTTCCCATTGTCACGTCTCCCCCCATTCTCATATAGTTCTGAACAGCTTGTATCCCAGTGTCCCCTCTGTCCCCCATTTACAGTACATTCCCCAAACCCCACAACACTGTGCCTGTCTCTGTTTGCTTTTTTTGGGGGGGGGGGTAAATAAGAAATGGTACTCATAAATGGAACTCTTTATTAGAACGGGAGCTGGAGCTCTCTTTGGCAACAACAACTGAGAGACACTTTTTATACTCTATGAATGATGCACTCACTGGGCATATTTACTTCTGACTTACTTGCTTATGCACAGCCTTTACAGAGATTCATCAGAGATGTGACCCTAATGCATGTGAAATGTATCGGCCTACCATGTTTTTTAATTACCGAACAGATATTCTCTTAATGATAATGACATCAAGGGCGCGAGCACAAGAACATGAATTGATAACTCATCGCGGTTGTGTGACGGGGCGTGGAAATCAATTCTCCGTGTATGCAGATTCTCTTTGTGGGATCGCCTGACTTCAAACGGGAAGAAAATTGTTTGTGTCGAGTTGGATAGCAATCATTTTGAAAAAATTGAAATTATAAGATCAACAAACGCGGTGCAAGGCAAGGTCAGTGAAGAATTATTAGCGCGTACAAAGCCTGAACCTTGAGATGAAGGGAATTTACAAAATAACAGATAAATCTTGCAACCTCAACCGGTTTCACCTCAGAAGCTTCAGACAAAGCAAAGAACAAAGTGATGTATCATTTGGCACTCTGATACTAAAAACAAGGTTACAGTACCTGCTATGATAATTCCAGTATATTTTAACATGATGTGCGTTTGCCTTTCTAGGATACTGTGAATCATCAAAGGGCGACGGTTTTCAGTGAAGGCCCTGTCACCCTGTTTAGATGTGGGTTGTGTTACAGTTGCAGGGAAATGTGCTGTAAATAAACAGACATGCTTACACATGAGAGGACGGACAACACATCTACTTAGTGAAAGGAACAATGCAAGGCATATATAGTTGGCAGAACTATATACAGGACTGTCTCAGAAAATTAGAATATTGTGATAAAGTTCTTTATTTTGTGTAATGCAATTAAAAAAACAAAAATGTCATGCATTCTGGATTCATTGCAAATCAACTGAAATATTGCAAGCCTTTTATTCTTTTAATATTGCTGATTATGGCTTACAGCTTAAGAAAACTCAAATATCCTATCTCTAAATATTAGAATATCATGAAAAAGTATACTAGTAGGGTATTCAACTAATCACTTGAATCGTCTAATTAACTCGAAACACCTGCAAGGGTTTCCTGAGCCTTGAAAAACACTCAGCTTGGTTCAGTAAACTAAATCACACGTATGGGGATTATCACAATATTCTAATTTTCTGAGACAGTCCTGTATATATATATATATATATTATCCTCTGAACAGTCACTGCACAGTAAATATTGCGACCGCTGTGAAATAGTGTGTAGTCAACCAGGCAGTTTACCGTGATGTGGTAATATTGAGCAAAATGAGAAACAGATTAAGTAGATTGGAGGAAAATGGACATAATTTCCTGGGTC
Organism: Pholis gunnellus; assembly: GCF_910591455.1. NCBI lineage: Eukaryota > Metazoa > Chordata > Actinopteri > Perciformes > Pholidae > Pholis > Pholis gunnellus. Next base: position 5,917,789 of record NC_136529.1, on the reverse strand, counting down.
TGGAAAGTGTGATAGTGTGCAAAAACCTATGCTGACAGGCAGAGTAAGATAAGTGCAGCCCTGCAATCATGTTTCTGCAAAAATGCATATCATGGCTATACAGGGGTGGTGCAGGAAAACAGGACAACAGGCGGCTCCGTAGGTGGTGAGGCAGCCTGGTGTCATTCCCAGGTCGTCAAATAATGTCACTTTATCACGGCACTCGACATCTTGGTACAGACGTCTGTATAAGAAGCACAAAAGGTACCCGGGGGGTGAAACAAACACAGCACTTTGCAGGAAACTGATGTCCGTGTCCCGTGTGAAACCACAACTCAACAATGACTCTTAATAAGTTATCTTACGTAACCTACTCAAAGGGTAACTTCAGTAGTTTTAAACCCAGACATCATTTTCCCATGTTCTGGTGTCTAAGAGAGTAATGGGAAGGACTCATTTTGAAGTTGTTAGGGTATTAAGGGAAAACACTGCAGGCTGCTAAACGTGCTGTGATGTAATAGCTCGGGACAACTCCTTAACTACCAATAACAGGCTCTGATTGCAATTATAAGTGTGTGACAACATTACGGAAAGGACCCTGCAGAGAATTAAAAAAAATGTTCTCACCTTTCGCTTGTATGTTTTTTATTGTGTGTCTGGCTCCGACAATTCTCGTTCTTAAATCTCTCGCCGCATCCATATTGCCAAAATGATGTGGAAAAATGTAGTTAACACTAAGCTATGCTGTCTGCACTCACGACACAACAAACTCTAACACCGCTGGTTTTGTGTCTGTTGTGTGAATGTATGTGATCAATATCCTAGAAATATTGCAATGTGTTTTATTTAGATTGAAAGAAAGATTATCACAAGGTTATTGTAAACGGTTTAAAAGGAAAAGGCTGCAGTTTCTCTTGGAAACAGCGACAATAGTTTGCCTTTGACATAAAAGCGTTATTCTTTCCAGTTATAAAGAGATGAAGATATGTACATGCCACTATATTGAGTTGTCTTAGAAGTCTGACAAAACTACATTTTAAAGCATAAAACGACTGCAATGGTTTATCAATAAAATGCAATCAGTAGCAGACCCAACAGCTACAGATGAATGGTACAAAGTGAATCGCTACACGTTATTTTCCAGTGAAGTGAGGGTTTTTCAAAAGCCATCAAACAGAACCCTTAAATTAACTTTCCTTCCACTGTGACTAACAGCAGATAAAGTGTTTGACACTCTTTTGCATGCAGTAATTAAAGGTCAAGCGTATTATTGTAATAAAGACCACTTAAGTGATGTGTAATGTGCACATTAGCGTCATACGGCATGTGATCTGACACATCACCGGTTGACACATTCAGTGCAATGGATTTTCTGGATTCTCCAAATCTTAGTTATACTTTATTATAATTACAGTACAATAGCACAAAAAAGGCAAGGCCTGACTTTCATGGGGAATTCACACTTCACAGGCTATTAATGTTAGAGGTCGACAGCCTCCAGTGAGTATGTGATTAGATATCTAGCATCAATTTATTGTCTGAGAGAAACCAGAGGTCTTTGAGTCAGAAAAGCCTGCAGGGTAAAAGCCTATCTCCTTTTCCTTTGGCACGAGTTAGCCTTATCCACGAGTTAGTCATTTGTGGGTCGTACTGTAGACACAGAGCTAAATTGCACTGACCTCATGCTAACAAGTTAAATCATAGATATCTTCAAATAACTTATGCAGAGGCAGTTTAAGTTAAAGCTACTACAAGGAACTTTTATTTTGCGTTGGTTTTGGCGGTCCCTGTGGACAAAAGTGGTAGTGTTTCCGAGCACCAGACTCCTTTTTTAGAAAACGACTCAATTTACTGCAGCAGGATCTGACAGTTTCCCCACTCAGTCCTGGTTCTGGTTCTCCCGTGCCTCCCTTCCCTCCAGCGGGCCCAGTAGTACGGCCTGGGTCTCCATCAGTGTGGTGATGGTGTTGGGTCCCAGCAGGGAGTCTGAGCTGAAAGAGCTTCCGGTGAACCTGCATGATTTCCTCTGATTGCATGAGGAATCAGACCCAGTGGCATAAAACCAAGCAACAAGAAACGCTATAGAATTAGCCAATATTCTCACGGATGGTCTTACTTATGTCGATCATATGGAAGTATTAAATAAACTGTTTCATAACCAGTTAAAAATTCCTCAAAGTAATTGTAAATAAATATGGATACTGGATGCAAGGAAACATTAAAATACTGAGCATCCAGTGAACACTTTTTACTTGACACCATATCTGCCACTTATTAATGGCCAAAAACTGACCAGTGAAGAGGATGCATCGCGTTTCATGAGTGCTTCTCCTATTAAATTGCATGACAGAGAAGACCTTAGTTTAACTGAATCTAAATTGCTCTATGTTTGTCTGCTCCAGCAGAGGCTACATATCTGCTCTGTAAATCACTTGTCCCGTGTTCTCCTTTGAGAACAACATTTTCAGATTTACTCTTGTGCTGTGTAAACACAGCTACGGACTGTGAACAGCAACCAACTTTATCTTTCTGGCTTGAAGACGAACAACACCTAAATTAAGAATGCCCTCATGTTATTTCCATTGTGAGCAAAGTTCAATCAACATTTGTGAAGAATTAGCTCCTCAGTTGTTCATGGCAACTAATATGTTTGGACTATTTTAGACCTTAGAAATAACATGTATGAATTTTGAATATTGGTGCAGTTTCTTTATAGGTGAAGCTTACCTCTATTCTAATATTATCTACTATCTATTATAGAGTCAAGCCCAATTCATGCTTATGTTTTCAAGACTCCAGCGTGCAGAAATATTAAAATCCTCAGAAAAATAACACGTTTATACTACAATGAAAACACGGCATGATGCTTGTCTCAAACTGAATGGGATGAGCACAATGTGGACATGTTTATAAAGGGGAGAATCATGGGTTGTCATAGAAACCATTGTCATTCACACATCTTGAGGTGAGAGGTCCAGGGACCAACCTGGTTTCCCCTCGCCAACATGTTGCCCAATTTAGGAGTGTAATGTGCACTCCTTCCTGACAAGCTGGAATGACTCGGGTGGTACTCATAGATTCCTTTCGCTTTCTAGTTTTCTGTGATTCCAGATACCCGCACTAGCTTTAACACTGAACCTGTTACAGCTTCTGAAAGACTGTAAAGTCGGCCGAGGCAGCTGGTGCCTGCAAAGAAAAGGTTTTAAACAATGTAAATGTTTAAATGTAGACACACTTTTACAGTTAGATGCTGGTGTGGTTTAATATTTCTCCACGACATGTAGCTCATGCTACAGCAACACTCTGGCAGAGCAAGTGGTCCAAGCTGTTGTCAATCAAACATGGACACGCCCCTCCAGTCAATGGGGGGAAAATAAGCATTTCTAATTTTCCTCCTTTTTAATAATACAAATAAATAAATGAACAATATATAAAATACATTATTTTTGCCTTTAAAAAAACCGTGATGATTAAATGTGATTTCAGTTACACTTCAAGAGGTCATCTGCTAAATAGACTAATAACGCCATCATGCCAACATGCTGATAATGAACATGTTTACATGCTTGAATGCGATTAGTTTTTGTCATTAACCAAAGTTCTTGACAAATTACAATTTTGACCCAGTTATGGAGTTGGAGAAAGAGCCAGGCCATCACCAAAGTTGTTAGAAATCATCAAGTAGACATTGATATCCGTACCAAATCTCATGACAATCCATTTGTCATGAGTTTTTAAGACGTTTCACCCTGAACCACAAATGTCTGAGGAGAAGTCAGGGGATCACCAAAGTCATTCGGATTAATCGTCCGGAAAACCATTAATGTCTGCACCAATTTTTCTGCTAATTTAAGCAGAAAATGTTGAGATATTTTACTGGATGAGTCAAAAATGAATTGTCAGGGGATCACCAGTGCGTCTAATAGTGCTGAGATATGTCAGTCTGGACCAAAGCAGTGAACCGACAAACCCACATTGAGCTGTGCCTCTGTACGCATCGGTATATTTGATTTGTAACCCTGCTGTGCTAAACAAGAGCATAGGCTATCCTATAATTTCCAACTAAAAATGCTAATTAAGCCCTCCTCCTTAACACTAATCCCACCCTCAGAGGAAACCTACATTTGAACTTTAATAACAACTGATGGAAAATAAAGATGTTGTTCTCATTCAAGCTTGTTCAGCATGTGGAATTCCCATCCACACTATTGGCTTCCTGTCCATGGAGAGCCTTTAGTAATGTTTTTGAAATGCTTTAACTGTCCCCGACAGCCTCTCACCGAGCGTTTCATCCTGTATCAGCATAAAATCAGGTTGAAGACGCACATCAACCATTTTCAAGAGGATACAAATTATTTCTCCGGCATTCACACGTGTAGGATTACCTTCTTCCTTCTGCCACCTGGTTTGTTGAGATCACAAAAAATTCTATTTGCCAGCTAATTTCTAGAATGTGGTGGATGTTAGTTGTTAGGCACCAGCACAGTAAACTGTTGAGTTAAACCTGCTCCACATGCCAACGGGGGAAATCCCATAATAGTGACGAGACCAAAAAGAAAGCCACGCAGAGTCTGGCAAGTACAGACGCACTTCAGACTGTGACAGCAACATAACGGCTTCAGTAACCACTGGTTTGCGTGTCTGCATGGCCTGCTTTGATGGAGACTATGACAACTACCCCAAGCGATGACAAAGAGCCAGCCAGCACCATCGGTCTCGAAACGAGGTTATCAAATAATGTTTGCTCGCTCTTTGTGTTTATTGTGCGAAAAAGAAACCAATGGGCTATATGTATTTTGCCGACAGCAAATTTTTTGTTTAACTTCTCCCAAATGAAGGGCACGTTTAATAAACTGGCATTATGAGCATACGTTTGTACTTTGTATAGTTGACTGAATTTCTGCTTGTATGTTCTGAGCTGAGCGTGACCTTCTCTTCCAAGTGTCCTCGTAGCATGATGGGTGAATAATGATTTAATCGCGTCTGTCGTCCCGTAGAACGTGACTGCATTACGGATGACTTATCGAGGGAAACATATTTGGTTGTGGTTTTGCTTTTGACGTAGAGCTCAAATGAGGTCGCGGAAGAAGGTCAGAGTGGTGAACGGGTCAAAAAACAAAGTACTAAATACAGTACTTTGTCTGAACCTAACCACGTACTTTTGTTGCATTTTTGGTTTGGTTAAATTTCTTGGTCATTTTAAGCCAAACCATGTTTTATTTTCTAAACCTTTTGCTGCAGAATGGATTTGTTTTATTCTGTTTTAATTTACAGCGTTAACCACGTGTTTCAAACAGCACTTACTTCTCTTTTGTTTGCTCGACACAAATAGTCGTATCACATCCCAAATGTTACTCGAAGAGTTTGTGGTTCCTTGACGTGTTTCCCCTGCTGATAGTTTGAGAACACTTTGCATATTTACTGATGGGCACTAAAGAACATTAATAGATAATTAAGAGTTACTTTTAATGTCCAAGTCAAATGTTTCTCCCATCCTATCGTTTTACACAGGAATCCTCCCTGCGCCAGCCGACTGCTGTGACAATGTTGGATTTCAGGATCTCTCTCAGAGGAGTGAGGGGTATAAAAATAGAAACTGTCATCGTTGGTTACTGTGAATGTCCACCCTATAAAACAGACAGCGTCTAAGCTGCCAAGCTCCCTGCAAAGCCAAACCTCCTCCTCTCCTCTTTTTTATCAAGCAACAGAATGGGGGGAGGGGGGGCATTTTGAATACATATCTTACCTGCCACCACTGATATCGATTTTCTAAACCTTCGAAGAATCTGAACTGCTCCGTGTGTGTGTGTGTGTGTGTGTGTGTGTGTGTGTGTGTGTGTGTGTGTGTGTGTGTGTGTGTGTGTGTGTGTGTGTGTGTGTGTGTGTGTGTGTTTGTGTGTGTGGTTGTTTGTCCATAACTCAGGCACACACTCCCTTTTCGTCAGGCTGGAAATCAGGCTTGATGAGCTGGTATTTTGTACTTTTTGACACTTCACTCTGGACTGACACACGTAATCAAACAACAATCAACGCGCTGCAGCTCAGTGAAAACCATCGGCCAGTAAATCACAGATATAGTGCACTCTACATGCACAGTGAACCCATGATAAGATGGCTGGCTATACATACATACATCTTCCTCTTGCATCCTAGCACCGTCTTGCGAGCAGCAATATTTCATTAACAAACACGGCTGCGTTATTTACCGATAAGACCATGAAAATGTGTTTTAAAAGCCTCCATCTGTCACACGGAGGAAAACAGCACTAAAAGGTACTGTACTTTACGTCTCTTCCCCCCCGGGAGGGGAGAGAGAGAAAGAGATGGAGGTGTCGAAGAAAGTGAACGAATGAGAGCAAGTCAGAGAAGTAGTGAGTAAAAAACTGGACCGAACTGCGGTGAGTCAAAACACTGAAAACTGTCATTAATACAAAAGGCTCGGAATGAATATTGTTCAGCATTCCTGTGAATCCTCCTTCTGCAGGTGATGAAAGTATTGCATCAGCACGTCAAACAGACAGAAGGGGTAAGCTGAGATGAGACGTTGTTGGAGTTGATGCCCGAAAATGGTTTGAGCCGTGTTTCGATCCACCGGTGAAAAGCGGCCGCGTTCAGCGCGTTATTTACCTCCGAAACGTTCTCTGGCTGACATCCAAATCCAACGACGACGCAAAAGAGGAGAAAAGAACCGGACCTGAATGCTAACATTCTCATTTTGTTTGAGCAGTCGGAGAAATGTTGGCACAAAGTGACTTGATTCACTGCGAAACATAAAAAGAAATGTTATCTTCTCCACAGAGGTCCCACTGAGATAGTAGCAGAGAGTTATAGCAATAGATATATGAATTGAAGGTCACCCTTCAAAGGCCCAAACAGTCTGAGAAAATAAAACACTGCGGGACAGAGGGAAGTGCCGAGCATGTGAAAGTGGCATGTTTATAAATATAACAGTAAATAAGAGAGAGGATGGGAGTATCGGCTCCGAGACATTGTATAAATGTGTTTTGAGGAAATTGCCTATAAAACTCCTCAGCTGCAGTTCACCTATTATGATTTTACAGACTGAAAAAAAAAAAAAAAAAGGATAACGTCTTTGCCAAAAGGAAGGCGCAGAATGAGAAAGCATTACAGAGATGCCACTGCATTTACTTTTCAGTACCTCTATAGATGGACAAAAGGGATAAATACTGTGTGAGATTGTAACTATGCGATACACGCATGGTGTCATGCCATTACGAAGACCCCTCTCCCCCAGAGGTGGCAGGTTGAATAATGTACGGTGATCAAATTTTCATTAATCTCTTGCATCATTAAAAAGGTAAGTAAATAAAACATATCTGTGAGCAGCAGTGAGAGCATTCGAAAAAAAGACAAAGCACTGTGAGACTGAGCTCAGGGGGGGGGGGGGGGGGGGGGGGGGAGTTTGGAGGAAAGTGGGGGAGTTGAGTCTCCAGATCTGGAAGTTAGGGGAACTAACACAGTATCCTCTATTCAAATATAGATGTGTTTGTTTAACGGGTTCACGTGACAGCGACTCTGCCAGGGGAGACAGCTACATCGGACACCAAGATGTGACCCCCCCCCCCCCTCCTCCTCTCTGTAGGTGCTGAGCACTGGATGTTGACAGGCATCAGCTCCGAGCGTTGATGGAGGGCGATAATAACACCCGAGGCAGCCCCGTGTGGGCCTTATCCATCTCATTCTCCGTATGCAAATCATTAGCTGCCGCTTCCTTTGTGAAGCAAGGTTGGTACAGTGTACTCTTCCTCCTTTATCATCCGAGCCGCCAAGCCTTGCGGAAATGAAAAGCAATGCAAATATGCCCCGGCTTTTAGGGAGTCGGGCAGATAAAGCGGAGAGACCTTCAAACCGAGACGCTTCATCCGCTTCAGTTTAGACTTGACCGAGGCATGCAAATTATACCTGAGACGCAGAGTGACGCCGCCAGCCGCACAGGCGCAAAGCTGGCGCTTGAGATAGGCAAATCTCTCCTGAGGCAGGGTTAATTGGCAGAAAATATCCATAGAAAGGTTTAGAAAAAGCTTATTTTTTTTTTTTCCCTTTTCTTTTTTTCCCCCCACCTGAAAAAGCACACATATTTGTACCCTATGCTGGGTGAGTCTTGACCGTGAAACGCTAGCGCAGCATTCCGGCCTCTCGTTTTTTTTGTTGTCGTTTTGCTTCCAGGCCAGGATGTGTTCTGCTGCTGACCCGAGTACAAGGCGCGATTCAGCACTGCTTTTATCAGATCAGTGGCAACACTCTCAGTTCTTTGTGGACCCTTTCAGGAGCTTCCTGTAGCCGTGTGATCCTCATCGTGTTGCTGGATTGCTAGTTTGCGTGTTGGGGGCGATCCCAGGATGACGTTCGTGAGCCAAAAAAACTTTGGGTAAATGAGAGCTTGCAGGGAAAAACTAAAAAAAGAGTCCAAGTAAACAAAGCCTAGATTATACACAGCCACAGAGGACGCGCAGGCATATTAACGGAAGCCCATTTGTTTTGCATATTGAACTGAATGACTGGTGAAGACATTTAAAGAAAAAGAAAAATCTAAATCCATGCTGGTTTGTATTATTGTTACAGTTTTTCATGCGGCAGCTTCCAAGTTGATTTACATGAAGCTGCGGTATGTTTGAAAGCCTCAGCTGGCTGGGATGAGTTTGTGCCATAATTATCTCGATGTTGCTTTACACACCTGAACCTCCATCTGGCTGATTTAGCCCACGAGCTATGGTTTCTGTTTGCGTCGACCTTTCTAATTTCCTAAGCCACTGCTGAGGCTGATTTCAGTGGATGTGTCCCGCTCCACCCGCCCCATGTCCCTTTATCTGACATTGTCAGCACCGAAGCAGGTGGGGGGGGGAGGGGGGGGGGGGGCTTTATGTGGCCTGACTGCCCCATGTGGAGTTGGTAGGAGGGGGAGGCTATTAATGTAACTTTCAGGTCAAATGGCAACAGCACACAGTGACCTGATGATTGGTCATGAGGAAATAGCTTCACCGCTTCATTTCCTACTATGAAGGGTAATGGATTTATATTCCGTGCGGACTTCTTCGACACGTGTTGGAAGAGAAGGGGGATAAAAAAAACACAGCGAGGGAGAGAGAGACATAGATAAGACAAGCGAAGAGAGCAAGGGGAGGAGGTGGATGGCAGGGTTTTCCCCTCAGTATTTTCACCTGCTCGTAGCAATCCCCTGAAGTGTACTGTGCCAGCGACGACGTACGGATGGATACCTAGGATGAAGGAGAAGAGGCATAAAGGATGTGACACGACCAAGTCTCAATGGTGATCATTTAATGGCCGAACTCGAGTACTTCAAAACGGCAGTACACAAACCAAATGGGTGACGTCACGGTGCCTTCGTCCACTTCTTATTTACAGTCGATGGGTCGACCAGCAACTCCTGTGTCCTGCCAGGTGAAATGACTTTTTACGCGGGCCTTTTTATGGGTGGCAAGAAAAATGTTCTGCTCTCGTCCACAGCCGCATTACCTTGCCATCAGACCCCCCGCACAGACGGGGTAATGAAGACGTTTTATTGCTCTCTTCGAGGCCACAAGACTCAAGGAACTTCACACAAATTGTTGGGGTGCTAGCCTTCACATAGCCTTATTGTTTAGCTTACCTGGGTACCCTACTACGTCGCTGCTCTTTACTAACGGCTGAGCGCCCGTTTCCATTTGAAAACTCAGAAAAAGAAACACAGTCAACCTTTAACATCAACTCCAATACTACAGTTTGCCTATAATTGATGTGAAATGTCAATTCAAGCTATTATTTTCCCTCAATTCTGCTGTTGCTTTTGTAGCTTAAAAGAAAGGGTTAATATTTTTTTTTAAATTGATTAAATTTATGTTCCTTGAAGCGAGTTATGCTCTTGTGAAAGCAATAAGAAACATATAAACTGGACTACGTGATGTCCAGAGGGAAGTGTATTGGAGATGCAACACTGCTGAGTACCAAATAAACATTAACAGGAAATTGATATATATATATATATATATATATATATAGTATCTGTATTCTTACTTGTTATTTTAGCACTGGCTTCCTGCAGATGTAGAGGTCAGCTGATTGTAATTTGAATACCCAAACACCCACAAATTGAGGAGATAATCCAAATGATACCTCAAAGACTGGATTATCTGTTGTTGAGTCAAAGAGAAGTAGCTGAAGCGTGACATCATTAGTATAACGATGCTGCATATGAACTACAGCATCTTTGACAACATCAACCGACATCACTCTAAATAATATCAAAAAAAGATCAAAGTCAAGTTTAGACATGGTTTTTAATTTAGCATAAGCTTGTTAGACAATGTTTAGACATGTAACACTTCACAAGTATTGCACCAAATGGAAACGAGCACTGTGTTTCCACATGCCTGTGAGTGCAATACTTTACGTTAATGACATCTTTTTGTAGGTTTGGCCATCATTTCAATCAGTGATCGGGCGGAGAAACGGGCAGTCAGATGATCACACAGGTTGTAAACACAAATGTCAAAGTGAACTGAGACGGATGTCTACGACAGACAGTTTAGGTATATAAGATGTCTTGCTTTCCTGTTTTTTTTCTTCCAAATAGGTCCGGATATCCAAGGTGTTTGCTAAAAACCTGTACGATCATGTGACCTCTTCTTAGTGACGTCCACGCATTCTCAGATCTCAGCTATTAGCTAATGGCGCCATGGTGTTACCATAACTGATGGCCAAATCTAAAAAAAAACAAGATCCAGTCTGTAATAAACGAGATTCTCCCTTAAAATTGCATAAACTGTGTCTTATACAGTCTCATCTAAAACATCAACACTGTTACAGAGTCCTCTTTACAAAAGAAAATGCAGGTTCAATTAGTACAGTAGCAGTTTTAATTAGTAGTACAGTACGTTCATTCACAAGTATTCATATTCAGTGCATGGGTAATACCTGTACACATTGAAATGTATGAGTCAATGTCCATCAAATGTCACTATTCTGTACTCATGAGATTAAATCCCAGTTGTTAGCGGATGAGCTTGAACAGGAAAAACACTTATCATCAGGTTGAGGTTGAACAAACAACATCTCTATAGTGACCATTAGGGAGTTGTGGCTCCAGCAGCATTGAAAGAGTATGCATTTCTGATGTGACATTGAGATTTACATTTAGATGACAGCATCCATACGGTTTACATCATCGTATTTTTTTTTTTTGTATAATGAGCCTGGCTGATAGGATGTTGAAATGCTCCAGTTGTGAGGAGAAGAAAAGGGAAAATAAACCTTGATGTGCCTCAGGGACATAGAAAACATGCATTTTCACGCTTCATCCGTGTGGAAGGATGAGATGAGATTCCGTGTGTGGTGGAAACGGCTAAGTAGAGATAGAGGTGGAGAAGAATTATATACCATAACCTTCGCCATCACTCTGTTTATTGAAAATGCACAAAGATCTTCATACTTGGTTACTTGCATGGCCTCCGCCTACACGCTCAGCACACTGTAAAATATGTGCGTTGTAAAGTACGTACTTCTGGAGTTTTTCTTCAAGATGCATGCCAATGTCAATAGTCCACGTTTACAAGCCTGCCAACTCTACCAGCTATTTAAATTAGGAAGTTATGAAGTCAACACAATATTCCACTGAGTGCTTCTCCGATTCATCACACTCCTGCTGGTGTATTTCCAAAATCTCATGGTCTTATCAGTAAAAAAAAAAAAGAAGAACTTGAACAATTAAAAGTGGTTAAAACAGTTTCATAAGCCTATCAGGTTAAAGACACACCATCTAGTCTTTCACAAATGGAGATGCGAGGTTTCCACGCAACAGGCATGACAATATATTTACGTGCGCCCTCATATTTTGATCATAACACATTAGTATTTCGCATTAAACTCCAAATATTGACCAAATATTAGCATGAAAACAAGATGCTGATGGGACACATGACTTAGTGTCCCGGATAATATCAAGAGATCAAATACATCACGGTGCGTTAATTGTAATATAGACATATGTAATGTAAATCACCCTCTTTAATCAGAATCATGTCGCATATTATTGAAAATGAATGTGCATGCTCATCGGTGTCTCTCTTCGGTTTGTTTTCTCTGTTGATACACAGCTGATAGCAGTTCGGATGGCGGCAGCCTTTTTTTATTTCATCATGTGATTGTAGAGTTTTGCTTTTGATGTGTAACTGAGGTCTGCAGCTAATGTGTGCAGTGCAGTGTTTCATCCAGCTGATGGGCGTCGGTGAATAATCAAACATATATGGGGGCATTTGCAGGAAGCAGATACTACTCTGAAATGTGGCACCAAGAACTGTCTTTTCCTCAAATACATCTGAGCACATAGAGATTCTGTAACATCTTTGACTATCGTAACCTTTGTTTTCCAAATCAGTTGTTTTTGCAGCCAGTCTACACGACCATGATCCTCCTCAATAAAGTGGTCAGCACTCGGAAGCAACTCATTTTCTGTAACCAAAAACCATTTCTGCAACAGCTGCAAGGAGACAGGAAAAAAAATCCTGTTTTCTTTTTTTTTTTTAAAGAGAGCACAGATTCAATTTTGAGACACAATAGAAGGTATCTTACATTCACATTGTATGGGATGAGAGAAAGGCTGGCAAAGCTAATAAAGTGATGCTCATGTGCTTTGTGATGCGGTGTAAGTCCCCAGCTTTCAGCTCTAAACAGATGGGATCTGTCCCACGGGATCAGATAAAAGATGTCCATCTCTAACTCTGCGGAGCATGGCAGACTCAACAAAGGCGGCCCCCTCAGAGGCGAGCGGTCCGCGGTTGCTCACACAGAAGTCCTTCGCAATAAAATAAATGTGGCGGAGCTTGCGCCGCGATGATGAGGTTAAATTGAGGCGTATCCATCTTAACGAAGGCAGGGAGAGAGGAAGCAGATCAAACAGATCACACGGAACTAATCCGTGGCGGCCTCCGCCACTGCTGGGGAGGTGGATGACGCACCATCCTGCACATTGGAAGCGTCCTATAGGCTGACGGTACCTCTGGGGAAACAGCACGTCTTAGCTTCCTTACTCCACAAGCTAAATCGTAGCATGTCAAGCTCCGTTACAGTGGCAACGCCTTCACATCATACAAGTATATTCAAATCCTTTGAATTTATGGAACGGTTGATTCAAAGCTAAGCTGGGTAGACTACATCTATAAATACCCATCACCTTGCCTTATGTTTCCCATATCACACTGTCAGTGGGAGCTGCCAGACCATAAGAATATTCTCTAAACCCTCCCCACTTGTCCTAGTACCTGCTGCTGCTCCTTCCTTCAGTCTGTGGAAGCCCCTCCCTCCAGAGATCACCGCCGCAGAGATCACCCTGTCCCTGCGTCCCCCGTCCCTCTCGCAAGGACGTCCCCGGACCCACGTTTCTGGGTCATCGCTGAGCTCGTAGATAGATCCGTCTTCCACGCTGTGCCCCAGAGACTCCAGGGAGGAGTCCGAAGCCTCGTCGCCCAGCGCCGTCAGCGGCCGTCCGGGCAGCCCCGATGTGGAGCGCAGCTTGTACTGCAGCAGAACGCCGCGTCCTTTGCCTCGCCCCTCTCCCTGGTAGGACTGATGCAGGGATTCCTGAGAGGAGGTGTCGCTGCGGTCCTCGCCCCCGAAGGCAGAGTCCGGGCCGTCCCCGACAGAATCCCTCTTCAGCAGCTCAGGAGACAGAGTGCTGGTGGTGGCTACCAGGAAGTCCACGGGCCCACAATGGGCATTTAGAGAGACCATTCCTTTTCCTGTAGGACGTAGGCAGAATATATATTATCTATAATAGATTAATTAAATGTCCTCCAGAGAGGCAATAAATGCTGCTCTTAAACTGCTCTAAGGTCATGTCATTGTCAGTCATACTTAAAAGAGATTATGATGACTTGAACCCTGGATCATACTCTATGTCCGTTAACTGTGTTTGTAACTGAAACAGTAATACTGGAAGCTGCAGTGTGTTTGCATAGTATTCAATGAACTAGCTCGGAATAAAGGGGTCATGAGGTATAGTTTGTACAAGTGGGAAACTAACGACCTCATTCACTTGGCATAATTAACAAAACGCTGGCAGGCAGTTTCTTAAATTACCCTGCAACATTATATATATACACACACACACACTATGATTTGTGTGTTTGCCTTCCTGGTAATATTTTCACTGATTCCCGGAGCCACAAGAAAAAACAAGTGCGACCTCAATAATGGGACAGAGTCATTTTCTATCGCGGAAGAAAAACACCAAATAAAACAACACTCGAGAGGCCGTTCAATCGCAGTACCTGTTATTTTGGGGATGCCCTCGAGTTTGGGAACTGGAAGAGTGATAATTAAGCCCTGGGCAGTGCCCACCCATAACAGCCCCTGGCAAATCAGCAGACTCGTGACTCGCATGCTCTTTTGACCTGCAGTAGAGAAGAAACATTGACAGAAAATGGAATGTGAGTTCTTCACACCGGCTGTTATCCAACGACAGAAAGCAGGTTATAGGCTCCTTTTGAAAAAAATAATGATGTTGACTAAATGATTGGATGGTCTACCTTTTAGAGAGTGAATTATGAACTCTTTTTTTACCAGAAGTTCTTCCAAAACACTGTATTCTGGAAGCTGTGCAGTCCTCGCATGATGAAAACAGTAAACAAACTTTGATTGTTGGTTATCAGTGTTAGCTTTGGGTAAGGTTTAAGCTCTGTAATCAATCTGTATTTGACAAGCTTAACACATACACAGCACAGCCACCTAGGGCTCTGGGGTTACGTAAGATTGTGAAAAATTGGATTTGTCTACTCGCTAGTGACCCAGTTGAAAGCAAAACTCTCAAAGAAGCACAGAGTAGAGGAAACGGGACTCTGTGAAGTTGCTGTTGTATTTCCTCTGCCTGACATCGAAGTGGTTTTGAAATATAGCTTCAACATTTTCACCTCCTACTGTTACAGCAAAACTAATACGCAGGGAAGTTCTCTTTTATTGGTAAAGAGGTCCAGAGACTTCCGACATCATAAGCCCTACATGCCCATGGTGCACACACACACACACACACACACACACACACACACACACACACACACACACACAGGTGTTTTCAATCATTTTGATCAGTCCTCTTCTCAGGCCTGTGTGTGCATGTTCAGTCCGTGCGTGTCTGAAAGCTTCCGAACCTTTTTTGTAATTTTTTTTGCTTGGTGTGTTTGACCTGCTATGGTAGAAGAATGCACAATTTCATCATTCTTACAAATGCTAAAGTTAAGTGTCCTTCGCAGACATTAACACTCACCCAACTTCGACCTGTAAACAGAGCAATTGATAACTGTTGAGGTTGTACACAACCTAATAGTAAGTTTAAAGTTTTGTGTGTTTATTCTTGTCCAAAGCTACTCAGATCCGATGTAGACCAGATTGGGTCCAACCTGCCGGGTTTGGACCGGACTGTAATTTCACAGAATTACACCGTGCTTGAATCAGGTCGGGTTCAAACCAATTTTCCAGAAATTGTTGTACAATCTCTATTTTAGGGCTGTAGATAGTATGAAGCTTCATTCATAGCGTTGACATTTGAACCTATCAACATTCAAATTCACAAGTGAAGATAAAGTGCAGGCTACACAGACATTATTATTTGTAGAATAAGTTTCCAGTGGTTGCTGTGTAGGGTGATTCTTTCTGACTTGTGTGACCTGAACATTTGTTGTAAAGTCCAAAAGTTTACATGTATTGAAATCACAGTGTTTTTATCAGCAAAAATATGCTGCTTCGATCCATATTTGTTGGCGTTTAGCCTTTCAAACTGCGATTAAATAACTGCTAGCAGCGGGGCGGTAAAGAATAAGGAGCATATATATATATATATATATATATATATATATATATATATATATGCAGGTTCGTAAAAGGGACAGGCCTCATTCTTTGGCTCCGATCATAGCTCCAATCTGATGAGATTGGTTTTGGTTCTTATTGAAGTTCTCTGTTAATGTGACAAATGAAGTAATTCATTTGTAATTCCTTTGATTTTCTTTTCTGTTACAGCGGGTGGTGAACTTTTCCGGGGACAAAGGTACATTTTTTTGTCCCATGATAGAGCGTGTGATGCAAGCTTTGTGTTTTGTGCAGAACAGTTCTTTGTGGCACTGCATTAGTTGTGGGGAAAGGATAAATGCACGCTCTTATTATACATGCACATCCTTTGTTTCCACTTAACAAAAGGGGTGAAAAACATTGTTTGGTGCAGATTTATTTTTGCATTCCTTCTATGGTCCCACAGCTCTTGGCTCCCATTGTGGCCCAGTTATCTACACAACCATTTACCATATTATCCACGTCACCCATAATTGAATTACACCAGCGCTCCTGTAGATCGTTACTAAGACAATGCTCATTTACATGGGTAGCAGTATTTACATGTTTGTTCTGCGTCATGCTCAGATTATGATGATTTGCACAAGTGGCTCATAGGTGTCATCAATTAAATTCCTTACACAGTGCGGACGTGACTCATCCGAAGTAGGAAAACTGACGCTGTGCCTAGAAATAGAAGAAAGTGGAAGCAGAGCAGCGGAGCACATTCAGCAAACAGAGAGCAGACGCCTTTAGGTGGAGACCTTGGGAGGGTGACAGCCGTGGGTTAGGCCTCATCGAAAAAAACTGCCTTTATCTCGGGAACTGTCTGCCACCTGCTCGCACCGCCCGAGAGTCTATTTGTACTGTGGTTAGAGAGTGAGGCTCATGAGCACCGCCGCTCTCTGGTTACCATGAAGTTTAGTCGGAAGATGTGGGCGCCAGGCATTGTCTTTAAGAACAGTGATAAAGAGGGATAATGACAAAAAGGCACTTGAGATTAAGGAGTTATAGTTTAACCTCGAGCAATCTTGCACCTCTGTTTTCTGCAGTACCGCGCACACTCTTCAGTGTGCAGTGGGTTTATCGTGGAAGCCGGTTTTTGCCTTTTAAAAAGCAGATGTCTCCAAAGATAAATGTTTCCCTGTGATATGTCACTGAGGACTTCATTTTGGAGTATCATTTTTTCACCCTCAGGATAGAACTGTTAAAGGCATTAGTCGAGAAGAGATCAGCAGTTTCCTCTGCCTCAGAAACTTCTGTTGTTTACTGCGACTGGGATTCCCTGTTGAGTATAGATCACATTAAAGGGAAAGGATTAAGGGGTGTATCATTACTGCATGTCCTAGCATAAGTCAAGGAGAAACCTAGGGGAGCAGAGGCTCATTGATAGAAAGAAACCATCGGTATTTCATGTGCAGTATCGGTGGTTGTCGAGTGTAGGGGGATCCTCTTTTCTCTTGTGAGCGCAACAAATCACAACTTAAGTCAAAGATCCTCTTCCTTTTGTGGACCCTGAAGACATGAGCCGAGCAACTCTTTTTCTTTCCGCCCTGTAGCTTCCCTCTGGGCCAAGCCTTGAGGCTGCCACCCTCTCTCAAATCTGCTGCATATTTCAAGAGGAAGCGCTGGCGCTGGGTGAAAATGACCTCTGGGTCACCAGGTTTTCTCCAGGTACCACCGCCATAGGAGTCTGCTCTCCTTTAAGTCTTCTCTTGAACAAAAAAATAAGAGTACTTTGATCGAAAAAGAGAAAAGGTTGGTGTATGAAACACATTCCTGTTTTTGTATTCTTTGCTCTTAACTCAACTCACAAGAGAAAAGCTAGTTTTTGTGTTTTTTTTGTTTTCCTATGAGACGTAGCGGTACCACAGCTTTGAGTATTGCTCTAAATACTTCAATCACATTCTGGTATGACTCAATGAAAAGGGACAAAATGGTCTAAATCCAGATGCATCTATACGAGAGATACTGATTTTTTCACTCACTTCACTATAATTGATGGACCTGCTCGTTGACAAATTGTGGGCTTTTCTTCTTCACCACTCACCGACACGTGTGTGTGTGTGTGTGTGTGTGTGTGTGTGTGTGTGTGTGTGTGTGTGTGTGTTTGTGAAGTTATTGTCTGTGCCGCTGTGTGCAGACATAAACTATCATGCAGCAGCGGCACACTGGTGTACATGTGACCTGCAAAAAAACACGACACTGATACTGGTACTAACAAGTCATGGCTGATGAGCTGAAAACCGGCCCTGTTCGATGTATCGGTGCAGCTCTAATTCATAGCACTACCTGAAGCTCAAGAAGAACTCCTCCCGTAACCGAATGAGCCTCCAACTGTTTGAGGCAAGCTGTACTGTAGTTACCACCATGAGACAGTTTTAGGTATGCTTCATCGCTGTCTAATTTGTTTACCATAGTTCTTTCCCCTAAAGAAAAAGGGAAAGCACCCACACTGGCTGATAAATATTTCATTCATCATGAAGGAAGCCACCCAAGGAAGTAATGTGCTATCACTGGCATCCTAAACGGACTGCAGAGAGAAGTGAAACGGGGGGCTGAGAGGATTTTAAAGCAGAGCAGGATGAGAGAAAACGGGAAAGGAGAGGGACGAAAAGAAAGAAAAATATGAACTAAAAAAAGGAGGGGATGAGTGGGTTAAAAGAAAGACAAGAGCGTTTCCATGGAAACCACTTGTATGAAAATCTTTAACGCTGCCATTTTACCGCATCTAAATGACTTTATTTCCTTTTTTTTATTAATACCTATCTCTCCACCCATGGCTCTATTATGGCTTTGTGAAGGCCTGAGAAAGGATATTTATTCAGGTCCGTCCCTGCTGTGCAAGGCCCAAGGAGGGACCTGCACAAGACCAGAATACCATTCTGGGTAGGGGAGCTTTTTCAGGATGAAATTGGTGCCCTCTGATTGCTCTAATACAACAAAGACACAAATTAAACTCAATGAAATAGCATTGTGCAATTTTGAAAGAACAAAATTGTCACGATTGTAGGTTGTTTTTTTGGTTTTGTGTTTTTTACACAAAAGTGTTTCAGCTGCTCTGCAGGATAGAGGCTGAACTCTATCTATTGAGGTCAAGACCAAGTGTGATGTGTGTGTGTGTGTGTGTGTGTGTGTGTGTGTGTGTGTGTGTACCAGTGTTCAGCAGCGTTGAGCGTGTCGAGATGTTGATTTCCTGCAGAAGCTCCAGTGTTTCGGTATGAAAGAGACGAATGGAGGAACCCTCAGAGAATGCCATCCACACCCCTCCGCCGGCACATGCCATGTGTGCCACGCTGATCATTGGGTCTGGGTGGACTTCAAACGTCTGTAACGGAAACAATAATACTGTTGTAGTTAAGTTCATTCTTTTCATTATTTCTACTTTCTGCTGAACCTCTGGTCCATCCCACATGGCATTACAGGACACTGTTAAGTTTATGAAAACACACATAGATAAGATTCGTTATTGTCCTTTTCCATGAAAAGGTGTTGCAACGGTCTGTAAAGAGCCTCACATAAATAAAGTATACACACGACATGACTACATGAAAGACATCAGAGACATTATACACACCTATACATAGGTCGGGTGGGGAGGCTGACTAGAATCACCACCTTGTGGATGTCACGTCGCAGTTTTTATCCATGCCTGTCCAAATGTCTAATTGTCATTAGACATTTGAGGGGAATTGTCATAATTAGCATAGAAATTCTTGAGTTATTGCCCAAATTGTGTTTCATGAGGTCATAGTGACTTTGACCATAGAAATTGAATAAGTTCATCCTCGAGTCCAAGTAGACATTTGTGGCAGATTTGAGAAAAATTCCCCGACGGCGTTTCTGAGACATCGTACTCATGAGAATGTGAGGGACCGATGGACGGACGGACGGACAACATGATGCCTCCGGCTGGCGCGGTACTCACCCCCCCCCCCCCCGGACAAACTAGTCTCCTAGCGGTGGGAAGTAGGGCAGCTAGCTAGTTAACGTCTCATTCGTGGTCTGATAAACACTAAATTCATCAAATTCAGTGGTAGCAAACACGCAAATACGCTACGGGCTCAATGACACATAAAGCACCCTGGATTGGTTTGAGTGGCGAAACCACCAGAGAGCAGCTGTTTGGTCCGCACCAGAGTTTGAGTCTGGCGCTCACACGACAGCAAAGTACAAAAAATACTCCTGGGTTCGGTTCAGCAGGTCTAACTGTGCTTCCTAAAATTTGTGATTTACCAAGTTCCCTGACACATAGGGCGTGTTTTTGCACCATTCCCCCGGCTTCTGTCGTTTTAAGAGTTTCAGGCACACAGTCTTAATGAGTAGCTTGAAATAAATGCAATCAGCCTTATCATGGCAACACATGCACCCCCTGCGGTCCGAGGCGTGACAAGGGCTGGTTTGGGCATCGTCTTGGAACCCGTATCACTGTCAGCGCATGAGTTGCACGAGGCTGGCCAATTAGTCCGTGAGAGTGAATGAGTGAAACCCAAGTGCACTGGCGGACAGGGATTAGCACCTGTTTGTGTGCCCTTGCCAGTGGGTCCTCCTTTTGTTTGAAATTAGGGAAAAGGAGGCAAGTCTTTGATGTGTTTTTCTCTTTTAATTGACTCCTCAGCAGTGGGTGCCTGCTCCGCCTGGGAGAGGATATGCAATGCATCTCTTCGTTTTTTCAAGTGCAGCCATCAAAAAATTCAATATCCATAATAAAGAGGCACATTTCTCCCCCAATAACCCGTTGCAATTTCAAATACGTTGACAAGTTTGTCAAAAAAAAAACAAGTCACAGTGTGCTGTATATGCTGCGTGATTATCATATTAATCATTACCAAGCGTGGTGGCTCTGAAAGAGACTTACAACTTATCAATGGCTGACATGCTGCAATTGGTAGATGCCATCTTGGAGGGCACTCTGGGAAGCCAAATGTATATACACACTGTTATTTGACTGGAATACACATACATCTCATAAAAAGTGACTGAAAATGTATTTAAATCATTGATTTAACAATTTAAGGGAAAAATATGCTTTTTAAATGAATATCAATTCACATTGAAGTCAATATTGCAAACTAGAATTCTCCAGATATTTTACCACGGATAGAGACCGAGCTAAATGGGAAAAAAGCTCTGTGTCAAACGCGAGATAAATACAAGCCTACAACTGTTGCCCTCGACCAACAACCTGGTATTAGTCTGCTGAATCCAGCGTTGCTGGCAGAGATGAGGTGGTCAGTGAAGCTTGACAGGAGTAATGTGGCCTTTACACTAAACTCGGCAGTGTCACACTCACGGCAGCATCCCTCCACCAGCAGCGGGAAATAACAGCGGACCTAAAGCCGCAGACACTACAGCTGGTCTGAGCAGCTCATTAGTCCTTCATTATACCAGGTGAAAAGGTGTCTTTGTCCTTTCCTGTGCGCTATGTCCACATCTCTCTGGGCTATGGCGAGGGAGGTGAGTGGACATGTGAGTGATAGGACAGAGCAGGAAGAAAAAGAAATAGTAATGGGAAGAGGAAGGAACGAGGCCTGCCAGTCAGTATTGATCAAAGCCTGTATGTCCATGCACGTCCCACTTTGTTAAGGTTTGGTTAAGAGCCAGACATCCACAGAGTGTTTACAGTTTGGGAAGGAGATTGACTATTTCAAACTCACAAACAGAGCTGAGATGTGCCGGAAACCATGATAACATGCTGGTAGTTTTGAACGAAATGGCGTGTAAAAGCATGTAAAATCATACAAACAATGCACTGCATCATTAGATTCACCCCTGCTGTGTGACTGTCTGCAAAATAAAAAAAAATATTTGATTTGTTGAGGGTTTTCCTCATTTTCTTCCCAATTAAATTGTTTCAAATTCCCATTGTGTGCCATGAATCCTGCTGCTACCGAGCACCTTTAGTTGGCCCAAATTGGGTTTGTCATTTTGCAATTCTACTGATGTACCCAGATTTATTTTATTTATTATTTAGACAGATCAGTTTAAATTGATTTTCACATTCAAAAAGTGGTGTCCTCTTGCTCGAGGAAACTGATGGCCACAGTTTACTGTTAACAGGGTCGTCTGTCGGTGAGGTGAGCTCAGAGCGTGCATTTAGTAATTGCGATTGGGATTGCGGGGGATGTCTTTTGTTGCAATACTGTCGGTTGACGCACTTGCTGCACCATATCCAGCTCTCTCAATGCACCAGTGGGGCCAAATTAGAGCTACCAATAGCAGGAATTGGGTCTGGGTCTCAGCAGTGACAGGACCCCCCCTGAATTACCTGTTTAGCTTCACAAGAAGCCGGCTGTAGGGATGACAGAAGATGAAAAGCTAATGACTATGGTGACCCCCCTTGACTTCTTTTTGAATGAGAATATCCCAACATGATGGATTGGTACGACATTTGGAACAGACATTCATGGTTCCCAGATGATGTAGCCTAATGACTACTGCTTCCAACGAATCTCAGCAACTGTTGGATCAGTGCCGTAATTCGGCATGAATTGTAATACATGTGGTGATACTTTGACTTTTCATCTCGCACCATCATCAGATAAAAGTTGTTTTGTCCACCATTTTCTCTTCAAAAAAACAATACCTGCAAAACTAATTAAATTCCCATCAGGCTCAGCGATATTTGGGGTTTAGTGCTGATGAGCAAACATTGGCATGCTAACATGGTGAACATGGTAAACAACCAGCCACACATCAGCATGTTAGCATTGTCGTTGTGCACATATCTATCTCTATCTATCTCTTTTTGCAATGATTCTTTTGCTGCGGTTTTGTCTGCAGCACTATGGTTTTCATGACTCCCCCCCCTGGGGTGAGGTGTAAATAATCAAAGAGAACAAAGCTGAGAGTACACACACACACACACACACACACACACACACACACACACACACATTTTTCAGCGATGATACTTTGGGGTTTCTGTTGCAGGCGATTTCCACCACATAGTTAGTGTACAGCCGTGTTTACCCAAAACAGACTGAAGAGGTTACATTTAAATAACACTGTGTCATCAAAGCATTGACTGTGAAGCTTTAAAAAAGAGAATCAATCTAGCCGTAGGGTACGACGACCGGCAGCGTCAAACGAGACAGGCTACAGTGTCATGGATAAATAATTCAAAAGTGCAGTAAATTTGACAAAGTGGTGGAACATCCGCAGGGGAAAACAACGGAGGAAAAAAAGTGAAGAGAATACGAGTCCACGACCCTCTGGCCCTGCTCCCCTTCATTTCAGCTGCAACAGGTGCCAAGCGCTGCTTCTCCAGATCCTGGATATGCACCGCAGCCCCTGTGAAGTCGGCCCTCTTGAGTGCATATTAGTGAGGAAGACAAGGTTAGCAAAGAAGTTGCTGCTGACCTGTTAAGCTCTGTGGGAGATACAGTGAACCAGAACTGTGCCTCCGCTGCGTGGCCATTCAGCTGATTAAGCTCGTGTCTCAGGAGGACTGGGCTATGGAGAAGAGGTGAAGGAATAAAAGGAGACATCCCTAGCTTGGGCTCACTCCTGATTTTTCAAGGATCTGGAGGCAGACTGGATGAGTCGCTGTCTCTGTCCTGGTCGTCTAGATTTGTCAGCTGCTTTCTTCTAAGTTGTTGCTAAGAGAAGAACATGCAATTTCTTTTTTTTTTACTTTGCCCCGATGTTGTTCATCTGCTGATTTGATATCTGGCATGATTCCAACCAGCACATCTGTAAATGAAGGGCGTACATTTGCCGCTTTCCTTATTCAGTTTTTTTCAATGACATTGAAGATGGAAAACAAATGTATATGAAGTGGGCAATGAGACACATTCATTTTGTTTATTGTGAGTGTTTTAGTTTGTCTGATTGTTCAAGTTCAGCGTGATATTTTGTCTATGTCATCTCCTTGTTTTTAATCCAGGGAAGGTTTGCTTAGCACACATGCTCCTTTTCTCAACTAAAAAGCCCTTCTACCCATTAACACAGCTACGCACAATCACATCTGGGAGCTATAATTAAATGCTAATGGTTTGCAGCTCGCTATCTGAATACCATATCAACATTACCCAAGAAGAGTTTGTCCGTCATTCATTACAGCCGGCAGGCAATCCCCCCCCCCCGTAGACCTCGAATGACACACCCCGCAGATGAACACCTTGGAGAATGACTACACAAAAATGGAAAGCATGACACAGACAACACCCGGGCTGATTTTGTGGAGATAATGGTGAGCATAACATAACTCACAGCGCTACGGCTAGATGAAGCTTATTTGTGTGCGAGAGCTCCAACAAACATTGTGTGAATCTAAAAAAGAGTTTGATTCGTTGTCCATGCAGCAGCTCCAGGCAGTAAATCTTCATGGCATCACAGATTACAATGCCGGCTCTCTAAGGCTGTGTGCATAAATCTTTTCAGAAAATGAAAAGAAGAGGATTTTTTTCCTCAAATGCCGCAGAAAACAACAAAACACATAAATAAAATCACCTTGTCTCGCAGTTTCACTTTTGCACTCATCCATTTAGGTTCTTCAAAACGTGTTTTAGTGAAGACTTTGAATATTTAGCAGCTGGAGAGGTGGGCGGAGTTGACCTTGTAAGTAGCGATGGAAGAAGTACAACACATTTCTCTTTCTCCGGTAAGAAAATTATTTCAAACAAGAGTTGTAGAATAGCTTTATCACAGCAGTAAGCGTAGGGCCTGTTTTAAGTGGTAGGGTTTCAGCAAACGTGCATGTGTTTGGGTAGAAGTCTGAAGGATACAACTGGAGTAAACCAATTTGTAATGGGATGATTTCATATAGTTTTGCTGATGTTAAACGTGTCACCCATTCAACAAGAATCTTCTCTGTTTTTGTATTCTTCATTCACCATGAAGGCATGTGAGAAAAACAATGCTTTTTTTTCTTCTTTTTTTTTACAAATTTAAGGTAACAGTAATATACTTATAAATGATCATTTTTTTTTTTGGGGGGGGGGTATTTCTTGAACATAAATGAGTCATGTTTAGAAAAAGTCAAAGTGCATTGAAGCAGTGTTGAATTGATGGGACAACAGCATCTCTACATTTATCAGTTAATGTTGTTGCTTTGCCTTTTAAGGAGAAATACCCATTTAAATATAAAAATGAAAATTATGACAATTTGCTCAGATGGATGCAGTTTGTCTTTGATGTAGATTGAAGCAGTATGTTTTTTATGATGTGCCCATTAATGATTTAGTCATGTACCTGAGTGCTGAGGCTGGAGATGTCCATGACTGTGACAGAGTTCCCGCAGCTTGCCCACACTGAGTCATCTAACACCAACAGGGTCCGCACTGGTCCTGAGCCCAGCTTTACACATCTGCAGGAGTCCGGGTCCCAAAAATCATCTGGGGGAAAAAATTA
Source organism: Pholis gunnellus (assembly GCF_910591455.1). NCBI lineage: Eukaryota > Metazoa > Chordata > Actinopteri > Perciformes > Pholidae > Pholis > Pholis gunnellus. The sequence continues at coordinate 5,892,622 of NC_136529.1, read as the reverse complement.
AATATATATATATAATGAACAACAAAGAAATGCACTGCTCGAAACTACAGCCGAGATTTCACAAAGGTGTGAAGAAACTATTATTTTTGAAACGTGAATGTTCTCGGCAGAAGCAAAAAGCTGACATTAGGCTGTAGACTAGTCGGAGTAATGACGTTTTGTGGTCTCATTTAGCCACTTGTTAGAAAGTGCCTTTTTTAAGACACATACAAGCTTCAAAATTCACAAGAAGGGAGTTTACTAATGTATTTTAATATCTCTTAAGCTTGTTTTAACCACAGAGCTTATTTCAGGCATCCAAAAAAGCCTTCAACGGGGGAACCGAAAGTGCAACAATGCTAACTTGTTATTCTGCACCACACTAGCATCACCGCTGGCCTACAAGTTACATTAGTAAACTCTGAACACGTGCCCCACTTCTATTTCAACTCGGTCACATTGAGCGGAGCTTGAATCACAGCAAGTTAGCTCGGTGTTTACCTTCAACATTCTCTCCAAGTTATTTAAATGTCGTTGAGCAAATACTGAAGCATCAATGGAGAGGGGCTCACAGCGGAGGCTTGTTTGTGAGAGAGTACGAACAACAGGTCGGCCAAATAAAGACTGCGACTGCCATTTGAATCGCCGCACGCTGTGTGCAGCGCAGTATTGGTACCTTTGCCACCCACGTGCTAATGAGTCTGGTGCACACTTTAATCTACGTTCCACTCAGGTCCTCTCTCTCTCTCTCTCTCCTTTAGCTTCATCAGTGTGAAAACGAAGCAGACCCTGTTCCCTTGAGTTTTAATCACGTTGCAGCTCCCACAGAAGCGCATTATAAAGTGAATTACATAAGCATTTCCTTTGCCATGCGTTAATGAAGCAAAATTAGAGAACAGAATGCACCCAGCCATTTAATTAACATTTTGAGTTGTTTATTTCTGCCTTTCATAGCGGAGTAGCTTTACAATGCCTCCTGACTTCCACGGGGTTAATTGCTTGGCATGTTACAAAAGGTCATTTTCCCACCTTTTCAAAATTCACTCTTGTAAATGTCCCTCCGCTCCCTCGCACGAAGAAAGACCAATGCCGGCGCTTCTCCCTCTTTACCACAGCGGGGGTTCGTACCATAAACCTCTCCGCCTCGTCTTTGCAGAACATTGTCTTGGTTGACACGATGCCTGATGCGCATATCTCGGTAACGAAAGCCGGAGCACATTAATCACTAAGCAACAATGTGTTGCATGTATTCGCCTTTAGATACGAGTCTCAACTGAAGCCTTGGCATCTCTCGGCTGCTTCAGACTTGTTTTGAGACAGTCAAGGGCAGAAATCTTTAACAGATGCGCCGAATCCACAAACATTCGCCGGGCCCCCTCCAGAGCTCTTTCGCCCGTCCTTTTCTTTATACAAAGCAATGAATGGTAATATTTAATCGGCACGCAGCAGCTGGGTGTAATTAATCATCCTTTCTGCTTGGGAGGAGAGAGGAGGAAGGCAGGCACGCTGACATACTGAGGCCAGGTAAGAAGAACCTGGTGATAGAGCTATTGTACTCCCGCTGGCTGTGAAGACCGCAAACCACTGCTGAGATGGCGTTAAGCCCCCCCGGCCTTGCGCAATGCCTGACGAAACATGCCATGCCATCTACCACACGGCGAAGTGTTATTTTCATACTGAGAGTAGGTGTGAAAATCAGTGGGCACGGGGAGGAAAGCGTAAAGGGAAAGTGATTCTAAGGCAGTCGTTTGAAAGGAGTGTAAAATGAATATCATTTTACAAATACTCCCATTATGAAAATAGATTTACTGGGAAATGTGTCCCAATTGACACATAATGCTAATATCTATGGGCAGAATTATTAAAAACGATTTGGATTTGAGCACAACAGATGTTTACTGCAGAGCTGTATCCTGAATGTATAATGCATGGAAACAGTAAAACTCATTTGTACTTATTATTTCACTGTAGGGAAAAACGTTTTTTTTTTATAAAGGCTCATTATAAATAAACAATAAAAAAAAAAGTAAAGTCCATTTCGGAAACAAAAGCTGGGACGCCCGTCTACGAAAGCAAAAGGGATCAGTAACCAAACAACCATAGGAAATATGATTACTTGTTAAATTAATACACCCTTGTTTTTCTAATTGTTATTGCAACAATAACAATGATGGGCCTCATCCTGTTTTGCATCATATCTTACCATATAGCATACATATAAAAGAAAGTACCAGTGACAAATAACACGTCCTCACTTCCCCAACAGACCACACATAGGGAAGGTCAACAGGCAACCTCGGAGGCTCCTTACCGTTGCTGCTTCTTCCATAAACCATCAAGGACCCGTTCCGCAGGCCCGCAAACAGGAAGCGAGCGGAGTGCTTCAGGCACAGCACGGGGCAGCCCTCTGCGTTACGGAGGGTCAACAGGCATTGTGCTGCAGTGTCCACACTGCCGTACACCAGTACGCTGGAAGAACAAGAAGCAGCACGAGTCGACGTGATAAATGGGTGTCATTTGAAATGACAGAGTGCCTCGTTTTCATGCGGCTTGATTTAACAGCGCACTTTGGAGCAATGCATTGTGTATGTGCAGCCACTCTGTCTTTCTCATGTTCGAAATGCCACCTGAACTTTTCTGTATCTTATTGTCTTCTTCAGAATGATGAATGCACATCGCTTTTGGTTTCTCTGTCTGAGAAGAAAATGTTAAGTAGCATTGGAGATGACAGTCTTCCCGAGTGCGCTAAATTGCTGAAATCGTATGTTTTTTTTTATTTGACTGTCTTTTTTTCTTTTTCCCTGGACAGACACTTATATTGAAAGAGAATGAGTCAGCATACAAAAAAATGCTGACTTTTAGGTCTTATACAAATGACTAAACACTGCTGTAAAGGAAAGTCACAGAAAAATGATATAATGGCTGAATCTCAAATCCAAGAATATTCTTTGTTTGAAAAAAAAGAAACAAGCAATTTATTCACAGTAACTACGAGAAAGCCTGAGATTAAACCTGCCCTCTGTTCACTACGGAGGGGATCACAGGGTTTATTGGATCTGGAAATGAAACTGTGATCTTAGCAGCAGTCGCAGTATTGATGCTGTGTTGTGGTATCAACTCTGATTTCTTGCTTTGATGCAATATTGACAAGCAAATCTATACTGTTAGAAATATCAGTGGACTGTAACAAAGGATAATACAGGACACGTTTTACAGCAGAGGATGTGGAGTATACTGAGAACAAATTGTGTTCTATTGTTTTTATCTATGTGGTGCTTTTGTTATTTTTATTTTCCAATAAATCTAATTTCATATTTTGACCTCATTCACCCGCAGAAAAAGTTTGTTTCTCATGTGTCTGCAGCTTTGTGTGATCAGTCTCTCACCGCCCGTCGTCTAAGCCAACACAAATGTTGGCACCGATCCCCGAGGGGGCCTTGTGAACTCCAGCCTCCACTTCCTCCGCCGGAGAAGGTTCTGGCACGTATTCCAGACATCGGACAGCGGAGCCTACCTGCAGGCTCTTAACAGTCCTTGGCATGGGTCTGTTGAGGGAAAATATCTCTATCTGCCCATGCGAACCCTCTCCACTAGCCACCTGTAGGGAGAACAAAAAAAACCCGTGGTTGGAAAAGGTCAGGACCCCCATGCTGCACCAATGGACTGAATCATAATGACACAGGTAATAAACCATTCTGCTGAAACAGGGGGGAAGAAAAGAGATGGGAAGAGCAGAGAGCAGAACCGGGCCAGCCTCCCTTAGATCATCCTTGCGATGTGCGATCTCTGTCTTAATCAAATTATAGAGGCCAGAGGATAATGTGTCTTTGGTTAAACATCCTCCACCTGTCAGCAATTTAGATTTCAGAAAAGTTCAAATCAGACCTTGTCGTTTGTAGTCCTCCCTCCCTCACTTTTTCTTTTTTTTTTTTTTGGAATATCACTTAGAATTTTAAACACATTATGTAATGGATTCGCAATGTCATCTCCGGAAACATCAAACAATTCTTATAAGTCTGCGATCTTTTCATCAGCAGAGAACAGAGAGGTTCTCGTACGTGTCCGAAAGGCTCCGAGTTGTTTATCAATGAGTTTTTTTTTTTTACGAGATCAAGTGACTGATCTATTGCTGGAGTCAGTTCATGATGAAAAATGAAGAAAAAATGTATTATTTTCCTTTTTAATTGAGCTGACATTTGACATTAACATTTCCAAGGTCGCACTGAACAGTTGAGGACGCTGTTCTCAGTGCCAACAAATAAGCACACAAACAGCTTTTAAAGCTGTTAAAGCTTTTGGACGGAAGTTTCAAGGCCTGTAGATGCCTGTCTTTCTGAAGAGGGGCTTGTTTGTTCGGGTTTCGCCCGAACAAACAAGAAAGCAACCTCAAGCAAGTCATCAAAAAAAAATAAAGAAAAGGTCCACCAATCATCAAAAAAAAATAAATAAAGAAAAGGTCCACCAATCATATCGAGCTTCCCAGGGCAGTGTCTGCCTCAATAGAGGCTTGATTTCCTGTGCACCACATTTATATCGGCCTTTGTGTAAGCCTGTCAAAGCCAATGCAGAGAAAACGAAGACAGCAGGAGCCCTCCAACCAATCTCCGATGCAATTCCAATTAAGGTGGCATTGCTCCCATTCCCAAACAATTAAAGTGTCGCTGTGGGTTTTTCAATATGACTTCATTCAGTCATTACTCGCCTCGGTGGATGTCCAGATAAAACAATGTCCTCCTCGGGAGAAGAAAGCAGGGCTGCTTGCTGCTAGACACCAAAGATTTATTCCCAGTATGAATCAAATCGCGTGAATGTGACAGGAGCTAAATATAGTCTTTAGCTCCTCTCCTCCACGCTCACCCTTATTTGCATGCAATCATTTGTTTGATTTGTATCAGCGTGCGGGATCTGGACAGGAGCGATCCTGTGGGCTCTTGAGAATGAGAGAGAACAAATAACGGTCTGTTGCACAGGGTGGAAAAAAAAGATAGGGAGGACTTATCTTGCAGCGAGGAGTCCAAAAGAAAAAAAAAACACGGCTTCAAGTGACTCTGTGCAACCAGAGCCAGAGGCAACAACCCCCCCCCCCCCCTCCCATCCAGACTCCCCCCCCCACAATTTATACATTCACTTCCCAAACTCCTCCGCACACAACTATCAGCACTGTCGCTGTCAATGAACACTTTCTCCTCCTCTTTTCAACCCCCCCCCTAGCTCTCTCTCTCTCTCCCCCCCGATATCCAGTGCAAATACTGTGTCCTGACAAAGTCATCACGAGTAATTTAGCAAAATAGATATCTGGAGTCGTGCCCTGGACAGATCCCTGCTCTCAGCTTGGGAGAAGCAAAAAAGTTCCCAAACAGCAAGTGCTCGGCCAGCATTAATTAGATTGCTCTGGCCGCAGTGAGGAAGCGTGGGAAAAGTGGTCACGATGGCACACTCTGCTCAATTGTATTCGCCACATTGAGAAGCCAAAATTGTGGGGGCACCAGATTTGCTGATGCATTTCAAGCTTCCCATCACTGACACCTGCTATGAATACTAAACGGAAACGGGATATTTGAGCAAATCTTTGATTGGACCGCTGAAAAAGCGGGCGGGCTTAGACTTTGGCGTGATACAAAGCAATCAAAATGCTCCCAATCTCTTTTAAATAGGTGCAAAACATGACTGAGGATGTGAACTAAAAAGGATGAAAATGGGTATTTTTTCATTTAATCTAGACTTTAGTGGAAACTTTATAAAAAATGTAAAAGTACAATGTTTTGAAAAGTGGGACAAGGGAGGTGAAGGCACACAGGGAAACACTGGGGTATCAGGCTGATTAGACACAATGTCACTACTCTGATCAAAGCACACAGAAATCCCCATAGCCCATCTCACTTTAACATGATTAGTGTCATCTCTTATTTGACAAGCCTGCCAGGGAGGTAGAACCAACTGGGGGCGGGAACGCTCAGCCACTAATTATTCTTGCTGGATAGGCAAGCCTTCACTATTATTTTTTAGCTCGGGTACCAGTTTGTTTTTGCTGTGGTTACATGTTGTACTGTAGACTAACGTTCACTGAGCTTGAAGGTCAGATGTGATTCGTACTCTTAAGAAGTACATTTCCTAGCTGAACGATCAGTTTCCAGAACTTCTGAATGAGCAGGAATGTTTTCACCTAGAAGCTCCTGATCATTTTTGTCCAAGGACTACTTTTCAAGGAAAGAAAAAGGTTCCTTCAGCCCATTGTTGGTTGCGTTTCCATGGCAATCTAAAGACAGTAAACACAACCTGCAGCCTGCAGTTCAGTGTGCCCGCCTATTTCATCTGAAAAAACACACTGAAATAGAAAGAAAACGTAGGTTTGTCTCACTGCGACGTTTCCTGCCGCAGAGTTTTTACCGTGTGCACCGATCCTCTGCTGAGTGTTCGATGGTTGTATATGCTCTCGAATGCAACCGCCAAGAAATAATCAGAGGATACATTTTGAGCGATCACTTTTTTTTTGTGACTGTCTTTTTTTAAATGTTCTCCCCTCTTCCTAAAATGTTCGGAAAACTTGTTTTATGAATAAAGCGGTGCACAAGTTGCTGTGTGTGTTGAACCAATCAGCGACAAACAGCCTGAACGTTCCTATACAGCGCGTGTACACGAGGGTATGAAGGTCGGGAAACATTGTCATTGAAGACTTCCTGATGGCATTCACCACAAAGGAGACACAATCCTTTGGTCTCTACCAGCAAACGTTTTCAAGTTATTGAAATGCAAAGTTTTTTTTTCCGAATACCAAATGTGACTGCCTCCAAACACAAATATGCAATTATAATTAAATCGAGAGGTGCATTTTCTGTTCACTGAGCAATGCTTCATCTCAGTAAACCTTTAACATTTTTCTTCCCGAAGTTTCACATCCATTTTGAGGCAAACTTCATTGAAACTACTTGAAATTGAATTTAAATTGAATTTGTTTTGACCTGGTAAAGTCTCTAGGTCGTATTATTGACAAGCCGTTGGGGTAGTTTCTACTCCTTTGCTCTCTGGACTGAGGGCAGACCGGACGCTACAGCGACTCCCTATCGCCTCTCGATCAACCGGTGGAATTACAAGACAGGGCGGGCCGGACGCTGCTCGGTATTTCTGCAGCAAAAGACAATGATGTGTTTGGAATAACGTCAAAACTGTAACTTCATCACACTCATAATCATGAATTTTCTGAACTTTTTCAAGTAAAATTCCGACATGTTTTTATGGGGTCAGATCAGTCTCAATAATCGCAAATGCACACAGATAGACTCACAAATGCAAACAGAAAGATTCACAAATGCGCACAGAACAATTCACAAATATATTCGATTTACAAATGCACACAGAAGGATTTACAAATATATTCGATTTACAAATGCACGCAGAACAATTCACAAATACATTCCAATGCACAAATAAATAAATTACGATTTATATATATGTAAAAAAAAAAATCACAAATATATTTCTGCATTTGTATGTATTTGTGTGTGGATTTGTATGTATTTGTGTGTGGATTTGTATGTATTTGTGTGTGGATTTGTATGTATTTGTGTGTGGATCGCACTGCATTCATTTGCAAATCGCTTCACATTCGTGTACGGATTTTTGAGACTGTTCTGCCCTCGCTGGATTCACAAATGCGTTTTTTTCAACATAGACCTGTCTGTAGCCAATCAGATGTCAGCCTCATTTTCAACCAATCACATGAGCGCAGCTTCATACATATTCATACATATTGTAGCCGTCTGTGGTCACCCAGAGCTCTACGATACCTCATATCAGTAGAGACCGGACCAAACTATGTGTGTGTAAACCATATGGTACAAACAATGAGGCCACTAGGCTACTAGCGTAATGCTGCGGTTCACACCAAACACGATTCGCGCCGCGTTAATCGCGCCGCCGTTCTCGCCGGGGGACTATTTGTGTTCATTCGCGTGAATCGGTGAATCGCGCTGGACGCGCCGGTGAGGGAGCGCGGCATAGTCCGGAGGAGCTCCGTGGAGCTCCGTGGATTTCATCGAACTGTATTCACTGTGTCTAGCAAGCCACACGTCGGCTGTTAACCATAGCTGTATGAACACAACATAAACTGATTTGGCTATGATTTAACGGCAATAAACCAACAAAAAGGAACTCCGAAATAACATTTATACACATAGTTTGGTCCGGTCTCTACTGATATGAGGAATACAGAATACAGTTCGATGAAATCCACGGAGCTCCTCCGGACTATGTTATGAACCAGACATGACGGCGTTTGGTTCCCCGTGATATCTGGGACTTCCACAACACATACTAAGCAGAAATAGAGGTTATTTTTTCCACAGTTGACGGCGGACAGTTGAACGGCTATCAGGGCGATAAGCCGCGCTCCCTCACCGGCGTGTTCAGCGCGATTCACCGATTCACGCGAATGAACACAAATAGTCCCCCGGCGAGAACGGCGGCGCGATTAACGCGGCGCGAATCGTGTTTGGTGTGAACCGCAGCATTACGCTAGCAGCCTAGTGGCCTCATTGTTTGTACCATATGGTTTACACACACATAGTTTGGTCCGGTCTCTACTGATATGAGGTATCGTAGAGCTCTGGGTGAACACAGACGGCTACAATATGTATGAATATGTATGAAGCTGCGCTCATGTGATTGGTTGAAAATGAGGCTGACATCTGATTGGCTACAGAGAGGTCTATGTTGAAAAAAACGCATTTGTGAATCCAGAGAGGGCAGAACAGTCTCAAAAATCCGTACACGAATGTGAAGCGATTTGCAAATGAATGCAGTGCGATCCACACACAAATACATACAAATCCACACACAAATACATACAAATGCAGAAATATATTTGTGATTTTTTTTTTTACATATATATAAATCGTAATTTATTTATTTGTGCATTGGAATGTATTCGTGAATTGTTCTGCGTGCATTTGTAAATCGAATATATTTGTAAATCCTTCTGTGTGCATTTGTATATCGAATATATTTGTGAATTGTTCTGTGCGCATTTGTGAATCTTTCTGTTTGCATTTGTGAGTCTATCTGTGTGCATTTGCGATTATTGAGACTGATCTGACCCCATATGTTTTCCCCTTTTAATGATCAGCATTCAGAAACACTTCCTTATACTTGAGACTTGCTTGACAGACTTAAGACAAGTTGAAGTGTCAAAAGACATGAGACTTGAACTGGCCTTGACTTAATAATGTTCAGCTCTTTGCACGTATGCTCTCTCTACAGAGAGCTGCTGAATCCACCGCAAACGGTTCATTGTGCAAGAACACAAGCCTTCCCTCGCTCCACTGGAAGCATTTTTCTACACACAGCATATGGCCAAGCTATACCTTTTGTGACTCTAAATGGTATTGGAGGACAAGGTCAGGGACTTTTAAGTCATCCGTTATAGTAAATGCTCTCAGAGAGGCTGAAGGTGAGAGCGGCCTGTGCTCCTTCAAACACTGATATCACAGTGCCCTAAATGCCGGCTCCACCGTATCTCTTTCACCCATCTGACTGAGCATCTAGTCCTCTTTAGAATAGCCACACAAAAGCAAAAAAGTCTGAGACACTGAGCCCCCAGTCCGCTGTCCCGGAGGACCCGCACTGGATTTAGCCACCTGTTAGGTCGAAGGAGGATTATCTGTACCTGATAAACTGCCCACATTCTCCAAAAAGAAGAGGGAACTAAATTGAAACTTAAAGATTAATAGCAGAGTCTCTGACCCCCCCCCCCCCCCCCCTTTTTCTCGACCCAGCTAAATTCCCACGAGTTCGGGGATTGTGATGTGATAGTCTGGCGGCACACTTTGCCCCACTCATCATAAAACACTCTGTAGCAGTTACCTACCACTAGCCTTTATACTGCACTGTATTAATTCACAGTTTCTCGGCGACATTTTACAGAGAAAAATGGTGCATGCCCCCTTCTTAGCCTTGAGACACATTTTTTATTCTGTGTTTTAATGAACGGGAGCAGAATGTGGAAAGGACGTTTAAATGGTCATGGCAATTGTGTTAAAAGCTAAAAAAAATATTAGCAACTGTAAATATGCATTGTTTTGCCTTGACGTTTTTATTTGACTTATTTGGCATTCAAGTGTGTGTGTTTAGGTGTGTGTGTGTGTGTGCGTGTGTGTATAAGAAACCCATTACAGTACTTACCCAAAAGTAGCCTTGAGGTAAGGAGGTGCTCGCTGCAGAGAAGCCCAACAATGCACAGTGAACCGGATTGTGGAGGGCAGCTTCAAGCTACAAGAGACAAAATGAATATTGATTTAGTGCGTGTCATGGCTCAATACTGACACTTTAGTTTACCTTCTAAAGAGACCACAAAACTGGCCCTGACTGCTCACTTTTCATTGGGTGGTTGTTGATCATAAAGTGCCTCAACTTTGTGATACCTAAAAGAACTTTGTCATTTTACATCAGGGTTTAAGGCTTTCCACCCACGTCGAAGCAGTAAATGTAACACTGGCTTGACTCATTGCATCTTAATAAAACTCTTTCTATACATACATTGGCTATGTATATTCCAAATAGTCGTCGAGTCTTGTTAAGATTGTATATTATAGGCTGTGGGTGAATAATTAATATGCTAAAATTTGTTTTAAAAAACAATGCTATCAACAAACGATAGCCCCCGATATTCGTATTTGAATATAACGCTGCAGATGTTCAATCTTAGATTGCTTGCTACTACTAATGCCAAGATGAACACGAAAACACGAAAACCAAAATGATGCTTGATATTTCAGTCGTTATTGGAGGTGAACGTTACGCTTTTGGCCTTTAGAGTGTAAAACCATTACATTTGTTTGCATTCTGGTGTTACTTTGAGTTGTACTTCTTTTAGTAACTGTACTGTTTGTTCACAAGAGGATGTAACTCGTGAACCGAGGCAGTAGTCTATCTAATATCAATAAAACGAGCCGATATCCTATTAAGAGGGAAAACAAATCTATATTCCTCAGACATACGGCAGATCTATTCCCCTGAAACGGAGTGATGGGGGTTGACATTTAAAGCGCCCGTGGCTGATGCATCAAACCCCCCCTGTGGTGAAAGCTGCTCTTCTAACCAGCGGTCCGTCCGGTAGGGAATGATTATTATTTTGGTGTGTGACCGCTAAGGGTGGGCCAGACGGAACAGCTAATTTTGTGTTGTGTCAGGGTGTTGGGGGATCCAGAGGGGGGGGGGGGGGGGGGAAGAGAGGGGTCAGCGATGAGCACTCCACGTCTTTAACTGTCAGCCTCCACGGCGACAACCATCAATCGCGGGTAATTTATAGCCTCTCCGGGCCCGGATCCTCCCCCTTTTTTCCTCTCTTGTGTGTGTTTGTAAACACTAAACAAAAAGAGGATGCTGGCCACATCACTGCTCTCCCCATCTGCACCGCAAGGCTATTCCTCCACTCCCCCCCTCCTCCCCTCCTCCCCTGTCTGTCTCCATCTATTCATATTCTCTACGCAGATGTATGGTTCGTCCTCTCTATCAATCTCTCAGTCCCACTTTCCCATTTCTCATTCCCATCTTTCACTCTCTCTTTTTTTCTTTTTTTTTATATGCCGGCTCTTTTTCTTCTGTCTGTGTCTTTGTTTTCCTCCCTCTCCCCTTCTGCCAGCTCTCCGACAAGTGCGGTGAAATGTTTTTTTGATAGGTAATTAAGTGGCAGCCATAACAGTGTCCATATGGAGGCCCTGTGGTTAAGAGAGAGAGAGGGAGTGGCGGTGGACCAGAGGGACCGCAGCACTATAACGGACGGTGCCGGTAGTTCGATGGTGGTTGGATTTTTATCGGTCACCTGAGACTGGCGAGCATTGTAGGCCAATCTTTTTGGACCAAGATTGCTTTATATGTTAGCACTCTCTAGAGTCAGTCTGGCAGTGGGATCGGTCCTCTCCATCAGAACGGTCCCATCGCAACATTATACTCAGGTATTCAAAGGCAGGAATGTGCATTGATGTGGAAATGAAGAGGCTTGTTCCTTAATGAGATATTTACCATTTAAGAAATGTTATGTGGGTACAAGAAAGAATATCATTTTGGAATATAATACAAGTGAGCTATTTGCAAATTACAGCCTAAGAAAGATACACAGCACTCATCCTTCCCGCATAGGACAATCATCTAAATCCACACAATCCCACAATAATTACAATGAAACATACTGTCCATATTATCAATTTGGAATGAAACATTTCGACTGTCACACGAAGCAACATTTTTATGTGAGAATGGCTCGATGTGCACAAGACTACCGAGGTGAGGATGGATTGTTTTCCTACTAAAGTGTTCGACAGTGACTGTGATCAATACAGTAAACCGCTGGTCCACTTACTGGACTCCTTTTTAACAGCCAGCCTAAGAAGCCCGTGTGGATCATTTTAGGGCTGCAACAACGAATCGATAAAATCGATAAAAATCGATTATCAAAAGAGTTGGCAACGAATTTCATTATCGATTCGTTGTGTCGATTATTACGCCACTCAATAAGTCGAGGAGATGTTTGAGTGTTCACAGCAGGCCCGGTCGCCTGAACACCGCAGCTCGGAATAATGGAATAGGACTCCGGTTCTGTAGCTGACGCTGACCGGCGTATAAACGTTGCCATGACAACACCGGAAGTTGATTTACGCGATTTGTATTATTTTTTGTTTATTTCTGCAATTATAATACATTACATGTATTGCCATTTTGGGTACCTTGTGTTAAACTCGTAACTGCTTCGCCGTTGTTTTACTTATGATAGACGAGCTTTTGTTTTTGTAACATGACCATTAAACCGGAAGTTAAGCGGAGCTCAGAAAGATGAGAAATGGCGGGTGAAAACAGCGAATTTTTTCTTCCCATTCTGTTATTCTACTGCTGGTCTACCAGGCGAACACGGTAAAGTTTATTCAGTTAACTCATTAAAGTACTGTTATACTTGTAGGTGATAAGAGACAGAGTATTTTGGGTAACCCACTGAACCCCACTCCTGATATTAGTCCATTTCTTTTTTTAAATTATTACTTTAACAGCTCAGGGATGTTCAAGCAACCTGTTTGTGCACTTTCTGAAGATGTTTTGCACTGTGAATTTACACTGTCAGCTCTGTTTTTGAAAAAAGGGTTAGAAATTAATGCTTTTTTGTTTTTTTATCCGATTCATCGATTAATCGAACAAATAATCGACAGATTAATCGATTATTAAAATAATCATTAGTTGCAGCCCTAGATCATTTGCACCTGTGATTGTGGAAATCACTTCGACGGGCACAAAAGGAAATGTTCTCTGCAGCAAAGACCATCTCGCTGGCCATCCAAATGCTAATACGGTATCACTGAGACGCCATTTAAAAATCAATGAGATCCAAGCTTTCTCGAAGTCAATCACCAGTCCTTGTTATATCACTCACTCTGTGTGTGTGTGTGTGTGTGTGTGTGTGTGTGTGTGTGTGAGTGCGTGCATGCGTGCGTGTCTGTGTCTGTAGTGGGAAGTTGAGAAGCTGAGGCTATTCCCAGGTGCAGAGGCAGGATGAGAGAGGAAGGTGAGCCTGTAAGCCGGCTGATGAAGGTATGATGGAGGACTTTGGGGAGCGTGGGTAGGAAAAAGGGAGGAAACGGGCAGGTGAGCTAATTAAAGCGAGATTTGTTGATGTGATGAGAGGGCGGCCTCCCAGCTGCCGGTTACCAATGACCCCAATGGTCGACAGAGAATCCGCCCCACCCATTACCCCAAGAGGGCGCCAGCCCATATGCTGTGTTCCAGGTGGCAATGGTTAGCAGAGGAGCATCCATTTGCTTTCCTGGAAGATACATGTAAAATGTGTGTAATTACACCAATTCCTGCAGGACAGAATGGATGTACCGTTTATTCTGACAGTCTTTTATCTACTGGGAACATGTTCTGCCAAGTTACGCACCCACAGCTCATGGCTCTGTATGTCAACAAATGTAAGAAGAGGTGGTTATTGGTAGTGGTCTAATATGACAGGGAAGGGTTTTAATGATTCATGCTTTTGACTGTCAGACTGTCTGAGCGGTGTCCCCTTGCGAAGGGTGACTTCCCCAAATCCAATTAATGTTGTTTTACTTCCCAAGGCTACTCAGGTGCACTGGTTTTCCTTACAGCAACATTCCTCTGCAAGCACTGTGAAATCTGCTCTCGAAACATGTGGGGGGATTTACCACACATCCGATTCGTGACAACCGCTATCCAAAGATAGCCACCTGGGGCACCGTAATGTTGTCAATGACAAGACACACTGAGGCCAGCGTCGCATTGTCTGGCCATCCGCCATGCTTATGCAATGCTTATTCTCTTTATTGGAAAGAGTTCTCTACAGTCACTTATGAGATACTGCATTAAGCAAAACTCCTGAGCCCACATTTCTGCACTGTTCAGAAGAAAAAAAATGAGTTTGCAAATATTATATATTGCGCTGTACAGCCTGCTGAAAATCAAATAAAAAATATCATCTCCGTAAAAAACGGCATGCGTACGGAGAAGTGGGTGCTGTACATATATTAGACCCAGGGAAAGGAAATATGGCTGAATTTTTTTTTCTAATTCCATAGTCACAGTGCCTTCCCCCAATTCCACATACCAACAATCTTTTACACGCACTAACAAGCACTAATAGAAAACTTCCACTGTTTATTAACTGGTAATTGACTGGTGCTGGCGCTCCCTCCCCACTGCCTGAGGCTACGGGCAGGACGGACACCGAGTGAATTGCCAGTCAACCTGAAATGACTTACATCCAGAGCAGCACTGCTACAAGTAATGCACACTAAACAAGCTCCTAACATGAGAGACTCTGCAAAGTTGCTGCTCGGGTTATCAAAAATGAAAGCTCTGATGGAGAGCGGTGTCTCCTCATTGATTTCTTCAAGGGATATGAAATGATGCTGAGTTTTTTTGACCATATTTTAGTCTATTTTGACCTTTTCTGTCAACATAAGTTGTGCTTCTCTAACAGCATGTCTGCTGCGGATGCTCAACATCTATCATGAGCTAAAACGTGTTCTGCAGCAGGCCCTAATTTAGTAACTGATTAATGACTGTGACGAACTGCTAATACTCTATATCCATAACGTGTATTTGGATGATGCTCTTAGGCATAAAGAAACACCCCTGCAACTTTCCTTCATGGATTTCTTACAGATTCTTTTCTTGTGCTAGAAATTCAAACTGAAGAGGTGAGCAAACAAAAAAAACAACAACAGTAGAACTGACTTGTATACAGTTTAAAAAACAAATAAAGAATGGGAAAATGTTGTGAAGAAAAATCTGTACAACTGGAAACACAAACAAAAGATCTGCGGAAAAACAAACACAGATGGTGAGATCTGGAAGAACAAAAGTGACTGTTCACTGATGACCGCAGAGACACAACATGCTGTATGCCTGGGGTGACAACACACAACAATTTTGATGAGCACCCTAAAGATGTGACCTTAATTTCAGACTACAATATGATTCACTCCTACTTATTTGTTTTCCTTCTTTAATTTAACAATACAATGTTTCCTGACAGCAGATGGCTAATTGTACCTCTAAAAGTACAAGTTACATTTACATGTGGTATCGTCTGATATCACTCCATCCAACCGAAAAGGTTGGGACCCGCTTCTCTGTAATAAGTCATAAATTCAGATTTCGGACACTTGCATCATCCTTATTTCACTGGCAGGTGTAGTGTTGCATAAAGGTCATTTCTGATAACCGTCAAAGACTAAAGATTCAATTGTGGGCTTTTAGCGAAAAAGTACTGAACATGTTCCCTGTTAACACATGTTTTTGTTCGGCTGTGGGAATTTTTGAGGGCAAAATACAATGTATGCATTTTACACGTTGGAAATAAGGGCACTCAAATAAAGGGTGCACATCTGGGAGCAAATAGGGAGCGATTTCTTTCTGTATTTTCATCAGGGTTTATCAGAATCCGAATCAGCTTTATTGGCCATGTACGTGTACGCATACAAGGAATTTGACTCCGGTTGTACATTGCTCTCCATGTACATACACTGAATTTACAAATAAACAGGAAAAAGAAAAGTAAAATATATTTTAGAAAATTTAAAAACGGGGACAACAAAAAACAAAAAGTAGAACAGATGTAAGCATAAACATTCAACGACTATGTACAGTATAAATATATATATATATCCAAAAAAGTGTGTATATATATATATATATATATATATATATATATATATATACACACTTTATATATGGACACAACCCTATACAACAACAGTGTCCATAGAATTAAGGGGATAGTGCAGAATGGAGGTAGTCGTGCAGTTTGACTGATTAATTGTTCATCAGAGTGACGGCCAGTGGACAGAAGCTGTTCCTGTGTCTGTTTATCTGACAGATACATACATTTTGAGGTAACTAGCTAGTTTTAACCAATATTTGTCTTTCAAAATTGTAACAACTGCCTTTTCGCTGAAAAGGAAAAAGAAACATCATCAAGATATATACACTCAGTATATTAGTCTATTAGATACACCGATGCAATCCAATCGTCCTGCAATAAGTCCTGCGTTTAGAAGAGTCATTGATTCAGCTGTTAGGTCATTTGGGAGGTGGCAGTTTGTGTTCCTGTTGTGGTGTGTTACACTGAAAAGTGTTCCTATCATATTTATTATTCATAATGAGGGAAGGCTGAACATCAAAAACACATCTCTGTGTAATTCAGTACAGTACAATAGCAACACAAACTGCCTCCTCCAAAATGATCATACAGCTGCCAGCTGAGTCTATATACATTGTACAGTATGTATGCCACATAAGCTCTTATACACACACACACACACACACACACACACGTTGTTTGTGGACACACTCTCATGACACAACCATACGGGGACAGCGAGACACTGTTTGCTCATTATCTGTTTTCCAATACATCGTGCTCTCATAATGAAGCTAATACAAAAGGACAACAGGATCAAAGTTGGAACTTGCTTTTCATGTTATGATTTCACGAGCTCGATGTCGCCCCGCGATTTAAAATTCCACCAGCATCTACGAGCGAAGATCAAAGGGCCAACCACCTGCTGTGCTCGCAGGCCTGCGTTACGTTTGGAATATTCAAAGTCATTTGAACACAATAAGATTAAACCATCTGCATGAGAGGGCTGAGTAGACAGTCAGATTTTTAACTCTTGATGGGCACGTATTAGGTGCTTCAGAGGAGGTTGGCACTCGAGGCAAAACCCATCTGGCTATCAGCTTATTATTAAAACCGGCTCAGGACATTTGCCTCAATTTAATAACCACTGTCTGTACAGTAACGATTCCCTGTCTCCCCTGGCTAAGCCACAGATCATATCAGCAATAAGTGGAATGAAGTTGGAGAGCGGTTTTGCATATCGCTGCTCAGCCACTGCCTGACATTGGTAGGACATCACAAACTCATATTCATGACTGGACTGAGATTTTCTTCCTTCCATGTCCTTCACCGCTCCTAGCTGAGCGATTGCAACACGCCCAACAAATGTGATGCAAATTCGCTGTGTCGCTATGCCCCCCCCCCCCCCCCCCCCCAACACACACATAGAGATCCACACACCCACTCCTGCTGACTCCTGCGGCCATGGCAGTTCCAACTCTGGATGAAAGCCGTGTGCTGCCCCTGCATTAATGGGTTCAAAAGAGGACTACGGGCCAAAACTTCTGTGCGTAGTCAATCACTTCCTCCATCTCCACTTCCCCGTCTGACAGAGACGGGAGACATCCCGCACAGGGCTCAGAAAAAGCTCTGGATGAGCGATCTTTACCGACCTCAAAGACAGAAACTGACACAACTGTTTGTCAACACGGGGGTACTAGATGAAACCCCGGGCACAAGAGTGGACGAGGCTTTCTGTAATCCTTTATCAGATGGCAGGAAACGCAAAACAAAGGGAGCTGTGGCACCAGCTCAGTCCTTGCCATGTGGCGGTTGCAGCTACTTTTGCCAAGGAAGCTCTGCACATGAAGGAGCACCTCCCGAATTTCAATCTGCCCCCTACAATGCTTGGATCCTAATTCTGTGGTGGCCTGTTTGGCACGACATGAGACAAACACAAATCACAAGTGTTTCTCAAAACAGGAATCGGATTGTTCAACCGCCGCACTTCAGGCCCATTGTTTCAAGCCCGTATTGTGATATTCTAAAGCAGTTTATATCTTTTTCTAGACATGAGATTACAACCATTAACCATTTCATGAAAGAACAAAAAAAAAAAAAAAAAGAAAAAAAAAAAAAAAAAGAAATTCAAAGATGAGGTCAACTCATTTGTTAAAACTTTCTACACGTAAACACTTTCTAAATCACATAAAAGTCCCTATGTGCACCTGCTTTCAAAGAGAGCAGAGGGTACAGAAAACCTGTCATTAAATCTCTTAACACTGGCCAACACAACAAATGAAGCAGCATCCAGAGTGGTCGTTGTGCATGTCTTGAAAGCAAGTAGCAGGAAGACTAATTAGCAGAGCAGAGAATAAGGAGAGAGCATATCACTGCAGCAGACAGGATTTGTTTGCCACAATAGAAAATCAAAGAGGAGAGAGAGCCTTCTCCCCTTTTCCTTTGGAATTGATGCAGTTTTTCGCCTCTCCACATTGACGTAAAGAGGAAGAATGTGACCGAATTAGCACATTTAGCAGATCTGCAGGATTTCCCTTCTGGGTACATAATTTGTTCCTGCATGCTATCTTGACAAGTACAGAGTGAGCAGAAACTCTGGGCCAGAGAAGGAGGGCTCTACTCTGAGGCATTGCGAGAGTGTCTTTGATTCCCTGTAATTAGTACGTTAACTGTCACAGCAACAGATCAGGCCCTTTGCAAATAACCTCAATGTCAAGCGGTGGGTGTGTCTCCCCGTTCCACGTCTATACAGACGCCGCACTGCCCTCTGTTGGCGAGGAGAGTCATGAAGGGGGAAGGAAATGCATAGCATGGAAGCCAGACTTGCGGTGCGAGCAAGTGGCAACTACAATGTAGTCATGCCATGTAAATTATAGCAAGGCGACTGAACTAACGTGCAGTAAATCAACCTCTTTAGTGCACCTTAACTGTGAAAATCAAACCGAGCAGTTAAAATAAAACCCCACCTTAATCCTGTCATTACGTTGGCAAATTAAAAAATCCCAAATCCTTTTCACCGTCCGTGTTCCAGCTGTTTAGTAAATGAATTAAGAGCTCAGGTACACGGGATGCAATGACGACAGGACTACATTAGCATGCTGATGCTAACGCAGTCTCTCTCATATTCATTTCAATACACACACAGCGGCAATGTTGCTGCCGAGCACAACAGGTCTTGCTGTCCATGGCTGTACTGTTGACATCCATTCATAATACAACTCATATATGCTCTCATGTTATTGGTTACATCATCTTCGACTTCTTTTGGAACACTAGAAACCCTGTATCCTACACTATTAGGTCAAATTGAACCTAATAATGAATCTAATAAACTTGGAATACATGTACATTTTCTTTTCTTTACATTCAATTTACAGGGGCTCATGAAAATTACGACACGCACACCTCCATTTAGTCACCTGCATCTAATAATAACAGCACGTCAGTCAAGATTTACACCAGGGGTGCCCACCCACCACAACTACATTTCTGCCTCTGTGGCTTTTGCATCGCTGTTTGCTGCTGACATGGGACTTATCGCAAACGGAGGCAGCAGAGCCAGCACTTTCAAGCTTTTTGGCTTGAAAGTACCGTATAACCATTACTTGAGTTTAATAAAGTTGACTTCTGATGCGGCCTAGTCTGGGCAGAGTGGAGAGATCCAGATCTGCAAAAGCAGAAAGCCTGCCCTCTGTACACTCCTGGTACATTACTTAAGAGGTCAGAAACTGTCACAACTCTCTCTGAGCTGTTCTCTGCAAATGCCAAAGTTTGACTTCTGCCCTGACCTCAGCAAGAGGTGCTCTTTGATCGGGAGTGTTAAGCAGTCAGAGCTTGTGGGCTGTCACTTTCCCCTGTATCTGTGACAGTGACAAGTCTGGTGTGTCTGGAGGTGGGTTCCAGCTGAGCCGAGCCAAGCTGACCAGGAGGGCCAGGGCCGCATCAGCAACGTGATCCGGGCGTCACGCAGAGGAAGTAGATTGACACTTGGGTCCTGCATTTAAATATTCTGCATGCTGAAAGCTTGGCTTCCCGCTTTTCAATGAGCAGCAGGAGAGAACTGTGGTACACGTTTACAGAGAGAGTGGCTCCAATAATGTAAAGCACGATTTGAGTCAAGTGCAGGTCTCTCAGTGCATTTCAACAAACACTTCATCAAATAGAAATCGATCGGGAGATGTGTTATACTGAATTCCTTAGCATCTCCGCAGAGTGAACCTTGCAGCAGGAAGCCATCGGAGCAGTTTAAGAGAGAGAAAAATGTATGTTTGTGTCTATGAATTTCATTTTGCAGAGCGCACCTGTTGATTTTGGTAGTGGCTGCCACATTAGGCTCTGCCACATGTCCTGAAAACATCAGCTTAATGCTTGATATTAGGCGAGCATCTTTTACATTAAAATGTAATCTCACTCTGAAATGGAACTCAAACATCATGCAGGAACTCACATCCTGTGCAGGTAGAAAACACTTTAAGCAGCTGATGGGTATCCACTGACAGCATACTGGCAAGATGACTTGTGCAAATGATAATGAAGCCAAAAACGGCTAAATAGAGAAATAAAGCGTGGCCCAGTCAGCGTTGTTGGTCATCATCATGATTCATTTGACCCTGATGATCACAGAAAAGCCTGTACATTCGCCTCCATTCCTAACAAGTAATACATAGGGAGAACCAATCTGGATGAGGCTCAGGTCTGAACTAGAACAACTTGCTCGAGCACAGGTGCATCCCGCTGTTTTGTGGATATCGCTGCAGTGTTACAAAGGGAGCTGCGTGGTTAGAAGGAGCTTTTAAGCCATGCTGTGGCATCCATTCTCTGCAAATCAGAGAGGTGGCTGATGTCTGCTTCTCTGTAAAGGCAGCGAACGACCTTCAAGAAAAACAGAGGGAGAAGCATCGCAGGAGGTGTCAATGCGATGACTTTACCTTAAAGAAATTAGAATTTTAAAAAACAGGCTAGAAGGGGGAGAGGAAATAAATCACCAGAAAGGCGTTGCAGCAGGGAAAGGCCACCTCTTCACACTGTGCTCCTTTTTAATCTATATTTCATAACATAGTGTCTGTTATGCTGTGTGCTACAGTGCATACACACACACACACACACACACACACGAACACACACACACACACACAGCCTTCACACTCAGTTGTTCCCTTCATCTTGACTGTAAGGGCCATCGAGTCATTCACCAGACAATGCGATGCACACAGTGTACTTCGTCACTCAACAAGCTAATTTTCTGTACTTTACGGTCGCTTTCATGTGGCTAGCTGCTGCACGCACAGCGCTGCTCTCTTGTCACTCCATCAGCGAGGGTGAAGATGGATGACACAGCGAGCGAGAGGGACACGCACCACATGCCCCCGAAAAGCACCGGCTAGTCCAAGTAAATAAGCACAGGTCCCATTGACCCGGTACAGTGTAGTTTCACCACATGACACGGACAGAGATGATGACCGATAACATGTTTGATGGGTTTTGAAGACTGAATCTGAGCTATATAAACTAGTGGAGTGTATAACTAGTGAGATGTGACTGAGCTTTTAGCGGTTTTCTGAGCTGAGACACAGAAGCTAATCCTCTCAGAAAGAGAACGGAAGCTAACCCCGATGCAGCCGAACCCTTTCCCAGTTTGTCATTACGCACTTCAAAGCATATATGATGAAATCCCCCAAGGTATTATAAGAGCTCTGGCATAGCAGCCCTCCTCAACCCTGTCCTAGCCTAATGCCTCATAAACGGAGTTTGGAAACATGCCGGTTTACTATTTTGAAAGTCTTTGGAGCCTTGGATCTTGAGGAACCTTTTAGAGTTGCAGAGAGAGAGAGAGGTGCTTTCCTGCTGGAGGAGATCATTAATGCGGCCGAGGGATTCCTGTCCCCTCGCCACGAAATACTGCACATACAGTATGCACATGTGGTTCTTTTGAGAATGTTTAGATCAGGACAGGAACCGGGCATTGATCTTCTTCAAAGCTCTGTTGAATGAGTGCTTATAATGAAATGCAGTGTGCGCGAGAAAATATGTGTCCTAGATAGAGACAGGCACATCATTTAAGCCATTCAGTTCCATTCAGTGACGCCACCCAATGCCACTTGTTATACAGCTTGCTGAGCCGTCTGATGATTTGGTTTCATGAATGCATCTGTTATAGGCCTTCACACTGACACAGCCTGCAGAACAGAGCTGAAAGAAACAGCTGGTTCACACAGTCAAACAGGGCAGTGAGGGAAACGGCTGAGTTAAGTTCTAGAGACAGCGTCAAAAAAGACAGAAATATCACTACAATCCCTGCAAACAAAACGCCTTTGTTAACGCTTGTAGCGCATGCAAGAAAGTCAATATTCCGAGATACAGCTGCTACTTCTGGGACAGTGAGTATAGGGAGGTCTGCAAACAAAGCAGAAGGTCTGCAAACTATTATGTTGAATGTTTCGGTGACCATTTAGTCTATAAAATGTCAGCGAATAATGAAAAATGAAGACGGCAAATGTCAGGAATGTCTGAATGTGATTTCACATTTCTGTATAACATTTGTGTCAAAGATTGAGTCAAATTCTGATCGATCTGTAACAACTACAGGCATCAGTCCTGTTCAAATCAATATCATGCACCGATATGCTACTCATGCAAGAAGATGCTTATAATTCTTCCATTTAACAGCTGACTCTCCTGGTTCAGCTGTTACCTTCTCCGCTGTAGCGTCTCCTCATAACGTCTTAACCCAACTGCATCGCACTCTCCCTTTGGGCCGCTCCGTTTCATCTCTCAAAATGGCAGAGAGGGCAACGAAACGGAGCGCGCAGAGACTGTTTAAACAACAGGGACCATCAGAATGTGGTTTGTCTATTATCAAAGATAGCGTCTGGTTCTGTGTGTGTGTATGTTCGTGTGAGAGAGATAGAGAGAGCGAGAGGGGAAGAGAAAGACAAGGAGAAAATGAAAGAGATAAATTGAGTGGAGGCCGTCTGCCCCCACTGTTCTCACTCAGCGGACTTGTGATAAGGTTTATCTCCGGTGCCTAACGAGTTCGCCCAGTAGCCCTCACCAGCTCCCACCGAGTGGACCGGCGCGCGCAGAGATGCACACGGCCAGCAGTAGGTTGACATCCCTTAGGTGACCTGTGCGCCTTGTTCATGCTACGCTGCTTTGGAACTTTTATTTTCTGACGGAAATGGCTTCGGCCCCTTCGGCCACATCTCTTTTAATCTCGGATTTCTTTTTTTTTTCTTCTTCGCCTCCTTTTCTTCATCCTTTCTACTCACTGTAACTCAGACTGCCAAGAGAAGCTGCAAGAGCTGGAGAAAGAGATGCTGCGGAGCTTTGGCACAGAGAGGCGTGTGTGTGTCCCAGAGGCAGTGGCTGAGGCAAAGATGGAGACACAGAGAGGGAGAGGGGGGGGGGGGTCTGCTGAGTTAAGCCCCTAATCACAGTCTGCTCTGCATGAAGGACTTAAAGTCACTCCATTTAATGCTACCTACTCTTTAGTGAAAAAAAAAAGGAAAAGAAATACTACTGCTTACCTCCTCAGCTTTCTGATACCCAGCCCCCCCCCCCCCCCCCGTTCCTATCACAGACCCATTCACAGAGGTGCACAGTGCACAGCCAAACATATACAGAGAAACATGCAGCTCGAGCACATGCGTCGCAAAACTGAAATGAGCACGTACTTGCTGACACAGCAATGCAAGCATGAACGTTCCCCTTTCATCTAGCTTTAGCCTTAATAACATTGAGCGACCAGCGCAGGTCTTTTACAGCAACGACTGATGTGAAAACATACATGCTCAGTTTGACAGCTGTCAGAAAATAACACACCGCGTGAAACACTTTTTCACGGCAAAAACCACATTGCTGGGCGGACGTGCGGCTGCCGTGCCCTGCACCGGCGTGCTCAGGTGCTTCATTTGTTTGCGCGTGGAGAGGAGAGTATGAGCAAGATCCTTAAGAGACTGCAGGGTCCCACTGGCTCAAAATACATTAATTGACTTGGCGCCGCTTCCAGCCAGGTGTAACACACTTTGGCAGAGCACTGCGGAACGCCGGCGAGATCTTTTGGGAAACCCTACCCCCCCACCCTACCGCGTCGAAGCTACACTTTCCGCACTTCCAGCCGCCGTTTCACCTCACCCTTCCTATCTCGTCCGCTTGGCCAGCAGACTAGGGGGTTGGCGTGCAGGTCTTAATCTAATGGTGGAACATTGATTTATGCTTGGGTGTCCCGCAGCCATTAAGATAATTGCATGATCACTTTATAACATCCTCCCCCCAGTGGCCATGGTAATTTGGCTCCCCACCCACCACCCACCTTGCTCAGTGAGACCCATAACCACATTACAGCGCAAGGAAATGTGGTCGGGAATATCATCTTTCAGCCCTTGCAAATTGATTTTATACCATTCCCACTGACTTCTAAACCCCTTTTAGTCTATCTCTCACCTGTGCTGACCATTTGATCTATTGGAGGCTTCTAGGTCTTAACAGCTTGTATTGATCGAAGTTCTTCAGCCAGCATCTTAGGGGATGCTCTGGTGTCACCTTGTAATTCCAACAGTCTAGGTGTTTTTGAGTGAGATCATCGCTGAGCCAATGTATTTTTAGCTGTTAGGGCAAGACAAGTGGGCTTTGATTGCTTTCAATGGGAAATGACTGTGTTAAATGGCACTATGATCTCTTGCAACAAAATCTTTATCAAAATAAAGATCCCACCGCCGCCATGGACTAATGGCTGCTTGAGAGGAGAACTTAGCGTCAGTGAAAGTCAAACTGCTTTAACGGAGTGAGCCAAAGGGAAGCACTTTGCTTCTTGAGTAGAATTGCTGCAGCTCTACTCGAGAAGATGCAGCGATACTAAACTTTAAACACAGCAACAACAGTAAGATGATCCATGATCCAAGTCATCTATTCCATCGTACTTTCTACTTCATTATTAATTATTAATAATAGTTTCTGCGTTTTATTGTGTGCATCCAATTAAAATAAACTTAATTAAAATAAACAGCCAGACTGTAAAATTCCTTTCTATGGTATTATGCTAAGTGCTTTACTACGTCATCACTCACCATAGTCTGTTTGTACGTTGTATTTATTTTTGCTTATTTGTTTGCATTAAAATACTTCTTTGGCTATATGACCAGAAAGGGTTGGACAGTATGACAACACCTACAAAGGTTGTGATACCATTTACCCCGAGGTAGCTTCCCCTTTGCTTTTTGCTTATAGATACATTTACATTTAGGATGTTTGCATAATGGGAGAAAGTACCTTTTATACCTTTCTGTTTTATATATCAGTGGTTTCTCTGCTGAATTTAAAATAATTTCTGCATCATATATATATATAATCATTACCTACAATGTATCCATCAGTCTTCCAGTGTTTACTGTCTGGACTATAGCTGAGCTGCAGTGACACTACTTTTTGTTTGTTTGTTTATGTGTTCATGTGATGTGTGCAAACACGAAAAGACTGTGATATGCAAATGTGATCCTTTTGAAACACGTACTAACTGTCAGAGTTCATGTGACTTAGATCTCTTGAAGCTTCTGAGCACATGGTAAACCTGTTCTCATTAGGAAAGGATCTTTGCCGGCGGATTTACCTTTCTCTCCGGTGACTTAGTAGCAAAGACAGGCATGTGACAGGCCAGCAGCGGACAGGAAAACGGGGACATCGTCTTCCCTTCGTCCTGTCCACATAACCAGCCCAGTGAATTCTCCTCCCCTGAAAAAGAAAACAAGAGAGATTTTTTATTTATTCTCAGAAATGTGCTACTAACTTGTTGCTGTAGTTTTTTTTTGTTTGACATCCTGCATCTGACCCTCACAGTGCGATATCGCCTCCTTCCAGCTACGTCAACACCACGCAAAATCATTAGTAAGACATTTTGCTACCGCAGGTATGTAATGTATAAATGGTGTTATCAGCATGTGAACGTTCTAATCAGCCAGAGGCTTATTCCCTGTTGTAGGAGGCGAGGCCGGGTACTGCCAACACAGGGCCTCAACAGTGATTAAACCTGCACTTAATCAACAGTGAGAGTCAGTCCCAGCAGGAAAAATGCAACTGCTGGATTTGAGTTATAATAATGGATTTGCCTGGCGTATGCGCCATCACCCTGCCGCCCTCGTAGCTCTGAGCCGTACAACAGGTGGGCCTCTGACAAGGCGGCGGGCAAATCAGCCAAAGTACTCCCATTATAAAATGTTGCAATCATAAATTTCAATTTACGGGAACTAAATTGTGCATGAAATTTAACAGCTTGCTAAAATTTGCTTCCCTGCGTCGTTACCATACGTTACCTTGGAACAAGCTACACTTTATATCTGTTGTCTGCCCCCCGAGGCACGGTCACAGATGCATCGGACGCATTTGCAGAAGTAAAAATGGAGTTTGTTTGATGTAGAGTATTATTTGCTCACTCTCCTTGTAAGGAGAGCGCCTCAGGGCCAAATAGATGGGCTCGCACTGACGGCACCGAGGTTATAAAATTAGATTTATTCCTCTGTTTTGGCCACACTGACACAACCCTTGTTAGGCCAAACTTCATGTTTAAACTGAAGTGACTGACATTACCTTTTTGTTTCTGATTATGTACTCGCCTTTATAAGAACAATGAAGTGAAATAAAACATGTGTACCTCACTCGTTTCAGAATTACCACTGACATTCCTGAACAAACATAAATGTGACATCACTCTTGACAGTTTGCAAACAGTGGAGCGAAATCCTTGTCACATTCAAAGCTTGAGTACATCTGAATGAAGGACATAACGTATTGATACAAAAGGCAAACACCAAGGACAGGAATGAGCAGCATTGGGTATATGTGGGTTGGATGTTTCCATATATCAAAGACGAATCAAATTCTATGACTGTTTTCTCTTGGATTTTTCATTGTTCCCCTTTCAATCTTTTTTTAATTGGAGTTTCATTCGTTCATCTCCCTTCTAATCTAAACAATGGATACCTCAAAACATCTGTGAATTTAATATCTGCATGGCTACACGCTACACAGGGTGAAAACACCATATATATATATATATATATATATATATATATATATACATATACACATATATATATATATATATATTTTACGTTGTCCAACTTCTACACTTTGAAAATGTTGACAGCAGAGAGCAAATTATGTTTGAAAAAAAAAAGAATGAAACCAGCCGAGACAGTGAGGCTGGTGTTGTTTTCACCCTGTGAGTCTGTGTGTGAGTCATCATGGCCAAATGTGGTCCTGGAGTCGCCTACTGTAGCGGTAACTACCACAGAAGCTGCTGTGAGTATGTTGCCAGGTGTCTGTTGTTATGGTGACAACAGACACACATGTCACTGCGGCTAGAGAGGTGTTTTGTCACAGCTTGCCTGGAAGAGAGCAGAAGCAGCCCTTGAGACGGATGGTCGGCTTGTCCGCAGCAGCGGGGAGTATAAGGCAGAGGGACCGTTGGGCCGAGCGCCTGCCGCCGCCGGACACCAGCCCGCTGCTCATTTTCTGCACCAACGCATGGCGGAATTAGAAAGCTAGCTAACTAGCTAGCTAACTAGCCAGCTGTCCCCTGGTCACCTTAATGCTACACCGGTTCCAGAAAATGAGCCGAACAAAGTTGTCACTTGCTTTCCTACGCTGTGATAACAAGTGTGTGGAGGAAGCATTAAGTTGTTAAGTTGTCCTCATTTACTCTGGCTCTCTACGCTACGTGACGTTTCACTGCTGTTACTGCAGAACCCTCACATCTGGGAGGTGCATTGATCCCTTCTACTCCGATTTCAACAGCCTTTCTATGAAGAAGTTTACTGTGAAGAACGATTTTAAATCATTCAGTCATTTATATTTGCAGTCATCTGGAGTTGTGGAGTGTTCTTTAATAATTAATATTTTGGGGAGGGTTTGGCCTGTGGGCCGACTATCCCTCAGCGGGCCCCCTGCCAGGATACAGAGAGGTGTGAGGTCACTTATTAAAAGACTTTAATTGAGGGCAGATTGCTTCAGGTGAGGAAGCAGGGCCAGTGATTTCCTTTACCCCAGAGTAATCATCAACTTTATAAAGCTAATTATTAGATTAGCATAAATAATGTTCCTTTTGGGTACACTGGCTTCTACTACTGAATTTGTCAGTCAGTAAAAATAAGTCCAGTTACCCATTTAAAAAAAAGAGGCAGAGAGAGAGAGAGAGAGAGAGAGAGACCGAGACCGAGACCGAGACCGGGACACAGAGTTGATGTGAGGGAACACAAATTACTCTTAACCTTTAATCCCATGTGGTAATAATGATGATGAATAACGCTGAACACATCAGACGCACAGAACTAAATCGAAAACGGCACAAAACAGGGACACGCAGGCCACTCACCTCAACACACACACACACACACACGTCTACACTTCTTTATTTACTAAATCATTTCATCAGTTGGACCTCTGAACACAGGAAAACACAACACTCAAGAGTTGTTGCTCCAGCACATACCTCTTCTATAGAGAATTACCTTTTTTCACTTTCACAGTAATTTGTCAACACAAAAGGCAGATTCTGTATGTATTTGGATAGTTGTACATTGGAAGACATGACCATAAAACGACCTTGATATTTCAAACACTTAGTAAGAACGCAGGCTCATCTTTTCACGACATATATCCGGGCTACCTCACGATAAAGCCAGGAGTCTGTCCTTCGCATATCTCCAGAACCATTCATCCGATCCACTTCACACTTCATGTGGATGTACTGCTGGGGAACCTGGGACGTGTAGTGTCAAAGTTCAATATTAATAAACTTTGATTAAACAAGAGATAGCGATCTGTGCAGCTGTGGGGGGGGGGGGCTCTGCTGGGCTACAGGCTGGGAGACATTGATTGCAGTTCACTTTTGATGCCGGATGCTGAATGAACTCATGTTACGACTGAGAGGCAGCACTTCAATCGGACCGCTTTGAACGGGTACGCTTTCCATACAGCCGCGCTCCAGACTGGCATGCACCCTGACATCACTGCAGGCGGCCGGACTGGGAGCCAATCAATCAGCCCACTCTGGGGACGGCTCGATGGACAAATCAACCCTTTATTTATTTGTTCTTACTTTATCTAATGTTAATGTAATCTGAATTTTTATTTAAATGTATTTCTATGTTGTTTCACATCCTTTGCATGTGAAGGAGAAGCCTGGGTAGGCGGATGGGGAGAGGAACCGACCTCCGAGGGGGAGAAGGGATCAAGAACGGGAGTGGGCTGGAGTGAGGTTTGCAACAGATAACCACAGAACACTGTTAACACTACTGCCAAGTGGGCGTGCTATTAATATGAATTAATTAAGACATTTGGGGGACAAAAAGTCACTACATCTACAATACTACCTGAATAAATCCATCTTTTATTTTTCAACAAATCGACTGTAGAAAATAAAGCTATCAGTGCAAACTGTATTTCATGATTCTATAATAGTAATGCATATCGTGTGTTTGTTCTCTGTTTCCTCTGGTGCAGTGTCCTGTGAACTGTACCTCACGCCACATTAGCATCATGTTGGATTTACCATAAATAGGACTTACCGACGGGGGGGGGGGGGAAGCCCGCAAAAAAACATTACCGTCAGCCTCCTAATGGTAATTACAAGTAGGGGCCATGGACATGCGATGCTGTGGCTCTCTATATGTACCAATTAGTGTCAAGTGTGTCAACGCAGGAAGAAAACCAAGCCACTAATGCCTGCAGTCGGAAATAATACAAATTACAACCCATAAGTTAGATTATGGCTAATACAATGAACTGGTTATTTTGCATTTGGGTGGTCAATTAGTTAAATGTAAAGGCTTGGAATATGAATATGTCCAACAAATAAAAACATGGCATTCACTGTATTATACGCCTCGTTTCATTCACAAGCACCTGTGTCAACACAAAACGACCTAGTATAGTTATGAATCCGCTGTACAGCAAAGCAAACTGAGCTGCATGTTTCTACACCGTCGAATTAGCATCTTAAACGGATAACCGAAAAGCTTTATGACTTAAGAGCTTAAGAGAATGACAGACAATACAGATCATGTATTTTCCAAAACCTCACACACAAAAATTGTCAGAAAACAAGATATTGTGATTTCAATGATTTAAAATAAAACATTTGACTTCATTTTTCATTATAGATCACTGAAGCGATCTATAATGAAAAACCAATACTGCGTTAAAATAGTGATAAACTAATTTTAAAAAATTCTGAGGCGTAAGGTAAGGATGCAGTCTGAGCCCCACATTATTTAACATTTATATCATTGAGTTGTCATGCGGATCACTTGGCCTCACTGTAGACCAGAGAATGGAATGGCTCCTATATATGCAGGCAGCCTTATTCTCTCCAGTAAAATAACTCTGTCGCCTACATCTGGAAACATCAAAAGCACAACAAGAAGAGAGTAACAGCGGTTCAGAAAAGACCCAGGAGTCAGAAATGTAGTTGCCATTTTACTGTTTAAGGTTGGACATCGCATAAAGAAGAGCCTCACTGAAAAGACACGCATGCTGAGGCACATCTTAAATTACACTTGCATGGATGTAACTGTTCAGAGGGAGGCTTTTACAGCTTACCACCTGACTGGGCAGCGAGTGCACTAATTTTCTCAAGATAAACCAATAACAAGAAAGTCCATTACATCGCTATGCTCGTACTCTCAGAGCTGAAATTATATATCCACTCCTAACTTCTATTTCCAGTGCCTCGTAAAAACCCGGGACATTACCGTTAACCTGGATCTGCAGTGGCTGCATTGCAGCCAGATTGGTGTACTGTTTCCAAAGCAGAGGTACTTGTACTCTGGGGTTTACTCCTGCAGTGGAAACATTGTGGAGGAGCTCAGCTAGTTTCAAACAATAGAAACTATGATGAGTAAAAAGGAAAATAAAGGCACATATTTGTGCTTTGAAAGAAAACCAACACACAAGCACCGTTACAAATTGGCTTGAGGTGATTTTTTGATTTATTGTCGGAAGCTTATTTCTTTGGTAACAATCTAAAATGTGTGAAAACCTAGTAACACTATGTCACTTTCTGTGTTAAAAATAAAATAATAAAAGTTCCACAGAGCTGCAGGTTATTCATATGTAGCTTCAGTCAAAGAGACTCTAATTAGGCTCTCATCCACTCACGATCCCTCTGTCTCCCGCTCTCAGCTGACGATGGGCGTTCGCTCCACGTTGAACCGATTTAGATCTCCCCGAGCCGATCACATCGTTGCTGTCAAACTTTGAAACTGTTCTCCTCTCTGCTGCGTCGGTTTGTCATTTCAGACCAATCGATGCTCCACCTCCTCCGCCCCTTCACGTCCAGTCACCATCACAACAGTGCCCAGTCCTGCTCCACATCCCATCATTCAGATCTTCGGCCAACTCTTTCTTCATCACCACCAGGTCCTAGACTCAATGGGGGGGTAGTAGTCCTGAACTAACTGTGGCATCTCTACGCTCTAACTATACAACACCTAATGGCCGAAGACTCCAAAAGACTGTATTCTGCGCCATTGTTCACTCCAAATGAAGTCTCTGCTGATTGAACTACAGTGCTAATCAAGGCAATCTATATGAATGACAAGATACCACAAGGTGAAGGTGAAGGTCAGCTCTATGCACCGTGCACTCAATCCCAGCTACTGTACGATAACTATGTGTACCTACATCATTTGAGAAGCTGAAGGGTTGGAATACTAAGACGGGATTTCTCGATTTCTTTATTCCAATCATGCTTTTGTTTCAAGTCTTTTGCTGATGAAGATTAATTTGCAGAGCATGGCGCTCTATCAACCCCGGTGACACAAAGGGCAGAGATATAGACTAATTAAATACACCAGTGCAATTGATATTTCCCATGGATCAATGCGAGTGTGAGATCTGTTAATTAAATCCGTGATAATGTTTACTCATCATAAACATTCCCCATGTTTGAGCACAGCAAGATGGGGAGATAATCTTTGCTGGCTGACAGATTAATTTTAGGGCTAAGAGAGAAAATCCCTCCAGCACATCCTGACTGAATGCTTTTAGTGACGGGGAGCGTTCTGCTAAAGGTTTGTATTAAAAGTGTTATCAAAGGGAATCTTTCCGGGCTTCTTTATCGAGTAGACATACTTTAACAGCACAAAACAAAACAATAACAGTTATACAATACGTTCAAGCTAATGCAATTTGAATAGATGCATCGAAAATCAGCCACCAACAGCAGCCGAGCCATCTGAATCCTTGGGCTTAATGAAAGCAAAGCCCTCCCGGTCTCTCCTAGAGCCCACGCAGCAGGGCAGCTTTTTTGCATTTTTCCAAGCTCGCTTGTCTCCTACCCCGTACACATCGGCATGGCACAGGTTATCACACAGTGGATTAAGAAGGCGTGTCGGAGTGTGTGCAAGAACCTCCGAGCTACACTCCACTCATCTATTGATCCGTGTGCAGGGGCAAAAAAAAAAAAAAAAGCGAGAGACCGGCACACTTAGCGGTGTAACCACAGGCAACGGCCCCCTGCCTGCCCTCTGTTCCCTGCAGTGGGTCTGATTGCTTGTCTCAATCATCCTTTCACCCCCCCCCCCCCCCCCCCCCCCCCCCTTCCCCCCGACCACCCCCTCGACAGACACACACATAAACACATACGCCCACAAAAGCCTCAACAGCTCCCCTCTCTTTGCCCACATTCATTCGTCTGTTTCTGTCTCCAACGTCTCGGCAGCAATCTCTCATGATTTGACAGCCTCTTGTTCTTCTTGTGAGGGCCATCAAAGTCTACAGCCTTAACCCTGCCTGAAAGGGCCGGGGCTGCGTGGCAGGAAGCAATTAATTCTGCAATGAGAAAGCCCATTAATTAGGAAATGCTTCTGGCTATTTTGCGAAGACCCTTCAGAAACAGCAGGGCCACTCGGAGCGGCATAAAAGATGCAGTGGCACACCGGGTTATTAATGGACCCCGGGGCTTTTGGCGAAGCACCACCGTGGGGTAATTCTCACTTTCTATTTCAAGGCCTCACAACGACAACACGTGCACGCACAAAGTGACAAATGCTGTTTACCGGGAATCGGGCCTGGCTGCCGTATTACATCACGTAAAGCCCGGCCAAAGCCTGGCAACCAGGGCGGCTTCAACATCGCGCTAAAGCACAACGATCCCCAGCCTTTTTTTTCAAAGGCCACTACCATCCACGGGTTGCAACATTTTATGGTAATGCTCAAGGTGCAAAGAGGCTCAGAGAAAACCTCATAGCATTAACAAGGCATTGTTGATGGGCAATTTGCTGATAGGACTTTAATACAGCATGCAGGAATGTCACTAAAAAGCCACTGATATTCACACATGTGGCACGGGGAAGTCTATTAGCAACAGCAGTGGGATGTCGCTGTGTTTCCTCTAAATGGAGGTAACAGGATAAACACTGGTGCGAAGATGGGTCTGGGGAAAATGAGTTTTGCAATGTCAAATCACTCACTAAATCATGCATGAGAGCATTAGCTGTTTGCGGAGTCCACCATTCAGGGACATTCTGGAGCGCGGCACCCATTTCGACCTAAACTAGACCACGGTTCGGCGCGTTTGAAATGCCGACTCGACTGTAGGTCTCCCTTGAGCGCGGGCCGGGCCAGGCCTGCGCCCGCGATGACGAGGGAGCCTCGATGACAGCACGCCATCCGTGAAATTAAATCAACAACTCACTTATTGTAATTACATTTGGTTAAATGGGAAGGCAAAGTGTGGGTGTAATATAATTAACATGTAATTGTCATCCTGACCAGGTTGGTGCTGATCTGTTTCCCCAAGGGAGCCAATGAAATCCATCACCCCGCCCTCATCTCCGCCGTTCCTCTGTAAATGAATGACTCGACGAGTACCAGCGTGTCACAGCGCTGCTGAGAGCAATTATTCACATATTCTGGTGTATTATTGTCACTGTATTTTTTCCATTTATTTATTTATTGAACTAAATCAAAACAGGACTTATCTTAATTGTAATATTGTTGAACTACACACAGAAAGGGAGGGCAAAGCTTACCATATCTAAGTCAATTCAAATATGTAATTCAGGCAACTGACACAGTTGAGGTATGACAGAAAAAAGTGGAAAGATAAAATATATATACATCTGACAAGCTGCATTCAGTTCCAAACCTTTGAGAATTCATGCATATATACTTTTCCAACCATGAATGTAACATGCCGCTCTCTTAAATTGTCCGAACCCTGACTCTAACCTTAACTAAAGCCCTTTTAACAAAACAGAAGTTATGGAAGCAATACAGCATTATCACCAAATAATAAATCATAGAAAGCTTGAATGAATCTTACATAACAAGACCATTGTGTGTTATCCAGAAAATACAAAAAATACAAATAATACTATACTCAATACCAATATTCTATCTTTAGCTGTTATTAATTGGAGTAAACCTTTTTCATTACATTCACCATTATCCCTGTGTATGGGGTGACTCATCCCAATGCATGCTGGGAGAAGCGCCGCCCTGTGACCCTGTAGAGCAGGGGTGGGTCACTAATAGGAGGACTGCGGTCCGGACTCAGACGCCGTTGTCTCCGGACCTGGACGTATAACTGATAAATAATTGAGAATTATTCATTTTGACGGAGTGCTTCTATTTTAATTGGGGCAACTTTTCCAGCCCTTACAGTACTCGTTCAGAGGTCCAGGAAACACACCGACCATTGACATGTGTTGTAAATCACATCACAATCACGTGATGCTGCTCAGCCAATCACATATGTGTATTCCGATAGGCGACTTGAGTGAGATGAACACACACACACGAGACAGACGGGGAGGGAGACCCAATAATTACGTGAGTTAGAGAAGTTATTTCACGTGGCGTTCTCCAAATAGTGAAAAGTGGACAATGAGACCAGAACCTTTAAGAATGGACAGATTGTTTGTTCGACCTTCCCACGGGCAGTTTAAAACCAGTGTGTCTCATGTGTTCAGAAACTGTGATGATTTTTAAAAGCTGCAAAGTGAAGCCACGCTACGAGACAAAGTACAAATCTTTTGAGCAAACGTACCCAGTTATATTTATACACTGCCGTTCAAAAGCTTGGGGTCACCCAGACAATTTCGTGTCAATTTTCAGTTTCTTCGCAATTTCTCGCATGGAATAGCTTCATTTCTAAGAACAAGAATAGACTGGCGAGTTTCACATGAAAGTTCTCTTTTTCTGGCCATGTTGAGAGTATAATCCAACCCACAAATGTGATGCTCCAGATACTCAGTTTTATAGCTTCTCTCACCAGCATAACTGTTTTCAAGGGTTTTCTAATCATCAATTAGTCTTCTAAGGCGATTAGAACACTGGAGTGATAGTTGCTGGAAATGGGCCTCTATGCACCTATGTAGATATTTCATTAAAAACCAGACGTTTCCACCTAGAATAGTCATTAACCACATTAACAATGTATCGAGTGTATTTCTGATTAATTTAATGTTATCTTCATTGAAAGAAACAGTGCTTTTCTTTGAGAAATAAGGACATTTCTAAGTGACCCCAAACTTTTGAACGGTAGTGTATATATATATATATATATAACAAAAAAATATGATCATAACCCTAACACATTAATTCACTGCCCAACAATGATGTTAACAGAGAGAATAGAGCTGAAACAAGTGGTTTAATAACCACAGATAATGTCCCTGCACACACATTTATCTTTTTAGAAGATGAGGAGAATATGGATATCTTGGCTTTTTCACACCTGAATTAAATAAATGTGAAGCTGCAGGACAATTCAGTTCAAGTCAGTTTTCTAAAGTGAAGAACTTTATTTTAAGAGTCACATTTCTTCAAAAGCTTTCTGTCCAGCCCATATTTTACTAGAAATGAGAGAAGAACATATATTTATGAATAGCGTATGGATTATTTATAAATCATCCAGTTCAATGTGAAATCTGACAATAAATATCGTTGAGATATCATTCAATTGAACTTTCTTTATTTGATTGGACAGTGACTTGTTGACCACATACATCTTCTCGGCTACTTCAATGTATACGAGACTTAATCATAACGGCAGTTAGACATCATGGTGATGTTTCTGACCTTTGCACCTGGAAGTTCTCTGTAACTGGACCTCGTTGCATTTTAATTGAATGCCCCCGCTGTAGAGGATGAGGAGCTATAAAAAAAAACTACCAGGTAAATGAACTTTGTACAGAAAGGTCATTCCTTTTAAAAACATTGAAAATGTGTTGTCACTCACACAGTTCAAGTAACCAAGCTGCAATCTGTGTGTTTATGACCTCTTTGCTCCCATTAGATAATCATGATGAACATTTCCATTAACCTGAGCTTGTGAGGCTACGCGGGAGAAAGGATTGACGTTGCGTGGGCTGTCGACTATAGGTTTATATAAGCCATGCGAGAGGAAGGGAAATGTGGAAATGCCTTGGATTGAGAGCCTTGGGGGGGGAAAGAAATACGATAATACTATCTCTCTCCACGTTGCTGTAGTTAGGACTGCAGGGATTTGAAAACTGCAGCCATATAATATAGGATATGTGACATGACTTACTATTGTGCTAATTGTGAAACTACAAAACCAGCATCACTGAAGCCAGCCCATTCCCACTCCCAAAGCATCAAATACTGAATCGTGGCTATACCATTACACTGTTTTGACACATTTGACAGACAGATACATAACTTTTTTTGTCTTGGTTGTTGGCCGTATGTTGTGATTAATGTCCCATGTCCTCTGGTGTGTTGTGTTTGTGTTGTGCAGCAAATTGCATCAACCAAAGAATTATCCGTACTTTATGACACTCTGACTTTAAGGCCAGCTACATAACAAACATAGTGATTTTACTAATTTTACTACCTTACCAAGTAGTTTTGTTGCATAAGTGAACCTGAAAAACTAAGTGTATTGGAAGTTATTTTACAAAGACACTATCCGTGTAACGAGCGGAAACTGACACGTCCAAAACTGATGAGTCATGGTTTAACGGTCGCTGACGAGTCGTCACTGAGAATGTGTTGCAACAGCAGAGCAACTGTCGAGTTTAAAGGAAACCTCCTGAAATTGAACCCAAGTTGCACGCTGTCAATCATTTTAACAAGAGATGCGTGATTCAGTATCTTAGTGAAACATGCCCTCCGGTTGAACGATGGTCTGTGTTCTGTGTCTCGGGCTTGACGTACAGAACTCATGGAAGGCTTGGTTCAGGTTGCAGGCAAATATCATTTGTTTCTCAAATCAGGTCTTAAAGACGGACTCTCAGCACTGTTTTTGATCAGATCAGATTTGTGTGTCCAGAAATCAACAACCTATCTGCATGAGTTGCCCTTGACAACGGTGTTGGCGTCAGTAACTATAGCTGCACTGGTGACGCTGCTTTCCAACGGGGAAGCATTTGCCATCGAAGCAATGGCACTGTCGAGTCGCAGTGTAGAACTCCCTTTTCAAACTCAAACCGGAGTGAAAGAGATTTGTCTCTGTCCACAGACTGTAGTTCTCCCGCATGCTGTTCTCCACAGCGCTCTGCTAGGAGCAGCATGGATTCGGCTGTAGGCATGGATTAACTGCAAATGTATTTTAAAGATTTAGGATCTTCTTGTATTGCTGCTCAGGAAAGACTTTTTCGTTTACATACAAGAATATTAAAGCAATGTTGACTATTTTCTTAATAAACTGTCTTTTCTTTAGTATCGATAAGTGTATTAGTATCGATAAAATCCTACGATACCCATCCCTAGTCTTGACCCTCTGCAGTCAAGACTAGGGATGGGTATCGTAGGATTTTATCGTAGGATCGTAGGATGTTGATGCGTCCCCGTCCTTTCATTTTACAGCCACTTTGTTCCTCGCATCTCAAAGCTGCTCACACTTAGCTGCTTGTCATTCTGGTGACGGAGGAATCAAAGCTTCTCCTGTTGTTTTTCTCAGGGTAACTTGCCCTGGTTAGCAGTATTGGCCAGAGGCCTAAAACCTTTCAACCTTTCCTTGTGTCATTTTCCCCCTGATCAGTCGAGTGATCTGAAACTTACGGAAGTCAAAGAAAGGCAAAGATTTTGTGTTTATCTTAACACACAGGAGTACAGTGTCTGAGACAAGCACTCAAGGCTGCACGACTGGAGGATGGCAAATCAGACAAAGACAGATTTGTGCTGACAGTTGTACCATTATAGACTCAATCAATATGAGAGTGAACAACAACGTGCAATATTTACATTTGATAGCATTATATCCCTTGTCTCCGGGGTGTTTTCTCCAGGTGTAAGATCGATAAATGTTTATTTGGTGTTTTCTTGCCGAGTAAATGCCAAATAATTCTGATTATTTCAGCATTTCGAGCGAAAAGGAGTTAGAACGGCATACTTTCAGTCCTCCTCACTGTTCTCTGTAAACAGTATTGCAGCGCGGAGCTCCTCGTCCGTACGACAGCATGTGGATAAACCTGCATGACTTGGCTTTGAATGCGTCACCTATTGTCCACACAGCAGCCATAGGGGAGGAGAGCTGCATGCTATAACTATGCCACTGTCCTCATCAGTACGCCTGTTGTGTTGCTGATAAAGGTGTGAGCTCCGAGGAAAGATGTGGGAACGCTGCGCATCACTGCAGCCACAGCATCCTCTGTGCTCGGCCCGATGTTTTTGATGCCACTCTAACACAGACCATATACAGCGAGCTCCACTGGAGTCTACAGATGTTGTGTGTGCTTCATGCACACTGTGGAGGTACAGTAGGTCAGCAGTAGAGGGAAGGAATCCAGTCTTGTGTGTTCTTTTTTCTTTTCTTGAGTAATGTGCAAGGATGGAGAGTCTCACAATTGAGGTGAGGCGAAGTCTCAGGACAAAGTTTGCAAAGCAAAAAAACACTTCAGGCTCCTTCTTGACCTTCGTCCAAATTTTTCCGCTACTAAAAACAAATATAACTCTGGCCACTCATCTAAACGAGACATTTACCTCAGTGTCCTTTAATCCACCCCCCAATAACCTCCTCTGGAACCTTGACTGTTTCTGACGCTCACAGCAAAGGCCTCTGGGAACTAAGAGGCCACAACAATCAGATTGGAGCTACACTCCAGCGCAGTGTTGAGAGACATACCGCATGCACAACAAACCCAGAATAGAGTGTGTTTGACAAGGAAGAGCGCTCAAGGCGATGTAGGGAGTAGGAAAGGATGGGGAGGAGAGGACTGGAGTGGTGAGTGGGTTGAATATGCGTGCCATCATGGACAAATAAGCAGATTAATGTCCTCGGTATTCACCACCGGATGACAGCACGCATTGATGAAGCCCCAGAGAGGAAGACCTCCTCTGACTACAGCGTGGTCAGACTGCATAGCGGGCGACGGTCTGGGCAGAGCGAGGCGAGGTTTTGGAGGAAATAGGTTAGGAAGA
Organism: Pholis gunnellus; assembly: GCF_910591455.1. Taxonomy (NCBI): domain Eukaryota; kingdom Metazoa; phylum Chordata; class Actinopteri; order Perciformes; family Pholidae; genus Pholis; species Pholis gunnellus. Next base: position 5,853,117 of record NC_136529.1, on the reverse strand, counting down.
CAAAAACAAAAAAGAACTGTGCTGCTCCCTGCTGGGCAGCATCTGGGCAGTCTTTTCCTGCATCAATGTTGACCACTGAGTCTCCACAATCAATGAGATTTATCCCAAATTTGAAGAGGGAGATTCAACATTAGAAATGATTGGTGGTACAGAATTTAAAAGGAGTTTTAACGCTAGTAGCCAATCCCTCCTGAATAAACATTCATTCATTTATAAATGTAACATTGTTTAAAAAGTTTGCCTCTTTCCACAGCACATAAACTTCAGATGACCCAGTTGAGTCTCGGTTTTTCACTGATTATATAAGTTGTAATTCTAGTTGTGCACTTAGCCAATGGTGAGTGAACCAAACACTGATGACGTGTCTGAGCCTCTGACTTAAAACATTGTTATTACATTTCATTGCATTACATCATCCTGTTTAAATAGAAATGGCATCGTAATCCTTTCTGTGTGTGTACACCCGTGTGTGTGTGGGGTGTGTTTTACCCGTCTTGTGAGGACATACATATGTTTACACAGTCCCATTGTGGGGACTCGCTTTCCTTTTGGGGACGAAATGCACGTCCCCATAACGTAAATCATGACATTTGAATCATGAAAACATGACCGCGTGTGTGTGCGTGCGTGCGTGCGTGCGTGCGTGCGTGCGTGTGTGCGTGTGTGTGTGTGTGTGTGTGTGTGTGTTCTTACGTTGTGCGATCTTGGCCAAGTGCAGACGGTTGACCCAGGAGATCTTGCTGAGGGGGCTGGGAGTGTTGAGGACCACCATGAAACTGACAGGACGCCCTGACCTGCACAGAAACACACAGATGTACTGTTATTGAACGTTTTGTCACAAAAGCTTCACCAAATAACACTGAACATAAAGGTTATTGCCAGTTAAGTCTCTGTTTTTCATTTTTATTTCATCATTTTATCAGGTCAGACAGTCTCTATTGTTGACCCTGGTATTTATTGGTATTTGACACCAATACAGAGAGGCTGCATGTTACTGTGAAATCCTGTATTGTGTAATGACAGTGAAGCACATTAAATACATCGTCAATAAACATTTTGCAAATACGTTCACAAGATTTTTGCAAGTTACTTGGCACAATAACCATAATTTCCTCCTTTTGTTAGTAGAAAGTGTTCTGAGCTGCATAACGTTTCCTTCAAAAAGGATTTGCTAAAATGTATTTCTTGCTGGAATATTTGTCTCTATTTTTAGAAGACTACAAGTATGAAAATAAAAAGAAGTGGTAGCATGGAGCTGCATTAACATCGCTGCTCATCTCTGCTTGAGGCGAGCGGCTACATTAGCTGCTGCTAGCATAACACATCCAAATCGCCGACCGGATGTCAGGTTGCATTGTGGGAACTTTTTGTAGGAATCTTCTTTTTTTAACTGTCCATCTTGAGTCCAACAATATTATAGGAGTGCAATGCTAAATTGGCGGGGTACCCTTTTAATGTAATTATAACAGTCATAGGCAGATACTGTTAAGGACGTCCTTGAAATACAGTTATTACACTAATTAAACTGGATCAATTTTCAGTCCAAGCTTTTATCTTCCAATTATTTGTTTATGCTAAAATATCTGCTTACAGTTCATCCATTTGGAAAAATGTTAGAGAAAATGTCAATAAAGCACAGTGCATACCCTGAAAACCAATATAAATGTGCAGGCTCTTTAGAAAGAGGTTTGCACAGATATTTAGGCCTCCATCAACAAAACAGCAAAGGGGAATTCAACAGGTGGAGCTCTGAATGCAGAAGACAAATCAATTAAAATCAAAGCCTGTGCATTCTCATGAACTCTCTAACTGGTTTGCCAGAAAGGAAAGATTAAACTATTTAGCATCAACAAAAGTTGATGAGTTTGAATATTTTATTAATAATCTAGTAATATCTTCTGTTTTTCATTTCAAATTTCAGTTATGATTCAAAAGAAGAAGAGAAAATCCCAACAAACTCCCAAATGAAATCTTAAAGACTGCCAATGTGACTTTAAATTTCAACCTAAAACTCAAGAACTGAAACTATAATAATGCTGAAATGAGGATAACACAATTTTCCAATCCCCTCTTGATTCCTCCTGAACAACAGGATATAATTGACAATGGTGTTTGACTTCATAACGGAGCAGGTGTCGGATTTTGATATAAAATGGGTGAAAGTGCATGTTTTGGCATGTACTGTAGATGTGCTATATAACGACAGAAAGCGGAAAATTGTAGTCAGAGAAACAGGGCACCAACAAGGAAAAGAAATGTTTCATTTCATGGGACTTTAAGTCTTTTATTTTCTGTCAGAAGACCTGCTTGCCTGCTTGTAGTTTCACAGAGGTTCAGTAAGCGTCATTCGAGGTAGCGACGATCACACAGCCTGGTCACAGAAAATCGCTTCGAGGTGGGATCCGACGCCTAAAATGCCACCTATGTGTGGGCTCAGCTGGAATCAGGCACGACTAGTACAGGCTGTGATTAGTGAAGGCTGGGGATGTGTGTGTGTGTGTGTGTGTAGGGGGTAGGGTTGGGTACCGAAACCCGGTGCCAATATGGAACCGGTACCTATACGACCGATACCTACCGGACCGAAACGCAACGCAGATTTCGGTGCTTCTTTTCGGTGCCTGAGCCGATTGAAATACTTTTTTTTAACACTACTCTGATGACTCCGTCCTGGCAGCAGGTAACGATAGCTACCGTTTGTATAGCTACAGCAGCTAGCTAGCCATCAACCTTTTAACAGAGAAAATACCGAAAGGTAAACGGTCAAAAGTGTGGCTGTTTTTATTTTGAAAGTCCGTTACTCACTGGCAGCGGTGGAGGAATGGAGACTACTGGACATCGCTGCGGTAAAGTTAGCAGACACTCAGGTCTCCGTGGTCAACTCAGCAGACACTTAGATGTTAGTGACCTATACGCTGAAATTCACGGTAAACGCATTCAAACGGCACAGATCGGGAGCGAGCGAAGGACTTTGAAAGTTAGCGGAAAGATTTAACGTGAGACAACATCCGGTTTCTTCAGAGGAACATCCGATTTTCAGAATAAGATGCCAACAAAGTATGAATTAAATTCACATTAAGTATAAAACATGCTACCTGCATCTCGTGAGTTAAAGGGAAAATACACCTACATTGTGCGTAAGTGTGTCTTTATTCTTTGATCGCTGGGTAACCATCATCACCTCTGAGTTACAGCATTATATTGATGAACAGTAGAGCTGCATTCACATGCTCTGTCATGAAGACGACACACATTCAGATGAAACGTGCTGAAACATTGTATTCCTGTTGCACAGCAGTGGAACGTTTCACATGAAGTCACACACTGAGCACAGATAGTGAAGAGATAGAACTGCTACTGTGTAAAGGGAATACTGCTGTTAAAAAGAACCTTATTTGTTTAAAGTGTTTGCAAACCAAATGTTATTGCACTTTTGTTCATATAGCAGTACTTTTAAAATAAAAGTGCACAATACACTACCTTTGAATTGATTATTGAACTTTGCCATAACAATGAGATTAATCGCAAAAAATCCATGCGATTAAAAATTGTAATCGTTGCCCAGCACTAATATGTATAGTATACTTTAAACAGTTAAATATATTGTTAAATTTGACTTGGCAATAAAAAAAGTATCGGTTCAGGCACCGTTTAGGCACCGGTATCGTTTTAAAAGTATCGTTTTAGCACCGGTATCGGAAAAAACCCAAACGATACCCATCCCTAGTAGGGGGGGGGGGGGGGGGTGTCTGTGTGTGTATGGATGTGAGAGAAAACCATGGCAACCAAAAGAAAACAGAAAAGTGGTCACTGTTCGACAGGTGAGTTTGAGACAGAAATGCACTTCCTCCTACAATATAAAGCATCCAGTGAATTGGGAACATTTACTTTGACAAGGTTAACTGTAATTTCAGAATTCAAATAAAAAATACTCCTACACACACAGGATGTGCTGTATATAGCCCATATCATTATATTATATATCAGTCTTCATGTTTTGTTAATATTCATTTCACTCTTCTTGTGTACTTTTGTATTTTGATGTTTTAGCAACATTGTTCCTGAATGAATCATGCCAATAAAGCTTCATTGAATTCAAAGTTTCAATCTTAAAGAGAGAGCTGTCACTTCATGCCACAACAAAGGTTAGCAGAGGATGTAGCTGTACCACATGCTGATGACTTATATATTTATAATTGTATGCCATTTACCTATTTCATCTTCTTATATTATTGCTTTGATTATTACAATTAGTGTTATTAAATTGATCATCGGTATTATCATCTTTATTTGTATGAAATATATTTTTTGTTAATTGTATTCAAGTTATGTAATGGTAATTTGTGATCCAGAGAGAGAGAGAGAGAGAGAGAGAGAGAGAGAGAGAGAGAGAGAGAGAGAGAGAGAGAGAGAGAGAGAGAGAGAGAGAGAGAGAGCTTGTCAGGTGATATAATGGCAGATATACTTTAAAACATATGTTTTAATATCAACACTGGTTAGACAGATTAAGCAGAGGTTTGCTTATGTTTATGTTTGTTGTGCTGGCGTGGTTGTGGATTCTGTATATGAACGAACTGTACTTGATCAGAACATCACCAGTCCATCTGAAGTGAACATGCTTTCCACGGCGTGGAACCGTTTTTCTTGGCCTTTCTTGAAAATCTCAAAAAGTCTTTCACCCGGTTCAACAAAGGAGAAAAGGGCATGGCCAAACATACAGATTGACAGAGGAGAAAAGGATTATGCTGCAGTAGTGGAGTGAAACGTGTCTATGAACCTTTTACGTCTTGAAACTGGGTCGGCGGTGGAAACCACGGTAAAAGCCATGAATGCAAGTCGACTGCACCTGCCATTCTCAGCAAAAGAGCAAGCTACAAACTTTTCAGAGGCACCTTTCAAGCCTGCAGGGGTCGAGCGTTTGATGTTGAAAACAGACTTTTGGTGGAACAGTCCTTTAACCTCAAAATACACTAAATTCTGGGAAAGTAAAACTCTAAGAGATTGCTGCTCATGAATTAATGACTGCGTTCAAGAGTTTAATAAATGAAAACACAATCATTAACTAAAGGTAAAGAGACAGATGTTCTGTTTTATGCACAACTGACTAATTTATGCAAATATATTTGCTACAAACGTTGAAAAATATTCTGTCCTCCTCTACAATGTAATGCATGTGAACATAGTTTGCTCCAGGCCTGGTAACATGTCAGATCACACATCTGTATCGTGGAATTTGCATTTTGCCTCGGTCCCTGTATGGTAATTTAGGTGATTTTGACAAGTGGTAAATATGTTGCTAGTGTCAACATTTCCTTAAAAAGGTGAGCAACTGCAGATTTCTTTGTCGTTCAAATGCAGAATTCGAGAACAGACTATTTGCCAATGTCACATCTAAAAAAACAAAAAAAAAGGACTTGTTTCTCACAGTAATGCAAAACTACTTCTATTGAACTGATCCAGAAAATGGACTTGTGTCCGAAACTGAGAATTTTGAATTTGAGGTGATACATTTTAAACAGGTTATTATTCAAGATATTGTTTGGTTTCTGTCAATTGGTTTCTTACATAAAATGTATTTTATTAAAAAGGTGTGATATGTAGGATCTGGTCCAGAATTTGAGTTCAAACCATCAGTGCTGCCCTGTCTTGTGTTACCACTTGTTCCTTGAGAGGCAATAGTGAGTCACAGTAGTGTCCAGTCTGCCCTCAGTCTACAGAAGAAAGAAGCAGAGCTGCCAAAGAGGATGTCAATAACACAGCCATGGCCCGTGTGGCTTTTGATTGTTTGTTTATCGGATTGAATCCAAAGTGGAAGGAACAAGAAAGCTGCACTCTAAAAAATGTAACCCTCATCTCGTCCTCCCCACCACCGGGAGACTGTTTTGCCAGGAGCAGAGCATGCGGCAGCTCCATGAAACATAGCTACGCTGTTAGTTTAAATTCAGCCAGTGCAAACCCCAGCAAAACGGGGTCTGGTCCCAGGACACCGACCCGACTACCCGCCAGAGAAGCAAACTTTCTATTGCTGCCATTACACGGGGTTAGACCCAGCGCTCCACCAGCCAGCTGGGACTCTGGGCGCTGAGGTTTGTGCTGGCTGAATACAAGTTGCTGCAGCCGCTGACCGGGAGTCCGTCTCCCGGAGCAGCTGAGCTGTGGGGTGGTCTCCTTGGCTGCGGGGAGGACAAGTGTGATGGAGGTGTGGATCGGACCGTACCACCCCGGAGTTGTCGGTATTTTCTTCTTAGAACTTGAACCCTTTAATAGTGTTTTTTTCAGGTCATTAAAGTTGATCGTGACATTTTTGGTCGCCTATAAAATGCCTTATTCAGCATTAGGGTGTACTTAGTAGTACTTACGTAGTATTAAGCCAGCGCAAAGATGATTATTCTTTTCATATTCCTCAGCACAGACCAATGTGAGTCAGGATCAGATTTTAAGCTGCTGATTTTTGTCACAAAGTTTTGTGACCACAAGAACAGCGTCTGTGATGTCATCTCCTGGTTGACGCTGGTCTTTTTTCGTCTAATACTTTACTTTGAGTTTTGTTTGAGTGACAGTGAGAGAAAGTTCTGTAACTTATTGCCCTTTCGGAGAAAATGGAAGTTTTCATAGTAATCATAGTTTTATTATGAACATAAAATTGAACTCCAAATGTCCACGGAAGGCAATGTACAGAACATTTCTGAGTGCTGTCAATTATAGTTGTTAGTAAGATAGAAAAACAGGAAAAGGAAGCTCTGACATTTAGAAACCTTGTCTCAGAAAATTGCCATTCGGTGCATCTCTAATAAAAACTTGTTGTGAAACATAATGGGTATGATTTTGCGAGACCAAGAGTTTATTTCATAGCCGCAGTGACAAACCAGCTCCCGTCAAGTTTCTCTTTTTAAGTTCACTCAACCTTAACACCACCTATAGCGTTCCTAAAATGGAAATGACCAATGAATAACCATTGATATGTCTTATGAGTGATTTAAGGGAGTTCATCAGTCCAGACCGAAATGGGCACCGCAATGCAAAGTCTCACCCAGAGAAAAGTGCTTTCAAGAGGATTTTTCTTTTTGTAAGCTGAAGTGAGAGGCATGACTTAAAACCAACAAATGACGGCTAATAAACACAGGAGGGACTTTATACATGCAGAGGTTGTGTTCCATACAAACTCATCTCCCAACTGTAAAACTCACACCTTAACACTAAGCTCCCTTTAAGCAACTATTTAGTGAAATGTATGTCAGCCTGTTAGACCACCAGCCATGCCTTCTGTGTTTAAATATTTCCCTCTCCTGTCAACTAAAATAAAGTAACTTCTTTATGCTGAGCCGGCCAAAGTCAGACTGGCAGCCTCGGCCCTGAGTTAGCAATGACTCAGCTGGTATGAGTCCATTGACGGGGCCACTCTGTTGTCTGGATTGATCAGGCTTTAATGGAAATACAAGTACAAGTGTCTGGCCAAGGATGAGGCGTCGTCTTTTTTAAGCACTAAGCAGCTTTCCAAAATAACAGCATGTCTCCTGTGCAACTACTCCACAGCGACTCTGAGGCAAAGCAAGAGGGGGGGGGGGGGGGGGGGGGGGCGCTGCGGTCTTGGGCACACATAAGGAAGACATTTTCACATTCAGGCATCATTAGAAGGTAATTGAGGGGAGAACAGTGCGTAGCCTGAAATTCTGCTCCAGTCATACCCGCTGCTGCCCACTTCAAATTCATTTTCGTTTCATAAAAGGTGGAAGAAAAACGGTAGAGACACACACACACACACATGCGGGGAGAAACAGGGAGGGAGGCAGTGCAGTCGGGAACAGAATGAAGTAAGTAAGATCTCAAACTTCCTTGACATGTTGAAAAAGTGGAGCTTTCACAAAGAGGTGTAATTCATACCATTCACTGCTTAAATATAGCGGGGGTAATTTGCCAAAGACAGGAGGGGGAGACGGGGTGTGACGAGAATACAACTCCTCACTTGGTTGGATTCCTTAGGCAGCGCTTCATGCCCACACAAACCTCACACACGCTAAACTGAGCGCGCGCTCTCCGATCCCTCCCCTCCTGCCCGCTGATTGACAGCCGCAGTGCAGGTGCGGTGCACTGCCAGAATAGAGAACCAGGCTCGGGCGAGCTGGCAGAGGATAGACGGGGAGAGCTGAGGAGGGTCGAAAAAGAAAAGAGGGAGGGGAGAGGGTATAACGGGCGGGGGGGTGGGGAGCGACGCGACGCGAGGAGCCAGCCCAGCTGATTTATGGGAGCAGGTCAGTGCCGGAGCGCACGTGTGACACTAATGCACAAGGACGGGACAGATGCAGGAGTGAGTGCTGAGTGGCAGCCTGTCATGCACCCATCCTTCAGTTCGCCTCCACCCTCCAGGGAAACAAACAGTCGGGAGAGAAGGCGCGCGCTCTGCAAATAGTGAGATGAGCCAAAGGAAGCGGCTCAGCGTGCAGAGTTTGTTGATCTAATTCTCAACGGATTTGACAATCGGCCACGGACAAATAGTACAAGGGAGATGTGGGCTTAAAGTGGGTTCAGACTCTATGTGGTCTATAGAGGTGACAGGGTTGTGTGCAAAATCGTAAGGTGGATACAAACAGTACAACAGGAGTACAAAATGAAGCCGAGTCTGTACTATTTGTGACGTGTGAATAAAGTGAGGTAAAAATGGACGCCGACTCAGAACCCAAGTTTAGACAGCAATGCCTTGAGGAGCTGTCCTGTTACACACACACACACACACTTCAACACACTTTTCCTGTTTATGATGCAAGATGATGAACGCGTATTTAATCTGCTTTGACTTTTCGTACCGTTGATTACAAGTTAATACCTGGCTGTCACTTATAGCACACACATCTCTGCTGGACCATAGAATGAAACCAAAACCTGTACAAATGTGTGCTGAACAAGGTTGTTAAGTTGAAGTCCGTTGTCAGCGTTTGGTGGAGAGTTTATTCTGAAGTTAGCAACCGCAGGGTGGTGACCTGGTGTTGATGGAAAGAAAAGTTACTTAAGCAACTCCCATTAATTCAGTTCTAATACTTTTTTTCAATTGAGCAGATAGCCGAGTAGGCTAAATGTTACTGCCGAACATCTACTTGAGGTGTGGATATGCAGCATATAGGGGCATTTGCTGCTTCAGCATTACTGCATTTGGACAGCTTCGTGTGGCATCAAATGACAGCGTTACGACAGCAGGAAGATTCAGGTTTGTGGTTGGAGCCTATTTTCTCCACTCCAACTACAGTTTCCTTGAGTGGTTTGTCTGCTGAGAGGAAGGCGCACATTCCTCTCGTTCATCAGTCCAACATTTATATGAGCCTTGAGAAATGTCTTTCTGCTCACACAAGTTGTGTGTAGGAGGACTTTATTTGCCTGACCCTTTTAGACAATATTCATGGATACATTGTGTGGAGAGGAACCAAAGTGATAAATCTCATGACATTTTTTTTTTCGTTTGAAATATAGATTAGAAAGTACAAGGATATCTGTACCACGCAAAAATACATACATCGTTGGAAGCCATCTATATTAAAATGGATGTAGGGCGAACAATAAGTGAAGATTAGATCAAATAAGGAGCTCAGGAGCACGTTTCCCACTTTATTTTCCACTACAGTTGACCAGAGAAAATGTAGCGTCGGTGTCCTTCAGCTCCAGCCCCTCTGCACCTGACAACTGGCTAAAAGTAGAGGACTGTGGTTATTCTTGGTCGCTACCAGGTGCGAATGTGTCTGCATGTGTGAATGTGAAGAAAAGAAGAAAAAAAACAGCAAGCAGTGCCTGGACAAATAAGGCTGAAAACAATGGAGTGCAGGTTGGGCGCAGAGATGGGCAGTATTTCTATTACTTGTATTTGAAAATACGTATTGTATTTGAAATATTATTTTGTAATTTGTATTTGATAGGTCTGATTAAAAATCGAACGTAATTTGTAACAAAATACTTTAGATTGGAGTAATTTTGTATTTAAAATACTCAAAATACTTTCTCCACGAATCAAAAAACAGTTCACGAGTTCAGTCTTCAGATCTTCAAGTTCAACGGATTGTCTGTCAAGTTAAATATTGTATCTGAGTGTGACAGATGTCAACTAGCTTGATGTATAACTTATGCTGGGTCTGGCTACATAGCCTATTGTATATACATGGTGATGGTTATAATATCAAGCTAGCGATCGATGCTAACATGCTAATGACGCTAGCATGCTGTCTAGGCTAGTGCATAGCCAGTGTTTAGCAAGTTAGCTTATCAGTCGAGTAGCTAGCTATAGGAAGAGGGAGATTGGGAGCTTGTATGTAATATGTGATGAATATTTTCTTGTTGATACAAAACAAAGTTTATGGGCTGTTAAGTCCCATTAATACAAACATATATATATACATAATCAATCAAGTTGTTGTCTTTTAATAGCTTTGCTTAGTTACACTGACATTCTGTGACTGTTCTTCCTTTTTGTGCGGTTCACCAGAGCTTTGTGTACATTATATAAACCCGAATGCTCTGCTATACCAAATTGTGAGAAAACAGAAAATCCAGAAAAAAGTATTTCCTATATTTTATATACAAAATACATGTATTTTGTTACATTTTCTGGCACCAGTATTTTGTATTTTGTTGTAATACATTTATTTGGGGGTATTTTGTATTTTGTATCAAAATACAATTTGATGTATTTTTGCCCATCTCTGGGTTGGGGTGGGTTTGCTGAGGTGCAGTGCTATTCACTTACCATTACACACTAAAAATCAAGGACGTGACGCATGTTATAGGAACACTGCCGTCATGTGAAGTATATTTTGACGTCTTATTTAGAGTTCGATGAGAAGAGACTTTTCAACACTGCGAGATCAGTCTGGGACACGAGTGTATGGTCAATGTGCTGAATTGTGTGCCAGATTGTTACAGAGATAATCAGCGGTAGTGTCTATGTACTCTAGATATTAAATGTTCATCTGCAATTTCCTGCAGTGGTCCCAGTAATATTTGTCCTTAAAGTGTCTTGAAGTAGCGGAACACATAGCAAAATAATGTCCCTGCTGTCATGGGGACTTTATTTTGCCTCTATGGCCAAAGTTGATGCTCACTTTGGGGCTAACCCTCTTGCACAGCGATTGGGAAGCAAAACACGGCAATGTTATTTGGGTCTCGAAGAGCTGCAGTGGTTATTAATGGACAAACTGAAAACTACACCGTAGGCTACATTAACTGCCACTAGACAACTTTACTGTTTAACTTTCTCTTCACCATTAATACAGCAGCAAACAACTATGTATTGTGTAAAGATATAGTGGAGCAATGTCTATCACTATCCCTCTGTGCTTTCCCTCAAAGGAGTTACGTTACTCCTATAAAATATGCATCAAACTGTGTCAAGACCCTACAAGTATAAGACTGAAACACCCAGTTAAAAACACATGTAGAGAAAATAGGAAATTATACTGGGGAAAAAAATATCAGTGCAAATTTAAATATTTTAAAGCTCCCCTTAAATGTATCAAATGAGGCTTTCTGGGTCGAGCTCTGTGGGGAGAGTAACAACAGCGTGTGATTTGCGGAAGTGAATAAGATGGTTGATCGCTGAGGCAAAGACCTTTCTATTCATTCTGAAAAAGAATTAATTTTGTAGCTTAATCACTCACCTGCTTATTGACTCACTCAGTGACAGACTTCTGTGTTTAGGGCTGGCACCCGCTTTGCTACAGTTCAGCAAAATGGAGTATCCAGAGTCAGAGGAACACTGCATGTTGCTGTTCATTTTTTTTGTTCATTTTTCAGAGCTGTGAACAACTCAAATAAAACCCCCATTGTATTGAGGTGGAAGCACAAATACAGAGCAGTTGACATCTCAATCTCTGGACAAATAAAACCAAAATGTGGAATGCTCTCTATCTTCTTTTATTTTTGGTAAACCAACCCAGTAAGTGGGATTCTGCCATTCGCCTATCAACAGCAGACCTCTCTTCATGCAGTACACATGGAACAATCATGAGAAACACCCTCTGATGTCCAGACACTGAAATATGTTCACATGGACTCATCTTTTAGCATATCTGTTTGGGTAAGACTCTCAGCCAGATGGAGTCCAAATCCGTCATGCTATGACTGAGAATGTGAGGTCTGCCATTGGCCTTGAAGGTAGCCTGCACAGTCTCCATAAAGGGGGCCCATGAAAAAAAAAATAAAGCGGCTGCAGGCTTACAATACTGCTCCTATGTGTCTGTGCCTGTGGTCGCTCCAGCAGACGCAGTAAAAAAGAGGATGTTAATGAACTGCTGTCACACGTAGGCTGGTGCCTTTGAGGCAGCAGTCAGGATTCTCTCCACGTACTCGGTCTGTTTGCAGTGTGGAGGCTGTGATGTGCTGCCTGACTGCAGAGAGTCGCTTGCAGCCAGACATGAGGGGACCAACCCGGTACAGGGGGTCCCTGCTGCGGTCCCACTCTCTCACCAGCAGAGCAGAGGCTCGACTCCGTGCGCAAACGTGTGCGCGTAGGTGTGTGTGTGTGCTTCTTTATCTGAGATGCACTCTGGCTTGTTCGCATCTGCCAGCAGGAGGGACATGTAAATAAATATAACATACATATACAGGCTCTAGAAGCACTCTTGTGCCCTGTAGATTGTTTCTCAGATTAGTAACAAAACGGATGCGGATAACGAGGGAAAACCAACGGATGTGTGCGTGCGATTGTGTGGGTGTGTTTGTAAGAGAGACAGAGCCGGTCTGCCCGCTGATCTCCCCTGCAATCTGCCACTGTTGCACCCTGGGTAGTGTCAGGATGGCTCGGGCACCCGCTGTGCCACCTGTCACCCTCAGCCCCTGCGGCTCACTGCCGGTCCAGCCACCCGACTCCAAGGCCCAGCCTCAATTAGATTGCTATCGCACAGCCAAGATTGGTTCTTTTTCCCAACAGAAGATCTCTCTCTCTTTCAGATGACATTGTTAGCTTTTACCTCTCCACAAAAAAAAACAACTCTGTGGCCATCTCCAGGTCCAGCACAGGTCTTGCTCTACATTATTTAAGATTTAAATGCAAATCTGCGGCTTGGACATATGTAAGGGGTGGGAAATCTCCTTGTCGGTGCAGTTGCTGATGACATTATCTCATGAACTCAGCAAATAGGGTACCCCTTGAAGGGGAATTCGGGGGTCTCTCTTGCAAGCTTGACATCTGGCTCCACCAAACATCTGAGTAAGCAGATTGGCCCTGCAGGCCTGGTGTGACAGCCGACAAGGAAGCTGGGAGATGTGGGAGAAGTGATCTGCACAGCTCCGCTGCTCAAGCTGTCACATTGGCTTGGCTTGGCACAGTTTGATTCTCCCTGGCTCTGAAGCATTAGGCCCACTCTTCTGACTGCCGCTGCCCTGCCGGCACCAAGCCAATTCTTTCGTGGGGGAGGTCGATCATCCCTTTCACTCTCTTCTTTCTTCCTCTCCTTCTCCTGCTTAGTCTCTCTCGGCAGGGCTCTGGCTCCGCTATCGCAATTTTTCCTTTTTAGTCCTCCCCTGCCTCTTTCTTATCCTTTCCCCACCAGAAGCTATACGAAATGGGATCCATTATAATCTGCCATTATTTGCTATTCCCAGTTCCTGTGCAGTACTCTAAGCTACTCATATGCTCTCTCCTTGCCTTCTTTGTTCTTCTCTAAGTAGGCATTCAGTCATTCAGTAGTCACTCCACCCACCAGGATCCACATCGGCATGTTATCGCATCCACTTTAAGACAAGGAACCTTGCAGTAGATTGGAAATATGGATATATGCTCAGCTGAACAAAACTGTTTGGACTCATGAGGTAAAACATTGCCAGTGTACATAAAAACTAAACTGTAGAAGTTATTAGTTCCTTATTAACTCTTATAGAAATGTAATCTTCAAAACAAAGTGTTAAACGTCTGGATATCACACAACCAGGAGCTGAATTACAGCTTTTACTGCTTTGCCAAGTGCAGAACATTTGGCTTTTCAGCACAGCCACTGTAAACATAAAATAATATGGCTCTTTGTTGAGCAATTCAGAACAGTTCTGCACTAGGGTCCAATATTAGGTAAAGGCTAGTCCTATGTCCACAGCACTGAGTCAGCGCTAAAGAAAGGTCTGGCTCCACATATTATCATTCTGTAAAAGGGGAAAAGAAAACGCTCTGCCTTGTTTGTATTTCTTAAAACCAATCCCTATTGTTTGGGTGTTGCTAAGCCCAGGATGCGGCAAAGGTGCCTGGGTATGTTAAAAATGAACCGTCTAACCGAAAAATATGAATTTTGAACGATTCATTTAATAAGTTAAACAAAAAATGTAAAAAAACAGAGCAAAACCAAGAGAAGAGTGGCTTGTTACTTAATAGCTGGTCCAGCTTAAAGGTCAGGCCACCTTAAGTGAGCCTCGGCCATTGTTGTTGCTAGCTTTATGCTAACCCTATTCACTTTAGTTAGCAGGCTAGCAAGACAGAGGAACTTGTCTTGGGTCTACGGGTGGAAGCATTTATCCACTGACATATAAAATGTACACACACTGCACCGCTACGTTCACAGCTGTTGCGTTACTGCTAACTTCATACTCATCTACACACACACACACACGCTGCTCTCTCTCGACCGAACACGAGCTAACGTTACACCGGACCTGCAATACTCAACTGTGACAGTTGCTGTTCTGTGCACACGTTATGATCAGAATCAGAATCAGCTTTATTGGCCATCTATGCGTACAAGGAATTTGGCTCCGGTTTTTACGTTGCTCTCAACGTACATACTCAGAAATTACAAATAAACAAAAGAAAAAGTGATGGATTTAACCAGTTTTTTGGTTTATCGTTGCAGCTAGGCGGCTTATGAGCACTTCAACCGCAGCACCCAGAATGCAAGGCACTAATCCTGTCAGTTAACGGTCAATGATCGGTTTACAAGAGTTGACTATAAGTCAGAAAAGAAAAAAAATCTAAATTGGCATCCCTAACGCTGTCCTTATGTAGCGCAGTGGGATACGCGGCGGCTTATACCCACAGTTTACATCCGGTGAGTCAGACTAGGTAAAGGCTGTAGCAGAAAGTGCCTCAATTAAATCCTACAAAAAGGAACATTTTGTGGAGGTTACTCATTATTCTGTATAACTACAGAGGGAAATTAATTATTTGAGTAAGGTAATTACCCAGTCGCAAAAGAATAAACTGCCCTTGCCAGATCAAAATCCTTGTGTCTTGTTGGCCAAGAGATCTTAGTGTACAAACTTCACCACCATGTCCTATTTTTTACCCATCCCTCTCTTTCCTCCTCCATTCTGTTCCACTTTCAGATCAAAATCCTCGTTTGTATGTACATTAAAATGTTTGTCACTGGCTGTTATCTTTTTTAGTGGTGAACATGACGGCCTGCTTCTGACTATGTTCGTCTGGTTATTTTATCACTGAAACCTTTTTGTGGAATCACAAATGTTGCTGTACTTCCATCTTCAGGATGGTGCCTCAGGAGGGTGTTGCTGACATTGCCTGATTTGTTCCCGTTGCTGTTGTGGTCATTTATGTTCTCGCACCCAAACATACACAGTACATCTTACTTGGAGCACACAGAGACTACTCACTTGTCTGGCCTGCCGGGCACCTGCAGGCGTAAGCGACATTTGTTAGCACTCTGGATCTGTTCTTCTTTGATGCGGATGAGCCTCTGCAGAGCCAGACACCAGTCCTGGGCAACAGTGGTGTTAAGGTTCTTCGATTGGAATAAAACAAACAAACACACACACACAATTAAAACTTGTTTCTTAGCTGTAGCTTACAGGCAGTCATCTCGCCAAGAAGTGTACAGAGCACACTGTGCAGTACTTACATATTTATATTTTTACAGGCAAACAACCACACACCCACTCATGTAAAAATTGCAGTACATTAATTGACGCTACATGGTCGTGGCTTTTTTTTATCCTCTCAAAAGGTAATGTTGAATCAGCCTCAACATAAGCATCCGTTTTACAGTCACATCTAGTCCTTCAAGTCAAACAGAATCAAATCACTGTTCTGAAGCCAATGAGATGTGCAGAAGTGTTTTGTCTGTTTGTTTCGGTGGACAGTGAGATAACTGGGTGGAAAGGGAAAAATCTGTCATTTAGTGCCGGTCCAATATCGCTCCTCCTGAGGACGATGTGCTCATTATGCAGAGAGGCTAAGGTGCCATCGTTACCCTGAGAGGCTCTTTGGTGATTGCTGGAGTATACCTCCCTGGCTGTGGTAGAGTATGGTACAGTTCATGTGGCAGACTACTGGGAAGTGTCCTGATTTGAACGCCACAGGAGGGACGCTGCTGGTTCCTTTTGCAACACAGCAAATCTAACACTTCTATCTGGAATATCAGGGGCAAAATCTCCATCTCAACATTGTGGCACTGTTGATGAAGAGATAGATGGGAGACTTCATGCTTTTAGAAATCGATGATTCAAGAAGAACACGAGGCTGCTCTGTGATCACATTTTAAACGTCAAGAATCCCTTTTTACAATTTCTTTAGAAGAGATAGCAGAAAGAGATTTAGAGATTTCCCCAAATGGTCATTCCTTGTACCATCCAGACTTGATGTCTTAGTGTTCACTGAATCCGGCCATTCAAATTAGCTGTGCATACTTCCATTTTGTCTTAGCTGCCTCTGTGACTCTTTGGTCTGTCATCAGGGCTTAGGAGCGATTGTTAAGTAGTCTGCTGCATACAGAAAACATTCCATCTTTCACATACACATATTTTCAGTTAATATCTTCAGAAAACTAGCTTTTAAATAATGTGTGACACTGAAAAGCAATGCTTGTATGAGGGAATATCACATTTGAAGGTCAATGTGTCGGCTCTTAAAGAAAGCCTTGAGAGAGCAGAGCTGTGTTCTTGTGCTGTGTAAATGTAACAAACTGTGACTTCAGTGGCGTGGCCTGCAGAGTCAGTTGGATTGAGTCAAACCATGCCTGAGATCTTTCCTTTCAGCTGACTTTGGTGCATTATAGGCTATATGTTGTATGATACACATTTCCCCCCCGTGAGACGGTCCAGGCACAGTAAAGGTGGAACATGAAGTGACATGTAGGTACCTGGTACATCCCCTGCAGAGTGCCCACGAGGAGGGTGACCTCCTCCACGACGGAAAGGTCATGCTGCAGTTCCTGCAGCTCCTGGTAGAGCCGTGGAGGGCCGAGGAACGCTTTGCCTAAGAAGTGGGCAAACAAGCAAAGCCTCAGAGTTTGTAATATCACTATCGCATTGCATATTTTTTCATGCAGAAGAAAAAGAAGTACACTCAAGGTGATTGAAAAAATGTTTTTAGTTTGACAGTCCAAAACCCTTAGGGCATTCAAGACACAGGGATACAAATCTGAGAAGAGTTTGACAAATGACTTGATTAACAAACTGTTGACAATCAATTTGAATAATGTATACACTAAACAGATATGGTATATTGACCAACTATCTAATGTTGAAGATTGAAGTCTCCTAAACACTAAGAGGACACAGTCACATTCCACTGAGAACTCGTGGGAGTGCAGAAGGAAAAGTTGCCTTTGCTGAAACTCCAGTGGCACTAATAAAAGAGGTTCGATGTGCAGATGGATCGATCTTCATTATTTGTTGAACTACACAGAATGCATTTATGGCTAAAAAAAAAAAAAAAATCTGATGGAGAAACTGTTATTCGGAGCTATGATGCCCTTTTGCTGGCCAAAAGCAATGCAGGTGTCTCATTAAACGCAAAATTCAGCATCGATTTGAGGCCAGCTGCCTTCTCTCTCTCTCTCTCTCTCTCTCTCTCTCTCTCTCTCTCTCTCTCTCTCTCTCTCTCTCTCTCTCTCTCTCCTGCTGCTGCTGCGAATCGATAGCTGTGTCTCCTCCTGTCTGCCATCCTCCGTCCTGGCTCCCCTGGCCCCCACATCTCCCCAGCAGCCAGCAGAACTGCCTAATTAAATTCTGCAGGTAGATTTTGCTCCGGAGCTGTCCTGCACTGTCACCGCTGCCACATAATAAAGTAGCAGAAAGAGCTGAGCCGGTAGGCGGGTTTAGCGAGGCATGCTCCTCCGAGGGGACCCGCTGTCTTTTGTCTGTCCGCGTGCATAAATGGAGTGAGAGTAAAACCATAAGAGGGAAAAAGGGGGCGAGAAAAGGAGAGTGGTGGGCTTGCTTTGTTCATTTAAAGAGCTCTATTGTAGCTTTTGGGGTTTAATGGGATCTTCGTCATGGGCCGCCAGTGACATCTGTCAACTGTGCAAAGAAATCAATAGGTGAGACATCTGAATACAAAAGGGTGTGCTGCGAGCCGCGAGAACAATGTCTTCCTGTCCTCTGCAAAGGGATTGCCTGGACCCCGGTACAGGTTCGTCGGCTCCTCTGGGGCCAGCTGTTGGCTACGGCGCGAGAGGTGAATGTGCTGAGTTGTAATCCAGCGTAATCCCGTTGGTGAGGCAGGATATGGTTTTCATACTCAGACACGGCTATTCACAACGGCCGCCAGGCACGTAGCCCACTGGTGTGCAGCAAGGCCGGAGCCCAAAGGTTGCTCTGGAATAAGTCAGCATCTAGCACTCAGCTGCTGTGCCAATGCCAGTGGATTTAAAGACAATGCGGCTTTCCACAACGGCATCAAAACCCCTTGTCTGATCCGCAGCCAAAGCCCCACTGCTACACTTC
Organism: Pholis gunnellus; assembly: GCF_910591455.1. Taxonomy (NCBI): domain Eukaryota; kingdom Metazoa; phylum Chordata; class Actinopteri; order Perciformes; family Pholidae; genus Pholis; species Pholis gunnellus. The sequence goes on along the minus strand of NC_136529.1, from coordinate 5,834,481 downwards.
TGACAAAAAAAAAATAAATAAATAAACTGCACTCCAGACAGGCGGGTCAAAAGCGAAGCAGCAATAAGGGAGGTGTAATGGGGACAGAATGAAGGTAAGGCAGCGTGAGAGCAAACTACTGAAAAAGAGCACGAACATCGGAGGGCTTTTCTGTGTGTTGGCAAGAAGAGACGTGGAAGGAGATGGTCCGATGGAGATATAGGCAGAGATGAAGGGGGGAAGAGTCAGAGAGACGGGCCTGCATTTCCCTAAAGGACAGCTTTCTTCAATAAAAAGGGCACCGGGGCCTGCAGAAGATGAAAAATGACTCCATTTTGACTCATGCTGAGGGAGCGCAGGATTTAGAGTAGACACCCCACTGAATGATATCACAGGGGATGAAACTATAAATAGATGGGACAGGCTGTCTGAAGGAAAATTTGGGGAAACGGTCCCACAGAGGTTCAGGGAGGTTTCTGTGTAGACATGATTACGGTGACTGCGGCGTGTCAAAAAAGTGAAGCAAAAAAAAAAGGAATCCAGCTCCTTCTTTGGGGGCATAACATTTGCAGAGTTAGACGCAAGTAAAAGGAAGAGAGACAGCTTGCGTTGAGAGCGAACCTTAAATGATCCCCAAAACCTTTGCTGCAAAGTTGTGAGTACACACACACCACCTGTGCGAGAAGCAAATCATTAATCCGTAGAGAATCGGAAACCGGCTCTCAAAACAGTAGCTGCTGCTTGCTGAGAAAGACACGGGTAGCTCTGAGGAAGGCACCATCAATATTTAAGTCAGGGAACTGCAACTTTAAAAAGCCTGTACCATTACATCCTGATAAGGCTTTGTATCTCCCTTTTTCCCATGGCACATTTATCAGGGATCTCTTCAAGCTCTGTATACACCAGAGTTTACTGAGGGCTGCTGGGAGAACTAGTGTTTCAACCACCGATTCCTATCAACTGCTACTGGCTCTCTAATTGGGGCCTGGAAAGGGAGGGAATAATCTCTGCAGATTGATGACTCCACTTTTGGTGTGTTTGTGGTCTATCAGAGAGTGAAATGAGACTGTGGGGGATGCTGAGGCAGGGGGGCTCTCCACCACCCTCATCTCTCTCCAAGATAAAACACCCGAGGCAGATTGGAACGAGTGACCGTCATCACTGTCCTCCTTCACAAACACATCCTCAATCAGAGTGACAAGCAGCGCGGATGTGTCTCCAGCCCTCCGCGGGGACACTTGAGAACAGAGACAGATTAGCCTTGCTGAGTCAGAGTAAGGGGCTGAGACTAAAAGTCAGTCCAAGTGATGAGATTAACTCGAGGGTGACACGCGAGGGAGAGGATTGAGATCGGACCGGTTCACATTTGCTTTAGTTGTTTACCTGAGGTGCAGGCTCGCTTGGCCCCGCTCTGTTGGAAGAGGGTGTCTTTGCTTTGAGGGCCCTCCTGGCCCACCTCAACTACTTGCACCTGCTGTAGGGGGGCGCTCCACTTCATGGTGTACTTCGGGCCGACGGGGACCAGGCTGCTGATATCCGGCGGCCCCCTGGTGGAGATGAGACCAAGAAATACAAAAATGATGACAGAGTTTTTGGAGGGAAAACAACCTGAGAGAAATCCCCCCCTCCCTAGCCTCCCCTCTCCGCATCCTGCTAACAGCGCTACACCCAGCGCTCCGTAGCAGGAGACAAGTCATGAAGAAGACTCGGGAGTGGGAATTAGAATCCGTATGATCTCCCATGTTCCCTGCCAAAACTGTACCCCTGGCTGTGAGGAGGAGTTCATTGCTATTCATGTATTCCTGTAATCACGCAGACAATCAACATTGTGATCGGTTTGTCGAGATCCTGGAGGGCAGACAAAGTCAACTTCGGGACACTCGAGTTGAATGAGAACGTGGAGCGATAATTACTTTGAAGGCTGAACAAGAGGGCTTTAAGCAACATCTTTGACAGGGGCTTTGCGAAATATACAAAATCCCTTTTCCTGTTTACTTCAAGAGAAGGGGAGAGAGGGAGGGAAAGAGAGAGAGAGATGTGATCAATGTTGCTGTCGCAGAAGATAAATTGGAATGAAACCAAAAAATGTTTTATGTCAGTAATCTAGGACTCCTGTAGCTGTAGTTAGGCATTCTACCATTTGTTTAAAGCTGATAAAGCTCCTGCAACTCCAGATAGGGCTCCAAACCCCTCGCAGCTATTTCTCTTTGCAATGCAGTTTGCCAAAATATCCTCGCGAAAACCTAGGGCATCACATGAGAGCGCAGTGCCACCTAATAGCCATTTCTCCTAACGGTGCAGTATAGCAGACTAACTTCATGGTAGAACTAAGCATTGCGAAACGCATTTAGCAAAGTATTTTTGAAAGCAACGGCATCTAGCTCGACATGCTCTACACGAGAGGGACTTACTTGACATTTATGTTGGCACAGATGAGCACATCATCAAAGAGGAAGACCTTTCTCTCCTTCGACTTCAGGACTTGTCCCCTCTCGCCGTACACCGTCTCAATGAGCGTCTCACAAAGGACCAGTGACCCCTGCTCCGAGTTCAGTTGCTAAAAGGGACACAGCAATCAGATCAGAGGCGGCGGAGACAGCATCACAAAGGGGCCAGTCCTCCAGAGTTCGACGCCCCGGAGGACGCAGAAGTCGGCCTTGGAGGAAGAGGTGTCTCATCAGGGATTAGCGACACATTAATGCCCGCTGAAGGTCATTTAATGTGCAAACGGCACACACACACACACACACACACACACACACACACACACACAAGGCACAAACGCATCCCTAGCGTGTTCATTCATCCAATTTAGTGACACAGGGAATGTCTTTTCACTATCTCTGCCCGGCACACACGTGACGAGAGGCACCTAAAGACAAACTGTAACGGCGTTAACAGGAGCGGCTTTTCCTAAATAAACTAGTCCAACACATCCCTTCAGGTTATTCTGTCCTTTTGTCTGCGGCGTGCTATCAACCATACCGTTACCGGTGGTGGTGGTGGTGAGTCAAACTGGCTTAGCTCACGAGCACTGGGACACACAATCCTTTCCACCAATCCTTTCCAGGCAACAACACATGGATACAAATGCATAAACAGTTTGCTGCATGCACACCTTCACACACACACACACGCATGCACCCACGCGCACATCCACAGTAAATAAATTCCATAACAGATGCAATTTATGCTACAGCCGTTTAGCACATGCTGTGCTTTCCTGTCATCCATATGTTGCACGGCAAAAAGGAAATAGCCACAAAAAGCTTCTTTCTTTTTTGCATCGCTTTGCTCCGGCTTCTTTTATGACTGCCTGAGTCAATATTTCTATGCATACTGCGCCAATCTAAGCCAGGCTCGTCACAATGTATACTGCAAGCAGCAGGTTATGTCCAAATATGGCCCTCACATCCTGGTACTTTGGTGTTTGTGTTTGCTCAATAGGCACACATTCTAGCGAGTAATGAATCTCTCTCTCTGCTGTGTCCGTTCTACAAGCTGCAGTGCAGTAATGCATGTGACCACGTTTCACAGAAGAGGATGTCCTGTCTGCAGGCAATCTGTAGCTGCTCTTGGCCGTGGCTCAGACAGAACACCGAATGAGCCATTAGTCCGTGCAGGACTGCCGTTTGATGGCCACAAAACTGTACAACTCCCTCAAGAGTTGGGCCCGCTATGAGGATACACCCTTAAAGTCTTCAAGCATCAATAGGCACAGAGGGCATTGCACCATGAGTGTGTGTGCGTGGGAGTGCGCGCGTGGGAGTGTGTGTGCGAAACCCATTTTCACTCACATTGTTATCTGTCCTATTCCGGCGACTTAGATACTTTGAGACAAAGAATGAATATTTCATTGGATGGTTATGGGGGCAATAGAGGAGACTGTTTCCTATTGGAATTCTGCAGAGTCACCGCGGCAAATGGAATTCTGTGTGGAGTGGAAGAGATTGGGCGAATCAGCTCATCTCAGAGTCCTGGAAAGCAAGGGCTGATAGAAAGAAATAAGGAGAGCGCAGGGGGGGGGAGAGAGAGCGAGAGAGAGAGCGAGAGAGAGCGAGAGAGAGAGGGGGGAAGATGCAGTCACACTAGAGAAAGAGAAGAAGAGTGTACAAGTGGAGTGAGAAAGTAGGCAAGGGAGTGCAAGAGGGGAATAGAGGGGAGGTAAAGTGGAGAGAGAGGAAGAGCGACAGGGTGAAAGAGATAGCTCTCTTACAGTTTCCAATTAAATGTCTCATTTACCCCCTAATTCTTCTTATTCAAAGCAGCATTTGTTCAGATTTGCAGCGGCAGGACTGTAATTTCAGTGTGGTAATGGAGAGGCAACGCCTCTGCCATTGCATTTGGTACTGTTTGGGAATGATAATGAGCATCATTTCTGGGAGATAATTCCCCGAAATAAAAATGCCTCCCTAGATTAATGTGTGGGAAAGTGATACAAGCGATGGCCATATACTAGTTTAATTTATAGGTGTTTGGCTCACAGTGATAACAACGCGGAGGAGTTAAAGGGCGCAGGGGGCTGGCTTACAGTTGATTTGATTGGGGCATGTGTGTGTGTGTGTGTGTGTGCGTGCGTGTACGCGTGCACGCAGGAGTGCATGTGCATCCAGTCACCTTACTGAGCAGGCGATCACTGACGCTGCGGGCAAGCTGTTGAGTCTCTGCAATCTGGTCGGCTACTCGTTTCTGTTCATTCAGCTTCTCAGCCAGCATCTCCAGCTCTGTCAGAGCGAGCTGCAGGGGCAGGCGGTCCACGTGGCCCTTCGGTGTGTTCTTCAGCATGTCCTAGAAAAGGTCATGAGCAAAAGTTTAAAGTGAAGACCCTGAAAGTTCAAAAAAGAATTCAAACCACTCTCTGTTCATGATTCAATGCTTTCTTCTGTGTACTGCAATGTAATGTAATAATGTGTTCTGTGAGTGTTGTCTTTACTTTGAAAAGTTCAAAGTGGGGACACTTTTAAAGGTTCTGACATTTCTTTCTTACGTCAAGCACTCACTTTTGAGTCCAGGTGTGTGACTGGCTGGCACATACACCAGCGGATTTGACTGTGTACACCACACTGACCTTGCAGTGGTTATGTAGACTTTGTGAAGCTCGTTGTATTCCAATTTCTACCCTTATGTAAGCAGAGTTGGCAAAAACAAACCAGACTAAGCGCAGGCTTTGTGGCATGCGTGTCTATATTTGCCCTGCATCTATGACCCAGTGAAAGCTTGCTCTTGTCTTGATATGCATCTCAGATGTACCGCGATGCCTTGAGCTCTAGCTCCCTGTAATGTTTGATTTAATACATACCCTTCCTGTTTGGAGTACTGAGTTTATACTGGAAGAAAATGCCTGATTCACATTCATAACTTATCTTTTGAATTCATGGATAATCAATGCCTACTGAGGGATGAAATGAGCTTCTGCAGATCCAGCAAGTCAAGCTCAAATCCAAATCTTTGCTCAGAATGGAAAGTGGAAGAGTCAGGGAGGATATAAAGGCAGCATTATGAAAAACTGATGTGGCTAGCTACTTTTCTAGCTCTCGCTAACTTTAGTGTAAAAGTATATGAGGCACAACTTCTTGTACTTTGGATAAGTCCAAATCCATCATCGATTCTGTAACCTTGCAGCTTTGCATCTGTATTAGTGTATGTGCAGCTGAATCTTTAATTTGACTCGTTTTCTCATATTGGAAGTGTTTAGCTAGTGGAACTTAAGGGATTCCCTTAATTAAAACAAATGAAATAGCCATTCACAAACAACGTTTTTTTGTACCTGCAGGAGCAATATGAACTGAGGGAATCGCTGAATGGGCTTAACCATCAGGCCGTACAGAGTGATCCGGTCAACACTAGACGCCTGCTTCTTCTGGAAACAGAAAGAGAGAAAATAAAATGTTTACAGAACAATGCAGTTGGAATAACATTCTTGCACAGAAAGGCCATTAAGAGGAAACTATGCTATGCCTACTTTAAGAGGCGCTTGTCAGAATCCTCGCTAAGCCTTGTGTAGGCGTGTGAGTGGGTGAATAACGTATGTAAAACAGGGTCTCTCAGTCATATGAGAGTATTTAAGATTTTTTGAGGGTTGTACGTCTAATGTATTACTGTGGGCGTAGGTCAGAGGAAAATTGTGTCGGCGCAGTGTCAAGTCTGTGCCACGATGACACCATCAGTATGAAAAGGCAAATCTCTGGGCACATTTAATAGCGGGTATGGTAGTAAAGGTCGGATAAGATCAACTGTGAGACAGAAAATGAAAAAGAGAACATTTTGGCTGAAATTTAAGAGATCTCACATCATCTGCTATACGGTGCAGTCGCTAACATCATCTGTTTTCTTTTAGCTTAAAGTATACTTATTGTTGCTTTGGGTTAGAAAACTATTATTGCACTTTTAAGATGATACATGCAGATTAGAGCAGGATATCTGTTTAACTTACACTTCATATTGCAAAATGAATTTGATTGATATTGATACTCTGATATGAGACAAGTTACAGCTTGAGATTTTGGTAACTGTTATATCATGATCCAGACTAAATGTGTGTGTTGCCAGATCGGCAACCTTGACTTAAACCTGTATTCTCTTTACTGGCCAGCAGGGGGCTGCAGAAAGTCTGATCGTTATAGAAGTCTATGAGAAAATGACTCTACTTCTCTCTTGATTTATTACCTCAGTAAATATTGTAAACATGAGTTTATGGTCTCAATCTCTAGTTTCAAGTCTTCTTCAATACAGCATGATGTGCATTTAGTAAATTATAGTCCATTCGGAGTAAAATAGACCATAAAGCAGAGTATGCTTTTGGGCGGGGCTACCTTGTGGTTGACAGGTTGCCAGTGTTTTCAGTTTGTGAAAGATAATTGCAACTTTTTGGTTGCCTAAAAATGTCTTATTCAGCTTACACTTGTACTCGGCTCTCATGTCATTTCTAGGTGCAAAAACCCAAGATGGCACCGCGGCCAAAAACCAAGATGGCGACGACAAAAATGCAGAATTAGAGGCTTCAAAACGTCAGTCCACAAACAAATGAGTGACTTCAAGAGTGACTTCGTCCACTTCTTATATACAGTCTATGGTGTTTTTTTAGCACTTCATGTTGCAGTCTATTAAGTTCAAACGTCTGAGTGTATCTAATGCTTCCAGTTTATTAAGATGAATGATGACGACCTCAACTTTTTTGGTCACGTTGACATTGACATCAACATATCTTCAGTCACTGTCACATAGAGTACATTATCACATACTGGATATGATCTAATTATACGGATCAATAAACTTCGCATCATTGATCAAGACGAAGTATAATAAAAATCTCCACCATTGTAGAAAGGTGATTTCTTCTTAACTTGTCCTTGTTGGCTAGGATATGGACATACAGTACGCACATGACTCATGTACTGAACACTCCGCGAAGATTACAGATTGTAACTCGAGTAGAGCCCTTTGACAGGCTCTAAAGGCTGAGCCACTTGTGGAGTTCACTCATACTGAATGCACTTAACAAACACAATCAATTGTTCTAGCCCTGTATAGAGGACTGAGTAATGTGGCCGAACTAGTCACCCATGAAGTCAGCAATTTGTAGAGTGGCAGGATGCAAAGATTAGAGGGCTCCACCTGTGGGGAGCCACGTGGAACAGCTTGACTGGATTTACACAGAACTCAACACAACAAAGACACAGTCTCACTGGTCAATACTCTTCAAAATTGCCTATAAACTGTGTAATAAAATCAATTTGAAGTTATTCTCATGCCCTCCTGAGGGAGATGGATAAAAGAAAGGTAGCCAGTGTATTCTGCATCCATTCACTTTGTATTGCAGTAAGTTGGTTTATGCGGACTAGCAAGACACCTTCTACACAATCACTATAGGAGACACAAGCGGTCAGCAGCTACACATCTATCAAATCACAGCGGAGGGTAGGAAGGCAGTGGTATCAAAGATGCAATTTTTTATCTGCACGATCCAATGTTGAGTAACTGGACAGACACATAATAACCAAGCAAAATCCTGACACCACACTTGAACAGGTCAAGATGTAAAAAGAGATGGGCTCTTAGAGAGGCAGTTGTGGGTGAGAGGAGTTTTAGGGAGAAACTCTCCATCTCTCTGTTGGAGGGCAGTCATGTTCAGTCAAACCTGTCCAGCACAGACGGTGTATGAATCCATAACACCGCCTGAGATATCATATCAACGCAGCAGTAGTTCAGCTAACTGAACTCTAAGGACATGACCTGGAATTTCTCAGTTGATGTCTTGTCAGTAATAATCACCAATAGGAAGAAAAAAAAACCTGCCAAACCTGCCATTGGAGCCTGGACCAACGGCGGGAATTCTGACTGATATATATTAGTTAGTGAGGTGGGGTCCTGTTGTATTATTTAGGCTCTGTGTAAATATGTCTGAGCCAAACTGAACGACTGAGAGAGTGATCTGGGAAGTACAGGGGAAATGACTGCTAGTTATGTTAGTTAGTTAGGTTTATTGTTGTCATATACATATACACAACATGTAACTTCTGCATTTAACCCACCCGTAGCTTATTGGGAGCAGTGGGCTGCTGAGAAGTGCCCGGGGAGCAGTTTAGGGGTTCAGTGTCTTGCTCGGGGACACTTCGGCACAGGACATGTAGCAGCCAAGGATCGAACCGCCGACCTTGCGGTTGCACAGACGACCCTCTCTACCCAGTGAGCCGCGGCCGGCCGCTACTGTTTTCACTCGCAGCATGCTTGCTAACTGGTGGCGGATCACGACCGGTGCCAGTGTTGGTGTTCTCTCTTTGTTTGGGTCTGTTCAGGCTGATGATTTTTGCATCGGGCATTACTATTCTCGGGTCAATTTGGACCTGGGCTGACTGTTCTCTGTGTCCTTCGTGCACTTCAGGTTTCCCACAGATCCATTACAGGTTGAGTCCAATTGACTACCTCCGCTGTGAATCTCTTCTCTCCCACACCTCCTCCTCCTCTAATATCCTCTGGAGAGTGAGCTGGAGATTCTGAGGCAAGTAACACTGCAGTCCAAACAACCACCGGCCTCCTGAACGCTGACAGTGGCCTCCTCACAATGAGGAGCACCTCTGCAGGTGGAGCGGCACCAAAAAGCACGAGGCAGAGACGCGGTGTCATGTTTTTCTTTCAGCTACTAAAGGAAAGGGAACCTCGGTACCATTGGAAAAGATTACAGCTGATTGACTGAGCAGGCACTGCAAATTTGAGCATGCTGCTCTGCAGAGTAGCGTGGTCAAGCTTTATCCCATTAGTGGGCAAAACCTGTGCAAAATAGATTGAAACAGATTGGATTCGTTAGTGACTATTTACGGACGCTTGAAACCAACTCTTACTGTACAAATTCCAATGCAGTAGACATACATCTTGTTGTGATACATGAATCAGAAACGTTCTACTGTGGTCTGTAAAATGTATTTCTGGCAAAGTCACCTACCATACGGAGTAGAATTACATGTGTTGCCAGGCAACCATATCAGCATTTACCAGTATGCTGGAACAGTTGGAACCGTCCCTTATGCTAATTTTGAGTTAAAAGCCTTGACACCTACTTTTGATGTCAAGAAAAAGGTTGAAATGGGGCCGCGTTGGATATGCCATTGAACCTGTCAGGTGTACATTTCCCTCTATAGCTGATATGAACTAGATGTAAGCCCATTACACCTCCAGCAGGTTCAGTAATAAATCCTGCCAACCAAGCGCCGGCTCTCACCACGGACCTGGGTACACGAAACGGCTTCTCAAGCCACTAACTTCTAATAACCTAATGGGATTCTGAGTTTTCTTTCCTTCTGATTTGCCGTTCCAATATTCTCTTTCAGTGTACAAAAGAAAATAAATGTCGCTTGGACAACAGCGAACATTTATCCAGAGAATGAAAATTGATTTGCTAACTTCTTCTATCAAAAAACAACTGATTCACACTGAACTCACCTAGATGCTTCTCTGCAAAGCTCTCTGCAGCTCTCACAGTACTTTTCTGCAAACTCTATTCAAACAATGAATTTAAATGATCCCTATCCATGTAAATCTGCCTTGTGTGCTTTTGGTCATGTGCATGCAGTCAGTCGGCTCCACAATATTTTAAAAGCAGCATAATGAAGCCTGCCATTGATTCAGTGGGGGTTTTTGTCCGTCTGTGTCTAGCCTATTTATTATTTGGTTTTGTCTTCACATTGCCGGTGAGAGCTGCAACAGTCGGCGGGAGGGACAGAGGAAACCTTTCAGCAGAAAGGAGAGGACACATGTTATCTGGAGGAACATGCAGGGCGGTCAGCTGTGGGATCTGGTCCTGTAAATCAGCATTACAGCTCAATGATCCAGGTCATACTCATGCATGAATGCTGAGCGCACAGGGATTTGTTAAACTCAGCACATTTGAATAATTCCTTGGCACTCTTCCTGCACCCTGGCATTATTTTTTCCTCGCTCGTGATCCCTAATTAATATCTGAAACGTTAGGTAAACACTACAATAGATATTGTCTGGAAGTGTAAAAAGTCGTTGAATCTCCAAGTGTTGCAATGTCCTAGTATTTATTGTGAATCAGCCTGTATGGCATTCATTCATTCGCAGATCTCTGTACTATATTAAAAAAGCTTTTCAAGTTATAGTAAAAAAAATGAAACATCCTAAAAATACATATATTCTCATATTCTGAGACTAATCATGTTATTATAACATTGATTCAGGTCATTACCAGGACAATCTTCACTAGCACAGTGGGTTATAGAACGCTTCAATCTCATTGCCAATGTCAGAGAAAACTAATGTAAATATATGTCATCTAATTTGTGTATGAAACCACCTTTTTTACACACTGAATTATTTGTCTCTTTTGGAGACCTGAGCAAAGTTATGTATTATTTAAGCTAGCTTCAGCATATTGATGAACACTACAACAAACAACACAACGCAGCAGCAAACTAAGGAGACAAAACACACAGTTGGTTTACTTTGATTTTAAAATCCAGAAGACAAAAAAAACAATACACGTTAAAAACTTGTGCTCACAGCTGAAGCTCACCTTTAGGAATTCCAGAAAAGCTGGTTTGGACATGCACGCCTTCTTAATCAAAGCCATGGCATTGGTGAAGTTGTTCACGTAGTCACTGTAAACATCCAGCACCATGGATTTGGAAAACTGCAAAAAACAGAAACAAAGCATTTTATCTCTCTGAATTAGTAACAACAGCCCTACAATAAGAAAGTCTGCTGCTGTGCCATGTGTTTTTGACTATTTTGTCTTTACACCGGCATCCACAAACGCAGCCGTGTAATTTCTTCTGACATCTTGAATGTTTGGCTAACCCGAGGGGAATTTCAATGTAAAGCGAGGCAAGAAAATGGACATTTAAGTGTAGTGCTTAAAACAAAAATTGGTTTGTTTACTATCCCAGTTACCGCAACACCCTTCACGAGCCATTTAAGAGGTTGGGCGAGGAGGAATGAGGTGGCGGAGTGTGAGAGAGTGTGTGTGTGTGTGTGTGTGTGTGTGTGTGTGTGTGTGTGTGTGTGTGTGTGTTGTGTGTTGTGCGGTATACGTTTATTCCCTCTCCTCAATTAAACTGCCACCATGCAGCTGATGGTGGCAGTTTGAGGAGGGGTGAGGAGTTAGCAAATCGGAACCAACCCTCTTTGTTGAGGATCCTGCCTCTCAAGATACTCCGACAAGATATTACGCGCAGGTATAGACACATTGGCACATGGGGCAGCTCAATGGGGAGCGCACAGCCTCAGCACTGTCCTTTCCCAATGTAGTCTCACTCGATGGCTGGTCTTGGGATGTTATTGCTACAGACCGATAATAGCCAGCAGAGGAGGAGAGGGACGAATCAGCCCCTCTAATAGGCAAATAATGAGCGGACCTCATGGATGAGCACGCTGCAGATACTCGCAACAGAAAAACTCACACTGAACACTACGGTTCTAGAGCCAGAATGTGTAAACACGTATCCCAGAGAGCGTTGGATGCAGAGGAGATATTCATCACAACTGTAATTGATTGTATGTTTGGGGTAAACTATCCCTGTTTGCTCATCCTAAAGCCTGGAGCTCATTATAACGCTGGTAGCAGCGATCGTGTGATACAGCTAGATACAAATGCCAAGACGATTTTCAGTTCCTTTACCCAGAATGCAAGGCTTTGATTGCATGTTAGAAAGGGATAAACAGAGAATGCACACACACACACACGCAGCAAATAAACCTCCAGTTTGCATTTCTGTTAAACAAACATGAAGATACGTACCACAAACATGCACATGCATGCACACTAACCGAGGCAACAAATAAGTCTCCGATTTTCTCACTGCTGTCCCACTCGGCCACACGGGACGCCAGAGCAATCTGAAACATGGAGTGGCACTGTGTGATCTCCCTCATTCGGTAGAATATAGGCCGGATCTTCCTCGGGCTCAAGATGCGTGGATCAGCCTCCATCAGCGGTCTCTGGTATTCCTGATGAGATCGTGAGAGAAAATTGGGTTTTTATTGTTGTTGATGTATGTGTGTGGGGGCGGGTGCTGGAAATGAATCAGCAGTCCACCTTCCCTAAGCATCTCTTCTTCTCAGCAACATCGGAGGGGTAGCAGACAAATATCCTATAAATCAAAGAAAATGAAGAAACGTAGTCATGGTGCCTGGAAGCACATCGCTCCAAAAGGTTTCGCCCGCAAAACAGCATTTGCCACTAACAAACATGTTCAGAACTCAAGGTGACTAGTAATCATAAAAGCCAGAATAATAACGGGAAAAAAAGCAGGTCCTCGCAGAGTAATGCAAATGCAAAATGCAACATGGTGAAAGAGTGTTGATTGATTCTTCAGACAGCAATCACGGGCATGTTAGCATTGGCTGAAAGAAAGGAGTTGACAGGTTGCTCGTGGACAATATTCTTTGTGGAAGCCAAGTAAACATGACTTCTTTGAATCTGAAGCATAGATATTGTGTACACGAAAAAAAAAAACCTGGAAGATGAATACACTATTTAACACAAAAAAAAAGGAATCTAATCCAACAACGGCGGTGGTCATTTGTTGTCCAGGCTTTGCAAGTCTTACTGTATCTCCGCAAATAATGTCATGGACAGAAGGAACATGGACAGGCAGTACGACATGAACTGTGCGATCTGTTTTACGGCAATAACGACACGCAGTTACAACCCTCGATGTCTAATTTTCTTGCTTTGCTTTGTGGCCTTTCATGCTTTTTTTTATGTAATTTGTCTGGAGACACTCGGCGGGACTCTCTGAAGAACAAGAACCATTTCAAAAGAGCTAAACCGCCCCGAGCAGCACACGCAATCATGTCACTCAACAACAAAAGGTGTCTCATTGTGTCTTAACAGTGAAATATTTTGGCGTAAGGAAGCCATTGATTGCTGCTGATTTCATTTCAGTAGGTTCCTCGTTTTTTTTCTGTGATGAGGAGATAACAAGTCTCTCTTTTTCCCCACTAAAAAGCAAGACAAAGGAAGAGAGGCTGACTCTCTCTCTCTCTCTCTCTCTCAGCATCAGACCAGCGCCACATAAATGAGGAGGGCTGATTTATCAGGATTATTTATCCTGAGACACCTCGGTAATTTGATGGATATCACCGCTTTCCTGTTCAGTGCAATTCATAATAGCTAAATGGTGAAGATATTGCATGTGGCAGAGGAGGACAACAGGGACTAAACAGCTCACCTGCAGGATTCTCCTGAGAGATTCCAGGTAGCTCCGCTCGCTCTGAATGATGGAGCCGAGGATATGGCGTCTGACAACCTGCGTAGACAACAGACCAGTCAGGAAATCGAGCACTAAGAGGACATGATGGGGCTGTATGCTTTCAGTTAAACACAGCGTAGGGTGATGGATTGCACTATAATCACACGCTTGTCATAGGAGGAGAAAGACTCAAAAGAGGCGGGTCTGTTTGAACAAGGCCTCCATCGGAGCTCTGAATCCTAGGATTTCCCGTGACGTGAAGTCTCGTTAAGTAGCTGTTGTAAAAAAACACTGCTTTTCCAAATAGGATAAAGAGAATATAGCATTTATATATGCAAGAATGCTGAAATACCAATCGGCAAATTAAAGTACAGACAGGCAGCCAGAGTGAGGCATATGTGATGTGGTTACATTCAATCACAAAATAATGAGAAGAAATGTCTAAAGCTAATTTGCTTGCTCGCGGCATGTGTTACAATAAAGATAGCAATATTGAAAGCATTTTGTACACCACTATATACTGCCCACTGGTGGTTTACAGAGAAAGCAACACGCAGAGATTTACAAATTCAATTCTCTATGTATGTCTGTCCCTCAAATAAACATCAAATCAAATGTATTAGCGGATTTCATTACTGTGTTTTATTATTGTCTGTTTGAATTTAGGACAACTTTGGACCTTGTCCAACATGTTATTACTATTATTATTATAAATTGTTGCAAAAAACAGTCAGGTGCACCTGGTGGCTGGTCAGCCCCTCTGGCATGGGGCTCAGCTGTGGAGGAGGATGCTTCATTTCTGACACAGCCACATCCAGGTACCCTGCATCATCCTCCTCCTCTGCAGACATTCAGACGTAAAGAAGGAGAAACATACAGAACGGTTAAAAAAGAGAAAGTGTGTGTGTGTGTGTGTGTGTGTGTGTGTGTGTGTGTGTGTGTGTAGGTGTGTGTGTGTGTGTGTGTGTGTGTGTGTGTGTGTGTGTGTGTGTGTGTGCGGCAGAATAAGATAGAGAGGGAAAAACAGAAAGGCAGCTTTCAGATCTCACTGCAGCTGGAGACACATTGCGACCCACTAAGTTTATTACCTCGAAAATATGAAGAGATTTCTATAGTCTCTGAAAAAGAGATGAGAGCGAGAGAGAGAGTTATGGAGAAAGGAGTGAAAGAGAGAGAGAGAGAGAGAACGAGAGAGAGACAAAGAGGGCTTCCGGGGAAAAAAAAGCGAAAAACTTTCAAAACAATACTGTATCTCTGTAGGAGTAAAAGAAGCACACAGAAGTGTGTCTGCAAAAACATCATCCAACACATTCTCATCTCCGCATTGGCACAAAGACATTCGGCAATCTCAAAAAAAGAAAAAGAAATCCCCACTTCACCCGGAACCATAAAGACACGGAGACCAAAAGCTTCCACCGTTCCAATTAAAGACTTTGGAATGATAACAGAGGATTGGTGGGAAAGAAATATAATGCCGTGCAGATTCCCCTCGATCAACACCTAAAAATAGCAGCACTGGCCTCTTTACCTCTTTGTGATGGCTCGGAGATTTGTTTGAGGCGTGTGTCTGGTATCTATGGTTTATGGAGCTGCTCGATACTCCATTAATGGATGGTAATCTCTCTCTATTGTCAGGCAGGGGTTCCTATAACACAACCTACATTGCGCCGCATGAGTTCCTTTATCCATCTCTCACTCACACATCAAAAAACTCTACTCGACCACGTCGTCTGTCTTAAAACTGAGAAAGCCTGTCTGTTTTATTTATTATGGCTACAATCAGTGAGATCTTTCTTTTTCACGGCACTTTTATTTTCCCCCTGAAGGGAAGTTGTATAAAGAAAAAGTAGGGCTCTCTACACGATCCGCCTCGAACACTACTCTGGCTCTCCTTGCTTTGCACGTAAGCGAAAAAATTCAAAGAGTCAACTGTAAGAAGTTAAAACCCAGACTTCATAACCAATACCCATTATTAAAAAAATAGTACAACTTTCATCCCCAAAAAAAAAAAAAAAGAGCCAGCTGGCCAACATTTGCAAACTTTTCACACATTCCTAAATTACCCAATTGATCTTTTCTCTGCAGGAAGGACACTTTGCGCATGACGGCTATCTTGGTCTTTTCGAGCCCATCCTTCGTTCCGCTTCTCGCCGCCTTCATGAGCTGCTGAACCTGGTTGGTAAGGAGCAGACGGGAAAAACAACGGAAGGTGTTATGCGTTAAGAGTGCGAGGAGAGTGCAGCGCTGTGGAGACTCTGTAACCTACGGTTGCTCCCCTGGAGGGAGACGGAGAGAAGTGCCGCTCGCAGGGCTCGTCGTGAATCTCACCATCTGCGACTCCCTGCGGGTCGGCTGTGCAGCCTCTAATCAGAGAGCCTATGAGCATGTCATCCAGAGATTATGGTACCAGAGTGAGCTCCACATCAGAGCCTCATCGCTCAGTGTGGGAGAATTCATTTGACCACAAACTCCACCCCGAGCATCGCAGAGCCCCCCCCCCCCCCCCCCCCCCCCCAGGCAACCAGACTCCCCAGACCAAGAATACACGCAGGGTCGTAGTATTTTTAAATGATGCTACTTCAGGAAAGTGGGTCATTAATTTGGGGGGAAAGTTGCACTGGTGTTTATGGAAGTAAATACACAGAATATTATTTAATTATTCATGTGTCCCACAAATGCGTCTTGATGTTAAGCCAGGCAGGGAAAGAGAGAGAGAGACTGACAGAGGAGTCTCAAAGCAAAGTCACAGTCCAAAGGAAAGCTTGGAAGGATGGTGCAGTGAGTCAGTTAAAGCCTGTGAGTCAGCTCTGCATACAACACAGCATATTTCAGCTCTGGGTCATCATCAATCCTTTTGACAAACACCTAGCGGAGTGATTGGGGCTCTGGGAAGAAACAGTGTGATATAGCTGTGTTTTTGTTTTTTTTCTCTCGCTCGCTGCTGGAGATATACCTTGATGTCATAGTTGTGCTTGCCAGACAGCCTCATGGCCAGTTCGTGTTTGGTCCTGGCACACCGTTCCCTCAGGCGACACACATCAGGAGAGCGCTACAGGTGTTAGACAGGGACGGGCGGGGGCGCGGAGGAAGGTCGCGTTTAGCCAGGAAAAGGCGAAGAGAGGAGGGGAAAAGGGGTAGGGGAGAGGAAATAGGAAAAGGGAAACGGAGGCAGAGTGAGCAAAGCAAATCAAGCTACGCAACAATGGGCATTCAATCACAAGCATGGAGAGTGAAGGCTTGGAGCACTGCTTTGGTCAAAAGGGGTTATGAGGCTAATGGACACTGATTTATTGAAGGATGGGCCATTTAGGCAGTTAAGGGCAATTATTAAAGAAGCATACTCTATCTAGCTCCTCGTGTTAAGCAGTAAACTGAACAAGAGAGAACTCCAGGTACACTTAGTGGAAATTAATCAGGCGAGACTAATTAAAAACTATGTGTTTTTTTTAAGCACGTGCTCGCCAAATTGCACCTAATAGTCGAGGTTTCTTCATTAATTGTTCAACCAGTGCAGCTGAATCCTTCCTTTTTTGTTCAGCGGCGTGGGACAAGCATGCCAAGTGAACTGTGGGGGGATTTTAACATCACACCTTCAGGTAATTACCTGAGCAACTCATGTTCTGTGCCGATACAACAGCCTTATACTTTCTTACCCTCTTTAGTCTCCCTTCGTTTCTCAAAGCACGGATTTAACTCAAGGATTTTCTCGGATTACAATGGAATCATATCCATACATTAAACACCTTCAATATGTAAAAATATGTAGAGTTAGGGACAAATCTATACATTAATAATGATTCAACTCAAGCAAAATAGTTTTCCATCAGTGTGACTCCATATCTTCCCCATGCCTGCATAGGTGCATGCACTTTAACGGCTTTGGCCAAGCGCAACGGAAGCGCAGCACAATGTGAATGTGCACACAGTGCCATCATGTGGAAGACTGACACTGTGTGGCCGCGCTGCACAACACTGATGAGCAGCATCCTTGTGCAGAGAAGAGGTTGAGATCTGAGGCTTTTCAAACCGAAATGCTTCTTGTTTACTTTCATCTGACAATGAAAGTTTAAGGCCTAGACGGTCTGTTATACATTTTTCATGTTCTTTATAGTTTCCTCCCAGTTCTATACATTAATAAAGACAACTGCGCCAGAGGAGCAGGGGGATGAAATATTCTCTTTGATTAAAATTGAAGTGTTGCAAACTGGTCATGTGGAATAAACAGAGGCGGTGATTTGTGTGAGATAAACACACACACTCTCGCTGACACTACCTTGCTCCGTGCCGGGTGTTTGGTCTCGTTATCCGACTGTTCGTCGTAGCTTTCGAACTCACTGGAGCTCCATCCGTTGTCGGCGTCCGGAGGACCGCTGTCTCTCTGAACATCCTCATAGATCATATCTGCTAAACGCACAGACGAAGCACACATCAGAGGCTCCGCGTCAAGATTCACGATGGATTCACTGACGTCCCCTAAACACACACACGCGCAGTTCTGTCGCCGCTACTGACCTTCATCGGGAGTGAGGGGCCCCTCGCTTGGAACGTCATCGTAGATCACCTCCGGAGCCTCCGCCGTCTGCGGTTCAGCTTCAGCCACACGTGGAACTGGCAAAAGAAAACCAGTCGCATCAAAGTAAACAAACACTGTGTTTTAAATAGGAAAAAAGAGAGTGCTGCCTTCTATCTTTTATCTCCCTCTATCTGTTTGATAGTCGCACCTCCCCGCTGTGAGATCAGTCTCTTACATTTCTCCCCCAAAAATTGACGCACACAAAGACGGGCATGCACAGCTCCCAAACTACATCGCCTGAAGCCTTTTGGCGAAGTTGAATAGATAAAAGACGCCAGATCTTCTCGCCTCTGGTTAGGAATTCACTCAGCCTTTCAATATTTACATACTTATTGTGTCATTTGAGATCTGACACATGGCTTGCGCGTGTTGCCATGATGCCTTTTGTCCGTGACGCACACGTGACTGTATCCAGCTTGTTTGAGCTATTGACCCATTCCGTCTCCACGCTTGGCAGGATTTGTCATTAACTGCTTCGAGAGTGTTTCAGCCTAATTTAGCTCGGTGAGCTTTATTGATTTGGTTTTAAACTGTGATTTGTCTGTAACACTTACTCCTAAGCCCCCGAACAGCAACAATCACTGTTTTCAATTAATCTGATTGGAGATGTGTCTTCTGTCATGGCGTGCAGTCTGAAATTCAAAATAACCTTGGATACAATCCAGGAGATGAACAAAGAGCGACTGTTTTTCTACAAAAAGAGGATTAGCTACACAAATGTTCTTTATATATCGCTCACTTGCCTGCACTTGTGCATTCAGAAAGGATTTAAAATAGAGAAGAAAACCAGTGGATTTGGGCTATCAGCCTGACGACGATCAGCATATCTGCAAAGTGACTGGGCCTCTTGGGAACGCGGCTTGTTATTTCCAACCAGAAGTTCCTCTCTGTGTTTTTTCTTACTTTTATTTAACTTTTCTCTGCAGCGGCACAGTGACATTGCAATAAACTCATTTGCGGCTCAAAATGGCACTGCAGGCAATCGAAGACAACACTTCCATTAAGAACAAAAAAAAAAAAAAAAACTGCAACGCATCAGTGTCAGATAATCACATCAAAATGTGCCATGGCCACGTTCGAGGAGTGAAGGGACAAACAGGAAATACTTAATTATTCATAATGATCCATATAAACTAGATTTCTACATAATAGACTCTTTTGTCCTCCACAGCAGGTTAATGCATATGCAAAAAATTTCCTGGAGTACCAGATTTAAAAAAACACAAACAGAGCATTGCAGTAGATTTCTCATTAACATCAATACAAATGTTTGCTCCTTTCTGTATTATAATTAGATATCTATAGGAGAGAGGTTTCATATAACTGCATTATTCTGTTATTTTAAATCAGGGGTGTCAAACTCATTTTCACTCTGGGCCACATCAGCATCATGGTTGCCCGCAAAGGGGCAGTTGTCAGCAGGGGGGGTGCTGGGGGGTGGTGTGTGCGCGCGGATCGGGGAGGAACTCCGCCGTGCGCGATACAGAGAGCGGAGGATAATTGCAAATTGTATCAATATTTACATATTTTTTTTGCTGGCGGATTCGTGGGCCATATAAAATGACGTGGCAGGCCGGATGCGGCCCGCGGGCCAGGTGTTTGACCCCCCCCTGGTTTAAATGTACACGTTCAAAATGACAGCAGGGGCCTGTGTGAAAATACATCAGAAGTGTGGGGACTTAAATAAAAAAGTGTCGCGCAGCATTGCAGGGCTCCTTTACATCTCTCATTTCTGAGCCACCTTCAAATAACGGCTGCACTGCTGACTGAGTCAAAATCCAAAAGCAATTTTCCCTCATGGAAATGGTTCTCTGTTGATCCTCAGCCTGAATTAATTGGATTCATGTCACGTCTGTGTTGAACTCAAATCATGCCGGAGAATATGTGCGTTAATGTTTGAGTAGAGTGTGGTTGCGTATTTGTGCACACGGATGTGTCTATACGTGTGTGTGTGTGCGTGTGTGTGAAATCGATGAACCATAAGATGACCGTAGGCCGGTAATATGGTGTTCTTGCCACCTTTGATCAAGGTCAAGAGATACAATTTGCAGCCCTAACAAAATAATAGTACACAATTTATATTGCCAGTGTCATTACGGCGTGGTGCAGGGTACTGTTTACGCAACTCTGGAGAGCCAGTAGGTGTTCTAACAGATCCGGCCACGATGTGAACACTGTAATATAAAAGGTGGAATGAGCCCGAATCCCAACGCAAGCTTAAATTTGATCCCTTCGGTCTGAAATTGAACCCTTGATGTACAATATAAGGTGCACTTCCCTGTAAATATGATTGTGTTTCTGTACCTTCAGAGGTGTCCTTGGCGTCGGAGCTTTCCTTAACGATTTCTTCTCTGCGGTTTCCTGAATCAGCCGCCGTCTCCACAGCTGGCGGCACCACTGGAAGCTTCTGGAGCTCCTCTCCCACACGAGGAGCCGAGGCACTGGGCTCTGCTTCGGAGGCCCTGGAAGGTATACCCAAGTATTAGCACACTCAAACTGAGACAGAGCGCTATGTGCCTCATTAGGAGTTCACTTCACTGAGAGGAAGGGGAGGCAGAGTGGTCAGAATAGTTCTTTGCTATCCAAGCATGCACACGCACACTCCCTAAAGTCTGACAGGACACATCTTGACGTTGTCAAATTGTTGTGATATTTTTAGTAGGAACTTTATTTTTCCACATGGACAGCTGTGGTTTGTTGCCTCCATCCAGCAGGCTGTGCTTTATGTCCCTCGTGTTTGTCTGTTTATGTGATAGTTAGCAAAAAAAAAAAAGAGTCCAATGAAATTTGGAGGAAATTTGGAGGAAAGGACAAGAACAAGACTACTAGTAGCGAGTTCATTTAAACAAGCGGACACTATTCACAGTGTGGATCCAAACGTTTTCATGGAACTACTCAGTATTGTATCATAGACTTTTTTTCTTTTTTACTTTTTCACAAAAGTACCGCTCAAGTGAAAATCATCCGGCACATGAAGTCCATGATTGCCTTACCCTTTTGTATATCTAATGCAGCTGTGGAGCCAGATACAGGTTTAACATTTCAAAATGTTGTTGTTTTTTCGTCACCAAATAACACATTCAGATGATGGCCTAGCAGGGGCACAGTATGCGCTCTCTGAGTGCTTTCTTCACTTTTTATTTCAGTCTTTATATGTAGCTTGTGGTCATGAAACTGTTCCACCCAGACAGGACAGAACTGAACATTGTAAAAATATTCAGAATTACAGAGTGGCTTCCATTAAGCCATTATTCAAGACAAAAACTTTCAGCCACTTTTTCTTAAGAAGCTGTGTTAATAATGACGGCTTCAGCTGTGGAATAAGTTGCTGATCTACATATTCAGAAGAACTTTTGTGAGGCCGCATGTGTAAAAGAAGAAACATAATCACACCTACTGCTTGTTGCTTGAGTGTGCTTCACTTGCCCCTGAGCACTGTCAAATCATTACCTGTCATGCCTGCGGCTTAACATAATCACCGCTGGCTTTTTGAATGCGAACATGCCCCGAACCAGCTATTAAAAACAGACTCCGGCATCACGGGGGAAAGACTTGTTTATACAGCTATCACATGGCCTAGTGTTGATGCTGCCAGTGAGAGATGTCCTCCCCCACATGACTGATAATATGACAGGATCCAGCGTGTAGGAGACGCTCATCTACACTAATTAAATCGGTCCCTCTGCTAAACACCTCGGCGACGCTTGCAATGCCAGCAGCAGCTATACTCAAGAGTGATGGGCATCTAAGAGACGAACAAGGCAGGCAAGAAAAAAAATGATGTGCACAAAATGCCATAAATTTAGAGCCGTTGAGGCGGCAGCCTTGCAGACTCTTACTATACATTACAGCGGCAGTGGAAGAAGACTATCTATTCAACCATCTTGCAAAACATTATCTTTGCTCGTCGGGTGCAGCAGCAGGTGAACAGTGTATTATGAGTCAGAAAGAGCGGAAAGCATGCCCAGGGCAGACAATGGTAAAAGAAATAACAGTGGGTAGTTTGTAGCATCTGTGTTACCATATACACACACAATACTGACAGGTGAGATCCACGACATGAGAGGGATTTAGATTGTGTCAACCACAGAAAATGGAGATGTTAAAAGCTATATCAGCAAACCCCAACAGCTCCAATCGAGTCCAAAATGAAGAATTTAAAAGTCATATGTAAATATAATGATGCAGGAAAATAAATACACGTATAGCATTATAAACATCATTAGAACCGTAACAATCTATCAATAACTTATCACTTATTGAAGGAATCTTTGCTCCTATGTGACAGTAAACTGAAAATCTTTCTCTTGGGCTTTGGGAAACACAGATTCTTCACCATTTTCGGACATATTATAGACCAAACAACGTGTCAATTAATTGATGAAACAATCACCAGATTAATCGACCATGCAAATAATCGTTAGTTGCAGCCCTAAACATTGCAAACCTTGTATAAATATAGAACTAGGTCTGGTTGAGATGGGGCCATGCTCTCCCTGGTGTAAGTAATGCCCTGTCGACATGTCATATTAGAGCTACAGATAGTAGGCATTTGGTTTGGTGTCAAGCTGCAAAAGACTGTAAAGCATTACTCTGCTGCATTCTCTCTGATGCCGGATCATTCATCTCAATCTAAAGAACAGAAATGATCCCCACCCACATGAAAACAAAGTAAAAAGCTATTTGTCAACACGTTTCTAACGATAAACTGATCTCTAGCCGTTGAAATTGCTTGTGCGGAAAAAGACCGGAGCCAGAACAACAGCGATATATACAGCCTGGTGTGCCCCGACTGTACGCGTTCATGTCCCGTGAGTGATTTGAGCGGTGTAGCTATCGATCCAGGCACATCTTTGCGCAACCCCCTCACAACTTATCTACGCCTATGAGCCCTAGTGAGTCATATAGCTCACGCAGAGAAGCAGGAATCATTTTTCAATGCAAATGACATAGCCTGGGGGCAGAGCGCGGCTTAAAGGAGAAGCTGCCTGAATGCAAATCGCACACTTCCATCTGTCTCCCATTCCCTTCAGCTATACTGTGCCAGGACGGCGCTACCTGCAACAGCTCCACCTGTTTGCCCCCCCCCCCCTCTCTCTCTCTCTCTCTCAGAGCTGTTCTTTATAACTGCACAAGCGTCGTGCTGACCATACCGATGGAGCTCTATTTGTCCTCGGGTCATAAATCTCCTCCGTAAACAACTGCCCACTCCCTTCGCAGTGAACTATTCCCACAATGCACCCGGTGTTACCCCCCCCCCCCCCCCCCCCCAAAGTTATTCTATACATGACAGACTCTTAATTAGATAGCTCTTGGAAGTCCTCGGTTCATGGCTTCTCATTATGATTTGCTCGGTCTCTCACACTTTTACAGCATCACCCGTTCTTTTGCTGCTTTTCGCAGCCCGTCCCAACTGAGGCGAGTATACGACGAGGTGAGGGGGGGGTTCGTGAAAAATAAATGTGTTCGGAGTTCAGTTTTTACTTCACGAGGGCAAAAGTCTAAAGTTCTGCAAGGCTGCAAAAGGGCAAACAGGTGAACTCAAACTAACAAACAAAAAAACAGTAACTTTTTGACAGTAAAATAACCGGTTGAAGTTGAGTTATACTCTCTACGGTTAGAGAGCTCTGTGCACATAAAACAAGAAGCTCACATGCCACGTTGTCATGGTGTCCTTTGTGTTCATCTTTTTCCAGTGCTGGGGTTCCATGCGATGCGTTTAATGAAAACTATCTGTCAGGGGGTAAAAAAGTGAGGAGTCAACGCTGGCATCAAACCCCGGCTGTGCACATAAAACTCACAGGAAAGAAATGCTGCCTTGAGCTTAATAGCTGTAACGAGCTGATGTGCTGTCATTGCACTGTTAAGAAAAACCCATATTTTTCTGCAATAACAATCACAAAGTAATTTTGGCAATATTATTCTTAAACTGCTGACAGATCTGGTGGATGTGCTGACAGTCTTAACACCGTGATGATGGAAAGTGCTATTGATAGCTCTTCTTTAAAAGGCAGACTATTGACCAAACCAAAGTGGAAATGTGCACTCAGCAGAAATCTCCCGGCGTGAGAAATTGTCAAGACCTCACTGTGACTCTACTCCACACACACACACACACACACACACACACACACACACACACCTGTGCACAGATATAGGCTCTTCTTTTCAGCACAGGAAAGCCCACAGGAATCCAAACCCTGAAGAACACTATCAGTAGAGGTTTCTGAGCACACTTCCTACAGCAGACGCACAGGTGGCGGGCCTCACGCCCCTGCATGGCTTCATCACGAAGAGGGATGATTCTGATGAGATCTGAACCCAAAAATATGTCTTTATCGTTTGTTTTAGCTTCGAAACATTTAGTTCAATCTCATAGCTTTAAATGAGCAAAGAAAGCGTACTTTATAACTCCACTTGTCTCTGAATTACTTTAGTGTGGTTATCGCTATCTGGAGGTTGGATGTTAATGTGCTTCCCCCTGTGTGAGGGTGACGTGAGCTTTGCAGATATAAACTTTATTTCAGTGTTTGTTTCATTTGTTTTATACTTCTCAGAGCATTAAATGTCTTTCAAATCCAGAGCCTTTTTGAAGAACTACCTCTTCTGTAGGTGACTTTGGCTGCGGACCTCCCCATGGACGGGTGCAGGCAAAATGAAAAGTTGCTTTCAACTAATCAATAAACTATCACATTAGCATTTACTGTGCTGAGGCCTTGAAGCAAACTGTATTGTTGAAATGGAGGAACAACGGTGTTTCTGTAAAGCTGGGTAGGTCTTTATTCACTGTTCATTAAAAAGCTAACGCAGCATGTGTAGACATTCAGTTTGCCTTCTGTTAGCTAGCGTAGCATAGAAGTGCTAACTCTAGTTGATGGTGCACTAACTTACTCTGCTAATGTTAGCTCCACAGGTTTTAGAAACGTATATATTTCCTTCCAACCTCTCCGGGTAATGGGTATCACTATTACATTATGTTTAACCATGACTATAGCTTGAAAGTTCTCGGACCCTGGCCGGAGCTGGCCGATGATACGCTTTCATTGGCCAGTCTGCGTTCCAGGGGCGGGACTTAGCGAAGGGTCAATTGTCCCCTGTCTAGACCTGCAAGAGATCAAACTGAATGGAAAGTTCAAAGGTGGGTGTGGTCGAGCAAGGGCACCGGAAGTACGGGGGTAGACCGAAACAACGTTACATCTCCAGCCCGATTTGGCGTCACGGCTGTTCTCGCAAGATAGCCTCTCGTAATCTAAGAAGCTGTCTTTACCAGCTCCATGCAGTTTGACAGCAGCTCACTGTATAACGCTGCATGTTGACGGTACTTCCTCCGATCAGAAACTGTCTGCCTGCTGTGTGTTTACTTCCGTTAATTGTTAGCTGTATTATCAGGGCTGCCAACTGTCATGCATTGACACGCTATCACGCCAAACATCCATTTTCTCAAACAGAAAAAATGAATCTATAACTACAACAAACAAATTAGTTACTAAGGATTCGGTCAACACTGAAAAACTCAAAAAGAAGAAGTAACAGAAAAAAACAACTGGATGATTACAACAGCCTGCGTGTTGTTTTATTCATCATGATATTCACGATGCTTCGTGTTTCAGATGTCCATCCAGTCTGTCCTCCGAATCAGCAGCTGTCAGTACTATCTCTGCACAGAGCGTTTGATTTTATCTCTTTACCTCCACAAGTCAGTGGTTTCTGCTGCTCCGTGCGCACAAGAGGACACCGCGGGCTCGTGAACCCAGCGGCGCGGCCAGATCGCAGTAAAGTGCGCCTTGCCAAGTTGTGTCAGGAGCGTGCCAAACAGACTTTCGGTAATTCCGTGGCTAGGCTCCCGCTTCGTACTTGGGCAGATTATTATTAGAGCATTATAGGAGTTCTCCCCGTCAGGACGCACCGACAGTTTGGGAAACTGTTGATGTGCAAGAAACTGTGAAGAATAGTTAATCAAAACAGCACGTTTGATGTACACAGAAGCACGGAGGGGCTCTGTGGTTATTATACTAACAGTCTGATGCTGGTTGCACGAAATTTAACCAGCGGATCTGCCCTGCATAATTGTGACTTAACAGTGCACAACATCACTCCAGTTAGAGACTGCAGATGGAACTGACACCTGCTGCCGTCAGACGGTTGTAAAAAGAGTCTCCAGTGCAAAGGAAAGGCCTTCAGTATTACTGTCATGACAGACAGAGCTTTATTCTGCTACACAGCCAAATACAAAATCTCCCAGCTGAATAATAATAAAGCTTTTGATTTTCAGTTTGAATGTTTCCGTACGTCGATGTAGGACTCTCATTCCTAAATTCCACAAGTTTCAGACATATCACCCATAAATAATGAAATGTTTCCATTAAGTTTGTTTAAGTTTTATGTGAAAAGGTTTAGAATTTCAAGGTCTTCTCCTTCGGCTTTGCACCAGGCGGCAACCTCCGCTTCAGAAAAGTGAAGCCAATGCTGAAGTGTCTTAAACTTGCATTTCTACTGGTCATCAGGGGGCGACTCCTCTGGTTGTAAAAATAATTTAGATTGTATAGAAGTCTATGAGACAATGACCCTACTTCACACTTGATTTATTACCTCAGTAAACATTGTAATTGTTGCGGCATTTTATCATATTGTTCTTTTAGATTTTAGATAACTTGCATCGCTTAAACTTGAACATATGCAGACGAGGCCAACCGGACTCACTCAAACCCAAATAACAAATGTTATCATATCGAAGGTATTTTCATGTCTGGTTTGCTGTAGAGTGTCATCCTGATTCCACCACTTAACCCTCTTCCCATGAAACCAACACCAAGGCTGGGACCTTGGCCTTGGTGGATGCATCGGCAGTCAGAGGAGGACATACGCGGGGGGGGGCAACACGACAATGTGTATATACTCTGCTAAACTATTCCTTGTTGTTAAACCTCCGAACCATCTGTGGGGAAAGAGCTCTATCCATTCAGCTGAATTATTCGAAGTGTCTGTTCATTAAATATACTTTTGATATTTTAAGAGTTTTATCAACAGTGAACATGAGTTTATGGTCTAAATCAGGGGTCACTAATAGACCCCCAGACCCTGTTGTATCTGGACCCGGAACGAAAAACGATAAATAATTGAGAATTATTACATTCTGACGGAGCGCCTCTATTTTAAATAGTGCAGCTTTTCCAGCCTTTACAGTACTCGTTCAGCGATTCAGGAAACACACCGACCACTTACATGCGTTGTAAATCATCTCACATGATGCTACTCGGCCAATCAAATATGTGTATTCCAATAATTATCGCCCTCGACTCGAGTGAGATAAACACACACAGCAGAGACGGGGAGAGACCCAACGTGTACGTGAATCAGGGAAGTTATTTCACGTGACGTTCTGCAAAAAGAGAAAAGTGGACGAGACCAGAACCTTTAAACAAGAATGTGCAGTCGCTTATATCTTCATTCTTCCCATCGACAGTTCAACACCAGCATGTCTCATGTTCAGTGACGATTATTAAAAGCGGTAAAAACGAGACAAATCACAAATCCTTTGACCAAACCCACTCACATCTAAGAGCCCAATATGATCAGAATCCTAACACAACATGTTTAACTGTCCAACGATGATGTTAACAGAGAAGAATAGAGCTGAAACAAGTGGTTTCATAATCACTGATAAAGTCATTGCACACAAATGTCTCTTTAGAAGATGAGAAGAATATAATATCGTCGCTTTTTTCACTTCACACCTGAATGAACTGAATTTAAAGCTGCAGGACAATTCAGTTCAGTTCATTTTTCTAAAATATAGTATTTTCTTTTAAGATGCATATTTTAAAAAAAAAGCTTTTTTTATGTATTTAATTTTTTTGATTCCAGTTCTCATTTTACTTGAAAACATTCATTTATTATTTGAGTATTTATCATTTATAATTCATCCAGTTTAATTTGAAATGGTACAATAAATACTGTTGGGATATTATTAAAT
Organism: Pholis gunnellus; assembly: GCF_910591455.1. NCBI lineage: Eukaryota > Metazoa > Chordata > Actinopteri > Perciformes > Pholidae > Pholis > Pholis gunnellus. The sequence continues at coordinate 5,806,247 of NC_136529.1, read as the reverse complement.
TAAACTTTCTTTATTTAACAGTCAGTTGTTGACTACATACAGACGGTAATACAATATATATTGCACTAAATCATAGCGCAAGTTAGACATTATTGTGATTCTCTCTAACTGGACCTTGTTGAATTTTAATTGAATATGGTCTAAATCGCTCATTTTAATAAGTCTTCTTCAATACAGCATGATCATTTAGTAAATTATAGTCATTTTAGAGTCAAATAGACCATAAAGCAAAGTATGCTTTGAGGGCGTGGCTACCTTGTGATTGACAGGTCGCTACCCTACCGGAGCCGTATACGCCGTCTCCACATCACTTCTCGAGGCTTCAAAACGTCCACGAACCAATCACATGACGTCACATGCCAATTCTTAGCAACAGGTGTTTTCACTTATTCTGGTTGATTAGACCTCTGCTCAGGTTGAAGGTAGACCTGAGCTGGGAATTTTGTGAGGTATGCGAATGATGTAATTGTAATGTAAGTGTAATTTGTCCCACGCTCACTGGTGCAGCAGAGCTAACCAGAGATGAGGGAGCTGCCACTCACACAGTCACACACACTCACACTGTCCTGAGACGAGGCCTCAGCAGCCAAAACAACTCTAAATCACCTGTGTGGGTCTACCATAGGTGTGCGGCCACCAAACACAATGAAGATGAATAGAACTTCATTTGTGCAACTTAAAGCACTTAAAAATGATATTTGAAAGACTCAACATAAACGTATCTTCATAGAAAACATTATAACCCAGTTGCTAATGCGCACACTGTAGAAAATACTTCCCATGGACCTTTTTCCAGAAAGACGGTTTCACATGACACAGCAGAAAACGCACAGGTGCAATTAATAACATTAATTAGGACTGCATTTCATTTGGGTGTCCCAGTTGATATTCCCCTGTATTGTTAACACTAGCTCACTGGAAAGGATGATAGGGAGACTTAATTGAACTCGTTATTATTAGGTACACCTGTCTATCTCTAGCAATTAAAAGCCAACATGTTTGCAGTGAGGAAGATGATATATTTCTGGAAGGAGAATGTCATTACTCAGTCCTTTGAGCATTCAAAAATGACTTTCTAGTCAACCTCCAGTGAATGTATTGGGGAGACAGCAGAACTCTTAGCGATGGTTAACTTAAAAGTTAAGCAGAGAAAAACAACTGTTTGCGTTCATATCACTAGGGTCACATGAGAGGAATTATTCATTTCCATTGGGTGACTGACTTTTTGAATCAAATTAATTTTGACATCATCACAGAGTATAAGCACGGCTCATCATGTTATACTGTATGCATCATCATAAATGTTGCAATCCTGCTCTTTCCTCCAAGGATCGTATCCGCTATACTTGACATTACCACTTGTCACCGTGGGTGTGACGTGCCATCTGGCATCTAAATGTTGTACAAATAGATGCGGCGTAACATCAGAGTATCTCGTAACCCACTGTGGCGTGTTTGGATGGAGTGCGAGCATGACATTATCTCAGACATAATGGCATAACACTGATGCGATGTGATGTTGAGTTTCTCCACCGCCCTTAAGTCATTTTTTCCGATACTGTAATAGGAATCGAAGGCAACTTACCCGCTGGGTGACTCATTAACTGGAACATCTGTCAAAAGGAAGAAAATAGCAACCATGAGACAAACTATTCCAAAGCAAAGAAAGCACACGTTTCAAAAAGGACAAATGCAACCTCGTCAGAATTTCAGAAAGACAGCTTGAAAGACTGTGACTTTGTGTTGTAATTACTTCTTCCCTCACACCTGCTTACACGTAGGACGCCGAGTCTGAGACACTTTAAGCAGATGGGGTAAGGTAGCCACGGTGATGATTGTGCATGGTTGTATTGTATTTTCAAGGAAACTGCCATTAAACTGAATGATTTCCTTTAGATTGCACCATGTCAACTTGTGTCATCTGGTGAGGGAAAGCTCAGCCGCTCTCCGCCATCGATTAGATAAACAGTAACAGACCTCGACTACGCTTTATTATCAACGGCCAGAATTCCCCAACGCATCACCACAGCCCACTCAATGGATTACCACACATAGACTTGGTAAAAAAAAAGCTTTTTAATTAAGCATTAATCACTTCACTTTGTCCAACAGAACTTCTCCATGACCTAGATCTCTATCATCTGGGTGTGTAATTACCACGGCCTTTCTGGCAGCAATAGCCAGGTAGTAAATATATCATACTTATATCTACATAACTTCATCCAATTAATGGGGATGTTAACTCTGCTCTGTCCGCCCGAGGCACAAATTAAATCCTGTTAAGGAGTTATTAAAACTACATACCAGCTCCGGACACTCACACAGCATGTGGCTACGGGAAACTGATCAGATACATTAACTCAAGAAGAAGCGTAAAATCTTCGAGGCAGCCTGTCAAAGACAGATGATTGTACAGTGAACTGGGTAGTGGTTCAGTGATTTGCCCAGCAGGCAGCAGCTTGATGACAGCGTACACGGTTGAGAGGATGAAGCGTGTGGGTTTCGGTTACAGGAACAGCAACTTCACCCGCTATCCCCTGTCTCTTGTTAAATAAAGAAAAAAGGTTGGAGTAACGTTAATTGAAGCCAGATGGTGTCAAACTGTGAAAGTCCACATCTATTAGCAGTGGTGGAAAATAACATTTACTAATGTACTGTTCTTAAATGAAGTCTCCCTGTACTTCAGAGAGGCCAAAGAAAATGTTCAACATATGTGAACAACAGATATATTCTGTTCTGTTTATACTATACGTCCATTTGGTCATTTCCAGCTACCTTATACTTCTATTCCACCACATTTCAAAGATATTTATTGTACGTTTCTTCAATTTACATTTATTTTGCAGCTATATTTATGATGCAAAACGAAATAATGCAAAATAAAACATTATTAATATATTAATATTAATAAGATGAGTCATTGTACAGCTAGAACAGCAGTATATAGTTATATAATTAAAAAATGTAAATATAATTACATATAAAGTAACGTCTAATGTACCAGCTTACCTTAACCTTACAACATTAAAATACTCCTACTACTACTACGGGTCAATGCATCAGTACTTATGATCCAATATTAGACAAAATATTCTATGTACAATAATACAACGTTAATACTAAAGCCTTACCTTAAATGATGAATAACGTTACGGTTCGGTTACTTTTGACACCAATATTGGGTCGTAATATCATTAAGGTAGATAAAATAATATAAATATTTACTTTCAATCAGTTTTAGAAGATGACACACCAGTATTGCCCCATTCATTGGAGTAAAGGAAGTAAGGTCACACCTTCCACCAAAGTGTATCAAACGTTAATATCCGGTCTGATCAGCTGACCCAGAGCTGTATCATCGTACAGACTAGAACAATCAACATTCATCACCAGTTTAAAAATAACCTTTTCATCCAGAGAAAGTGTTACCTGCAGTGGAAATTGGAGCTACATCCTTGGCGAGGATACCCTCCTGTCCAGCAGGAGGCGACGTTCTGAGAGGTTGTGTGCAGTCTGCGCCTGTTTGTGACACGCTGCCTGAGGTCTCTCTGTCCTCCTTTTTTGACACCTGGACGGCTGTAAGAGAGTCAGAGGTGATCCCTTTCCTGCCCTCCAGTAGTTTCTCCTCGTCCGCACTGTCCTCAAACGTGAACTCTTCCCCTTGCTCCTCATCTTCCTCCTCTTCGTCCTCCTTTGGCGGTGGCTGTTGAGACATCCCAGTCGACATGATCCCTGAAAAAGAGACACAATTCAAGTGTAAATAGTTTGTTCCAAAATGAGAAGTCCACGTTTTGAGTTGAAAGTGGCACTTGACTGATGACTGATACCACATAATCAACCAATATTTTAGTACAGAAAAATTCCTGGTTGATTTAAATTTTTAGTGAACACAATGGAATTGTGTTCTTTTTGTTGATACACGACCTTCAAGTTTTGAGAAATGTGTAAATAGTTTCTTTATTCACCTGCATTCATAGAGAAAAAGTGTAACACAGCATGTTTTTTTTAGGAATGTCTCCACAGACACCCGGTTTGCCACGGGCTCAATCCTCATTGTGTTACGGTTTGATGCTTTTGTTTAAGCATTCACTTTTCATGTGTAAGCAATAGAAAAAGAAAACTTGAATATATTGCTGTAATACAAATCTAAAGCACAGAAAGAATCAGAAGAAGGGTAACCAGTCTGCATCTGATAATAAGCTGCTCTTAATAACTCGGGAGTGCTTGAGCCTTAATGTGCTATTTCCTGAGTACTGACCTTTGTATAATGTGTATTATTTGGATAAAGACATAACAAAGATAAATGGACTGAAGGACTGGAATGTTCTCTGGTCTTTGAAAACATAAGCTGCTTACACGTGTTTTTGTTTGGGGGGGTGGGAGGGTTGCTTACACACTAAAGGTGAACGCTAAGACATAAGCATCAAACCTTGACTTCTGTAAGCAAGCCTTAGACAAAGGCACCAAAAGTGCAAACACATTTTCTGCTTCGCACTTTGTTTGCAATTCTGCAAAACACTTCTTGCAAACCACGACACGCTGTTTCTTGCAGTACACACACGTTCGAGAATGAAATCTCTGGCAATCATTGGGAGAAGAACTTCGATTCAAAATGCAAAAACAAAACGCTTACACACACTTACATACTAATTGAACACAGTTCAGTCTGATTCCTGGCGCTACAAATAGACGTCAGGTAAGCTGACCTCTTCTGTGAGAACTTAGCAAACATGGAGGCAGTGACAGTAAGAAGAAGAGGAGGAAGAGAGAGAGGATGAGGAGGAGGAGAACAAGGGGACCAGGGAGGTTGAGGTGGACAGACCCGGAGGGATCCAAAAACACACACTCTCCCTTACAATACCATCATTTTGTTATTTTACTGTCATTATTTTTGTTTCAGTGATTTTACAGTAACATATTGTACTGATTACTCTATTGTAATTCTATAGTCTGTTTTTTTTCTGAAGCCTTTCTATCTATGTTTGTGTTCATTTTAAAGTGAGGAGATGTACTGTACTGGAACAATCTTTCACAAAAGCCTTTTATGATAAAATGAAAAAGGTATAGTGCAGTGTACTGCTTTGAAAAAGTGATTCAAATGCTGCATTGTTTTGCTGCAAAAAGGTCTTTATGAAAAAAGGATTGTTAGGATTTGATTGCAGAGTTCCCGCTTTGAAACAACGACATGTTAATCTCCAAGTGTTGTGTCTTATTCGGCTTGTGTGTAGAGTGTTGACACAATGAGCCAAAGTGTGTAAGCAATTGCAAAACAAAATTAGCAAAAACAGCCGCATGTAATACATGTTTCAGCTAAAAAAATCAGTGTAGTGCTAAATTACACTGAACTGAAATGAACTGATAAACCCACAGTGTGCTCACGACTTTGTGTTTTCTTACAAGTGCATGAAAACACAAAAAATTGAGCGTTTTTCAAAGGGTTTCACGAAAAGAAATTGAAGTAATGTGCACCTACAACTACAACTATTCCCAACACACAAAGAGAGAAACATACTCCAAGCACAACAAACATGACATATGGCAGTTAGACAGACTGTTAGTTGAATTAAAGAGCCCGACGAGGCTTAGTGCCAGATTAATTAAGATATCCACACAGCCGCTGATGAAAACATGTGCCCTAACATTACAGACCTCAATTATCTTAGAGGCTAATTTCATCTGGTCTTATTAAAGAAAACAGGTAAGACAGCAGATAAGACATTTGAGGAGTTGATGAAAAATTAATGAAAAATCAACACAGGCAAGTAAGTGCAAACACACATGTTTTGCAATGATTTTGGACGCATCGTACTTCCTCAACAAATAGCTGGGCACGTTAATTGTCAGCTGAAATCATGGAAATTAGATTTGTCGTTAGCATATTTAATAAAATGAAATGGACATTTTCCAAGACACACATGCCCTCGAGGCATCAAATTGCTGCACATAGTAATTGTTTCATTATTGCACAAATGGGGGTTTTCGGTGACGTACGGACTGCTAGTGCACCGCTCAATGAACCCAGCATCTGCTTTGCATTTTGATCAGCAAACGAACTGCTTCCAATGCTGGACCATGCTTGGGCCTGATGGGGCAGTTTTGTTGGTGCTCCTTTGGGAAAATGACAGCATGGAGCGGAGGCAGCTGTACATTCACTGTCAGCATTTGTTGCTCAACCTGGATACAAGGGCTGTCATGATGTCAGTTAAAGCTCTCAATACATTGTTTGCTGACTCTACTGCTTGCTGACAGCTGAATTGGGGCATGTTTGTTTGCTCTGCGGTTCAGGAACTGCGGTGGCTTTGAATTTCTTTTAGGTCCTTTTTTAAGGCGCACGATACTAAAGTGGGAGCATTTCGATTGCCTCTCAACGGTTTCTCAACACTTCCGCAGCTTTGTGAGCTAGCCTTGAGCTAGCCAGTTAGGCAACCTAACATGCACTGACATGCACTAAAAACACACGTTGCTTGCCCGGCCATGTCAACAAAGGATAGAGAAGTTCTGATAATAACACACACATAAGGGGAGCACGTTGTTCCACTATAACTTAACATAGCAAATAGTTGTTTCCTGCTGTATTAATGTTCAGAATGTTAAATACAGCTCCTTTAAATTACCGGGAAAATAAAAGTTATGTGAAGCATGTGTGCTTTCTTTAGAAATCAGCTCTAAAATAGTCTGATATGCCACTGCAGCCTTTGGACCCAGCCACCTCCTCTGTACCACAAACACCGTATTTCTTCCCAGTCGGCCCACACATTGGTCAAGTCAACAATGACTCTTTTGTGGAGGGAAAAACTTGTGCTCAGCCTCAGAAAGCATTGTTTCTACATTCGTCACCACACTACTGATTAGCTCACAGGTCATTTGGGTCACGGCTGTGAGCTATGGTATGGCTCATGTAACTTTGGTGGGAAAAAAGGAGGATTTTGTCAGAAGAAAGCAGCATCCTCTTTTAATGAACATTTCTAGAAACCATTAGTGTGAGATTTCAATTGAAAGTTATTGTCACTTCCACACAGATAAAAGTCTTTCTTTATATCAGTCATTCCCAAACACTGGGTCACAGGAGATTATATTAGGGTCGCCACATAAATTTGCAGAAATAGTCTATTATTCAACATTTATATCCACAGTAAACCTTTAGATCCACATGAGGGAGCCTAAATGATCTGATAATTGTAGCCTACGTGAGTCTAATATGAAAGGGTAGCTTACATTCAGATGGTTGCATTCATGAGAGGACATTAAAAAGTAAAGTATATGAGCGTGTAAACTTTATATAATAGATGTTTTCACATTATTACAATCAACAAGACAACTGGTGCCTCCAATGAAAGTTCAGCTTGATCACACAAATACAAAACCAGAACCCAAATGTTTTTCTCTTACAATGAACCTCCCCAGAATCAAAATGAAAGGTACTCTGAGCGACTTTCTTTGAGGGGAGGCATTTGGACAAGCCATCAAACGCACTCCAGCTTAGAGAAATAAAGAGCCCCGAGGGTGGAGCTGCGTGAAAGCTATTCTTGAGGGGAAAATAAGATACATCACAGAAAGGAGATGAAACCAAGTCCACACCCTGTTCCTGACCCACATAGTGGGTGTTTTATAAGTATAGAGGAAAGTGAGGTATGTTTACTTTCATGTGTGATCCGTGGCAAGCAAGGTCACATATTTGCAGCGTATACGCTGTGATTGAAAACCCCAAACATTTTATTATGTCTTGTTTTAAATGTTCCGGTTCTTGGATTTGCATTTCACATCATTTCACAAAGCAGCAAGGATGTGTAATCTGCTTTAAAAAAATAAAAAAATGACTGAAAGAAGAACAAGAAAGAAAAAAAAGAGTTTCCCAACAAGTAACAGTATTCAAAGCTTTCAGTCCAGATTTTGTAGATCCGCATATAGGTCTTAGCCACTCATTGACAGAGTCCGATGTTTGACCGAGGGCATTGCTCAGTGGCAGTCGGGTATATCAATAGACAATGGCAGAGAGCAGCAGCTGGTGGCGACTGAATAAACAGCATTGGAAAATCTAACAGAAAGTCACTGAGAGCACCGCTACTTAAAGGCCTTTTTTCCCTTAACGGGGAATGGCACACAAACACCCGGCAGACAATGAGAGACCAGCCGACCATTGACAGCAACAAACAGTGCCAGGCGGAGACGTTTCTGCTCCAGGCGCTGCTTCGTTCTTCAGCCTCCCTGCGGACATCCTATCAAGAGGTGTACGAATGTGACTCGGACACTTTAGGAACCGCAAACCGCTCCTTGAGAACAGACGGAATATATCTTTCTCTGGCTGTCAAAAGGCAATCTGAGTGGGAGGCTGTTCACAGGCATTTGTGGATTTCATGGCTTCGCTTAAACATATCGTTGCCCCTCCAAAGATATTTTGGAACACAGAAGAAGCGAAGCCTATTGCATTATATATTATGAATGTCATGAATATTTTAAATTTCACTTGAAATGAATTTCTGAAGACTGTGTGCCAAAGGCCACGTGGACTATCATGTCACACTGTAAACACAACATCATTAGAAGGCTGTCTGTGCATATTTGAGAGACTTTCCCGCAGGTTTTGCCGTCAAGTTGCTAATGTTAAGACATTCAGAGACATATTATTCACTCGAGAGCCCTGTCTAGCCCTTCATATGCCCTCTGCTGTAGAGAGCAGCTCCAGTAGTGTCAGTCCACAGCAGCAGTGATGTGCTGATGGTGGCACATTAGTCAAGGACACAGTGGGAGTAACCTCCGCCTCCTATCTGGCATTTGTTCTCACAGCGTACAAACACTGAGCAGAGACGAGAATGTCCCAAATGTGTTATCCTGACAATGCATCAAGAAAAATTACTATATGTCCAGGTTAGATGGTACAAAGTCATTTCTTAGACATTTCTGGCACACATTTTTTCAGCATATAGTTAAAGAGTAATTGCACACTTAAACTAAACAATAGGACTGATGAAATGCATCAATGTCGGTGTTAATATTGACATTTCTTACCAAATTCAACAAAAAGAAATTGGCATTTCATGGTTGAAAATGGCTCAAAGCACCATCCACTGTTTTAAATCAGCGCTAATCATGCAAGGCCAATTCTGAGATAAAGTCGACTGTTTGTGACTAATCTACGTCATGAAATGAATGAAAGTTAACGGCCCCTAATCAGACCTCGCTCCTCGCCTCCACGGCACAGCACACGTCTGTTCTCTCCACTCAATGTCCTGGAAACTAGGCTATCAGTACATTACAACGTCTGTTGAATCAGTGTTAATGACTGATTATCTGGCGATAGCAATGTGCTTTCCTACACTGTGACAAGAATGTTTAGATGATGCATTAAGTTCATTTTTGTCATTTAGCGGATGGCTAGTTAGTTAGCTAACATTAGCTTGCTCATTCCACCATGGTTTCATGCTAACGTTACGCTGGTTACAGAAAATAAGCAGAACAGCAGGCTGGTAACCAGCGGCCGCGCCGGGGTCCCTGCACCCCGCCTTTTGGAGACTACAGCCGGGAGTAGAGCAGTCAGACGGTCCGGAGGAAAAAGCGTTAACGTTACGGTTTGCTCTGGCTGAGTGTCGACAGTGGCGCCCGCTCTCCTCCCGGCAAAGTAGTCTCCCAGCGGCAGGAAGTGAGGCGGAGGGAATGCGGGGTGTAATTCTTGTCTCGATTGTGGTCTGGTAAACAGTAAAACCATCAAATTCAGTGCCACATGCCATATCGCTATTTTCCAAGCTATTGTAGCCGTCATATACATTTGTCGACGCTGCATCAGGGCTTTCATCATTTAGAAAGTTTGATCAGTTTGAGTGGTTTCATTTCTCTGGCCCTTGCCCACATTTTTGCATTATCAAACATATGCAGTGGGTGGCTCAGACCTGTACCACCCACTTTACTCTTTGAAGATAACTAATAAACCCTGGAACACAAAGTGACTGCTGTATCTTAATCTTGACTGTGTCGTTGATCAATGTCAACGACTCAACAACCATCTTTCCGTTGAAGTCTTTCTGGATTTCCAATACCAATCCCACTCCACCTCCACCACTTTAATTTCAACTGCAACATTATGCAAAACCGTTATAATATAAAGTATTTTACTTTTCATTAGAATACCTCATCTTGTTGCATTATTGCTATGATTAGCTAATCCATCACTTGCTGAAGGCTGAGACAGAAACTTATGTAGGGGAGGATATGTTTAATAGCTGCTGCCGTCTTTCCTGACAGCCAGTAGAAATGAATGAAAGTCATGAGTTACTCTAAGGACTGCAGGAACTTTTTGATTGGTGCCTTGTTAGTCACCTCACTTGTCCAATGTTAGCAAAGTGCAAACTCCTCTCTTTAAACTCAGATAGATATCTGTGCACATTCTGCACATTAAAAGTGGTACTCCGGCAATTCAACTTTCATCAAGAGACAAACTGAAAAAAAGGAATAGTCAAGATGAATGCAACAGAGGCCCGGGGTATCCTGACGTTTATTTGCTAGTGTGGATCAAGTTCTAAAAGCAATCGATCCTACACTTCCCCTGATGCAGAGGTTTTCAAACTGCAACGTGTGACACAGAGGAAGAGATGAGAATCAAAGAGGTGAAATGGACAGGTGCATGCTGTCTAAAAAGATGGTGAGGTTAGTTATTGTAGTTTGGCCCACTAATCAGTGCGGCCAGCAGGTGGAGCAGCAGGTACTGTAAAACACTGATCGCTGCAATTAGCATCAAAAATCTCACTCCTTCTCGGAGTCGTAACCCAATCAAACAGAAATAAAACACTTTTAGATTCAATGTGACTTACACTTAACAAGGATACTCTCTCAGATGTGTATCATTTAGAAATCAGAAAAAAGACGCTCATTATAACCACAGAACTTGCCTGAAAATCATCACGTTTTCCAATAATAGTTGTAGATGTGAATACTCAAGGACACATTGGAAATAGGAATTGCTGATGTGGCTTACTTTTAATGATGCCAGTTTGCCCAAATGTGAACAAATACAGGCTGGAAAAAATGTAGCCATGTAAAGTATGATGTGGATGACGGGGGATACTGAAAAGTCGCAGTTGTCTACATTTTTTAATCAAAAGTTCAACTTTGAATGCAGCTGCCCTGGTGCAACAAATAGTTAAACCCTCCCTGCCTGGTACAAGCCCACGCCTTTCAGACGCCACACTTCCAGGTTGCAACTCCAGGCCGACATGGCATCACGTTTTTTTCGAGAGAATCTCTGACACGGCTTCTCCAGAAACTAAAGAACTGCAATAAAACTGTTTCACAGGCTTCGTTATCCCCATGACTAGCGTAGTCACCTTTATGTGTGTCTGTGGAATTCCCCTTTCATATGTTCAAGTGCACAGATTGAGTGACAAAACCCATTTATTAAAAATCTGCCCTTTTTTAATAAAAAGCTTTTACTTTCAAAGTGTTTGCTCATGGAACTGTAATATTTCACCCCAAGTAAGTCTCTTTTGAAGTACTGATCTCAATTTGAGTGATGATCCTGTATGGTAGATGTACTACTTGTGTACGTATATTATAAATAGTTAACACGAAGATCAAAGTGTCCAAATTTAAATATATTTGAATTCATTTGAAGAATAATAAAACCAAATAGTTTCCTTTGAGAGCTCCCAAATTCAGCCCGATGTTGCTACACTACTAAGTACAACAACGTCGACTCAGAACAACAATCGTTATTTGATCTTCACCTACGCAGATCTAAAATATCTGATGAAAACGGTCTCTGACAATTCAGTGTTTGGCGGGTGACTAAACTCTTGTGTTCCCACAGCCAATTGTTGCCTTTGGCATCAGTCGTTGTGTTTGACTGATGTACAACCTGAGGTAGCGAGGCCTGCTTTCACTTTCATCAGTGCAAAAGAGGGACGGCTGCTCCTTTTGACGTGCCAGTCAAATCAGATATCACCTATGAAAATATACTCCTGAATGAAAGCGTTCAGTCATTATTCAGGACGTGTACGTAGTGGAATGCTTTTTTAAATATTGGCCAACGACCTGCAATTCAGTGTTCGCTCACGCTCAAGACATTAGCTCATGATTATTCATTAAGTCAGTGTAGTTGAGTTGCTTTGGCCTTGAAACAAAAGGTAAAGTTTGGTTGACGTGACGCAAGTGTGACGACACATGTTCTCACGCAGCGTTCGTAGCTATACCAACGAAAATGAATGCGCTGTCATTTTAATTTTATCTTACAATATCAATTAGTTTGTAATACACGTACTCATGAACCAGGAAGTATAAAGACAGCAAAAACCCTCACAGGCTGGTTAGGAGTTGAGGTGGCTGGGTCAAACAAACTTAAGTAACACCACTTCAGTAGTTATTTTAACCCAAACCAGGATCTTTCCCGAAGCCTCATCAACTAGTTTTGTTGCCTAAACCTAACTAAGTTGTTTCCTTTGAAGACGGAAGTTCATTTTGACAAGACTGTATGCAACGAGCGGAAATTCACACGAGCTGCTGGACTATCGTAGGAAAACGCACAAAAAATGAGGAGTAACTCTTAAATCATATGAACTGCTGTATGAGGATACTTTGGACGACTAAATAGCGCACGTAAGCCTCCGCTTATAAACATCCCTGAATTCCTCCTGTTAGTTAATTATTCAACAATCCCAAAGGGATGTAGTCAGTGTGTAATACAGTACACCTTCGAAACACGTGGCTGGCGTGTCACCACTATCAAATGGCTGATTGTGTACTTGAGCACCACGGCCTTGCATGTGTATATTTGACTGTGCGAGAGCAAGGTTTCCTGGGTGAATGTGTCGCAGAAGGGAAATGCTTCCCATTGATAGGGAAGGCTTTGTGGGCAGGCCATGCATGCATGGATTGTTAATGTCAGTTGGAAGTGCTTTACTGTGAGTAAGGAGGAAAAAAATCGGATACAGTGAGTCCATGGAGTTTCTTTATAGCCAAAAAAAAAAGGGGCACTTGGACATCCGGCAAGTGAAGCAGAAACGGGGCCCTAGCTTAAAATGCAAATGACTTGGTCAGAGGTCCCTTAGCCTCCCCCTCAGAGCATAGAGGCAGCATGAAATCCATCCTGGGAGGGGCTATTGTACTCCGGGAAGCAACCGCGCGGGCCAGGGAATCTCTTTTTAATAGCCTGAAGCTGTGAGAGAGCTGTGCAGTGCTGCAGAAAAACAGCCGGCCAGAAGTGTGTTGGTCTTGGGGTAAGCCGCCGATCTCTCACTCATCCTTCCTGGTGTCTGTCTCAGGCACTGCTGCTATCATAACAAGGCCTCGCGCTCTGTAGCCACGCCGGCTCTCTCTGAGGCAGGCTCAGGTGTAATCGTCCATGATGGTGTGTGCTCTCCCCCCCCCCCCCCAAAAAAAGGGCCACACCGGTATCAGCCATTCCCATCCTCTCCTCCTCCTCCCTTGTCCTCTCAGCTGCTCCTATAGCTGCCGGACTGAGGCACAGACCAGCACCCCCACCCCCAACGATACTCCATCAGTGGACAAAGCTGCTGCCTTTGCAACATGCTAGCAGAGCTGAGAGTGAGGAGGGAGGAGGAGGAGGGACAGAATGAAGGGAGTAAAGAGGGAAAGTGTTTAGAGGGACAACAAATATACACGCCTCTCACCTCCTCGGCTTCAGCAGTATGTCCTCCGAGAAGCTTCAGGCACTCCCTGGTGACCCTTTAATCCTGGTAGCCTCCCATAAACTCAGTTTCTACCACACCGCCGGGTCCGGTCCAGTCATCTTTATGGTCTCCTTCGGGGGCTGCAAGTGGCTGAAAACAGATTGGAATTCTCCTGTGCTGTTTACTTTCCCACAACTTCTCCCCTGCACCGAGTGCACGAGCAGCTTTAGATGAGGTAACCCTCTCTGCTCCCTCCCTTCTCTCTTTCTCTCTCTCTGCCTCTCACGCCTCTCTGCTTGTGTTCCTCCCTCTATCTCCCCTCTCTGTCCCTCTCTTTTTTAGATGGGTCCTTTCCCCCCACTCAGCCCCTCCATTCTCATTCTGTCCTTTCTTTGGTTTTCTCCCCCCTCCCACTCACCAGACCCCTGCTGCTGTCCAGACAGCAGCACAAAGCAGGGTGAGGGCTAACAAATACAGCTGGCCAATGGCAGAGTGGCAAAGTCAGGCATGCGGCCAATGGAAAGCCTAGGGGGCCGTGTTTCTACCAATCAGGGGAGTCATTCAGAACAAGTGGGCTGGACAAAAGGAATTAGAGGCAATGCTGTTTCGCAGCACTTCCGTGTGGGATTGAAGTTGACTGTTCTCACTGTGCTGGAGTCAGCTGTAAGAATTTCTCACTCATGGCAGAGATTTAACAAGAGAAGGTGATAAACCAAATCATTTTTAGCAATACATTTGTTGATAAAACTTAAAGACAAAATTATACTTTGCTCATGCAAAATAATAATTTACGTAAGACAAATATTTTGTATACAAAAATAAACACTACCTGTAGTTTTAGAGACCATGTTTGTTTCCAGCGTATAGGTTCATTTTTTTATCTCATTTTTACTTTTTACTAAATTTTAACAAAAAAACCCACGTCGTGCTTTAATAATTTTGGGAGATATTATATTGACTTACATTAATTTCCTGGAGCATTACCCTAACCATAATTCTACTACCATCCTAACCTTAAACCAAGTCTTCACCCTGAAGTGTAATGATTTACATTATGGGGACATGCATTTTGTCACACAGTTGTCACACAACCCTTACCCTAACCTAAATCTAACCGTAAACCAAGTCTTCACCCTAAACAGTAATGATTTAAATTGTGAGGACATGCACTTTGTCCCCATAAGGAAGGTCAGTCCCCACAATGTAACTGTGTAAACAGATGTATGTCCCCACAAGTCATGAAAACACAAAACTGTAACACATAGCACAATATCATAAAATAAAAGAGAATGCAGTGCCTGTGTTCATTCTTCATTCATTCAACACTTACACACATTATGCTACATAAAGTATTATATTTATAATCATATCATTTATTGTATCCTGTTGTTCAGAAAATTATTAATAACAACTCTGAGAAGATGAAATATAAGTCTATAATGAATGAATAAATGTAAAAGCAGCACAAACTTTAAGCCATCATCTGTTTTTTTATGTAAACCAGTTGTGTTAATATGTAGCTTTATAAGTCTGTAAATGAGCCTACACTGTACTAATGAACATTAAACAAACACTCTGGTATCCAACTCGCAAATAAATATATGAACAGGATCTGAAATTGCAAGTTTTACTGATGCAAAACTAGTAATTAAAGCAGAGAAAGTATCACCTCAAAGATTTATTTAACTACCTTTTTAGTTTGAGTTTAGTTTGTTGCTTTGGGTTAGACGTTGGCCAAAGTACTTGTATTTCATCTTATTATTGTTGCCTGTTCATTTCTCATTGTTTCAATTATTTAGCTACACAGCAGCTATACCGCAGATCATCAATAATTAACTTTACTGTGCCCAGGGGGACATTTGTCTCGGAGACAAAACAAAGACTTGAAATTAAAACGTAATAAAGTCATGAACAAAAATATGCAAACACACATCGCGCTGTGTACATCAGGGACGGCAGAACATAAAACCTGGAGCACAGGTTGCGCAGGCTAACGTTACATAACTGAAACAAGAGGCGAGTTTGCATTGAGGTCGCATAATCAGGTTTGAGAATCTCGAATCTGATTATGCCGCCACTATTTATTTTGTCTCTTTGTATCTCCTCTGTGGTCTGTGTCTGCTCTGTGAATGGCCTGTTTCCTCTCCGTGTCCCTGATTACACCAGTGATTCTATTTCTGCCTCTAATCACATTTACACCACTGCTGGCTCATGCCGTTTGTGACAAGGTTACGCGGTAACAAGGTAAATCCTCCACTGCAGCTCAATTATTCACATGCACGCCTCTTCATTCGCTCTGCGGAGAGACAACCACGCAGTGTTACTGTTGTCCAGAAGATTTATTAAAACACGTTGAACAAATACACAGAATACAAATAAAAAGATGACAATTCACTTTTTTTTTTTTCATTCAAATGCTATACAGGACAAATATCAGAACCATTAACACTGCTTGGAGCTCATTGTCTGTAAATGCTAGATACACTACCGCCTCCCCCGAAAGTGAACCGTCAAAACGCTTCACATGCTGTGCATTCGCTGCAACAAAGGTGCCTTTTCTCAGGGTCTTTTGGTAGCTTTTGAAGCCATGTTAATAAGCATGTACATACATTGTTAACATATTTATAATATTAGACTGAAGCCTTTTTTTTTTCTAACAGACATTACATTCATACCGACTTCAGTTTGATTGCATTTCATTGGAGCGCCGTGTTCTCGACGTCGTCTTCGTGGTCGTCGCTCCAGAGGGGGAAAAAGGACATGGTTTTGATTAATGAGCACGTACGGTGCACTCTGCAGTTCTACGGCGACACCATCCAGCAGACATTCATCTTCTTCTTTTTTTTTGTTCCAGTTTGATACATAAATCTGTACGAGATGGACTTATCTCTTTCAAGTATTTACATGTTTCTGAGGTTCTATCTGTCGAGCAACCTAATACATGTCATGGTCAAGTAAATCGATGGCATGAACAAAACCGCACTGATAAAACACGTAACGGAGAAGAGCGCTTCAAAAAAACAACTCATGTGATGCACTTCAAGGTTCATTTCATGGTTGCTTTTGAAAAATCAAGTCGGATAATATTCCGAGTTAAAGCATGTTGTCTGAGAAATGATGCGAGAGGGGAGAGAGGAGGGTTTTGCAGAAAGAGAGCACCTCGGGACAACCGTTTGAAGTTTGCAAAAGGAGAGTAAGAAAATACGCTCAGCAACTCTGTACAACACCACCTCTTCACTTTAGATTAGTCCAATCACAATCGTCATCCCAACAAAGTCAAATAAGTGCTGTCAATGGCTGTAACAATACAAACAGGTAATGCCACTCGTCTTTGGGGGAGAAAAAAAAAAAGAGAAATATGCTCAATAACAATTTGCACTTTGAGTCCAAACATTCGATCGATGCCTTCATAAAAAAAAGGAAATATAGTAAGCTTCAATTTATAAAATACCGTTTCACATGGTGGACCGCCACTTCAGCACATAACAGTAGTAGATGGAATGCACAAGATATGTGGCTATGCCATGCTAAAGAGTCTTCACACCCAGGTAAAGCAATAGGCAGCAACATGAAGACGTCGTCTAAAAGAGTTAATGCTGTGCAACTTCTGGTCCTCTGAGATTCCCGCAGGTGTGAAGTAAAATACACAAATCTGTACTGGATCGTCTCCTTTAATCTTCTCTAATGGCACCAAGTGACCAGATACATCTTAAGTTTTACCTTAACGTAAAGAGAAGCAAACAAAAGCTACTAGACTTTAAAGTGACATCGCGCCATAAGCACATATGTTCTTATTCAGTTCTAACAATGAAAGGGGGGAAAAGGGAAAGTCCCTGGGATGTAAGTAAGAGAAGGAAAGTAGCCACTCTCCACTCAGGACTCTTAGGCCTGAACATTAAAGCCCTGCGTGTGGATGTGGACCAGGTGAGCTCCTGTTTATAGTGCAGTCCCACTGGTCACGGCCCCCAGGGTTAAGCTCTACAGCCACTACTAACATTCAAATATAATAACAATCACAAATATTGGTACCATACACAGAAATACTTCTCTGAAATGCGTTTTAATAATCATTTTTGCGACTTCCCGCAGCTCTTTCGTCTCTGCTCTGATCTCCACCGTGCGACGGCAAGCCAGGCTTCCCGGTTTCCCTCCACGCGTGTTTACGTGTTTTCACTATGGTTCCGACCTATGTGAGGTAAAATAAACAGCAGTCTCTGAGTATATACAGTGCAAGAAGCCAACCCCCCCTTCGCAGGTTACTGGAGCTGCAGGTTTTTCTGGAGATTACTTTCTCCAAATGACCAGCGGGTGGCAGTCTTTAGAGGATTCAGACAGACTGTGTCCAGCTACTGCATACATGATACTAGTTTTTGATGCTTTCAAATCAATATTTGAATCCACTGGTCACTACATGAATGACAAAACAAATATTCATTTAAAGTAACAATATTGGTCCCCGGAAAAAACAATCTCCCATCAAGCTATGAGTGAAGGCGTCCTTAATAACTCCACTCCTCCTCCACAGGGAATCAGCTCCAGTGGGGCACAGTCACAGTGTACAGTGAATAGGCAGAATGATAAAAGCATTGGGGGGGGGGACGGGGGAGCACGCAGAATGAAAAAGTCGAGGCTAGGCGCGAACAAAACACACATTCCAAGATTAGAATGAGCCCCAATGAAGAGCTCGCTCGACTTTCGTCTCGTAGTGCGAGAAAAAAAAAGAAAAAAAATCCTCTTTAAGGTAAAAGCTGCTTCATTTTCCCCCATCCTAAATCCTCCAGCTCTCCGGCAACAGGTTAACAAAAAGCGAATATCTACTGAAATACTTCTATAGGATCCTGGAAAGATAAAAGTGCAATTGTTAAGATAGATACATCTGCATTAATCAAAAAAAGTTTGACTTGAATTCAGGAGGGAGCGGGAGAAAGAGGAGGATGTGGGCGGAAGAGATTGGCGGCTGTCATCCACGCAGATTCCAGCCCTGGGAGTTTCTAACCTCGGGGTCAGTTTCACAGAGCCGGTCCTAGTCCTCAATACAGATGACATCACTAGGCTTGCCTGACTTGAGGTCAGGCGTAGCCACGTCTCTCAAGGAGTCAAGTGACTTCTTGTCCAGATGGCTTGTAGGGGGCGGAGGGCCGTTAGAGGACACTGAAGAGGAGAGAGGTTTTATATCTGAGTGGTTCAGTTCAACTTAACAAACGGGTACTTTTCTTAACATATTGCAGTGAGAATTATGACATACAGAATGTTTTGATTCAGATGGGATTTTTCAAACAGAACAAGCACATCAACTTCAGAATCTTATTAGAAAACAAAACTTGAAAGTGAGCATACCCAAAAACGTCTGCAAACCCTCATTGTGTGTGCAACTAAGGTAAGTAAGATAGGTCAAAGTTGAATAAGGACGTCGGTCTGTTAGCTGTGATAGATAGGACAGTTTGGAAGAGAAAACAAAAGGCAGTGGAGTTATTACTCAAATAAGTTTGGCTCACCAGGGGGGTTTGTTCAAGACATGTCTGAATGCTCGTGTTTCTCCACCTATCTGGCTTCTCTGTGGTCATATATGATAACTGTGTTTTTTTAGATGGTGCCAGATTTATTTTTGCAAATAGGAAAGATCAAAACATGACGACAAGCTGAAGTTGAGTTGTAATAAACCAGACAAGAATCTCACAAAAATTCCATTTTAGCAAACCATCCACATTCTTATCTATCAATTGTGCGCAACTTGTGGAAATGTCCGCTTAATGTTAGAAAGAAACGTCTAGTCTGTCAAAACAATTCAGTTCTATCAGCTGACAGCTTAAATTTGACTAAGCAAATAGTATCATTTAAGTGGCACAACAACCTCAAGTCGCACCTGTTTTACAACATCCTACTGTAAATGTGGATGCTCACCGCTGACGTAGGGTCCCAGAGGCATCTGACTGTAGTTGACCATGGGCTGACCACCCGGTCCTCTGAAGCCTCCACCGAAGCTGCTGCTGTACATCTGGGAGCAGCCGAACCCGCCCTGGCTAAAAGGCTGAGAATCAAACATGAGTTATCCCCGCTGCGTGTTACAACTTCACATTAAACTGTTACATAATAATTATTATAATAATAACAGTAACAGGAGAGAAGTCTTGGATTACAGCGACAGAGCTGGTTTTTTAAATCCTTCAATTCAACATTTGTCAAGTTTTCTTCCTGCGGTAGAGAAGTAAGCAAATAAAAAAAAACAGAGAGCGAGTCAGATTGCCGACTGTTTCCCTGGTTACGACAATGGTTGGCACAGCAACCCGAAAAATAAAAAAAGGCACAGTCAAGAGTGTGTATGAGCAAACGCACTGCTCTGCTGAGATGATCGCTTGTATAACCGAGAATAAAAGACTCAACTGATGAACAGGTGCAGGAGAGATGAGAGCAATGAGACAATCCCGTCCTGTGGGACTGAAAGCGAGGAGCAGAGCGGTGAAAGTAAACAACTTAAGGGAGACTCTTCTTTGTTATCATTGCACCAGGGGAAACGCTTCCATGGGGGATAGGGAGTTGGAGTCTCCACAGGTTTTTTTGAAGGATAAATGCGGTCGCTGAGTCGTAACTACAGAACACTTCAACGTTTTTGTGCCGGAGTCTTTTATCTCTAGAATCCACTCATCCCTGCCGCACATTTTAGGGAGGCTTGTTTCCTCACCGGCTTTCACCGCATGGTATTAATATTTCAGCCAAGTCTGAACCATTGGGGGAAAGAGGTTTGTGATTCTCAGCAAGACAACATGTTATTTCCATCTTATAAGGCCAAAATTGGCCCTCAGAACTGGGTTCAGATAGCTACAAACAAAAGAGGGGCGTGTGTTTGATTCGATTTTTTGACCTTCTCGACCCCCGTGTCCCCGTCTCACCTGCTGTGGCGGAGGCTCGCTCCCTCGGCTGGTGAGGCGGCTCAGGATGCTCCTCTCGGACATCTGCAGACGGGCCGACACCGGCGGGATCCTGGACAGCATGTTGGGCAGCCGCGTCACGTCGGCTTTCATGTCACTCAGGAGCTCCTCCAGCTGGTTCAGCACTGCAAGATCACAAAAGCACACACACACACACACACACACAAAGACACACACCACATCAGAAATGGTTTCACTTGTTAACACTCATTTAAAGAGCCCCGCACATATGGTATCATTTAGTGAGGAAAAGATCAATGAGAGAAACCACAGGGCAACTGCAATGAAAAACATTAGATTTTTTTAATTAAATTAACAAAGTGTAAATAAGCTCAAATCATTAAAAAAATAAGTAAATTAATGGTGTGATCCAGAGCCTGAAATTAACAACTGCCAGGAACTAAATGCCATCAAATGTTTCACTAACAGATAAATCAATAAGGGTCACAGACAGCAACATTTTCAAACACTTTAGCGCCTCTGTGTTATACAGTCTTTGGCCTCTTCCCAAACTTTCCTCTTACTAATCGCTGTAAACATGTTTTTGACGGTGAGTCAAATTAACACAAAATGAAGCCACTGTGTCAAACAGGATCTTCTACTGTCTGGAGAGATAAAACGACATGTTGTTTTAATTCTGCTGTATCTTGAAACAAGGGGGAATGTGAAATCCTCCCCTTTTTAATATTAGATGTCTGTGGTTATTATTGTGAAAGGTATAAACAGAAGGTGTGGATCTGGTCTGCGCTGCCTTTGTCAATGTTGAAAGGAGTAATAAAGTTTACCGTTTTGGTTCAGACTACGGAGCCTCTGTGTTGTTTCATAAATATAAGCACAACTTGGTTGGTTGGTGCCTTTTTCTCATGAAAAAACAGGAAAGAATGTTGTCTCTTTTTTGTTGCGTAATATATTCACGCTCTGTGTGAAAGTACATGACAAAGATAACTGTTTCAAAAAGTATATTGATGTGCTAATTAATTGCAAACACAGAAATGCCCCCCGGTAAGTAAAGGGCTTGAGGATAAAAGAATGTAAAATAAATGAAACTCTCTGCTCAGGTTGATTTGCATTAGAAACTGATTCAAATAGTCTACGTGCACTGGCAGGCTTTTTTTTTTACAACTTCAATGATTCAGTTACAAAAGAAGTCTTGATAATTGTCATTTTTGCAGTGTTCTACAGTGTTTTATCCCGAGTTAAAAATATGTAAAGACACCATCAGAAAAAAGATGAATACAGTAACAGTGAAATTTGATAATTATAGGAGGATTTTAGCAGTTAAAAACCTAGCAGAATGTGTCCTTGCCTCTTTAATGAATGTTTCATGCATCCGTCAGCAATGACAGAGTTCTTGTGAAATATTTATATCAGTCATTTTGCCCTGTAAATGTCATTGGTGTAGGATTGTTTTCCCCAGTGCACCAGCCTTTGGCAGGTTGAGGCAGAAATTGTGATAATTATGACTGTTGCTATTTTTAAAACCGAACCACAGACCTTTGTGCAGCACGGCATTGGCAGGTTTGTTCCCGGCCAGGGACTCTTTGGACAGGTGCTGGTGGGACTCTGCCAGACATTCCACCTCAGCGAAGCGAGTGTTGAGGGCCATGGCCGGATGACTGGGGTCCTGGGTCATATTCAGGTACGCCGCCCGCCTCAACTGCTCCTCAATCACCAGAGCCTGCTCCAACAGCTACAGAGAGGGGGGAGGGCAGAGTGTGAGGCAGAGGACTCAGGCAGAAGGTGATACAATTTGAGAGACAATTTGCATTTAGATACAACAAATCCTTTAATCCTTGAATTATTTCAGCCTTCAGTAGTTATTTTTAATTATGAAGACTCAGGATTGCCTTGAAGCGCCGAGCCAGGAACTTGTTCTTCATCTCTAGGTAGTTGCCCTTATGTATCTCCGTCTTGAAGGGCTCATTCAGAATAGCATAACGCGGGTCATTCTGAATGTCTTGCCAACGGGCATAGCCGTGTCTGAGATGGATTCAAGGTCAAGGGAAACAAATGGCAGCACAGAGCCTCGTAAAATTCCTCAAATAAAAAAAGAGATTTTCGTGTCGCTCCTCGCGGTTAGTAAATATGAGTGTTTTGCCTGCAGGTCCCCCCCTTGTCATAAGTAATTACATTACTTTGCCAGATGCTGAGCTTCTCGCTCCTACAGCTGGGAAAGGATACGTTACGATGCCAGCTAAAAGCCAGTAATCGTGGCGACGGTGCCAGATGTCGTGCATCTTTCCAGAAGACAGCGCCGCTCGCTCTTCAGTTTGCCAGAGGGTGTGCAACTCTGCCGGTCCAAAAAAAAAAAAAAAAAAGGATGAAGACAAAGAGTTGTTAACAACAACAACAAAAAAGTAACATTCAAGATGTTTCCAGCACATAAAGAGAAGCAAGAGCACATTAAACAACACAAACAAGATTCATGACAAAACACAGCTGTTTCATTGTGGCTTCTGAGATAAAGAACCTGTAGAGAGACACTGGAGCACAAAGTGAAACAGGGAGGTAAATACCCAAACACAACATGCAGACGTGAGTGAGTTCCACAGTGTCACAAGCAAAGACAGCGAGCTGTAAACTAATGTTTAGGGAGAGACTTTGTGAGCCTTTGACATTCAAGACAGTTTGATGTGAATAGAGGGTTTTTAGACCCATTTATTTCCCAGTAAAATCAGCATGAGTGCCGTCATATTTCTCCTGTCAGATGTTGCATTATTCACCGCGTGTTTATTTGTCTCTCTAAATAACACCACAACAGCTTTGTCTCTGCTGTTACTTTCGACAATAGTCTCAACAGCTCTGTTTCATTCCTCTCCTTCTGTTGCTGCAGGTGACACTGTTTTGGTCAATGAAAAAAAAAAAAAAAGTCAGACTCAGTCTTACCTGTAAAACCTCCATCGGCGATATTAAACATGAACTTGGCTTTGTATCCGTTTTTGTCCTCCTTCCTGCTCTCATCCATCTCGTCCAAAGTGTCTTTGTCTCCATTCAATCGACCCTCTAACGCGTCTTCACTCTTTAAATCATCTGCAACAGCTCCATAAATGACAGAGCGATCTCTTAAATACATACTGGGACTACGACTTAAGACTCTTTTGCTTTACAAAAAAAGAAACAGTGATTGCACATGTTTAAATCAAGGATTCATAGCATGTATACCTGGCTTATTTTCCTTGTCTTCAGTTTTTGCCAGAGAAGATTCGGTATCTCCTTTTTCTGAGGACTTCTCTGTTTCTTTGAGGGGCTCCGCTGTGGACAACCAAAAAAAAGGACTCAATTAAGTAAAAGGTAAAATAAAATAAAATTGCAGCACATCATTATGCACCACTGACTTTTAGGTGAGGTTTGACTGGATGGTAGTTCTGTCTGCTTCAAAGCGGACTCTTTTGAGTTGGTTGATGGCTCGGCCTTTGCAGAGGGTGACTCGGTTCTGTCCCTCTCATCTGCTGTCTTCTCCTCTGAGCTGGCCTTGCTCTCTTCACTGTCAGATGCCTTCTCAGGTCCGGATGCTGGCTCTGCACTGGAAGACTGCCGAGGTAAAAACAGACAGGGCAACAGGAGGAGAAAGAGCAAAGTCGGTAGAGGGCAGAAAGACGAGTTAAAAAGTGTCTAAGTTTGACAGAAGCGTCTTCTGAGGATGATAAGATGAGCGTTGTTAAAGTGTGATGAACCATGAGAGGGTGGATAAGACAATAAAGGGCAACAGAATGACATTGATGGATAGTGTAAGAAAGAAAGGACTCACTTCCTGCTCTGACAGTTTCTTGCTATCTTGCTCTGTGGTTTCCTTGTCTTCAGTGGTACCCAAGAAAGACTCCGTCTTCTCTACATTCCAGAAAACAACAACAACTCAAACTTATTTCCAGCCAAAACGTGTTCTAAACATAAAGTTCACCTTACAGTCGGACAAAAAGAAAACATGATCAGCACCGACACTTAGTTCTGACCTGGTGGGACGGGTGTGCCTGGCTGTGTAGCGACAGGGCTGGCTGGCACAGGGGTGTTGGGGTCAGAAGATAAACTCTCAGTCAGTTTCTTCAGCTCCATGCCGATGGGAATCAGATCTGGGGAACTCAGCTTGCCATTGACATGCTCAAACTCTTGCACCTACAAAAAGAAAAAAGGGATCGGTTCAACTGTGATAAAACAAGAAATCCTACTCTTACATGAGATGGCTTACTTTCCGAAAATAAGGGATGAGGAAGAACTCCATTGTACATGCACGTGGCATACTGAACCTGCAGTTTTGTTTGAATTTGTCTGTATCCGGTTGCACCAACTCTTCTTCAGTTCAAACTTAGCCCAGTTGTAATATAAACGTTGTTTTTATTTTTTAAGGACATTTGTCACAGACTATGGGCAATACATTTTAATTAAAAACATTAATCTCATATTAATAGAAGAAGAGATGTATTGTACCAGATTTAGCTAACTGCTAACTAATTTCATCTACAGTCGCTGAGCAGGTAGACACAAAGTCTAATGTCACTATAATGTAATCAATGCAAATGAAAGTTCAAAATACAATAAACTATACATTTCAAAACAGAATGCACCACAAAAAACTAAAGTTTGTCCTAAGATTAGTTGTTACATGTAACTGTAGCTAACTTAAGAAGTTTGCAAATCTAACGTTAGCATGCTAACTTGACGTAAAACCCATTTAGAGAAAAACTACAGTCCATGGTCAACATATCCGACCTGACATTTGATCACGAATGATGGAAACCAGGAAGATTATAAATAATATCTATCAAAAATACAAAATACACAAAAACTTTATGCCAGTAATATGACACTTGACGACTAGCTAAATAATGTTAAGCTAGTAATGTTAGCCTAATTGATCCTAGCTAATAGTAGTGGTTAGTTTACGTTAGCTTTAGCTAACTCTGAAATGTGTTTTAGTTAGAGTTAGAAACACATTTTTCTATGTTTTACATATATTAATAAAAGAAGTCATATCTGGCAGGTAGGTTTAATATATCACTTAGCCCCCTAAAACTGTAGCATTAGCAACCTTTTGGAAACTATGCTACAGTTTGTGATGCGACAGTGACTTCCTGTTTACATAGCTGACTGCTTTTGATTGGACAGCATTTCCTAGCAACCAATTTACCCAAAAGATGTAGAAAAGTCTTAACTAGCCAAGACATTTATGAAGTTTTAATGGTGCAACCAGATTTAGTGAATCACTAGTTTGAAACTATAAATTACTAAAAACATTACTATGACTTTACACACAAACTCTTAAAGCTGAAGCTCAAACTCCAGAAACCATTTGTCTTTTCTTAACCCAGATGCAGAAGCTACATAGCTCAAAATCTGGGTTTGTACGATGAGTCACATCAAAAAGTACCCCCCAAAACATATGTTTTCCTCTTAACTGCAATTGCCTCTGCCTGAACAGTTTGACCTACTGTCTCTGATCTCACAGTGCTCCAGCAGACGACTTGGTATTCTGTGTTGAAGATGTCTTCGGTTCAACAACCGGTTTACCTTTTTCCTGACAAGGGACATGACGCCGATCCTGGTGAGAACATGCTGACGAGACAGTCCCTCACGTGGGACTCCATCGGCAAAGGTCTCTGCTCCGTCTGCCCCTGGCTCACATAGATGTCTCATGAACAGAGACACATAGGCCCTGATGGAAAAAAAAAAAAAACACTTTACACTGCATGTGACAAGAGTGATTCTTCTGTGGTTACAAGCACTAACACCATATTCTAAAAGGCACTAGTAGGAGAAGCACTTGAACTATTATTATCAGATTTTAAAGGACATAAAAGGATACTGTATGGAGGCTTTTCTACTTGTTCTTTTTCATTTTGTATGTAGCAGAGGCAGTAGTAGTTTTAGAATGAGGATTATCAGTAATTGAACTATAGTATTTAGCTGTAATATTAGCAGAAGTAATTGCAGTAGTGGTGCCATGATAAGTAAGTAATGTGGAAAAATTGCAATAGTAGACGTAGTTCTATAGTAGTCATAATAATAGCAGGAACACAGTGTTAAGAGTAATGGTCGTAGTAATAGCGGGCCACAAATGTCTGCTTAAACTGTTCTTAGGAACATTTTACGCACAAATCCGGGATTCAATTCTTAACGGAATTTGATGTTACTTTGCAAACAAATCTAGAACTGCCTGAACACACAAAGGATGAAGGCCCGACTGTCAAAAAATTTGAAAACGATTGAATGTTTTAACTAGCATATTAATACCGTATTCATTAAAAAAAGGCCTTAACAAACAACAATGTTTAAAATCGTTCATTTACTAATGTGCTGGCCAAATGTCTAAAATAACTGTCAAATTGACGCATATTCATCCTCATCAAATAGTGTCATAATTAAAATATTCTACTATAACAGAGTGTCCAAGTCCTACCTTACAATGGCGTATATAAGAATGTCCATATTGAAATGTTGTTTTAATTGACTTGGCCTATAATGATCATGCTACTCCCTCCACAATCTAGTGCCATGAAATTGCATATGTGTAGCCATTGTTGAGTTGTTAAAATCTTTTGCTTTTCTAGAGAAATGGGGACGTGGTAGTGGTATGCTGACCGCAAATAGCCGGCAAATTGTGTCTATTTAGAATGATTTCGCTTTAATAACATCTGCACGGTGATGAGAATAAAATAGGCCTGTGTGCACGTGTCATGAATCCAAAGGTAATTTTGCGTGCACACTTATACAATAATGGCAAAAACATCGATAGCAGTAACCCCTCATTAACACAGATATGTATAAATCTAGCTTCATTAGTAAAGGCACCAGTAGTAGTACCGGTGCTTGTATTTGCAATATGGTAATCATAGGATCAATAGCAGTAGTATAGTGAAAGTATTATTTAAGTACAGTTGCTTTAATGCACCAAACACAACTCAGGGCGACTTGTTTTCACTTGAATATTTATTTATGTAACGTTTAGCTCTGGTGCTTTCTAAAATGAACTAACCCTGAAACTGGAAAGTCCAACCTGAGCAAACTTAATGTGAGCGTTGTTGGAGCTTTGCCTTGGGCTAACCAATTAAATGTGAGGAGCGAATTAAATAGCCCAGAGCTACCTCTTCACTGGATGGCGGGCAGCCCTTGACTTAAAAAATGTGCTGTGTGAAAAGAGAATTTTAAGTTGAACAAATAACACTACTTGGGAGTTTCACGGTTTCAGTATATTCGAGGCCTCACCTGAATTCCCGCTCACTCTTCCCTCTCAGGTCTCGAACCAGCCAGTGGGAGTTGAAAGCATCCTGAGGAGGCATTCCCCAGCGCATGATGGCATTGAGGAAGGCTTTCCTCTGGCGGGCGTTGAACCCCAGGACCTTTGTGATGAGAAGAAACCACTTTAGACAGACAATGGTGTTAACATATCTGAAAGAGGAAGTATTATTGAACTGCATGCTGTAATACAGTGCAATTAATGATGCTGCTTGCTGTCAGTTTCATATTGTAAAAGTAATAACTCTGTCCTTGGCTGCCTCGTTACACAGAGTGATGGGCAAGGGCACAGGATCGGCTGCAGGGTAGTCATGCTTTACACGCTTAAAAGAGACACTCTCTGAGTTTGTTACGGAGAAAAAATAGTGGCCACTTATCCCCAGATTTTCCCCCATTAAGCACAATTTAAAGAATGAAGAATTATCCCCTTGCCTCGCATGTCACGCTGTCAAAAACAGGGGTTCATATACCGCCACTTTAAGATGCACAGGATATCCTGTTAAATTCATACCTCAATACTGCCCCCAACTCGTGCCAGTAAGGGTGGCAGAGGTTTGTCTTTCTCATTCTTCATCTGCCGACGAGACTGCCTGCGTCCACCTGCAAAAGATATTAAAAAAAATTAAAATAAAACGCATTGTTATGAGGACCTCTCTCCAGTGTCTTACCACGGGCACAGTTTGATTAAAAATGGATTTGTGTGAAGAGGAATCGATACTGGGATGTGTTGTGTTGTGGTGTCACATCTTAAGAGCATTCCTTTTATTTATTTTGCCGCCTACCTTCGGGCCTCTCTTCGAAATCTTCGTCCTCGTCCTCGGACCCCACGGAGTACTCCGACTGATTGTCTGAAACATCATCCTGCCACTCTGAGCAACACATCACAGAGAAACAGCACATGGCGATCGCTTCTGTTGGAGACCACCTGGGGGCGCCATGGCACTGCAGATTACTACAGACCACTACAACAGCTTGGCACGCACAAGCCACACCACTTGTGTCCTCTGGAAGTGAGGTGAGAGTTGACTCCTCTGCCAGGCAGTCACTTTAAACTTAGAGGGTACTCTGAGCTGTGACGGGCTTTGAAATCTTTACACTCTCAACAGTCAACTGCTGTTGAACTGTGGCAATCAGGACTCTTAAGAGTACAACTACAGGATGCAATAGATTGGGTTGAACGATGAAAAAGAAGCGTGAGATACAAGGGAGCTTTAGGCCAGTATAACACACTCTGTGGCAGATTTAATGGAGGTCAACAGCTCTTGTTGAGACTTACAACCTAAGAGGAATTTAATAAACACAGATTCATTTCTGTGCCGTTCACGCCTGAACTGATACACGCAAAATATTAAATGAGCTCACTAATGAAGCCAGGCACGTGAGGTGTGAGTGGCACTGTTCTGTTATTGAATTAGCTGATTGGGTTATTGAGTTTGATATCAGAGTCGATCGTATGCCACAACGAGAGCTGTTGACCTGCACTGAAGCCAGCAGAGAGGGTTTTACGCTGGCCTGTGCAATATTATCACAAAGCAAATACAGAAACACGTTTACTATAACAGTAGTTTTCTCATAATGTGACTCAGATGATCACACCGACAAACTGTGCCATTATTTACTTATTTAGCTGCAGTGTTATTTGAGTCAAGCGAATGTGCGTTGATTAGGCTACCTTGTGATTGGCAGGTCGCTAACATGAACTTTAACCCTTTCACAATGTGTTTTCAGTTCATGGAGGTTAACTGCAATATTTTGGTCATCTAAAAAAAGTTTGATTCAGCGTTCGATCTTACTTCACCCCCTTATGTGGTATCTATTTGCATAAAAACAAGATGGCGGCGGCCAAAATTCCAAACTCGAGATTTTGAAACATAGTCCACAAACCAATGGGTAACGTCACTGTGACTACATCCACTCTTTATATACAGTCTATGGCACCAAGATGTAACATTTTAAGGGGCAAGAATCGAAAAAGGGCTGTTGCTTCCGAAACGCAACCAAGAACTAATTTGGTATGATAATATTAAAGGGCCAGTGTGTAGGATTTGGTGACATCTAGTGGCAGATTACAACCAACAGGTCCCTCTAAATGCTCCACACTGTCCCTTTAAAGGATAACACGTTTAAAATGAGTCTCGGTAAAGGCGTAAGGCAAAACAACAAGCTGTGAGTCCTGATAGACCAGCGCCACGCGTCAGTTGAAAGAGCCTACCTTGGTCCTCCTGGGTCGTGTCGTTGTAGTTGACTTGCTTCCGGATGCGTTTGCCTTTGCCGAGGTTGCGGGCCAGATCCTCCTGCTGCTGCTCGTAGTGGTGGCGAAGGAGCTTCTCCCAGTAGTCCGGGTCCACGTTCTCCTCCTGCTTGATGATCTCCCGCTCCACCTCCTCCTGCACGAGGACACACAAAGACACATGTTGATATTTAGTCCGATGTGTCAGAGAGAAGATACTGAATATATCACTGTATGTCTGCGGCAAATAAATAAAAAGAACAATCTTCCAACAATGATACCGTCAGCTTTTTAAAATCCCAAACTTATTTGTGAACAGTTGACCCTGAAGATAAAATCAGGGGCACGAGGCATGACAAACTAAATAATCATTTCAACACAATGATTTTATCCGGATACATGGTTTCTCTAAAAACATATCAACCAGTTGTGCTTAACTGAGAAACAATTTCTCGGCTTTCAGTATTTTTCTAAAGGCCTTTGTGTTACATATTGCACCATATGTGTCAATATTTCATTGTGTAATTATGTTTTAATGTGCCGACACAAAGTAACAAGGCACCACGTTAAACGGCTCGGGTTCCTGGTGGAACCCTTGTGAAATAAAAAGCAGCCTGCGAGTTATTTCATTATAGACAGACACAGTTCTTTCGTTACATTCAGCTTTACGCATCCTCCAGGCCTTAAAAACCTTTCCTACATCGTTAAACATTTAACAAAGTGTCTATTTTTTTATTCGTCCAATGATACCTTTTTACAATGTCCCGGACCTCTAAAGTCAGCCACATCACTCCTCTTTAAAATCAAGTTATCTTGTTCTATATAGAGGCAAATAACCATCTCTTGAGATCTCGAGTCTGCTGTACGAACAAACCGGCGGCCTCCTTTTTCATTCGCGTGACCCTACTCGTGCTGACTCATCAGGCTTAAAGGAAACTGCTTTATCCTCACCTCTCCGTCCTCTTCTTTCACCACATACTGAGCCACCTTGAAGGAGCTCAGGTACTCGTTCATGTTCTGGATCTCCGTGTCTTCGGTGGCGTCCTGGCTGCGGTCCAGCAGATTGGAGATGGCGTCATCGTCATAGTGAATCACGTTGCCCTCCTCGCCCTCTTTGCTGTCACCTGTTGACGAGAAGCTCTTAGTGGATGACCAACAAAATAAAAAACGTGTTTGTGTCTGTGTCTAAAGCTTTGAAACTGCAAATTTCGTTTCATATTCAATGTTAATGTAAAACATATCGGTGGCAGAGATAATGTTGTGGCTGGCGTGTTGTCACGCTCGTAAATGTGTTGCTTTGTTTGTGATTGGGTTTGATTGTGTGAAAAAACTAAATCACTGACTTTAGGGTGTTATATCCCCCCCGCGCGCACACACACACACACACACCCTTCTTGTGCTTTTCCTTCCTGGTCTGCTGATTACTGTGTGGTCCCGCCTCCCAGACAAAGCAGTTTTCTGACAACTTTAGTTTCATTTGTTCCTGCCTTGTTTATTTCTTTTTTTTTGAAGATGGAGGTCTGGTATTCCAGGTTTCGTGGCTGCATTTGTTAGTTTAGTTGAAAAGTTGGGGGGGGGGGGTGGCTAGCCCAGACTAACTCTATCCCCTTTGGCTAAACCTCCAGACTCCCGTAGTTTTGCTTAATTCATGGTATAATCTATTATTAATCTCTACAAACAGATTCTGCCTTAATATGCATGCAGTTTAGGTTTGTAGTTCGTTTACGTCGGAGCAGGTTTAGGTTGAATGCAGTTGAACGGTCCGTGTGGAGAGCAAAAGAGGTAACAATGAGCTGAGCACGGAATAGGAAGTCTTGATCAGACAGACAGACGATGGGTTCTGGGATCGATCATTCATAAGTGAAGTAGTTTTGCTTTGTAAACTAACTTTCGGGTGTGGCCTCCTCTGTATATGTTGGATTTGACCTAAAAGACAACTTTTGAATGACTGCATAACCAACAATTATATGGACTCCCTGGCATTTTGTAATTTTGTCACTTGTTTTTCAGACCCTCTCTTACTGATATTTGCAGCCTCTACCTGTCTCCTGCTACACTGGCTTTTGTGGAAATGTGGATCTGCTGGAGCACAGACATTAGCACAAACAGAAGCTTTTCTGCATTTGAA
The DNA here is from genome assembly GCF_910591455.1 of Pholis gunnellus. Classification (NCBI taxonomy): domain Eukaryota; kingdom Metazoa; phylum Chordata; class Actinopteri; order Perciformes; family Pholidae; genus Pholis; species Pholis gunnellus. Next base: position 5,774,120 of record NC_136529.1, on the reverse strand, counting down.
AGTGACGGCATGAATGGAAACTTACTGTTGCAAAACACAAAAAATGACTAAACTTCCAATTGTCATTACACATTGATGTGCAACGATGGAAGTGCAGACGTACCCATGGCTCGCGTACCCATGGCTCGCATACCCATGGCTTCCATCTCATCTTTAAAAAGCTCCTCAGTGCCAAACTTGAGGATATCGTCCAGTTCTTGTTTGGACATGGAGCCAGTTTTGGAGCCGAGGCCGGGCCGCACCACCAGGTGGGTCAGCATCATCTTCCTCTTTGCCACCTGAGTGATTCGCTCCTCCACCGAGCCCCGCGTCACAAAGCGGTAGATCATCACTTTCCTGTTTTGGCCGATACGATGGGCTCTGCTAAAAGCCTGGGAGAATGGAAAGAGGGGCCAAGAGGAAAGGGACAGTTACAGGAGAGGACGGAGGAGGGAATAGCTGAAATGAACAAAAGCATTCACATTATGCTGCGATCAGGACGCCTCGGAACTCGGAAATTTCTGACCTCCTATTATAAAAAGTATAATGGAACGTTCCTATTTGTAAACTCAATCAACGCAACACAAATCCATCAACCCGCAAGAAGACGCAGTTGTCTGACGTCACACAGCAATGGAAGCGCATATTGTAGTGTATTTGACTGTATTTAATTAAATACATATTACCATGTAGTAAACCTGTTCTGCATGTAAACTGATTTCAAAATATTTTTCCAGTTTTATATTTAGCTGGTTACAGTAAAACAGTCCAACGTTAAAAATGCCAAAATAGTGTGTGTACACACAGAAACGTCAAGTCAGACATGTTTTTCGTTCACGTTTGGCGTCGTGCACCTGGAACGCTTGGAGGTCGAAAGTTGGAAAGTTCAACTGGGAAAATTACGACACCCGAGTCGTCTTGAACGCAGCAGCAGTCGTACGACCTGCAGGTTAAAAGCTACAAAAACAGAATGCAAGTGTCCGTTTGAAGGTCTCGGGGAAAAAAATGCGTACTTGGATGTCGTTGTGAGGATTCCAGTCAGAGTCGTAGATGATGACAGTGTCGGCGCTCGCCAGGTTGATGCCAAGACCTCCGGCTCGTGTTGAAAGCAAGAAGCAGAACTGCTGAGCGCCCGGCGCTGTGGCAAAAAAAAACACAAAAAAAACAAAGCGGGGGGGGCGGTTTGTGTGTGAGAGTGAGTAGAAGAAGAACAGGCATCCACACTCACTCACAAAGGCGGATCCTCAATTCACAAACTCACCATTGAAGCGGTCGATGGCCTCCTGCCTGAGGGCTCCAGTAACCCCTCCATCAATACGTTCATATTTATAACCCTCCACCTCCAGAAAATCTTCAAGCAGATCCAACATCTTTGTCATCTGTAAAAAAAAAAAATGCTTATAGCATTTAAAATGCTATTACAGGTTTCTGTAGCTAGGATTAAAATAAAATGTTAAAATTAAGAACAATCTGCCCTTCTACGCAAAAACGATCTTTGATTAGATGTCTGGAATATGAGCTGATTCACCGCCTAACAACTGATAAAAACATGGATGGCTGGATTTTCATGGCCACCAATCAATGAAAGCTGTGGCTTCCAGCCCAGAGACAACATGTATTCGACTGCTACCTGAGAGAAAATGAGAACTCTGTGTCCTTCATCTTTGAGCTTCTTCAGCATCTTCTGAAGCAGCGTCAGTTTTCCTGAGGACTTCACCAGTTGGTTTCCATCATACGAGCCGTTGGGTAACACAGGAGCTTCCTGCAAAGAAGTAGAAACAAAAATATATGAATACTTTTATCAATAAATAAATATAAATAGGGTCTTTCAGCCAAGAGACAAAGGCTTACATTTCTGGCGTACAGGTTGTTGTCTTTCGACTTCACGAGGCAAGATTTATTGAGATTAAATGTTAAACTGTGCTTAACGTCGCTGTCTTACCATAGCAGCCACTGGGAACAGGTAGGGATGGTTGCAGCACTTCTTCAGGTCCATCATAATGTTGAGCAGGGACACTTGGTTCCCTCCACCTTTGGAGTTCAGTGCCTCAAAATTCCGCGTCAAAATAAACTTGTAATATTTCCTGCAAAAAAAAATAGCCTCTTTGAAACTTGATGTGATTATAAGCCTGGCAGTGCATGTAATATTCTGACAGTGAAGTACGGCTTGTAAAGCTATAGTGGTTAATTGCATTTAAGCTTTCACAACATGCAAAGTGAAAATTATGTTATTTCCCAAAATGGCAGCAGCGTTTCCTGGAAAATCTTAAAAAATCTAATTTTTTCTCATTCATATTTAAAAAGCATTCAATGAGTAAAATGTATAGAAACTACTGTATATAGGAGAAAATGGACATTTTAAGTTTTACCACATGAAACGGAAAGCAGCAATACATTTCTCTGTGTCTTTAGTTCCCAGTGCTTACTTCTGCATGGGGCTGAGCTCCACTCTGACAATCAGCTCTGTCTTTGAAGGCATGTTCTTAAAGACGTCCACTTTGAGCCTTCTGAGCATATGAGGGCCGAGCAGGTCGTGGAGCTTCTTGATCTGGTCCTCCTTCGAGATGTCAGCAAACTCCTCCAGGAAGCCTTCGAGGTTGCTGCACAAAGAAAGAATTCAAAGCAGATAAGATCATTTATATTCATATTCAAACCATAAATTCAAGGTGGGGATCTATTTGATGCACCAGCTTGCAGATACTGGTAAGATGGAAAAGGAGAGAAAGACGGGCGAGTGATAAAGATGAGAGAGGGAGGACTTACTTGAAGCGCTCTGGGGTGAGGAAGTTAAGCAGGTGGAACAGCTCCTCCAAGTTGTTCTGAAGAGGAGTCCCAGTGAGCAGCAGCTTGTAGTAGATCTTGTACCCGTTGAGGATTCTGAAAAACTGGACAGGACACATTGTACGAGATATGACACACACGCCTCAAATAAGAATACAGTGAAACTTGTGAAACTTCCTGCATGTGAAACTCCAATGTTACCTCCAAAATCAGTCCTTTTGTTTCATGGATAAACATTTCCTCCCCATATCTGTCTGTGTTCCTGCTCCTTTCCTGTTTTTTTTCCTTTGTGTCCCTGATAGTATCCATGCTGTTTCAGTGCCAGAAACACAGTTTTACCTTTGACTGGTTGTTCTTCAGTCTGTGGGCCTCGTCGACCACCAGGCAGGCCCATGTGATGGAGCCCAGGATGGCTTGATCGATAGTGATCAGCTCATAGGACGTCAGCAGCACGTGGAACTTGATGGGTGTGTCTTTCTGCAAAGGAAGAACGGCAACAAAATGCACCTGATCATGACCAATTTAGACGTGGGATTATATGGTGGAGGGAAATGATTTGGTACTGCAACGTTTGCCATGGTAGTCCTTGAAAAGGAAGTTATCGCTAATGATACTTTATGCTCATGTTAAGCTGAATGAGGCAGTAAAAATGTATGTTTTTTTTCTGTAACTAGGAATTCATGTGATTTGTTCATTTTAAACAGGGGCCCGGATTCCTTTTTGTTCACCCGCGACTAGCAAACAACCCAATAAACAGTTCGCGCAACGCAGTCACAAATCTTCAGCACCACGGACAGCGCCGTGGATTCATCGATACGCAGCGCTGCTGATATTTAGAGCCACGGTCGGGGGTCATATATTCTAACTTGCACAAACCTCAGTCAGATAAAGGATCAAGGAGTCGGGCAGACGAGACCAATACATTCAACTAAACAGCCCCTCTGCCCCTTAGCTCTCTCTGCTACTAGGGGATGGAGAGGGGGGTGACAGGTTAACAAGGGGCAGTGTTGCATTACTCGAGATCAGTCTCAAGAACACTTTTTGAAGGTCTGGCTCTCGGAGTCAACCGAATTGAAAGGAAAATCTCGGTCTTATCCCCCCCCCCCTCAAATCGTCCGGTAGGATGTTAACTTCTCAACCCTTCTAGGCTCAAACAAACTAAAGCAAGGTATGTGAAACCAGTATTCAAACAGGGTCTGGCGTGCGTGCATGAGGCACCTTCATGCGAAACACCTTGCGTCCTGATTTCACCGCGCTGTCTTCAAAGGTGAACTCGTTCTCCCTGATGACTGCCCGGCTGTCTTTGTCTCCGGTGTAAGTCAACACGTAGAAATCCGGAGCCCACAACTCAAACTCCCTCTCCCAGTTTATGATAGTGGAGAGGGGCGCGCTCACCAGGAAGGGCCCCTTAGAGTGACCCTAGGGGAGAAGGGGGGGGGGGGGGAACATGACACATCACAAGATAAACTTCATGTTTCATCATTTACTCCTCTAAACTTGTTTTATTCTAGGTCGACATTATCATATGTACCGTAAGAATCTTGTAAAATGTGATACATGCTATTGTAATAAAAGAATATGACGTTGTTGTTCTCCCTCACCTCCTTATAGAGTGAGTAGAGAAACACGATGGTCTGCACCGTCTTCCCGAGGCCCATCTCATCGGCCAGGATGGTGTCTGTGCCCTGAGCCCAGGAGAACCTCAACCAGTTCAGACCTTCCAGCTGGTACGGGTGCAGTGTTCCCCCCGTGGCGTTAATGTACCACGGCTGGTGCTCAAACTTGATGGTTGGCTGGTGAATACAGGAGTAACATTTAGCCCAATGTAAATAGGAATTATACACGCAGCATAAAGAATAAAGATACAGCACCTTCATTGCGCTAAATCATTAGAATTAGTGGCTTTGAGTGCATCTGAACATCCCAACTTACATCTATGATGGGAGCATCAGGAGGGACCTCCCTCTTTGGGTGGTCCTCTTTCAGTTTCTTTCCTTTCCTCACCACCAGGGGGCGTTGGTCCTCCCCTAGTATTTGCTCCCTGGCAAATAATTGCAGCAACATGATGAGTCAAGCAGATTTAAAACAAAAAGGGGTGGGGGGCATCACAGATAGAGGGCAGGGCAGAGGGGAGACAGCAGCATATGCCTTCTTTATTTGTGAGGACCCGGGGACTCATTCTGCTCGTCCTCACCCTCATACCCACTCTATAAAAGGAGATGTAAAAGCAGCTATGGTTCAAATAACTTGTCCGTGCTGTTAACCAACCTGTGGTCCCAGTAAGAAGCTTTGTGGCGGTCATACTCTGGGACGTCAAAGTCATCCACCTCCCAGGTGCACTGGTCGTAGGGCAGGTCTCTCCACTTGATCAGGTAATGCACATCGCCATCCTTATCAAAGCTGCAGGGAAGAGTAAACATGAACAACAACAAAAAACGAGAGCTTTTAGCCGTTTGAATGGAAGTAAAAAAATGAAAATTCACCACCTTTTTATGTGGATGTCCAATCAGTTTTGATGGTGGATGTAGACAACTGAAGCAATAAATACCTCAGTGGGTCCTCTATTGACTGGGAAAGCTAAGCTCTGCTCCCAGAGATACATCATTGGGTATGACAGTGGGACATTGGGTGCCAGTTTCTGACACCCGGCGGGTCCCCGCCGGGCCATATCCTCTTGCACGGCTAATGCAGCCTCGGACTCCCTCCACTGCATTTCTTGGCTCTTACACGCTGGCTAGGAGAACTACTACTGAATATCCTAGTCAGCCAAAACACCAAAACACTGTAAAATGTGTGCTTGTCCACAACATCCTCCGCGCGCACATTTCTGAGATGCCATTTTTGCAAGCGAAGAAGAACAAGGACGCTCTGTTTTTGAGCGGAATCTGGAACATGCGGATATCCTCATAAAAAGTGGCAAATTGTCCTCTTAAGATCTTTATAAGGATGTTTTTATTGGGACATGACACACATTACATACAAAACAAGTAACTTATTGTCCTTCCTGCAGTTGTAGCTGCAAAGGGATTAAACATAGAAAGCAACTTTTTTAATGCACGACTCAACTCTAGAGTATATGTCATATAGTTGTGATCGTACTATAAACTGAATCCGTCTGAGATACGTACATATGAGTGACATAAATATCTGGAAAACATATAGGAAATAGTGTACTTTTGTCCCTCACTGCTCTTTTTCTGACATTTCAAACCCCCAGCATCTCCCATATTCTGAAATATGCTGTGCCGAGAGGAATAATCTCCATCAAAGCAAGATGACGCCGAGCATGAACCAAACTGAGATCCAGCAAAAAGCGTCAAGGCTGTAAAACAACGTTGTAAGATATAAGAGTGTGTGTAACTGTGAGCAGCCACCTGTGGTTGATTATCCGGTGCATGACCATCCACTCTGGTTTGATGCCGTAGCGGTAGAAGCGCTCCTCCATCACGGCATACTGGGGGTCTTTGCTCTTCCTCTTCTCGTTGTTGAGCTCCTCCTCACCGGAGCCGTAGTCGAACGGCGGAGGCTGGTCCATGTCGTTCTTGCGCTGGTAGTTCCGATACATGACCGTGTGGTACAGCTCCAGCTGCGCGGCCACAGAGAGAACCAAACAATCAATTCGGCTCAGCAGCACCTCTGGCAAAAGGACGTTTTTTTTTTCTTTTCTTCCGAGACAGCGTTATATCAGCAATCCACGGCGTTGAGACTGATTTGATTAACTACTTCACGTTCCAGAATGGATTTGACGAAGGCGAAATAAATTAGAAAAGGAAGGCCGACTTCTCCAGGGCCAAAACTAAACGAGCAATTGTTCAGACATCACTAAATGAAATGTCAGCTAGTTTTGAGTGCTCTGAATGGCTTCGTAATTGTGGTCGCAGTTTGAACGGCTTTGAGGTGTGAAACAATGTGCACTTAAAAACATGACAGATAAATGGCTGAAAGAACATGCATTGTGGTTTGATATTAAACTGCAAAAAAGACGGACCAGTGAGAACTCCGTTGGCTCTGTTGACTGCTGCAGCTCCCGGGGGCCAGAGAGAGCAGAAATGTTAATTTGAGATTAGACCAACTTCTGTTATCTCACCTGCAGCTCGCTGACCCAGGAGCAGTGCCAATACGACAGGCCGGCCCACTTCACGAAGAACTCCCTCTCTGGGTGGCCCTTGAGCGGAGGGTTGGTCAGCGGATCGGTTGGCTTGCCGTCGGGGCCGTCGGGTGGTTCGGCTGGCAACGGGGGTTCTCCCCACGTCCAGTGCAGAATCTTTTGGACCTTACCTTTGAGGGGAGGGCACTGAGAAACAAAAGAGAGGTGCTGTGATACACGCAGCTGTGTCAAATCGTGTCAAAGCAATAATGCTGCAACAATGATCTTGGTGAAAATAAGGGAGGTTTCAGGTCAGAGCAGGTAAAGTGCATCACTGGGGTCAACACAACTCAGACGGGTCTAGAAGGCTCACCGGTGGAGTAAGCCTCCGTCTCCCTAACCGGCCACCCTCAGAGTCTCAGTTCATGTTGCAGGGGGACACCCCAGGTGAATGGGGTGAAAAAGATGCTACTAATAGATATCGCAACTTCCTCAGTTGATTAGTTACATTAAGACAATTAGTTTTTCAGAAAATGTATGTTTAAATATGCAAATGAGGCATTATCTTATCAACTATGTGCAGAAAATGTATGTTTAAATATGCAAATGAGGCATTATCTTATCAACTGTGTGCTCATTTGCTTATATTTCCACAACAGAAGTTGGAGCATTGGATAAAGTCAGGTTCACAATGCTCGTATCATTTTGTTGACATATTTGAGTCGCAGCTTTTTACAGAGGGAATTTGGGATATCTCTTTTTATCACTCCATAAATCACAAAATACTGACAACAGCCGTGAAAAAAAATACATTTTAGCTGTGTGTTAAGGAATAAAATGCCCTATAAATTAGACAAGCCTTCTTTTCCAGGCGCCTGAGACAAAGTCGTCACTTAAACATCCATTCCCGTTTATGCTCATTTTTACACCAGAATATTTCAGGCATTTGTCGAGCCATTTCACGGGAAATTAACTCTGTTAAATCATCATAATATGTACAGTTCAAATATATATACGCACTTTGCAAAAAAATTTCCTCTAAATGTTAGAAAAGTTTAACTTTTACAAAAAGTGAGTTTAGAAAATGAAGCTCAACTATTTCATCCATTTTTCATATACTTTAAAACCACAGAATGTGGGTAGGGCTGCACACACACACGTTTAAACTGACGCACAGCGACGGCGAACATTTTGTCTTTCACACAAATAACATGAAATAGCATCAGGACTGTGAGCTCACCATGCAGCGTGGACACAGCCACTCCCCATTGGGGATCTCGGGGAGAGGTGGGTTGAGGCAGTGGATGTGGTAGGAAGATGGGCAGGTGTCACAACAAAGCAGCTCCCCCCCATCTTTACACAGTCTGCAGAACTCCATGTGGTCGTCCTCTTCCTCGCCTGCCGGCTCCTCTTCTTCCTCCTCTTCGTCTTTGGCCTCCCACTGGATCCCCTCTTTCTCCTGAGGGACGACAGGTCGAAGCAGAGACGGTAAATACTGCTCAGTTTAATTCACTTGGCTTCAAGTACTAATTAATATATATGATATTTACAGATTATTTTGATTGTGTAACAACAACAATATTAGTGTAGTGAGACCAAAAAGGCTCAATGAGCAAAGCTTTGGTGTGTGTTGCCTTGGAAGTCGTTATCAATTCTGCACATTAAAGATAAATTAAATGGAAGAATCTGAGAAAAGTCAAATCCCTCTTGGCTCAATGAATCACAAGCAACCGATTTTTAATCAACCAGCGGTCCAGACGTCGGTTCTTTTTAACGGGTCAAACTGAGGTCTCATTCAGTTTGTACCTCACTCTCAAATATCCCACTGCACTTGTGCTGTTTTGAACAGAATATTCAGAGTCTTACCATGAAATTCAAACATGTACAGATCAGAAGAAACTGACACAGTGTGTATGGTGGAATGTCTTTGGCTACGTTCACACTGCAAGCCTCAGTGCTCAATTCTGATTTATTGCTCAGATCAGATTTTTGTTGTTTGGCTTAAATGTGGTTTTAAATGTGGGCAATATTAAATTCCAGTGTGAACTGGTCAAGGTCATTAACTGACCCACTTGCTCAAAAAATGAACAATAACAAAGACGTCACACACGGCCCACTGTCATACAGGAGTAAACATGGATGCCGTTGAAGCACACCTCACTGTTCCTCCACTGATTAACCTCCATCGCAGCTGTCTTCCATGTTTGTGAGAGGCTCCGCCTAGAGCAGGGGTCGGCAACCTTAACCAATGAAAAGCTAGCACGAAGTGTACAAGAGAGTTTTTTGGACATGCTGAAGTGCCCTCTCATCTGCATGCCAAATCACCTCTTTCACAGCTATTGGCAGTTGCTCGGCCTTCACAGAATGGGACGAGTGCATCATTTGTAACCACAGGGGGTGAAGAAATACAACTACGTGTTACGTTTATTTCTGATGAACCACATTGGTGGAAGGCTGGTAGATTTGGTGATTTCGACTCAAATGTGAATGTTTTCATAACGAAGGCCGCCTTAAATGGGTCTCTCGTGAATAATTGCAATGTCCTGATAATCGGAGAACATTTTTTTTAATTTATAAATGTTGCCACGGACGTTGCCAAATATGGAAGTGGTCTGAATCATAAATGAAAATATCAGATTCCATGTGATTTGTGATGTTCATACTGTTTCTGAAATTCTGATTTGGGCCACTTTTGCTTGCAGTGTGAACGTAGTCTAGAGCCAGGCTTGTCAAAACTGAGATAAGAATGTCACGTGTGATGTCACTGGTTGTATGAAATATGCCGTTGAAATATCTGAAATACTAAAGTTATAAACCAGTGACAGTTCTTTACAAGCCCAATTAGACGACACACATTTAATTCACATGAAGCACAACTTTAGCAGGCTGTTAGCATGCATCAAAAATGACTTCATAAGTATATTTCTACATAAAAAAATAATGCACTCACACAGTGTGGACAGCTCCATTTGCCCTCGGGGGCCTTCTCCAGCTCAGGGTCCAGACAGACCAGGTGGTACGCTCTGGGACAGGTGTCACACAGGATGATCTCTCCACCCTGCTGGCAAACCTCACAGTAGTCCTGGTGGTCCGTCTCATAACCGTCGCCGTCTTCCTCTGGAGCGGGTAGAGGAAGAGGCAAATGTGGACAATTCCCACACGCAGAAATGCACTTGGATGCAGCGGTTATCGACAGCAAATGATGTGTAAAGGACTCTTTTAACCTCTCTCCACTGGCTTCCTGTTCATTTTAGAATTACTTTTCAAATGTTGGTGCTCACCTATAGAGCCATAAATGGCCAAACTCCACAGTACTTCGTGGACCTTCTGCACACCAAAAACCAGAGCCGAGCTCTTACGTCTTCTACCCAGGGTTTACCTCGGACACGGTTTAAGACTTGTGCCTTCCAGTCGTTGGCGCCTAAGCTTTGGAATTGTCTCACAATAAGCTTGAGGTCTGGACTCTTTTCAAAAAGCAGGTAAAAACCCATCTGTTCAGACAGGCATGCGGTATTTAGTTTTTTTTTAACTTGTGTCTTATGCTTGTTCCCCTTTTTATAGTTTTTTTCATATTTGTTAAATAATTATTTTCTTTATTTATTACATTTATTTATTTTTTTACAGCAAAGCACTTTGTGACTGGTGTCTGTGAAACGTGCCATCTAAATAAACGTTGCTTGATTTGCCACGAGTGTGCGGGCCACAGCTGCTGAGGAAGAGCATCTGCCTTCAGAAAACATTCCCAAAACAAATAAAGCTTAAAAAAAAATACATTTTAATTTCCTCGTTACCCATAATCAAACAGTCTGGTTCTGAGGGATTTAAATGGGATTTTTGGAGGAATGGGGGAAAACACACACACACACACACACAACACAGAGCATGGCGTGTGTAGACAGTAAACATACTTTTCCTCTTTTTACGCCCACGCCGGGCCTTTTTCTTGGTGGCGGCCCCCGAGGTATCAGAAAGCACAGAGGCACTGTGGATGCTGATGTCATCAAAGTCTGACTCCTCCAGGAAGTCCTCCTCACTCTGGAAACGCACACACACAAACACACACACACAAACTAAAGAGCTCAGAACTACACAAAGAATTAAAATAAACTTTAAAAGTAAGCGCAGTAAACAGTCTGGTCACTTTGATGCCAGTGAAAAGCTCAGAGGATGAAATAGCAGAGGAAGATGGTGGTGGAAAAAACAACAAGACATACCGAGGAAGCTTTCTTCTTCTTCCCACTCTGGCCCGACTTTGATTTGGTCTTCTTCGGTTTGGGTTTCTTCTTCCCGTCCTTCACTGTCTTGCTTCTCTTCCTGACGCCTGGTCCTGAGACACACAGGCACGTTATAACCGGGCCGGATTCTCGCTACTATTCCTGAAAAGCAATATGTGTTTCAGTCACGGTTCACCGGCCACTTACCCTTTCCCTCTTTGGTTTTGGCTTTTTTGATTGGCCCCAGCTGAGAGCACGGCTGGCTGCTGCTCACAGGCGTCGGCTGCGCCACGGTAACCATTTCCACGGCGGCAGCCACAGCGGCAGCCACGGCGGTGGCAGATGCGCCTTTGAACGGGTTGTTGGCGCTGAACTCCCGCCACTTGGCCCCTAACACTGTCATCATCTTTGACATGGGGATCTTGGGGTTCTTCTTGGCAATGAGAGGCCTGAGGAAAAAACCAGGGGGAGAGGAAACAACAACGGCAGCTTTATTATGTCACACTTCATTCCTGTTGATGTCATTTCTGCTTCCCTCAGCACTGGAGGGAACTGGGTCTTGATTTTCCGACATCCAACTGCCCCTTAAGATTTGTTCTCCCTGCTTTGCTGCGCGTACGTCGTGTTTGTGATTTGTCAGGCAACAGCTTGAGGTTTGGCACGCTGGCCTGTGAAAGATAGTGGGTCACAGCACCGAGTCCCAGAGCCTCCCAGCTGTCACAGGCATCCAGTAAGCAGCTGACTACTCACAGGGGGCACCGCAGGAGCTCATGCTCCACTTTGTCGGAGCAGAGGCTTAGCCGAGGCCAGACAGCCCCAGGTGAGACAGACTCTTTATACCAACAGCCGAGCTTTCGAGCGCAAACACACACAACAAAAAAAGAGAGAGCAGCGTTTGCTCGTCACACCGCTCTCTGGCCTCACCGAGAGGGTTTTTGTTTGGAAGTGTCAGCGAGGGTTTCTGACAGAAGCAGAGCAGTTAACATAGAAGGAAGAAAATCCAGACCCAAAATTAGATGCTTGCCTGAGGAACTGGCTGAAAGCCTTGTAGTTAGTGATGGTTTTGTAGTCGTCCTCGGTGAAGCCGTACTGAACGTCTTCCAGGCCCCACTCGAGCATCAACTGGCCGGATGATTTGGGTTCCTCGGGAAAAACAGATGGAAGGCATCAACATTATTATGTTGAATACTATTTCAATGCTTCTTTGTCGCCTAAACCCCTCTCAGGAATGGTTACCTTATTTATGATTGTTGCAATGAATTTAGACAAAGTTCACAAAGACTTTTTTTACATTGTTGGACTGCAAGACCACGTAGAAGGAAAGGAGACACCCTGTCCCCCCTTCAAAGTGCCCTACTCTTTTGGTTTGGGTGTCCTCTATGTTTCGCCTTCACATGTTGTTTTTGTCTTAGTCTCAAATAAAAATGAAATTACTTTAAAGGAGCAGTGTGTAGGGTTTAGTGTCATCTAGTGGTGAGGTTGCATATTGCATCCTACTGAATACCCTTCCCTTTCCAAGCTTATCAGAGAACTACGGTGGCCTTCAGGTAACGCAAAAACATGAAAGGCTGTCTCTAGAACCAGCGTTTGGTTTGTCCGTTCTGGGCTACTGTAGAAACATGACAACTCCGTGAAGAGGAACCGCTCCGTACGTAGATCTAAACGTCTCATTCCAAGATAACAAAACAAAAAAAACATTCTTAGTTTCACGTGATTATACACAAATGAAAACATAGGTGTGAATATTTTATTCATTTTCTTCCAATTAATCACACTAAATCCTATACACTGTTCCTTTAAATCCTCTTTCTTTGCACGCTGAGCCTGGACTGTGACAAAACATCTCCTGACGTTGGAACTCGAAGCCTCCAGTGCACATACGCTGAGAGTGTATTTTTAAGTGGAACAGGAGACATCTTCTGTCGAGCAGATACACTTTTGAACCGAACAACATTTTGCAGATTCTGGATTTTTAATTGAAGAGAGAAAGAGCAGCTGTACTTTTCTTTTATAGGTCTTGAGGGATCTTCTCTGTGTCACTTGTACATTCTGCCATGTACTGTACTTTAACAGTAAAGACAGTCATCATCTATTGATAATGTGTTCATATTTATGGATCTTTTCATAGTACTAGAAATCAATAAATTATCAATATAGTGCTAGCGTACCACAGCAGAAAGTTAATTGAATGCAAAATATTTGTTTTATATTCTTTTAGCCGGGCTTTTTATTAACGTTTTTGCTTGTTGTGTTTCTGTAAAATGGCCCTAGGGTATAAAAGCACTCAAAATATTTACAACATTAATAAACAGTTTATCCTCATTATCATTATTATGATTCATAATATAAATTATAATAATAATATTATTATATTATTGTATATTAGATTATAATATCAATAGAAATTCAATATGACTCTAAATTGAAGGCATTTGTAGCACGGTGAATAAAGGCCCTACGTCTGAAATACAGCATCCAGTAGAAGACAAGGAGTGACCTGCTTCCACCTCATGGACCTAGACTCAGACTCACTTTCATGTTCCCATCATCATCATCCTCGTCGTCATCTTCCTCATCTCTCTTCTTCTTCCTGGGCTTCTTCTCCTTCTTCTCCTTCGGTTTCTTCTTCTTCTTTTTGGTGGGGCCGTACGTGCCGCTCTCGCTCTCAGAGCCTACTTCCGGACGCTCCTGATCCTCCTCCACCTCTGAGGTCTCCTCCAGGTCGCTGTCGACTCTTGGCTGGATTCCTCCCTGAAGGTGTTTCACACGGACACACGAACATTATGGATACAAATAAGTAAATGCACGCAATGGGCCTCATGCAGGAAGCACAGTCAGTGCCCATTGATTTCACCAATGCTTTCTTCACACAAGTAAACACAAGTTTTAAATTTGAGGAATGGAAAACGTACATATAAATATCATATCATCATATTTGGATTGCCATATGTTTTAGAATAAGTATAATGTTTGGATTATTAAAGAAACTATTGGTCCATTGATCCCAATTAAGACTACAGAGACCCTTCTGGGTGGCTTTCTTACTGCTCTTAGATGCTTCTTGATTTCCCTCTTTCATTCCCCCCCCCCCAATCTATCACAGTGGCAGCCAATGGAACGGCGCCAGTACTGAAGCTCTGGAAAATGACATGTTTACTTTGCTCAGGTTTATTTAACAGTACCTCAATTTCACTTCTACTAAAGTTCTTCTTCTTACAGCTTTAGTTATTGGCGGCATCGCCCCGATTCCTCGGGCATGTGCCACATTTGCACACACACAACACCTGCCCTGATGTAGTGTTTAGGGGGCGTTACCTCTGCCAATAATAAACAATCTGCCACACGCCTCCAAGTTACGATCAAGAGTGAGTAAGAGCAGGTTTGGATGGTAAAGAACCTTTGGTGCATCTCAATTTTCTCAATTAAGAGAAAGTATAGGAGACATTGAAGAGAATGTTGCAGCATGAGGCCCAGTGTTGGTTATTTGTCAGCAGCAGGATGTGAGCATATGTGAAGCTTCAGACGGCTTTCACTGATCTCTCTCATTCTCCGGCAGATAAAAATGTGTGCAGCTGCAAAACTATATTTGCGCTGAATGAAATTTCACCCGGACAATCTTCACGTCTTTGATATCGTCAAGAGCTCCTGCCAAAACAGCTATTTTTGTAAATGTAAACAGCTAGAATCTGACTTTGAATCTTGCTTTAGCTCTCTATCTGAAGACGTGACTGTGACTGACTGAAGCGAGCATCAAAGCCAGATTCCTGGGTCTAAACTGAATTCAGTGTCTGTATTTTACCATCGACACCACAGAAGGAACTCTATCTCCAGTTAATGTGTCCTCTGAGACAGAATTTCATCTAGTGATAAAAATGTGGATAATTAAAATATGAAACTCATTGATGAGGGCACATGAGCATGGCATTAAATCTGCCAGGGTTAGGGATTAAAGCTCCCACAGAGGCCACCCACGCTAAAAACATACGCTGTCAGACTACTATAAAGCACTTTGGATAAAAGCTTCTTCTTGACGGCATTTGCATAAATTAAATTATATCGCTCCAAAGTGTCACTGCTTTGCTAATATTATAATTCATCTGCCTGCGATGAAATGTATAAATTGCTACATTACGAGTCAACAGTTAGCGGCGAGGCGACGAGGAGTCGAGGCAGAAGCAGGTTCGCTTTTTACACGCGATCGAGCAACAGAGTGAACCAACAAACAGAACACCTCCGGCAGTGCAGCCAATCACCGCTCAGAGCCCATTTGTGGACTGAGCTGCCTTTTTAATATGAGACATCTGGAAGGCTGTATGGATTTAACAGTTGGCAGGTGTTGTTTGTGTGATGGAGAGTGTTGCATATGAGCAAATTCACTGGTGCGTGCTCATGATTGAGTGAGTAGGGGAGGGAAAAGTAGCTGCTGTTTCTCTCAGTGTGCACTTCTCAATTACTCATTCATGTGTGCAGTATGTTTGTGCATATATACACGTATTTCTGTATCTTCCTTTGATCTCAAGATTCATTTATGTGGGGTCAGTATTTTTGTGTTTTAGTCATTTCTAAAAAAAAAATGCAGGTTTCTTTGAGCGTCTTTCTTTCCCTTTCGTGTAAAAAAACGTGTTTTTGTGTATTCCTGTGTGTGAACATGTGTGTGTGTGTGTGTGTGTGTGCAGAGTGAATTAGTGCACAGCAGCTTCGTGCTCTGCTCGCTGCCTGTTGCTCAGCAGGCCCGTGTGGATCCATGGAGAGACTTACAGGCGTTTTGCTCTGCAGCGCAGTGGAAAGGCTCACGTTGCCGCAGCGCCCGCCAACCCCACCAGCAGCCTGGCTGTGTTGCCATGGTGACCAAATTTGAGCAGTGTCTGGCTCTCTCTCTCTCTCTCTATACCCCCCCCCCCCCCGCATGCCTTCCTTCTCTCTCACTTTCTCTCTTTCACATCTCACATGCCCCCCACCCCCCCTCCATTATTTTCTCTCTCACTCTCTCTCTCTCTCTCTCTCTTTACAGCTCCCCCTTTCTTTCTTTCTTTCTCTCTCTCTCTCTCACTCTTTCATTCTATCCTGCCCCCCCCCCCCCAATCTATCACAGTGGCAGCCAATGGAACGGCGCCATCCAATCAGACACGTTTGCATAACGAGCTTGTTATGCAGAGGCCTGTGGTTGCAGCGCTGGTGCTCCGGCACCCGTCTAGACAAATCTCATTTATGCATAAGAAGAAGGAGAGAGAGAGAGAGAGAGAGAGAGAGAGAGAGAGAGAGAGAGAGAGAGAGAAAGTAAATTGAAGATAGTGGATGGGGGATGGGAGTGGGGGTGGAGATGGAGGAGGGAAAAGCAAAGAAGCAGAACCGCCGTTGAGAGCGACTGCAAAGACGAGTTGGAGCTGTGCAACAGCCTCGCCGTGGCCCAGAGTTCAATGTTGCGCACACATCACAGGACCGGAGAGAGACACTGGGAGCAACAAAGAGGGTGATTCTACTTTTAGAGGGCAGAAAATCAGATGAGTGCTGATAGCGTAATCAAATTAGATGCTTCCCCCCCATAATGGCTCTGCCTCGGGCGAGATTGCAGAGGACTCGCGCGGAAAATGAGCGAAGACGTGGATATTCAATAAAATCTAGTGCAGCGAGAATAAAAACACTGCTGTAAAAACACTTTACGGCTCCAAAACAACAGCCTCTCCTTCACAGCAACGGCCCTCTGTTGACCCACAATCCTTGAGAGGATACTGAACTTATAAAAACAAGAGAGAGGCTCATCTTAAAACCGGTTGTATTTCAGCAAAAAATATTAAAGCTGCGAGCGGCTCCTTCACAGCTTCATGGATGTTTTATTGCGGCCAAACGGCAGCCTCTTCTTTTGCCAATAAAATGAACTGTCTTCTATAAACTTCTATTCCCATGATTTAGTAATCTTTTTTTTTTTGTTAAAAGGGAGACAACATCCCTTCATTTCCACAGAGTTCCTTTCTTTCACTGCAGATGAGAGAAAGAGAGGAAAAGCACGTCTCTCTCCGGCTACCATTGCTCCCACCAGCGGCTCTGACCTGAGACTGGGATGTGCCACTAACAGTCTCTGACCCCAATTGACTTTTGGCCCCTGTCTGACACCGTCCTTTGGGGAGTGATTGGAAGTGAATTACAGCAGCAGCGGTTCCCTCAGTGGGAAAGCGAGAGAGAAAGACACAAGAACAGGGAGGGGGAAAAAAAGAAAGAAAGAGATTCGCAGTTCCTGTGACGCAAAGGCAGCAAGAAAAGCAGCGGCATCACGATCAAGGCGAAGTGAGGTGATGCATGTGAGAGGAGAGGGAAGAAAGAGGAGAATACAGAGCAGAGTCTGAGGGGGAGAGAGAGAGAGAGGGAGGGAGGGAGGGAGGAGAGTGTCAGAGGGAGTCCCCCCCTCATTAGCTCAGTGAGACCCAGAGCTCAGTGTTTACCACAAGCAGCCAAAGGGCCGGGTGGCAGCCTGGCCAGCCAAAGCTCCTCACAGCACTGCCGGCATCTCCAGCCAGCAGAGGGGAACATCCTGGCTATGTCACCGACACTGTTCAAGCCGGCCGCCAACACAGGCGCCAAAATGCAGTGGGAATACAGTGAATTCCTTTAATCATTGAATAAAAAAAACTCTTATAGCCACAGAGTTTGCAAGTAAATGCAAACGAGACTTTTCCTGCTACGTCAGGGCTGGCTTCATGCTGCCTTTGTTTCAACATCACGTCCGAGTGTTGCTCATGATGATAAACGCACCCAACCAAAGAAATTCAGCGTTACAATTGTTACAACAAATTCTGAAACTCCTCAAAATCTATGACCTGATTAGGAATTCTGAGGTTAGGATTCAAGTGAGTTAGGAGTTGACTGTTTGGGGGGTAGGCCAAATGTGTTGGGTTCACGTTAACACAAGGGGAATCACAAATCAGTGGGAAATAGAATTTCACACAAGAAGTCGGCCACAGAATATGGTGTGGCACCGGCCTGAAATCTATCATTGACCTCATTTTCAGCTGTAGCAGGGAGCTCGAGGTTTTTTTTGTTTTTTTTTGTAAAAAAGCTAAAATAAACACACTGCATGCTTCTTGCCCAACACCAAATGACACACAGACAAAGTTAGCAACAAACCAGATGTTGCCCTCAGCTGAACTCTCAAGTGCAACTTCTACAAGTCGGTGGAGACCAAAACCGATATATGAACTGAATAATGAACTTTGGTTTGTTGAGTGGCCTGAAACACAGCTGCCGATGAATTACTGATGCCGTCTGTCCTCTGGATGTGAAAATAGTTGTTTGCTAACATATTCACAGTAGTATATGTCAGATTAATGCAGCATTAAAGCAACACTTGATGGTACCTACTGTAAGCAATGCAACACACCCTTGCTCAATTCAATCAATTAAGACCTTTTCTCAACAGGGGCCTTTTTTGCGTGCGATTAATCTGCACGTCAAAGCGGAAAAGCAACATCATTTTTCCCGGAACAAGGTCGCTTTTCAGGAGCTTTCGCCACGTGAATAAAGGCATCAACCAACAATGTTGTGCCGAACGTAAATATAAAAAATGTACACTATAGTGTACAACAACAGAGAGGCTTTGTAGTGCCAACCAAGACGGCAAACATTATTACTCCCTTCAGCCTTGGCAAAGGCAGCGCAGACTAGATCCACTCCTTCTGTTCTTACCTTTCATAATAAAAGCACAAGACATATACTGTTTATCAGAGGGAACTCAAATTCATTCAGATCATTAAGCTAAAGGGAAACTCCATAAAGTAGCTTACAGCAGCTTCGGCTATACAAAAGACAGACTGCCAGACTCTGCTGCGGGTCAATAGAAATAGGAATATGCACAAATCTATTTCAACATTTTACAGAAAAAGCGCTGCAACACCGTCGCAAATTCAAAAATGCTGCCGGTATGAATAGATTTCATGTATCTTGCATTTTTGTTTATTTGTCACGCCCCGCTCTGTAAAGGCCTTTCAGGTCTTTGTGGCCTGATCAGATGTCAATTTCAATAAAGTTAAAGGACATTAGCGACTCAATTCACTACTGTTACACTACATCTTAGCACTTACTGTATACTGTATTATTAGCAATTTCACCCAAATGCCCATCGTTGAAGAAAAGCAACATATATGGGTAGCTTTAAAAGCTTTGTGATTGGCTTATCTTAGTGATGGCGGATCTCACCGTGAGAAATCTGGTTAAATTAGGTCCCTCTGGCCTGTTGCCTGAATGATGGAGACTAAAAGATGGAATAAACTTGACAGTCAAACCGCTCTGTCGCCGCTCTCACTCCCACTGCTAGCTTGGCCCGATCGCTGTAGTTCTGACCTACAGTCCCTGCCATCAACACCAGCCCCACAGGCACAAATCTACACTCTAAACTGGCCCCTCGGTGCCCACAGCTTACACTGGCAGTGACGGAGACACTGCTGCCAGCCTCCTCTTAGCCCGAGACAGTCACTGCCTCTCATTTAGATCACAGAGGCGGTCCAGCAGCAAAAACACACCTTTGATCCAAATGCAGAGACATCAAACGAGTTTGAGAAAGATACAGCTTGAGCCGCAAAGCTAATGTGTCCGAGTTCATGACAGATGGCGATGATAGCGAATTACACCTTACCTCCTTTTTCCTCTTCTTAACTTTGGGCATTTTCCCCTCTTTCATCTTTTTGGGCTTCTTCTTCTTTTGTTGTTTGAGGGAGTCGCTGTCAGAGAAGAAGCTGTCGAGGGGTGTGAGGGGAACAGTGTTGCGCTCACCTTCGTCATCCTCATCTGGACGAACAGGAACAAAGACAGTATCCGATTAGTTACTGTACATGAGGTGATAACATTTGGACGATAACGACGAGTCTGTCGGTTCTGCAGTCAATTCAGCTTGTAATGAGCCTGAATCTTTATATTGACAAAAGCAGTTTGGCTTGTACACTGTGGTTCTGAACTGTTTAAAGATCCAGTGTGCGGAATTTCGGGGAGATCTATTAGCAGAAATAGAATATCATTTTCATCACTATGTTTTCATTAGTGTAAAATCACATGAAACAAAGAATAATTGTGTTTTCTTTATCTTAGAATGAGCACCTTCATGTTTACAAATGGAGCGGGTCCTCTCCAAGGAGTCCGCCATGTTTTCTACAGACAAACCAAACACTGGCTCTTGAAGAAGTGTTTATGTTAACTGAAGGCAACCGTAGTTCTCCAGCATGCTTGGAAAAGAACAGTTGAGCGGAGGGGTATTCAAATGGTTGCATCTATCTGCAACCTTACCACTTGAGTTGATGCCACTAAATCCTACACACTGTGCCCCCTCTGAAACCCAAAACACGCCCGCGGGATTGGAAAGCATGTTTTCTTTAACCAATTGCCAAAATGACACCGTTCATCATAGCTCGAGGCTGTAAATGACATCATCACCGTTACATTTTCATCTTTCCGACGGTCTTTGAACACAAAAGCCACCAAAGCGAAACTTATAATTGTGATATATCACCATTTTATTCAACATGTCTCGCCCTGAATAAACCTTTTGCTTGAACCAGATCCTGTGGAAAACATTCAATTCTGCGCTCTTCAGTTTGACTGCAAAGCCATTATTGACTCGGCTGAGACCAACAGTCACGTGGCAAACATGATTTGTACTGCAGGCTGCTGAGCACAGTGCATCGAGGACAGGAGAGGTTGTAAGTAGAGGTTGTAAAAATGTAATTAGTTCGATGTACATTGAGCACGTAGAGTAGAGCCTCCTTTTTTTTCCAAAATTGGGAACACTTGTGGGCACAAAATGTTGGATGTATAGATTCCATTGTTTTCCAGTTTTGTAAAATAATTTATCAAAGAAATTAAATTTAATTAATGTTTTAATGATTTATGGAGATACACGAAAGTTTATCAATTTAAATACTGAAAACTGCTGGCCATTAGTAAGCTTTATAAGACATTTTAGTGACAATTACAAGTGACAAATAATTGTCTTATGGTTTTAGAGACGCCCCCAAAATTAGCTATTGAGGCTTTCAGGGAGTCTCAAAAGAGTTCTCTCTGCATCTAGCCATGATTGTGCTGTTTCCACAGAGGTACAGACTTATATATTGCAATGAAAAATGAGGCCACAGAGGGTAAGATGTGACAGGAGGGAAAAAAATGCCCTAAAACTGCTTGGCTTCAGAGGGTTAAGTCAATTATCAAATAATAATGTCAGACATTTACAGGTTCCCGCATCTAAAATGTCTGGATTGACATATTTTCTTAGTTTTATGTCATTGTAAATTGTATATATTTGGGTTTTTGGACAGTTGGTTAGAGAAAACAAGCGATGTGAAGACCTCTGGGAAGACCTCTGGGAAATTGAGATGGGAATTTTTCCCCATTTGCTGACATTTAACAGACAAAACCAGTAATCAAAGAGAAAGAAAGGAAGATAAGTCGATAATGAAAATAACCATTAGCTGCAGGGCTAGTATACTGTGAAAACAAAGCAAAGTGAAAAGTCCATTGTCCCATTTTTTGAACATAAAAATGACGAATCGTTGCCTGACCAACGGGAGCGCTTGGCAAAATAACCCTCATGATCACACACACCATTGACTGTGGATCAACTTTACCCGTCAGAGCACAAATAGATGGAGTGCCTGCATGCCCTGCCGCTAAATGGGAACTCCCTGGAGGACCACTGAGGTATACTGAGCATATCTTCTGCCTTTAATGCTTGCTGGGACTAAAGCGACCTGCTGCTGGTTGTCAGCTGTACTGTCTCAAAGCCGCTGTGTACAAACACGCTGACTGCTGAGCGCAGCAGACTTCAGTGATGCCACAGCCGGTCACAGAGGAGTAAGTAAGGAAGAGAGACAGTCCCAAAACAATACATCACTATAAAGAGACACAGAGAAACACACGCAGGATGCGACCGCCCCGTAAAGGTCGATCTGATCTCGTCCTCTTCCTCCGACTGTCTCGCTGTTTCTTTCAGTCTATCTATCCATCTGCGCGTCTCCCTCGCTCTCTGCGTCTCTCGTGCAGACGGACTGGAGGGCATGAAATATGCAGCACATGTATCCGAGTCAATCAGCCAACACTGGCCCCGCAGTCTACCACTCCCCTGGGTAGTTGGAGTGAGAAGTTGGAGAGGAGGGATTCCTGTGTAGTAGACACACAAACCTCCCCTACCACTTATCCTCTATTTAGCAAAGCTAGCAGGAGGCACCCCACGAAACACACACACACACACACACATACAGTACACCAGAGGTTCTCAATCTTGCTGTTATGGGTGCCCCCTCACATACGTCCCCTGGAATAATTTGACCTATTCTATTTATGGACTTCTTTACTGGGAAAGAGTTGGATGAGAAAGATATCAGACATGTATTAAGACATATTTGCAGATTCCAAGAGTTATAGATGTGTTAGGTTACCTTGTAATCTATGATCTTTCATACCAAACCACTCGCCAGAAAGAAATGTTGGCATTGTTTGTTTTTGCAAACCACAGCATATGTTGAATTTCCACATTTGTGAACCAAAAATACGTCTCATGAATATGTTTCATATCAGACTCGCATCACGCTTGCAGGAAACGCACAATGCCACGAGGTTAACGTTGTGAAACGATTGGTTAGGTCCAGGCAACAAAACGACTTAGGTTAGAAAAAAAGATTGTGTTCAAATCATAATGTAATAACTTAACATAACAACGTAACTATCTTAAATCAACAACAACCACCCTTAGTGGACTTTTTCATGTAACGTTACATAAAACGTTACGTAAAATAATGTGTGAAACAACGTAATGTGAAACGACGTAATGTGAAACGACGTAATGTGAAACGACGTAATGTGAAACGACGTAATGTAAAACCACGTAATGTGAAACGACGTAATGTGAAACGACGTAATGTGAAACGACGTAATGTGAAACAACGTAATGTAAAACAACGTTATTTAAAAAGCGTAAAGTCAACGTTTACTTTTGGCTTCCCACGGGACACAAACAGCGGCCTCCTGAGTGAAAGTCCTGTGTTTGTTGGATTCATCAACAACCCCACCGTCCCATCCACTGGCTCTCCCTTTGTAGACTTTCTTGATTCTTGTACTTGTTATTATACCGCGTAAGTTTCGTCACTCAATATACTACGTTACTTGCTCTGGCTGCATGCAAAAATGTTGCAGAAACGTAAAAAGCCATCATTTTATCCTGGCGACTGGGCTGTCGATCAAAACATGTCATTATTATACGTTGAACTATGAACCCTTTTTTACAGACCTCCAGCCAGAGTGACACCACTTTGGGAATCACTGCAGCAGAATACATACACACTTTCAAAGCTTTAATCAGTGGCAATGTGAGGCTTGACCACCGGATGAAGTGTGTCATCCACTCTTTAGTGCTAATTGGGGGTAACTTGCGCATTTGCTGCAATAAAACTCCACAGATGTCTCTACAAATTACATTGTTTGAAGGCAAGTAGGTGACTAAAGCAGGATAATCCCTGATGTAGTATCTCTCTATCTATCCATCCATTTCTGCCTCTCACACAGATCCACATGCTTCTCTCTCCTTTATTTCCCTCTTTCTAAATAAAGCCTTGAGTTTAAGTATTCACTATCTTAAACAGGGAGCTCCTTTGTGTCTCAGATGGACGTAAGTCGGCTGCCAGACAATCATTGTATCTTCACTTTGACGTACAGATGATGACATGGCGCAGTTGGAGACGGCTCTGGATTTGCAGAAAGTACACAGTCCGTCACTCTGCAGCTCTTTCTTTCAATGAATAAACTATGACTGACAGGTTGACCACACATCACTGATGAGATACACCCGATGATGCCGGACTGTGGGTCCCCTTTGCTCTGTCTTCTGTACAATAAATCACTCTAACTTGACAGTGGCGATGCAGTGTAGTTTTAAAAGTTCGATCATAAGCAGCAGACCAGACTAAGTCCTTTTGCTAGCGGCACGCTAAGGATGTCAATGTTGGTCTTTCTGTCCAGACTGAAATATGTAAAAAACTACTGGATTGCTTGGACAAAGACCACATTCATGGTCCCCAGAGGATGAATACTACTGGTTTAGTTATTCCCCGCACTCTTCCTCTAGCACTACCAGCTGGTTAAAGTTTTCACATCTCCTGTGAAATATGTCAACATCTACTGGACGGATTGGCACAACATTTTGTACAAACATTTGTAGTTCCCAGAAGATAACTCCTAATGGTCCTCTAACTTTTCCGAAGAGAAATATCTCAACAACAGTTGGATGGATTGCCATGAAATTTAGTACACACACACACACACATACATCATTAGGGCTTAAATCGTTATCAATATGGCCGCTTACACAACCTCACAACTACGATGTGTAACAGAATACGGACGGCACACTCACCTCTCTCTCGCTAACCCTACACATGCACACCCTCAACCCCGAAACAAAGACCTTGACTCGGCTTCTTCTAGTTTCCGTCCTTGTGTCCAAGAAGAGGAAGGACCATGTCCTCAAATTTCTCCAAAGGGGGTCCAATCAGACGTGAAGACAGGCTCGCTTCGCGCAAACTAGGTGTCATTTATGGTGGAAAATCGTCTCTCGCACTTACTAATGTTTGTAGATAAATGTTTTTTTATTTGAAAACTGAAAACTGCTGGGCATTCTCAAGCTTTATAAGATTTTTTTGGTGACAATAAAAATTGACAAATAATTGTCTAGAGACGTCCCGAAATTTTGCTATTGAGGCTTTGAGGGGGTCTCAAGTCACCATCGAGGGGTCTCAGACCCCCCCGGGACACGTATTTCGCACACTGCATGTCCCCCATCAGAAGAACTGTAGACTGAGATTATCTGACTTTTCCTTCAGCAACATAATTAAGTTGTTTTTGTTTATAATTTGCTCCGAACTTTGGTTTATAACCAAATACCTGTAAAACCGCCCTCAGCCGTACATTATGTTCAGTGCTTATTAGCATGTTAGCATGCTAACACGCTAAACTAAGATAGTAAACAGATGTTTAATATCAGTATGTTAGCATTGTCATTGTGAGCATGTTAGCATTCAGCCTCAAAGCTGTGATAGACTTGTAAAAAAATCAAACAAAAATATTGAACACATAATAAATATAAATGGTCTCTCAGTAATGCACCTCATTTATAGGGCATTGGGTGTGGCAGCATTGATTGAAAAAAAATGGATAAAAAGATGTCTGTGTTCAACACCTGAGTTGCCCTGTAATCTGAAACCTGCCTACAGTAAATGGCCTGTGCAGTCCCCACAGGAAAAGCCGTCAGGGGAATGATAATCTTTCTGCTTGGTGAGTGGACCAGGCTGTGCCAGGTGTTGGAAGAGGACGGGGGGGGGGGGGGGGGGGGGGGGGGGGGGGGGTCGCTCAGTCATGTGGCACAGGGAGGTCTGGCACCAGATCCTGTTAGAAAGAGGACCAAAGCTCCACTTGGCAAAAGAGATGTCTGTAAAGGGTGGACGGATGGCACACACACAGCTCTGACCTTCCTGCAAGGGCTTGGCCACCGGACTGACCCATTAGAGGGGAGATTCATGAGCGACTCCCTAGTGAGGACGCTACAGTTTATCGGAGAGCACATTAGCCCGTTCTCTGTTGGCCCCAGTGTGGAAATATCCATGTAATGTTGCCAAGCATTGCTTGCTAAGGAGGAGCGGGGGGAAAAAAAAAATATCCATAGCTCGTCCTCTCTTCATTGATCAAGTGCTTATAGCGTAGGCCTCAAACGCCTTCAGACAAAGACATCCATAGAATATTATTAGAAAGTGTAATCATCAAAGTGATGGGAGGATAAAGACTGAATAGCACCATTAAAAACACATCTATCACAGACAATACGTGCACAAGATCCTACTGTGTGCGATATAAAGCTGGAACGCTGCACCGCTCATCTGCAAATACACATTTGAAAAAAAAAGCATCTTTCATGCACAGGCTTCGTGCACGCGCAGCAGGAAAAAAATGGTGTCAACTTTCACAGTGAGGGATCCAAAAATAGACCCCTTTTCCAATTGGGGATAACATTTGTAGGCACACAAAAGCCCATGATAATCTTTCAATTTTAGGGAAGAACAAAACAATTAAAACAGAAAACACAAAGGAACAATCTGTGACAGCGTGAGCACCCGGAGTGAAACAAAGGGAATTAGGACACTATGTGTGCCACAACAAATACAGGCTGTGATAGGATAGCTTTTAGGGTTCTGACGCCCCCCCCCCCCCCCCGGACGTGCCTCTACATTGTTGAGTTTTAATTGTGTGGAAGCATCTTGACGCCGGGAAAAAATGTGACCTGGATCCCCTGACCTTGTCTGTCACTTTGATGCCTGTTGATGGAGGTCGTAAACTGTCTGCTTTCTGTATCAGCGGCGTGACAATCGGTTTGCAACACTTTATCACAGTCAGTGAGATGAGGAAATAACGGGAGGCGGCAAAGACATTTACCACTGATGCCTTAAAAAAAAAAAAGAATCGTACTATCAGAAATAGCATGATTATCTTAATTTGTCAACAACAAAAAAATCATGGTGCACAGTGTTATTATCAGGGATCACAGTGTTAAAGAGCCCCCTTTGATATGTTTATAGCCAACAACGTAACATACTAAACGATATCAGGGCAGACATGAATCAGTTTCGACTGACACGTGAAAATGTTTTGTCTTTTTCACTGGATTACAGCTCACATATCTTTACTCACCTGCCATAATCAATTGCACCTTAGCTCTCTTATACATATTTAAGCAGCTCCAGGGTTATTGGGGACACGCATCGTCAGTGCTTGTATTCTCCCTCCGGCTACAAATGGCAGTCATAGATGATGCTTCAACTGCTCAACACTCCTCTCTGTCTCTCCCCTCTCTCTCTCTCTCTCTCTCTCTCTCTCTCTCTTTCTCTCTCTGTCTGTCTGTCTGTCTGTTTCTCTCCACGCTGCACACCATCCAATGCAAGCCTGTTGGTGATGACCTGGCTCATGAAAAACATTGTGTAAATATACAGATATATATATATCTGTATATATATACAGATATATATATCTGTATATATATATATAAGACAAAAACTGCAATGTTTTAGTAATAGATCATAATAATGATGTGTCGGTGCTCTACTGTCATTAATATATCTCCTTTTGTTGTGACAGTGGTACAAAACACACCAGCATTGGAGGCTCAAGACCTTTATAGAAAATAAAAAAGCATGAATAATGAGCAAGTAATGCACCATGGCAACCACGTTAGTGAAAATGATTCATTCATTTTCATCATTTTATCTCCAACATGTTCGTGGTGCCGTTTTCAGTAGATGTTGCTTTGTCTCAAAGCAGAACGCTTGTTCATTAATAAGACCACAAACTCTGCCGTTGTGTAGTTTGGTGTAAATTATTATCACTAAGCAGCAACCCAGAGGCAGGTCCATGGCTGGAGACAACACTGCATTGGCTTCTTGCACTCTCCACTTCCCTCTCATACTCTATTGTTCTAACTTCGTTGTGGTGGCGGAGGTAAAGAGGCGGGCAGAGCCTTGGCATCAAACCATGAAATCATTCAATGCTCAGAGCGAGCTGCAAGAAAAGTAAGGACATGTGAATATGTTGCAGGCCAAAGTGACAGCGTGGCACGGAGACGCCTGGTTACTCTGCCCCAGTAGAATGCACCTCATCACCTGGACCGTAGGACCTGCTTTGACTGAGATGTAGATTTTGATGAGGCCGGCTCCTCGCTGCACATTGAAGACAGTATGAGTGTATGTCAAAGTTACGGCAGCTTTACTCTTGAGCTACTCCCCACCATTGGTTGTGACCCACTGGTCAAGAAAATCAAAATCAAAAACATCATTTTAGTCAACTTACTGTAACACTCTGACTTTCCCTAACCGGCCCTATACACAGAGAATCGTTGGCTGCATGGACACCTGCCACAAAGACAAACATAACAGCCAAGAGAAAACTAAGTGACCACAATTTGGCAAGTGCCTCCTTGTGGACGGGTCATTATAGGGAATCTTAATAACATCCCCAGAGCCTTAATTAGTATTTTAACTTCTTTTTTTAAATGTGTGAAAATGTCACGTAGGCTACAATTGGTTCGTTGCCAGAGCGGCTGACAGATTAATTTTACAGCCCCAAGAAATATTGCACAAACATGTCTGGCAGGGTGAGAAACCTCCATGAGAGCGGAGAGAGACAGAGAGAGAGAGCCAGCGTGTCAAGGATGTGGGTTGCAGTTCACCTCAGTTAGTGCAAGACCCACAGCTGAAGGGATGTCGATGACCTAACCGTGGTCATCCACAGTGCACACGTAAGGACACACACTCATGCTAAAGCACTGTTTACTGTAGCCCGACACGTGGCTTTCGCACCTCTGCAGCCGTGCAGTGGGGGGGGGGAATAAAAAACATTTAAAGTTGGAGCAGCAAAAGTGTGCAAGAGTGCAAACAGCGGCGCGTCATCTGTAACTAAAACGAGCACGGTTGTCACTGAGCATTTTCTGCTAAAAAAAAAAAAAAAAAAAAAAAGCGTACGCGCACATTCATCGACACAGCGCCGGGTACATTGTCACGGTTTTTAACACAGCTCTCTGAACCCAAACTTGTGTGTTTGGACTCGAGGTAAAAAAAAAAAGAAATTAAAAAAAAGAAAGTCATTCGCTTGTACACGCATGCATGCAGCCTGTGAGAGCCTCCACAAGCCTTCAGGAATCACGCAGTGAGCTTTTCATCATGCCCTCCAAAATGATGCGAGGACAGCAGGAGGCAAATCCCCCCCCAAAAACCCGTCCCCACCTTTAAGACAATAATAAACAAACAATAATAATAGCATGACTCTGCTTATTGCACCCCACCCCTCCTCCTCCTCCTCCTCCTCTCTGGTCTCGGGAACGCAGGACAAGCCCTTTTCCCCGCATTCAAGGCGTAGCGGCGCAAAAATAATGTGAAGGACACCCCGCCTCCACCCCCCCTGCTTCCCCTCACCTGGCATATCGTCTTCGAAATCCATGTCGTCTTGTCCCTCGTCTTCATTGCTCAGCGACCCCGGCATCTTTATCTCATAGCCCCCAAACCCCTTTTAGGCTGAGAATACTGAAAGTTAACCCTCCAGACGCCGCAGCCCAGTCTCTTTCTTCACCCAAAAAGAAATGTATCGTCGCTCAGTTAGAAAAAAAGATACATGATTTTTTTTTGTTGCAGTGAATCTGGGGCTTTCTCTCCACGTACAAAAAAAATAATTATATATATTAAAAAAAAAACATTTATTATTTTCCACTGATCTCTATCCAGGTCTTCCAGTCTGAAAAATAAGAAAGACAAAAATGGAACACACATGCCCAGATTGTGACGTCTGGTCTGTTGCCATGACGATGCATCCCATAATTTCACCCACAACTAGTTAGTCATGCTCTCTTAGTTACCACTTTAACTAGTAGTGTGCAAAAAAACACACACACACACACACACACACACACAAAAACAGCGTGCGGGAACGCCATCCGCCGCGATCAGGCTGACACAGTCCCGCGATGTCAGCGCTCTGCTTTTGGAGGTCCGGAGCATTGAGACAGAAAACTTCTGCTGCTTCACTGTTCACTCTGCACATGAGACCGGGCTGTACTACAAATACACACACAATCATATCTTCTTAAGGGGGACACGTTGATCTCAGTTCAAATAGTTCGGTCTAATTGACACTTTTAATCATCGCCTAAAACCTAATGTAGAAATATTCTGACTCAAAATCAGTTTATTCGTTTTACAAACTTCCACTTTTTTTTCCACTAGACCTCAAAAAACACACACAAGTGCAGCCTGACGACCGCCTGCTGTGAGAGGAGTCCTGGCGGCCAGTGGTCTAACTGTTGTCAAGGTTACCACAGCTGGAACACAGGACGCCCCACAGAGAGCTCGCCAGAGAGCGCGCGAGCTTCAACTTCACTTAATGTGTCCAAAACAGACAAATGAAGAGCTGGAAGGGTCCTGACTGAACATGCTGCAGTGAAGTTTTACCTTTAAATTGTTCCCATTTTATTTAATTGTTGACTATTAATGATTAATAACCAGTTCAATTATTTTACCACCTTCCTTTCTCGATTAACATAAAGCACTACTGTACTTTACATTTTTATGTTAATGTATTTACCTTTGCTGGCTCAGATTTCAGTATATAGGGCACCGAAGCAGAGGAACAATGTTTGTCATCAAAAAATTAAAAACGTGCCACATAAGGAAAAAGATAACAATGAAGTATTGCAAATGTGGCTAGTTAATTTAGATTGTTTGAATATCTAAATAATAAACACAACACAGAGAATCATGCAGGTTATGTTCATACGCTATGCTGTGTGTGATGCCCAGAGAAAACTAATACAAACAAAAAGCCAACACAGATGAAATTTATGATGAAATTTTATTCAAAGTTTAATCTTCATCTTCCTCTTCCTCCTCGTCCTGGTTGATCTGGAAGTAGCGCAGCTCGTAGCTCTCCTTGGTGTTGGCCACGACCCGCAGCCAGTCCCTGAGGTTGTTCTTCTTCAGATACTTCTTGGTGAGGTACTTCAAGTACCTGCAAGACATGAGGAGGAGGTAGAACTCATCATATAGTATCATAAAGTCAAAAGTAGATCATATTTATAACTCTGCCCCACATAGTTTATTAGTCATAGTCGTTTACAGTCTGTAAATGTGTTTGACTAACAGATGGGTGTGGGGTAAATGTCAAACGAGTCAGATAATAGCCAGTAATAATATGCATTTAGCTATAATGCAATAAAACCGTAATGTCATTATAGGGTACAGCCAGTGCATTATATTATCAAGTGGCCGGAGATGAGATTCAAGTGTACAGAGATTAAGGCAGTGCTGTGCGTCACTTGCAGGGATGCACTGTAAACATATTTATATGAATGTGAGGATACGATGGCAGAGATATCATATGCAGAGCAGAGGTTACACACAAGTATACCAGATATATGAAGAGCAACATCTCCCCGTTACTGTTACAGTCCTAACATCATGTGCTCCTTTTAGGAACGACAGAGATAGAGTCCCCCTCCGCTGGTAGTGTTCCGAGCTCAGACAGGAAGTCTGCGGACTTAATGCAGCATTCATGTATCCTTCAATCTACCCCTCAGCACATTGTTGACTTTCAAAAAGGAGCATTAAAGTGGGATTTTCTTTTAGGCAATGTGTGGATCAAACAAAGACAGAAGCTTATTTTTGTCCTGTTTTCTCACTTCACCTTAGTGGCATCTTATACGCAAATAAAAAGAATACACTTTGTTCATGGTGGTTCATCAGCAACATCTCTTTCCTAAATAAACAATGTCAAAATAACTATGATAATCCACAGTAGATTATTTTTTTTCCCCCCAAAAGACATTGTGTATTTTTTACACTTAAAATATGATTTATACAGCTGCTTTAGTTTTGGGTCTTGGTATTGTGCGTGCTGGTTTCCTGGGAAACTTGAACACAACAGGGACATCAACACTGATATTAGTAACACCAGCGCTTTTACTGCTGAAAGTCAACTGCTCTATAAAAGACCTGAATACTTTATTCTACTACTGTTCTGTCACTATGAAAACATTCATCAGCACTTAGACACAAACTACATTTCTGTACAGCAGAGATCTCAACATACACACAGATACTAAACAACTTTGTTAAGAACAGTTTATTCTTGTGTTTAAAGCAGAACCTTTCAAGCTGTTTGAGGTAAAGTTCTACCATCTGTATCACTTGTTGTGGTAAAGCAAACGCTGAAGTGTATTCAGTTGACAATGTGGTTTTTTTTGTGCGTTTTTTAAAAACAGAACATTTTAGTTTCAGGTCTTAACTCCTAAAACACAGTTTGGTGCGTGTGGGTCGAGTAAACAGCTGACCACAGCTTCCATCAAATGGTAAACCAGAAGCCCTTTACAGTGGAGTAACACTATAATATGATCTGATGATAACACAAACTTATTTTTTTAGGGACGAGTCCGTTTGTGAAACATCAGTAATATTAAATTAAAATCACACGATACCTGCCCATGGTGGGGATTCTAATTACTAAGCTGCTCTGGGAAATTTGTACAAACATCTAATTAGACACGACTGGTTTTTTTTGGTGCCACAGCACTGAGATATTAAAACATGAACGTGACATGCAAAGAAAACACATTTCAGTCACTGGATATTAAGGCCGATAAGAGCTGCATTGTGAATTTGTACCTCTTTGAGAAGGGAACTTCAGAGTTCACAGCAATTTTACTCTTGCTCCTTTCAATGGACACAACGCCACCGCCAAGGCTTCCAGCTTTGCCGTTCACCTTGATGCGCTCCTGCAGGAACTGCTCCTGTTGAGTGTAGAGGACACAGGTAATGAGTCTCAAACAAGTACTGACAAGCGGGCCCACTGTGATTGACATCTGGTTAGATTCCGTTAAAGCCGCACAGGATAACCGTGTCCTTTGCTTTAATCCAAACTGACTGTAACCATCATATTCAATGACTTGAGATTGATCCCACAGACATGGCAGCAGTGTTTGGCACTCAGGGGGGGGGTCGTGTGTTACAACTGCTGCCTAACGGACCGAGATGTCTCTCGTGTCTGAACCGGTCTACTCACAAAGTTGGCAGCATCCATGATGCCATCCTCCACAGGGTGAGTGCAGTCCAGGGTGAACTTCAGGATCTGCTTCTTCCTCTTTCCACCCTGCTTCCTGACCACCTGCTTCTTCTAGCACAGAAAGCGAGAGGGTTAACTATCACAACGTTACCTTTTAATAAATAAAAAAGCCATTAAAAATAACGTTTATTTTTTTTTATTAATTATGACAAAATGTCATACGGGCTAAGCCATCATATGTCCAACTCTGCACGCGACACAATTTAAAGTAAATACATTTAAATGGTGTAGGAGTCATACAACATTTTCTCGTGATTATTCCCTGCTAGCTCTCGTTAGCATTAGCATTAGGTTATGTAGCCCAACGTGGCTTTAGTCTTCACAGTAAACAACGCTTTAAAAAAGAGCCTCAAACACCCGCGGCTCCGGTATTGTTGTACACTAATGAAATACACATACACGAGTACAGAAGAGAGGTTAAAATACATCGTCTGTATACTGTTTATTCGGTCGTTTTACTAGCTACTCACAATCGGGGCCATGACCGTCACATACAGCAAAAAAAGGAAGGAGCAAAGGGCTACGCAGGAACTATAACACCCAGCCGCATCATCGATCGCATCGACTTATCTGGGATTGATTAGTACATGTGGATTCCAGTTAGCTACAGCCAGTTAGTGCACCAGCTTAATCCATGCTAATATGTGCTACTAGATATGTTTGTTAAATAATAAACATTGTTAGTACCTCTTACAGGAGTATAAACTGTTGAAAGAGGTCAGACTGTATCTCATTTACCGGCAAACTGCTGTTTGTTAAAGTAAAGTTAAATTAATTTCCCCCCCAAAGATTAAGCTAGTTTATCTTCTCTTTCAGGAAAGACTTGTAGATTTACAAGTTGCTTTATTAAGTAGGGGTATTAAAGAACAGTAAAACATTGTGTCAAACAAACTTATAGCATATAACAAACAACTTAGCCATCTCCATGACAACAGAGTGAACTCCATCCACTGATGAAGACAGTGAGATGTGGTTGAAAGCTCTGGATAAAGCTAAGTATGTGAACCTTGAGTCAAGATTGTTTGGTCCCTTTTAATTTGATGTCACTGATTTACTGATAATCTTCAAAACGTTTCCTGTCAAGGAGTATGTAACCGAAAACAGAGAAGGTGCTCAACACTTTCAAGTCATTCTTAGTTTGACCCACAGGAAGAAAAAGGTGAAACCTGTCTACATTTAAGCATACAATTCAACTTATATGGAGAATAAAGTTTCCCATTAAATGGTGAATAATGAATTTGGTTTGTAATTGAGCAGTTCTTTGGAAGTCAAATCGATTGTCTGCATAATTAACACACAATTACATAGAACTTAAAAAAGGAAATTAGTTGAAGTTGTTTAAAAAAAATTGGACTTGGAAAACAAGTGTTATGTTATTTTATCAAATGTATTAAACCGTCTCTCACATTTTGCTCTTGAATTAGAACTGGATAACACCTATTTCTTTTCATAATGATGTATTTACTTGCATGCAGCTTAAAACAATCCAAAGCTTCGGAGCACTTTTCTAAAACCGAGTTTACAAAGTGCTTAAAAACGATGCTTTATGTGACACGTTGAAAGTACTCCTGGTTCAATGTTAAATACTTGCA
Source organism: Pholis gunnellus (assembly GCF_910591455.1). NCBI lineage: Eukaryota > Metazoa > Chordata > Actinopteri > Perciformes > Pholidae > Pholis > Pholis gunnellus. The sequence continues at coordinate 5,739,795 of NC_136529.1, read as the reverse complement.
ATGCAGTCATTTCCACACCTTTCCCTCCACACACCCTGCTTTGGAGTCCAAGACATAACAACACGAGTGTGACTTTAGAAATAGGACAACTGTATTTTTAATCTCCACGCCGCAGCAATATTACATGTCCCTGTAGCACTTTGGCAGCCCTTGGGGGCTGGCCTGAGGTGTGTGCTGCCAGCTGCCTGGCGGAGGGACCCCATCGGCCTACTATTGAAGAGTTTCTGCATTGCTGTCATTCCTGCTGGGGGCAGCTGATAGCAGCACTGAAAGGTAAGACAGTGGCTCTCTGTGCTTTCTGTGGACTAGCCTGCCGCATTTATGGTAGCATGTGTTGGCTGGATGTAGTGTCGGTGCCGACAGTGCCTTTCTATTTGACGTTTCTGGATTGTGTGCTGTGTCACTGAAGCCCCGGGCACTTGCTGCACATCTGACAAGGTAAGAGACAAACTGAGAAAAGGCTTGTTTACTCCAATTAATATCTGACTCTCTTGATCAAAGTGTTGCATAACACATTCGCCTTAGCCTCTCGTATAATAACCATTACACATGCGAAAGCTTTTTGTTTTTGTTGATGTGATGTGATGGCTTTCTAAAACGTGTGACTCAAGTGGTACTCTCACCGTGTCATCGTTTCCTCTTTTTACAGATGGCAGGAGGAATCTTTAACAACTTGGATAACCTGTTTAATGTGGATTGCACCACTGTCCACCCTCTGGTGTGTCACCTGTGCCACGAGCAGTACCAGTCCCCGTGTTTGTTGGACTGCTACCACATCTTCTGTGCCCGCTGCCTGCGAGGCCGGACCAATGACAGCCGTCTCAGCTGCCCCCTCTGTGGGTAAGAGATAGCACTGTGAGGTTGATTAAGATCCAGGCTGTGCATATAAAATCACTCTTGAAAGCAATGGAAAACCTGAAGATGTGTTCAAAGATATGGTAATTTTGGCCACACTGTGTTCACAATAAGGGAGAACAAATGTCTGAAAAATCTGCAGGTTTAAATCAAGTTTCTTAACTAGATATAGTTCATCTAGACATTTATCAATGTGTTTTGGTGTCTGTGCAGGGTATCTACGCCTGGATATCACACCTATGGTACTAACCCCAAAACAAACTGAAAACATGGTGAAGCCGAGTAATGAGAAGTTGATCTCAAACATGATTAACCTGCTTAAATTAGTGTAATAAATACTATTGCTCCTTGAATCCCCTGGAGGGTAAAATGTTCTGTGTAAAAAGCAGCCCAAACGGTTGGACAGAGTTGCTCAAAGAGATTCCTTCCAGTCCAGTAGACCGGTTTGGTTGGTGCAGGAGATTTAAGGAGCATCCCGTTGGTTTCAGAGAGCGTCGAGTCTCTCCGTTTCGGTCTGAGGGTGCTGCTCGGTGACCCACTGCTGGCCTGGTCTGGGTAGAGCAGGCCTGAATGGTCGGAGCAGCTGCGGGGTCATCATGGTCTCTTGTGTAGTCTTTGGCCCCGAAGCCCCCCAGAGAGCAAGTTCCTCTAAGACCAGTCACACAGCAAACAAAGCATACTGGTATTTGGCGCCGGTGCCAGCAGCTTAGGGCAATCAAAAGCAGTCACATGATATCAATCCATTTCATCCCCTATTAAGGAATGACTCGTGGTTCCCGGTCACCTTCAGGTCGGCAGTGTTAACTTTCACTTCATCAAAGCACACATGGATGTAAAGAATAAGGCCCTCCGCTGCAACGTGATAGTAACGGGAGTCTTGACCCAGATTTTTGGTTTCCCTCTTGTGTGCGCATGCAGAGAATCAAACGGTGACGAGTTTGGATATCACTGCATTATCCTCAACTGCTCGCATCCCTTAGATCCAGTTCCACTGGTTGATGATTCATGTTTTTGCCCCATTTGTTTGCAGTGTGAGCACAATATTTGACGTGCACAATGAGAAAACATACAATCAACGAGCAGTCGGCCACCCACAGTAATCAGTGCACACACGGCACCGCCATGCACTGCTTCTAACGCACAACAACTCAATATGAAAGACTAATGTTTGTCACACTGAGAACTGCTTTGACAATCAAAATCATGATGAGCCACCTCTGATTCTGCTCAGTCACAACATCTTACAACTCTTAAAATAGTGCGTCTGTTGAGGCTTCATGTTTGAAACTCGCCCACACGTCGGCGCCATACTACGAGCTAACGGTTGTGAATCAAACAGAATTGATAAAATCACCTCGACAAACTGTGGCTGAACCGGAGGCGGCTGCCACATTTAACTGCCTTCAAGCTATTTGATATGAACCTGTGTTGAGGTAGATAATGTGAACCAGTCAGCTGTACAAGTCAAGAGTAAAACCAACAGCTTTTATTCATAGCGTGAGGCACTGAGACAAAAAAGCAGAGGCAATCATTGGCTCTCTATGGAAATAACCCTGTGGGCACAGAGCCGGCGTGCTCTGCTGGCTGGGCTCAGGCTACAGGGGCCCGCTGCCCGCCAGCTACTATTTCCATCAGCGGCCCGCTAACAGCTGCTCACTCAGGAAGTATGTAATCTAGGAATTCTCTACTCGGCTATTAGTAGAACACAATAGATCCCCGTTGCTATGAAAAGGAGATAAAAACACGCACGGCAGGAAGAACATTACCGCCACAGCAGGTGAAACGAGGCAAACGGCATTATGGGTAAATCATGTCGTCAATGCAACAAACTGACCACTGCATCCGTCAGTGTACTCATTTTCTGTTTTTTTTTACGGTTAACAAGAATAAACTCAATCAAGATAAAATGAGTCGGCTATTTGTTCGAGTAAGGCCGTTTTCCAAACAACAAAAACCTAAAAGGTTTTCTGCATGTTAGTAAACAGAATATCTCTGGGATTTGAATTGATGAATAAAAGAAGGATTTTAAAGATAACACCTGGGCTCTGGTAAATTACAATGGAAGTGTTTCTCACAATGAAATGATCAATTGATTAACCAATTAAGTAAATAATCATGTTTGCAAGCAGCACTCATACGATTACACGAAGATGATCCTCATGTTAAATGTGTAAAAAGCTTCCAGACTGTAATCTAAATCCACAAGCCTGTGTTCATTGTAATGTAAATGATGGATATTCCTCAGATTAATGATGCAGATAAATTAGAAACGTTCCGTCTTTCAACATCAGCCAATTCAAAGAGCAGAGATAATTAATTTAGACAACACTTTATTTAGATGTCATGCTTACAGGTGTATAAAAATAGGAATTTGTCACAGTGTTTTCTCTGAGAAAAGAAAAAAAAACACCTTTAAATGAGAGATAACAGGGCGCCATCTTCTGGAATGTCACAAGAAATGCACCAAACAATGAGATAAAGGATGCATATTTAATAACAGCAGTATCTAGGACCTTTTACAAATGACTCGTTCATTTTCACTGTACATTGAGACAACTTAGAATTCCCTTTGTTAATTAATAGACTGATGGAAACCACCATTCGCCCAGCGTTTAACTTAAAATGTATGGAAATGGGTGAAAATATGGAGCAATGTAAACACACTGGGTGTTTGACTCAACATTAACTAATAATCATTGGCTCATTCAGTCCTTTCAAGCGGCGCTGTCAGTTCATTCCTCCTCCTGATACCCCTCAGTCTTCATGTCGTTCAGGCCCAGGTCTTCGTTCTGCTCAAACGTGCGGGTGTACTTCTCAGTCGTGATCTCGGGATCTGGATCCGGGGCGTACACGTTCTGCACGTAGCTGTTCCCCGTCGGGTCGTCCAGGACGATGTGTACGTCCATCTCTCCGGCCAGGATCTTGTCGAGCTTCTCCCCGAACGCGTGCAGCTTCTCCACCTGATCCGTGACGCCACTGTCGCCGCAGATGAAGGGGTTTTTGGAGACGACCAGGTCCTTGATGTCCGTCAGCAGCCCCTCCAGGGTGGTGAACTTCCCGCTCACGGCCCCCATCCCCAGCTCGAACTCCAGCTCCGGGATGGCGATGGCGCACGTCTCCGACTTGAGCACGTCCCGCGTCATGTCGGAGATGTCGGTGATGTGCAGGGTGATCTTGGTGCCCATCTGCTCCGTGGCCCCGCCGGACTTCACCTCGTTGGTCCGGTGGCCACAGCTGTCGCAGTTGGTGGCCATGATGATGACCTCCTTGAAGTGGGGGATCTCGACGAGCTTCATGTTGGTGGAGGCAGGCGCGTTGCACTCGGGGCAGTTGGTGTTGAAGGCCAGGACCTCGTCTCTCATGGCATCGATGTCGTTGCCAGCCGGCTCCTCGTCCTCCAAGTCATCATCCGCCCGCAGCCCCAGCTGCATGTCGTGCTGGATCGTCCTCTTGAAGTGGGACACAGTGAGAGCCTCATCTTTTTGAGGGGCCATGGGATTTTCGACAAAGCTGTTGCCAGACGGATCCTCAATCACCAGCGTGAACTCGTCTTCGACCTCTTTTAACTCCCGGAGCTTTCGGATGAATCTGTCTATCTTCTCAGCCACCTCTGGGTCAGTCGCCCTCCGGACTGGCTGCTCCTGCTCCAGTCCCGCAGCGGCTCTGTCCAAGAGGCCCTCGATGGTAGAAAGGGCACCTTTCTGGGTGAAGGGAGGGATTTCAAAATCCAGCTCGGGGATCCTGGTGGTCGCACTGTCTGCTTTCACAACCTCCCTGTTCAGGTCCCGTTTCGTTCTGACTTTGAGCGTGTAACAAACGCCTTGATCTTGTATCCGGCCCGCAGACTGGATCTCGGTGTTCGACCAGCTGCAGTTGTCGCAGCTGAAGGAGCTGACGATGACTTCTTTGAAGAATGGGATTTTGATCAGAAGTATACGTGTCATACCGTTCAGGTGGCAGTTCATACACATACTCTCGATCTCAGTGGGCTGCCCGTCTTCGTCGTCGGCGCTGATATCCTTGAAGAGATTCTCCCCTCGCACATTTTCCTCCGAAATAACAGACATTTTCCAACGTCGACTATGTCTCCCTCGGCGGACGAACTGTGTTACCTGCGCTTCTGTGTCTCTTCTGGAGTGTCTCTCTGGAACTTTCTAGATGACAGACCGTCGAGTATCAAAACACACGATGATTGCGCACCGTGCTCTACAGCTACTTCCGTATCCTCTTCTTCTATGGTGGAGGCGTCGTTAAGTTAACTGCTGCCCCCTCAGGCGCAACGCAGTACTGCAGAAGACTATTCAGGACTTTCCTCTGCACGTAGGGCGATCAAACAGGTGTTAAAACTATATTTAGGACTATTTATTAATACCTTGCACTGATCTGTGGCAGAACTGTAACTTAATTTTCGTTATGTGCTTCATTCAGATATTTTTGTAATTATTTTACGTATAGATTTGAATTGTGAATTCAAATTTTCCTTGACTTTTTAAAAAAACAGCATACATTTTTTCATATCTGGAACAATTTCAGTTCTGGTCTGATAGATTTGTGAAAGTGATGCTGTATTTTGTTATACATGTAATGGCATGTGGGTTTTGTTTAAATTCATGGGAAAATCTACTGGAATGGATGTTTTAGTTTTTGTAAAGGTGCTGCACTCTGTTTTGATTTTGACTCTCTTGACACGGAGGATGAAATATAATCTGTCTATAAATAAAAGAGTGAAAACGTAAAGCTCCCACTTAATTAAGACACAGAGCCTATAAATAATTTGAGTGAAATCATAATCTACAAAAAACATTCTTAGGAACACATCTCAGTTGTCCTCATTGAGAAACTCAATTTATGAATATGTAACTATTAATTTACATATACACTTAAAACGTTTGTGAATTTTCATCATGATTGACTTCCAAACTATTCGCGATGTCACAAAATCCTGCTCGTATTTACCCGCCTTCAGATGAAAGGCGAGCATGGAGAAACTTTCTCTGTTTCACTTGTGTTGATTATTCCTGGCATACATGAACTTGAAGAATAACACTCATACTTGCCAGTATAACTTGACTGGTGATACATGTCATGGTTTTCTCAGGCTGTGTAAATGTCTGTCTTTGCCACAGTTACCCATCCATATTAAAAGGGAACAGCTCCCTCCCTCCAGAAGACCGTCTGCTCCAGTTCCTGGTTGACAACAATGCGGACACTGAGGAGACGGTGCAGTGTGCCAACTGTGACCAGGAAAGTAGCAAAAATGTAAGAATTGAACGACAGACCCACATCAATATTCACAGTTATTAAGGTGTCACCTGCACCCATGTTGTTTGAGACAGTTCAACATCTTAGTCCAGATGAACAACTCTCCCAAATCCAACAACTAGAGGGCTAAAAAATAATTTGTTGATACCATCAAGTATTAAGTCTGAAACTGATAATGACAATTATGGATTTCCTAGAAGGTGGAAATGTCATATTGGAATTCTTCATTTGGGTGGTTGTCCCCCTTTTGTACTGACATCAAAAGACTCTTACTTTCGCAATTCGATTTCGATTTCGCATTCGAAGATGTTTTTGTTTGCACTGAAATGAGACAATCCTGGTGAACATTGGTGCTGTTTTTCATTCATCTCAATGTTCAAATCCTTCCGCAAGATTTGTTTTTAATTTGACCACCATGGGGCGCCAAAGTCCGAATGTCTTTAAATTGTACACATAGTAGCTTTAAGACAGGCGTGTTTTTCAGCAACATTTTCTTGTGTAGCTTTAAACAATATAAAATGACGGTAGCATCTCTCCATGTTCAATTTCATTTTGTCTTCTTCTTTTTTTTTCCCATTCAGGATGCAGGGGGGATGTACTACTGTAATACTTGCAGCCAGCCACTTTGCAGTGCCTGCAGGGAGCTGACTCACAAGGCCAGAATGTTTTCCCACCATGAGATTGTGTCCCTGGCCAAACGCTCCAGAGCCAAACACAGGAAGTGCTGTGAGTGCCGCCTGTAATTTACTCCAGCAGAATAACAGGCCAAAAAGGCTTTATACACTAGTGTGTTAGCCCAGAGAAGTGTTGACTCTTCTGTGCCCTGTTTAAATTACTAACGTTGTGTACAAGGCACGATGTTAGCGCTTATAGTGGCAGACTTTTATCAGCCAACTTGTTTGTATTCTGAAACGCTCTTGTATTTTTGTTTCCCAAACCTTCTCATTGGAAAAACAGAATAGTTTAAATCTTGCACTCCTGTGGGCGGAGGTTAAAAGGTGTGTTTGTCTCCACAGCGCTCCACGAGGAGCCCTACATCCTGTTCTCAACAGAGAAGAAGTCTATGCTTTGCATCAAGTGCTTCAGAGACATGCAAGTGTGAGTCAAATCTATGAAGTTCTTCTCTTCTTTTATCCTCTCTTTTCTGTATTCATTTATTGAACAAGGAATGCGGGCTGAGCTCACATTTTGAGCAGGGTTTGAACATATTACTGGAAGAATCACCCTCATTAGTTTATTCCAAATCCACCCAGCGCTCACCAACACTTCACCTATCTTCACCAGAACTGGAACACCACCCAGAGCTGGATCCAAACTCCTGATAGAGGAGCAATAGTGAAACAAAGCAAGAAAAAGATGAGAGGGGAAAAGTAAAGAGACGTAGATAGAGGCTTAGTCTGGCGATAAGAGACCCCCATGAAGTAAAAAAATTAAAATAGTCATTTACATGTTCTGGGAGCTTTTTTGTTCCATAAAAAGGTTGATTTTTTTTGGGGTAAGGACAGCGGAATACATTTCAGGGTATTATGTTGCTGCCCCATCTCTGAACATCGGCTTTAACCTGTGTACTCAAAGGGTACAAGTGGGTAGAAACAAAGAGAGGACATGGTTCGTGATATATTGATCGGGTATCTGAACCCAGTGGGGTTCATTTAGCGTGGAATTTGGGGTTGTTTTGGTTGTAGTTCAAGGTTGTTGTCTGGAGAGGTCGTGCTTTTCCAAAAATCGATTGGCTGACAGGGATGCTTTTTATACATATAACAATAGGTCAATATAATATTATATAATGATAGGCAAATAATGACAGTGTAAATTCCTTACCACTCCAGATCACTCCTTCAAACCGGGTGGAAGTCCCGATCAACAAAGGTTCTATCACTAATGCGAACAGTAGGGGGGATAAAGGGTCCCCCCGTCTGGTCCTTCTTGTCAATGCGAAATAGTCCGATCAGGTATCATTGGTAACGCTGGCCTGCAGAGATGCATCCAAGATAAAATGTATCACTCAAAGAGGTACCTCCCTCTCCACTCCATCACACGACTTCTCCGCGTCCAAAGAAACGACCAGTTCTGCAGTTTCTAAAGAATGTTTGGAATAGAGCATATTAACAGTGTGGCCCATTAAAAGAAAAAAGCTGCTGTTCGTTCATGAAACCAGTTTGCTCCTCTGATATTAAACTTGGGAGGAAATTCTCAAGACACCCAGCTAGAACTTTTGCCAAGATCTTGGCATCAACGTTCGACAAAGACACAGGTCTGTAGGAGGATGTGGGGTCCTGATCACTCTTCACATGCACTGTTATGTTTGTGTTGGGCCAACCACTTTCCAGAGATTCATTGAACACCGAGAGAAGCAATTTGGTCATTTTATTTCAATTTCTTGGGAAAAATTCTAACAAAAATCCATCTGCTGACCCCGGAGCTTTGGTATTTTGCATAGCTTTGATTGATGGTATTACTTCCTCCAAGCTTAGTGGGGAGTCCAGAGCCTCGGAAGCTCCGGGGTCTGAAGTAGGGGCCTCAAGATTTTTGAAGAAATTATGTCAGTGCGGTGATGTCTTTCTCTTCTCTTCTCCACATTGAATTAGGTGTTGTTTGTTTACCACAGGGAGAGTCGGACTCACTGTATTGATATTGAAACAGCTTACATGCAGGGGTGTGAGATGCTGGACCAAGCTGTGCTGGTGAGAGAATCGTGTCTGTTCATCTGCACTTTTGGCATCATGAATAATTCAAGCGCACGGCGGCCGTGATGGTATTGTGAGATGTGGTGCAGGTGCACTTGCGGAGCTCATTACAATGCAATTTGAATATATAAACATATAACTGAGTAGTGTTTGCTTGCAATATTTTGAGCATTCCTGAATTAACCTGGGTCGAATACATTTATATTTGGTATACTGCTCATGTTAAATAAAAATAAAAAAGTTATTTGTATGATAAATATAGTATAGAGTTCCACTTTGGATGCTCTTTCTCAAAATTGGCAGTATTAAAAAAAAAGGATAGCGTCTCCATTGTAATGAGCTAAAATGAGTGCATTTGTACAGCCGAATAGCCTCACCAATGCTCGCATGTTTCAGCTTGAAGTTTGTACTAATGGCTCTGATGACAAATGTGTGTCAGCGCAGTAGCTCACAGGGCTTCTCATTGACAGCGAACCTCCTCCTCCAATCTGCAGGTGGTGAAGGAGCTGCAGACTTCGGCGAGAGAGGCCATCGTTCTGCTGAGAGCAATGATCGGAGAAGTGTGTCTGAATGTGGAGGAAGAAGAGAGTGCGATCTGTACTCTGTTCAACAGCTTGCAGGTAATACAATGATCCTGGTGTGATAGAGTTCCTCCCCTGCGCGCTGACTTGAACCCACGCGTTTAACCCATTTATGCACAAAGACTATATTTTATATGATGCATTTATTATGATGGTTTAAAGTCTTGAAATGTGGTTACTGACATTAGATCACAAGAAAATCACACTTGACTCAATAGTCAAACTCATCAAATACATCAATTTCTTTTTATACATTGCACATGTGTGCATATCTTCAACATGATATAATATATATTCAATATAGACATTTTCTCATCTCACTATATTTGGTCTTTGGGCACATGGGATTACTCTGTTGTCCTCAAATATAATGGAGTAGTTTGCAAAAACAGTAGTCCCTTGTGCCTAAAAACTAGATGGATTATAATAAGAAAAACTCACTTTTTTGACCGATTTTGATAGAGAACACTTTAAATTAACAATGTCAGTTGTGGGCACAAATGGGATCAGATTAGTTGTATCTTCTTCAGGTCAAAATGTTTAAAAATGGTCATCAGGCACAAACATGGTGCGTTCAGAAAGTATTCAGATCCCTACATTTTTCTCACATTTTGCTATGGTGCAGCCTCCTGTTAAAATCATTGAAATGCATTAACAATCTAACCTAATGATGACAAAGCATAAACAGAATCTGAGACATTTTTGTTGCTAATTTAGAAAAAAAGCAAAAACTGAAATATCACATTGACAAGTGTTTTAACCCGTTGTGCTTTCACTTGAAATGTATCTCAGGTGTTTCCTATTTCTCTGGATCTTCTTTGAGATGTTTTTACACCTTGATTTGGAGTCCACCTGTGGCAAATTCAATTGTTTGGACATGATGTGTGAAAAGCCCACGCACCTGTCCACATACAGGTCTCACAGCTGACGATGCACATGTGAGCAAAAACCAAGCCATGAACTCAAAGCATCAAAATGTCAGCGGGCAGCGTTGCTCTTGTCATAGATGATGTACGTGCACGTAACCACACTCCTCGTCTTAATGTTTCCCCTAACCATTCCAAGAATTTACATTTCAAACAGCTGGTGAAGTGGCAAATACATTTGGACTTTTATCTGACTGCCCCTTGATATTTATACACCAAGTCAATAGATTTACTACCCCAGCTTTGCTTAACTTAAAGTGTAAATTAAAATGTCAGTTACAGAAAACTGGACCAAAAACATCTCATCTTTCAGAAACACAGACTATAGTTTAATTCAGAAGTTAAATCTAAAAGTTAAAATACCATCTGAGACTGTTAACGCGGCTCGGCCACTGGAGGTCTCTGTTAACCTATTTGTGAGAAAAGAGTTTTCTTTTTCTTTGCATTCTGAACAATCAAACAGAGCAGACGCCACACTGTGGATTTGACACCTATTTTTTTTTTTTCCCCCACAATCTTGACAATTCATTAGGTATTAGCGAGCTCAAGGCCATTCCCACAGCAGTGTGAGGAGTAAAAGGCTCTGTTTTCTCTGTTCTTGTCTGACAGGAAAAACTAGCAGAGAGGAAGAAGATTCTGCTGAAAGCAGCCCAGAGGTAATATTGAAATATAAGATTTACAGGTCTTGTGTAAAAAATGCTTTTGTTGCCTCGAAGCCTGTGTCATAATATTTACCTAATTGAATGCTATTATCCAGCTGTCAGCAGGTCACTTGATAGTTTCTCCATTGTATCATGCTGCATTGTACAGCGATGAATAGCAGCCCCCTGTTTGCTCTGGAATAATCTCACCAAACATATTTTCTTTTTCTTTTTCTGACACCGAATTAAAAGCACCTCAGGGGGATTACAGATTTGAAAGCCAATGGTTGCATATTGCGCCTTGATCCACTCAATGAAAATATAGCCAACCAAAAAGATTTGGTGTACAAATACACATTATTTACATTATAGGCGTTCTCAAGTCCCTACAATCCACAGCTGCTGCAGGAAACCCTGGATAAGATGTCCTCCACTTTAATTAAAAACAGAGCACCTTTAGCGTGATTATGCCCGAGTGCACGAGTAGTTATGAAGCACACAAACACACATTATTGTACCGTATTGTCACATGATCAAATAGAGACTTGACATTGGACGACATCCACATACATGTTACCCAGCAGTCATTATTCCATATCTGTATATGACAAATATACAAAATGAAATAAGAAATCATGCTTTTGATTTCAAAATATTTCTTATAATCTATTTCTATTTTATTGTTTGTGTAGAATAAACATTTTGTGACTGTTTTACACGAATAAAAAGCACCTTGAAGGAGATGGGTTTGCCTTTTCGAGGACATTTATAGCAAATGCCATTGTTCCTTGAATATAGTTAGGGCTGGTAATCTTTAAAAACTGGTGAATCCAACCCAAAAACCCAGCTTAGTGTTGCCAACTCTTATCCAACAGAAGTAGCTAGCAGCAGTAGCTCCAAAAGTTGCTGAATCTAGCAAGAAAGTTGCCGAGTCGGCAACTCTGACAGCTCCCTCCAAAAGCCACTCCCCTAAAATGATCATTATGAACGTAAACAACGGACATGGCTTTGTTTACTCACAGCTGTCATAGCAACGTGTGGAAGCCTGAGTGACTATTGCTCTCAGGATGTAATAAGATTTTCAACAAAAATATCAAAAATATTTTTTGAACGAGATTACTAACTTTAATGTGAGTATGCATATTTTCAAGGTGGCAATCTGAATCACTTGCTGGGGCCTGTTCTCTGTCCAACACACACACACACACACACACACACACACACACACACACACACACACACACACACACACACACACACACACATCCACTCCATGGGCGCCTGTGCAACCACACTAGAATCCATGAATGTATATAGTGTCTATACTTTTCTAAGAGAAGGATCATAACTTTCTTTTTTCATTGGTGGCCACCACGTTACTTATGCTGCAGCTGTGTGCTGTGTGCAGAAACAAACTGTAAAGTGATACAAATTGAGAAATGACTTTGCAAAAACAGGATAATGACACCCTCCCGTCCATTAATTTAGCATTAACTCACACTTGAATAATTAAAATCGTGCAACATCCCCACCGCGATCATTAAAGTTTGATTTAATGTCATCCAAGGTTTGCAACTAATTAGTCTCTAAGATCAAATGATTGCACATCAGTCAGATTTCATTTAAAGGTGCTGGATACGATTAGGAGGATGTTATTGCTTCTTAAAGGCCACCGCCATGGCGACGGCTGAGCCAGTGGCTCGCAGCTATCGGTGCTGACGACGCTAACCGTGTTTACCTGAGGGGGAAGTGCAGGCTTGTTGTTACTCTTACGTGACGCCACTCTCCGTCGGGACGGCGTTATCAGCTGTAACCTGCCTTATGAGAGCAGTGCAGAGCGGCGGCCGTGAGCTAGCCAGTGGGGCACGCTAACATACACCAACATGCATTAAAAGTACTTGGCCCGGCGACGTCAACGAAGCAGCTTTTAAGATGAATTATCACTTAAGTAGAGGGTTAATAAAGCAGAAGCAGACATAAAACTTGTGTTTTATCTCTTTTTCTTCACTCTGCGAATCTGCAAACACCCATTTTCCAAATTCCAGATGAGAAAAAATCTAAAATGATTTCTGAGCATTTCTTCCTGTTCAGCGCGTGCTCCATCCGTACGTACGAGTGATTGAATGAGAACAATTTTGTCCATATGAGTGAGTGTCTCGAGTTGCAGTCTGCGGGGATCTCTAATGAGATTTTTTTTGTGTCCTCCATCTCTCTCCTCCTCTCTCTCCATTGCCTGGAAGCCATCCAGTGTCTGGGCTCCCGGAAGAGTGTTAAAGGCTATTTATGTCAGGCTTTTGTGTGTCCGGCCTTGTGTGTCTGCGTGCATGTGTGTAGACAGAGAAGACAGATAGATTAGCTTCGGGAAATATGGAGTATGTTGTTTGTGGTTGCCCCTCCTGAGCTGAATCCTCTTGAGTATTACGGCAGGCACTAATGTGGAGGTGTAGCGTTACATGTTTGTGTGTGTGTGTGTGTGTGTGTGTGTTTGCAGTCAACACGAGGAGAAGGAGAAAGCACTAAAGGAGCAGCTCTCCCACCTTACTGCGCTCCTACCAACCCTCCAGGTAGAGTACGATAAATCACACCATAAATATGAGGGGCCGTGGGATGATTAGTGGAGTAGGAAAGAAGAAAATACGATGTTCTGATTTTTAACTTTTTTTAAAAAGCTTTACTTGTTTGTGAAATAACAACAACAAAACTGCTACCACTGGACTGAATCATGACAAGGAGCCCAAAATAGACCGTGTTTGTTTTATTCAAGTCAAAAATGCCACTTTAAAGGGGACATATCTGTAAAAACTAACTTTTTCAGTGCTTGTTGACATACATTTGGGTATCTGGAGTTGCTGCCAACCCACAAAGTGTGAAATACGAAAAAACCCAGTCAGTTTTCAGTGGACTAGATCAGAAAACATGTGACAACAAGCCGTTGTGCCATAGAGCTGGCTACTCTTCTACGTCACAGGCTCATTAGAATACACCGCGCCCCGTCTGGGTGTGTCCACCCACGACTCCAGAACTATCTTTGCAAAGGTGCGCCATCTTTTTCTGGCAAGCCAATCAGAAGCAGACTGGGCTTTTTTTTCAGGAGGGAGGGCTGAAAGAGACAGAAGCTAAAACGGAGCATTTCAGACAGAAGGTGAATACAGGTTTATTCAGACAGACAGTATCGAGAAAAGTAATGTGTTTTTTGAACATTAAAGCATATAAACAAACCCAGAATCCAAGTATGAACCTAAAAATTAGCATTATACCGTTTCTTTTAAATATTCTTTGGAAAAATCTTTATGAAAAATCTTTATCTGAAAAGTAGCACCGGCTAGTAGAAGTATAATGTTGCATAAAATGAAGATACCTTCAGAGTAAACCTTCAGTTCCACACTTTTATGAACGGGCTGTGAAAATGGTGATTCTGCTCAAATGGATTGTTAGTTTTTGTATTAGTTAAATCCCATTTAGTCTCTGTTTCAGTCTGTTGGTTGTCTCATATTCCATGTTTGAAATCTAAAATTGAGTCTCTGATGTTTTCAGGTGCACCTCGTCACCTGTTCGGCCTTCCTCAGCTCAGCCAACAAGTTTGAGTTTTTGGACATGGGCTACGTGAGTGCTGCCACGTAAACGATGAGATGTTTTATTATCGTTGCTTTTCACAAGAATTTAATCAAATACATATAGAGAGTTGCAGTGCATGCGATACAAGTCATATGTGGTTAAGAGAGAGTAGTGGGGGAGGCGAACGTGATGATTTGACTCAACACGGGAAACCTCACCCGGCCCGGACACGGAAAGGATTGACAGATTGATAGCTCAAAAAAACCTTTTTTTCTGTGAATATAAACAAGTGAATCTATAAAGTAGAGAACTATTGGATGGCACATTATCTGTGATTCTGAAAACGTGTCTACATAACAAAGTTCATTCTCCCAGAGTTGTCTTGGCAGGAGAAAACTTCCATTATTAGCTGGACAGAATTGGTCTTTTAAAGGAGGCTGTCCATAATGTCTCCTCGAGATGAAACACATCACTCATGTTCTTGCTCACACAGCAACTCATGGAGAGGCTGAAGAGGATTGTAAAGCTCCCTCACCGACTGAGACCGGCGCAGAGCAGCAAAGTGAGTAGGAGCCGCCTTCCTGCAGGGCTGGAAGAGGTTTGAAACCCAGAATGCAATCCACTGCAGCGTGCTGATTAGTTGTTTCACTTGTTCCCAATGCAGTCTCACCTCTTTCTCCTCCGCGGCTCTGAAGCCTGGAACCAATTTAACCTTTATAAGAAAGTTAAGTTCAGTGCCTTCCAATGGGAGCTGCAGTCATTCATTCATGTATTTATGAGGGAAAAGACACATTAGTCGTGATGATGCAAATGTTTCAGATTTAGACAAAAACGCTAATTTTAATCTGCAGACAAAACAACCACAAAGCACATATAGGAGGGTAGAAGAGCAAACCTTGTAAAACGTATAGAGAACGTACACACACAGGCACATTTTACAGTAAGAAACAAGACTTAACATCTACTATGACTACACAACTATAGTCGTTCAAGCAGCTTATCAAGTATAAGCTTAACTAATAGAAGGAAAGCAGAAATCCAGCCAACGCTCACAGAAAATAATAATAGTAAGTAGACCTCAAATAAAGATTATTTTTAAAAGAGAAAATTCCGACACTAATTCCCAACCTCTTTTTAACATAATAAATATGTGCACTCCAAAAATACATCTGTTCTTTTTTTGTATTTGTTTCAGTAGTTGTATTTAAATTATTGCTGTTAAAGTCAGAACCAGCACCAGACTACGCTTCACGTGCATTGGAGCGTTTACTGGCGCGCACACAGGCGTCCGTGGTGGCTAACCATTGCAAACATATTTTCTTTGGTAACCAAAAGCTGATGCGTGGTTGTCAGCTTGGCAATGACTTTTAAAGTCATTTTCAAAGTGAGTGTTGAGCCCTGGTAGTGGACCTTGAGCAAGGATTGTTGTTTTGTGTGTTCAAGCAATCACTGCTGCAGTGTTTCCTTAAACAGAAATCCCTGTTTCCTTTCAGAAATGTCAAAGATGTCACGTACTGAGAAGTTCAGTCAGTATTTATCAGTATTACATCAGTAAATAAAGCTGAAACAGACACATAGCTGACACATTTGAGCAAAGATTCATTCTGGTGGTTGTGAAGGCCACAGCAAGTATGACACATACATCTGATCATTTTCATACTCATCAAAACATTCAGTCAGAATAATCTACTCGATGTAAGAAGTAACTTGATTTTAACTTGACTTGACCTACATTGGAAACAAGTGCAGTTGTTTTGGCAGAAGGGACATGGGTGGTGATGGTGGAGTGTTGTCAACACACCCACGTTTTAATATTTTAGTATTACTATATTTGTAGGTGTGGTTCTTAATGAAAACAGATTGCTGCTTAATAGTTCATGTCATGGGATGTGGTGCAGGGGTAGAGCAAAGACTCAAGTGCAGACAATGGAGACGAGGTGGAAGGCAAGGTTGTTTACTTGCACAAAAACAGGAACCAAAAACAACTCCAACAGGGAGCGCGAAAAATACAAACTGAAGTAAAAGGCAACGTCCAAAAGGCAAAGTCCAAAAAGACAAAGTCCGAACCCCGGGACGTGGCGAGAACAAACCTGGAACACGGCGCGCACACACAGGGAAGCAACTAAACGATCCGACAAAACAACAGGGAAGCAGGGGAGTTTATATAAGAGGGGTTGACAGAGGGAAAACCCAGGGGCAGGTGATTGGGCACAGGTGTAGTGAATGAGGAAAATCAGGAAACACTCAGACACACAGGAGGGAGCCGGGAGGAGACCAGGGGCGGAGCTACAGAGACAGAGACACAAAGGGGGCAAAGCCTAAACCGTGACAGTTTATTGTGTATGGTCATGTTTTTACTTTTCTTTTGAGTCGTTTACTTGTATATTTTGCTTAATTGATGATGATGAGAAAAATAATAATGATGCTATTGTAATTATTATATTTCATTTGTTGCTATTGTTGTCAGGTTGCTATTTGTATTTATATATTGTAGGATTGACTAATATAGGATTGGGCCTTAATCTGGCCAAATCCTGCCATAATGTAATGTTGTTATTTATTTTGGCCCAGCTTTTTTTTTCTGTTTTCATAGAAGGAATACATAATATTATGGCAGAAATACGTGCATTTGTACAAGACTAAGTGATGTTTTCTCTGTCTTCCATTAGATCAACACAGACTACAGAAGTGAGTTTGCTCGCTGTCTGGAGCCCTTACTGCTGCTCGGTCAGCGCTGCCCTCCTTCTGTTGTCGGATCTATAAGCGTTGCAGCAAGGTGAGATCACTTACTTAATGCCAACTATCATTTGCAAAACAAAAGAATCCCTTACTCTAAGGTTTTATTTGACACTTTTCGCTGCCTGAATAATAACTGCAGCGTCTTTTGGATTCTTCCAAGAAAGCAAAAAGTCTGGGCAGAAAATGTCACACTTGTGAAGCATCTAAACTCGAAATCCCCCAAATGGTTTTGGAAGTACAGATGGTAGACAGCGATGAGTGAAGTGAGAGGAAAGGAGGCGCCATGCTGAGTCCCAGTATGGAAGTTATTCTGTCTATCTGTAAGCTCTGTGCACGGATATGTTTACGTAACTCACCTTTGTTGCATGGGGGCTGGGAAAGAGGCAGGCGATCCTGTTTTTAGAAAGCTCTGGTTTTGTTGCGGTCCGGGACACAAACACAGCAGAAAACATGATGGATGGTGCTGCATTGTCAGAAAACCCCAAAACTCTGAGAATGCTTTGACAATGCCATAAAGTCTTTTAACTTAGATTTGTTTGAGAATCACATCAGATCACCAGAAAGCAACCTTTATTCACTGCTACTCATAACAAAGACTTTTGTCATTTTCCCGCTGCTTCATGTCCCTTTGTAGGCCTACTTGGACTCCACTGACCGATTTATTTTTCCACATCAGTGTCCCCCAACTGTTCGCAAGTCCTTAAGCCCACCCACCAATGCCAACATACTGACAACTCTTCTTTCCAACTTGCTTAGCGCCCTGGCAGTGCAAGATGCAAAGTGGGCCGGGATTGGTGGCCCTCCGGCTGGCACTATTTTTATCGTAATTTCACAGAACTCTCCAGGATTCATCTGGAAGTTGGCACGCAGGAGCAGCCGGGCCACTTTGTTCCAGGCCGCTGATGTCACAGCTTTAGAGAGTCTTTAATTGGCGTCAGTGATGGGAGGTCAGAGGCTGGATGTGCAGAGGATGACATGTGTAGGGTAGAGAGAGAGAGAGAGAGAGAGAGAGAGAGAGCGGGGGATACGTTGTTTAGACAGGTCCTCTGTCGCATCAACACTGGGCAAGAAGGAAGGAGTAAGAGCCTGCCAGACCCCAGGTACATTTATATACATTTTATTCATTTAAAGTCCTTGCAGTTTATTCTCTTGTATAGGGTGTCCTGAGTTTGTGATATGTGCCTTAACTTAGAGTGTGATCCCCAAATAGATGTAGCTTTTGTAGCTGAGTGTCGTGAATATTGATTGTGATAGAAGGTTGAATTAAATGTGCTTTACAGACTGAATTCTCAGCGTAGGTTTATAGGAGTCTCTGGCTTCCTGCTCTCTTTGGTGAACATCTGCTGATACCATGAGATGAGAGAACAGTCGTTACACAAGGTGCTCGACTCGACAATTTTTCAAGTCCACTACATACTTCAGTTACCAGGAGGAGGAGGAAACAAGCTTTTCCTCACCGTATGGTCGTTCAGAATGACGCCCACATGGCGGAGCGTTTTCCTCTGAATGTGACTGAATGTGGTGTTGTGTCTGATGCTTCAGTCGCTGTCTGAAAGCTCCTTCCTCTACTTGTGAGCCGCTAATGCAGGATGCAAACCGGGCAGGGATTTGGTGGCCGGCCAGCTGGCTGGCCCTATTTGTATCATAATTCCCCAGAGCAGAAGTGAAGTTGTTCTTTCATGCAACTGATGCTTCAGTACTGGCAATGTCTTTAATTGGTTGTGTTAGAACACAGTCTGGATGCTCAGAGGACAGCATTTGTACGGCAACGTGAGAGGATGTATTCACACCGGGGCTGCTGTAGAACGGCCGCAGGCCAGTTATGCTGTGTGAAGCATGAAGCCGAGACTATGGTCCTACTGGAACCCAGATACATATATGTTTATCTAGTTGTTTGGATATGTGCTGCACATACGCACTTTCACACTACTGGTGATGGAGAAGATGTGTTTTGAGTGACAACAAGTAACAACAGGCAATTTGCTCAAAGTTGTCGGATAAGACACGTCATGCAATCTTGCCAAAAACTATATTAAACTCGCCAAGCTGCCTGAGTCGGGGGACGGTTAAGAATAGTGCACGAGGAGTCAGCAGGCAATCAATGGCGGTATAAAACAGCCACTAAAAGGGACTTTGAGAAAGTGTGAGTCCCCGCAACCTTGAGAGGTCTTTCAGCATGCAGCCCTAACTGGCCACCCAAAATATTCTGCAGTTTGCTGCAGCAGAATGCGGGATTAGCGGCGGACAGACACTAAGTTGCACATTCACTCACTCAGGGACGAACACACACAAACACGACCGATCACATGAGCCTCCTGGCGGAGAAACAAACAAACATAGCCAGACAAAAACAAAAGGACAAATACGTACCTAAAAAACAGGTTAGCGGTATTAAATGAAGCACTTTAGCCGGAGCTGCTCCGAGGCCGAGGAAGTGTCTTGAGACAATCGAGTGTGTATCACATGTGTATCGGACAGTGGCTGAGGAAGTTATGTGATACAAAACAAAGTAGATGGTATGTAGAACAAGTATACAAAGTTGTATATAAAGTAAAAGTAGAGAGTAGGTTGTAATAATGGGCATTCTGAAGCAGGGTGTTTTGCATACAATATGCACACAATTCCCAACTGACTACAATGATAGAAAGCTCTTGGAGCCAGCAACCGGGAAAACAAATATTAAGAATATTGCACTGGGTTCTGAGTGTTTTGAATAGTGCAAGCTGTACATGTGCTATATTTATGCAATATTTATACAGTCAGAACAGAGCTGGTCAATTATAATTATTTTATATGAGGCTTTATTCCCGCTGTGGTCAAAGAGACCGGGGTGAGATAGATGTAATGCTTCATACACAGAAAAAAGACATTCATGATGATTGTTCTTATCCTCAGGCACCAGTCCCCTCTCTCCATGTCTTGCCGCTCCCCGTCTCTCAGTGAGATGCCCCTGGGCTCGGTGTGCGGTCGAAGGCCCACTTGTCACCGCAACATCTGCACCAAGGTCCTCCTGGCTGAGGGGCGGGAAACACCCTTCACCGAGCACTGCCGCAACTATGAGAACACCTACAGGGTGAGTGCTGTGACGAGCAATGCTGAGGAGTATCTCATCCTGAGAAAAACATTTGAACAACACTTAAAGGGTAACTTTGGTATTTTTCAACCGTATTTTCCAATGTTATTGTGTCTAAGTGACTAATGAGGAAAACGTTTTTTTTTAAATTGGTCCATTATTGAGGGAGAATGCTGCAGCCGGCAGCCACTAAACAGCACCGTACTCCAACACAACCAACTGTCCTCCTCTCTCCATCTCTTCTGGCAATAAGTCACATGACACAATGACAAACAGGAAAGTTTATTCCATCATGTTGTCAGGCAGTTATAATAACAATCTGAGCCGGTCAGTGGCAAAAACAAGCACTTTTAATGGACTCACATTGAGGGTGAGGAGTTGTCCCGGGCGATTACATTACAGCCTCTTGAGCAGCGTTCCCTCAATACTGGATCAATAAAAAAAATGTCCCCATTAGTCACTTTGACGCAAAAACATGGTTGAAAAACACAGAATTTACCCTTTTAAAGGAGATTGTATATGCTCGCAGTGCTTTGGGCTAAATGCTAACATCATGTTTAGCAGGTTGGCGATATTGTTTACCACGTTCACAGTCTTGTTTTAGCGTGTTTCTAAAATTAGCTTATTAGCTAAACACCAAAAAAGGTGAAGTGCAGATGATACTGATGGGAATATTGTTAGTTTGGCAAGAATTTGGTCATGAATCAAAGTATTGGACACATTTAAAATGTACCAAGATAATAGCACTTCATGAAAAGATCATTAGAGATCATCATAGTTATTACAACTCTATGGGGACCACACAGCGAGTGTATAAAGGGAAATAAACTTGGAAACCAAAATTGCGAAGAACACATTGTTGTTGTTTCCCCCGTTACTGCGGGGTGATCATCGAAGAGCTACCTCTCCGATTCAGAGATATTTTTCATCAATAAAGATTAAACAACTGTGTTTCCATTCACATATGAGTCTGCGCGTTTTGGATGATCAAATTTGAAAAACGTTGACTTTGCCAAATAAATTCTGACGTGTCTAACGTTTAACTGGCATGACTCATTAGCTGTTTCTGCTGTCAGCTTCTTCTCCGATATTCTCATAACCTTGTAATCCTCGTCATCGTCTCCGAACAACATGAAACATGGCCGATACAAACTGACTTGAAAAAGCAACTTAAACTTTGCCCAATTGCAACAAATCGCTGTAGTAGCCTCTCTCCATTTATATTGTCGTAGATGAGTTAGTTAGGTGGCCAAGCTGACTTTATTGGTTTCCGGTTGGCAAACCTCTACTTTTTACTCTGTTCATTGGTGGATTACAGACCTGCTTAGTTTATACCATTTTTTTTTTCAATTGTTTATTTAAGATTTGTTTGACAATTGAGTGGAAAAACGGCTAATAGAACACAGAGGATATCTTTATTTATTTTAATGAATTGACAAGAAGTACTTTCGGTTGCAGGATAATTTACTAGTTGTATGTCCATAGTTAGTTAAATAAAAGTGAGATAAATCTCCTTTATTTGGATCCATTTTGGTTAAAACTGCTGCAGCAACTTCTCTTCCTGGACGGACGAGGAGCCATCTCTGATCCTCAAAGTAACACAAAGGGTAAGGCTGCAGCATGAATTCCTCTGGGAACTCAGCCTGTCTAGTGGACAACACGCTTTTCACGCTCAGATGCACCTCACCTGGCATCCGTACACTTTAAAGACATCGAAGCGCCTCTCGAGTGTCGCGTCCAATGTACCGTATACTTGTGTGTTCATAGACTCTCCAGACGGAGATTCAGAATCTGAAGGACCAGGTCCAGGAGCTGCACCGAGATCTGACCAAGCACCACTCCATCATCAACACGGATAAAATGGGAGAGGTCATGGACAGATCGTTGCACATCGACAGCCAGATAGCTTCCCAGCACTCCACCGTGGAGACTATGAGAGTCATGTTTGAAGAGGTGCGTCAAGTGAAACCTCGATGATGACCTTTAGTTTGTACTTTCCTCTGGCAGGCAAAAAAAAAAAAAGTTCCTACATTTGTCCTCAGTCAGTAGCTCTAGCTGCATACTAACAAGCTAGTTCCGCCCGATGTTATAAATGCAGACTGCTAGTAGTGCAAACAGAGGGAAAAGAAAAGAAGCAAATGTCAGGGTACCCCAAGAGTACAATGTGAGAATCATCTTACCACATTCTCCTCACAGATCTGGGATGAGACTTTCCAGAGGGTCACCAATGAGCAGGAGATCTATGAAGGTCTGTCTTCTGAGTTTGAAATGTATCACTCAAACATTTGATCTCTGTCTTGTCGTTTTTAATTTCATTTTCTTGGTTTACTGATTCCAGCCCAGCTTCACGACCTGATGCAGCTGAAGCAGGAGAACTCTTACCTGACCACAATCACCAGACAGATCCGCCCCTACATCCTGTCCATCGCCAAAGTCAAAGAGAGACTTGAGCCCAGGTGTTGTATTCAGAGGATAGATTACGATATAGCCTATATATATATAGTACACTATATTGGTTACCTGACTGCAATCATTGGGAGGAAATGAAAGCCACCAGAGCAGCTTTGATTGACACAAAAAAATGGAGGATAAAGAAAACAACAACATCATAAAATGTTGCAAGTCTTGTACACTAAATTGTATTGCGTAGCATCACCAAACCAAGTCAATGCGTCTTTTAAGGCTGTGCTGTTTTCCTCTTTAAATCCCAAGAAAAGAACAAAACCAACAGTGAATTATTTATTCTGGCACATTATTCCTTTTGTGACACAGAGCGTCCAAGGTCTATTAAAAGCACATTAGTGAGGCCCATGGTTGCACCGGGTGACATGTTCCTTCATTACCAGGAACACACACACACACACACACACACACACACACACACACACACACACACACACACACACTGTAGCTTATCTTAACTTAAATCCACATGCACCGTTCTGCTGCAGTAAACACTCACTGGAGCTACAAATTTGTTTTAATCTGCGGCTGAGAATAGTCCACAAAACCTGCAGGCATTTACCCCTGGTTGCATAATGCTCGCTAAAAACTACAGCGACCAGCTGTTTTGAGAAATTCCCGAGCCCTATTATCAAATAATACTCTACATTTGTGAGCTGTGTTTAAGGATTTCCATCTTCAAGAGGAGCAAATTGACTTGGGGCTTGAGTGCCACAGAGCGGGGAAGTTGGAACATATAACTACACAGACTTACATATGGTTGGGTTTTAGCCATGTTCTTTAACAGCACCGACAACTAAAGGAAATGGTCATATTTCAAAATGTACTTTTCAGGTTTCAGGAACCTAGAGAGCACCATGACGACCGCACAGAAACAATGCTGAGAATCTATGAAGACAGCACGGTGGCTAAAGACAGTCAAGACAGGTACTGAAAGTCCTCCACCGTAGTTTGTCTGTTTGTAAAGCCTTGTGATAAAAGTTCTCTCTACGACACTCAGAGCTTTAGTTAATCAGCGAACAGTTATTCTCTGTAAAGATGTAATGCAGTAGTGTCTACCTGAGCAGAGAATGAGGTCGCTTTCCCTTTTGAGTGTTATTATCCGAGCTCCTCCTTGCTAAGAAGGTAACATACCGGTGAATGAGCTCATGGCCCACCTATGTAGATTAAGTATTGCAATTTTTATATATTTACACCCAGTATTACAAACTGGATGCCCGTGGAACTATGCACACAGTTTGGAATGCTTAAAGCTTGTGTATTAACAAAAAGACTCCAGACTTCTAAACTCTAAAAGAATTCAATGGATTTCACTCAAACCCACCAGGACTGACATCTGAAGGACTGTCACTTTAAGGACCACACCGGTAAAATGTCTCCAGTCTCAACACATTTCAGGCTTGAGTTGTGACGGATTTTATTTGCACAACTAAGGGAGGGGAAACAAAAAAGAAGTTTGTGTCGTGATCTCTGTTCTTTAGTGACAGGTCGTGTTTCAGCACTCCATCACACATCCTTACAAATCCACGTGGGCTCGATGATCTCACAAGAAGGATGTAAAAATACAGCATTTGTGATAATGAATCCCCGAGGCCTTCTTTTAGTAGTATCAGCCAACCAACGTTTTCAAAATATAATTATAACATTTATTAACTGTGTGTTCATGTATTGGATTCTGGAGTGAAGCGCCTCGTTTATTTCTTCTTGACAGTGACAACCAGACCGGTGTGGCAGACCCAGACCGACACAAGAACAACCGCCCGCTGATCCTGGAATCGGGGGACGGCTCTGTCAAGACCGGTCGTCCGGTGAGGCCGAGGGTTCCCACAGAGACGTCCAGCCACAATGAGACGCCTTCATAAACACCATGTCATCTGGTGTATGTGCCCCCCCCCCCCCCCCCTCTCGGTGCAGCGCTGGACCTTTATTCAACCAGAACAAGGCCAGGACGGCGTATGACTTCCTCTGCTATGTGGAGGCTCTACATAACAATTCCTCAGCAGTTTCTCAGCTCCAAGGTGAAACCTTGGCTAGACACCAGCGTGGAGGTGAAAGAGTGTCGGAGCCGGACGTGGACAAAGATAACAAAGAGTTACTTTGGTGTTATTTACTGTATAAGAGCCGTGGACTTGTAGCAGCTTCAATGAGCAAAACAGAGTGAATATCCTGCCTTTTGTGGCTCTATTTGTGCTTTGGCTGTTAAAATGATAAGGAAGCCAAGAGTGTGACTTATCGCTCTGTCCCTTTTTTTTCGTACAGTGTGTGTGGAATTGCTTTTTTGCAGAATCTATTCTTTGCATAAAACATTTTCTTTGGCGGGGACGGGAGGGGGAGGGGGGGTTTGAGGCTGATGATGGATGGCTGCCCAGGTCCGATTCCCCACAAGATTGTTGAACCGGTGTGACAGCACAGATGGAACACAGCAAATGCAATGATGTGTGTGTCATTCCGGGTGTCAGTGTAGGTCACATGTTGACGTGCGTGTCCTCCAAAGTGAGGCAGTCATTTCCAGGACGGTGTCTGCAGTGGGGTTTTTTCTTTTTTTCACAGCAGTTTCAACATCTACATGCAAGAAGTGGAAAAGCTAGAATTACAGAGGTGTGTGAATGTAACTGGCCTGGCCTTAACCTCCATCTCCCGCTAGTTTTTTTTTTAGACTCCACACTTGTGCTCGATATTCCAGCCGAGCAAAGCGCTGTCTAGAAATATATTCCTCTCGGTTTGCCTCTGGACTACGTCAGTGTCAGCAGCGTGCTTTAATGCATTTGCCCTGCAGGAAATCAGTAGGTATCTTTCCGTTTCTCTTTTTTCCCCTTCTCCTTTCCCTCCCATGGATTTTTTTTTTGTAAGTTATGTTGGTATTTTAATCATGTTAAAACTCTAACAGTAGTGGAACATAAAGGCATTTACCTTATCCCTGCAAAGGCAGGGGGATCAAGAGGACCAGAATAATTTGAATTTGAAGTGATTTCAGGAGAAAGTGTTGCCGACCCTAAAAGCTCTTTCTATCTATTTTTTTTCACCAAGAAAAACAACATCTTTAAGCAACGCAGAGCTTAGCACGCAGGAGCGAATCAAGGTGAAACCTCCCCACCCGCTAGCAGAGACAGCCCTCTATTCTCGGCACAGGTGAGGATGATAATGAGGCGCTAGACTGATGGCTCCGGCACTCAGAAGGAGAAGGTTATTTACATTTACACAGTAAAGTGGGTTTGTTCAGAACCAGCGCTTCGCAGGAAATATTGGGGCCATGCAGGCCTTAAGGAACAGTCCTGTTCCGCGGAGGAGTCAGAGGTGCAGATTCATTAAAAATACATTTGTGACAGCAGAGAAACAAATGGCTGTGCCTCTGCTCTGCTCCTGTACTCCCTCCCCGTGGTCATTCATCATCTGCTCTCATCCAAACTACCAGGTCCATGTTCACTGTTCATTATTCTCCCCAGTCTCTGCTGGGCTCCCTCGCCTACTGCTGGAGCGGAAAGGAAAACCCCCCCAAGGTTATTTCACTCCAAGAAAAATAAGTTCATTTTTTGGAGGTAAAGTTCATAGAGATACGGTTCTCACTTCTTTACCAATTAAGATGGGTCCCACCTTTGCTCCATCCGTTTTACAGCAGGTGCCAGTAGACGCTCACAGAAGATATGCTGAAGGGGAATAATTCATTTTTTTAAAGCCATACGATTGAGAAAAAACCATAAAAGATAAGATAGAATGAAAGTTTAATTATCTCTTTGGAAAAAAGTGGGTCGCTGAAGAAATATGAGAGTATGACATTAAAAGGAATACAATTAGAGCAAATAGAGCAGATTGAGGATGAAACCACAAATGGTTATATAATGAGGCGGAAGACACAGTTCAGAGTCTTAATTATGCAGCTGTGCAAAACTTGTTACCCACAGAACTGCTACTGGCGCCAAAGATTTTACTGACTAATCACAGATATATTTTAATAGATTATTACATTTGGTTTGTGGTTTTCAAACGAGATGAGAGTATAGTGGGGGATGTTTTGCAGAAAGGAGGATTAACACATTAAGTGGATATGTGGAACCAAAATTCAAAGCAAAAACTATTTTTTTTTATTAGGAAAAACAGGAATTCCAGAAATCACATCCACCTAAAGGTGTAAAGGTGTGTAGGCCTCTCTGTGCAGCAGCTGATGCCCTGGAACTGAACTCGTGTACTGCAGGTTAACATGATCCTGACACACAACTGGTCCCAGGACAGTTTTAGAAGTTTGATATTTTGCTTATTGTTTTTTCTTGCCTATAGTCCTATAGGAAGATTGACACCACTCTTGTGTCTGTGTGGTAAAAATGAGGCTGTAAGCTAGCAAGCATAGCTTAGCATAAAGGCTGGAAATGGGGGGAAACAGCTAGCCTGGCCCTGTCCCATGCATGGTCTGTACATAACAAGTGGACGTATGTGACTGTGATGTTACCAAGTGGTTTGTGGACTGCCGTTTTGAAGCCTCTAGTTTAGCATTTTTGCCGTCGCCATTTTGGCTTTTTGCAACCAGAAGTGAATGTGGAGGGACGTACAAACGGTCACTGAAGAATACATTTGTAGGTGATCAAAACAGCTACAATTAACTCTCATGACCTGAAAACACACTTAAACGGTTAAAGTTCGAAGATGAAACAACTCCACAAGGTAGCCAGAAATCCTCCCGTGAGATGTTCTATATTTTACAGTGTTGACTTTGTTTTCTTTCATTTTCAACATATAAAACCAACCACTCACTTCCCCGATGGCGAGGGATTTTTTTTGATCCACTTCTCTGCTGTCTGCTGTGGACTAGAAGGGTAATTGGAATCAATTTTGATGCCGTTATCGGCGGTGACAGATGCACGAGGTCGCAGTGTGAAAAGGTCAAGGGTTGAGAGGACCCTCCCAGGGGACTCGGGATGCTTGATGCATAAAAATGTCATTCCTGACTCAATCTCAAGTGTGGACACGGGTTTAATCTCTGAGGGCGTTTATGACTCTTTCTGGTAGTTTTCTTACTGTTGGGTCACTGAGCAGCTGCAGGTGGAGGTTAAGTAAGATATCTAAGACTTTTACTCCATCACTTTGTTTACTGAGATCTTCCCTTCCAGGCCAGGGATTATTCCTTCTCGGCACCGAAACTCAATTAGAGACATGTAAGTCAAAGCATGTCAATATGCTTTATCACTCACTGCCCCCATGCTGTATAATTAACCCCTGAGTCAGCGCCAAGGATTTTCATTTGACCCCAGCAGCTCCGAGGGTCATATTGTTATTCCCATCCACTTGGCCAACAAGAAGAAAAACATGCTATTTGCATTTTTCTTTGCATTTATTTATTTATTTAAAAACATTAAAATATGATATTAAATAAATATGATGCGGTGACAAAGTAGGAACATTTGTCATGGGTTCCAAGCCGCTGCATCACACAACACGCTAGCTGACCTTAAAAAAAAAAAGTGAGATAAAGTATAGATATTCCTGAACAATGAAAATCATTCTCTGTGCTCAACATAAATGGTACATTTGTATGCTTTGATTATGGTATTGATTTTGATATTTTTGAAGTTTAAATTGACAAAGAGGCAAAATACGAGAAGAATCCTGCAGCGAATATTGAAACCATCAATGTTATTTGAACCCTTATTCATCTCAGGCACCTCAGTATCATGTCATATGTGCAGTGGATTTTCTACATTCCAGTTATAAAGCAGCTAAAGTTGTTATTGTCATGCCCAATCATAAATTCCTTCTTTAAAAAAAAATCTATTGGCCAATTTGATTTAAGAAATATTGTTCACCTTGAGATGCTCTAAATGAGACGTTACTTATTGTGTTGGAAGTGTGCAGTCCTGAAGCACACAGATGCATTCTTTCAAAACGTCTCCGGGGATTGTCACTAATGCAATAACAGAGCTGACAAATTGAGTTCCTTTTATTGCATCGACCAACAATGGCAGCAAAAGAGCGAGCGAGCGAGCGAGTCCTTGACTCAGGAATCGCAGGTGAGAGCCTGAGGACGTGTCAAACCTGCATGCATGCAAGACTCTGGAGAGGCAGCCCAGCAGCTATACGTATTAATCAACAGCTTGTTGGGCTGCTGGCCATGCACCTCCCCTCCTCCATCTTCACCTCCTCCTTTCTTCACCCTCTCCACCTTCACCATCCTCCTCCTCCTCCTCCTCCTCTTTGTTTTCACAGCCATGGCCTCTCTTTCTCATCAGCACAGCCCGAAATGAGCCATTAACACGCAGGTTCCCCATTGATTAACGTCTCTCCCTCGTGCTCTCTGCATCAGTGTGGATATCATGAAGAAGAGCATAATTGATTATTGTGACTATTTCCAAGGTATGATTATGTTCCCTAGCTTTTGGGCCAATTTGGCCAAACGATTTTAAACATCTTGCGTGGGTTGGAATAATTCAATTTACTTCAATTTCGATTATGAGACAATAAGGTTGAAATCCCTGACAAATTGCAGCAACACATACACTTGTTTCCCCTTCCATGTCTTTTTTTTTGCAATCTGTGCAGTCTGTCCTTCAGTTTCATGGACAGCGATTGGCTGACGCCGCTTTGGCTGACCTGCAGTGAGGCAAATAACCAATAGAATGTAGATGTGAATACATGAGTGCAAAATGACAGTGTAGCCGTTTCCTTTTTTGTGTTGTTTTGAAAAATAAAAAATAATTTGGTGATTCTAGTGAGTTTACAAAACGTCTGATTAATAGTTATTTGAGGGAACTGGGCAAAGCTTCAATTCAATTCCTTTCCTAGTTTTCTGGACAAAACTATGTAATATGGTGCTAATATTATAAAGCCGTTAGTAAGAAAAGAAGAATACATTTTAATGGATCGGTTATTCTTTTATTATTGGAAACTTTATTCTCCATATCCATGTTAAATGATATGATGCTTGTACACATTTTCATCATCCTCAGCTGACAAAAAGACTCAAAGTTCCGCTAGTAATTAATTTAATTCACTTGATAAGTGTACCATTTCAGCTCCACATGTGGAAACGTACTAAGAAAGAAATTATGGACCCATAAAATAAAAAATTCCCATTTAACTGGAAGGAGTCCATCTTTATTCCAGGTTGTAGTTTTGTAATTAAGTAGTTTCTTGAAAAAACTAACATCCCAAACTTGTTAATACTAAGAATTACATGCATCTACTTTAATGAATCATACCTATCAAATCTAAGCATTACTGTTCACAACCTCTCTGAGAATGAACACACACACTTGTCGCTTCCTGAAAAGTTGGCGGTGCAATGTTTCCACCAGGTTGCTTTGTGTTGTTTTCCCGCTGTTTGCTGCTCATATTTACACGTCGGAATATTTCCGTAGGGGGTAATGTCAGCATGTTTTTATGCATGTGAATACGTACAAGATTGCTGCCGTTGCTGCAGCAGTAATAGACTTTCCATCCATGCTTTTCCAAAGAGGCTCATGAGGCACAACTACATACACAAACAAATGGCAAGGCTCTTACCTCAAGGACTCACGGCTCCACTGCCTACACATCTGAGGACTAGAGACCATTCAAGCTAACCAGAGTTAATGCTTTGCAATCATGAAAGCCATCAGGGACAGAAACCTTGACTGCAAGTTCACATTCTGTGTGTACTACTTCAATAGTTTTACGTCAAATAAACCAGGTGTTGTTACATTCCAGGTGCATGTAGCATTACCACTCTAATTACTCAAAAATATATTTGCAATGCAAGAGGCAGCAGACAGAAAATCTTTTATGAAGCTGTTCAACGCCTCTGCGCCATTTTAAGTCAAGTGCTGTTGTAAAGTGTGTATTGTGGTTAAATGAGTATTGGCACTCACTGAAAAGGCTGAAGCTGGTTTGGCTCTGGGAACACGCACAGTAAAGAAAATAAGAGTGCGGGAAAAGATAGAAGACAAAAGTCTTGTCTGGTTGGATAAACAAAAGCAGGCAAAAAAAAAAAGATCAGAAAGAAACGTGTGTAACCGAGAAGAAGAAGAAATATACGAGAAAAGAAGGGAGAGAGAAAATCAAGTAGGCAGTCTCAAAATGCTTCACATAACTGTGCATGCAGAGGTACATGTCATGTGAATCCTGTAGTTTATCAGGAAAAGCTTCATTCAACAAATGTTCTTCATCGTTCTTTATTTTCAAGACAAAAAACAACAACTACTTGCCAAAGAAAATTACAAATCAGAAGCAACCTAGGAATGAAAAACAAACACTCATGTCGGAGAACATGATGTAACAGCATAAATCATAAAAAAAGAATCACAACCAGAACTAAGGCAGTGCAGCCAAAAAGACATGCAGCCCAGATGTTGAATCTGTTTCTCTTCATTTGGTGAAAACTAGATTTCAGCAGTAGCAACAGTCTTTGTATCTTCTAAAGGTAAACAGGCCTTGTGTCTTTCAAATGTGTTCAGCAAGCCACAGCTGGCCATTGAAACAGCAAAACCATCTTCTTGTCATGTTTGACATTTCTACATTTTCCAAGAAAAATCATATTTAATAGAGGAATCAAGACTGTTTAAGCTATTTTGTTTCACAATAAATTGAGACATTTTAGACTCTCTCTTCCATGACGTAGTGAAACATGTATCATGGCTGAATATAGTAATCCTGGTGCAAAAATGCTTTTAAATATATACTGTAAATATATATATATAACATTTTATTGTGAACGGAATTAAGGAAACAAGTGCTGCTGCCTTTCTGCAGGTCTCTCACAATCAACATGGTGGACACAGTGTGGTATTACAGTGATCATTACAGACCTCAGTTAGTGTGGAACAATATGTTTTTAAAGAGGCAGGCCAGGTTAGTGTGTCTGAACTGAGTTAAGGTATCATTACGTGAGGCGTGTCAGCAAATAAGGTGCCTCTTAGGATCTACAGGGATTCTCAAAGTGGGGATCGGGGACTCACAGGGGTCCATGAGGGGTCGATCCATATTTAACACAATGACAGAATGACTGCCTATTTTTAGAACATGTAATAGCAAAATCTTGGGGGGGTCATTGGTCTAATTTGTCTCAGTTAAGGGGTCCTTGACATGAGAACGTTTGGGAACAACTATAGGACTGAAGATCCCCTTGTGCTACAGCCGGGATCATTTCACTCACTACAACGTGACCAACATAGTTGCCACATGTCCGCTTTGTCACGTAGGTCATCATGAATACAGGAACTCAAAACTTTCAAAAGAGAACTGACTGTAAAAAAAAACAAAAAAACAATCCAAATGATGCAATCGGTCTATAAAGTCAACCCTGCTGCCACAGCGTCCGCTCTCCTACCGACTCTAACCGCCGCACACTTCATTCAGTGCTCGGTGCTCCCTGAAAATACTAAATGTGATCGTTTCGAGGTTCGTTTTATAAAACACCTGTGATGTGACAGAACTGTCTCGCTGTAATTTATTGAAACAAGTTTAACATTACAAAAAGAGTGTTTATGTCTAGAGGCCCTCTCCGTAGATGACAAAAGCTATACGAATGAGACATTTAAAATGGTTTGAAATACGAAACATTAGTTGATAAAATCTTCATTTTTTCTCAAGACTATGTTTTTGTGTTCTTTATAGTTGCAGCGCTAGATCCTTTGCATTGGTCAACATCAAGTGAACAGTGGCCGTCTGTGTGCTGCGCTGCACTCGGGAGGTTTTGCTCAGTCATGAGAAGAAAGAACTCAAACTTCAATTTGGTCACAGCTTCTTCAACTCAAACATCACAGCTCTGATGAGTTGAAGAAGTACAAAAGGCACAAGGTAGCTTTTGAAGGCACGACACTGAACATTCATTTCAGTTCATGTGTTTCAAGCATTTGTTGTACCATAAAGCAAAGAGAAATAGGAAATATAATAATTACATTTACTGCAGATCACAAAGAGAAACAGACAAAGATGTCTGTAAGTGCCACATTTGTAAAAATCGGGGAAAAAACGTAAACTGACACAACTGCTCCATTCAACACCTCTCTACTAAAAGATAGTAGGTGGTAACAACAGTAACAGAGCAGGGGAGAGGTAGAGCAGTGTTTCCTCTGTATTTATTCAGCAGTGATGTGCCAGCTCGGCAGAAAAGCATTACAACCGTTGAATAAAAAATGTAAATGGGTTTAATTACGCCACATTTCATTGTGAAACAGAGAGCAGAGCAGAGCTAAACAGAGCTAATGATTTAGCATTATATAAAGTATTCATTTTGCCGTCAGTGCAATCTGTACGAAACACAGGGACGGATGTGGAATCGATTGAAAAAATAAACTGCCCACTGAGCACGGTGCTGTTGCATAAAAAGTCAGAGGAAAACATTGTTCACCGCCTGGTTCTCTCAGTATGTTTGGACGGCTGGTTTGCTGTCCTGGGCCTGGTTGAAGGGATTCGCCGGGGGGGAAGACTCTTCCTGTTGGTCGATGGACTGGTAGGCATCTCTGTTTCGTGACACAGAGGGGAAACCTGCGGAGACAGGCCAAAAGTCTTCAACACGCACACAATAACCCTCGTCATGCACACTATTATTCGTTATCATATCTGCTTAGAATCACCGCAATATGCATACTGAAACTGTTTGCACAAGAAAGGAATTATTAGCTTAAAGAACAACTTCCTTCTTCCTACACAGATTGGCCGGGTTTGTTATCTTGACTTGAGCATCTGGCCCCCTCTGGATAAATATAGATTACACTGTTGGAAACTGTCTTTGCCGACATACAGTGAAGCACACGCTGCCTGTGATGGACGACGGATTGAGAAATCAGCAAACTACATTCAAGAAAACCTCTTTAAGTGGCGCTGACATTCCTCCACTCTGTTTTCACACCCACTACTATCTGATTAGCTGCTTTTTCTGCAGCTAATTGAAGAGAAATTGACCAGAGGAACGTAATGAGTTCCAAAACACCTCATGTGAGTAGAATTTTCAAATATGCGTTTACACTGAAAACCTATGCATGCAAGTTCCTGGCTGCCTTATACTTTGTGTGCACGTGCTTTATAATGAATTCTAGGAGGGCAGTACACTAATCCATCGGAAAAGTCTTAAAAAGACTCAATATGATACTTTAAAACAAACTCGGACACGGACAGAATACCAATGACGTCTTTTTGGAAGTTCAAAGACCTGTACACTCTTATGTTTGCATTGCCCAGAGTCCTATAACTGTGACAGACATGCACATATTAATGCTAATCAAACAAGCACTTCCATTGCAGAGGGTTTGGATGATTTAAGTAAATATATACATATATTCATTTGACTAAGACTGCACAACTCATGTTTATATTTTTCTTTTCAAAGCTTCTAAACAAGCCTTCAATAGTCTTAGTCTTAGTCTGAGTGTGCATTTCAAACAAGGTCACATCCATTGTTCATTATAAGTCATCATTACTTTAATTAGGCTGATTTGAGAATGTGCACCATCATGCAGCTCTGCTTTAAATATATGCAGACAGAATACACAAACACAAATGAGGTGTCTGGAGAGTAAAAATATGAATAATACATAGATGCAAACTGCCAGAAACATATAAACTCACATAATACAATAGATATGAATATAAACATACTGTACTGACAAACACAGCTATACACGGAAGAATGGGAGGGAAATGATGACTGATGGAGGTGGGAATGACAGATTGAATTAATATAAATAACTAAAAAAGAGAAAGATGGACAACAGAACATTAACAAGATATGTGGCAAATGAATAAATAAAAAGTCAGTTTCTTTTTTTGTCCTGCCGCCTGATGTGTGATCTTACTTCCTGTGTGGGAGAGGATGGAAGGGGATGATTGGAGAGGAGAAAATGGTAAAAAGGAAGAAGCCGGGAATCAATAGCGGCGGCAAATAAAGGCACTGTCAGCACTATCCGTAGTACAGCGACTGTCCACAGAGGTCTCTAAGTCTGAGAGGTCAAAGGTCAGCAGAGAGGAGAAAAGACACAAGACAAATAGTCAAATCAGAACAGGAAACACATGAGACATGAAACATGACAGACTGTGAGGTTAGTAAAGACGAAATGCAAGAAAAGAACAGGGAGATGGAGGTTTTGACAAATTCCTACACATTAATGGACTGAGTCACCACAAGCCAGCTGAACATAAAGGGGGAATGCACTGCAGGCAATTAACAGTCTGCTAAACCCCGCCTTCCCCTAGCTACTGTTGCTCTGTCTGTCAAGCTTTACGTTCTAGATCAGTTCATATAACAGTGAATCTATCACTGTTATATGAACTACAACTCAAAATTTCTATCTTAAGAAACAAGCTTTGTTTTCTCGAGATAAAAACTAAGGTTGTTTCTTCTTATCACTTACGATGTTTGAAATCCTCCGACAATAACTGTATTCAAACGGTCCGGACCTAAACCGTACACCCCTGATCCCACTGTGGAGGAATGCTACAAAGTTAATGTGCTCGCTCCGTACTGAGCTTTTCCTAACACAACCGGTAACCCCACAAAATAATGTAGCTAGCTAACGAGGAGCTAACTAGCTTCAGAGGTGGCTAACATTACGAGCCCACTGTAGGTGGTAAGCTAGGTAGCTAGGCATGCTAACGTTTGCAGCTTACATTAGAGCAGACAAACACAGTTTAATCCATTCCTTAAAATTCTGCTCTTTTGTC
Organism: Pholis gunnellus; assembly: GCF_910591455.1. Taxonomy (NCBI): domain Eukaryota; kingdom Metazoa; phylum Chordata; class Actinopteri; order Perciformes; family Pholidae; genus Pholis; species Pholis gunnellus. Next base: position 5,704,392 of record NC_136529.1, on the reverse strand, counting down.
TTGAAAAACTATCTCATATGTCATATACCAACTATCGCTCTTCATACACACTGCTTCAGCTGTGCCTAATAATAGCAATACTTAAACAATGTTCAGGGGACATGTTAAGTTAGCAGTCAATTTAACGCTAAATGTGGGATTGCTCAGTCTAATAGCCTCTATTGTATTGAGCAACATAAAAATAAAAACACAAAGCCGGAGGGATGTAAACCGGCATAAGAAGGCCGCCAATCAAATGAATCAACCAGGCTTCTCACTCACATGCACCTGATTGCCTGGTTCCCACAGTGCTTGTTGCAGCAGGGAACCATGCTAATGCCAGCGATGCAATCAGACGGCAATTAAAACAGACATTGTAGGAAACAAACATTAGCTGAACTCATCAGTCACCACGCAGCCAATCACAGGCTAATGGATGTACCTGCTGCTTCTCTCTGGCGTTAAGAGTAAAACCACAGATTAATCAATATTCAATTATCCGTCAAACAAGACTGGTTGCAACACAGGAGGAATTTCATTACATTTCCCGGATCGTATAGTGTAATAAATTCCTATTTTAGCCGATGATATGACAGTTAATAATAAATCAAACGTCCCACCTCCTGGTTTATTTTTTATCACTTTCGTTTTTTTCTTGGCAAGAAAATCTCACTAGCTCAAAACTAGTATTGAATTTGTTTCACTCCTCTGCCATGAAAATCATAAACTACAAATGATGAATACAGACATGTTTGATTAATCCATATGAATGAAGCCATGACTAAGGATTTTCAAGGATATCACGGCTCAGTGGGATTTCTGATGGGAAAGTTCTTCTCAGCAGAGAAAGTCCAAGTCCCCAAAATCAATGGCCACACATGGCGAATAGAAGAGCTCATCTTGAGTATCTCCTGACCGGTCAATGGAAGAAGTTTACCAAGCTCAACGTCACAAAATCTCTATTTCTGTGCACATCCCTTCTGGGCTCCATCTCAGTTCATTTCACATGGTGTGCTATTTTTTCCATCACGGCAGATCAGTTATTTTACATTTTTTTCATCCTGCGTGGGTTTAATATGTCCCTGCGCTGCATGCAGAATAGACTGGCTGTCAGAATGACACACAAACGTGACAAACAACTCGTGGAGAACTGATTTCCTTGCCCGGGCCGAGCTGCAGCTCAGATATTTTGCTTCATTTAAAGTCTTGTGACTGTAACTAATTCGTTTGACCGTGGAATCATCCGCCGGTGGTGAAGCACAGAGCCCTCCCAGTGTGCGCTGCACTTGGCAGGCCTTTCATGGCAAGCAGCATAAAACAACATAGGGAGGATCTCAAAGCGCCTCTGGACATATGCACCACACCGCACCTCCAGCTAGCTTTGGTCACACTCAGGGCGTGGGATTATTTTATATTATTTGTGGGGAGGAGGAAACCTCCGATGTTTCTCACCACTTCTGAAATGATGCATGTACTCGCTAGATGAAACCTTAACTTGTTATGTAATGAGTTATTTTCTGTATTATCTGCTCCTCAAAGTAGAGTTAGATCCCACTTCCATGATTAAATTAAAAAAAAGACATTCCAGTATGCTGAAAGACAGAATCTGTGTCCACTGTAAGACTTTTATTTTTGGAAGCGTTTAAATTCCTGTTGATGTCTTTATCAGAGCTGAACATCTGTTTCTTCCTCATAACCAGCCTTATGGGGGCAAATAATCCCTTCCTCAAAAGTCTGCAAGCTCCTTGTGTTACTGTACTTGACCCATTTTGCAGCACTTACCAAAGTTGACGTTGTAATCTCCTCCACGCTCGCGGTACATCTGGTAGACGAAGAAGCAGGACGCAGGTTTGAGCAGCAGGCTGAGGATGGACATTCCTGCGCTAAAGCGAAACCTGGTTTCTACTGCGAAGGCATTCACCGGGTAAAAGATCCCTAAATGGACGATGTCGGTCAATATCGTCACAACCATCCCCATCAGAAACTACAGCGAGAGGACAAAAAGAGGCAGACGTCATAATGCACACAGATGGTGTGTCAGATGCTTTTGGACTTACTGTATAGTTGGAAGTAACACATGTAATCAACCACAGGAAACGATTCCTTGCAACATAAGGCGTGTGGAAAACAAAGTCATTCCAATCATTTAAAAAGAGAGAGATTTCTGAGAGTGGTGACGGAAGTCAGAATGAAAAATGCAAAAAATAAGAAAGAAAACTGTGACATTTAAAATGCATCTGTAACCTTTATTATCTGAAACAATCAAATCCATATTACGGGATGAAAGATAATGCTCCAAAAAAAACAGAAATGCAAGTTATATAAATGATTAGTTGACAATCAATTGTGTTTTATTTCATTTCATCTCTTATTTTATTTTATTCTCTTATTGCATTTCTCTTTTTACGTGTATTTATCGTATTGTTTGTTTTTATTGTTTCATCTATTTCATCAGTGTTACAAAATATTATAATATATTATTCATTAATATTATTGTCATTATTAATATTTAAGCCACTTGAGAGAGTCTGGAGTTAATAATAACAGAAGCATGCAGTAAGCTGCATAAACACATGAGAAAACGTCTTCCTGGTCCACAAAGAATCCAGAGCATTCATTACTTTCTTACAACTTTCGTTTTCACACGTTGGCCAGCTCAGCACACAAGGATCTCTCCTGATGGACCCCCGGACTTTAAAGTAGACAAGGTGAGAAATTCCCCGATGGTAACTTCCCATCGACAGTCAGAATCCATTAATGTCAAATGTGTCATTGAAAGAAACACTGGACAGATTTTTCTCCTTCTTTTTGACCCTCGCGCTGTGGTGTGTTTGTTTGGCACATAACACACCTTCACAGCCAGCGAGGCAGGCTGGGGCCGCTCGGATTTAAGTCACAGACAGATTTCAGAGAGATGTTTAAGTTCTAGTTCTTTACTATCTTAGGTAGGACTAACCTGCCATGAGTTCTGGGTAAATTAAGACTATAGGTATATAAGTGTATACTTCTTCACACTCCTTTATGGACATGTAATGTTTATTTACCTCGTTTGTTTGTATTCATATTGTTTATGTGTATTTACATTGTTTGTGAGAATTGTAATACATTTAATGTATATTTGATTTTTCTTTTTTTTTTTACTTATATGTTACATGTTCAAAATAAATAAATAACCGTTACTGTCCAAAGTAATTTTACTGGGAAAAGTGTCACAACCCTCAAATCCCTCAAATCTCAATGCAGTGCAAAGCGGTAGCAGAGCTGAGCGTCACTAACTCATCAGCAGCGCTGCACGATATGAGGAAAATATGACTCGGTATAAAGTGTGCTCAGTTCTGCCTTTCTGCTGCTTTCAATATGCTGACAAAAAATGAAAAGAAATGATTTCCACATTCTTTTTTTTTTTAACAAATGGAACACAAGAAAGACTGACAGTTACATTTTAAAGTACAGTTTATACTGATGCTCTCTTTCTACCAACTCAAAAAATCCCTGAGTGCAATATCAAAACCTTTTGCGCGAGTTGACATTGCATACTATTAAAAACAGCTAAATATTATGCAGGCCGACGTCCTCACTGCTGTATATTTCCAACAGGACACCGTGCTCTCTAAATGCTTTTTTCCCTTTTCATTACTCGCTCTACAACATTGTTAGTGAAACACAAATTATGTTATGTTATGTCTTTTTTTGTCATTTGGTGCCATTTGTCAGCAGGTGTCTAAGATTGAGGGGCTGTTGTTCAGAGTCAGGGTCCTGTGGTAGAGAAATAGTCTTTACGTTTGCATTACACTGATTTAAAATCAGCATTGAGACTGGCCCACCACTACAGACTAAATCATCTGTGTGACCATGACCGCCACGGTTACTGCTGCTCTGTGCTGATTTAAGGGAAGGCGATCTCTCTCAAAGGGATGCTCACAGATTGTCCCAGATTCCACAGACAAATAGGTTAGCACGGATACGCGCTGCTGTGCCTATAGTTAGACTCCTGTGCTGGTCACATGATGTGAAGATCGCAGCCAGCGTGACGGAAGCGGAGGACGAGGACTCACCATGAGCACGGCGTCGATGGAGTCCCTCTGTGCGATGGCCCAGACGCCGACAGCCAAAACACTGAAGTTCCCCCAAGCAAAGGAGTTGGGAAGCCACGAAGCCATGCAGGCCCTGCAGCAAGACACACACACACACACACACACACACATCAAGAAAACACACATCTGGGGCGTGGAGGTGAAAGAGTAGGCCTAGGTTGTGAATCAGTGTGTGTGTGTGTGTGTGTGTGTGTGTGTGTGTGTGTGTGTGTGTGTGTGTGTGTGTGTGTGTGTGTGTGGGTGTGTGTGTGTGTGTCTCTGAGTCAGAAGAGGAGAGAAATTCCTCAGGTTTGTGGAAAAAAAAACGGTGCTTACACTCACCATATTGTAAGCAGCCAGTGCACCAGGACTATGGCCTACAACAGAGGACAGAAGACAAGTGTTAGAGGGAAAGAAGACATATTTGAAGACTATATATATATATATATAAAAATATAAATAAATACAAATCAAGGACACTTCAGTGGTTAATTCTGACAATCGATCAATCGTTTGTCAACTAAAATCTCCAACCATTCAGTTGCTTCAGATGATCCAGGGTTTCATATCATTGTAAACTGAATCTTTGTGTTCGTTGGACAGAAAAAGGACATCTGAAGGTGTCTCTTGGGACTCTGGATCATATTTAATAATTTTCTTTACATTTTATATATTAAACAATGAATTGATTGATTGAAAGAAATGAATAGTTTCTACTGTAAATGACTTTAGATGCAGCCCGAGTTCAGTCGATCAACTCACAAACATGAGAGCATGAAGCCACAGAACTGAAAACATGTGATCAATTTGCGTCTGTCATATAGTGAGAAGCAGCATCAGGGGAACGATTTCATGGCTCCACAAGTTGCTGCTTCTAAATATGCTTTTTTTTTTAAATCACACCAACAGAAAATTCCTCTTCACAATATCAGAGTGAGTCCTGCTTTAGCTACATTTACACATCGGCTTGTCTTGCTTTTCACATCACATGCTCGAGTCCAAGTTTCCAGGATTTGATTTAAGAGTCTTCAAATCTGCTTTTGATCCTTTTTCAACCTTTTACAAAAATAGCACACAAAGACATGATTCTACTTAATTCCTTTTATGGAATGACACATCTTTGCTATGTCACTGCCTCTAACTCATTACTTTAGGCTTTTACACATAAATCAGTGGAGAAAATCAGAAATGACTGACAAGATATTGTTATGTGGTTCATGTGATAAATAACTGAAACTATTTTGTTTCTATGTGTGGTGGCACCGTTTATCAGTTTGATCTTTGATTGAACTCAAACATATCTTAATATCTCATGTAATCATCACTCTGTCTGTGTTTCTATCCAATAGTGTTGTTTACTGTGGTCCATCTGCCCATCACTGACAACACAACCATGCAGTCTATGATCTTTAAGGCACTTTAACATAAATAAATGAACGTTTCTTCTTCTGTCATTTAACAACAACACAAAAATACACCAACTAAAACACATTTCACCAGCGGAAGGTAGTTGCCCCACCGAGGAATAGAGCAACAAAGTTGACATGATCGCCTTGAGTCTTTGTTACAACAAGCTGCCAACATTATTCAATCAAGTAAAAACCGCAAACTCACCTTTAGATTTATGGCAGGGATTTCCATCACGGGCTGTTTGGTTAAAAGCAGCTCTTCCTTTATTCGCTTCACTGCTTCAACTTGTTGCGGGGGAGGAGGGGGGGGGGGGGGGGGGGGGCTTCCGCAGATTGTTTCTTCCTGCACAAACTTCTCTGTGGAACTCCTCCTCCCCTTCAGATCAGCCTGCAAACACAAACCATGTGACAGCAGGCTGACTGCCACCCATGTGACTCTCACCCCCTCCCTCTCTCCTCCTCCTCCTCCTCCTCCTCCCGCTCTCTCTCTACAGAGAGCAACCACGTGGGCATCAACGGTGCGTCCCTCCGCTGGTTTACTTTGGATGATGAGGAATGTAGCACGTGAACAACCGGATAGAGTAAATATATAAAGCAGTCTGCTCAGTTTCTGGAAAGTACAAGATTGGTGGATTCAAAAGTTGCAGAGACTTATCATTTTAGTTTTTTAGTATGTGGAGCAAAATAACATGACAACACATCACATGTCAGCAGCGGTGGGATGGTTTGATAAGGACTGATGAAGGCTTTTTGATACAAACACAGGCAGTAATGTGTTTAAATGTATATAGTTGTAGTCATGTCTTTTGGATCACATCCCCAGTCAATTCAAGAATATATGCCAAAAAAATGTAATACAAATAAATCTAAATCTAAATCAATTCCTTCGTATTTTTACATCAAAATCCAATCATCTTTTCTTTCTGTAAAACAAAATATGCCGTTAGCTTATGTGAGCTATATACCAATCAATTGTAGTAAATACATCAAGACATCCATCCATCAATCAGTCTGCAACTGTTGGTGTTTGGATCATTGGAGGAAGGATTATCTGCTGAGTTGCACATGTCTCTTTTCAAATGTAAGCGGTTGGGAAAAAGTCTTTTTGTAGCAAATAAATTGTAATTCCACTATATGGCCACTATGTAAAATTAGCTTCAATGCCTGGAGTGCATTTGAGAACTTAGCTGTAAGACAATCTCCTCACTTAGTCATTGTGGGCAAAAACCAGCAATTCTGGAGAAGTCACCAGTCAATTCTGAGCAAAAGGTTAGTTAGATTCAGTAAAGCGGGTGATAATGCATGCACATCGATCAGATTCAATGTTGAAGTTCACAATGTCAGCTTGTTTGTGACATTTGGAAAAGTTAATCCGATAGTTGCTCCAGATACTGTATCTATTTTCACAACTAGCGCTCAGCTTACCATGAAACTTAGTATGGATTCATGACCCCCAGAGGATGCATAGCTTCTATTGATTGTTAGTGACCTCCTGCTCTCAGTCTAGTCAAACAAATAGGTTCTTTTCTTTTCCTTTCGCATTCAGAGTCCTCCTATCAGGATAATAAAGGGAGATCTTATCTTTTACCGTCCGGCAGGTACAGACACACAACCTGCAGCTGCACATGTGCAAGAGGAAGAAGAGTTTGTGACGGATGCTAATTAAATGATAAGTCCAATTCATTACCACTTGGGTCTTATTTTACTAGTTTGGGCCATCCCCTCTATTGGTTAGGATAACATTTCACTCAACAACGAAAATGCTGACAACTGAGAGCACGGCAACATCCCAATAATGAAGTCCACAGGGGTAAAAACAAAAGAAATCTTTACTCTGATGAGAATAATGTAACATGTATTTGTGATCCTTTTCAAACAGATGTGTCCTGTGGCGGTTTATGAGGAATCCTTCACTTTTACATTTTTACATTTTATTTCTAATCACGCTTTTACACTCAAGTCCAACAAAACAGAGATGGAAAATGTTTTAGTTTATGATAAAAAATACGAACTACTACATTTTAAAAATGTTGTATTGCTTCAGAAACACTTGTATTTTCCCTTCATCTTCCTCTCAGCTGTAAACCATTTTCTCTCATCTTTTCCCATCATCTCACCTGTTATTTGCATATTAATGCCACAACTTTAAAATGCAAATGTAAGAGGGCTTGCTTGATCCATTGTGTGACCTTTGGCAGATGGCTCCTGCACTCCTGTTTTCCAGTGTGAACCCTGACCTCATGATGACCTCTGACCCCCCCCCTTCCCTTCCCGGCTCTGATTGAAGTGTTTATGCTTTCAAACACGTCCCAAAACGCTGTGCTGAGGGTGTTTGTGTGCATATGTGTGCCAACATGAGATTGCAGAGTGACAAATGTGGGACATGTTATTTAATTTGCGTAATGTCTTTAACCATCAGAGGAAAAGCAACTCTTGGATGCATTTGCAGATGAATGCTCCCTTTTACATCCTAACCGGCTGTGACAGACTTGAGTAAATGCATAAATGTAACGCTAGAACACATCATCTTCCTCATTTCATTTCCATACCATTTTTTATCGATTTTCAACACATTTTATCAAATGATCTATTGTCTCTGAAGCCGTGGGGATCATTTCCTGCCGCTTTGTTTACCCTCCTGTAAATTGTTCTCACACCCTGTGTCCCTTAGAGAGTTCCCTGCTCTAAAGAAGTTGGGTGAAGATAAAAAAAAATGTGGTAATTAATTACTTCAAGAAATCCTAAAGAAAGGGAGAAGTGCCTCTGTGGCGTCGGTGATGTGAAGCTACAGCTCTGCCGGGATGTGGCTCTGGGTAATCTATCACTCGGCTGGCTGCTGGCCAGGTTTCAGCAGGGCACTCTGTCAGAGGTAACTATTAAAAATACATCACTACTGCTTTTATTCTGGAGCCGTAAATCAGGATGGCACAATCACGGTCCGACCGAGCCGCTGGTTGGGAAAAGAAAAAACGAGTGTTACTCTCTCCATCTAATCAAATATTGATAGATTCTCAGAGAGCTTGTGTGTTCGGATCAGAGACACACCGTGTGTTATATTGCTTGCACTTGCTCTAATGTGTCGTAAGCTTGGAGTTAAAGGGTTCTGACACAGTTCAGTATGGAGATAATGAGCTTCAGAGATTGCAGCGTTCACGTTATCACATGGAGATAAATGGCGCCTCATTACTGACTCCTCATTTTCTAGAGAAGGTGGTGTGTTTGGAAGAGGTTTGTGGGACGACATCAGTGCCGGCTTTTATTCTTCTGAAGCATCTCAAAGAATAAGTTCTCCTCTTCTCAAAAGAAACACGACATTAAACTCGCCATCATGCTCTGACCCAGAAAGTAACTCACTACATTTACTTTACTGCTGTACTCATGTGAGTTTTTCCATTTAATGCAACTTTATACCTATTTATTACTGCCACACTGTACATACACTACCAATACTGTGTATGTTCTTACAGTAATATGTATGTATATATACATCTGTCCATACTGTATATATATATATATATATATAGAGAGAGAGAGAGAGAGAGAGAGAGAGAGAATACTTGCTGCACATGTGCATACAGTATCTATATTTTGCTGTTTGTCATTATGTAATATTTATATTACCACTCCCCCGCACATCCCTTCTAATTCACTCGACACTTTTACATACTTACATCTCACTTGTTTATAGTCCTGTTATCTGTCCGTTTATGCACTTTATTATTTTATATTTCACTTTATTTTATATATTTTTCTGTAAATGTAATATGCCTCTGCTTTGCACTGTGTTGATTGTTGTTAATTGTTAAATGTTATGCACATCCCGTCATGTCAAATTCCTCGTGTGTTCAACATACCATGGCAATATACGGTTCTGATTCTGATGTGCATTACTCTGCACTTTACTGCTTTTTGCTCTTCTGATAATCTGCTAAACTGCATTTCGTTGTCTTAGTACTTGTTTACTTGTTCTCTGTGTGCAATAAAATAAAGTTGAATCTATAACCTGATTCAAGCCCAACGTTGTAAAAGTGATCCAATATGTCAAAACCAAAGTGATGATGAGGGAAAAAAAAGAAAACTAAATAAATAAATATATAAAACAGCTTAAACTAGTTTCCCCTCGAGCATCTACAGCAGTGAAATGCTGCTTTCCCATTGGTGAATCAACCATACAATAATGTAATCTAATAATATATCAGGGACTTTAACTCATATATAAATATGTATTTTGAGTACATTTAGCAGATAATGCTGCTTACAGTACTGTACTTTTGATGGAGTGTTTGCCATCCTTTTATTTAACTTACAATAATTAGAGGATCTCTGAATACTTCCTCCACCAGTGCTGTGGCCATCGTGTACTCATAACAATGCACTATTAAGAGACTGCCGTTATGACATATGTATTAGAATAGGATAATCTGTCTATATATGTAACCTATACGTAGTATGAGTACCTATGAGTATTACGACACAGAAACATCTGCCAAAGTTACAGATTCAAAGCCTGAAACTTTTCTTTTACCACAAAGAAAAGAAACATTAGTAATAAATACTAATAACTGATATAGATGAGGATCAATGTTGTAAATATAGGCAGGTCTACACCACAAAAAGGTTATCCTAGTAAGTGTTTAATCATGAAAAGCAAACAGAAAGAGACAAACACAATATCTGAACAACTGTGTTTAAGCACAGTATAAATAAAACATACACCGTTCTACCGTGAAGTACATTTGAAGAGAAGTGATGTCAATTTAACAAAAGGTTGTCGGCAATTCAAACACATTCTTATTTACAACACAGGACAACAGACTGGGTTCAAAAACAAGATGATTACAAATCATTTTCAGCATTTGTTTGGAAATCAAATGTACCGAGAGACAAAATATAGCAGAGAGCTCACACTCCTCAAAGCCATTTTGTCATGGATGACAGCTTACTTGACTCAATTTGAATGATCCTGAACTCATGAATGCTGCTCGTCTTCTCCTCCAAACACAGTAATTCACCACAAAACCAAAAAAATGATTTGTAAACATTGTTTGACTCGGGTCAGCAGGACGGAGACAATCAGCTGCAGGAAAAGAACTGCTGACACCACAACAGACACCAGAACTGTGGTGAATATCAACACATAAACTATGAGATGACACTCGGCTACGTGTTGGCAGCCAAGTGGATCTTTTATATCAATAAAAAAAATGACAGAAAGCACTGATGCTGGAGTGAAAACAGCAGAATAAAAAAAAACAGTGCTTAAAGGTGGCGTTATGCTGAATTAGCGGCGTGGCTCATCCCACAATGCAACAGTCAAACAGCAAATTCCAGCTACAATATTTTGCTTTAACTGACTAGATGTTGGTGTTTAGATGTTTTTGAAGAACCAGCACGCCGTCACCTTTTCAGCACCTAGCGTCACGTTAGCGGTGTCATGTGATTTCATGGCTGCACTATCTGCTCTGTCAGAGACGTCGTGGAGACACTTTTCCCGCCCCTCCTCCTTCAAGCTCCTTCATCTTTGTCCTCCACCTTCACCTCCTCCTCTTCCTCAGATAGTGATGAAGCCTCCTTGGTCACTGCTGACGGACTCTGGCACCACGCAGCGACCCCTCCTCCTGGTCACGCGCCGCTTCCGGTGGAATTTAGCGTAGCAGCGAAACCCTGAGAGATCATGAACAATCATAAGGTGAATAAATCGGACGCAGCTGTAAGTCTTTAAATGTACACGAGCAACTGTTTTACATTAGATTTAAGTCACATAAACAGCTAAATATGCAGTGCAACAGAAGCGGTGATGAAAGTGTTGACACCAGTTGGCGATTCCAAGACGGATTGTGTTGGAAATGTCCAATATGCATGCTCCTTGTTAACCTGCCTCTCCAGCCTCTAGTAGCAGAGAGAGTGAAGGGGCAGAGGGGTCGTTCAGTTAAGAAATGTTAGTCGAGTGCGACTCATTGATCCTTTATCTGACTGAGGTTTGTGGAAGTTAGAATCCATGGCTCTGAAATGTCATTAGTGTAAAGTCGATATGAACTGAAAAAGGCCTTTTAAACTCCTTCAGATAATACTGTGCATCCATTTAACAACATACGCATTTTTACACATTTTTACATGAATATCCATCCAACTCCAACCAATAATGTCATGACATCCATCCATCAACCTCAGACTTTAGGAGATAAGGGAGGTGTGCGTGAAGCGCTACATTCTAAGCCCAGACACTTTTTACGGTCCAATCAAATACCGAGGATTTGATTTAAATCCCTCTTGTACTGTACACCACGGAAATATTCCAGTTTACTGGAGAATATGTCACAGTGCAGAAGCTAAAGAGGCTATAACTTCTGTTTGACTGGGACTTTATGTGTGCTGTGTAAAGCGTGGTGCAGGAATGAGTACTAAAACACAGAAATGAGTCAGCATTTATGCACTTCCAGTTCCTTCGACTAGTACCCAATGTGTTTTTGGTTAAATGTCTGAAATAAGGTCTGTGGTTTATACACGTTTAAGAGATGTTAACGGTTTGTACTACGATATATAAAACATGTCAATGAATACACCTCTCCTGATTTTTGAAGTGTTAAAAGAGGGGTATAGATAGCTTAGCGTTAGCCTTTTACTTCTGCCGATTGCATTCACGCTTCAAAAATCATAAAAGTGTTCATTTGTGAAGATTATCATGCTGAACAAAACGTGCAAGTATCTTAAACGTTTGTTTGCCACAGGGCTCATCTTCTGCAATAATCCAAGAGCCAATGGAAAAAATCCCATTGGCTCAGTGACTTTTTCTCTCTGAGTCCCGCCCCTTCTGTCAATGTTGACTTGGATCTGTAATCCTCTCTAAACTATATAGCCAGGGGGCGGTGTTCAAAAATACTAAAGCGAAAGAGTCGTTCATGAGGCGGTTCGCTAGTCGCTGGTGAACGAAACAAACCAGCTCTGTCATCCCTGTTAAAAATGAACAAATCTCCAAAGGCTGAAACTAAACTAAACTAAACTCTAACCCCAGATTGATAACAGCTTCAGTAGCACAGAAACAATCCATCATATTTCCAAACTCAAAAACATTTGACACAAAACATTTCACAACACTGTGACATTTTATGTTTGCCACTAAGTCAGTCTGCCACTAATTGTGTGCCACTCTAGGGACGCCTACCTGTCACCAGTCAATGACTTTTAAAATCTTAATGATAAACAGTGAGACTTGGGGGGAAATGACACACACCTGCACATGAAAAGAGCCACAAAGTGGAGCATTGCTGTGAAGCAAAAGGTCGATATTTTACGTGATTGTTCACTCTCTGGCTGAGAGTCAGATGAAAAGAGAGAGTGCTATCAGAGTGAATACACCGATTTCCCAAAATGTCAAACTATTCCTTTCAGTAGTGACCTGTGTCTTGTGATAGTTTACTGTTAAAATTGTGATACATGATACATCTTTTTCACAGCAGACATTTTAACTTGTAACAGCAGGAAAAGCACAGAGGACATTCATCCCAGTAACTTATTCCAGTGAGCCAGCGCGCACAATGCAACTCATTCAACTAGATTCTGACAGCAACTTTCAGACCAATTTGCAGCCCAGTGTTTCACATCGACACAAAGAAAATAAAAGCAAAGATAGACGACAATAGATACAGTTCAGCAAGATATTGCAAAATCACAAAATAAATGCTTAAAATATATCAAAGTCAATACAAATTAATTAAATTAAAACTTAAAAATGACCACTATAAAATAACCACATCAAAAGTATACGCCTTGCCATTCTAGTATCCAGAGGCAACAGTTTAGGGGCATAAACACCGAGGGCAACTTGAGGAACTTTTTTAAAAGAAAAGCGGTGGAGGAGCTCAGTGATCTGACTGGAACGTCAAATAAAAGAGAAACTCTGATGAGCGAGTTCATTTAAAAGTTAGTCAACAAGTAAATCATCTATAACATCAATTCTAAAAGATGAATGTTATTTAATACATCTGTTTGTTTTTTTACTACTGTTACATGTCTGCTGTGAAAGAGGTCCGTAGTGCAGTTTGATACACCACACAGAATTTAAATCACCTGACCTCCTCCTCCTCCTACCTGCACACCTGTTCTCCCTTCCCCTCCTCAGCCCTGCAGTTTATGTATCGGCCCAGTTCCTCTCACTGACGTTCAGCTGGTCTATTCTGTGTCATCTGACCACGTTCCCCTAACTCACCTTCTTCACACATGCAGTCGTCGTAGCATTTGTTGTTGAGGCCTCTGTTGTGAGGTTTACACTCATGTTGTCTCAAGTCACAACAAGATCCTGTAACGGAACGAGCACATTACACATTCACCAACCAAACACATGAGAAACATTGTAAAAGGAAGTTACTTTAAGTTGCAAAAGAAATGAGATGTTCCTTTTCATCTTCAAGGTTCTGAAAGATCATTTATTCAACAGTTTTTTACTGTGAGACATGAGGTCCAACATACACAGCAGTGTTGGTTGTTTCACTTTCAATAATTCAATTTTTGGGGATTTTCTCAATGGTTTGAAGTGGGCGGGGCTCAGTTGGAGAAAACAGGATGTCACATGCTTCTATTAACCAATCAGGATTTGTTTGAAATCCCCCAAAAGTGGTGTGGGGTTGTTTGGTTATGAAGCTAATTAGATGATTTTTTTTTGGGGGGGGGGGTTTAAAAATACAAACCCAACATATATATATATATATATATATATATATACATATATATATGCACTGTTACAATTAAATTCTGATACGTTCTGGTACGTGTCCAAATTTGCCATTTTGTTTTTTCCTGTGAAGTCACCCATTGATTTGTGGACTACAGTTTTGAAGCCTCGAGTTTGGCATTATGGCCATCGCCATTTAGTTTTTTGCAACAAGAAGTGACAAGAGAGGGTGGAGCTAAGTACAACTGAATGCTGAATAAGACACTATTAAGCGACTAAACGGTTACAAATAACTGTAATGAACTGAAAACACACTGAAAGGAATGAAGTTCTAAGATGAAAACACGGTGGACACACTGACCGGACATTGCTATGGTAGCGACCTGTCAATCACAAGGTAGCTCCACCATAAAGCATACCCTGCTTTATGGTCTGTTTGACTCTAAATGGACCATCATTTACTAAAGGAACATCATGCTGTATTGAAGAAGACTTGAAACTAGAGATTGAGACCATAAACTCATGTTTACAATGTTTACTGAGGTAATAAATCAAGAGAGAAGTAGAGTCATTTTCTCATCAGACTTCTTTTTGCAAATAGAGGAGTCCCCCCCTGATGGCCATTAGAGAGAATGCAAGTTTAAGACACTTCAGCATCGGCTTCCCTTTTCAGACCCCGAGGCTCAAGACTGACCTGGGAGACAGTCCAGGTGGTGGTCACATGGCTCGATGGCATCAGCGTCTTCTGTCACATTTCCACTGCTGAGGTTCTTACTCCGCCTCTTGTCTGCAGCAGGAGAGATCAATGCTTTTATGTCAGGTATTTGACGGTGAAGTCATTTCTGTTTGTGCAAGAACACATTTTTCACTTGATTCATACACAACGATTTCAACACAGGTCCATTCATTCTTTATAAAGTTGCTCAGTGGTGCATGAAGCAAAGAAAGTTTGATTCCGAGCATAAATTCACCCGGATCTTACGCCGATCTTACGCATCCACGGGCCAATAGAGCAAGCGCACTAGCGTTTCCTTAAACCCCGCCTCCCAGCCTCGTTCTCGGGCTCATTCACATGAACAGAGGGAGGAAAATAACTCTGTTATAAGTCGTTTTTAGGACTTTTAGGACAGAATTGCTTGAAAAGGGGCTATTCGTGTGTTTGTACTGGGAAGTTAATTTGCTGAAGAAAAAAAAATGACCAGCTTATTTACAGATGTCTCTTTCCCAATGTATTTTTAGGCCCCAATGGCATCACGTGACGGACCTTGAAATTGTATTTTCACGGTTTGGACACTATGTAACATTTGCTTCAAAGCCCAGCACTCTTCCTGGGAGCTTGGTGACACAACCATGAGGTTGACATTTTTGTTTTTCATAGCAATATTGAAACAACTATTGGATGGATTGCCATGAAATATGCTACAGACATTCATGGACCAATGAGTAATTAAGGAAACATAAGTTTGATCCTTTGATCTTTCATCTAGCACCACCAAGAGGTACAACTTTGTCCAATATTTACTTTTTTGACTAAATACCCACCCTAACAACATTCCCAGCAGCCTCAGCTGTTTATTTGTATTCTTTTTTATAAATAAAGTCTGAGTATGATACAGTTTATTTATAGCAAATTTGTTTTTAAATCCGGATATTTAACGACCACACATTCACAATTACAGCTAAGTACTAACCTTTCTTCCTGGATGACGGCCAGGTGTCCACAGGCTTCATGTCCTCGTAGTCTGTCCAGTCAAAAAGCGCCATGTCCAGCGTTGGCATCACCTCTCCTTGTCCTTTTCCTCTTCCGGACCTCTGAAAAACGAAACGTAACTTGAAGTTAACTAACTGAACTTAACTTACGTTCTGTATCTGAAATACAAACAGGACAGAGCAAACATGCAGATGTGTAAACACTTAAACATCTTCAATTAGTTTCAGCATGCCGTGAAAGTTCATGAAACATCTTCTTCATTTATGTATTCAAAGACAATTGTGATCAGAATATTAAGATGTGTATTAATAATCCTAAATGTTGGTGTTATCCAGCATACGAGCCACTGGAGAGAACACGTTGAAGAGATCAATTCTGTCTCTTCAGATTAATGTTGAGTTACTACCAATTCCAGCGCAGCAGCAGTGGATGACTATAGTTTGTTTTGTTGACTGTGTTTTCTATCAGTACTGCAGGTAAACACGTCCAGGCTATTCTTAATGAAACACCTCAGACTTGTGTTGTGGTAATGCCTCATTGATTCATAAAACGCCCACACGGAGTCAACAGAGAAAGACGCAGAGCTTTAAAACCCAATCGATTGGTAACAGAGAACATGACTGCCCACAGCCTGGATTACATATATATATATATATATATATATATATATATATATATATATATATATACTGTATATATATATATGTATGCAGCCTAAAAATGATCCTGGGTGGACATTTTATTATTCTAATTTTATGTATTATTCATGTACTTGATGTGTGATTTTAGTTCAAATATCTGTAATGTTTAACACAAGTCAGCCACTAGGTATGGTTTCATAGCATTGTTAGGGAAAGGTACTTTTAAAGTATTTTTTTACTTTACTTAACATATTCTTTTCCTTATGCATATATTTGAGCATAGCAGAGCTGAGATCAAATTGGGCTGTATGTGACCCATGGACTAAAAGGATCTATATTTTGTTCTCCAGAGAAAACACAGTTGACCTTTAATCTCTCCCAAACACTTGACCAACATATCAGCAGACCACACTGAACACCACATCATGAAAAACAAAAGAAATGAACCCTTTTCATTTGACTGATTCCATCGTCTCTGAACTACCCTCAGCTTTGTATTTGTTTTTCTAGTGTGTAGGTTTCCGAAACAAAAGAACATAAACAGTTTATTTTCTGCTTTCTCCCTAAATAGTTAAAGGCAGCCGTAGAATACCTTTTTGGACCGATCCATAAATACATATAAAAGTATGAGTATAAAAATTCAAATATTCTACCTCAGTAAAATATTGTAATTCAGAAGAGTGTTCGATGACATATAGCTATAAAACAAAACTCCTTCGTGGATTGTTTGTGCATGTAACTCTGCAATAAAAGCCATGATGAAAAATGGTAAAATAAGGAAGCAGAGTGTGTTCGACAGTGTAATTAAGTGAGCAGGACTTTGAGACGTCTCTTGAGGAATAATCGGTCCATGAAAGACATCCATCAAAAAAAATAAGAATCAAAGTCTTTGTGGAAACAGATCCATACTTCTTCCCCCCCCTCAGGAAATAAGCCTATATGGAAGTAACAATTACATTAATTGCAGGTGGCTGTCTGCTTGTGCTCAGCTGCTCATTAAACCATCAGCAGAAGATCGAACATTAATTAAGGAGGCCTTGCCGCAATGCTCGCGCCACTGGAGCAATTGTTCAAGAAAGGCTTTTTTTTCTTCTGTGCTCCAATAATATTTGACCGCTCTCAAAGAAAAGACACACACAGACTCCGGGACTCTCAGGAAACCAAAGTGGGCCGACAGTCCACCGTAGAGAGACTGACAGAGGGAGCCATCACACAGAGCCCCCACGACTTCTTTCAAAACGTCAACCAGGTGCTGAAGATGTGGATACAATGTACATATCACTCTTGCAAGATTTTTTTTCTTGAATGCGGGGCAGTATAATCTAGCATGAAATGAAAAATACTCATGCAAAGTACCTCAAAATTGTACATATACTTTACCTTACATTGCATCACTGGATACAATGTTTGGGGGGGCCTGATGAGAATTAGCCTTCTGTGCTAACTTTAGCTCATTTATTATGCTTTCTGTTAATTGTCCTTCTCCAATAAACTATCAAATACAAATAAATAGGTATTATTTAAGTCAGGTGGTAAAATATCTGAAAAGTTTATTCCAGATCACTGGATTAAAGTCTTGTCTTCATGTTATAACTGTCGTATTGGTTTTAGTAGCTGGATCTGGATGAGATCACATTGTAATCAAAAATAACAACTGAAGCATCTTTTCAGAAGAACGTCTTCAATCGAAACTCCAGTCCAGTGATTCGGTTCTCTTTTCCATGAATTTCTTTTCCAGCAACATCTCGACTGTCTTCAACAGCGCTCCTCAACAAAACTGCTGTCACTCATCATGTGACTGAGGCAGATATGTTCCCCATGGACGCCCTACAAGCTGCTGGGTGTTTGTAGCGGCAGCTGTGACGAACGTCGAAGCTTTCACTGACATCAGGTTCTCAAAAAGTCTCGTCTGTAACCGCTCCAGGATTGAAGGAGGTTTGAGAAAACATGTTGGCTTTTTCCCCCCTATAAATGCTGTTTATGCATACTGTTGAAGCATCATGCTGGGCGAGTGTGACAGGTGGAGAGTGGTGCCCCACACCCACCAAAGAATAAAGACTCTCCGTGCTCCCATACATTTTGTCCTGCCATGCTTTTAATAAAAGAGCAGGAAGGTGGTTACAGAAAATGTGCTGCTGGACTCTGAACTGTGTGATTTTGATCCCAGCGGCGTCGTTTTATTATACAGAACACAGCCTTACGCACTGTGACCGGGAGCCATCGGCCTGCTGGAGGATATTTTTCACAGGCAGCACTTTCAGGTTCACACTGTGTGTCATTTCCGAGATGAGCTATGAGGTCTTGCGGCAGCATAACGGCAGTAATGGGGCCCATTTTCGCTCTATTTCCCCCGCACACTGGAATCACACTGAGGCACAACAGACGCAGCCTTTTAATAAGCACTTGGGTTTCCGCTGGGGTTACCTGGGGTTTGGTGGAGGCCGGGGGCAGCGTTGGGGGATGCTCGTTCATCACCGTGGTAACCATGGAGGAGCCGGAGCCGAAGACGGCGGCGATGGGGGAGGGGGTGTCACCGGGCGGGGTCATGCTGAGGGAGGGGGAGGTGGCGGAGGAGGAAGGAGGATCCTCGAACAAATCTCTGTCCTTAAACGCAGAGCTGAGCTCCGGCTCTGGAAGAAACCCTGGAGGGACAGGAGGAGAAAACATGATGGGGTTACAGATATGTAATGTCATGAATAGCTATTTATATATTTACTTTTCTCTTTTTGTTATATTATATATCATTGTGAAACTGTACTGAATTACTTCCTATCCAAACTAAATCTTTTTCTAGCATCCTTAATATTATGGTAGTATGGGTATATTGGAACGCGCAGTGAGTTTGTGTAACGTTCGACTCTGATGAAGACGCACTTGGCGTCAAAACATTAGTCCTCTAACCAAAGTTGGTTGGCCTTATCTCCGTGTGTTCCAGTATATTTTCGGGAGAAAATATGATATTCTGATGTGTTATAAGCACAAAATTCAGCATTAGAATATAGAAGCAAACTTCTATAAAGAGTTAATAAAGTGGGAAGACTATGTCCGAACAAAAGAAAAAAAGCACATTGTCTCCATTTAGTAGCTGAACTGGAGCTTTTTGAATGTAACAAATGATCTTCCTCAGCCAACTGACTTTGGCTTCTTGTCATTGAGATGTTTAAATATCCAACCAGTGCTGTCGGGAATTGTGGCTTAAAAGATACAAATCTAAAATTCATCTCAAATTGACCGTGTGATATGAACCGAAGCTAAATGGATCTCTGGTGGGATGGCTATAGTCTTCTCGCCACCCAAAGCGCTTTAACACTACATGTTATTCACCCATTCTCACCCATTCATACACTGATAGCAGGGGCTCCCATGCAAGGTGCCATCTGCCCGTCAGGACTATCTAATCATTCACGCCCATTCGTACACAGCAGGCACACCCTACGGGGGCAATTTGGGATTAAGTATCTTGCCCAAGGACACATCGATATGGACTAGTGGACCGCAGTTCCTCTGATTGAAGGACGACCTGCTCTACCACTGAGCACTGAGCCACCACTTCAGCACAGTGGAGATGTTAAAATGTCATGTGTGGTGCCTCCAGCATGCAGTGAAAAGTCACATTTTTAAAAGTTCAACAGCTTGTTTTCCAGAAACAAGGTCTCGGTTCCTCTGAATTAATCCACAGAGCTCGCAGTGTGACGCCGGTGAATCATCGGAAGTCGCCGTGCAGAACATTGTTTATGCATGGAGTTGTATTAATGATGTATCATCATATCTGTTCTATTGACAGCATGTACAATCGAAGCATTCATCTTATTATTTACACCTCTGCATTTCCTCCTGCCCCATGTCAAAAGGTCTTCCATGAAAAAAGCCTGTAGCACCTGGTTGCTTATTTATGCAACACTGGACCGCACTGCAGTTGTGGATCAATGTCCTGCATATCTGGATCAGCTCACCTTTTCCATGCCGCTCCTTGTCACGTCGACTCCCCTGTCTCCTTTGCTCAAAATGGTGACCGTGTCCATTCCTGTGTCCATGTCCCCGTCCTTTGCGTGTCCCCAGAAGCTGGTTTTCCCGGGTCTGGGATGGACTCTTCATGCTCATTCGAACTCTGTCTCTGTCCCTGGCCGGGCCCGTCTCCAGTCTCACCGGGCTCAAACTCTCCAGGCCCGTCCCGTCATCCTCGGGCCTGGCGAGGGGGTGCAGGGGCCTGCGGGAGAGCAGCCCGGCTCCGCCTTTGGCAGCGCGGGCCCCCTGGCCCCCTTGCCCTCCGCGGTCCCTGCTGTAGCGGTGGCCCTGTAGACCTTGCAGAGGGTGCTGCAGGGCGTTGCTGCCACCTGCTGAGGTCGCCGCCTGTCTCCTCTTGCCGCGAGGAGCTCCGGGCTCAGCGCTGTGTGACAGCGTCAGGGTGGCAAACAAGAGCACCAGGAGGAGACTCCAGGAGAGAGCCATTGTCTGTCCAGCACAACGCCACCTGCTGGAGAGAAGAAACACATCTCAATACTTCACACACTCTTAGATTCAAATAATTAACTTTCAGTAGATTTGATCATACGAAAAAATCTGACTGGTTTCTACTTGGTGAACATATTTTGAAGGATTAAATCCAGAGCTGAAATGATTAGTTTATTAATTGAGAAGTGAACTGGCTGGAAAACCAATAATCAGCAGTTCTTTTTTAAGCTACTTTTTCAAGAAATAAATGCAAAATATGACATTCATTTATGATGATTTCTTTGTCTTATATGTACGTTAACTGAATATGCAACCAGATCTTATGTGAAAAGCGTATAAATAAGGCAGAGTTTAGGCTTTCTGCTTGTCATTTAACGCTACCTCGTTACCGTGAAACAGCTGCAGTTGGATTTAGGCAACAAAACCATTTGGTTAGGTTTAGAGAAAGCATCATGGTTGGGCTTAGTACGTAAACTAAGTAAAATACGAACAACCTAACACAAGTACAGAAAACACCTCACGAACATCACTAACGTAACAAAATAATGCAAAAATAATTTATACTAAAATGTACATCACTTGCTCTCAGCTTAGCATATTCACGTCCATAAATTTACAGATTACATGATGTAAAATGACACACAAAAAAGGAAGAATGGCTTTCTTATGGCATGCTAAATGACAAAAAAAACTGTCAATTGTACGCCATTTGGTGAGAACAATGTGGAGTTTTTTAGGGTTCTCAACTGTTGGACGGATAAAACAAGCAATGATAAGAAGCTACTTTGGTCTTCAGGAAACAGTGGTTGGATTTTTTTCTCCTTGAAAGTATATATTCAAGAATTTGACAACAATTCCGGATATATATATATATATATATATATGAATCGCAAAGCAATAATTATGACCTTTCCAAGCATGTTAGCATGCTGACGTTAGCATTTAGCGCAAAGCCACACAGTGCAGGTACAGCCTTTCAGAGCCGCCAGCATGGCTGCAGACTTTCAGGTTGAATGTCGTCTTTCATCAATAGAATCAGAAGCTTTTTCAAGTACAAGTACAGCTCTGGATATTTTTACATTCCTTCTGACAGCAAACCTCCAGCCTCACGTCCCTCAAAAGAGCGTCTTTCAGCTACCTTCAGCGCTCAGGTGTTTAATGCAGAAGCTCCTATCAGAATCCACAGACGTTTTGCATCCAATCTTCCACTGTATTCATTCTCCCATCAATGTGCTACAAATTCAGACTACATCCCCCTCAGCCTCTTGGGTGGCCCTTTAATCTGGACTCGCTGATAAAGAGGTGGACAGCCACTTTACTTCCTAGCCTTCATTGCTGTACATTCACGCCTCACTCAGTATGAGATACTGCACTGCTCACATCCCTCATCGCTAACTATTCAGTGTTCTCCAGAGTCCTCCGACCGTACCTTTCATTACAAGAGTCAACACATGTGAGGTGTGACTGAAATATCAGGTTCTGTGTGTCTGCATTCGAGGCCCGGCACCTTCAACAAACGTAAATATAATGATGGCGTTTTTATTCCTATCTGAAGGTTCAAAGCTACGTTACAGTCAAGGCACAATTCAAATTTTGAATTCATGTCACTTAGAGGTTTATTTGCATTCACAACACACCATTTAGTTGTACAGTGATTTTAGCATAAAGTAGCCATAAAGTGAAAGTGTTTTCTGTACATTTAAAGTACTTTTCAATGTCACAATATTTCAATGTCTGCAACATTACATGTAAAATTGGCAAAATGGTGTTTAATGCAAATTAACTTCAATGCAACTTAAATAACACATTTTTTTATTTTAATTTTATTTGCATTAGTTTGCATTGGTAGATTTATTTTTTGCCCAAAAGGCGGATATCATCAAAACTTAACTGGTAAACAATACCATGGCGATCATACAGGTACAATACTATTGATATGTAATTATCAAAATCAAGACACGTTACACAACTCTTCTTCTGTCTGGCTATCATCGGGGTGATGTTGATGTTATTTCTGGTGTCTTATATACTAAATTGTGAATGACAAAACACCACAGATACTTAACAAGACAATATCATAATCATTTCCTGTAAAAACCTTCATTCACTGAGTAACTATTGATGGCTTATGATGAACGACTGGATTTGTTTAGCAGTATTCTGAAAAGATGGTTGTAATATGTTTTGGAGTAATTTGGTCATTTGTATATTTGTATTTTCTTTATCAAATAAGAGTGATATTTCTTTTAAGATAGTGATAACAATGTTTTGAATACTATGATGACTGTAAAACAATTTGAACCAACCTAAGACGGCCTGATGAAGGCATGACGACCTCTGACATCAGCGGATGAGTTGAATAAAGCGTGTAAAGAGTTGTGTGTGACGTGTTTTCATTTTGACAGACATGATGAAAGAACACCAGCTCTTCTCGTTCGTCATGGCCTGTCCGATGACGCGTCACTGAGTTGTTTCTAAATATGATTTGCTTTGTTTTTGTCTTCCACTTTAACACGTGGAGACGATCTATCGGCAGAGACGCACATGACGCCATTATGGCAGGCGACTCCTTTGTGTTCAAACACAAACGCCAGTGCAGGGCATACAGAAAATCAATGTGGGAGAGGTATTGAGCTGCTGGTGATGGTGTGTGTGCGTGTGTGTGTGTGTGTGTGCGTGTCAGCGAGGTGGAGTTAAGGGGTTGATAAGGTCCCTGCTCTTTCATCACACTGATGGGTTATTTAGTTGTTTCTAAAAAACAGGGCCGAGGTTGTGTGTGTGTGTGTGTGTGTGTGTGTGTGTTTGTGTGTGTGTGGTGTTTGTGTGGGGGGGGTTGGATATGATGCTGGTGATGTCGGGGGATATTTGCAGTGCGAGTGCAGGCAGCGCCCCGAGGGATTTGGAGGGCTGGCCTCTGGGAGTTCGACCAGCTGTGCAGTTTGCAAACGAGAGTGTGAGGCTGTCTGCTGAGGTGAGACCTTTATCTCCACACAGGCCTACAGAGTGTTGGGGGGGGGGGCAACCGGCCGTGTCACACACAAAAGTGTTTAGCCGGGATTACGATCAGTCTGTTTGACACATGAGGTGCTGGTGCTGCTGGACCCTGTACGGCCAAAAGGGTCATTTCATTTATGAACACAAAGGAAACGTCCAAACGTAACTGAAGGGAGGGGCAGAGGATTGTCTAAATGAGCACATCACTTCTCTCTTGGATATAAAGCCATTTTAGGAAACACACTCTTTTGCTTGTTTTAAGAGAGTTAGATGAGAAGAAATGAAGCCAATTAGCATAGCTTAGCATAAAGAAACGGGTGGGAAGCGCCTTAACATTGGGTCCTTCCAAAGGTGACAAAATCTACCTACCAGTACCTGAAGAGCACAATTAACATGCTACATCTGTTGTTGTTTTTTTAATCTCTACAGAATCCAAAGTGTAAAACCGTCAATGTTGTATTCATACAGGAAGTTACCGACACACAGGTTCGGATGCACAGGAATAAGTTAAATATCTCTTTTGTGCTGCATGTTTCACTGAGCAGCAGCTTAAACAGGCTGATGATGAAAAGAACAAAACCACAGGATGCCACCCTCAACTCTGTACGGTACATATGAAGCTACAGCCAGCCTTTGGTTAGCTTAGCTTAGCATAACTGCTCTCTGCAAAAGTGCAAGAGGTGTGGTGTTACAGGGAATACAAAGGGCACCAGTGGACTCCATCAGAACTGCTTGTCGAATGTTTGAACAGCTTCGGAAACCCACCGAACAACATCTTGCCAACGGCAGAATTTGTGTAACTTTCGAAAGCCGACGGGAGAGAAGTTATCCCCGTATTTAAACAGTTATTGCGTGTCACCTCTCTCCATAACACCTTTTCGAGAACATCTGTTGTAAACAATCACTAACAAAGGTTGTGATTTTCTAGAATAACCTGGCACTTACTGCTTTCCATCAAGAAATAGTCCCTCACATGACCCTCTATAAAACCACAAGTGTCTTCATTATACTCTTTTTGTACAAACTAAACAAAAATGTATTAATTAGTGAGCTTTAGAGGTTTGTTACCTTTGGACAGAGGCCAGCTACCAGTTTCCCCCTGTTTTCAGTCTTTGTGCTAAGCTAAGCTAAGGTAACCTCCAGCTTCGTATGTGGTATCGTTCCTCTCATTTAACTGTCAGCAAAAAAAAAAAAATCTAACAAGCATATCTCCCAAATTCTGTAGAAGTTTCTTTAGTCTAGTGGATCAAAAGAAGAAAAGGCAGATGCATCCGTGTCTTGTCTGAGCTTGTTGACACTCAAAATGTTTTGCAGAAATAGAATCAACTGAGGTGGAGATAACAGCCGAAGCTGAGCAACAGCCACGGCGACATGACCCTTGGACAGAAAAATTAATTTTCCCGACATAAAAGAAAGAGGTGACGCCTCCATAGAGACAGAATGCACCATGCGTCAACCCCATCAAATCTAAGGCCTGAATAGGCCTGTCATCTGAAAGAGAAGGCAGGGGGTGATGAAGGTGTGTGTGTGTGTGTGTGTGGGGGGGGGGGATCAAGTATCTCAGAGCAGCAGTGCCCTGTTTTCCTCTCTCAGACTTTCATGTGCCGCTAACAGGTGGTCCTTTGAGGAGACACAGGACGGGGACGATAATGGAGCTCTCTGGGTGGCATGCCGGGGTCTTAAGCAGAGTCTCTTGTGTGTGATAAACAACCTCCGCTAACAACACAGCCTCCTGCCACAGTCACCGTTGTGCGTGGCTGTGTGTTGCAGGAAGAGGCAGAGCATCTGCTCTACTGAGGCGATGGGTCCAATTGACGGGTCTCGTTCCCAAAATGAGATAATCCACCGTTTGAGCTGCTTTCTACTGCTTTCTACACTTGAGTATCGCAATATTATGTTTTGTGATACTGTATTGATCTTTAATTAATAGTTACAGATTTGTGATTAATAGATTTGTGACCAATCTATTAAAACGTAGCGCTATGATGTTGCATTAGGGACTAAATGTGATAAATGCAAATGCAGATCCCTGCAGAGCTTGTTTTACTCAGATCTTATGCATATGGTGTGTTCTTCATACTTGAGCAGTTTTCCTAAAATGATTATTGTGATACGTATCATATCACCAGATTCTTATCAATACACAGCCACTGTTCAGAAAGAAACAATGAAAACAGGTTAAAAACATATTGAATCCACATTATTACAATATTTTCTGCCAACGTTATAAAAGTTATGCTTGAACGGCTCCAGACGTTTCTGTTTTTCTCTAAGCCCTTCTCACTGGTTTGAAGTGGGCGGGGCTCTGTTGGTAAAACCGTCTGCTGTCAATAAAATGTGATAATTGTTCAAAAATGACACTGAAGGACGTATTTTTACTTTGACTTTAGTCGTGAATATTTATTGTTGGAGAAAAAGATTTAGGATTTGAAATCCAAATATTCAAGGACTTTACCAAAATATATAAGTTCATCTTTTAGTTTGATTTCATTTTTACGTTGATTTGTTTTGTTCACCTCTAAAAAATGAACATAGAGTCTGTTTCGACTTCAAGGAATGTGTGGTCCTGGAGACCTTTTGTTCATGTGATAGCATCACAACCGTGCATGATGGAACTCAAGAGACTTTACAGGTGTGTGTGTGTAGTTGAAATCAAAATGGAGAATCAGTTAGAAGATGGCTGTGGTACAAACAACCCCCCCCCCCCCCCCCCACACACACACACACACACACACACACTTCACCTCCCTAGCTCTTTTTGGCGTCAAGGCTCGTGTGATCACATCACAAGATGGTCTCTATAATTGCAAAAACTGAGGACCGGACCATGTGGAGGACCGACGTTAGCTGAGCGTCTTGGTATCTGATCCTTGTTGGTTTGAACGTGCATCACGACGGACACATTTGCATCTGAATGTATGAAAACATTCTTCAGTGTGATTTCAGATTTTATTACTATTCGCAAATGATTTTCAGTGAAACAAATAAATTAGTGAAGAAGCATGATGATAATGCACTTCAACTTTGAGAATCATAATTTGTCCTGGTTTAGATGCCATTATAGCAGCATCAATGATACGGTGATTTTACCCTCACAGCCAACAGAACAACAGCAAAATAAAACTGCTGGTAATAGTTTTACAAAATAAAAAGAACAAAAACAACACTGTGCAATAAAAATGTGCATGTGTGTGTTGAGCACATTTACAGCACAATATTAAGATGTGTCTATAATCCACTATGAAGTCGGGGGAAATTCGCTGTGCGTGAATTAAAAGAATATATAGCAACAAATAAATAAAGGTTCTTGAAAGTTCTCTATACATCTCTCTGACCTCAGTCTGGAGGCTGTAATGTGGAGTTCATGGACGCCTGAGCTCAGCGACGCGTGAAGGGAAAATATGAACAGCAATATCACATATAATGAAATCTTAAAATCAATTCTACATTTTTTTTTTTTAGGAAGCCAGAGCCGGGGAGCTAAAATTGGTTTCCACTTCTAGTAGAAACACAATATATTTATGCGTGTGTGTGTGTGTGTGTGTGTGTGTGTCTGTAAGTGTGTGCCAGAAGTGTGGAAGTGTGAGATGGCCACCAGGGAAACATGAACGAGAGCAGAGTGCGATAAGTATTAAGTGATAGGTAATCTTGAAAGAAATTGCAAAGGGGGCCACTGCAGGACGGCTGGATGATTAGGATCTGATGAGATCTGAGTCTGTGATCAGTCTCTTCAGCGCTGTGACACACTGGTTATAAAAATATACTTAACTTAAGGTGAGAGCGGAAAATATTAAACTGTGTGTGTGTGTGTGTGTGTGTGTGTGTGCATCTTTTAGCTTCACCTGCTGTGACACCAAACCTCCAGGAGCCATCTGCTCCTGTTGTTTTATCTCTCGTAGCAACCAGCGGGGCCATAAGGATCCAGCAAACAAAGACTCCAGACACACGCTGCTGAGGCAGAGCCGTCATGTCAGCCAGAGGCCACCTTCAAGGTTTTGCTTCTTCTTCTGGCTTCATACTGAGATTAAAAGCTCCAAAAAAAAAATATGTTCGTTCTCACTAGATGAGAAGATATGAAGCCAGAAGCCAATTAGCGTAGCTTAGCTGAAGAAAACAGGTGGGAAACAGCTTCCATCCGAAGGTGACAAAAATCGACCCTTTGAACATATCATGTGTGGTTTGTAGTGTATAACCGGTAAGCCCAGTTATTATTCCTCCGGAGAATACAGTCCCACACACAGGTAAATATCTAAATATCTCCTTTTTCGCTGCACGCTTCACTGAGCAGCAGCTTAAAAGGACATGACAGATAATGAGAAGGAAAAAAATGCAGGATGCAATTTTATAGTAACAAAGAAAAATAAACGTGTTATCTGTTGTGACACAAAAACAATCCAGCTTTGTTGAATGCTGAAGTCATTTGTCTCCGTGTTTAAGTAATGACGCTGAATATTTGATGGATAAACACTTACTGTCAGATCTCTCATCTCAGGTAAAAGAGGTCTCGTTTGCTCCACCAAATTATCATAAATATCAGCACAATAACAAGCACCCAAATTACAGCTGCAGTTAATGCCTCCGCATAAAGAACACCTCTACCAAGCTGCAGTTAAAACCATAAAGCTTCATTTCCTCAAGGGCCAATACAACTGACTTCAGCAATATAAAAGTGCTTGGTCTCCCGAAATCCAAACAATATCGGTGGGATTCACACATCGACTGGGAGGGGGTTTTGCACTCTTTTTAGGTGTGTGTAATGCCCCTGGAAGCAACACAGGGCAATAAAAAAGAAAAAAGAAAAGAAAAGAAAGAGCCATAAGGAAGGTCCATCTGTCAGCAAGTGAGCCGGAGCAAGAGAAGAAGAAAACACCAATTGATTCAGTGGTAATTTGGTCGCAGGTACAACAGATGTGAGACCAGAACATTGTCACTGATGCACGGAAACATTAGCGACATCCTGCGACGTGGGCCCCAGTTTAAGTGCACTGAGGCCTGCACACACACACACACACACACACACACACACACACACACACACACACACACACACACACACACACACTGAGACAATCAGTGCATGCACACAAGTACACACTCACAGCGGGGACACCTCCTCCAGACACCCACATGGAGGCATGTTCCAAAAATGCTGTGAGACACAAACAGCACCAGAAGCACAGCAAGAGGCGTCCCACAGAGAAGGGAGAGAATTAGAGAGACAAAAGGGAGGGGGGGAGGAGGAGGAGGAAGGGGAGAAACTGAGATGAATGGAGAAAATAAGATGTAATGCAGAGAGAGTGAGGAATGAAAGCGGGGGAGAGAGAGACAGAGGGAGGATTTATCCTGTCTTAATTGGAACAAAGTGTCGGTGGCGTCTTTCATTTCGTGGCAGATAAGGACACCAGTTGAAGCATAGCGAAACAAAAACAGCCCAAAAATATTTGGCTTCCGAAACCAGCAACAAAACCTGCTCTTTGCTAACCCGTTAAATGTGGACACCTGGGCCTGTGTCTGTGGACGCTCCGCATGGGAACAGTTTGACCGGTCAGCGGGGATGGTGGGACGGGGCGCTCCTGTTTAGAGGCGATCAAGTGAAGCATGTAAACGCATTATATGAACCCAAAGTCCCCCCCCCCCCCTTGTCTCTCTTTTGGTAGGAAGCGAGCGGCGTTGACTGCCTGCCAATGTTGGAAGAGTCTTGATCAAACAGCCACGTTTCTGCGTTCAGTCAGTTTCACACCACCATGGGGGGAAAGTGGGTGGATGTTTAGCAATGTAGCCTTTTGGCTAAAACAAAGATGTTTGTAACTGACTGACAGATGAACTCATTCTTTAAAGGTTGATTCAATCCTTGTTTAACACGTTCAGACTGAACATTCTACATCTTGCTGATGGATTTCAAGCACTTTCTTTTTGGAAAATAACTCAATACATTTCCACTTGAGCATGAAATTATGTCCTGAGGTTATCTTTTATCTTTCATGTGATTCACTGATTAGTGAAGGTGAGCTTTTGTTTTGGCCTGAGGGTCGACTCACTGTGGGGGTCCCTCCTCACTCTAATGCTACCCTGCTGATTGACCTGCTATCAACTCCTTCATGTGAGTCCACAAATAACGCTGAGCAGCCCTGTTCCACGTTTAATTCCAGGGTGTCACACTGAGACTCCCAACTTTAATCTCCCCACTATCCCTCCTTTCCTTTATTATCACTCTCTCTAACTCACTCACACACACACACACTCACCCCCCCCCCCCCCCCCACACACACACACACACACACACACACACACACACACACACACACACACACACACACGTACACACCGTTTCACCCTGTCTTTGGTGTGCAGGGAGCAACAATGAGCTGTCAAGAAGAGATAATGGCTGCAATCATTTTTTTTATTCTCATCACCATTCATCCAATGAATTCCTCGGCGACGTTGACGTGATTTTGAAGCATGTCAGCGGCAATAAAACACCGACATCACCGACAAAAGTTCAACTGATCATCCGGTTTTCCGGCATCAGATCCAATTTGCTGTTCGCGAACAGTGCTCTCAATCGTAAAAACGCCTCTTTTTGAATAGTGAAACTGTGAACAAAACCATTTGCATTCATTTAGTTTTTTTTTTTTTAATTCTGTCACATTATCAAGACGCGACATTGGTGCGTTTTTACGCGCAGATTGAAATCACGGCAATCTGAAGAAACAGTGCACACTGGGTATTGTGCAGGTCACTTGTAATAAACCTGTAATGTTAATAACCAGTCGATAGCTGCATGACTATAATGACAATCCACTGTATGAGTAAGATACAATAAGCTATATAAAATGACGTAAATGACCATGAAGTCACTGCAAACTCATTCGAGCACCACAGAAACACCGCAAAACCCCTTTAGGGGCAATAAAAACCAACGACAGGAGCGGGTTTATGTTCAGGAAAACGCTTACAACCGACCCCGGCACTTGCACTGGAAACACCGTGTATAAAGATAAGTCCTCCTTACCCGTGTGTTTGTTTGTTTGTTGGTTGATTGTAGTTTTCCTTTTGTTGTTGTTTACGCTTTGAACAGCAGCTCAGTCATATGGCTGCAGGCTGACAGCGGCAGCAGCTCCGTAGTCCGCTCTCCGTGCACCCCGGGATGTGCCGAGCATCCGGACCGTCTCCTGCCTCTTATGAGGAGGAGAGTCACCACCTGCTCCGCGTGTGCGCGCGCTGCCGACTGCGCGTCCGCGTGAGAGAGGGAGGGAGGGCTGACGGGTCGCCGAAGGCTTGTCCCAGCACGAGCGGAGGCAGCAATGAGTGGAGTTAGTGATGTGTTGGTGTGTTGTTAGTAGTACCTGTACTTTATGTTGATTTACCGGAGGGAGAGACCAAGATAATAAAACGCTGAGATACATCAGAATTTATTTTTTTCCACAGCTGATCCATCAGGATTTTTCCACAGCTTGTCAAACCTGTCACATCAGACATCCACTGAATGTGAATGTCCAAAAATGTCCTCAACCGGGTTCAATAGACCCAATTTCATCCTTCATTTGTCAAAAGTCCACATCGGCTATGTGTGTTTTGATCTGGGGTGCTTTTTCTTTTAGGCTGCGCTATTTAGTTCTTTGAAGAGTTCGTCACTGATTAGCATTTACACGTTTACAACATCAGACTGTTTTATAAAAAAGATCAAAGATCAAACCAAAGATTTTGTCTTTTTTATTAGTCCTCGCATTCCTCTTCCTTGTCAAAACGCACACCTAAAGATGTCTGGAAGAAGAAGGCAAAGTTCTCCCACGTGCTGTCCAAACAAGGAGCCTGCATTACCCACAATGCAACTCGACCGCTGTTAGTGCAGTGATGTCCATAAAGAACTTCCCCTGGTGGAAACCCAGTCCAACCAGGACCTCCACCCACCAACCACACCAGAAGGTCCCTGAAGCGCACTGGGATTTGTTTTATTTGTTCATTCACTTCAACGTTCAGTTGTACTTTCTGTGGGTTTTGTTTCCCAACGTGAAGGTCTAAATTGTGTTTCAGAGCTTCTCCTCACTAAATTCATCATGAGATTGTCTTGAGATGTGATGGATTTCATTGAGCTTTTTTATGCTTAATGTGCTATTATGTGTGTAGTTGTAGACGTTCCTTTGATATTCTTTTGTGCTCTTTGTGCAAAGAAAATTCTTCTGTCAATAAAGGTTTCACTCACTCATTCATTCATCACACCAGCTGCAAAGCCAAATCGGGTCCCCTTCTCCACTCCCCCCCCCCCCCACCCCCGGCGCCCTCTCTCTGACCATACGCCCATCTTCAATCTCACTACACACCTGTAAAGTTCCCTGCCTGCATCTTGACAGACAGACATATTAAAACGAGTCAAAACCTCTTCTGTGGTGGTGCCCGCTATACAGCCAGGACGACATCTGGCCATGATGTAATAAATACCTCTGTGTCCTCAGTTGGAGCCGCAGCCAAGAATACAACATCTCGGGGATGGAGTGGGATACCAGATCCGATCACCCAGTGTTGGACCTCCCCAATGCTCCTGCAGTCAGGCCCCCAAAACCCAGTGGGAAGTTGTTATAGCAGCAGATGGATGCCCACATGCGGGTGTCCACATACTTTTGTCCATGCAGTGTATGTCAGACCTTCAGCTGAAACATCAATCTTTAATTGTGTAAGAGGAAAACAAACGTGACCCGGTGTTTATTCCTCAATGTGAATCAATTAAAAATAAGGAAATAGCTGAAGAAACCCCCAATAACATTCGGCAGTGAGCTTGGTTCAGTGGACGTCCTCCGCAGGGAAACCCTGTAGCTGCATTTTTCACGGCCTGTTCTGTCTTGATCCTGCAGAGTCAGTTGACTGCAGAGAGCCAGAGAGACTTATTCTGAATCTACACCGTGAGCCTGTTGTGTGTTGACAGATTTAACGCTGTTACATTTTGGAGAATGGGTATAAATCACTTGAGGGAATTGGTTGACATTTAGAATTTTTGTTTTCGTTTTGTTTTGTCCTGAAAAAAGAAAAAGAAAAAAGAAGCTTGTTCGCATTATTGAGCCCAATGAAACAAGCTTTATTGTCCTCATTTGGTTTGACTACAAACAATGCTGACATGCTACTTAGTGAAGTGTGAGTGTAACACACAGGGACCGGGTCTGCTGCAGGAAGATAACACACATTTAAAATGCCTATAGAAATGTTCATTGAGTGCTCAAACGTCTTGTAATGTAATGAGTGAATTCATGTAAATTCTGCACTGTGGGATTATTAGACTCTGTTACATTCATATAATACAAGTTTCATGTGTTTATGTTATGGTTTCTGGGTAAAGAACTTCTAAAGAGGCTCTGTGAATATTCCTGATACTTAAAAGCACATTAAAACACTTTTATTGGCTCTCCATTTCAAGTCGAGATTTCCACGCATTGCTTCATGCTCACAGTCAGAGTCGGGCAAATTTGAGCAAAGATGTCAGCAGCTCCTTTAAAGTAGAAGATGGCATTTGAATGGGACCCCTGTAGTTCCTGTGAGACTGAAAAGGCTGTGTTTTTTTCTCAGAGATCATGATGGGAGTCAGTAGTCAGTGGCACACATGCTGGGATCCCAACAAATGTATTCTCTCAGGTCTGGATTCTGCTGGAAAGCCAGGTACTCTCTTCTCTGGGTGGATTATGGAGATCAGTGATTCCCACCTGTATGGGGTCACGTGGAAATGTGGAAAGTTTTGGTGGAAAATAGACTCACGAACAAGATTACAAGCTGGTGTTAGGCTGAGTTTTTAGTTGAAACACCCGAACGCCACCTGCTGAGATTGAGCATGACAACTTTTGTAAGCCATCAGAGAAGCAGAAGCTGAAGAGAGTAAAGAGAACGACAACTCCAGGATGCCTGCGTCTTGTGTAATTGTAATCTATTTTTATATAAATGTTAAATGACATCAGGTCTGTCAAACTAAAAGGGTTGGGAACCACTGCCTGTGTTTAAATGTCCCGAGGGGAAACAAACATGAACTAGAATATGGCTTGTGCATCTTTCTAATAAATCACACGGTAGGTAGCCTACATCGTTATAGATGTTGACCAAATTCAGTGAAATTATCTTTGTCTTACCCTCTCGGCACAGAAACCAATATTTTACCATCTCTGCTTTCTCGGTCTGTTACATCTTAATATTAGACACATTTATATTGTGCATTTAATCTTTTAAGTGGGCGCTTAAGCCACGAACAGAAACCAATATTTGTCTATTTCTGTCTGTTTTAACTTGACTTCTGATTTAGACATAACATATCAAGAGGGACCTCAAGAGATGCACATTTGAATTATATTTAAGAGCATCACATACAGAAATACTTTCTGTAATATGTTGGCACACCAATAAACTAGTGTCAAGTCAAACATTAAACTGTCGAGTGGTTATTTTGATTGAAATTATTATTCTATGGCACAAGAGGTTTTCTGGTTAGAAACAGTGCAACTAGTTGAAAACGTCACTATTGTTTGCCCATAACTCCTTTTATCTGTCTGTGTATGGCCCTCAATCACAACACGTTTGAACACTCCTTTACTGCAATAAGAACCAGAGGAATGTGTTACATTTGAAGAACATTTGAGTGTTTTATGACTCGGATACCACACTGCGACATTCAAACTAACATAAATTACCCATGAGACACAAGGAACTAACTGTATGTACATGTATCCAAACAGCGGTGGCACACACACAAAGTGCCGTATTGTACGTGGCGGGTCACGTGACCAATCAAATTGATGTTATTGTTACTCCGGAGCCACAAAAGGTTCAGCTACCGTGTGTTGAATTCGAAGAGCGAGAAAAAAAACACGTCTTTTGAAATCATTGTTTACTGTAACTACAGTAATTAGTGTTATGCAAACAGATGCAGTCAATGCGGCACTGTTTTCTCAGGGCCCGCTGGCATCCGGGTGTTACGAGACTCGCCTGTGATTTGGAAAGTTATACGGTGGAGAAAAAAAAAGAAACAAAGAAGCCATGGCGAGAAATTGTTCGCAGCTGCAGGAACTCGTCTGTTGAAAACGGTGACCCGTCACGTGCTGCTGCCGAGTGTGTGTGCGGAGCGTCAGTGTGGATGTGAGTAAATACTGAGGTCTCTTTGTGAGTCCTTCGTCTCATAATGCGTCCATGAGTGTACCGATGCTGAGGAAAGAAAGCTAAAACCAGGACAGAGCTTACATACGTTACACATAGACGTCACTAAACCCACGAGTGTGTCTTGCAGAACTAATGTGTGTGTTTTTGGCAGTCAGAGTGATGAGGAAGAGGAGAAGCAGGAGGACCCCCTGCCAGGCCTCCTCGTGCATTAACAGCCCACAGCAGGCAGCAACCGCTGCGTACCAGGGTGCCGAGCTTTTATACCGCCAGGGGCAGGTTGGGCTTATTTTTTTACATTTTTTTTAAATATGGGACAACTTTCCTCTACAGGGCTGCAACCTCCCCCGATACACGCAGAGAGAAATGAACACACGCACACATAGAAAGGGTTTTCACCATTTAATTAAAATCGATTGTCAGGAGAATAATACACACGATTGTGCTCGGTGTGATGCAAATTATTTGTATATATGTATGTGTGTGTGTATATATATATATATATATATATACACACACACACACACACACACACAAACACACACACTGTATGAACATATGACAAATACAATATTACAATGTGATATCAAGCAACTGCAACTTTGTGAAAACTGTTCACACCAAGACAAGGCCTTTTTTTTTTCCTTTTAAATCACATCCTGCCTCAAAATCAGATATTGACGAGGAAGTCACCGAAACATTCAGCCACTTTGTCTGATTTTTGTTACAACTAGCTGCTGCACTGTTATTGCCTTCAAACAATTGCATTTGTTTGCGATTGAGGGATGGATTACAGCGTGTACTTGTACATGCCGGTTCATTACAGTGGATCCATGGAGACGGTTAGAACTATTCAACCTGAAAATGTGCGGTGTTCATTTTCACACCAAGCACCTTGGTAAAAACAAAAGAAAAAGAACGATGTCACAGTAGAATACTGCCACCTTGTGGACGAACACGACCGACTCACTTTGTGACAAAGCCCTGCTTCTCCCACGGGTCGAACATTTTCCCTGATTACCTGAACAGCTCCAGTGATTCATTTCTTAATCTCTATTCATTCCCTGGCAGTAATAATAATCATAAACTAAACAGCAGATTCCTCCTCGTCTCTGGCGTGAGATTGCTGGGAAACAAAAGTAGATATTTGTGTGGTATTTCACCGTGGACAGGAATTAAAAGCAATTCCGAGTGAATAACGCGCTAATCACATTGGCCTCAAGGCACATTAAATACACTTTATGTAAAAAGTGTTGCGGCTGAAAGCTGGAATCTCTCTCTCTCTAACACACTCCAGCCATCACATTAGCCCGTATGGGTGCACGCAGCGTTGTGTGTCGGCAGCATGTCGATGGCTGATGAAAAATGAGGGTTTCTCATTGATTTTTCCACCAGCTGATGATCTCATCCGTCACAACAGTCTGTTGAAGTTCACCGAACGCAGCCGGCGATGACTCGGCACGAAAACAAGCTGCAGACGTTGATGGAGATCAATGGGAAGTAATGATGGTAGCAAACTAAGTAGATTGCAACTGAAATCAACACCGTTTAAAAACGAAAATGTAAAAACCTCCCTGCCAACGATCACCTCTAAAACTCTGTTCATTCACTTAGTGGCAGTACGCGACCATCATCCTTACATTCAGAGCCAATCCCTTCCCGCTTCCTGGACTTTGCCGCCCTGTCGAGCTCCGCCGCGTTCACGAGGGCGTCAGCGCCGGGGAGTCGGGGCCGGCCGCCGGCACCTCGTACTTGAAGACCACGCTGAACAGCTTTCCTCCCAGGCGGTCGGCCAGCCACGAGTTCTTGATGACGGCCAGCTTGAGGCTCTCGCAGCTAAGCATGGCGTAGTAGTTGGTGTGAATGGCTCGGCCCATTCCCTCGATGATCACCAGGTCGGTTTTCCGCTCGCGCGCCACCATCGCCAGCACTTTGTCCAGGCGACTGTGGGAAGAAAGAGATGGAGGATAAAACCTTTTCTGCACTAAATGACCACAACACAGTTTGTCTAATGAAGTCTGCACCAGGAGCTCAGAGGTCTAGCTTTTAAAAGTGGACATTTACAGCCCAAACCGTAAAACTGCTAAATAACCAACCTCAGATCCAGGCAGGGAGAACTGGAACCACTTTGGACCAACGTCAACCTGTCCTCACTCAGAGCAGCCCTGCTCAACAAACACACCACAGGTCACCACAGGTCACCACAGGTCAAAAGCTTTTTAGGTGTGAAATCACGAGATCAGACAGAAAGCTATATCTTAGACTTTTTAAAAACACTCAAACACTCACTGAATCACTGGATCCAGAGCAGCGATGCTTTCGGTCAATATCTGCAGTTCACCGTTCGTTACGTCATTTAGAGCCGGACCAGAGTTGCTGGCCAACACCACCTGAGGATACACGATAGAAGAGTTAGAGTAGCAAAAAATAAAATAAAATAAAAAGATGTCCTTATCACTGAGAAAATAAAAGATTAAAGTTGAGAACAGACACGTTTGTTGAAAGATGGTTACTATTAATTCAGGTGATACTGGATCATCTATATTTTATTCCTATAAGGGAAATAAGGTTTGACTGCGTATGAATCTCCTCCAAGTTTCCTGTATTTTTGAAATGTTAAAGAGTTCCTTACCTCCGTTCCTCGAGAGAGAAGCTCTCTGACAAAAGGCATCACCCCTAGAATGATGTCTACTCCACTATTATCTACGAAAAACAAGGCACACTTATGAGGAGGACCCTGCAAGAGAAAACCAGGATGGATTGTATTCAAGCACTCATCATCAACAGCACACAGCACAGAAACACGCTCGCAAGTGTTGCAAATACTACTTGGTGCTAAACGCCACATGCTTCTGATAAAACAATAATGCTACTGTGAATAACTTGGCTTTGAAATGAGTAAGAGGCTGACCTTCAGTCTCTCAAACCACTGGTCATAGGTATCAACAAGCCACGGCCGCTCTGAGGAGAACAAAAAGAGATCAAAAGAGTCAGTCAGAGCAGAACAACTATTTTCTCTTGAGTCAAAGGATTCATGAGCAAACATAAAGGAGAGAAACACCTGGATACCTTCCAACTGTCGTTTAGCCTGCTCAAACCCAAACTCAGGATCAGACTCCAGTACGCTGCACAACATCAAAACAAAAAGGTGCAAAAATAAGACAGATGTTTGGATTACAGTGGAAACAAACCATTGAGAC
This sequence comes from Pholis gunnellus, assembly GCF_910591455.1. NCBI lineage: Eukaryota > Metazoa > Chordata > Actinopteri > Perciformes > Pholidae > Pholis > Pholis gunnellus. The sequence continues at coordinate 5,666,141 of NC_136529.1, read as the reverse complement.
CAGGGCTGCAACGGCAATGAACGATTCAGCTTCAGATTTTCTAGGTCAAGCGATAAATCATTGTGATGCCGTTACATTCTCTGTTGGGATGGATGCAAGCAGCCCTACGGTGCGTTAAGACATTTTTCATTCCGTTTACTGCCAACTGTTTGCAGTCTGGCTCACTTCTCACAACAACGCAACATTGCCAAACTCCGCTCACTCTGACACGGCCTTGGCTCCCCAGTCGAAGACGTTCCCAGCCAGGACACCCCTGACCAGGGCGAACTGTCTCTCCTCCCAGCTCAGCTCCTCCAGGGACTTCACCGCCTTCTGGTAGTACTTGAGAGCCATGTCGTTCTCCCTCTGTTTGATCTGCAACGGAGCGGAGGCACCAGTCAGCTGGTTTGACAGCACTCGGCTCATACAGACATCATGAGGTGGAACTGAACCGTCACCATGCGACTGTGTGACAACATGGTCAGATGAGAGCCAGAGCAGCTGTGTAGCGCACAAAGAGGAGGCAGAGAGCAGACAAGGAAAGGTGGATGGGTTTGGCCCAGACCTTAGAGTAGGGATCAGGAAAGTTGAACTCGTTTAAGCAGTGTTCCCTGGTGTCCAACAGGCTTCTGACAGTGAGGGATCCGTAAGCACTGGGTGAGGAGAGAAGCACTCTACGTTAGCCAGAGAGAGAAACATTCACACTGGGCTTCAGGGCTGCGGCGGTTGATGCAGACTAGGGCTGCAACTAATGATTATTTTAATAATCGATTAATCTGTCGATTATTTGTTCGATTAATCGATGAATCGGATAAAAAAAACAAAAAAGCATTAATTTCTAACCCTTTTTTCAAAAACAGAGCTGACAGTGTAAATTCACAGTGCAAAACATCTTCAGAAAGTGCACAAACAGGTTGCTTGAACATCCCTGAGCTGTTAAAGTAATAATTTAAAAAAAGAAATGGACTAATATCAGGAGTGGGGTTCAGTGGGTTACCCAAAATACTCTGTCTCTTATCACCTACAAGTATAACAGTACTTTAATGAGTTAACTGAATAAACTTTACCGTGTTCGCCTGGTAGACCAGCAGTAGAATAACAGAATGGGAAGAAAAAATTCGCTGTTTTCACCCGCCATTTCTCATCTTTCTGAGCTCCGCTTAACTTCCGGTTTAATGGTCATGTTACAAAAACAAAAGCTCGTCTATCATAAGTAAAACAACGGCGAAGCAGTTACGAGTTTAACACAAGGTACCCAAAATGGCAATACATGTAATGTATTATAATTGCAGAAATAAACAAAAAATAATACAAATCGCGTAAATCAACTTCCGGTGTTGTCATGGCAACGTTTATACGCCGGTCAGCGTCAGCTACAGAACCGGAGTCCTATTCCATTATTCCGAGCTGCGGTGTTCAGGCGACCGGGCCTGCTGTGAACACTCAAACATCTCCTCGACTTATTGAGTGGCGTAATAATCGACACAACGAATCGATAATGAAATTCGTTGCCAACTCTTTTGATAATCGATTTTTATCGATTTTATCGATTCGTTGTTGCAGCCCTAATGCAGACAATATTTGATATTTTTGGCTCGACATAAAGTTATAAAAAACGTTGTCAAACTGACTTTTTAAACACTCTGTATTGAAATACGGAGCTGGTTTCTGAAAATATGGCATTTTTACAGGGTTTTTTGGACGAATTTCAACACTAGCTTACATGTTCACGTCGTGCTGTCACTGTTTATTCTAATGAATTATTGACTACATTTATACGACTGACACAGTTAACAGACTTCCCCTTTTTCATTGACATGGGCAGCTACAGCAGGTATAAAGACATGGAACTAATGCAGACGTTGTAAAAATGTCTTGAGGTTTCGTCTACTGGAAGCGACCTCTGGGTCAAACTGATAAGCCGTGCACGTGCACGTGCACAAAAACAAAACGCGCTTCTTACAAAGGCTGGTGGCGCAGGGTCTGAAGCTTGTGTCTGTACTTCTGCCGGAACTTCTCTGCTCGCTCGGCCGCCTCCGGCATGTCGGGCTGACTCGCCAGAGCTCTCTTAACCACCTGCTCCGACAAAACAACAAAACAAGAACCACGTATAATCAGCCATGTCTTCACGACCTCGACCGTGAACAGAGTGGGGAAAATAACAACATCTAGTCGTAGGAAACACCAAATGTACCGTCTATTTCTGAGCTCATTTTGTGTTAATATCTTCGCGTTTAACTGGCTAAATGATATCAAACTGTGATTGTTTTTTTCTTCAATACAAATACAATGTAGCTTTATATTAACAAAAACTGTAAGCGGTCTAGAATGTCAATGGTAACAGAGAAATTTAGTTGGAGCTTTTTCCTTAATTCACAATATTGTTCATTAGTTTTACAGACACAAATCCGTATCAGGAGGAAGAGATTTATCGCAGATTATCAGTTGAAAACCTGCTCATTCACTTATGAAATTCATCATTCATGCCTTCAAGAATAAGTGTCTGTACGGCAAGTCTTCATTTCAGACGCTGCTATTTAGCTCCGAACCACGAGCCGCCACCCCTACCCCGTCGAGGGCCTCCTCGAAGCAGTACAGCCAGTACTCGCGGGCCAGAGCGTCCTCGGCGAGGTCCACAGTGTCGGGGATGTACGATGAAGCGTCCTGCAGCAGAGGAAGATTCACCAGCTTTCTCTCCAGACGGTCCATCTCCAACATGTCGAACTAGACCCAACAAAGAGACAGAGAAGACACCACGCTGTCACAGCTGCAGCTCCTCCAACGCCAAAGCCTACTCCAGCCATCACTCGGTTATTCTAGGACATATTTCAGTCATGGTTTCAGTCGTGTTAGTCAAAAAAGCAGAGAGGAAGATGCAATATGCAACAAAAAGCAGGGAAGGCTGTAGAAAGATTTACTCTAAAAAGCTATCGGAAGCCAGTAGATTTATTAATTGAGGGACACAATCGATACTCCATTAAAGGATACATCGATAGGTTTCAAATAAGGTTAGTCAACAAAGATGAGCTCATATTTCAGTCGCAGTTTGCACTAATGAAAATTAGAGAGCTACGCTCGGGAAAAGCAGGAACTTGGGAGGCGAGAGCTGATTGCTCGACAGAGGTCGACGTTCTATGGAGACCATTATGATCAAAGTATCACAAAGCAAAGCGGCTGTCACAAACATCAAACTGTTATTTTCCAGCGAATTTTACCAAAAAATGAGTTAGTTACGGACAAATCAGTGGCAAGACTTTCAGTAGAGTCAAAGCTGAGCTATAAAAAAAAAAGCCCGCAGTGAACAAAGTGACAGAAATACATTGTAACGTTGAGCAGGAGCCACCAGTTATCAAACCACAACACAGCAGTGAGGCAGACGGAGATACTTACTGAAAACTGAAGGAGAGGGTTAGGTAGACAGAGGGGTGTGTGTGTGTGTGTGTGTGTGTGTGTGTGGAGAGGAAATGAAAAGAAAGATCAATAAATGTCTTTGAATGACGTTCATGGATTCAGTGAGAACAGAGATGATGGTGTTTCCATAAAGGAGATAAATTAAAAAGGTAAAAAAATAATCAGATATTTGATGATTTCTGGAAGAAAGGGGAAGAAGGTGAAATAGAAACCAGCAGAGTGAGAACAGGTCTTGAGGTCTAAGGGGGCTCCTTGTGGTGCATGCTGGTCTGATCACTCACCGTTCCACTGCGTGCACGCTGCATGGGATTCATGTCTGGAGAAACGCTCATCAGGCCTGAGCTTCCTGCGTAATTCTCCCCCCAGCTGTACTGGTTTGGATCTAGATGGGTACAAGATGCAATTACACATGGTTTCTGAATTAAAGTGCATTTTATTATTATTTAAGGTTTGTTTTTTTTAAATATCTGGTGCCAAGCTAGGTGGCTTGAAATCAGTTCTAGTCAGAAAAACCTTCCTCTGTTATTGGTCCTTGTAGTACATCAGTGCTTCTAGATTCTGCCATGGCAGTTAGTTAAATGTGTTTATGTAAAAGTAAAAAATTCCTTACTGTCCTCCTCTGCTCCTTTAAGAAATGCTCCGATGGCTCCGAGATAGCCTTCGTGTCTTAGGAACAAGGCCTGAACTTCACCCTACAAAAGGAAAGGGAGGACATTAAAAACTGGGTTGTAGGTGAAGTGGAGCCGATAACAAACCAAGTTCATGGGACAGAGACACGGCGTCCTCCCGCTGGAATGTGTTTAGATTGTTTTTAAGGCCAGTGGAGGAAGAGGCCTCGCCTTGGTGAAGAAGTTGATGCTGTAGGTGATCGTGTGCATAGTGACGGGGTGTCCTCTGATGAAGAAGCCTCCGAAGTACACCCGGGACAGGTTGTGGAGTTTGGCATACAGGCAGGCCAGCTGCCCGATGTCGTTGCTGATCATATGCAGCAAGCTCTTGGCCATGTCTTCTTTAGAGAACCCTACAATGTAGAACGGAGTCATAGGAAACTGAAAGGTCAACGGTTCACTTCAACGCAGGTTTTGCAATAAAACTGGAAAATATTAGACCTGCCTTGCCAAGATGACATCACAGACTTTGTGATTTCCTTTTAATTATATTTAAACTCAATCCTTTGATTGTCGAGTTTGCAGCCTGCAGTGAGTCAGTCGGGTTAATACGAGTTCCAATCGTGAAGTATGAGGGTTGAACTGAAGTAGTGTATTCCACCTTTTATTGTGGAAACTACAGTTTGACTATTATTATTATTATTATTATTATCATCATTAATAGTCTTAATTAAACAAGGACAAAGATATTCATCTCAAAATGATTGGAGACGATTTATGCCAGATTTAGCCATCAACTATTTTCTGTTTGCAAAATTCTGATGATACTGATGTGGTTCGTGCAGCAGCTGTTTAGGTTTCAATGTAAAGGCTGATACCTCCTCACCATTGAAATATATTTCACAGATCAAGGCTGACTGTAGTTGCTGCCCGTTGATGTTACAACCTTTTTACAACCAAGTCTCGAGTCCACATATTGTTTTGATACTCAAAAGAAGTTTGCGGTACTGTTTAAATGTATATTTTGGTCAAATCAATCAAATAAACTGCACAAACCAATGTATAAAGTGTGTCTATACAGTCTGTTATTACACTAACCTAGACATATATATACATATATACATTTATAACACTACAGGGCAACCTTAAAATCAATGAGCCCATGTGTTACCTTTGTCAGCAGTAGCAGATTTTCCAAAACTGCTGGCGATAAGATCTCCAGTCAAGCCCAAAGACCCGTAGGATCCTCCGTAGATGTCTTTGACGAGCATATCGACGCTCGTGTGTTGACCTTTTGAGGCCAACTGCAGCAACTCGTCAAATCTCTGCAGCAGACAAAAAAAAAAAAAAGAGTAAAGTTCACGATGTTTACGGGAACGAAATATTGCACTGAGAAGTCCATCGTTACTGGTTGAGTTATTTAGGATACCTTTGTTTTAGTTAACAACGCTCCAAGGCCCCAGAACGTCCCTCCGCCTATTGAGCTTCCTCCTATTCGCTCAAATTTGTCCTCTGATTCGACCTGTTGAGGAGGGAGAGAGCGGGATGTTGCTTTTTTTGTGTATTTTGTCTGATAAAACTAGAATATAATAGTTTGCTTCGATAAAAAAGCTGCACATCGTCACTAATCCTGGCCGCCCTTCTTTAAATGATTATACAGGGATGTCTACTTGTCTGAACCACTGACAGCATTTGGATTGGGCGGTTATTACCTTGACTATGGACACGCCGGAGCCGATGTTCACGAGCAGGTACGGGAAGATGTCGGGTTGAGTCGTCTGAAAGCGGAACTCGGAGTCTGCGTGCTTGGCGTACACGAACGCCTCGTGGGGAATGTTCCTCAGCACAAAGTTACAGCCCTTGATGAGACAGGTCATCTCATCCTCCTTGTCCACTCTGCCACAAAAAAAAAATCCATTAGAAGGAATCATCGGCAGCCGAAATGCGAAATATATCCTGGAAAGAAGACTAACTGATTTGTCTTCCATCTGGTTAATCATTGAGTATAATGTGCAATCTCCCTTGTTTTTACAGTACTACTACAGATTTGCAGTTTTCTCGACAGAGCAGCCGCATAAGCAGAAAAACAATAAACAAACATTAATGCTGATTTCATGTATTATCTCCCGTTCTCCAAGTTAAACCTCAAGACTCACATTTAACTGGAAAGCTGAACAAACGATGTGCGATGTGAATGCTGTGTTGTCATCACAACACGTATCAGATCTTCGCCTCCTCTCTCAGAAACAATGGTGCACTCACCTGAGTCCGAGCTTCCTCTCGATGAGCTCTGTGAACTTGTGCGCCCCTCCGCCCGTGGCCTTGATCACTTTGGTGTCCGTGTTGACCAGGTGGTCCTTGACGAAGTCCAGGCACGTTTCAATGTACGCATTCTCAAACTTGATGAAGTGCAGCCGTGCAGTGACCTCTTCCTGCACAGATATTTCATAGAGCTCGTCACCGGTAGCCTCCTGGAGACACACGCACGAGACGGTAACACAGAGGAGAGAGGGGTGAGGTCTTCATTATATATACTGCTGGTAAGCTAGCATATGTAAGATATGCATGCTAGCATATGTAAGATATGCATGCTAACATGTAACCCAGAACACCACAGCTTTTACAGACACTGGTGTAAACCAGATAACGTTTATTACCTTTGCAGTGTGGTCGAAAGATCGCACTTTGGCCACCTTGTGTTGTACTGTTGAGTAGTAGGCGAGCTTCGTGAGAGATCCCCCTGTTCAAGCAAAACAGCACGGACAATGTCCGATAAGAAACCGGTTAGCCAGCAGAAGCTAAACCAGTGACACACGGGATTGACAATCAGACTCTGGACCTCGTGAACTGTGAAACTGAAGCGTTAGCTGGCTAAACAGAGACGACACAAACCTCAGCACCAGCTAGCTAGCAGCTAACACCAACGCTGTTCCACTTGTCAAAGTTGGCCAGGTGTGTTTGGCACACGTCCGTTTTATCGGCTAAAGATAACCCTGACACAGGCAAACGGACTTGCTGGCAAACAAACTCAAATCAGACACGAATTCAAGCGGCTAAAGGTAGCGTGGTCTTGTTTAATTTTACTTTAAAATCATGTGTTGTCATAGTATCAGGCTGCGGCATAGCTGGTCGATAAACACGGACATTAGCTTTGTTAACGCAGAAGTGGCTAAATAAATAAAGAAAACGTTTGTATTCCCGGGTACCTATGTCTATCGCGAACCGCTTTGCGTTCTCCAAGTTGCGGAATATTTCGTCAGGAGGGAGAATAATGCTTTTATCCATGGTGTGTCTACTTGTGCTGCTGTGGAGTCCACCACATTCCGCCATGGTCGGCAACGATCTGACGCTGCGTGCGCACCGTGCGTACGTGCGCGGCCCCAGTCGTCCAATCAGCATACGCTTACACTGTGAGGCGTGTGAGTTTTCATGTAAACACTTCCGCCAACATAAACGTAGAAGACATTGGGGGGCGGAAACATTTTCCAAAGACTTTCCTACTCTTTTATATAACTTGATTAACATCTAAAGAAAAGACTGAATTGGTAAATTACTTATTGACAGTTAATTGCATACTCTAAACTGTCAAGAATGATTTAAAAAAGGAGTAGACAACTGCCAGGCCTGTGTTTTGAGGTGTAATTGGTGCATATCAAAAAAGTCAAAAGTTGTTTATTAATCTTTTGATGTAACAATGAATAATGCGATTTTATTGTGTATTGCTCATACGGATTATTTGAATGTGTGGCAGCTATAGAATAAAAAATGAATGCTATATTTTTACTAAACTGCTTATTTATGACTACTGAAAGCATTATAGGTGGAGTAACAGCTAGCCCGTCACTTATCTCAACTAATTGTTTTGCCTGTTGAACATTAACCCTTTAACAAGCAAGTTTTACTTTGTTAAAACCCACATGACCTCATTTTAAAATCCTTGTGTCTAAAAATAAAAAATAAAGTGTCTCTCCAGCTTTCTATGGAAATATGTATTAATGATACACAAGATGTGTCAAATATTTCCATTTGGTGATGAAACGGAGCAGTGAATGAAAAGTTGGATCAGGCTGATACAGTAAAATATATGTGATCCTGTGAGACAAAGTAGAATAAGCTTTTTTTGTATTTTAAAACTACAATAGGTAATGCATTAACTCCCTCGTTTGAAGTGCACATATACAAAGCAACCACTAGAGGATACTGCTCAGCCATATTAGAGATATAAAGTGTGCAATGAGAGATGCTGCAGTTGACCACAGACTGAGGTATACACATTTTTACTGCCCAGTACGCCCCAATACAAAAATATATCAGATAATGTTGTTAATAAATTATGAAATGACACAGCTCAAGATTCAGTTGATGTTTTTTATTCAACAATATTGAACCATAGACATCATAAAGGCACTAGTGGTGATGATGCATCACAGCAAAACGGTGCAGTTCAAGACATTGTACTCAAATAGAGTAGAGGTAACAGCTCCAGTTTTTGTTACAAAACACAGGGAATCGTTTAGTACTAGCTAAACACAGTGAACCAACTCTCTTACACTGAGAGAAAATAACTTCCAGATATTAACAGAACATGTTGGTGACAGAACAGAAAACTTGAAGACCCAACATGGGTCAAAAATCTTTTACAAAGTCAACAGTCAGTCAAGCACAAAGTGCTACCAGAAAGTAGCTGAGATTTGCCAATTTTTTTGTCACTGAATCAATCTTGATATAGAAGACTTATAGGACTTTAAGGCAGTTGTGATAATTCTGGCCAATATCGGCCAAACATTTGATTGTATTCATAAATCAGTACGAGGATATTTGGTATTCATAGAATACATTTCTATGCTACTCAATATTTTCACAAAAATATTATAAACTTTTCATTGAAAAAATATTCCCAAAAATAAATGGAAATCTCCATACAATATTACCTTGAGGATAATTAAAACACTTTGCACAGACACATATCTTTTACATTTCAAAATATTATGTCTGATAATAACTTTTGACCAATGTGGTCATCTCAGTTTGTCTGGTAGTAGCTCCAGTCCTGGGTGTCTACCACGGCCTCCAGGGGGCGCTGCTGACTGGACTCTTGTCTCTGGTGATGCTGGTCTGGACTGTGGAGCTCAGAGGAGAGAAGTCAGCCTCTCTCAGGTTCTTGCTGAAGTGGTTCAGCAGTCTCTTCTGGGACTGGGTCTTCACCTGTTCCTTGGACAGGAAGTGTGTCACCTCTTGGACACATCTGGAGTAGCCCTGACCAACAGGTGCTGAGTCCACAGCTGGATGATGCTGCTGCTGCCGCCGCAGTCGTCTCAGGACACAAACTGTCATCTCCAGGATGTCTGCTTTCTCCAGCTTGGAGTCTGGCTGCTGTTTGAGGAACTCTGCATCCAGGAGAGACTTGAGCTGCTCAATGCTGCTGTTGATTCGCTCTCTGCGTAACTTCTCCACCAGAGGCTTTCTGAGCTGCAGAAAGAAGAACAAAGTCATTAATAATCTTATTCTGGAGGAAAGTGTTAGTTTGAAAAAAGACAACGTCTCACTGACAACATTTAAATCTTCTTGAATCTTCAATTTACCTTGTGGGTCAGAGTGAGATGCTCCTGAGAAGTGGTCATTGCTGCAGTGATTGTAGGTGCCATGTCTGGATCTCTGTGCTGTAGAGGTCTCTGCAGAGAGAATCTGATGTCTGCTGGCTTCATCCCTCCTATTTATAGTCCCACATCTCCATATGAATGTGTGGGTCTCGGTCTAGTTGGAATTTCCCACAGTCTCAGCCAATCAGCGAGCTTGGTGAGACAATGAGGGATGCAGCACACTTATTGCTGTTAATGCCTGGGGGACAATGGTTAGATCTCAGGGGAACAGGGGGAGGACTGGGGGGTTAATGGAGAGAGACTCTCAGAGCTCTGTGTGAATCTGGGAAAGTGGTGACCCTGTAGAGAGAGCAGATCTGCTGCCTGATGCTGGATCAATGACTTTTTACTGAGCACACGCTCATCATCACAAGGGGGAAAACACCTTTATACCTTTAACTATTGTTGCATTTTGGGCTATTAAATCAAGTCTCAGTCCTTGATAGGTTGTTATGTGAATCTGAGTGATATCGCCATGAAACTTTGCCCGTTGATTATAACTTTGAGACAATTATTTTTTCTATTACAAATTTACTAATTCATGTGTTTGACTCAATGGTTTTAATAGATGGACTTTTGGATGTGGCCATGTTATTAGGAATGCAATATTATATAAATCAGACTATTGATGATGTATGAACAAAGCCCCTCTGTAAAAGTGAATATAGGAGTGGAAACTGGAAAGTTTGGTGTAAGTGCACCGAAGTGGAGATTTCAGAGAAAACACCCTTTCAAGATATGTTTTCTAAAATGACACATTTTACAGACGCTACAGGGTAAAAAGAAAAAAGGAACCAATAGATATCACCATGAAACTTCCCCAGTTGATTACTTACCTTAAGACAATTATTATTTTGGATGTTTTCTTTCCACTAGTCTGGAAAAAAGACACGTTATGGAAGCAAAATAGCTAATTAATTAAAAACACTGTTTTTGCCTGCAGGTGTCTCCCCTTAAAGCGGACATATCACATTATTCTGAACAGGCAGCTCAATGTTTCTAAGCAAACACAACAATCTTGCAAGCAACAATACATGTGATTCCTTCATACATTGTGATCAGTGTGTAATACATTAAAGTCAAGCTCATTCAGCCGAAAAAGTTGTCCAGGTGAAACAGATGTGCCTTGTGTGTTGTTCCAGTGAGTGAAGACTTGGTGAGTTTCTCACACTGGGAGCTGTGATCAGTGCACCACAGAAGCCGTTTGATTGGCTCTCGTGGCGGCTGGCGGCCCTCCGCTGAGAAAAGGGCACAACTTGGCGCCACAAACCATCTGGAAGAAAACGATGTTTTAATGTCCAAAAAAGTGAAGGGAGGCTTGGATGGAAATAAGGTTACAGGTAATTGATTAAAATAAATACCAAATTCCCTTTTTATTTATTTCTAAAGCAAGAATTCCCTCTCTTTTTTATCTGTATAGTCAATTTATTAAAAGGTTTCCTAAAACACATGGAAACTAGACAACGGTACATGTCTGTCCAAACATGAAGCACGTCTTTATAACCCTTGTTGTAAGGGCGCCACCGCTGTGCCAGTTTGGCATCCATCAATAGAAAAAAAAGGCTTACATTGAAATAATGACCTTATAAACAGAGGGGAAATTAAGTTGGCAAAAGTTATCGAGTTGGGACCAAAAAGAGAGAGAGAGAGAGAAATACAGGAGAGGGGGGAAAAAAGGAGAATAAGGAGAGAAAAAGTGTGCCAACTCCCCTCGGAGAATAGTCAGGTGCTGGTGGGGTTGAGGATGCTAATCACACTGAACTGTGACTCTGCTCGCACCGCTTTCCCACACTCGGTCCATTGACAGAGCTCCTGCTCAACAATAGACATGTGCCTTGTTAAATGCTAATTCATCCCCACACAAGCAGCTCCCAGCTCTCCCCCGAGGGGAACGTTTGTTGTTTAGACACTCCTCAATTAGGAGACGAGAGCAGGACAAATAAACACAAATATTTTGACTGGGAATGTAGCCAGTGCATGTAATGTAATGTAACAACCAGCCAGGTGTATTTAGGTGCAGATTTCATAATTACGTAGAGCTTTAAACTGCATAATATTTGAATAAGAAGTATAAACACTTTTAATAACTGTTTTAAAACACATTGTAAGCAGCTAAAAGGACATTTTGTGTTCATTAAGGTACAGTATTCATCGACAATTATAACATCTCCTATAAGGACAGAGTTTATATAATTATAACTATGTTCATACAGCATTATAATCCATTATCTGTTTATACACAAGCCTCAAACGATGGGGGCTTGAGGAAGAGTTATAGTTGGTGACAAATCTATAAGTAAACACTCATATCTGCTGTTTCATGTCACTTATTTAGTTTGTATATACTGTGTAGGAATGCTAAATAAGGAGGGTTGAGGTAAGGTGTTTCTGTATCTTCTTGTTTAAAAGATTGAGGCTGTCTATTTTTTATAAACTTTTTAAATGATACCTTTAAAAGAAGATAAACTATACTATCATTAGATTAAAAAAAACATATTTGATAATTCAGCAACATTTAATTTGAATCAAAATCGTCCGAATGAATTTCTTTCAACAAACAACCAAAACTAAACATTTTCCAAGTGGGTTATTTTACTATGAATATTTAAACATATAATGTCAGTATACTATGAAGTCTAGTGAGTAAAAAAACATAAACCTTTGAAATTCAGAGAAGAAGTCCTCCCCCGCTCACAGACGTCTATGTCTGTCTCTTTTGTCCCACTGCGGCTCTGTGAGTGAGTTTTCCCTGCTTTCCCACACTCTGTCCATTCAGCGCTCCCAAGAACAAAAGAAGTGTGTCTGGTTGCACATCACATTAATTATGGAGTCAGTTTACGAGTTTTGTCTCACTGCCTCCAAATGGAAATTCCTGTCATCCTGACTCGTCATTACCAGGCTTTTGTAAAATGTCTACCAGGAATGCAGACATGCTAAGGATTAATGAACATTCAAACCCCCCCCCCTTTACATTCAAATTGTTCCTCTGCATTCCAGGCTGTTTATGTTGACGTGATGGATAAAAGGGTGTCTACTCCTGAATCAATCAGGTGCTTGTTATGCTGCAATGAGACTATGAATTTGAAGTTCGAGCTTATTTTTAATAGCCTGCAATTAAAATACATTTAAAACATGATGAAACCATCTTCATCCAGCTGTTGACAAGAAGATTTGAGTTTGAAAACTATAAAATAAAAAGGTTCCATTGCATCCACGAGAGTGTCTCTTTAAGTTTAGTATGACTACGCCTCAACTGCAGTCTGCAACATCAATACATTTTGTTTTCTTCCTATCCGTATTGGAGTTTACTGCTTTTTTCCTCATTTTATCCAATTTGTATCCGTCTTTGAGAAATAAATCTGATGTATCCTCAATATTATTAGTCACAAACCACCCAAGTTAAAAAAAGAAGAAAAGAAACCAAGCTAGAGGACTATTTTTCATGTATTAGTTCATGTTTAGTTTAGTAAGGTTGCTTCGTATAAAACAGAAATAAATCTACTTTCAGTTGTAGATAAAGAGAAAATGTAACATATCTTCATCATCAGTCTAACGTGTGTGATGGGACGATGAGCGTGTGCTCAGCCAAAGTCATTGATCCAGCATCAGGCAGCAGATCTGCTCTCTCTGCAGGGTCACCACTTTCCCAGATTCACACAGAGCTCTGACAGTCTCTGTCCACCCCCCCCCCCCCCCCCCCCCCCCCCCCCCAACCCCTCCCCCTCCTCCACCTGTTCCCCTGAGATCTAACCATTGTCCCCCAGGCAATAAAACCATTCAGCATGCTGCATCCCTCAATGTCTCACCAAGCTCTCTGATTGGCTGAGACTGTGAGAAACTCCAACTAGACCGAGACCCACACATTCATATGGAGATGTGGGACTATAAATAGGAGGGATGAAGCCAGCAGACATCAGATCAGCACAGAGATCCAGACATGGCACCTACAATCACTGCAGCAATGACCACTTCTCAGGAGCATCTCATTCTGACCCACAAGGTAAATTGAAGATTCAAGAAGATTTAAATGTTGTCAGTGAGACGTTGTCTTTCTTCAAACTAACACTTTCCTCCAGAATAAGATTATTAATGACTTTGTTCTTCTTTCTGCAGCTCAGAAAGCCTCTGGTGGAGAAGTTACGCAGAGAGCGAATCAACAGCAGCATTGAGCAGCTCAAGTCTCTCCTGGATCCAGAGTTCCTCAAACAGCAGCCAGACTCCAAGCTGGAGAAAGCAGACATCCTGGAGATGACAGTCTGTGTCCTGAGACGACTGCGGCGGCAGCAGCAGCATCATCCAGCTGTGGACTCAGCACCTGTTGGTCAGGGCTACTCCAGATGTGTCCAAGAGGTGACACACTTCCTGTCCAAGGAGCAGGTGAAGACCCAGTCCCAGAAGAGACTGCTGAACCACTTCAGCAAGAACCTGAGAGAGGCTGACTTCTCTCCTCTGAGCTCCACAGTCCAGACCAGCATCACCAGAGACAAGAGTCCAGTCAGCAGCGCCCCCTGGAGGCCGTGGTAGACACCCAGGACAAAATTGAGGTTCACTCTGTGCTGTTGGACTTTTAACCTCGTCCTAATTCTTGTGGTAGTCTCATTTGGAAGAGTTATTGTATGTTATTGCAATGTTTAACTTGTATGACCTTTTGTAAAGGTCACATTCTGTGGTTCTGTGATATTTGCAGGTTGGCTACTACTTAGTTTTTTAAAGGTAGTCACTTATTGCTCTGTGGAGTTAACTTTTTTGTTCCCAATGGGAATGCCTTTATGTTGTCAGTAACACCGACAATGATGTATGTACTTTTACTCCATTTAGGAGGCACAGTTAATCATGTTGAACATGTTTCTGATTTATATGTGATGTTCACATAATTCTGTTTATTGAAATGTACTTTCTGGTATATCTTTAAACATCTCAACTGTCTGCATTTCTAGCAGACGCATTTTGTATTTTCAGACAAATGTGCTGCTTTATAACTCTGTGAGTGACAGCACCTATACCTTCAATGAAGGGCTTGTTGTCTCAACGTGAATGTATCTCTTCATGCCAAGTGATGCGCAATAAAACAATCAGAAAAACAAACAAACTAAAAAAAAGTTGTTTTCTCTTTTTTATCACAAACGTCTGTAAATGCCTGAACACAAAGAACCACACCTTAATCTGCTGCATATTTTCAAATGTATTTTAAAACAGGAAGATAACATGGAGAGCATGTAAAAAAACAGCTCACAAACGGTGCACCTGGTCAGTGATTAGAGGGGTTTGGCCTTTGTGACGGTAGTTCCACATCTTGAAGACATTGTCACAAACGTATGATGAACAATGAGCCAGCAAACGTCCCTTCAGCTGTGAGCTCACGTCAACACACTGACGCGGTGACGCGGATCAAACACGTCTCTTTACTGGTGGGAGGAACGCCGCTCCTCTGAAAGGCACTGGTAGAACTGGGACGAGTCAGTGTCCTGTAGGTGATAAACTGGGCTCCGATCTGGTGAATGCAAAGGCCATAGTACATTATCAGCCTCATCACTCATCATTTACTGAACCTTCTTTGTCCTTTCTGCAAGCACAGGAATTCATTACGTTTATCCACCCTTTTGATCAGGTTTCCCCTTTTATGTTTTCCTTAAGTAAATGTAGCAATACCACAAAGTAAAAGTACTCTGTCAGTCAAAAGTCCTTCATTTAAAAGCTTACGTAAGTAAAAGTACAAAAGTGCCAGCATGAAAATATACGGAAAGTATTAAAAGCAAAAGTCCTCATCATGCAGAACATTATCACATTATCATTATAATTAGTGATGCATTAATGTTAATGATGCAGCTGGTAAATGTGGAGCTCATCTTAAATACCTCATGCTGGGTGATTTATTCAGTAATAATAAATAATGGTTTAGTTGATTATATTTTGTGGTAATCATTAAAACCTGCAAAGTTAATAAAGCTGTTCAATAAATGTATCGGAGAGAAAAGTGCAATATTTTGCCTCTGAGATATAGTGGATAGAAGTTTAGCAGAAAACAGAAATACTTAAGTAAAGTACAACATGGTACTGAAGGACAGTGCTTGAGTAAATGTAGTCGGCCTGTCATGGAGCAAACGATGCTGCTGCTCATGGTGTTCAAACATTCGGTCCACTTCAGAACTGATAAACAAATAACCTTCAAAATGTAATTATCTGTACAGAATACGACTGTACCGATTATGTTCTGAGTACTTTACTGAAGTATTCCTCCAGGTTGATTTGAAAGAGGTGACATGAAAAGACTTACATTTCTTATATATTTATTTTCTTAAAGTCTGCAAAAGCAACAAAACAAATTGCAATCCACTTTGGATGAATAAAATTAAAACAGGTGAATAAACCCCCAAAACATATGCATACATGGCATACACAAAACAATAACAAATCCCTTTTCATAAGAAAGGATGGTGTTTAAGGATAAGGTACATCATACCTTGAAACAAGGCAGTAAGGCACTGTACGCAATATAAGCCTATACAGTATTTTCTCAGGAACAATAGCTTCATATATCTCTGTTTGGCTTCAAATATACTGCAGTTCATCTGTATAGATTTTGAAGATTATTAAATTAAATCTTTTGAAAACATCTTGGTCCGAACTAATTCCTGCATAGTTAAAAGACCCGATTTATCTTCCATGGTCTTGTTCCAACACAAACTACAACCACGAGAATAACACATCCCACAAATAGCAGCACAGCATGTTTTAACAAGTCAGCTACGGACTCTTCTTCTCTTCTTCTTCGCCTCTGAATCCACGTTTCCATCTTTCTTCCTCTGGCTTCTGTTGAAGCTAAAATGAAAACCACAAAGGTTCTGTAAGATCTGCTCGTCGCACTGCAAGCAATGCATTTATCTACAGCCAACAGATCGCCATGCAGAGATGCAGCTGGCGTCACTGAAGTCTGTAGGTCACAAATCAATGAACTGCAACTCGTTCACTGCAGTTTTTGAGTCCATTTCCTCGTTGTCTTTAAAAGCACAGTGGAGCCAAGTCCTCCTCCTCGTCGGGAAACAGACGCAAGATGTCCCTTGAATATTTGGAGTAGCCGTTGTGTGACAGCAGGGCTTTCTTCAACGTGAGCAGGGACTTTATTTTCTCCAGGATGTCTGCAACGGGGATCCCGTTCTGCAGGTGTTCTCCAATCAGAGCCTTCAGCTTCTCCACGCCGCTGCTGCATTTCCTCTCCAGCATGTGGAGTTTACACCTGAGAGAAACAAAGTCATTTAGTTTAGTCAGGAGAACTTAATAAAAATAAATGCTATGAACACATTCATTTAAAGTTGTGAGTTTGAAGAAATGCAGCGTTGGCTTACCTAAAGAGCTGCTCCTTCACGCTGTCTTGAAGAGCGAGGTCTGCGTAGAGAGCCATGTCAAGGTTTGCTTCTCAGTGGTGGGAACTTCTGGTGTTGCTTGAGGAGGTTCGGAGGAAGTCTCTGTTGACATCGGCGCCTGCTGCTCTGCATTTATGCCGTTCAATGCTGCGCTCCCTCTGCTTTGCCAGCCAATCAGGGGGCTCCTAGCTCAGGACAATAGAGTGAATTTAATGCCTGTCACACAGAACAGGTGGGATGCTTTATCTTTATGCCATACATCAGCGAGGTCAGTGGGAAAATGTGTTTCCTGAGGTAGACACGGGAACATTTCGTTTTTGTGATGCGTAGGCCTGGATGCCGATTATGATGAAGATTCTTTAATAACTATAATGTAGGGAAGTGAAATGAAAAGAAACTAAATAACGTCATACTTCAACTGAAACACACTGTCATGTCTCAACAGAAATCTGCAACATACGAATAACAAATTGTCGTTGACAAGTATTAAAAGTGGAACTGTGGTGTTTATTTTACTTGACAGAGATTTTAAAATTAATTTATAAAATTAATAAATAGAAAATGCATTACACCCCAATACAATATAACTAAAAACAATGTTTAAAACAAGATCTAAAAGCTGGACAAATGTTTGAAAGTGATATTTTCTGGCTGCTTGTGTCTCAGCAGATGGTTTGTGTGTGAAGTGGCTTTCTGCCTGAGAACCGTCCCGAGGCTTTGTGGGAGCAGACACACTTCTATTGTGCCTGCAGCTGAGCAGCCTGCATTCAGAAGTGTGGGAAGCCGTGTGTCGCCGTGGCTCCAAGCTCCAGAGAGAGAGGAGGGCGTGTGACCGGGGCACGTTCAGCCCCGCGCTGGGAGCTGTGGGAGCTCAGAGGAGGGGAGCTGGGAAACCTGGGCCCCCTATTACACAGACAGCAGATATATACACACACACACACACACACACAGACAGATGGAGAGGAGATACGCAGGGTAAAGGTAAACCCACCTCAACATGATTACAGCTTGCAGTTGTCTCAGTGTGCTCACAGACAAATAAATAAATGCAAGGCATTTGTTATAGACAAGAAAACAAATCAAAAATATTAAGAAAAGGTAAAAACATGCCATGTCAGAGATTATATTGTAAGAATGCTCCGGATTCTGAGAACCGTTTATTGCCAAGTTCGTTACACATACAAGGAATTTGACTTGGTGACATCGCAATAAACAATCAACAATCAACAATCAACAATATTGTTTTTCTTCTACTTAAAAAAACAATAAACTTATAGATAACAACTTAAAAGGGTCATAATTAATTTATAGGTTCTATAGGAATTGCAAAGAAATAAACTCAAATATTTCAATTTCGCGTGAGTTTTTTTTGTCTTGCATTTATGATTCTGTCAGCCAATCAAATTGCACTTTTCTGATGGCTTCATGAGTTGACCTGTACCACCTGAATGTACCATCAACTCTAAGTGTAACCAACATAAAATACATCCTTCAGTGGTGTAGTTTGTAGGAAGTCTGCAGGCTGAGCACAGATATATTAGTCAAATATATTGTGGCATTAACTTACCTTTTAGAATAAAGAGAACATTTGGAATAAAGTATATGGGTATGTATGTGTGTGTGTGTGGGTGTGTGCGCGCGTGTATGTGTGCATGTATGTATGTGTGTGCATGTGTGTGTGTGTGAGTGTGTATGTGTGCGTGTGCGTGTGTGTGTGTGTGTGTGTGTGCGTGTGTGTGTGTGTGTGTGACTCTTTCATTGACCTCTCTCTCTCTCCCTCTCTCTCTCTCTCTCCCTCTCTCTCTCTCGCTCTCTCTCTCTCTCTCTCCCTCTCTCTCTCTCCCTCTCTCTCTCTCTCCCTCTCTCTCTCTCTCCCTCTCTCTCCCTCTCTCTCCCTCTCTCTCTCTCTCTCCCTCTCTCTCTCTCTCTCTTGTATAGAAGAACAACAAAACTCATGGATGAAACTCCATGAGTTTTGGATTGATGCTGGTCGATTAAGGAGCTAATGCAATGGTTAATGCTAATTCTCATTGAGATGGTGAACTGGAAATACAAATTGTATTTGTGTCTTATCTAAATAACACAATTATAATATATTATACATGTATCATTTGTAATTTATTTTATTTTATGTGCTATAGTTTTATGTAAATAAGACAAAAATGTTAATCAGATGTCAAAAACTGTCTCTGTTGTATAATTCTACCCTTAACAAATGAAGGGGTGGATTGGGTAGGAGGGGGGGGGGGGGGGTCTTATAATAAGGGATGTATTGCATCAGCAACATAAAATGGGAACAGAGCTGAGATAATGTAAATTATTAAATATTATTACAGGCTATGGGAAAAAACATCACAAGAACTCAAGATTTTCAGCTGGCAGTGTTTGTTTATTCAACAAGGCGCAATGAGCCACAGAAAGTATGAAAAGTCCAACTAAAGGTGATGATACATCACAACAACAACTTGTAGATTTCTACAAGACACACTGTACTCACATAGAGTAAAGGAACGACTGTCTTTATAAAAGACAAACACATTTGAGAAGAGACTACAAACGCCTCATTGACATTATTTTGAAACAAAAACAATAATTTGCTCTTAATAAATCAAAGCAAAACAGTACAAACGGACCTTAAAACAGATCAAAATGTTATAACCACAGTGTGATGAATTGCAGGTTAATAACTGCTAAATACATTCATGTTCATTAACAAAAACATTACAGTCACTGGAAAATTGTGACAGTGTGATATTAAGTGAATCTTTTAGAAAAAAAGAATAAACAATTTGATCTAACAACAGATCAGTTTGGAGTAATCAGAGTGATTAAAGTCAGTTATAACAAAACAACTAAAGTTTCTGATCAAAATGATCCATAACAATCAAAAGATAACAGATGTATCCATAGCTTATACAACTGCACCAATACATGAAGTACAGTGATGTACAACAATAATTGCTGACGCAATCAGATGTGGGTTCATGCAACATGCATGACAAGATGTTCTCTTTCTTAACTTGAAAGATAAAGTTGCTGTCATTTCCTCAGGAAATGTCATCTTCCACAAAGGAAACTTAATGCAAACCTTCTGTACAAACAGAAGAACAATTCATAACATTAAAGAATTCAGAAGAATTCACTTCCAGTAATCTTTGACCAATGTGGTCATCTCAGTTTGTCTGGTAGTAGCTCCAGTCCTGGGTGTCTACCACGGCCTCCAGGGGGCGCTGCTGACTGGACTCTTGTCTCTGGTGATGCTGGTCTGGACTGTGGAGCTCAGAGGAGAGAAGTCAGCCTCTCTCAGGTTCTTGCTGAAGTGGTTCAGCAGTCTCTTCTGGGACTGGGTCTTCACCTGCTCCTTGGACAGGAAGTGTGTCACCTCTTGGACACATCTGGAGTAGCCCTGACCAACAGGTGCTGAGTCCACAGCTGGATGCTGCTGCTGCTGCCGCCGCAGTCGTCTCAGGACACAGACTGTCATCTCCAGGATGTCTGCTTTCTCCAGCTTGGAGTCTGGCTGCTGTTTGAGGAACTCTGGATCCAGGAGAGACTTGAGCTGCTCAATGCTGCTGTTGATTCGCTCTCTGCGTAACTTCTCCACCAGAGGCTTTCTGAGCTGCAGAAAGAAGAACAAAGTCATTAATAATCTTATTCTGGAGGAAAGTGTTAGTTTGAAGAAAGACAACGTCTCACTGACAACATTTAAATCTTCTTGAATCTTCAATTTACCTTGTGGGTCAGAGTGAGATGCTCCTGAGAAGTGGTCATTGCTGCAGTGATTGTAGGTGCCATGTCTGGATCTCTGTGCTGATCTGATGTCTGCTGGCTTCATCCCTCCTATTTATAGTCCCACATCTCCATATGAATGTGTGGGTCTCGGTCTAGTTGGAGTTTCCCACAGTCTCAGCCAATCAGAGAGCTTGGTGAGACAATGAGGGATGTGGAGCAGCATGTTCGCTGTTAATGCCTGGGGGACAATGGTTAGATCTCAGGGGAACAGATGGAGGACTGGGGGCTGGGGGCTGGGGGGGGGGGTAATGGAGAGAGAGCTCTGTGTGAATCTGGGAAAGTGGTGACCCTGTAGAGAGAGCAGATCTGCTGCCTGATGCTGGATCAATGACTTTTTACTGAGCACACGCTCATCATCCCATCACACACGTCGAGGATCAATTATGATGATATGTTACATTCCAATTTTTCTTAGAATGAACATGTATGTATTTATGTTTTGTACAAAGCAAATTTATCAAACGTAATACTATAATGCATAAAAAAAAATCCACTTGCTTGCTTGGTTTCTTTTTTAACTGTCTGTTAATGTTGCAGAATCTTGGTGGTATACAGTCGTGCAGTGGAGCATCAAGAATATTTTGATTGCAGACTATTATGCAGCATAACAATAAAGTTGAATATTTTATTTTTTTTATATATTGATTTGAGTAAAAACTTTAAATGTAGTAGGTGAAATCTTAATTGGCAAATTGGTTAGATTTTTCATTTTTAAAATCTTTTTCATAAAATTTAGTTTCATCAAAAATGTACCATTTTGTAAAAGATTATGTTCGAAACCAGTTTGATGCATTCATGGCATTTGACTAAACTCAACAGAGTGATCATGCAGCAGAGTCTTTTGACACGTGCCTTGAATTCAGTGTGAGTAACAAGTTGAGCTCAGTTTCCCACACCGACTCCCTGTATGGTCCGGTCAATGAACCACAAAGGCACTCCTGTGACAGATGCTGGCTGTGTGTTGTTATAGAAACGGAGCCTGACATCACCAACCATCTGGAGGGAAAGGACACCATTGGCTGATTCTAACAGTGTGAACATTTTGCTGTCCTAAACTATCACTAAAGAACGTAATCATGTCATATTTTCAGTTTTCAATCATCCTAATACATTGTGAACTTCAGGTCATTATCATGCCACATTACTGACCATTAACTGGATCACAACTCTACTTTATAAAAAATGGTTGGGGGGGGGGGGGGCAGCTGTTTCCTGAAGTGTGCCAAATCCCTCAGGAGAATGAGTTGGCTGCTGGTGGGAGGGATGTCATTCACACTCGACTCAACCCCACACAGTTCTCCCACACTAGAAATAAATTGACATGTGTCCCTATCCTAGTGGAGCTTGAGGGTCTTTTACACAAGTAGGGTTTGGCCCCCTCCAAAAAAGAATTACCCATTATGTTGAAACGTGGGTTAAGCAACTAATTAAATGAAAGCTAATTAAATCAATTGTCTTTTGCACTTCTAATTAATTAATCAATATTGTAAAATGCTACAATCTCATATGCGTGTACTGGGTCGGGGTCTGAACTATATGGTCTGAACATGAAGGTGGAACGTCTTGTCTGAGTCTGTTCACTCAGGTCATAATTAATGTGACAGGAAGTGTACACTGGATGGATGATGCTAGAACCTATCCGGCAAATTTAAGCTTGCTAACGCTAGAAGATGGACTTCAAAACTTTTTGTGACAAATGGTAGCAGGGAGGCTCGATAGAGCACTTGAGGAAATATTAACGGACGAGACAAATGTCACATGTGAAGAGATGCAGCCGCAACGGCAGCGAAGCTGTCACCTCAATGGCTAACGGCTGACAGCTGCTCAGGTGTAGCAGTAAGCCTGGCTCCTCCATCTTTAAAAGACTGGATTCTCTGCTCTCCGTTGGGACTCCTATTACCCATACTGGTGGTTTTTGGACTAACAAAACCAATGTCAATGTTACGTTACCCTGGCCATTTAGTTAACGTTACACAAAAGGCAGAAGAACAGAGATGGATTTGCATTTGCCTTTTAAAAAATTCCAACTTCCAACCATCAACTGTAATGGATTTAAAATAAAATTAAAATAATTAAACATGGCTAACATGAACTAGGGTAAAAGAATCAACACCAAAAGTTGGTCTTTAAAACTTTTGTGACCAAAAGAGGAAATATCTGAGGTCGAGGCAAATGTAAAAAGTGAAGAAATTTGGCCTCAACGGCTAACGGCTAACTCAAATTGTAACAGCGGCAGCTAGCAGGGGCACTTCCTGTTTCAAGCTCAGCTACCAATGTTTAGGAGAGGTGCCAAGGCAGTTGCCGGTTTTAAGTCTTTCTTTTTCTTAAATTGACAATATGTGACAATACATTAAGGTCCTTGAGAGTATGAATGTTGGTAGTTGTAATTGGTTTAGTAAAAAAAATACCAAATTGTATTGGTATGGCTACAGAAAAAAATGTACAAACTCAAAACTGATCAAATGAATATACACTTTATGACAATACAACAACAAAGTACACTGATTCTTTGGAGTTTGTCTCCGATGAAAAGACATCTAAATTATTTTACACAAGTAACAGTGATTAAATAGGACTACTTGTACTTTCTTGAAATGTCTTGAACCAATCTCCCAAATGCACCATCACGGTGTTTCTTTTGTGAGCTATTCATTCCACTCAAGTACTGCAAGGTGGTCAGAAAGCAGACTCTCCAGGTTTCCACTAAGCCCTCAACCTTTCCACTGCTGTGACACAGAACTCCTTTCTTTTTACCATTTTACTAAGAGTATGTGAACTGGCTGCCATGCTGTCATCCATCATGTCAATCTGCCGTAATCGTAGACCCTGAGAAAATCTTCAAAGGCAAATTTAAAAAAAAGAAATGTTTGTGTCTCTAAAATCATTGACAAAACATTATAGACATTATTTTGCATGTTTTATGCAAATTACAAAGAGAACTGCAATGTCGTGAGCCAATTTAAATTCCTTAGTTAAATCAAAACGAGTAGCCATAATATTACAATTTGGCATTTTGTAACTAAACCAATTACAACTACTAAAAGTCATACTCTTAAGGACCTTAATGTATTGTCACATATTGTCAAAATATGAAAAATAAAGGCTTAAAAACAGCAACTACCGTGGCACCTCTCCCAAACAGTGGCAACAAACAGTGGTGACTGCCACAAACGGTTGTGGCGGCTGAGCTTGCAACAGGAAGTGCCACTGCTAGCTTTGAAATAATGCAGTCTTTAGCCTTACAATACATATTTACCATGTACTATAAACTGTATATCATCCTATCACCTATATTCTTTTCTTTTCTTTGTCTGAAATCACAGAACACTATGTGGTAATGTGCCAACCATTTGTGTCAATTCTTTTCTACATTCTGAATTATTATACCTACAGTACATTATAAATCTTGACCAACACACTTTAGTAAATAAATAAAACAAACTTGGATTTGAAAAAAGGGGAGATGGATAGAGAGAGAGAGAGAATGACGACAGCTCAGAGAGAGAGAGAGAGAGAGAGAGAGAGAGAGAGAGAGAGAGAGAGAGAGAGAGAGAGAGAGAGAGAGAGAGATCATGTGTGATGTGGGAGTGACTGGGAGCTACAGGTTCATATAAGCTGACCATGGATGGAGGGATAACAAACAGTACTGCTCCAGTGTTGCTTGTGATCAGCATCAGCCTTTCCTGGCAGTGAGAGATGATGAGAGCGGAGGGCACCAAATAAAGTGCAACTGCGGGGACGCTCAGAACTGACACACACACAAAAATTATCCAGGTAACTCTTCCACTCCCATGTGTGAATGTAATGTGTGTATTATATACATGTAAGTGGCAAATATATCGTAGGTTACATGTTGATGTTGTCCATCATAGTATACATCTCTGCCTGCTGTAACTTCAGGTCCTCCTGCAGAGCGATGAGGCTGGTTGAGGGAAAACTGTGGTTTCAGCTTTTTTTTGTAGTTTTTTTTTGGTAATGTAATTTCTACTCCTGTCATTTATTCTAGCCGTCCATTCTTCTTCTCCAGGACTGGCTGTGAGGATGGAGAAAGCTGCACTGCTGCTGTTTTGTTGCCTGGTCATGTCTTTATCGGGCTCCCCGCTCTACCCGTCCATTAGGTAAGTCCTGGAAGATTTACTGAAATTCTTTCCATTGCTGATTTTCTTTTTTTGTGTTCGTGTTTGGTGGGGTGTTTTTTTTATTTGTATTCAAATCTTTTTATGTCTGGTTGTATACTGAGAAGTGTTTGAAGATTATTGCTCTGGATAAAACATGTTTTTGAATAGAATTTGGACAGATTGCATCAGAATACACTCCTCTGTATGATTAAACGTTGCTGAGCTCCAGAGGACAGGTTATGTGGTTGGAAAGCTTCAGCGAGTGAAATGGGAAACATTTTAACATTTAAAAGCCGATAATGAAGATGTGCAACAAGATACACAACGTGACACTGATTTGAGCTCAGGGGGGGGGTGATGGACAAGGACTTGACCACAGTGTCGGGGCTTTTAAGATGTGACCATTTCCATGCACAAAGCACACAATGTTTTACCTTTCACTTGGTTGCTTTGCATGTCATAGCTGTGCCCTCTGCGTTTTGTCATGCTAAATAGGGTCAAGATGTCTGGATTAGTCACCACGTTACATTTGCACAGCACTCTAATCACATGTGCCCTGTGCCCGAAGCAGCAGAGTACATCATTTTACAAGAGCTAGAGCATTTTGCCGTAAGATTGGGCATATTTTTCTCAGTCTAAAATCCATCTTCATCATAAAAAACTTTGAATGCATTTATGGCGTGTGTGGGGATATTTGAATAGAACATTCCACAATCGTTTAGTTAACGAGGATGTTTCTCAGGTTCGGCCAGAGGGACACATCCATACTGATGACATCTTCTATGAAGAATCCAGCAGAGCAGCTGGAGGACGACGCGAGTCCTCCCAGGGAGCGAGCAGAGTTACGGTCAGTGTGTTAATATGGACGGAGTGGCTGATCTAAAATAGGGTTAAAATGGGTTCAAATAAAAAAGAAACGAGAGGGATATCTATGCAAATAGATATGTTTTTTTGAACGATTTCTGCCTCCATCCACAATACGATAGGAGTCAATGGAATTGCTCCTGTGGTGCTTTATATTTTAAAGAATTCTACATCGGCGTGTCCTTTCAGAACAAGTGTGCTGGAGTAAGAACTATTTATCTGTTAGGAAGTATTTCCAAAAAGTGAAATTTAAAATGTTCACAGCGAAGCGAGATGGAAGGATATCTCATAATCTGGGCAAATAAAACCCAAACTATCTGTACGGCTGGTGAATACATTTCATCCTGCTGACAATAAGACTAACAAACGATTTACACCTCTGTAGTCTTACTGTATATATATATACACACATATTATGATTATATATTATGATTATACATTCATTAGATTCTTGTTTTTCTTTCAGTTTATTCATTTGCAATACTGGCTAGCACAAATACATATTACTTTACTTTATGTATTTTTTTATGTTTATATTTTAACTTGCACTATTTAATGTCTTTGATTCTCGTTTTGCTTTTACTTGCATGATTATTTTGTTAAAATACATTATTAACGAGCATTGTTGGAGGGAGCCTGAAATCCAAGGTATTCGTCGCTTCTCTGTAATTGTTGAGCATGTCGATAATAAAGAAGAAGATTTTTTTTCTTTCTTTTTTGTAATTTTGTTGAACTGTTTAAGCTGGATAACAGTAAAATGGACCGACAGATACACTCCATACCTGTCTGGTTGTTGCTGCTGCTGCTGCTGCTTCATTGCACTGCCTTCAAGAATACTGTTGTGCAATAATTGTCCCCTCTCTGACTTTAGCTCCGGACGCCACGCTGATGCCATCTTTACAAACAGTTACAGGAAGGTCCTGGGCCAAATCTCTGCCAGGAAGTTCCTTCAGACAATCATGGGCAAACGGCTCGGGTAGGTGGAGCATGAGAGCAGAATCAATCCGACCAGAGTAACAGGAATAAACAGTGAAATATGAATTGCTGATGTGTGTTTTTTCCCCCCCACAGAGATAAAAGTGAGAGCTACATGAAACGTCAGTCAGACATCTATGAAGGGACTTATAAAGAAGATCTAACATCCATCCAGAGCAATCAGAGGTACAGAGGAGTGCAGGGGAACGTCATGAGGCCCAGGTGATAGAGCTTTATACTCTGGAGCTCTGAGCTCTGATGGAAGCATAATGACACGCTAGTCTGTCACTAACCTGACTCTCCTCTTTCACAGACTGCTGAGTTGAGATTTGGTGGATCGGACAGATTGAAGGCTGCGAGTGCTCCTCGCCGACAGCACTCTCCCAAAACCATCGCTGATGTATTCTCACACTTCCTCCAACCTGTTCTCTACAGATGAAAATAATGTTGTCACTTTTTCTTTTATTTGAAGAAAACCTAAAGCCCAGCTCATGACTGTGGAATGAATGGCACTGTGCACTCTTGCTTTAACAGAAATAAAAGGATGTAACATGTGTTTAAGGGGAGACACGAAAGGTGATTATGGTTAAAAAATGATTAAAATGATATTAATAATATAAATTACCCAAATAGATATCATCATGAAACTTATCTGGTTGATTAGTTACAATAAGACAACTGTTTTATGTATTACACATTTTCTAAAATGGTATGTTTTAGTAAATGAAGCATTATCTAATGCTAAGTTGTGGTGAATTTAGGAGAAATCTACAGACGCAAATAGACAAAGTAGTAAAATAAACATATTCATGTTTTCTTTCCACTCGTCTGGAAAAAAAGACATGTCATGAAAGCTAAATAGACCCAAATCTCAAAATTCTTTATAACAACACCTACTTTATAACATTATACATTTTTGACTAAATAAGCAGCAATCAAGATAAAAATATATATATTTATTTATTGGGTGTTTAACACTCAAAAATATGTACCTGCTTCATCAGGACTGTGTGGGTGTGTTGTTTAACACGATTCACAACAACAATTCACCAACAGTCTTCAGATTCTGACTCAAATGTTGCTGACACCTAATTGGTGCAAAGACGTATGTGACATCACTTTTTCCAGCTCGGCCCCGCCCACTTCAAACCAGCAGAAATAGCACGGACGAGAAAATTAAATAAATACAGGAATCACCGTTAATGTTAAATAACTAAAAACAGTTTGAACTCACATAAAGTGTCGATAGGAACCCGTCACTCAGGGTAAGTTAGTGTGAGAGTTGAGAGTGTTGTGGCACCACTTTGTCTGATGGTCTTTTTTCACAGCAGACATTTTGGCTCATTACAGGTGAAAAAAAGTTGTTCCATTTAGCTCCAGAGCTGTGCATGCATGGATCGGAGTCATCATTAATGGCGTTTGTATCACCTGTGTTTCATCCTGACCCATTTCCCATGACGTGCCAAAATGAAATTAACGTCACTAATGGCTGCATTCCATTCAGGTTGTTTCAACACGCTGCTGTCGAATAAATGAAATGAATGATGGCCCCATTCTATTTAGTGTGTCACAGGCCAACCTAAATGGAACAGGGCCGTAATTAATGTTATTAATTACACCTGTAATGAAATGTCAAGACGGTTGTGAAAAGTGACCGTTAGGGCATTACTGACTGTATCACTCTTTTCACCTTACTACAGTTACACACTGTTTTAGTAGTGAACATCATCCTGTAGTTCACACACAAATTCAACTTCTAAGCCAGGAAGAGTGTATGTACTTACATATTTATATACATGTATTACATAGACTTGCATGTATGGACACGGGTCGCTCCATGCCTCTCCATACTGGCCAGAGAGATTTGTTCCTAATCTAAAAAATCGAAGTTAAGGTGAAGTCAGTAGTCTGAGTTTGCCAAGAGGCTGTTTCAAAGTTGTGGTCTTTCTTTTAGTATGATATTGTTACTAACGCTCCACAGCAGGTCAGTAAGGACATATTTTTAAGGGAAACACAAAGAGGGAAGTAAATAGCAAAAGAATTAAAAAATGTATATTGTTATTGATATATCAATTTAAAGGTAAGATGGTAATAAAAATAAAAAAAAGTTATATTTATTGAAATTCTCTTCACATCGTGACAGCAATCAACGATTTAAAAAAAATAAAGAAGAAGAAAAACAATCTGGTATCTGTGGCTTTTGCAGGACTGTAATTAGCCCGTCAAGTCATTAGGCTACCTACCTTCCTGTGCACACGCTGCACGGAGTCTTCTACAAGCAGCTAGCTTGACAGCTGTGAGTGCTGCTAACAATCGCCATGTTTTTCATGATCATTTTGGGAGAGGGGCTTTGGAGGGAGGCCTTAAGGGATGTCAGTGCTGCAGACTTGGTGACTTTCTCACTTGAGATGGGTTTGCTGGTCAGTATGTACCGTACACCCGTTTCAACAACGACCTTATTCATTGTAGGAACAGGATCTCATCATCATCATCATTCAACTCTTGGACTGTGTTCCTGTTTTTTCCCTCTACTGAAGAAAGAAAGAAACTTAGATTCACCTCCACTTCTTTATTTCATTTTCTTCATTACAAAAACATCACATTGCCCACATTTCTTTATCAACATTTTTTTCTGGGGGATGCCAACTCTGTATCAAATAGGGGATGACCACTCCCTCCAACACATCTGATGCACCAAACAGGAAAACACACTGGCATAGTTGGTAATGTTCAACGGATCAGTGCTAATGCCAATGTTTGGTTTTTCTTCAGCTGTTCATGTTAACTAACCGCTTTTGTTACAAGGTGAAATGGGCATTGAGCGAAAAAAGAGGAATGTACAAAAAAAAAAAAAACGTCAAGACAAAAATAGTCAAATCAAACCCTAAATCCATAAGAAAAAAGAAATAAACCCCACAGCTCACTTGGAAAACAATGGCATGTTGGACAATAAGAACACAAATCTCACAGGAAGATGAAGTGCAATGATCAGTAGCTTTACAGCCCTCTGTAAAGGAGAATCTGTCGGTGGGTGTTTGTCCTCGGTGACGCTGTGATTTCTCTCATTTGGCAACGCGGACAAACTGCATGTTTGAACTGTCGATTGGATTCTTGAACTGCAACGCCATGTTTAAAGTCTGATTTGATGCATCGTCGAATGACTCCTTGGAAACCAAAAAAAATAAAATAAAAAAAAAAAGAGCTTCGTCGGTGTCTTCTTAATTTTCTTCCTCTTATTTTTTCTCAATTCTGTAGAGAGAGAGAGAAAAGCAAGCAGTTATTACAAACACATAAAGCCTGATCATAGTCACATAAAAAGGTTTTAATCATGCATTTTAATGCACAACAAACAATGTTAATTTGGGCAAAGAAACACAAGAGAAACTCTCATTACAAATGTCTTAAGGTTCTGGACGACGCACACCTTGGCTCATGAACACAACACAAGTCACTCAAATGTAATGGCACAACCAGAACCATGGGTGTTAAGACCACAACGGAGGGATTACCACAGTGCTGGTATGGCTATGACCACGGTGGGATGAGTGAGAGGCAAACCAGGAGGAGGGAGGGGTGGGGGAGGACGACAAGTACATGTGAACACTCGGGAGTTAGAATGATCGAGCACCACACAGCCATGCACGCGGCCAGCCATTATGGAAATGCACTGAGGATGCAGACTATGAGGATGCCCTTACTTCAGCCTGGAAGCCCGACTCGTTTGTTACAAATGTGGGAGGGGGAGGGGGGGCTTTATCGTAGGCTCCTATACTTTGCCAACCTACTACTTTGCTCTGCGGCAATCCTGAAAAAAGGAGTACAGAGACAGCGAGGTGTGGATAGAGGGGTTAAAAAACTAAATAAAGACACAGGCATCAGCTGCAAAGGAGAAAAGAGACTAGCAGGAAAGAAGAGGGAGGTGGGGAGGGGGGGGGGGGGGGGGGGGGGGGGGGGGTCCTCACTGGAAAAAAATTACATTTGTGAAATCATTACTTGGAAAATTCTACTTGCTTAAACGGGGTTTAATGGGCTCGTCTTAAGAGCAGGAAGTAAAAGTGAACAATTACGGAGTGATGTTTTGAGTCGGAGACACAGGCTTCAAATTGCTCACTCTGGAGGGCTCTACATACTGATGGTGAGGAAATTGCCCACTTAGATCATCACTCTTGCAGACCTTGCTGCCACGCTTCACTCCTGGTCCAAGTGGGCACGAGCTCTGCTTCTGGCAGAGGGCCTGGCATCGACATCGGCCTCTAGGGGGACCAACTGAGGAGCTGCGATATGAGACAAGCACTTTTCCACAGGGGCTTGAGGCTAAGAACTACCAAGAGGCCTCAAAGCATCAGAGTTCTCGTCGTCTGAAAGGGGCTAGGCTTTTCTCTCTCTCTCTGGGACTAAAAGGACACTCTAGGGACCCCATTTGACGCCAGGCGCCATCAGGACACGTACCTCTTCACAGCTTTCTGGGCCAGCATGCGGTTCCCGGCGAGGAAAGTCACAGTGCCGATGATCGCCAGGTACTTCAGAGTCTGGAACATGTTCAGGTGAGTCCAGTAGACGTACATCAGGCCCAGCAAGGCTGAAAGGAAACGAGAGAGTGAGCTGGAGCAATGGCATCCAAATCAGTGGTTCCCCAAGTGGGTAGGGTGCTGTAAACAAGGTATAATATGCAGCGTATGTATGGACCGATTCAAAAATAAACCCTCTCAATCGTCACTTATTACTAACTAGAAGTGTGTGGCTGTGTTTGTGTGCTTTCAGCAAAGAAGCTTTGGACCCCCATGTGGGTGTGTAACCCCCAGCCAACAACAGAGCGTGGGTGTGCTGCCCGTTCTAATTCCCAGGTCCTCACATATCACCACTGCCTGGTCCGAAAAGTGAAGCAAAAGCCAAGCACAGTACATTAAACTTGCATTATCTCTAATGGCCATCAGGGGGCGACTCCTCCGGCTACAAAAAGAAGTCAGATTGTATAGAAGTCTATGAGAAAATGACTACTTCTCTCTTGATTTATTACCTCAGTAAACATTGTAAACATGAGATTATGAGTTTCAAGTCTTGATGAGTCATGATGTTCATTTAGTAAATTATGGTCCATTTAGAGTCAAATAGACCATAAAGCAGAGTATGTTTTAGGGCGGGTCTTCCTTGTGATTGACAGGTCTCTCTGGGAGTTGTCTGTGTTTTTGTCTTAGAACTTGAACCCTTTCAGTGTTTTCACACAAAACGTTCAAACTGCAGGGCGCTCCACACGGTGCGTTTATTTGTGCTTTAAAAACCAATCACCGTAACCTTTTTTAATTGAATACAAGAATCAACTGCCCTGTTTCCATCACCTTCTCCACGGTGAGGTTTCACCGCTACCGCTTTAATTACATCTACAAATTGCTCCCTCTTCTTCTGCAATAGCTTAATGGCACCTTACTAGAGAATTAGCGCCAGAAATTGTTGATCTTTGGTGCATGCTCTTAAGATGTTCTGGCTGCGGTTGTTTCGTATTAAGAATGTACGCGTGGAATAAATTGTACAATGTCAGCCGCGGTTGTTGCTGCAATTCACGTATCATCTTGAACGGCAGCGGATGAATTGGCGATGAAGAGGCCGTGCAACAATCAGATGCGTGATGAACATTTCACTTGAGAGACGGGGACTGACCTGCGTGTCCCACGTGGAACAGGACGGTGCTGGGAGTGAAGCTGAAGTTGGAGATGTTGGCTCCGAGCTTCAGCCACTACAGACGAGAGGGGGAATGAAAGACAATGTGATTTTCATCCCCTCCAAGAGCGGCAAACAAAGGGGGCTGAAAAAGTGTTTACCACCTAACACACAAAGCGCTGATCCACTGCAACAATAACTATTACTCAGCAGTGAAAATGCCACGGATAAAAATACACCAAAGCTATTGTGATTTCTAAATTAAATACAAGCATTATATTTGCGCAGTACTGGAGCCGCATTCGCCGTTTATGAAAGCTTACTCCTGAAGAGCTTTTTCTGAGGAAAAAAAAAAAACTAGAGCACTGTGCATACAACAACAACAATAAAGCTGAATAAAATGAAGGTTTGATGAATAATGGAAGGAGGTCTGTTGGGTGGCGGGCCTATAAATGATCTTCATTATATCCATAGCCAAGTTGCTCTACAGTTAAAAAGGAGAGTTCAGATTATTTGAGGTAGGTTGTGTGAGGTACTTGACCATAGGCGGAGATAGTGGTTTGAAGAAACTGATAGGAAGAACAACACGGGAGCAAAGCAACACCCTGCAGTGTAAAACCTATTTAAGACATCCATTTACAAGTATCCTACATTTACAATATTTTTACTGCATTACTTTGACGTCAGACAGCCCTTTCTGACAGAGGATTGAGGCAGTTAGTTATTCTGTCTGCAGAGCCACAGGACTCCATTGCCATAAAGAGTTATTTTACATTACTGGTCTACCGCTGCCTTGATCGGTTAGTTGTTTGTTGTTGTTGTTGTTGTTGTTGTGTGACTTTTGGTGAATCTGAACTAACCCTTTATAAACACCAAAGTCGCACAATAACACAAACAAACTAACTGATCGAGGCAGCGGTAGAACAACAACTCCCGTGTTCGGCGAGGTTAAATTACCGTTTTTGGCAAAAGAGTCTGGTGACTTTGAAGGAAGCATAGATAAAGGCTTCAGTTCTTCAGTGAAAGGACGGTCTGATGGTGAGGTAAAGCGCTGAAAATACTCTTAATCTAGCGTAAACTTAAACTCTCCCTCCAAACTAGAGGCGTGGCCATCTACTGTAGGTAAATACACCGACTATGGATGAGTACCTCATACCACACCCCACGTCAAAACAGTCCTTTATGACGATGGCAACAAATAAAAACAGAAAAAAACATTTTAGTTTGAAATATTACCAGGATGAGCAGCAGAAGTAAGGGAGACAGGATGAGTGCAGTGAAGGCGTTGGAGACCACCGTGGGAGGCTTCTTCTCTGGTTCCCTGAATAAGTGCTGCAGAGACGGGAGGACATTTTACACAGCGGGACTGACGCTGCTTGATTTTCCATCATCGGGCAGTGAAACTGATATTTAAAAAACAAAAGTAAATAAGTGTTACCTGGATCTCTGGTTTGGGCACATAAAGAGTCTTGGGCTGAATGGCCACTGGAGCCTCCTCATCCATGAACTTCAGAACAACGTCAGCCTTTCAAAAGATTACAACTCAACTTTAGAGCTCAATATTAACTTCTCGGTGGCTGAGCACTTCCGTAAATAGCCCTCATTACCAGCATCACGTCGGAACGGACACTCACCACATTCCACAAGATGGGATTCTCCAAAGTGGCATCCCCAACGATGAGGTGGAGGGAGTAGGTGCCGGACATGGAGTTGAACTCAGATTTCCTCTCCGCTGTGTCCAACTCAAACTTGTACAGTTTCTTGCTGTCGGGTTCGGCCACGAACACGACCTCTTGGCCAGTCTTCTGATTGTGCAGCTTGACAAAAGTCTGTGACGGGGAAAACAAAAAGGTCTTAAAACTTGAACGTGGCCCAAAGCTCTTTTTTTTTTTTCCTCACCAAACTGGTCGCAGCTGTTTTCATGATTGTTTTGACCAACCACATAATACCGTCTGCGGCTGACGTGTGTCCCACCCGGGTTACATACCTGGTGAGGGGTAAGCTCCACGCCGGTGTTGACGTCAACCAGATTGAAGGCCATGGCAAAGTTCTGGTGGCTGTCTGCTGTGAAGGAGCTCTTGCCTTTGGAGGGATAGTCCACCCTGAGTCATTAAAAAAAAAAAAAGAAGCATTTAGTACTCTCTCTCGTCATGCTCTGCAGGGTCGGCTCACTTATCAGACGCGGTTCCTAACCTGGTGGTCTTTGTGCCGATGCTCTGGTCCTTATCCACCACGGAGAGGTCCATGTTAGTGACGGACACCTCGGTGGACACCTTCACTTTGAGCTGCAGGCGGACGGAGACACAACGCAAAGGTTACATCAGGTGACGGGCATGAGAGCAGCAAACCAATCCCTGATAGAAGGATGACTACAATCATGTTCAGATGGACCGTCAACCCAGGACAGGCTGCAGCCACAACAGGAAGGGTTAGCCAGGTTGCCTTTGGCAGACATTTTGAGGAACTGGTTGCCATCAGTGGCAACTAGTTTTAAACACATTCAAAAAAAGATATACTAGATTCTGGAAAGTATCAGATAAAACACAAACTACAACAGACTTATGTTCCATTTCTTTAATAAAGCTTGTATTCTTTCATGTCGTATTACTCCATAGTATCTTAAATACTCAAAATATAAGGTGACTCAATTTGCAATCCCATTTTTAGTGTCGGCAACCAAAAGCTGATGCTGGTGCCCGATTCAAGAGTTAGCGTTGAGCCACGTCTCTGACTCAACAGCAGCACTTTCCTTTGCGTCACATTCTCCACCAAGGCAATTAAAGCCTAAAAACACATTTAAAACTTAATTAAAATCATTCCACTATTGTGTCTCCTATTCTGACCGGCATCTCACCTCAACATGATTGGCAACAAGCCGGGTATCCCCAGTCACTGCAACGGCAAACTGGTAATATCCGCTGCCTGGCTGGCTGGACATGAAGTTCAGTTCAAAGACGCCGCTGAAAATCAGTTAAACAAAATATAACACGGTGTAGATTCGACCAAAACCAGGCTGGGCTGTAGTCTAGTAAAAGAATCTGAATATGCTTAGCAAAACACAATCCACACAGTCAACAAAAAAAAGCTCAACAATTACATTTGTATAATGTTACAATTCAAGCTGCATTTCTGTCACACTGTGTGTGGGCGTATAACACTTATCTCTCGGATCAAAACGTACTCATTAAGTGTGAATGGAGCTTGGCTGAGGATGATGCTCTTGGAGGCCACGGCGTACGCAGATTCCAGCAGCACGTTGGCCAAGGCCAGAGGTTGAGACATGACATCAGTGACAAGGAGCTGTGAATCACACAGAAACAGCGTCACCGTGAGCTGATTAAAACCCACTCAGAGGACTGTAGCCAGGTTGAGATCCCACAATCTGTACCTGCAGGGTTGGCTGGCTGTGGGACACCGTGGCCGGGCCGCTAGCACTGACGATGACCGGCACGTGGAAACGGTTGTTGGAGAGAGCGGCGGCGGCACTTGCCACGCTGAAGGCCTCGGCCAGAGAGTCCCAGGACTTCTTGCTGAAGATTGAGTTCACCAGCTGGATGACCTGGTCCTGTAGCGAAAAACACATCGCCCATCAGTTTCAGAAAGGGACGGTCCCATGGGGAGAAAAGCCTGACAGAGAGACATCGTACCTCTTTCAGAGGGGGCTCCATGTCCACATGATCGGACAGGGAATAAGCAGCGGTCACAAACAAGGCGGTCGC
Organism: Pholis gunnellus; assembly: GCF_910591455.1. Taxonomy (NCBI): domain Eukaryota; kingdom Metazoa; phylum Chordata; class Actinopteri; order Perciformes; family Pholidae; genus Pholis; species Pholis gunnellus. The sequence goes on along the minus strand of NC_136529.1, from coordinate 5,630,020 downwards.
CTCGAGTCCCTCCTCAAACTGGAGGTAGATGCCACCAAGATCATCCAAACGAGCCGTAAGATCCTGAGAGGGGAAAAAAGCAAAATACAAGTTCAAACTTAGAGAATTCAAAATACCTGGGCACGATTAAGAGTCCGCGTGCGTCTTGCGCTAATTCAAAGCACAGCCACACAGCACCACCTGGTGGAGGTTGAAGAGCTCACCTCGATTTCCTCCAGTATTCCTCCGAGTTCTGCCTGCTGGGGCAGGCGTGCTGCGGTCTGCAGAGCTGAAGTGATTCTGTCCGGAGAAGAGAAGACACGCGTTGCGAATCAAATTTGCTCATGAGCACGGCAAGAAGGACACAGAACGATAGCGCACTCCCTGACACACACTACGGACACTCACGCCATGACGTTGTCCTCCTTGTTGATGCGACCGGTCAAGGCACCTACAACTTCCTGGGAGGCCAGAGGAAGCCCCAGAGAGCTGAGAGCGCTCACGGCTCTGTGAATCTGAGTCATGGTGGAATCTTCACTAACCGCCGCCAGGAGGAGGTCTCGCGTTTCGTTGGACACGGGGATCTATGGAGTGAAGAAAAACTGTTGGTTCTAAGGGGTTCACATCAGTGTAAAGCCATCGTCGACTTTGCCAATTTGGACGTTAAGGTCTATGTTATCTTATAGTATTTTACACTCACTGCCATCATATGAAAAGTTGTTTTTAACATCTTGACCATGAAGCAATGATGCAGATTTCCTATCCCATTTACATTAGTCTTAATATTTTGAAATGTATATAGTTTTGTCTATATTGTCCAACTACACGTGCATCTATTCCAAAATTCATTTGCATAGAAAGGATGGCAGCAGCACAGATAAGAAGGCCGGGGCAGGCATACCTCACATCCTGAAATGGCCTGACTGGTCTCAGTAGCGAAGAAGACAGAGTCAACATTGGAGGGATCCAGCTGGGATTTGAGAAACTGGCACACTCCCTGCAAACACGAACACATTTTAAGCCAAAGAACATCGAGGATCAACATGTAACATGTCATATTTAGGTTGAATCATCACTGAATGTTTATATCAGAATTATTCATTATGGTGGGCTTTTCTTACCTCGTGATCGGGAACAGTTGCCCCGAGCTTGGTCAGACCAACGACCGAGTAGTATGCGGAGTCCAGATCGGTGAATTGTTGGCTCAGGAGGTTCTGCAGTCGGGCCACATCGGACAGGGAGAGGTAGTGCGCCGGTGTGAGCGCCTGAGCTCCAGCGAGAGCCAGGCTGAGGAGGAACAACCCAAACAGACCTGCAGACACAGGGCGGAAGCAGGTTAACATGCTGCCTGGTACCAAGGCGTATTGATCGGTTACCACCACGGAGAGCAAACACTACACTTATATAATGTACTATCTGTTGTGACGATGTGTATTCATTCATTGAGACAACGCTCGCTCGTTCATTGCACGGTAAGCTACAAAGGCGAGCTAACGTTAGCTAGCGTCGGTTTGGAGCAACACACTTCGTGCACCTGGTGCTGCTGCTTCACCAAGTCTACGATTGGCGGTTCCATAATGTCACTCAAAACGTCAATATCACAAAAATATAGTTATCGAACATTACATCCGAAATGTATAGTAGAATTTTCACTTACGAGACCGGTCCATGTCTTGCAGTCTTATGCAGCGTCACCAAAACCGACGATTGCTTCCGGTATGTCTGTGTGAGCTGTCACCAAAGGTATAATATCCGGCGGTACGTTGACGTTTCAAAATAAAAGCCACAGTAAGTACACGTCAGATAAATTCAGCCTACGTGCCAAAATAAGGATGATAATGAAAGTTTCATTGGTACACGCCAAATATATTAAAGTTATGCGCCGTTTATTAATAATTGTATTACAATTGCATATCTTTTTTGCATTAATAAAATATTCTTTCGCCCGTGTTTTATTTCATGAAATGGTATATTATAAACCTATTGTAAAATACTTATAGCTAAATACACTTTGTGCTGCAGAAGCATAATCAGGAGGAAAGTGTGCATTGGACATATTAATTGTGTTTTATTAAATTTCTTAACAAAATGCTGTGAGATAAAAGTAAAAACATACAACTCTAAATATTTACAAACAGTGCCAACTGACATAATATTCTTAACATCAATGGTGGACAGCATCCATGACCCCATTACAATCGACACTACACAGATGCTGCAACAACTTTCCCAAGTGTATTCCTCACTCAGCTGGATCAGAAGTAGGTCTCCTTGATGGATAGCAGATGTGTTCGGCTGGGAACTGTTTCCAGCAGACACCCAAGTTTCGCCCTTAAGACCTCACTTTTAATTTGCATATTGAGATGTACATTATAAATCTACACATTTTTACAACAAGACAATGTTCACTAAACATTTTCAACATGAAGCCCCCCCCCCCCCTTGTCTCTAAATGTATTAGTGATCAAGCTGTCTGAATTTACTCCATATTCAAGTCATACAGCAGAACTTAAGATATGGAGGTGTGACCTGAGTCTTTGTACTCTTCACAACTTTAAAAAACACTTATATTACAAACACATTATGCAATGTAAAAACATGTTTTTTCAGTGATAGTTAAAGTCTATGGCCGTGATTTATTTTGATTCTACATTCATTGCTCTTTTTGATTTTTTAAGTGACAATACAATTAAATGCGATTCATTTTTTATTTATTTCTTAAAGCCTCGCACGAGGCCATTGGCGTGAGATTTAATCTAAAATCACTCCTTAAATTATTCACGGGGCTATATATTGTCAGTGTTGTGCTTGCAAATGAGAACTGTACTAAACCTACACATGACATGCTGCTTTTCTACACCACAGGTTACAACGGCATAACGGTACAGGGGACAAACGGCAACATTAAGTTCTGCATGTGTAACGTGTTGGTGTGAAGACGAGACACGTCTCAGGAGAGAATCAGCGCCCGGTTGGGGGCACGGGATTTTAGCGAGCGAAGGTAGTGTCTCGCTTTCTCCGTCATTATGAGCTGGTCTTTAGTTTGTCCGCAAACAACCGTCTCCCATTCTTTTGACATCTGAAGGTAGAGAGAGAAAAAAACCCAGGTCAAAACAGAAAAAAAGCTACATTCAAATACTTTTCCATCCATTCCTTTCAAACTTTACAAAAAAAAAGTGGAAGTTACCAGAACTGGGGGCACCGTGCTGGGAAATATGGCACTGTCGCTGGGTCCCAAAAGGAAGCCCTGATCCAAAATGTTGTCGTGCTGCTTACTGCAAAACGACGAGGTGTTGAGAGACACTATCACCGGCTCTTCCTGTGGTCGGAAAAATGGAGGACAAAACAAGTTAGGATGCGTCAAATCTACGGACTGGCTTATGATACGTTTAGACTTCTTTGGGTTTCACCTTAATTGTGTGTTTGGCTTCAATTTTTAGGGATTTGCGTTTAGATGTAGACACATGGCAGTCCACGGCATCCAGGGCCAATGATTTCCGCACTTTCTTCATAGGAGGCCGATGCTGGGAATAAAATAAACAATCAAATGCTAAGTTAGTAGCTTCAACAAGAAAGACGATCATGAAGTCTCTGCCTAAAATAAAAGCGACAACAATAGGTCCAGGCAGAAATGGAAAGAGGTCAGAATTGAACTTTCAATAAAGGGTTTCATTGTGAAGGTTACAGCATGGAAGCTAAAACTTATTAATGTAAATTAGTTCAAAGCATTCTTGAATGGCCGTGGCAGTAAAAGCCTATAAATATCTGGTTGGAGGAAGTGAATGAACACGGGATTTCACACTCGTTCGTTTCTTTTGCAGCCGTCTGCTGAACAACAGTGAAAGACTGTCCTTGTAACGCATAGCTCCACGGTGTGAATTTGTGGACGTGACGCAGTGTGGGGCTGAGAAGCAACAAGCATTCAACGTCCCCAAGCAGTCAGGCTGTCCAAGATTTACCTCCCACAGACGATCTACAGTTTTAGTTTAACAGACACACACTTGAGCATAAGCACAACCCATCATATAAACACTTCCCCTACTCTTCATTATTAAATTACAAGGTGCTAAAGCATTAGCATGCGCCATTACAGAAAGCTGAACCCTGACTTCACATTTGGGCTAGCTGCTGTTATGCTAGCTTTTGTACATTTATATAATGCCTCATTTGTTTTAGTTTTCTGAAAACTTGTTGTTCTATAAGTTAACTATCCATCTTTAACATATATAAGATAAATTAGCTACAACTACTTGCTATTGGTATTGAAACACTGCACAGCGCAGTGGCCATTAGCTAGCCAGTTGTTAGCTAATTATTACTAATGTCCATGTTATTTTGAATGAGGTTCTATTATCATGCTGGCCTCTATAATCTAGCACCAATACGTAGAAATGTTATGGTGTACTGTTAACAGGGGTTAAAGGATTCAAACAGATCAGTCAAGTATTAGAGTTGACCCCGTTACCATCGATTTGCGCCTTTGCTCCGGTGGAGTCGAGCGCACACCACCCAAGTCAATCCCAGAGTCTCTCATGATGACCTCGTTTATGTCGTCTTCAAGGTTCGGAGTCTGAGGCTGAGATTACACAGCAGGAAAAAAAGAAGACGTGTTAATGCGGTGTTGATTAAACCACGAGGTGAACTTTCCACCGACGAGCACAGATACTCACCAGAGGCTGCAGAGGCCCGTACTTTTCCATGGCGTTTTTGAACGGTGTCGGAGTTCGCGGGGTCGAACAGAGCTCGGACTTGTGGTTGGGTGTGACAAACCTACATGAAGACAAAATGTGAACACCGACACTCAAATTCAAATCCAGTATTGTATCTTATTAGGCTTAGCTGCAGCCTAATTCGTGTTCACAACCTGTAAATGAGATGAGCGGATTCATTTCTAAACATTTTTTTTGTCGCCATCTGTAGAACATGTGCAACATACAATACTGGTGTTACAGAGTGATGTGTTTTTCTCTCACAACTTTTTCATTGAACCGTTACTGAATGAACTTTAATAATGTGCAGCTGATCTGATGTCTGTCATTTAAAAATAAATTGTCGGCTAAAAATTGAAAATCCTATTCCCATTATGTTTTTCATTGCACTTGAGTGAGAGTAGATAAGAGATTTGTTAGCATCGAAGCTTAAAGCCACTATGAGGAACTTTCCTGTTGTGTTGATTTTGGCGGTCCCGAGACAAAAATCGGTAGTGTTTCTGAGTCCCTTTAGAAAGCCTCTTACTTTACTGCAGCAGGGTCTGATATTATGCCCCTTTCAGTCCTGGCTCTGATTCTAATATCCCTCCCAGCAATGCCGCGGCACCGATGACGAACATTAACAATAACAATATAGAAATAGCAAATCATCTCGCTGATGGTCTTATGTAGGTCACGTAGAAGCATTAGCATTAAATTCCTCACAGTAACTTTAATGAATCCAGATATTTCGCCGACAACAAACAAACTGGAGCCGAAATGCAACAAGTTATTGGAACCCATCACTAGTTAAGAGACCACTCACGCTGAGTTTTCCTTCTGGGTGAGGGGGGTTTTCTCACGCTGTAGCGGTGTAGTAACAATGGCTTTCTGGCTGCACACCGGTGTCGATGTGAGGGACGGGTTCTCCAGGTCGTGAGCGTCCAGCTTGGTCAACATGTTGAGGAACTGGAACGACAGGTGTTGAGTCAATGGACCGTCTCGTGCGACATTACGAGCGGTGGCAAAAAAAGCCGAATGCTTTACTAACTTACCTGAGATGGAGAAAAGGGCAAGATTTTGACAGGAGTGCTCTTGGGAGTCATGGAGTTATTGTCGTCGGGGGACAAGGCGATGCGTCTCCGGCGGTTCAGTATGGAGGGCGGCGTGACCCCTCCGGGGGAGATGGGGATGAGTTCGCCCTTGCTGCCTTTGCTCAGCTCCTGCAGGGCGCTGCCCTCCAGCCGAAACTGGTGGCGCTCTGGGCTCGGACTGTCCTCCGGCAGGTCGAAGGCCGCCAGGTTGCACCAGCCATCCAGGTCCTGGTAGCAGAAGAGACATTTTTACTTGTGAGTCGGGACATCTAGTCACTATAAAATATTACAACCGGCTCCGCTTTTTTTGGATAAATATAGATGTGTAAAAATATTTTATAGAAGTATATACATGTTTTGTAGAGGAACAATAACAATATACATATTAAAACAGCACAAATGATCTTTTCCTTGTCTGTATGTAACTGAACTTTATATTCAAAAGCACTATTTGTCATTGGTAGCAACAAAAACAAAAACAAAAACGTATTTATTGGGGGATAGGTACCCCGTCCACCATGTCCAGCACTTCCTTCAGTACTGGCCCAGTGGGGGAGAGAAAGCCAGAGCTATCTACCACCCAGCTGGTACTGTTCACTTCTCCCACGGCGTCTGCTTCACTCTTGGGACTTCGGCCGTCCTTCGGAGAGGACGCGGCCTTTGACGGCCCCGCTTCGCCGGACTCAGCTTTAGCCGCGGCGGAGACGGGCGTTTCCTGCAACCGGTTGGCAAATGACAAACATCTATAACAATACTGACATCAATAACACGATAACGGACGTGTAATACAGATATTTCTTTCCAAACCACTGACGGAGATTCAATTATTCAAAGCCACCCTTGTATTTAAATTGCGATATTTTACAAATCTATGCAACTGGTTGCTCACCGAAGGTTGCGTCGTCTGCTCTGGATCCTTTTCTGCGCCATCTTGGGAGCAACTGGCCATCTGTGTAATAAAAACAAAAAATGTTTTAAATGCTCCTACATCCATCTAAGAGGAGAACATCATGAAAAAAAAAAAATAGCCCACCTGCACATCTTTATTTACACGGTCCAACAGCTCTTCAAGTTCATTTGGCCTGAAGACCTCCCCGGCAAAGAAGCCCATCTCTAATTTGCGCTTGATGGTGGAGTTCCAGTGGTTCTTCACGGCGTTATCCGTCCTGTGAACAAAACATCACAACGTGAGTCCTTCTGAGAGGGGTTTTAATCAAAAACTCGTCCTTTGAGCTGACGTAGCTGGAGTGTATTCACCTTCCAGGGAGTAGCTTGGCAATCTCAGCCCAGCGGTTTCCCAGCAGGCAGTGCGCCTTGTAGATGATGAGGTCCTCCTCCGCCGTCCACGACGACTTCTTCACATTGGGATTGAGGTGGTTGTGCCAGCGCTCTCGACACTGCTTCCCCAGTCGGCCCTTCAGGTGCTTGGCTACCATCGCCCACTGCTTGTTGCCGTAGAGATTGACGAGCTCTATGACCTGAGGGGTGCGCGAGGACTTATCGTACTGTTTGTTTTAGTCGTATTATAAACCCCCGGGCACTGAAACCCAACGAGTCACTTACCTTCTCGTCCTCCTCTTTGGTCCAAGGGCCTTTGACCAATTCTGGATCCAAGACCTTAAACCAACGGTGCTGACACTGGTGCTCAGTGTGATTCTGAGCAAAACAAAAACGAGCATGAATCAGATTTCTGTAGGTATTATAAAATACATTTATAAAATAGCCAAGGAAACCCCGAAGCTTACGGTCAACCACAAAAACAAAAAGGATGATCTAACTCACTGGGATGTAGTTGGCAATATATTTCCAATCACTTGGTCCTAGTTTTTGAACCAGAGCCTTGAGCTTGTCATCCTGTTGACGCAAACAAACAAGCATGTTTATGTTACCTTGTCCTACACTGTCTTTATTTACATGGAGGAGAGGGGGAGGGAGGGGGGTGTCAGGAGTCATTGGGACAACATGCAAACTACTGGAACGTGTGAAGACAATCACCTCCTCTTGTGTCCATTTCACCTTCACTTTCCCACCGTCTCTCTGCTCTGCCACATCGGAATCGGTGTCCTGGTGCATGGCGTCCTCCCCATCCTCACTGAGGAAGAAAAAGGCTGTGATGTGCACTGATAACGCTGACAGTGAACGCAGCACGGACACATCTTCATGGTGTGGCGAGGATGACCTGATTATCAGGTTTACTTCTATTGACATGGCGACGATCTCATCCATATAAAGTGTTGCATTGTAAACTACATAGTCGGTGCACTATTAGACAGTTGAATTGATCGCTGTGATTTAACAGACATGGAGTGATGGACGTTAAATGAAATGCTGTAGTTTTTTTTTTTTAATCGCGATTCTCCGGAAAAGGGCGGCACAGACAAGGAGTCCGTGAAGTACTCACGAATGGAAAGATTAGGTCCAAAATCAAACCTTTTTCCAAAGCCAACTGAATGCCATCAATGCCATCAACGCCGTAGCGTCAAAATGTAATGTTTTATCCGTCTGGAATAAAATGAGTAGTGCTTACGCTGCGGAAAACAAAGAATAACATCTTACCCGCGCGGCCACCAAGACATTTCCCTCTGTTTCTGTTGTTTACGGTCAGGCGGTGATTTGTCCTGCAGCCGTTGCACGTCATGTGCACGAATATCTGGTAATATATCGGTGTATTCCGCGCGTTTGTTGTCTCCGTGAGGCGGTTCAGTGGAGGAGGCTCGGTGTTGAATGGTAAAGTTGCAGCTACTAGCCAGCTGGAGCGGAGCGCCCGGGTTGTCCGCGCTCCTGGATTTCTATCTCGCGCCCTTCTCAATCGTAGACACCGGATGGTGACGTAGTTGCGCGTTGGACGTGCGCGTGGTGTCAGGCGGCCCCGGATAGGAGACTTCCACTGACAGCTTCAAAATAAAAAAACTTAAAACTGACGCGCGTGTCCCACACAAAATCAAATACAAAAATGTAGACTAATGAGAACGGGTTATGTTGTCATATTGCTTCCACGTGTACTTTATCAACTTAGTGACGAACCAAGACCTGCACATTGTCATGTTTAAACTACACTATAATCATTTTATCAAAATGTTGGAAAATAATGGAAAATAATTTATAGCGGGAAAAAAGTTAATTGTAATATTTATTATAATAATTGTTTTATAAATCTCAGTACTCAATATTTTTGACATCATTTCAATTAGAGCTAAAACAATTAGTCAATTAATCAAACGACTGAAAATGAATTGGCGATCAGTTACCAATCAAAAATACTAAATATTCCTGTTTCCAACTTCTCAAATGAGAAGATGTGCTGCTTCTCTCTTTGTTGTTTCAATGGTTTAGGACCTCTGATCGTTCAAAATAATCAATTTTGAAAGAGTACCTATGGTCAAATTAAACAATTGGAGAAAATAATCAATACATTTATCGATAATGTCAATTATTCTTATCTGGAGCGCTGTTTTACTCATGTGTCCACAAGGAAATAAAAAAAAAAAGAAAGTCCGATTTTTATTTTCTAGAACAAAAACAAATGTTAAACACAAAATCACATAATTCCAATAACATTTTATTGACATATTTAATACATTTTAAAAAATGATCATGATCATCCACCAGGCTGTATGCTACCCCACCTCCCTCTGGACTGATGACCTGCTTTGCCACCAGCTGGGTCAATTAACAAGCAGCTTCAACAGGTTAAAACCAGCTGGCGATCAGTCGACACTCTCTGGCCCAAGGAAAACAATGGAGAAGGCTTTTGTCATTAAAGGTAAGAAAACTTCTTTCATTCTCAAGATAGACAAATAGATTTTTGTCCGATCAGATGATGTGATTGAGTGAAATCTCATTTTAACCTCCTAGATATGAAAAGCTTTGAGTGTTCTTCTCCGTCGGAGCTTGACAGGAGGTTCTTGGGGGATCAGAGTTTGCCGTCTGCTCTGTTGCTGGAGCAGCTGTCCACGTCGAGGGCGTCCAACGACATGACGGCTGATGGATCTGACACCAGGCTGTCCATCCTGGCCTCGCTCTGCCTGTCCTCCAACCCCATTTCTCCCCCTCCGGCGTTTTCAATGCACATCTTGAACGCTCAAGAGACCGACAACTGTCACCTGTCCGTGCCTTTACAGGCAAAGTCCTCCACTCCCCACGTGCTCCTCGGAAAGCCAAAAAAAGCTGCTGGTTTTGACCGGTCGTACGGGGATCTCACTGCCTCTCAAATGTCATGGGATGTGTCTTTGATTAAATCTGAGAACAGCCCCAAACTCTGCCTGGAGTCCAGTGCTCTGGAGGCAACATGGAGTCCAAAACCCCAGTCCACACAACATTCACTAGCTGAAGTTTCTCCCTGATGTGGCCAAGAATGTCCCTCTAAACACACACCTAGTATGGAGGATCTTTGGAAGGAAGACGTCTGTGTTCAACTGTTTTGTTATTTTACAGGATTCATGTGACAATTCATGCAGAGCGCTGTATGCCTTCAAAATGTTTTTTAAAAATGTGAAAGATTTAAATAAAAGTGTCAACTTTATTTGCATGTGTATTGTACTTTTTTTGATGTGAAATACAATAGACCGATTACATAAAAAAATAAATACAGTTTGTAAAACTACAGTACCCATGTTGATGCTGTAGTCTTTCACCTCCTAAGAAAGAGTAGTCTCATCTGCTTGGTCATGTCACAGTATGACGGCAGGAGAGATGAAAATCTTTAACCGGTTTCTTGTATCCAATCACAACGGAGTGAATGGTGCCTCTGTGTCGGCATCATGCTCCTGCGGGGGGGGGGGGGGGGGGGGGAAGTCATTTTAGATAAGGCCATCGATGCATAATCTGTTCCGTAAAGAGTCTAAGATTCTCACCTGATTGAGTTTCTTGAACTCTACAACTTGGAAGAAAATGTGTTCCAAGATGTGTTTGGCATCCCTCTGCTCTTTATCCAGCTTTGGAGTCACCCCCAGAATTTCACCACATTTCCGCACGTAGAATTCCAGATCGTCGTCCGTACCTTTTTTAAAGAATAGATTTTAAATTGACTCATTAAAATAAGGTTCCTAAAGGGTTAGTGTACCTAAGTGGGGTTATATGAGGTACTAATCAATAGTCTGTATAATCTACAGTAAATGGCGATCGGCACGCTCTTAGTAAGCAAAACTCATTTCAGCCACCCAAAAAGAATGAGTACGTTATATTTAGAGTATTTAATGCTTTACCTTTCAGACAGGGAACTGAAGTTACTATCTATGCTCCTTTTGAAAACAGCATTTTTACCACTCGGAACACTGAGTGTCGCAGCAGTAGACCAGAAATGTCCTTGTTCTGTTTTTGAGCTGTCTAAAATACATTCTGCTGCTGCCCCTGTCCACAGCAGCGCATTGCTTAGCTTTGGTGATGTTACTCTTCGTTTCTTCAAACTGGGTAGTACACCGACTACGGATAAGTAGTCTGTGTACCTCATACAGCCCCATTTCATGGAATCAGCGCTGTCCCTTTAACAGCCCTTAACCTCACCAGTTAATCACGTAGCTTAGTAAGGTACTGAACTTACATTTATTGGTGAGCTGTGCTAGGCGCACTTTCTCCGAAGAGAATGTTTCATCTAGATCGAACAGGTCCAGCATGGGAGGAGGCAGATCGCTTAAGGCAGGTGGAAAGACCTAAAAGACGAGACAACGCCCACGTTAAAAATGTCTGTTGCCTTAACATTTCAGCTATGACTCAAACGGCTACAAGTAGCTCGCTAAAGGTTCAAAGAATACGTAACATTTGCTAATTCACTTTGAAAAAACTTTTAAATTTCTGTCCAGGATTATTTGACAATCAGCTGCCAGTTAAACGAGTTACGCTGGTTTCAAGATTAAGGGAACACAAAAAGCCCGTTGCCTGTGAATCATAATAGAGGCAATGACCGCGTTGCCTGAGAGCTTATTTTAGGACCATAAAAGTAAGACTGAAATGATGGCAGCTATTGGTGCTGTAGAGTAGTTCTCGCCTCTTTCGTTTTGTCAAATTAGCTTTCAGAGGAAAAAAGGTTGGAGTCCCTTGCTCGAAAAATGACATAAATTGTATGTATGCAAGAACATGAGGTCATGAATGCTGAAACTCACAGCAGGTTGGAGCTGAGGCAGAGGCGTCTCAAACTGTGGCGTTATCAGCTGAAGTGGCTCGTCTTTCACATTAAGCTGCTTGTAGGCACTGCAGAAAACATTTGGGTTTTTTTTTAAGCCATGAAGGGGGGGGGGGGGGAAAGCAGTGACGCAAGCATAGCCTTCCAGGTTGTTCCTCTTGCATTCTCACCTGATGACTTGGGGCAAAGTGTCAGTTGACAAATTGAACAAAGACATGTCAAAGAGCGAGGTGAAGTCTCTGGGGTTTTCGTCGCCCTCCTGTAAGCACACTCTGAGCTGTTCCGACAAACACCCTATGTCCGGCAACATGGTGTAGTCTGTGATCTAGGGGACACACGCACAAGATGGGATTGTTGGCTACTTAAAAAGACAACATGGGGGGGCGGGGGGGGGGGGCATTCTCCTGTCGAGTATACCTCCTCACCTCTGGGTCTTCTGCATCAATCTGATTCAGCTGAATATTATCAGCCATGAGCCACTGGAGCACAACGTCCTGGAACGAAGAAAGTACAACTGAACACTGACAAATTCCACTGGAAAGCAGCACACTCTTCTGATGCGTTAGTTGAACAAACAAACAAAAATCTTTAAATTCAAACTGGACTCACCATGATTTTACTGTTCTCCTCTTTGTCTATGTATTGGTCACTGAACATGTGGCAGGAACCCATCACTACCAGTTTGCCAGCCTCCTGCATGGGACACAAGACATCTTTGAACATCATCTCACGAGCACACGTCTGTGTGTGTGTGTGTGTGTGTGTGTGTGTGTGTGTGTGTGTGTGTGTGTGTGTGTGTGTGTGTGTGTGTGTGTGAAAAGTACAGATTGCCTCTGACCTTTCCTTGGTGGAAGGCCAGGACCGGCCTGTTGAGGGGGAAGCAGACGGAGCCAGTAGAAAGAACGGCCACAGCAGGCTTCATCACGCTCAGGGTGGCGCCGTATGGGTACACGAATGTAAGAGCCCTGCAGAAATAAGACAGGAAAGCGTTAAGTTCAAACACCCTCCAGGTCACTAAAGGCAACGCTTAATGTAGAAGATGTGGAAGTAAATCATTTACTGTGCATTGTTTCCAACGTTTTCATCTTCGCTGATGCCTGTCACCACTTTGCCAGCCGCCCGACTTATCTCTCTAAACAAGAAAATATGCATCAGCTATCAATCTATTCTATTTAATAGTAGTACAATGATTACAACTGAATTCTGATACATACACAGGCTACAAATAGTCTGGGATTTATCGGAATATGCAGTATAAAATGGGTGTTTGTGTGAGAAAAACACATGCTGTGACGACAAACCTGTTCAATACACCGTTGGACACCAGCGCCTCCTTTGGGTGGAAGTATTTGTAATACACATTCCTCACAACAGCATCTGCAAAAGGGATGCAGAAAAAAGAAACACCACAAAAGACACCACAGAATTCAGTACAATTGTTAGAAAAAATATCTTTAACTGCACAGATGATGCCCGCTGTCATTTCATACACATTTAAATGCGCACCATTGTTGACCATTACGCCAAACTCCTCCAGGAGAAAGTTGATATTGGTGTCGTACTTCATTTCTCCTCCTTCCCCGAGCATGACCAGGACATTTCCTCCTCCGTCCAGGTACTGCTTCAGCACCTCCAGCTGTAAATGAAAAAGGGACAACAATAGCGTGAAACCCTGCTTGTGTGTGCAGAAGCTAAAAGTAGCACAGTGGAAGTTGATTTTTATGCAGCTGGTAAAGCTTCCCCGTTTGCACCATCTCCCACGCCAAGTGCTGTTCTGAGAGAATTAACAAAACATGCTTTGGTTCTTTTTCACAATACATCACCTCGGAAGCTGTGAACTTCTCCCTTGGTCCTGCGGTTATCCACAACTTGACTCCCTTCATCTTCTCCAAAGACAGCTCTTCCTTCATACTAGGGGAGAGAGAGCGCATTTGTTTTTGCAACTGGGGCGCTTTTCTCAACATGAATGCAACACTATGGCAAATGTTGTCTAAACCGAGGCACAACGCCCTAGTCAGCAGAGACTGTTAGTGTTACACTGCAAACACCCTACCTTTGGATTTTCCATTGAGCTCTTAGTCTTTTCTGCATGGATTTGTAGCCATTATTCGACGTAAACAGCTCTCTCTTCGAAACATTGAAGACGACAGTGTTGTGCGCTTCCTTCTCCATCCTTTATGAAATTCACTCACCAACGCTGGCTCTCGTTTGCAACCACACACCTAGAAACGGGTTGTAAATCCAAGTTAGATCCAATTTAATTAAGTATGAGCTGTCCCCAATACGAAAGCGTTGTAACTATTTTAGCTAACTGTGAATAGAGTTAGGACGCTTGTTCAAACGTGAATAATTGGCCTTTATTAACTTTCAAAAGTTGTACTAACGTCAGTTGGTCACTGAAGTGAATTAACGGTAAGCGTCATTTGTTTTGAAACTAGCATCCTGTTAGCAAACATTGGTAGTATAGCTAGCCTGTTCTATGCTACGTTATGTTAGCCATATAGCTAGATAATAGCTAGGCATTCTTACCGTACGTTAGCATTCGACGTTTGCTATTAATGTGTATCTTTTCTATCTTTTGTTATTAATTTCCACCCGCGAAGCTGCTATCTTGTATTGAAAGGTTGCCGTTGCCCAAGTTACCTCACGAGCTCTGCTAGCAGTGATGCATGATGGGAGGAGAGTGGTAACCAAGGGCGCTAACCACATAACAACCAAGATGTAGGGAGGGAGAAAACAAATCACAGCACGTACGAATTGATATACTTGCGTACGATTAACAATCGTTAATGCGGTTATGTTGACGGAACGACAAGTGTGATTCCACCGTTTTTCATCTGTCAATGACTCCCAAGGTTTATGGATACATACTTGTTTGATATACAGTATTATAAATGGTCAGGAAATAATTGTCTCCTTAGACAATATAACATTCATATTGTGGTAGAAGTACCAAATTATCACTGTTTTCCCTGATCAACAGGAAGTCTTACTTTCTCCTGGAGGAGATCATGTTAGGTGAAACAACACGGGGCACTCTGTGCTGTGATCTTTATATTAATACTTTTGCAAATAGTACTCATATTCATGAAAAAAGAGGCAGGCTTTTCTTAGAATGTATGTTGCAGATATCTTGGCATTCCCCCTGGAGGGAGATCAAGGATATTAAAATAGAACATACTATTTGGATTTACTATGTTATCAAAAAATGAAGCAATGTCTGCCCTCGTCAGCTGCTGAACTGAAATGATAGAATGCAATTAGACTTTATCAAAACAAACAAGAAATATAATGAGATAAAGCCAAAGAGTCACAACAGCTTTAATGATCCCCTATAATAGTTTTAATGATAATCACTTTACAGAAAAAAATAAAGAAGAATAGATCAAGAAAATGTAGATTTCATCAAGCAGTTCAAAAAGGAAAGAAAAAAACAATTTGAGTCTGTTAACATCTCAACTACATCGAACCCAGACCTGGGACGTGGCCTGTCATTATGCAATTCTCGTTTTGTTCAGTGCATTGTAATAGAAATGGTGAATCCTGGGAGGCTGATCCGGATCGAGACCTGGAAGAGGCGACCAAAGAGCCAAAGGCCCATCTTTACATGTAATATCCAATATGATATCCTCATTTCATCTGTAGCCGTGTGAGGGAAACCCTACAGGCCCTCACAATACTTCACAATACAGTCCAGAAGCTTGGCTAACATTGTCTGTTAAGCATTATGCACTTCAAATCTGCTGCCTCATAAAAAAAACATATTTAGTGATTGGATTTCAAGGTACTATTGCAGAAGGAACAATCTGTACAGTTTCATCCTGTCCTGCTCCACAATCATTTCCTCTTTAGAAGTCTCTCCTGGAGGATCAGTCTGAACATTGTTCAGGCTTTCTTGCTTTGTGATGATTGCACTTTTTTCATTTGCCATTGGTGGATCAGGTTGTACATTTCCTTGACTGTACACAATAATTTAAGTTTTTTTCACTCAATACTGGTGGATCAGGCCGTTCCTTCTCTCTACATTCCATCAACTTGCTTTCTTCTCTTTAGCAGGCAGATTTTTACAGGCAATTAGAGGAAAACACACTGGAGGAGGGGACAGCTGCCGGTATAGTTGCATGTGCAGGCAGGCATACAAATGTTATGCCGTCCAAGTTTCTACTTTGAGCAACTTTTAGATCATTAAAAAAAAAAAAAAAATGTTGGAACTTTCAGAACGACGGCAGTTCAAAAGTTACAGCGAAGTCGTTACAGTAGAATTTGATCTTGAAGTTGTTCGATTTCACATACGAGCATTAACGACTAAAGCTTTGGGATCGTTTTTTTTATGAGATACTTGTAAATACTTCTCGTTCAACAAATGACAAGCATTCATCCATTAAAAACCTTTTTAATCTTTATTGATTGGAAAAACAATTACATTTTAGCATGTTGTTAATAAAATAAGTATTTGTTATAAATTAAACATTTTGAACATTAGTTTAAAATAATATTTATATGATTAGAGTTACAAAAATATAAGAATGTGAAGCATGAATGTGCTTAAAGTTTGCTGGGCTGTGTGACTGGGTTCACTCTCAGGACACCCTCCTGTGAACACGAGGCAGCCAGCACCCCGTCTCTCCTCCACAGTCGGCCCTGAACCAGTCCTCTGCTGCCCCCTGCAGGACACAACACAGACCACACGCTGGACTTCAAGCAGAATGCACAATGAACAAATACAGTTATTTAGACCTAACCAAAGTGTAATCCAATTTGAAAAGTGAAACATTTTTAAAAGACATTTTACTTGAAATACTGTAACATTAAAAACAATATTAAATAGCAATGTCTCTACTGTTTAAACAACTGTTTGTCTGTGCTTGGTGCCACAATATCACAGCGTGGTGTTCCGTTTAACATGTTAACCATATCTTTAATATCACATTCAAAATCATATGCTGTTTTGAATAGTTCTTAGCTTCATTCCTAATGTTCACATTCAAATGATAATCATGAATAACTTCAAGAAACGTTCTTCCCTCTCTGCCACTCTCTCAAACTGTTTATTTCCACAATCTGTATCTAACGAAACAGTCTGCTTCCAACCACATTCTAAAAAACTAAATCTTCACTGCAGTCAAAAACCCTCTCCCTTGCCACAGCAAAGCACGCACCTGAATTAATAAGCATGCGGTCTAGCAGCAATCCAACACCACCATAATTAAGATTTAACACAAATCATATATTTTTTCCCTCTTTTCTTGTGAAAGAGACAGTGAACTGGTTTGTCACTAAGTATTTAAAGTCCACTCGTCCCCCGTGCTGGTAAACGGGGCTCGGCAGGCGGACTGGCTCCTCCAGAAGCATCCTTAAATTAATCTAGAGATCGATTAAATAACATCTTAGCTCTGATAGGAAGTTAGTTAAAACTGCCCTAACATCGACGTAGGAGAAAACATTTGTTAAAATACGATCCTTCTGCCAATCGGCACAAACCTGCATGTGCAACAGAGTACTGTGAAAGCCTGTTCAGACAAACAACTAAAACACTGTGTAAACACAAAACGGTATAATTACATGTGCATATACTGTATGTAGCAAGTGTGACCTCCATTACTATTCACAACAGAAGCTGAATGACCCATAAAGTGGGGTGTAGCATTTGTCCGAGGTTTCCACTGTAGTCCCCCTTTTGCTGGTTCGGTTCGGTGTACGAGCTTCAATGGGTTTGATTCTATGCAAATTAAAAAGTAACCTACACCAGCAACCTGTGCCGATGGCGGGATGGCACTCGATCCAGCTTATGTTGGTTATTAATAAACAAAATGACAACTTCATTAACACATCGTCATGTTTGTTTATGAAAGAGCTAAAGAAAGAGGGCTCCATAGCCACTAGTGTCTGCATCAGCGCATCGAGCAGCAGGCTGTTTTTTGGACATCACGGATTCCTTCTGCACCCCCCCCCACCCCCCACCCCCCACAACTAAACTAAACTTTATGCACTTGCCAACCAGCAGTGACGACAAAGGTTCAGCTGTCGCCTTTTCAATATCACCGACACCAAGCAGAACCTAGATCTTAAGAGTTCAGGGTGAGGAAAGCACCAGGTCATTAAGGTGTTTAGGACCCTGTGGTGGATCTCCAGACACAACAAATGAAGTACAGCAGATAGGGAAGTGAACGACACACCGACCTGCCCAAGGGCTCTCGCACTCGTACAACATCCACTCGTCGGTGCGGAAAGTGCTGTGGAACCACATGGCGTGGTCCAGGGAGGCCGAGAAGTGGACCCTGTAGTTGGGATAGGGCAGCAGCGCCGTGCCCAGGAACGCATAGTCGGACACATAGGCAGCAACGCAGCAATGCAGCTTCATGTTGCCTTCGCCTGCATACATGCACAAATAAAACACTGTTTAGGTAGTAGTACACATTTTCAGTCAATCTCTTTGTGATCACAATATTATTTGCCTAGTGTGGACATTATTAGCTACTAAATGTTACAGCAAGATACTGGATTATTGTCATGCAACATAGTTGGTGGTAATTGTTTTGGTGCAGACACCACAAACCATTACACAAAAAGGTAACGCACGAACAACTAAAAGTTTAGCTCGAGTCCAGTACGGCAGAGTTGTGACCATTTCCAGTTTTGCCGGTCCGATTTTGCTGCAAACCGGCAGAACCAATTTTACTCATCAACGTAATATTGTGTTTGTTTATACGAGTGTCCGTTAGCAACAGAGGCGGCAATACGGAGATCAAATTTCAGTGGAAGCGGTATGTGCACGTTGTGTTTGTTTATCAGTAAAATCATTTTGGGGGGGGGGGGGTGATAATGAGACATGGCAGTTGCTCTCAACGAAAAATTCAACAATTTGGATTTGAAGCCGACGAAAGAGGAGAGGCAAAAACAGTCAAGGCCTCTATTTGTATATGCTCAGTATATAGTGTGTCATTGTTTTGTATGCTGGATCCTATTTTGGCTGCTTTAGTCATTCATCACCCCCAAAGGCACATTTAAAGTCAAGAGGCAAACAGAAGGCAATGTAAAGGAGAATACCTTTCTATTACTCAGTTTAGCATAAATGCTATTCAAACACTCGTGACGTCAACAATGCAAATGTGCATTTCATCCACTTTACCGATGTGCCCTCGTGCTCGCACCCAGAACAGCTTCTTCGGCTCACTTGCAGCGCGTCTGAAAGAGTGCGGTGGGTTGACTGGCTTCATCTCCATGGGGACCTCATTAGCCAGCAGTTTGTTCAGGCCTTGCTTCGATGTCTCCGCTAGGTCTGGTTCACTGTGGAACAGTAGAGGGAAATACAGATCAGGATCACAAAATGTGACCGCCAACCATAACCACACACACGCCCCCCACCCCCCCTTCGGCTGTTTAACAACTCAAACAAGGAATTCAAATAGCTCAACACAACTGATACTACAAGTGGTTTCTCCAAATTCAACACAAAATGCCACTTTCAATGACTACTGCAGTCTCAAAATTATTTAACCCCTTCACAACAAGCATCTTTAGTACTTAGAGCAGCCTTTTGCTGTTATGACCAGATGCAAACGGGATGACGGCGTTCCTGAGGAATCTGAGCTCTTTCCTCATGGGCCTCCAGTGGCCTCCAGCTCTCTGATATTCTTTAGGGGCAGGTTTCCAGTGCCAGAGGAAGCAAAGCAGCCCCAGAGCATCACCGAGCCACTGCCATGCTTCAGTGTAGGCAGGGTGTCCTTCTCAGCGTACGCTTCATTCTTCCCCCTCCAGACATACCGCTGATCCATAGGCCCGAAAAGTTCCAGTTTTGTTTCATCGCTCCACAGAACAGAATCCCAAAACTTCTGTGGCTTATTAATATGCTTTTGAGCATTTTGGAGTCGATTTTTTTCTTGTGCTTGTGGGTCAGTAGTGGTGTACGTCTCAGAGTTGGGGCATGGAGACCTTCAGCGTTTAGCAATGCACTAACTGTGGAAACTGAAACCTCAGTGCCTGCTGCCAGTCTTTTGCAGTCACTCAAGGGTTTTTGGCCACCTGCCTCCTCAGAAATCTGTGGCAGCCGTTGATACAGTAGCTTCCTCTTTCTGCCACGTCCAGGTAGTGTAGCCAGCGTTCCTTTAACTTTGAACTATGCTTCCAACGGTATCTCTAGGAACATCCAGTGCCTTTGCTATCGTTTTGTATCCTTTCCCTTGTTTGTGCAAGGCAACAATCTCTTCTCATTACTTTTTGGACAATTCTCTTGACTTACCCATATTTCTGATATGCAATCAAACGTCAGTCCAGGTATTCGATGTGTTCTATCCCAAGCACACCTGATACAACTAATGAGGCCCTTGATTAGTGGCACCTGATTTGCAAATGTGTGCTCTTATAAGGGATTCTATTAAGGGGTTGAATCATTTTTGAAACTGCAGTAGTCATTGAAAGTGGCATTTTGTGTTGAATTTGGAGAAACCACTTGTAACATTAGTTGTGTTGAACTATTTAAATTGTTCTTGTTTGAACACAGCTAGGGGTTGAATCATTTTGAGTTCAACTGTATACACACACGTGTAAGTGCCCCGTGTTTATAGGTTAGTGAGATGTAATAACGCCTAATGGTGCCCTCTAATCTAACCCACTGAGTATACAAATGACATGTAGGCCTTGTTGTGCAAGTATGTTTTTGTCTATTCAAGTCCCTTGTTCACATTGCTTTGTAACTAATAAAATAAACTGATTCTACCCGAGATCACGGCTGCAGCTAAAGAGTATTTCCATTATCGATCATTATCATCTCAAGTCATTCAGTTCATGATCACACATGACAAAGAAATGCGGCAAATCCTCACATTCGAGAGACAAATTAACCGATAACATAAAACAGTTGAACGCATTTTCTGCCGCCTGACTCATCGATGAATTGCGTAATCTCAGCAGCTTTACCGGAGATAAAGGTGAATGAGCTCCTCGACCGTGAGGAGGTCTTCGGGCTGCGGGACCACCGGCATGGTGAACTGGTGCTGCAGGGGACTCGGCTGCGGCATGTGGAAGGAGGCCTGGCATGTAAGTATAGGCTGCCCGTGCTGGATGGCCTTCACAGAGCGCACTGCGAAACTGCGTCCGTCTCTCGTGCGGTCCACCTGGTACAGCACGGGAACCTTAGGATCCCCTGGAAAACAAACACACACAAACAAAATACTGACTGGGACTGACTGCGGCCAATTTACCAGATCATTTCATTGATTATGATGCAACACAAGCCTTTTGTAGTTTCATTCATTCATTCAATCATAGATCTATTGAATCAACTATGAGCCAGAGATGGGCAAAAATACATCAAAATGTATTTTGATACAAAATACAAAATACCCCCAAATAAATGTATTACAACAAAATACAAAATACTGGTGCCAGAAAATGTAACAAAATACATGTATTTTGTATTTAAAATATAGGAAATACTTTTTTCTAGATTTTCTGTTTTCTCACAATTTGGTATAGCAGAGCATTCAGGTTTATATAATGTACACAAAGCTCTGGTGAACCGCACAAAAAGGAAGAACAGTCACAGAATGTCAGTGTAACTAAGCAAAGCTATTGAAAGACAACAACTTGATTATGTATATATATATTTTTATTAATACAGCCCATAAACTTTGGCTTTGTATCAACAAGAAAATATTCATCACATATGACATACAAGCTCCCAATCTCCCTCTTCCTATAGCTAGTGTTAGTGAAAGAGGACACAGACTAGACTGAACTCAATAGACTTAAAATCAAACAAAGTATTTATTCTTAACAGGAGTATTCTGACGCAGCAGATCGATACGAGCTCGGACCTAAATCAAAACTATCTGTGACAGCAAAGAAAAAGGCGCTCCCCAAGGGAGAACACAAAACTATATAGTCCTTAAGGGCATTTTTGTGATTGGTTGACTATTGTTGGAGGCAGCTCTTGGTTTAAACTTTCTGAGAGCCTCATTGGTGCACAGGACGTCCGTCCCTACCGGCACCCGGATAGCCGCTCCAGCGATGAGTCAGATCAGTGTGTGTGTGTGTGTGTTTGAGAGTGCGTTCTGAGGCCAAGGTCGCTTAACTGCTTCTTTGTTGAAACTGTTATTTTGTACCAAGCAGTGGCAAGACCGGGAGTACCTGGTTTCTGCTATTGGTCAGTTAACGATGGGCCTCTGCGTGGGTGAGAATCACTGCAGCCTCACTCTGTGACTTACACTTAAAGACATATTATGATTACTGCACATAGCATATGGTTTAAGCTTCACTAAATGTGTTTACGAATACATAGTGTTTACAAATATATAGCAGTGTTTACAAATATATAGCATATTTGTTAAGCTTATTCTTAATGTGTTTACACTAGCTACTCGACTGATAAGTTAACTTGCTAAACACTGGCTATGCACTAGCCTAGACAGCATGCTAGCGTTATTAGCATGTTAGCATCGATCGCTAGCTTGATATTATAACCATCACCATGTATATACAATAATAGGCTATGTAGCCAGACCCAGACATAAGTTATACATCAAGCTAGTTGACATCTGTCACACTCAGATACAATATTTAACTTGACAGACAATCCGTTGAACTTGAAGATCTGAAGACTGAACTCGTGAACTGTTTTTTGATTCGTGGAGAAAGTATTTTGAGTATTTTAAATACAAAATTACTCCACTCTAAAGTATTTTGTTACAAATTACGTTAGATTTTTAATCTGCCCTATCAAATACAAATTACAAAATACTCAAAAGTAATTGAAATACGTATTTCAAATACAAGTAATAGAAATACTGCCCATCTCTGCTATGAGCCCCCTTTTGAATATGTGGCCAGCACCTGTAAAATGACGCCACGTCTTACCTGCTCGTACGAAGTAGCAGTGGAGAGAATGGGCATAGAAATTATCGCCGACAGATTTGGCGGCGGCTACGAGGGCCTGACCCACTATTTGACCCCCAAACAAACGCTGACTGCGAGGCACCCAGTGGTGCGTCCCTCTGGGGGAAAAACATAAGAGAAGCAATTGAAATATATGTCCTGTAGCCTCACTAGAGGTAGGGTCGACGGTGAGAGGGAGCAACGTATTTAAAGCGTCATGAGCTCACTGGGTGGCCCTGTGCCCAAATGTATCGCCATCATATACTACTGTCATAAAATGCATTCTGTCTTTGTGAATTGAATTACTGCCCATAGACATTGTACCAACGAGGTGTCAATCAAAGATTTAACCTTTGAACCCTGGTGTCGTTGAATAGCTACATTACATTTATTGAGTTGATGGGTGTGTTCCAATATTCTCTCCCCCTTGAGCATGCCCATGGGAGTGTAATCAAATGACATTTTAACCTTTGCATGCTTCCAGTGTGGGCGTAAGTAACTGGATAGACATATACTGGTTTTGAAAAGGCTTCTAAAAAGGTTCTTCTTTTTATTATTGTGTTCTTGACCATACTGGGTAAACAGCAGAGGTAGTGGAGAAATCTCCATTATACGGAACTATTTCCCACAAAACACAAAAGTATGTAGCTAGTATATTTGTAGAATTGCCCCTCTCACTCTCATTGTTTTATATTGAATGTAACACTGTGCTTTGGCAATGTAACGCCAGTGAATTGGGGTTCAATTGCAATAAACGACGGTCGTTGTCTTATGGGGCGTCCATATTGGTTTGGTTTTCGAGAGCCTACGTATTATTAAATCAGACATATTGGAGCTTTTTAAACACATCCGAGTTGAAGGATATTCTTAAGTAACGTTAGGTGAGTGGTGGTAATTCAGAATTCATTTTGCAACTGTCGCCATTTAGGTAAAGTGACAAACTCCCCCCAGCTAGCTTACCTGTACAGGTCTACGTCGAGCTCTTCCAGGTTTAAAACGCTGGTGACCAGGACGCTTTTGAGGTCCTGGGCATGCTGAAACGGATCAGACTCTGAGCTCTCATCTTCAGGTGATTTCGTGGTCGGGTCGCTATCAACTGCTTCCCTCTCCGCCATGTTTCCACTTCTTTTTCTTCTTCTTCTTCTTTGGGGGTTGGGGGGGGTTTCTTCTTCTTCATTGGGGTTTATTGACGGTTGGCAAATATTGAAGTGCATTACCGCCACCAGCTGGTATGGAGTATGGATCGGGACGTCTGGTACTTGCATCATTTAATAATAAATAATAATACTGAATACTTATACTGAATTAGTACTCAATAACACATACTTCTTGCAGAATATCAATTAGATTAAGATGTATTTTTAACTTACTGAGGTTTTCAATTAGCTGCCGTTCCCCCCTCCTCATATTTCTGACAGTACAATAGCATGTACTGTTTCCTTTTGCACACTGTAGTCGCCTTTACCTGTATCAAGTTCAATTAATGAGCTTATTTTCATATGTCCCTGGGCAGGTTATTAGAAATTAGTGGCAAGCACATTACAACACAGTATGATGCAATACAATACACAGAGATGGGCAAAAATACATCAAAATGTATTTTGATACAAAATACAAAATACCCCCAAATAAATGTATTACAACAAAATACAAAATACAAAATACTGGTGCCAGAAAATGTAACAAAATACATGTATTTTGTATTTAAAATATAGGAAATACTTTTTTCTAGATTTTCTGTTTTCTCACAATTTGGTATAGCAGAGCATTCAGGTTTGGGCTATAATGTACACAAAGCTCTGGTGAACCCCACAAAAAGGAAGAACAGTCACAGAATGTCAGTGTAA
The DNA here is from genome assembly GCF_910591455.1 of Pholis gunnellus. Classification (NCBI taxonomy): domain Eukaryota; kingdom Metazoa; phylum Chordata; class Actinopteri; order Perciformes; family Pholidae; genus Pholis; species Pholis gunnellus. The sequence goes on along the minus strand of NC_136529.1, from coordinate 5,605,422 downwards.
CTAAGCAAAGCTATTGAAAGACAACAACTTGATTATGTATATATATATTTTTATTAATACAGCCCATAAACTTTGGCTTTGTATCAACAAGAAAATATTCATCACATATGACATACAAGCTCCCAATCTCCCTCTTCCTATAGCTAGTGTTAGTGAAAGAGGACACAGACTAGACTGAACTCAATAGACTTAAAATCAAACAAAGTATTTATTCTTAACAGGAGTATTCTGACGCAGCAGATCGATACGAGCTCGGACCTAAATCAAAACTATCTGTGACAGCAAAGAAAAAGGCGCTCCCCAAGGGAGAACACAAAACTATATAGTCCTTAAGGGCATTTTTGTGATTGGTTGACTATTGTTGGAGGCAGCTCTTGGTTTAAACTTTCTGAGAGCCTCATTGGTGCACAGGACGTCCGTCCCTACCGGCACCCGGATAGCCGCTCCAGCGATGAGTCAGATCAGTGTGTGTGTGTGTGTGTTTGAGAGTGCGTTCTGAGGCCAAGGTCGCTTAACTGCTTCTTTGTTGAAACTGTTATTTTGTACCAAGCAGTGGCAAGACCGGGAGTACCTGGTTTCTGCTATTGGTCAGTTAACGATGGGCCTCTGCGTGGGTGAGAATCACTGCAGCCTCACTCTGTGACTTACACTTAAAGACATATTATGATTACTGCACATAGCATATGGTTTAAGCTTCACTAAATGTGTTTACGAATACATAGTGTTTACAAATATATAGCAGTGTTTACAAATATATAGCATATTTGTTAAGCTTATTCTTAATGTGTTTACACTAGCTACTCGACTGATAAGTTATAAACTGGTTCAGCCAAAGATTTTATTTTGTCAATAATCCAAAATCACATTGGCTTTTTGTCGAGGGAAACGGTAAGAGGCTAACTTCCGGGTTGGCCTACAAAGATGTCATCCCCGCAGCACTCTCTAGATGGCTCCATTCCTGACCAATAACCTGTGAATCAACTCCCAATGTACCCAGCTCCATCTGTTAGTTTATACCTAGTTTTGTTACATTTTATCTCTTTTTACTTTCACCCCTAATTTACAAACATTGCATATCATAGAAATACACATTTTCTAGATAATTTATCGTTGCCTCAGAAGAATCATGTGTGAAGGGAGCGTATGATATGTAAGTTGATGATAAAGAAGCTAAATTATAATGTACAGTTGTATTCAACAGATGGGGCTTTTGGTCAATACTGCTGTTGACAGATATTTTGCTTTCACTTCAACTAGATATGACCGCAGTGAGACTGGTCAACTCTAACAGCAGCTGCTCTGGAAGAGTAGAGATCTTCCACAACGGCAACTGGGGGACGGTGTGTGATGACGTTTGGGATGTGAATGACGCTCAGGTGGTGTGTCGCCAGCTGGGCTGTGGCAGGGCTCTGTCAGCACCAGGAAGTGCACATTTTGGACAAGGCATTGGACCAATCTGGCTGGATGACCTTCAGTGTTCAGGGAATGAGTCCTCACTAACAGACTGTACTCACAGTGGATTAGGAACTCACAACTGCCCAGTGAGCATTTTTCCGTTGAAAAGACGTTTAAAAGACGTCTACGCCCACCGTTGAAAAGACGTTCAGAATTGGTTCAAAAGTGAAAGTTTTTTCGCCGACTATTCATAGACGGTGATTGAACGTTCACGCTTAGACCAGATTTCAACGGGATTTGCAAAACTACAATTTTTCGTCCTCTACATTGTGCTAATAGTATATCCTCATATCCTGCCCGTCGTCCTTGCTCCCTAACGTGCTCCCGCACGTCGTCCTTGCTCCCTAACGTGCTCCCGCCCGTCGTCCTAGCTCCCTAACACGCTCTACTTGCTCCCTAACGCGCTCCCACCCGTCCTCCTTGCTCCCTAACACGCTCCCGCCCGTCGTCCTTGCTCCCTAACATGCTCCCGCCCGTCGTCCTTGCTCCCTAACACGCTCTCCTTGCTCCCTAACACGCTCCCGCCCGTCGTCCTTGCTCCCTAACACGCTCCCGCCCGTCGTCCTTGCTCCCTAACACGCTCTCCTTGCTCCCTAACACGCTCCCGCCCGTCGTCCTTGCTCCCTAACACGCTCCCGCCCGTCGTCCTTGCTCCCTAACACGCTCTCCTTGCTCCGTAACACGCTCCCACACGTCCTCCTTGCTCCCTAACTCGCTCCCGCCCAAGCCGGGGCTTCCAGGCCTTATAAGCCGGGGCTTCCAGGCTAAGAACACTTGCCTGCAAGCCGGGGCTTCCAGGCTAAGAACACTTGCCTGCAAGCCGGGGCTTCCACTATTTCACTGAATGAACACTAAAGAGTCCTCAAGGGCACAAATTTATCAAGGCTGTGAAATACTCTTCTCATTTTAACAGCAGTTAAAACATTTATAAGTGAATGCATCTTATCAATGGATTTGGATTTTTATCAACAATAAAAATCACAGGTGATTAGTGACATCATCTGTCTCTAATAGCTAAAGGTGGGGTGTTTAATTCTCTCAGAATTTCGACATACTATGACTTTTCTAAGACTTTTTTCGACATACTATACTATGACCGTTTTCTGACATACTATGTGTTTTTATAGCCAAACTTGGCATGCCTCTGCTCAACGTCAGGATGGCGAGCGGTCTAAGGCGCAGCGTTCAGGTCGCAGTCTCCCCTGGAGGCATGGGTTCGAATCCCACTTCCAACAAGCACCTTTTATGACCTTTCAACAAGCTATATAAGGCATTTATGATATGTTGTATAAACATTACAGTGGAAGCTGTGTATCGGGAGGTAGAACAGGTTGTCCACTGATTGCAGGTTTGGGGTTCAATGCCTAACTTAGGCAACACACTGAAACTGCTATTTGCGTGTGTGAATGGGTTAATGAGGAGCAAGCATTACAACTTTTTGTCCTATAACTGATTCCTTTTAGTGTAGCCCACCTACCTCTTTACACTCTGTATTGTAAGTGTAGTTCAATTACTTTTCTGTATGTTCTGTCTTAATATATTTGTGCTACTGTAGGCAAATATGTATATGCGTACCTTTGATCCAAAATGTGTTTCCTGGTAATATTTGTCATATAAATTAAACAATTTGTGGAACTGAACAGGTAAAAACTGCCTAAATTAGCCTAACTTACTCTACTATGATTTTTTTCCGACATGCTATACTATGACTTTTTTATACCTTTTTTCAACATACATTATATATATATTATATATATACATTAAATACTCTCCAGCTGTTAAAGCCGACTGACAGCTGATCCAGCTGTGATCAGAGCCGCCATCAGAAGCAGACGTCGCTTCACGTGACGCAACTGAGGAAAGGAAGTCTCATGTATCTTAAAACATGTTTCCTCGTTTTCTCTCTCCTCGCATGATTTCAAAGGACACAAGTGAGGGAAACGGGAATCCGATTAAGAGCTTTGGGATGTACCCGTGGATGCAATAGGCCCTTATCATCGCTGCCATTTTGACATGTAATTGCAGGGTGAACACAGGTGTGTTTAAAAAAATGGCTCTGTTCCATTTAGGTGGCTGGGGCCCTGGTATTGTGCATACTGGCTCACTGGAATGAATTTGAAACTAAATAGAATGGGACCTTCATCAGTTTGATCAATCACACCTGTGTTTACCCTGCAATTATGTGTCAGATTGGCTGCTGTGAAAAGGACATATAAAGAGACTTGGGATGTACCATGTGTTAGGATTGGTGTCAATCATTTAGCAAGCCAGAAGAGTCTGCTTTGATGCAGTTTGTCACAATGCCTCTTTTGTCCTATTCAGCAAGTGTGGGTGTTATCTCCTGGATGTGGCCCATGATGAGGGGGACTCGTGGAATGCTGTTGCTCCTGCTAATTCAGACGTTAACAGGATGGACAGGTAAAGTAATTGATGTATCATCAGGTTGAAGTTTAAATTGTTCTTTACATAAAGCTGCACTAATTGATAGTTTTATATCCACAATGGATCAAATCATTTATTGTAATGTGAAGGGAGTTGCAGAGAGAATGGAAACCACAGATAATTAGTTTTCAGTGGCAAAGTTCTGATCAACCCGCTGTACACTACCTGCCCTCTCGCTCTAAGGAGTTTGCTTTACTAATCGAGATAGTAAAGCAATTTACCTCAAAACAATAGATACTTTGCCTCAAACTCTCGCTTTACTGCTGGGGGGCATCATTCAGGATAACTACAAATATTGACTGAATTCCAAACTTTTTAAACATAAAATTGGTACGGTTGGCGTGAAATGCAACCACAGAGGCTGAAAGACCAATGGGTACACGCACATTTCTGAGTAGGTTTTCCACAATTAGTTTGTTCTATTTCATCACTTATTTCTAAAGGTGGTCATACACTACCGAATCACACATTATCCTGAATTAAGTATCCGGTTTATCACATTTGTGTAATATCTATATTTTCACAGTTGCTCAAACATCTGGTGCAGCATTGAGTCCTGCAGTAAGACTGGTCAACGCTAACAGCAGCTGCTCTGGCAGAGTGGAGATCTTCCACAACGGCAATTGGGGGACGGTCTGTGACGACATTTGGGATTGGAATGACGCTCAGGTGGTGTGTCAACAGCTGGGCTGTGGCAGGGCTCTGTCAGCACCCGGAAATGCACATTTTGGACAAGGAAGTGGACCAATCTGGCTGGATGACCTTCAGTGTTCAGGAACTGAGTCATCACTAATGGACTGTACACACAGTGGATTAGGAACCCACAACTGTGTTCATGCTGAGGATGCTGGTGTCATCTGTGAAGGTAACTTTGCCAATGTAAATTAAAAAAAAGAAATGTTCTACACAAATGTAACTGTGAAATAGAATGAAATCAGTAACCATGTTTTTCTAAATTCTCGAAACATTACTGCAATAACGTGCTGCTGGAAATGGTCCTAAAACCCTGCAATGAATTGAATTTTTAGACTCATTGAAGTCAATGGGATTTCTGATAAAATGCCTGAAATAAGGTTTGTGGTTAACACAAGATTAAGAGATTTTAACATGTTGTTCAATGACATAAAATTCATCAGTAAATATCCCACTTGTGAAATTTGACGCTTTTAAGTTTCTTAAGAGATGGTTACTGACAAGTGCCTAAATGAGACTAATGAACATCATCATGCTGAACTATAGTCTGTCTTTAGCTCAGTGGTGGCGGCGTGAAGTCATGAGACAGTAGTGTAGTCTGTTTATTGTCTTAACATTATCTCTTCACTCATGCCGATTGCATCTATGATTTAAATGACGAAAAGTGGTTTTCAATTGTGAAGCTGATTTTAGGAAACAAAGTGTTAGTACCATAAACTGGTTCAGCCAAAGATTTTATTGTCAGTAATCCAAAATCACATTGGCTTTTTGTCGAGGGAAACGGTAAGAGGCTAACTTCCGGGTTGGCCTACAAAGATGTCATCCCTGCAGCACTCTCTAGATGGCTCCATTCCTGACCAATAACCTGTGAATCAACTCCCAATGTACCCAGCTCCATCTGTTAGTTTATACCTAGTTTTGTTACATTTTATCTCTTTTTACTTTCACACCTAATTTACAAACATTGCATATCATAGAAATGCACATTTTCTAGATAATTTATCGTTGCCTCAGAAGAATCGTGTGTGAAGGGAGTGTATGATATGTAAGTTGATGATGATGATAAAGAAGCTAAATTATAATGTACAGTTACATTCAAGAGATGGGGCTTTTGCTCAATACTGCTGTTGACAGATATTTTGCTTTCACTTCAACTAGATATGACCGCAGTGAGGCTGGTCAACTCTAACAGCAGCTGCTCTGGAAGAGTAGAGATCTTCCACAACGGCAACTGGGGGACGGTGTGTGACGACGTTTGGGATGTGAATGACGCTCAGGTGGTGTGTCGCCAGCTGGGCTGTGGCAGGGCTCTGTCAGCACCAGGAAGTGCACATTTTGGACAAGGCATTGGACCAATCTGGCTGGATGACCTTCAGTGTTCAGGGAATGAGTCATCACTAACGGACTGTACACACAGTGGATTAGGAACCCACAACTGTGGTCATTCTAAGGATGCTGGTGTCATCTGTGAAGGTAACTTTGTAAATCTACACAATTGTTTTTTGTTTTTTTTCGAACAAATATAACTGGAGACTTGAGAAAAAATATGGTTATTAATTTCATTCAATGTCACAAACGATGCAGTAATATAGTTAGAATAAAGTGCTGTTGGAAATGGTCTTAAAACCAGTGGCAGGCCATGCATTTTATACTTGGGCCATCAGTGCTGTCCTACTACAGTTGAACCACCTCCTAATAACCGCACTATTACGCAGCATGACGGAATGCTTCGTCATTAACGTGCAATGCGTTTAGTCAAAATCAATGTAATTAACACCATGACGAGAACAAACTCAAGAACCAGTCTCGTACATTTCTTTGACAACAAAGCGGGTAGAATAACATAAAACCCAAATAACATGATTCAACAGGCCTCTGCACATTCTAGCAAAATTACGTTGCTAAAACACTCATTCCGTCCCACACTCGGGCACGGGGCCATTAAAATATTATTCACGTCAGAGAAAACAATATTAACAATTTCATAAAAACGATACAATAAAAATAGTTTAAACGGTAGTAATGATACTGCAGATGAAAAAGCAGTTTTTCAGAGTATGGAAACCACAGATAATTAGTTTTCAGTGGCAAAGTTCTGATCAACCCGCTGTACACTACCTGCCCTCTCGCTCTAAGGAGTTTGCTTTACTAATCGAGATAGTATAGCAATTTACCTCAAAACAATAGATACTTTGCCTCAAACTCTCACTTTACTGCTGGGGGGCATCATTCAGGATAACTACAAATATTGACTGAATTCCAAACTTTTTAAACATAAAATTGGTACGGTTGGCGTGAAATGCAACCACAGAGGCTGAAAGACCAATGGGTACACGCACATTTCTGAGTAGGTTTTCCACAATTAGTTTGTTCTATTTCATCACTTATTTCTAAAGGTGGTCATACACTACCAAATCACACATTATCCTGAATTAAGTATCCGGTTTATCACATTTGTGTAATATCTATATTTTCACAGTTCCTCAAACATCTGGTGCAGCATTGAGTCCTGCAGTAAGACTGGTCAACGCTAACAACAGCAGCTGCTCTGGCAGAGTGGAGATCTTCCACAACGGCAATTGGGGGACGGTCTGTGACGACATTTGGGATTGGAATGACGCTCAGGTGGTGTGTCAACAGCTGGGCTGTGGCAGGGCTCTGTCAGCACCTGGAAATGCACATTTTGGACAAGGAAGTGGACCAATCTGGCTGGATGACCTTCAGTGTTCAGGAACTGAGTCATCACTAACGGACTGTACACACAGTGGATTAGGAACCCACAACTGTGTTCATGCTGAGGATGCTGGTGTCATCTGTGAAGGTAACTTTGCCCATGTAAATTAAAAAAAAGAAATGTTCTACACAAATGTAACTGTGAAATAGAATGAAATCAGTAACCATGTTTTTCTAAATTCTCAAAACATTACTGCAATAAAGTGCTGCTGGAAATGGTCCTAAAACCCTGCAATGAATTGAATTTTTAGACTCATTGAAGTCAATGGGATTTGATAAAATGCCTGAAATAAGGTTTGTGGTTAACACAAGATTAAGAGATTTTAACATTTTGTTCAATGACATAAAATTCATCAGTAAATATCCCACTTGTGAAATTTGAAGCTTTTAAGTTTGTTAAGAGATGGTTACTGACAAGTGCCTAAATGAGACTAATGAACATCATCATGCTGAACTATAGTCTGTCTTTAGCTCAGTGGTGGCGGCGTGAAGTCATGAGACAGTAGTGTAGTCTGTTTATTGTCTTAACATTATCTCTTCACTCATGCTGATTGCATCTATGATTTAAATGACGAAAAGTGGTTTAAAATTGTGAAGCTGATTTTAGGAAAAGAAATGTGTTAGTACCATAAACTGGCTCAGCCAAAGATTTTATTGTCAATAATCCAAAATCAAATTGGCTTTTTGTCGAGGGAAACGGTAAGAGGCTAACTTCCGGGTTGGCCTACAAAGATGTCATCCCCGCAGCACTCTCTAGATGGCTCCATTCCTGACCAATAACCCGTGAATCAACTCCCAATGTACCCAGCTCCATCTGTTAGTTTATACCTAGTTTTGTTACATTTTATCTTTTTACTTTCACACCTAATTTACAAACATTGCATATCATAGAAATGCACATTTTCTAGATAATTTATCGTTGCCTCAGAAGAATCATGTGTGAAGGGAGAGTATGATATGTAAGTTGATGATGATGATAAAGAAGCTAAATTATAATGTACAGTTACATTCAAGAGATGGGGCTTTTGCTCAATACTGCTGTTGACAGATATTTTGCTTTCACTTCAACTAGATATGACCGCAGTGAGGCTGGTCAACTCTAACAGCAGCTGCTCTGGAAGAGTAGAGATCTTCCACAACAGCAACTGGGGGACGGTGTGTGACGACGTTTGGGATGTGAATGACGCTCAGGTGGTGTGTCGCCAGCTGGGCTGTGGCAGGGCTCTGTCAGCACCAGGAAGTGCACATTTTGGACAAGGCATTGGACCAATCTGGCTGGATGACCTTCAGTGTTCAGGAAATGAGTCATCACTAACGGACTGTACACACAGTGGATTAGGAACCCACAACTGTGGTCATTCTAAGGATGCTGGTGTCATCTGTGGAGGTAACTTTGTACATCTCCACATTTCTTTTTTTCTGAACAAAAATAACTGAAGAATTTAGAAAAAACATAATTTTCATTCAATTTCACAAATGACACAGTAATATAGTTACAATAAAGTGCTGCTGGAAATAGTCCTAAAACCAGTGGCAGGCCATGTATTTTATACTTGGGCCATCGGTCCTGTCCTAATACAGTTGAACCACCTCCTAATAACTTCACTATTACCCAGCGTGAAGGGATGCTTCGTCATTAACGGGCAATGCATTTAGTCAAAATCAATGTATTTAACACCATGATGAGAACACACTCACAAGAACCAGTCTCATACATTTATTTGACAACAAAGCGGGTAGAATACCATAAAACCCAAATAACATGATTCAACAGGCCTCTGTCCAGCAAAATTACGTTGCTAAAACACTCATTCCGTCCCACACTCAAGGGCACGGGGCCATTCAAATATTATTCCCATCAGAGAATACGATAACTATTTCATAAAAACGATACAATAAAAATAATTTTAACGCTACTGCAGATGTAAAATGAAAAAGCGGTTCACTTACCAAAGCTGCTGTTCACTATTTAAAGACAAAGTCCGTCTTCACTTTGATTACAAAGAGTTCAATGCCACGGTTGTACAGTACATCGGTGCGGTTCAGTTCCAGCAAGAGGTTCTTCTCTATTCATGGATGCCAGAGATGACAGTCGAGCCTCCAGTTGTACTTCTTGAATACGTAGTAATGCGATTGAGGGCTGAAAGTGTCCGCTCGACAGAGGCAGTAGATATTGGGATTGTCGCCACCAAACATGCTAAAAATGTAATGTCACGTAAAAACGTCTTTCATATCTTTAAACTTTAACTCTTACTACTACAAAGTTATGAACGCTAGTTTCGCAACAGTCACGCTAGCCCACTGACCAATCAAGCCGCACGTTAATGAAGACGTACTTTGGTAGGCCAGCTAGAAGGCTCTGACATGTCAAACTAAAAATCTGATTAGTTGAAGACTATGACAATCAACAATATCGTCCCCATTTACCTAAACTGCGAAGGGATTTAGTTGCAATTCTGAAGGAGTTCGGGCAGATTTTTTTTTTCCTTGGAGACAACATGGGGGCGAAATATGATTGGATAAAAGCTCTACTTAAAACGAGTTGCACTGGAAGCGGCGCAACTTAGGAATACTGTAACTATTCAATGAGATAATAAGCTAATGGGGGGGGGGGGGGGAATATTTAGAATACATGTAGTGTATTTATGAAAACAAATTTAATTATAAAATACCTATAACTTTGGGATTCTGTCTAGTCACGCAAAGGCCTTGCTGGCCCTGATGGCCCACCACTGCCTAAAACCCAGCTGTGAGTTTAGTTTTTACACTCATGGATGTCAAAGGCATTTTTGACTGGGTTTTTGGTAAGATGCCTAAATAAGGTCTGTGGTTAACACGAGATTAAGAGATTTTAGCATTTTGTTCTAGGACATAAAATACGTCTGTAAATATCCCACTTGTGAAATTTGAAGCTTTTAGGTTTCTTAAAAAAGATAGTATCTAACCAGTACCTAAATTAGACCATTGAACATCATCATGCTGAACTATAGTCTGCCTTTTAGCTTACAGTTGATGGCGGGATGAAGTCATGAGACGGTGGTGTAGTTTGTTTGTTGTCTTGACGTTATGTCTTTGCTTCTGCCAATTGCATCGATGATTTAAATGATAAAAGTGGTGTTCATTTGAGAAGATTATCTTCGTGAACAAAACATGTTGGTGTCATAAACTGGTTTAGCCACAGAGCTGATTTCCTGCAATAATCCAAAATCACATTGGCTTTTGTGAGGCCAGTGTGAGGCCTACAAAAAATGTCATCCTCGCAGCACTCTCTAGATATCTCCATCATCCTGACCAATAACCTGTGAATCAACTCTCAATGTACCCAGCTCCATCTGTCAAAGTTTATACTTAGTTTTGTTTCTTTTTATCTCAAGCTCTTTTACTTTACCCCTAATTTACATCCATTGTATGGAATATTGCGTATCATAGAACCCCACATTTTCCAGATAATTTCTCATCTTTACCTCAGAAGAATCATGTGTGAAGGGAGAGTATGATATGTAAGGGTTCATAATAAAGAAGCTAAATGAAGTTCAGTTACTTTGAGGAGATGGGGCTTTTGGTCAATACTGCTGTTGCCATATGTTGACAGATATTTTGCTTTCAATTCAACTAGATATGGCCACAGTGAGACTGGTCAACTCTAACAGCAGCTGCTCTGGCAGAGTGGAGATCTTTCACAACGGCAACTGGGGGACGGTGTGTGACGACATTTGGGATTGGAATGACGCTCAGGTGGTGTGTCAACAGCTGGGCTGTGGCAGGGCTCTGTCAGCACCAAGAAATGCACATTTTGGACAAGGCATTGGACCAATCTGGCTGGATGACCTTCAGTGTTCAGGAACTGAGTCATCACTAAAAGACTGTACACACAGAGGATTAGGAACCCACAACTGTGGTCATTCTGAGGATGCTGGTGTCGTCTGTGGAGGTAACTTTGTCCCTCTAAATTTAAAAAAAATGTTCTAAACAAATATAACTGGAGAATTTAGAAAAACATGGTTACTGATTTCATTCTATTTCACAAACGATACTGCAAAAAAGTGCTGCTGGGAATGGTCCTAAAACCCTGCTGTGAGTTGACTTTTTAGACTCATGGAAGTCAATGGGATTTTTGATAAGATGCCTGAAATAAGGTTTGAGGTTAACACAAGATTAAGAGATTTTAACATGTTGTTCAATGACATAAAATTCATCAGTAAATATCCCACTTGTGAAATTTGAAGCTTTTAAGTTTCTTAAGAGATGGTTGCTGACAAGTGCCTAAATGAGACTAATGAACATCATGCTGAACTATAGTCTCTTTAGCTCAGTGGTGGTGGCGTGAAGTCATGAGACAGTAGTGTAGTCTGTTTATTGTCTTAACATTATCTCTTCACTCATGCCGATTGCATCTATGATTTAAATGACGAAAAGGGGTTTTCAATTGTGAAGATGATTTTAGGAAACAAAATGCATTAGTGCCATGAACTGGTTCAGCCAAAGATTTTATTTTGTCAATAATCCAAAATCACATTGGCTTTTTGTCGAGGGAAACGGTAAGAGGCTAACTTCCGGGTTGGCCTACAAAGATGTCATCCCTGCAGCACTCTCTAGATAGCTCCATTCCTGACCAATAACCTGTGAATCAACTCCCAATGTACCCAGCTCCATCTGTTAGTTTATACCTAGTTTTGTTACATTTTATCTCTTTACTTTCACCCCTAATTTACAAACATTGCATATCATAGAAATACACATTTTCTAGATAATTTATCGTTGCCTCAGAAGAATCATGTGTGAAGGGAGAGTATGATATGTAAGTTGATGATGATGATAAAGAAGCTAAATTATAATGTACAGTTACATTCAAGAGATGGGGCTTTTGCTCAATACTGCTGTTGACAGATATTTTGCTTTCACTTCAACTAGATATGACCGCAGTGAGGCTGGTCAACTCTAACAGCAGCTGCTCTGGAAGAGTAGAGATCTTCCACAACGGCAACTGGGGGACGGTGTGTGACGACGTTTGGGATGTGAATGACGCTCAGGTGGTGTGTCGCCAGCTGGGCTGTGGCAGGGCTCTGTCAGCACCAGGAAGTGCACATTTTGGACAAGGCATTGGACCAATCTGGCTGGATGACCTTCAGTGTTCAGGGAATGAGTCCTCACTAACGGACTGTACACACAGTGGATTAGGAACCCACAACTGTGGTCATTCTAAGGATGCTGGTGTCATCTGTGAAGGTAACTTTGTAAATCTACACAATTGTTTTTTGTTTTTTTTCGAACAAATATAACTGGAGACTTGAGAAAAAATATGGTTATTAATTTCATTCAATGTCACAAACGATGCAGTAATATAGTTAGAATAAAGTGCTGTTGGAAATGGTCTTAAAACCAGTGGCAGGCCATGCATTTTATACTTGGGCCATCAGTGCTGTCCTACTACAGTTGAACCACCTCCTAATAACCGCACTATTACGCAGCATGACGGAATGCTTCGTCATTAACGGGCAATGCGTTTAGTCAAAATCAATGTAATTAACACCATGACAAGAACAAACTCAAGAACCAGTCTCGTACATTTCTTTGACAACAAAGCGGGTAGAATAACATAAAACCCAAATAACATGATTCAACAGGCCTCTGCACATTCTAGCAAAATTACGTTGCTAAAACACTCATTCCGTCCCACACTCGGGCACAGGGCCATTAAAATATTATTCACATCAGAGAAAACAATATTAACAATTTCATAAAAACAATACAATAAATATAGTTTAAATGGTAGTAATGATACTGCAGATGAAAAAGCAGTTCACTTTCCAAAGCTGCTGTTCACTATTTAAAGACAAAGTCCATCCTCTCTTTGATTACAAAGAGTTCAATGCCACGGTTGTACAGTAAATCGGTGCGGTTCAGTTCCAGCAAGAGTACATTCTTTATTCATGGACGCCAGAGAAGACAGTCGAGCCTCCCCAGTTTTACTTCTTGAATACGTAGTAATGTGATTGAGGGCTGAAAGTGTCCGCTCGACAGAGGCAGTAGATATTGGGATTGTCTCCACCAAACTTGCCAAAATGTAATGTCACGTAAAATCATCTTGCATGTCTTTAAACTTTAACTCTTACTACTACAAAGATATGCTCGCTAGTTTCACAACAGTCACGCTAGCCCACTGACCAATCAAGCCGCACGTTGATAAAGACTTACTTCGGTAGGCCAGCTAGAAGGCTCTGACATGTCAAACTAAAAATCTGATTAGTTGAAGACAATGACAATCAACAATATCGTCCCCAGTTACCTAAACTGCAAATGGATTTAGTTGCAATTCTGAAGGAGTTCGGGCAGATTTTTTTTTTTCCTTGGAGACAACATGGGGGCGAAATATGATTGGATAAAAGCTCTACTTAAAACGAGTTGCACTGGAAGCGGCGCAACTTAGGAATACTGTAACTATTCAATGAGATAATAAGCTAATGGGTGAAAAAATATTTAGAATACATGTAGTGTATTTCTGAAAACTAATTTAATTATAAAATACCTATAACTTTGGGATTCTGTCTAGTCACGCAAAGAAGGCCTTGCTGGCCCTGACGGCCCACCACTGCCTAAAACCCAGCTGTGAGTTTAGTTTTTACACTCATGGATGTCGAAGGCATTTTTGACTGGGTTTTTGGTAAGATGCCTAAATAAGGTCTGTGGTTAACACGAGATTAAGAGATTTTAGCATTTTGTTCTAGGACATAAAATAAGTCTGTAAATATCCCACTTGTGAAATTTGAAGCTTTTAGGTTTCTTAAAAAAGATAGTATCTAACAAGTACCTAAATTAGACCATTGAACATCATCATGCTGAACTATAGTCTGCTTTTAGCTTACCGTTGATGGCGGGATGAAGTCATGAGACGGTGGTGTAGTTTGTTTGTTGTCTTGACGTTATGTCTTTGCTTCTGCCAATTGCATCGATGATTTAAATGATAAAAGTGGTGTTCATTTGAGAAGATTATCTTCGTGAACAAAACATGTTGGTGTCATAAACTGGTTTAGCCACAGAGCTGATTTCCTGCAATAATCACATTGGCTTTTTCTCCAGGGAACCAGTGTGAGGCCAACTTCCGGGTTGGCCTACAAAAATGTCATCTTCGCAGCACTCTAGATATCTCAATCATCCTGACCAATAACCTGTGAATCAACTCTCAATGTACCCAGCTCCATCTGTCAAAGTTTATACTTAGTTTTGTTTCTTTTTATCTCAAGCTCTTTTACTTTACCCCTAATTTACATCCATTGTATGAAATATTGCGTATCATAGAACCCCACATTTTCCAGATAATTTCTCATCTTTACCTCAGAAGAATCATGTGTGAAGGGAGAGTATGATATGCAAGAGTTCGTAATAATAATAAAGAAGCTAAATGAAGTTCAGTTACTTTGAGGAGATGGGGCTTTTGCTCAATACTGCTGTTGCATATGTTGACAGATATTTTGTTTTCACTTCAACTAGATATGACTACAGTGAGACTGGTCAACACTAACAGCAGCTGCTCTGGCAGAGTGGAGATCTTCCACAACGGCAATTGGGGGACGGTGTGTGACGACATTTGGGATTGGAATGACGCTCAGGTGGTGTGTCACCAGCTGGGCTGTGGCAGGGCTCTGTCAGCACCAGGAAATGCACATTTTGGACAAGGCATTGGACCAATCTGGCTGGATGACCTTCAGTGTTCAGGAACTGAGTCATCACTAACAGACTGTACACACAGTGGATTAGGAACCCACAACTGTGGTCATTCTGAGGATGCTGGTGTCATCTGTGAAGGTAACTTTGTCCCTCTAAATTAAAAAAAAAATGTTCTACACAAATATAACTGAAATAGAATGAAATCAGTAACCATGTTTTTCTAAATTCTCCAAACAATACTGCAATAACGTGCTGCTGGAAATGGTCCTAAAACCCTGCAATGAATTGAATTTTTAGACTCATTGAAGTCAATGGGATTTTTGATAAAATGCCTGAAATAAGGTTTGTGGTTAACACAAGATTAAGAGATTTTAACATGTTGTTCAATGACATAAAATTCATCAGTAAATATCCCACTTGTGAAATTTGAAGCTTTTAAGTTTGTTAAGAGATGGTTACTGACAAGTGCCTAAATGAGACTAATGAACATCATGCTGAACTATAGTCTGTCTTTAGCTCAGTGGTGGCGGCGTGAAGTCATGAGACAGTAGTGTAGTCTGTTTATTGTCTTAACATTATCTCTTCACTCATGCTGATTGCATCTATGATTTAAATGACGAAAAGGGGTTTTCAATTGTGAAGATGATTTTTAGGAAACAAAATGCGTTCGTACCATAAACTGGTTCAGCCAAAGATTTTATTTTGTCAATAATCCAAAATCACATTGGCTTTTTGTCGAGGGAAACGGTAAGAGGCTAACTTCCGGGTTGGCCTACAAAGATGTCATCCCTGCAGCACTCTCTAGATAGCTCCATTCCTGACCAATAACCTGTGAATCAACTCCCAATGTACCCAGCACCATCTGTTAGTTTATACCTAGTTTTGTTACATTTTATCTCTTTTTACTTTCACACCTAATTTACAAACATTGCATATCATAGAAATACACATTTTCTAGATAATTTATCGTTGCCTCAGAAGAATCATGTGTGAAGGGAGAGTATGATATGTAAGTTGATGATAATGATAAAGAAGCTAAATTATAATGTACAGTTACATTCAAGAGATGGGGCTTTTGGTCAATACTGCTGTTGACAGATATTTTGCTTTCACTTCAACTAGATATGACCGCAGTGAGGCTGGTCAACTCTAACAGCAGCTGCTCTGGAAGAGTAGAGATCTTCCACAACAGCAACTGGGGGACGGTGTGTGACGACGTTTGGGATGTGAATGACGCTCAGGTGGTGTGTCGCCAGCTGGGCTGTGGCAGGGCTCTGTCAGCACCAGGAAGTGCACATTTTGGACAAGGCATTGGACCAATCTGGCTGGATGACCTTCAGTGTTCAGGGAATGAGTCATCACTAACGGACTGTACACACAGTGGATTAGGAACCCACAACTGTGGTCATTCTAAGGATGCTGGTGTCATCTGTGAAGGTAACTTTGTAAATCTACACAATTGTTTTTTGTTTTTTTTCGAACAAATATAACTGGAGACTTGAGAAAAAATATGGTTATTAATTTCATTCAATGTCACAAATGATGCAGTAATATAGTTACAATAAAGTGCTGTTGGAAATGGTCTTAAAACCAGTGGCAGGCCATGCATTTTATACTTGGGCCATCAGTGCTGTCCTACTACAGTTGAACCACCTCCTAATAACCGCACTATTACGCAGCATGACAGAATGTTAACGGGCAATGCATTTAGTCAAAATCAATGTAATTAACACCATGATGAGAACAAACTCAAGAACCAGTCGCGTACATTTCTTTGACAACAAAGCGGGTAGAATAACATAAAACCCAAATAACATGATTCAACAGGCCTCTGCACATTCTAGCAAAATTACGTTGCTAAAACACTCATTCCGTCCCACACTCGGGCACAGGGCCATTAAAATATTATTCACGTCAGAGAAAACAATATTAACAATTTCATAAAAACGATACAATAAAAATAGTTTAAACGGTAGTAATGATACTGCAGATGAAAAAGCAGTTTTTCAGAGAGTATGGAAACCACAGATAATTAGTTTTCAGTGGCAAAGTTCTGATCAACCCGCTGTACACTACCTGCCCTCTCGCTCTAAGGAGTTTGCTTTACTAATCAAGATAGTAAAGCAATTTACCTCAAAACAATAGATACTTTGCCTCAAATTCTCGCTTTACTGCTGGGGGGCATCATTCAGGATAACTACAAATATTGACTGAATTCCAAACTTTTTAAACATAAAATTGGTACGGTTGGCGTGAAATGCAACCACAGAGGCTGAAAGACCAATGGGTACACGCACATTTCTGAGTAGGTTTTCCACAATTAGTTTGTTCTATTTCATCACTTATTTCTAAAGGTGGTCATACACTACCAAATCACACATTATCCTGAATTAAGTATCCGGTTTATCACATTTGTGTAATATCTATATTTTCACAGTTCCTCAAACATCTGGTGCAGCATTGAGTCCTGCAGTAAGACTGGTCAACGCTAACAACAGCAGCTGCTCTGGCAGAGTGGAGATCTTCCACAATGGCAATTGGGGGACGGTCTGTGACGACATTTGGGATTGGAATGACGCTCAGGTGGTGTGTCAACAGCTGGGCTGTGGCAGGGCTCTGTCAGCACCAGGAAGTGCACATTTTGGACAAGGAAGTGGACCAATCTGGCTGGATGACCTTCAGTGTTCAGGAACTGAGTCATCACTAATGGACTGTACACACAGTGGATTAGGAACCCACAACTGTGTTCATGCTGAGGATGCTGGTGTCGTCTGTGAAGGTAACTTTGTAGATCTACACATTTTCTTTTTTCTGTTTCAATAAAACTGAACAATTACTAAAACAAAAACATGGTTATTAATTTAACCTCGCAGGTTTGCAGTAGAAGGACATCTGTTAACACAACCATTGGACCAATAACCTGTGTGTGTGTATTTGTGTGTATAGATATATCTATCGCATCAAAGCTGTCGTCTGAGCACAGTGAACTGTTCTGAATTTATAACCGTTTCCTTTTGTCTTGATCTTTAGGGGAGGACTGACTGAATGCTGTGTACATGTTTATAGATTTAAATGTATACGAAATGACAAAAAAAAATAAAATCAATATTCACTCTTATTTCATTCAATCATTTCTCTGCTACGCTGCTCAAAATCAACATATTTGGTATATTACATATATTACTTGATATCTAAGCTGTTTTAGCTGTTCTGCACCCTTGCAAAATGAATCCGCGTTTAATGTGGGGTACATGGAGACAAGACTATCGCACATGCTCAAACTCGCCCTAACTTAAGTGAGGGACTAGCACAGGCTAACATGCTAAAAATTACACATCCTTCAGTAACATTTAGCCAACAGATTTAGCATAAAACTACTCATTAAAACCTACCGATTTTGATGCCCAGGAGCCAGAAAATACTAGGAAATGCTATCTTATTCGTGTATCTAGCGCTACACGATCAGTGTTAATACAATACTTAACCACTAAACTACAACATGAAACTGTTGGGGTCAAAATCTAAATGACTGATAATATGTGCTTACAAAGTCTGGTGTCCTTATGTGGTCCTCGTTGTGTGAACTTCCTCTGACATTAAGTGCCACCACTGTGTAGTCTATCCGAAAGGACACTCGGCACTGCTTGTAATGATAAGTTGTAGACGGCTTCGATACTTCATGGCGGTGTCCCATTATAAAAGTGACCTTTGTACTAGAACTAATTGTTAAAGTGTCCAGATATGGAACTGTATGAAGGCAATTCGTGTTATCCTTTTGTGACGTATATTGCCTGTGACACTTTACTTAGTATAAATATCAGAGGCTCGGCGACTTATCTCAGAGCAGCCTTGATCCACGTATACTGTATGTGAATCAACTGTCTCCTTCTTCGCAAAGAATAAATGTCCTGTTTAATTGTTACCACGGCTTGAGTGAATTTTTCTAACAAACTCATTAGCCTTCTCCAAAATGATTGTGTAAATGTTGCGCCCGAAGTTATTCATTTGATATTTTGTGCACTTTGCCTGTCAGAAATTGCGAGCAGCTCGAGCCATGCTCATGTTACAGGACTCTGTTTGAAATTGCCGGACAGATGTCACTAACCCAAGAAAGCCGGAAAAATTATGAGGCAGGCAAACGTGTGGCTTGTCTTCTCAACTATGAGAAGACTCTGCATGTGCAGATACAAGTTGTGAGGCAAAACCGCAGTGCCAATTGGGTATTGTCTCGTATGCCTAGAGTTAGCCAGGTTGAATTTGATAGCACTGGCCATCTTATTGACGTGCTTTTTAAAATGCAATTATTTAAAATCTGACACCACCTTGATCTTTTCTCCTTAACAAAAACATTAGGTTTCTTTATGTTCAGCTGTAAACATGAATTGCTAAACCAGATACATGGAGTCAATGGTTGCTGTTAGTTCAATATAAAGAGCATGTGTCATCAACATACGTTTGACAGATTGGCAGACTAAAGGCAGGTCACAAGCTAAACAAAATGGGACCCAGTATTGATCCTTGAGGCACACCATTGTTCCAGTGAAGGCATGTTGAGTATTTCCAATACATCCACTTGGCTTCTTGTTCTCTCCGCCAGGATGATCATGCGATCGGTGCAGTGAATGTGCATCTGTAGCATTTCCCTGTTTGTCCACGGCCGCTCTTGCGTTCCTCTGCAACAAATGGCATTCTATTTTTAGTACCTGTTTATGGCTGCATGCCAGTGGTGTATAGTAACGAAGTAAAAATACTTTGTTACTGTACTTAAGTAGTTTTTTTGGATATCTGTACTTTACTTTACTATTTATATTTCTGTTGACTTTTACTTCACTATATTTTGCAAAGAAAACTCATACTTTGACTCGGATACATTTCCCCTGAAACCTTCGTTACTCGCTTTAGAAAAAAAATGAATCATGAGACCAACGTCGGGGACTGTGGTGAAACACAGACCGCAAGCAAGCAGGTTTGGCGAATTAGTGGACCTAGCTTGCAAGTTAAATCATTGGTTAATCACGTTAATGCGCAACTGCAAACAAGTGCTCTCAAAGCCGCGGTTTTTTGATTCCCAGTGATGCCCAGGATGCTAGCTAGTGAGCGACTACGTGAGTAGAATTCCACTCTACGATTACTGATTTCATGATGGAAGCACCTGCTGCTCCCGCAACAAATGACAGTGGTGACGAAGACCAACACCGTGGCCATATTTGCGAGAAATGTTTTCTTATGTTGGAGTGAAAGATTCTTCGTACCGGATGAAGTGCCTCTTATGCTTACCCGAAGCTACTGAACTATTGGCATTCAAAAACTCCCCATCCAACCTCAGGAAACACCCATGAGCCGCAACGTTAATGTTTAGTTATAATTATCATAAACCTGTTAAGATATCTAGCAGTGTTTCCCACAGAGTATATCTTTGGCGGGGGAGGGGGGAGACAGGTGTCTGATCTATAGCTATACATGGTGTATGTTAGGCTAATGTTCGCTAGCTATCGTAAATCAAATGAGACAATTAGTGTAGTAGACAGATCGCTAGCGAGTTAGTGAGCTGAGGAAGTGTTGACACTTGTGAGATGTTGATTTGAGTCATCATAGCTATAATCATTGCAGCACTAGTTTTATTTTATTAACAGCATTTACTTGTACTTTTACTTTCAATACTTAAGTACATTTAATATCAGAAAATTACTTTTGATACTTTAAGACTTTTACTCAAGTAATATTTTAATAGGTGACTTTCACTTTTACTGGAGTCGTTTTCCAGTAAGGTATCTTTACTTTTACTCAAGTATGGCTTTTGGGTACTTTATACACCACTGCTGCATGCATGCTCGTCCACCTCTTGTGGTTGGCCTGATGCAGACTTTCTCAAAACACCTTCTATTGCTCGTTTTATACTGCCTACTGACTCACTACACTTCCTGCACGGTCATTCAGGGGTCGCTAGCGCTAACACAGCCGAGTGCATCATTGACCCCCAGCCCCTACTCTGCGCCCACAGTGGACAGATGAGTTTGTGGTTTGGCTAATAGAATGGACAGCAAACACCGACTGGAACTACCAGTATACACACTGCTGTATAACTCGTGGCCAATGCTCTGGGGCTCACTTTTATTGTTTTGGACGGTGTTTAACTCCTAAAAGAGTAGTTGGTCACGAAATCTGAATTGGAGGTATCAAAAGGTTCATATCTGTGATTCTATTAGTATGTTACGGAATCAAAAGAAAAGTGGCAACCTTTTTAATTTTTAAACAACTTCAGTTTTCTGTTAAATTAACTGAGCATTTATTCTGTTTTACATTGTGCCAAATATGCATAGACACTGTTCTACTGCCAACCTGTCCGTCACTCCCCTCCAGCTCTCTAACCACTACGTCATGGCCTACTCCCTCTCCCTCTCCTCTCCCTCTTGACGTCCACCACCTACCCACATGGTTTCTACCCGTAGTCATCTTCGGTCCCTTTCCCCGGCCGATCTTTCTTCTTCTGTTACCTCTGCTCTCCCTGACCCTGAATCCTTCTCTCTTCTATCCCCTGATAATGCTACTAATCTCCTCCTTAGCACCCTTTCCTCTTCGTTGGACAACATCTGTCCCTTCACCTCCAGGCCTGCACGGCCAACTCCACCTGCCCCATGGCTGTTGGACTCAGTGCGTACTGATAGACGGAGTCTAAGAGAGGCTGAGCATAAATGGAGAAAAGGCAAACTGCCGGAGGACCTTCTTAACTTCCAATCTCTTCTTTCCACTTTCTCTTCCTCTCCATCTACTGCTAAAGCTGCTTTCTTCCGCTCTAAAATCCTAACCTCTGCTTCCAATCCTAAAAAACTCTTCGAAACGTTCTCTTCACTCCTCCAACCCCCACCCCCTCCACCTACTTCCTCCCTCCGCCCTGACGATTTCGCCAACTTCTTTGACAAGAAGGTAAACGATATCAGATCCTCCTTCTCTCCACTCCCCTGTCCCTGTCCACCCTCTCCCTCTCTACCCTGTTCAGCTCTTCCCCCAATGGTCTCCCTCCCCTCTCCATGCCCCAGCTTAGCCTATCTTGCTCCCCTCTCTCCTAACGAGGTCCTCAAACTTGTTACATCTAACCGCCCCACCACGTGCTCTCTTGATCCGATCCCCTCCCCTCTTCTTCAGTATATTGCGACTGAACCCCTTCCTTTCCTCACCCACCTCATCAACACATCTCTCATTTCAGGATGCTTTCCCACGGCTTTCAAGACTGCCAGAGTCACTCCCCTTCTGAAGAAACCATCACTTGACCCGTCTGACGTCAAGAACTTAAGACCGGTTTCTCTTCTACCCTCTCTATCCAAAACAATTGAACGTGCTGTCTTCAACCAACTGTCTTTCCATCTCCATCAGAACAGCCTCTTGGACCCCCACCAGTCCGGGTTCAAAGTGGGTCACTCGACTGAGACAGCCCTCCTTGCGGTGACGGAGTCCCTTCACGCCGCCAGAGCTAACTCTCTCTCCTCTGTCCTGATTCTCCTGGACCTGTCTGCAGCGTTTGACACTGAACCACTAGATCCTCCTCTCCACCCTCAAGGGGATGGGCGTCTCAGGCTCAGCACTCTCCCTGTTTGCATCCTACCTGACAGGTCGATCCTACCAGGTAACATGGAGGGGGGCCGTGTCGGAACCACGCTTGCTGACTACGGGGGTTCCACAAGGCTCAGTCCTGGGCCCCCTTCTCTTCTCGCTCTACACAACATCTCTGGGTTCTGTTATTCGCTCACATGACTTCTCTTACCATTTTTATGCCGATGACACCCAGCTGGTCTTGTCATTTCCTCCTGGTGACACTCAAGTGGAGGTACGTATAGCTGCGTGCTTGGTTGACATCTCAACGAGTGGATGACGACACACCACCTCAAGCTCAACCTGGACAAAACCGAGCTACTGTTCCTCCCAGGAAAGAGTTGCCCGCACCGAGACCTGTCCATCACCATGAATGATACCGTGGTGACGCCAACTCGGACTGCGAGGAACCTGGGTGTGACCCTGGATGACCAACTGTCGTTCTCAGCAAACATCTCATCGGTTACACGCTCCTGTAGATTCCTGCTCTACAACATCAGGAGGATTCGCCCCTTCCTCACTGAGGAGACGGCGCAGGTGCTCATTGAGGCTCTTGTCATCTCCCGCCTGGACTACCGCAACTCTCTACTTGCCGGAGCCACGGCGTCGGCCATCAGACCACTGGAGCTTGTCCAGAAAGCTGCAGCTCGTCTGGTGTTCGATCGCCCCAAGTTCTCCCACACAACTTCCCTTCTCCGTGCTCTACACTGGCTACCTGTAAGAGCTCGCATCCAGTTTAAGACTCTGGTGCTAGCCTACAAGGCAGTGAAAAGAACAGCTCCTTCCTATCTCCAGGCCATGGTCAAAGCCTACTCCCCCACTCGACCACTTCGCTCTGCTGCATCAGGGCGATTGGTTCCCCCGTCGCTCAGAGGTCCCTGCGGCCGATCGACCCGGTCAAGGCTGTTTTCTGTCCTGGCCCCGCAGTGGTGGAATAAACTTCCCACTGACGTCAGGACAGCGGAGTCAATGCCCATCTTTCGGTGCAGGCTGAAAACTCACCTCTTCAAGAGTACTACCCTGAGCCTTCCACTTAGCACTCATTGTATTTGTATTAGCTTGTTGCACTTATTTTATTCGTATTAGCTTATTGCACTTATTGTAATCGTATTAGTTCGTTGCACTTATTGTATTGCGTGTTAGCTCGTTGCACTTATTGTATGTTTATTTCTGCACTGTACGTTTGCTCTGGTTTATGCTCTTAGATACTTGTTTAGCAAATGATATGCACTTATGACTTCTGGTGACTAGTAGTTCTCTTAAATACCGATGTTGAATACACTTATTGTAAGTCGCTTTGGATAAAAGCGTCTGCTAAATGACTGTAATGTAATGTAATGACAAGCATCGGGGTCGGGTGCAATGCAGACCGGGCGGCGGGTCAGGCCGGAGGCCTGGGCGAGCCAATCGCCGGCAGCATAGACTAGCTCTAGGGACGTGGAACGTCACCTCGCTAGCGGGGAAAGAGCCGGAGCTGGTGCAGGAGGTGGAGCGATACCAGCTAGATATAGTTGGACTCACCTCCACACGCAGTACTGGCTCTGGATCCAAGCTCCTGGAGAAGGGTTGGACTTTGTCCTTTTCCGGAGTTGCCCAAGGTGAGAGGCGCCGGGCGGGAGTGGGGATACTCACGAGCCCCCGTCTGAGCGCCACTGTGTTGGAGTTCTCCCCGGAGAATGAGAGGGTCGCCTCCATGCGCCTACGGGTTGCGGGGAGCAAGGCTCTGACTGTGGTTTGTGCTTATGCACCAAACAGCAGTTCGGAGTATCCGGCCTTCTTAGTGCATGTTAGATATTATTGTAATGTTCTGGAGCTTTGCCCGAGGAGATTTTCTCAATCTGGACCTTTTGGAATTTTAATTGAATACCCCTAACATAGGGGGATCTGTCGGTGGTGAATTTGCTTTTCACTCGTGTAGGTGTGTATCCCTGTCAAAAGGTTCAGGTGAGTCTGTAGGTGCAGGCACCTTCTTACAGTGACTGTTTTCAGCTAGCTCGTTCTGCCACCTTTACAGCTGTGTGGGTGGTGAGGAGAATCTGGAACCGTCTATGCCACCGCTTAGCTTCCCAGTGCTTTCTCCTGAAGTCTTTTACCACAACAAAGTATCCTGGTTGGAGGGAGTGCAGTGGTTTGGAGGCAGGAGGTGGTAAGGCAGCTGCTACCTGTTGTCTTAGTGAGTGCAACCAGCTCTGCTGCCTGTGCTGAGAGGTGATGAGGAAGAGGGCCAGACACCACTTCATCATGTTTTCATGAGAATTTGATATAGTATAAAGAGGTGTAACCTGTTCTAAAACAGTTATACTATACTAATTGTGGATAGCACATATACTAATAACTGTACTAAATGTGGATCTATCTTTACAATAAAATTAAAAATTACATTACATATTCCCCCTTTTGCCACGTTATCTCTGCTGTGAGCTAATTTAGCGTTACAATGGAAGAGATCACATGGCAATTGTCTCGGCTCATCCATACATAATTTTTGTACAGCAGTTTGGCTTCATTTTGAGAGCCTGAATCCTATCTGAGCCCTGTGTTGTGTCTGTGATCCATGGAGCTGTCTTGTCTGACTGCAGTCTGTCTGTGTCTATGGAAACCTAACTCAGCAGCCCATTGGTCGATTTCAGTCAATGAACTATCCTTCGATGCGTCAGAGTAGAATTGTAGAATTTGTAGAATTTAGCTGGGACAACGTGGTATTGATTGACAGAATCGTTAGCCAGTCTGAATCAAAACCGTGCTGTCCCTCGCGAAGCGTAAAATCCGATACGCCCCCTGCTCCCCTAAGTTAGATTGACTCCCCTTTCTTCAAGGAAACAGTTCAATAACAAACAGGATATACATCGAACACATATTTGAATGGAAATAACTGGGAATTTATCCGTTCTCATCACGGAATCAGCTCACAGTGAGAAGCATTTATGATTATTATTGACAAAGCAGTTTGTGGTTCTGGTGCTTGTTTGCTCATAGCTCTGCAATGGTTTCACGGAGAGACATTTTGAAGATATTTCTGGAATCTGTGTCGAATTACCTTGCTTTCTGATATATTGGTTGTCCGTGTTAGCTTTTAACTTTGTGCTGGTAGCTTTGTTCGTAGTGCGTAGCTGCGGACTCATGGCGAAAAATACGTGATATTGTGGTAACTCTTCTAGTTGATTATATTAGTTGTGTAGAATTGTGTTTGCAGTGTGTAAAAATGGCTTACATGATATTGTTGCCAGACTTTTTTCTTTAACTGGGTATATAACATGTGTGTAACATTCATTGTATTCGTTCCTGAAATGTGCATTCTACGACACTCTTCGCTAAACTTTCTCGCTGGAACCCCAAATGGTCCTCACTCGGTACCAAAAAGTTAAATGCTCAACCAGAGAGAACATTCTAGATCACTGCTACACAACAATCAGCGGGGCCTATCACGCTGTCCCTCGTGCTGCACTGGGATTCTCTGACCACGTCATGGTCCATCTGATTCCTGCATACAGGCAGAAATTAAAGCTCTGTGGTTCAATTCAAGAAGTGGACCAGTGAAGCTATGAGGATCTTTGGGCGTGCTTGGACTGTACAGACTGGGATGTTTTCAGGACTGCTACCAACAGTCTGGATGAGTACACAGGGGCTGTAACTTCATATACTTCTGTGAGGACAGCTGTGTTCCAACAATCACCAGGGTGAGTTACAACAACGACAAACCCTGGTTTACAGTGGAACTCAGACAGCTAAGGCTGCACAAGGATCAGACATTTAGGAGTGGGGACAAGGACTTGAACAAGGAGGCAAAATACAGGTTTAGTAAGGCGGTGAGGAACGCTAAATGTCTGTAAACACCAGCTCTCAGCAAGTGACTCTGCTTCTGTCTGGAGAGGTCTCAGACAGATCACCAATTACAAACCTAAAACCCCCCACTCTATGAATGACCGCCGCCTGGCAGACAAGCTAAATGAGTTCTACTGTATATTTGAAAGACAATGGGACAGTCCTGATTCCATCCTCCACAGCTCCATCAACCAGCCCCAGACCACCAGTCCCCCCCTCCCCCAGCTCAGCAGAGGCTCATGCCTGAAAACACGTCTCATCCTCTCGGACCATCAGCACCAGTTCCCCCCAAGGCTGCGTTCTTTCCCCTCTGCTCTTTTCCCTGTACACGAACAGCTGTACCTCCAGTCACCAGTCCGTCATGCTCCTGAAATTTGCAGATGACACCACCCTCATTGGACTCATCTCTGTTGGAGATGAGTCCGCCTACAGGTGGGAGACTGATATGTTATGTCTATGTATTGTCTCTCGTCTTGCAATAAAATATAAAAAAATAAAAAAAAAATAAAATAAACACCACTCGCCCTTGCAGCCATTCAAAACATTTTTGATAAACATCCAGACAGTGAAATATTACAGTTACTCCACATCACAATCATTAGGAACGACTTTGAATTTAACAGTAACCACTATCTCCAGCTGTGCGGGTGTGCAATGGGCCGTAAATACTCACCATCGTATGCAGACATATACCTGGCCCACTGGGAAGAAACGGCATTCCTTAAAACCCAATACAAACCCCTGCTGTATTTCCGGTATCTGGACGACATCTTCGGCCTCTGGAATAACACAGAACAGGGTTTTCATACAGTTTTGGACACACTCAATTCACATCACCCCAGAATTAAACTTAAACACAACATCTAAAAAGACAAGGTCGACTTCCTTGATACACGGGTCTTCTTCCGGGACTCGAGTGACCAGAACAACCGTATGATATCCGCCTTTCGTAGAAACAAAAACGTAAAAGATATCCTGGTCCATACAAATCTAAATAAAGAGAAGACCAGGAGGAAGGCGCTGCGAGGTTCGTAGATCGGTTTTATTCGTCTCCCCCATAATTTTAATGCAAGGGTTGGTTTTAACCTATAAACACAATTTACGCTGTTAGATGCAGGGCCTGCTACAAACTGTAAGTGGGGGAGACAAAGAACAAATTGAACCTAAGAATTAAACAGCACATTTACTGTATATGATCAACAGTGGTAACGGTACAAGCGTCCTGTATACACATTTTAAACTCCACGGTGCACACAACGTACAGGCTGGAGAGCAACCAGTGTTGCCAAATTAGTGACTTTCTCGCTAAATCTGGTGACTTTTTTGTTAAAAGCGACTCGTGAAGAAATCTAGCGACTTTTTCAATACCTATGTTGAACACACTTATTGTAAGTCGCTTTGGATAAAAGCGTCTGCTAAATGACTGTAATGAAATGGTATTGGAGACTTTTCTGGTGATTTGGAGACTGACGTGAAAGCACGTATCGTTCTGCAGTTACTGTCCTCAACGAGCAGCAAGTGCTGCCTTGAGCCCCTCCGCCATCCCAAAGCACTCGCAGGCGGTCAGTCTCACAGTAGCCTCGCGCAGCAGTCCCAGCTGCAGTCAGAGCCGAGAGGAGACCCACACTCTACTCCGCATCCAGACTGCAAATGAATTGCTCGTGCGTAAAGCAGCCGCTGAGCCCACACTGGGTTACAGAGCTGGATGTAAATGTAAATGTTTCTTCACTGTCACACTAAAAAAGAAATCACTGCATTTGACTCACACAGCCTCAGTCACTTACTCACCTCGTCCACTGTATGTGTGCCTCTCTGTGACATAAGCTAAACATCGAGCTAGCTAGCTCATCATATCTCAGTCTAAATAAAGTGCTGAAGGAGGAGTATGGCCTCAAAGATCTGGTTCTTATTCGCTGTGTGTGTGTCACTCTCTGCAGCTTGCTGTAAGACATGCTTTCAATGACACCATCCCCCATAGTGTGGAGTACTTGGTATGGGAGACTTATAACTGCAGGTCTTACACACTTCTCTGCACTTCTATTAGAGCAGTTACCCACCCAAAACCATACAGACTGTGTCTGCCCCACGGCCACTTAAATGAATTAAATCAAAAGTAAACAGTCGAGGAGTTAAACTAAATAACCTAATCCAGTGGTTCTCAAACTTTTTCTGTCATGCCCCACTTTGGAGGAAGAAAAATGTTCACGCCCCACCGCCCTGACAAAAGTGTAACAAAATGGTCCATGTTGAACTTTTATTGAAATAACATTTTGTGACTCCTCCATCTGTGCTTTTTCAAATAGAATAAAGAAAATTGCAATCACTTTTAATTAAACCAGATTGCTCCAGATAAAAACAAATACAATGTGCAAACCCTTTGTTAGAACAATGCAAATAAAGTTCTATCTGTGGACAAAATAACTAATATTTGGCAAAAAATAGCTTATTGTGGAACATAACGGAACTTAAACTTTAACGGATGGAAAGACTGTGTAGACATCTTAACGCTGATTGGCCAAGACTCGACACCTCACATCAAAGATGTTTTATTGTGAAGATCACAACATCACCTTTTCTCCTCGTCTCACTCCAATCTGAGAAACGCTGGCTGGCCGGTTGACCCCTCCCCAAAAAAACTCTCTACGGATCTACACAATTCACATGGATGATATATTTTCATTGAAAACGCCGAATTTCGCCGAAAAGCGGCAAGTTTGCAAATATGAATAAAGTTCTTGAAATAAAAAAATTCTGCATTTCCCTCTGCGCCCCTCCTGCAATACCGCTGCACCCCACTAGCCTAGAGGGGCACGCCCCACAGTTTGAGAACCACTGACCTAATCCAAGTTAATACTAACGCAACAGTGCAACAAAATAGGATAATTAAATGTGGACTCTTAAATATCAGATCTTTGTCATCTAAAGCTGTATTAGTAAATGAGTTAATATCAGATAATCATATTGATCTATTTTTTGGTTTCAACCTGGCTGTGTAATGAAGAATATGTCAGCCTAAATTAATCAACTCCAAGTCACAATAATACTCATATTCCTCGAGGCACTGGCCGAGGAGATGGAGTAGCAGCCATTTTTGACTCAAGCCTATTAAACCCTAAACCTAAACTAAATTATAACTAATTTGAAAGACTGGTTCTTAGTCTTTCACACCCAACGTGGAAAACAATACAGCCAGTTATATTTGTTATAGTGTACCGGGCCCCAGGTCCGTATTCTGAATTCTTATCGAAATTTTCACAGTTGTTATCAAGTCTTTCAAACAGATAAAGTAATTATTGTTGGTGACTTTAATATTCATGTGTATGTCGAGAATAATAGCCTCAGTACTGCGTTTATCTCGTTATTAGATTGGCTTCTGTCAGAGTGTACAGAAACCTACTCACAGTTTTAACCACACCCTCAAACCTGGTTCTGGCTTATGGCATTCAAATAGAAGATACCACAGAACCCTCTTATATTAGACTATTATCTAATAACTTTCGAATTCCTACTAACGGAGTGTACACCATTAGGCAAAAGTTTCTACACTAGATGTCTATCTGATGGAAAAGATTGAGATCTGAAGAGATTCCGTCTTTATTTAACTCAATATAACAGGACTCCTGTGATAACTTTAGTCCGTCCCAGATTGATCATCTTGTCGATAGTGCTGTGAATGACACTAGACTATTCCTCCTCTAAAAAAGAAGATGGTAAAACAAAGGAGGTTCGCTCCATGGTATAACCCTCAAATTAAAGCAAAAATCGGCGTTCCACCAATTTGGAAGAATCTCGGTTAGTCTGGCGAGACAGTCTTAAGCCATATTAGGGGCGACCATGGGTCACTGGGTTGTCTGGTAACCGCAAGGTCGACTGTACGGCTGGGACGTGTCATGTGTCAAAATGTCCCTGAGCAAGACACTGAACCCCTAACGGCTCCCCGGGCGCCTGTCATAGGCATCCCACTGCTCCCTATATACAGCGGACATACTAAGGGGCCAACAATTGGTCAAAACCTCATTACATTTGAAATTCATAAATGATGTATGGAATTATAGTAAGGACAATCAATACAAATCTAATCTTGGCTTTGAAACTGATATGTATATTTGGAAGAATAAAGTGATGACACAGTATCTAAAACAATAAATGCTCAGGTAAATTAACTGCTTAAAAAGGTTAAATTAACAGAAAACTGAAGTGGTTTAAAAATGAAACAGGATACCACTTTCCTTTTGATTCTCTTTTAACATAGTGTAACAAACTAATAGAATCACAGACATATGAACTTTTAACTTCCAGCACCTTAGTTAAGAGCAAGCCAGGTGGAGCGGTGGTTATCCGGCAACATAGGGTAAAAGAAATATCTGAATCAGCAGTGATGGACATGACAGGCTATTTTAGAAAATCATAGTCTGGCCCATTACTCATCTGATTAATCAGGCCAACGATGCACTGAGCTGCATTCAGAGATGGGCAGTATTTCTATTACTTGTAATTGAAATACGTATTTCAATTACTTTTGAGTATTTTGTAATTTGTATTTGATAGGGCCGATTAAAAATCTAACGTAATTTGTAACAAAATACTTTAGAGTGGAGTAATTTTGTATTTAAAATACTCAAAATACTTTCTCCACGAAACAAAAAACAGTTCACGAGTTCAGTCTTCAGATCTTCAAGTTCAACGGATTGTCTGTCAAGTTAAATATTGTATCTGAGTGTGACAGATGTCAACTAGCTTGATGTATAATGTATGTCTGGGTCTGGCTACATAGCCTATTGTATATACATGGTGATGGTTATAATATCAAGCTAGCGATCGATGCTAACATGCGAGCGATCGATGCTAATATGCTAATGACGCTAGCATGCTGTCTAGGCTAGTGCATAGCCAGTGTTTAGCAAGTTAACTTATCAGTCGAGTAGCTAGCTATTTAAGCAAAGCAACTTCACGTGGAGAATCTCCAGAAACTGAGCAGAGTGGATCTGCTTCTGTGTTGAAGGCATAATGATATGAAATGTTCTTATTGTAGAACATATGATGTGTCTACTGAACTAATCTACATCAAATTATTTTTATTAAACATGTTTCTTTTTGTTAACTTGTTTAGAACTTTTCTTCTTTTAGTATACAAGTGTTCATGACAATAAAATCTTAAACTGCCTTTAAATATTAGTCTTGGCCAATGTAAACATTAAGAATAAGCTTAAATAAATATGTTATATATTTGTAAACACACACTGCTATATATTTGTAAACACTGCAATATATTCGTAAACACATTTAGTGAAGCTTAAACCATATGCTATGTGCAGTAATCATAATATGTCTCTAAGTGTAAAGTCACAGAGTGAGGCAGTGTATTCCACCTGCGCAGGGCCCCCTCATTATCTAATACAAAACAGGAACCAGGTACTCCCCGGTCTTGCCACTGCCTGGTACAAAATAACAGTTTCGACTAAGAAGTAGTTAAGCGACCTTGGCTTTAGAATGAACTCTCAAACACACACACACACACACACTGATCTGACTCATCGCTGGAGCGGCTGGCTATCCATGTGCCGGTGGGGACGGACGTCCTGTGCACCAACGAGGCTCTCAGAAAGTTTAAACCAAGAGCCGCCTCCACCAATAGTCAACCAATCACAAAATGCCCTTAAGAACATATAAATCATTGTGACTCCGCCTTTTTCTTTGCTGTCACAGATAGTTTTGATGAGGTCCGAGCTCGTATTGATCTGCTGCGTCAGAATACTCCTGTTATGAATAAACACTTTGTTTGATTTTAAGTATTTTGAGTTCAGTCTTGTCTGTGTCCTCTTTCATTAACACCAACTAAAGTCCAAAGAACCTGAAATGTAGAGATGAGTATAGTGTCAGTAAGCCGTTGTAATGAAACATGTTGGTTAGATGTCTTTAGGAGAAGATATATCAACCAACATACTGTTGTCTGAGGTGCAGGGGAATGTGTCACAGACTTTCAGATGTGAAATAACTAAATAACATTACAATGAATGAGAGAGCTTTAGGGCTCGCTTAGTGTTTGGAGCTAAGTTGTATTTCCTAAATGTGCAAAAGGACTAAATATCTGTTTTAAGTTATCAATTTTGTATCAGAAGGCACATTTGTGAGGCTTATAAGGACTTAAGTGTGAAATGTTTGCCTAAAGCAGAACAGCTGGAGGTCAGAGTGGGTGACATCAGCTGCTCCGCTATCGCCCCCTTCTGGCTTGGGCCCCGTTCCTCGTACGTGGTTCAACTAAGTCAATCAAATGTCCTATCATCCAGCTTAAATTAACCCGATGATTGATGTCAGGCTATCTCGGGTCCTCAAAGGCTGATCCGCGCTCAAACAATCTCGTTAATTCGAACCAGAAACCATGATTTTCTAACAGTACAACGGCCAATAAACTCAAAGAAAGAGCCTCTTTTTGTCCGCTGATGAGCAGGAGATGATCATGAACGCATATGAGGAAGTTAAATGCGTAAGTGTTGGGAAAATGTATAGGTTAATTTTAAGTGCCTCATCACCCCAATCAATCAGATGATATTTCTTTAAATGTGCCTGCTGGCAGTAGGCTTAATGGAACGCATCATCCAATGAGATCTTATAGTGAAAATTATTATCTCAACTCTTTCAGAATAAGTAGATAAAAACAAGCCCAAAGAGTATCTAACTGATACGAATGAATAGATACTTATGAGGATATATGTACTGTATGCGCTTATGTATCATGTACTATATATATGTGTATATACATGTATGTGTAGTTTACCATATACAACTAGGAGTTTGAATATGCGTGTGCGAATCTGTGTATGGGCGTATCAGTATATGTATTATTCATAATCAGTAATTCAATCAATTGAAGCAGTGAAAATAAATTGTGTGTGATTCTCTCTATTCTTATCATGAGTCCACCTTAATCATGTTCTACAATAATGATATGCTATGGTGTACTAATAATACTGTCATATAATTATGAGTGCTTTCAACCATCATGTAGTTGCAACCCAGCTATCAAGAGGACATGGGAGCGAGTAAAAACTAAGCACTAAAACATTATTCAGAATGGTGAGTCAATATGAAGGCAAATCACTGTCAAAATCTGAGAGCGCAAATGAGATCCATGCGCGAGCGAAAATCAAACAGCCGCGCTGTTACTTTGACGAGCGCTTTTATATCACTCAGCGAGCAAAAGTCTGTCTCGCACGAGCGAAAGTCGCTCGCGAAGTTTAAACCTGCTCGCTCGTGAGTCTTTTTCCTGCTCGCTCGCGAGTAGTTTTTCTTTTTGACAGTAAGTGGGCGGACCCAGTCTCCCTTGTATCTCTACATATAATTGGTTACAAACCTCGTCTTTGGATAAACTGGATATCACTCTGACTTTTCAGATTTTCAGATTGCACTACAGGTCAGGGGCAAATAATGTACATTTTACTGCACGGGTACTTTTACTTTCTGCACATAAAGTACATTTTGCTGATAATAACATACTTGACTAAGGTTTTGATTGCAGGTATTTTACTCGTAGTGGATTATTGTTTCATCAGTATTTTATTAGTACGTTTACTGCAGTGAGGATCTGAATACTTTTTCATCCACTAATTACTTAGTGATTTAAGTTGGGCAAACAGTTAATATACAAATAGTGGTCCCTAATCTCGGCTCCAGATCCTTGAGCGGGTCCAAATTGTTGCTCATATTATATCTCTTAACTTCTGTAAACATAACAGTATGATTAAATATGATCATCATGTTTTAATCAATTAAGATCAAAAAGTGTCACAAGAGGTTTGACTATCAAACACACATTGTCTGTAATAGAATGATGGAGTGAATTTAAACCAATCTGAGCAACTTGACTTTAACACATTTTGTATTATTGTATTCAATAACGCTATTAAATTGAATTGAAAACCACCTCTATCAGACCTAGCATCTGCGTCAGAGTGATATCCGGTTTATCCAAAGACGAGGAATTTAACCAATTAAATGTAGAGATACAAGTGAGACTGGGTCCGCCCACTTACTGTCAAAAAGAAAAACTACTCACGAGCGAGCAAGAAAAAGACTCGCGAGCAAGCAGATTAAAGTTTCGCGAGCGAACAGGTTTAAACTTCGCGAGCGACTTTCACTCGCACGAGAGTGAATTTTGCTCGCGCGAGACGGACTTTTGCTCGCGGAGTGATATAAAAGTGCTCATCAAAGTAAAATACGCTCGCGGCTGTTTGATTTTCGCGCGCGCATGGATCTCATTTGCGCTCTCGGATTTTGACAGTGATTTGCCTTCATATGCGGCGTGCGGTGTTAAATGTATGGCTTGAGAAGGTCTTGTAAATAAATGATTCCGTGTCGGCAGAATCGATAGCGCTCGTACAGGAAGTCATCATGCCATACCAGACAGTGATGCCTGTGGTGAGGGTGCTCTCTACCAGTCCTCTGTAGGCCTGGGTGAGAGGGCGACGGCTCAGACCAGCTTTCCTGAGCAGCCTGATGAAATAAAGCCTTTTCTGGGCTTTCTTTACTGTGGCTGTGGTGTTAGGAGTCCAGCTCAGGTCCGAAGTAACCTGCATTCCCAAGAATCTGTAGCCGTCGGTCCTCTCCACCTCGGTCCCCTTGATGATAAGAGGCTGTAGAGGGGGAGGATTCTTCCTGAAGTCTATTATTATTTCTTTGGTTTTGTCTGTGTTGAGGATGAGGTTGTTCTCTTCTCCGTAGACAAGAATGTTATTTACCAGGGTCCTGCACCCTGACTCGTCCCCTCTGTATATATGTGGCCTAATTAAAAGGATGAGACCAAACACTCAGATACATTTAGATTTTATGTGGGTCTGTCGTGTAGACAAGTTAACAAATTGAGTTCGAGGCGTTTACTTAGATTCAAGCAATAGTTTTATTTATCACAGAGATATTAGCCGAGCAGTTAAACGTGCACGGTCCTAACAGTTCCTCTCCGAGTGAGAGCAACGTGAAAAGGCGCTTGGACACGGCAGCGCGGTAAGTTTTGTAGGTTCTCCTTAGAGGAGCCATTGGTCAAAGTCAAGTTGCAGGCGGGATCGATTTTAGCAGAGCGACGGCCTGGTTGGAGCACTGAGCATATCCGCTCACACTGGCTCTCGTCAGGGAGCCTCCTTCGATGCGTCTTCAGTGTGTGTGTATGTTGTGAAAGCCTAACAGGCTCCAAAGTGTGACGTCTACGTTTTGCTATCTCAAGCTGTGGTACGTACTGTTCTCAGCTGGCAGTTTACTCCAAGATTTGATATCAGTGTATAGTTGCCCAAGCGTGTCCTTCAGAGTTACAGTTTTCTCATTCCTTTGTACAGGCGAGTGCTAGAGCGCCCCGCCTGGAGTTTTAAACCCTTCATAACCTGTAACTCGCAACTCCGCTAATTAGCACATAACGCTCTGATTAAGTGTATTTACATAACAGGTCTTTTATTTCCCCCCGACTGCACTCACAGAGTACAGCGTTAATTAGTCAGATTTTAAGGCACTTTACAATTTACAGCAAACCTAAACCATTGCTTTTTACTGAATTTAAGGTTACGATATACATATAGCTACATATAAAACACAACAGCAGTGGCTTCCTCCTGCCAAACAGAAACAAAGAACCTCGGCATCTGGGCCATGCTGTTCAACTCTCCAAGATATGCAGATAACATTCATTTACACAGGAACACAATTTATCACTCCCTCATCAGCAATCGACCTGTGCGCTCTGATCCACACCCATGGAACTGACGGCAACTTCCGTCTCCCCTCTAATCGAGGCAGATGTACACAACTCAACACCAGATGCGTACAACTTAACACCAGTTAACAACAAACAGTTAACCCCAATTTCAAGGTGATTCTGCATTTATTCGTAACTTACGCTGAGCCGTAGTTCAGGTATTTCTAATCAGCTCAGTACTCAGCAGCCTCTGATTCCCGCTCTTTATTTACACATGTCGCGTGAACTCAGTCCTCTCGCGTAGCTCACGCTTCACGGTTCTTAAAGTGACAGTACAAAAACCTTCCTACCCCCACTTCGCCTGGCTACACATATATATATATATATATATATATATATATATATATATATATATTTGTGAGCTGTGGCCAGGTTTTAACACGTCAAGCACTTCTACATATCACAATTAGAAGAGCAATATACACTCTAAAAAGCACAACACAGCAAATGTGTAAACCATTCGCCGTCAAGTCAAGGCTCCGCTCCGCCGTCAACTGCCGACAGGCTCCGCCCCGCCCCATCCCGCTCCGCCCCACCCTGCCCCGCTCCGCCGTCAAGTGCAGACAGGCTCGACGGGCTCCGCTCCGCCGTCTAGGCCGACAGGCATGCCGGCAAGCTCCGCCGAGCCACAAGCTCCGCCTGGCACACAAGCTCCACCGAACCGACAGGCCTCTGCCAATGCCAACAAACTCCGCCGAATCCGACAAACTCCGCCGATGCCGACAGGCTCCTCCGATGCCGACAGGCTCCGCAATGCTGACAAGCTCCACCGAGCCGATCGGCGGTGCTGCTCCGCCGAGGCTAACGCTCGGCAGAACCTGTCGGATCAGCAGAGCCGCTCGTCGGACGCTCGCGGATACTGTCGGATCGGCGGTGCCGCTCCACCGAGCCTGATGCTCGGCGGAACCTGTCGGATTGGTGGAGCTGCTCCGCCGAGCAGGCTCGGCGGAGCCATGAAGGCAAAGCTCCCGGCGTCAAGGCTCAAGCGGCCGCCATCTAGGCTCAAGGCTTCGCGGTCTACACTCAGGCTCCAGCGTCAAGGCACAAGGCTTCGCAGTCAAGGCTCAAGGCTCTGCTCCGCCGTCTGTTCTAGGTAGGGCCATCCAATCAATTTCAGCAAACTTCCCAGTATGATTTAATGCAAACAAATTAAGGTATCAAACACGCATTACTACCTTGCAGTTAAATATTTAACATTATTCCAACACGAGAAAAAGCAGTAAATAACATCTTATTTTTGTCACCCTCGCAGGCAATTCAATATATATATATATATAATAATAATAATAATAATAATAATAATGACGACTATAATACATTTAATTTCACTATATTTTTTAAATAAAGATGTCTACATTTCCCTTTCTCTCCTGTAAGCTAAGCTCTTTTTTATTCTACTAAGTTAATAATCAATGTGAACAATTTGATGTTCAAGGAGGGATTTGGTAATCCTACAATCAGTCTGGTGGCACCAAACATCCTGAGCCAAATAACAAAAAGTGGTAGCAGTCAAAGTCTATTCTGAATCCAAAGTTACAGGTCAGATATGCTACTGGTTTACACGACAGGAGTTTGGTGCAAGTATCTTACCACAGCATCCTACATCAGACCCACGGGAAGCTTTAAGTGAGCTCTGAGGCAGACTGGCACAAAGACTTCCTGCCCCCAGGTAGCACTGAAAACTGGCCGACCATCTTAACACTCTGCTGACGGCAGCCTGCGGCTTGCCCCACCCAGCGAAGTAAGCCACACAGTGACCTATCATTGGCAGGACTCAAGAGCGCGACTGAGTCTTCCCCCCAGTTCAAACACTCACCGTCAGCATTGGCTCCGAGAAGCCAGCTACTACCTGGGGGCAGTTCTGAAAATATGCTGCGGCCTACCTCAGAGCTATCCAGCTGTCCTCTGTGGAGTTGTTTTTTTTCCATACTATACAACATTTCTACAACTGTGTGATTATAAATACCGTGGCTCATTGGGTAGAGGGGGTCGTCCGGTAACCGCAAGGGCGGCGGTTTCATCCTTGGCTGCTACATGTCCTGTGCCGAAGTATACCTGAGCAAGACACTAAACCCAGCCCACTGCTCTCAATATGCTAGGGATTGGTTAAATGCAGAGCTTGAACTTCATATGTATATAATGACGACTATAATACATTTAATTTCATTATATTTTTTAAATAAAGATGTCTACATTTCCCTTTCTCTCCTGTAAGCTAAGCTCTTTTTTATTCTACTAAGTTAATAATCAATGTGAACAATTTGATATTCAAGGAGGGATTTGGTAATCCTAAAATCAGTCTGGTGGCACCAAACATCCTGAGCCAAATAACAAAAAGTGGTAGCAGTCAAAGTCTATTCTGAATCCAAAGTTACAGGTCAGATATGCTACTGGTTTACACGACAGTCAGTTCTGAAAATATGCTGCGGCCTACCTCAGAGCTATCCAGCTGTCCTCTGTGGAGTTGTTTTTTTTCCATACTATACAACATTTCTACAACTGCAGTTGGCAGAGCGCTACCGAGTCTTCCCCACAGTTCGAACGCTCACCGTCACCTTTGGTTCCGAGAAGCCATGGGCTACTATCCAGAATGTAGTTGTTAACATATACTGCAGGACACTCTCCAAACAGCTCAACACAGTGAGCATGAATCTGCTTACATGAAAGGGCAACACCCGACTGTAATAGGTTGAAAAGCCTCAGCCAACGAGCCGGATGATAGACCTTCACGTCAACAGGGAGCCCCCCAGGAAGCCTGACCACAGTCAAATAAAATAAAACTACTATAAATTATGAGCAGTTGTTTTCCCACGGCCTACCTCAGAGCCTCAGAGCTGTCCGGCTGTCCTCTGTAAAGTTTTGGAAGATACTGAGTTTAATTTGCATATTAACCTGGCTTCATACATAAGATGACACGTCAACATTCTAATTTATTCGAGTCAGAGAACAGTGCGTGTTCCATCCAGCATTCTATTCTATTCTCAAGGGCAGATAATGTCTTCTTTTATGAATTCACTATTTGCTAGTCCAGCGTTCACTATGTTTTCCATGGCACAGTTTTCACAAAACTCCACACATTATGACCAGTTAGCAGTAATGAAATAACACTGTATATTACAAATAAAATGTGTCTATTGCTTTGCAGAGTCACAAGTCAGAACAAAAGTTTAAGCTGTTGCAAGTAACTCAACAAATTCTCCTTTTAACATTGTTAAGCTGTCTATGTTTGCAAATTCATATTCAAATGCTAATATATTGCATCCCGTGTACTTGATGGTAACTATAGCAACATCCAATCTCACCTGCTCCTGAGTTTGGGAATTAGTCAGTTGATGGATTTAAGACCTTAAAACTGTTTTGAACTGAAGTATTTGGTGGTTAATAGTTATTAAGACAAATAATAATAATAAGTCTTTCTATTACCCAATTTACATTTTACTTCTATGACTTTTTTTGACATAATATAGGCCTACTATGACTTTATTCAATATGCTATACCAGGGGTGGCCAACCAGTCAGAGACCAAGAGCCACATTTTTTACTGTGTTACCGCAAAGAGCCACATCATACACATGGGCACACATGAACATCACCCTATCCCTTCCTCACACACACACATACCTTTGCTCAGCCAGATTTATTGTAAATGTCACACACCAATATGATAATGACAGAAATTGACTCCTAAGACCACAGGCCAGTCATTTTCAACAATGAACATTGTGTACACCAGGGGTGTCAAACTCATTGTCGCTCTGGGGCCACATCAGCATCATGGTTGCCCCCAAAGGGCCGGTTGTCGGCGGGGGGGGGGGGGGGGGCTGCTGCTGCTCCTTCTTTGTCGGCGGGGAGGGTGGCTGCTGCTGCTGCTTGCTGCTGTCACATACGCTGGTGGAGGTGTGCGCGGCGCGTGCGGATCGGGGAGGAGCTCCGCCTTGCGCGATACAACGGATATTTGTAAATTGTCCGACTTTTACATTTTTACTTAAAGCGGGGCTTTCAAACAGTCCGTCTCGGCGTTAAATGGGTCGACGAGGAACGTAATCTGTGGCCGCACATGCGCGTTTGACGAAAATACCGTATTTAACTCAAGCGAAGCGAACACGAACATTAAAAAAACACAAATACAAACTTCGATATGAACGTAAGAGCCGCATGAAACCGGGCAAAGAGCCGCATGCGGCTCGCGAGCCGCGGGTTGGCCACCCCTGTGCTATACTGTGACTTATTTATTACTTTATTCGACATGCTAAAGCTAAACTATGACTTTTTTAGCTTGTGAAGTAATTCATATTTTTCTAGCTACAACGTTAGCGAGCAAGCAAGCTAAGGTTAGCCAGCTAGCTGCAATTTAGCTATGCTGCATGGATTTGGCAAAAACGTTTTGGACATACTTTATATGACTTTTTTCAATATACAATACTTAAACTTTTTAGACATACTGTAATATGACTTTTCTTTGACTTGGTCCATATTATTTTGCGACAAAGGATGCTCTGCTTAATATTTAAAATGTAAAAGGTATTGTGGACTCTCATCTTAGTATAAATATTCATTTTTAATTGAAAGCTTCCTAAAATTCCTCTTTTTGGGGTCCCAGTAAAGGAGGACGATGCTGTAGGATCTCTGAAATACTTAAACTGCAGGCTTGCTATCTTAGTGAGTGTGCAGTATGAGAACAACAGAACTGTGACATCAGTGGCGGCTGGTGGAAAATCCCAGTATGGTTTAATGCAAACAAATTAAGGTATCAAACACGCATTACTACTTTGCAGTTAAATATTTAACATTTATTCCAACACGAAAAAAAGCAGTAAATAACATCTTATTTTTGTCACCCTCACAGGCAATTCAATATATATATATATATATATATATATATATATATATATATATATATATATATATATATATATATATATATATATATATATATATATATATATATATTAATATAAAATGCATATATAGATATAAGCTATGATGAGTTTTCACTGTTAATTTACCATCTCAATTAAATATTGATGCCTCCATGACCAAGTTAAGCAGATGAGACTGAGGACAACTATGTAGAAGAAAAGATGTTCACTTTGCCTAATATGTAGATGACAGAGTTCTCATGTGTGCCCTGGTGTTCTCATGTTTCCTTACCTCCTCATCCCGCACTCCCTAACTGTCCGTGCTGGATCTGTTCCCGTTGTTTTAAGTTATTAGCATGACTGCATCCAGCTAGCCAAACCTGTCTGGTACAGCTAGTAGAGAAGCTTCATGTACTGCTTCCTTTTCCCGCTAGTCTGCTGTCTGATTGTGAGGTCAGGCTTATCTGGGGTCAGCTCTTTGGCCTGTAGTTTCTCCTAAAACTTCTCCTCTCAAACGGGTCTTGGGGGAGTAGCGCTCGCGCTCGCCTGTGGAGACTTCT
This sequence comes from Pholis gunnellus, assembly GCF_910591455.1. Classification (NCBI taxonomy): domain Eukaryota; kingdom Metazoa; phylum Chordata; class Actinopteri; order Perciformes; family Pholidae; genus Pholis; species Pholis gunnellus. The sequence goes on along the minus strand of NC_136529.1, from coordinate 5,563,870 downwards.
CCTGACGAGAACGCGCAGCTTGGGGCCAAATCATTTTGGCCCCACTCTGAATCTATTTGAGGACGCTGATTGGGTAAATTGTATGTCACTCATTTCTATCTTTAATCAGCAATTGGCTAAACTGCTTCATAGACCCGCCTCGGTGGGGCCAGCCCCACTAGCTGCGCGTTTTGAGCCGTGCACACAAGCGGAGATGATGAGCAGACAGGCTGCATACAAAATCCCCTTCAAAATAAAAACACTTTTCTTTTCTTCTTTTTTTTTGGGGCTCAAGGTGGGGTCAGGCCCCATGGCCCCCTATTGACCAGCCGCCACTGGAACCAATGTTCACAGGGTAGGCATTGCACGTAGAAATGTGTTCTCAATTATATGTTATCTATTTGTATTGTCATATGCAGGCTTTATAGAGTTAATTCAGATACTGTGTGATGGACAAAGAGAACAGCCAATAAGAGGTGCTGAAGGTGACGTGTCAATAAAGTTTTACTTTGAAAAAAGAGTTCCACTGAACAGAAGTGATGCCCCACGTTGTTTTATTCCTCCGTAATTACATTTGGGTTAGCACTGGGTATACACGCCAGCATCGCTGTACAATCTACATCTGCTAACAGGTTATGGGCCCAGAGTTATCCAGAGCTACCCAGGGTCACCCAGAGAAAATTATCCAGCGAAGTACCACCGAGAGAAAAGTCGCAACGTACCGCGTGTCCAGTGAGAGTTCGCATACTATGCTAGCACCATGAGTAGGCGAAATTATGAACTGTGGGAGACGAAATTTTTGGGCCATCTTCGGTTGCAAGGGCTAAAGGATACTATTTTAAATGAGCCCACCGAGGATGAAGAACCGGCAGCCTACGAGACGAAAAATGCCAAAGCATACGCAGAGCTAATCCAGTTTCTGGATGATAAAAGTTTGTCGCTAGTAATGAGAGAAGCGGCAGACGATGGGCGGAAAGTACTGACGATTCTGAGAGACTATTATGCTGGCAAAGGGAAGCCACACGTAATTAGTGTGTATACAGAACTGACTTTGCTTCAAAAGTCGAGCAGTGAGAGTGTGACGGAGTATGTTATATGCGCAGAGACCGCCATCACAGCATTGAGAAACGCAGGTGAGACATTGAGTGACGGGCTGTTAGTAGCAATGATTTTGAAGGGACTGCCAGAATCATTTAAGAAGAGGGAGATTGGGAGCTTGTATGTCATATGTGATGAATATTTTCTTGTTGATACAACGCCAAAGTTTATGGGCTGTTAAGTCCCATTAATACAAATATATATATACATAATCAATCAAGTTGTTGTCTTGTAATAGCTTTGCTTAGTTACACTGACATTCCGTGACTGTTCTTCCTTTTTGTGGGGTTCACCAGAGCTTTGTGTACATTATAGCCCAAACCTGAATGCTCTGCTATACCAAATTGTGAGAAAACAGAAAATCCAGAAAAAAGTATTTCCTATATTTTAAATACAAAATACATGTATTTTGTTACATTTTCTGGCACCAGTATTTTGTATTTTGTATTTTGTTGTAATACATTTATTTGGGGGTATTTTGTATTTTGTATCAAAATACATTTTGATGTATTTTTGCCCATCTCTGGCTGCATTAGCGACCCCTGAATGTGCAGGGCAGGTTAAGAGTAGTGAGTGAGGAGTCGGTATAAAACAAAAAAGGTGTTTTGAGAAAGTGGAAGTCGGGCCGACCGAGAGGTAGTTGAGCATGCAGGCAGCCATAACTTGGCACGCAAAATAGAATGCAGTTTGCGGCAACACACACTGACATAAGAAGCCAAGTGGACGTATTGGCAATACTCAACATGCCTTTACTGGAACATTGGCGTGCCTCAAGGATCAATACAGGGTACTATTGTGTTTAGCTTGTATATCAATGACCTGCCTTTAGTCTGCCAAACATATGTTGACAGTTCTTTATAACAGTTCTCATAGTTTGCCTGCCTCATAGTTCTTCCGGTTTTCTTGGGTTAGTGTCATCAGTCTGCCGGCACTTTTAAACTGAGACCTGTAACATGAGTATGGCTCGAGCTGCTCGTAACTTCTGATATGCATGATATGTTATTCATTCGAGTGACCTCAAATGAATAACTTCGGGACCAACATTCACACCGTTTTGAAGATGAATGCACTTCATGTTTTAGTTTATTGGTTGAGTATTGTAATTAGACAAATCGTGTAGTGCCAACACTAGGTTAAATGTTACTGAAGGACGAGTGTAAGTTTTAGCATGTTAGTTAGCCTGTGCTAGTCCCTCTCGCCTAAGTTAGAGCTAGTTTGAGCATGTGCAATAGTCCCGTCTCCATGTACCCCACATGAAACAGGTTCATTTTGCAAGGGTGCAGAACAGCTAAAACAGCTTAGATATCAAGTAATGACACCAAATATGTTGATTGAGCATACAGGCAAAGTAAAAATGCAATAAGAGTGAATATTGATTTTATATATATATATATATATATATATATATATATATATATATATATATATATATACACATACACACACACACACACAGCATTCGGTCAGTCCTCTCCTAAAGATCAAGATGAAAAGAAAGTTTCAGAACAGTTCACTGTGCTGAGAGGTCAGGTCTGATACCAGGTTATATTTCGTACTCACAGGTTATTGGTCCAATGGTCGGTGTTAACAGATGTCCTACTGCAAACCTGCGAGGTTAAATGAATAACCATGTTTTTTTTTTTTTGTAATTGTCCAGTTTTATTGAAACAGAAAAAAGAAAATGTAGAATATGTGTAGTTTTGTTAATTTTCCAGTTATATTTGTGCAGAATTTTTTTTGTAGATGTACAAAGTTACCGTCACAGATGACACCAGCATCCTCAGAATGATCACAGTTGTGGGTTCCTAATCCACTGTGTGTACAGTCTTTTAGTGATGACTCAGTTCCTAAACACCGAAGGTCATCCAGCCAGATTGGTCCAATTCCTTGTCCAAAATGTGCCCATCCTGGTGCCGACAGAGCACTGCCACAGCCCAGCTGTTGACATACCACCTGAGCGTCATTCCAATCCCAAATGTCGTCACACACCGTCCCCCAATTGCCGTTGTGGAAGATCTCCACTCTGCCACTGCAGCTGCTGTCAGAGTTGACCAGTCTCACTGTAGTCTTATCTGGTTGAATTTAAAGCAAAAATATCTGTCAACATATGGCAACAGCAGTATTGAGCAAAAGCCCTATCTCTTCAATGTAACTGTATTTAATCATTTAGCTTCATTATTATTATTATTATTATTATGATGAACTCTTGCATATCATACTCTCCCTTCACACATGATTCTTCTGAGGTAAAGATGAGAAATTATCTGGAAAATGTGGGGTTCTATGAAACTCAATATTTCATACACTGGATGTAAATTAGGGGTAAAAAGTAAAAGAGTGGATATCTCTGGCCTGCGTCACTTTATCGAAGCCAATTTTTTTTTTGAAGGACAGCTGACATGTTGTGCTATGATTTGGGAGAGTTTAGGCCTTCGTCTGCATCATATCAAATCAATAGCATTAAAAAAAGTGCTTTGTTTTTCAGGCGAACCTGAACTTTTTCAATTGAGCCGTGTGTTATATTCATTCAGCATTTACCGGTAACATACACCGATATGTACACATATTAACAAACTATCACAAGTGTTAGTATTATTATTATTCCATTGAAATTATTCAAATAGACCTTGTAGTTAGAGCGAAAAGCACCTTTAAGTATGGGTATGAAATTTTCGAGCAGAGACCTCAAAATAGGCTTGGGGTTAAAAGGTTAAGTAAATGGGGACGATATTGTTGATGTCATAGTCTTCAACTAATCAGATTTTTAGTTTGACATGTTGGGCGTATTCTTTGACATGCCAGAGCCTTCTAGCTGGCCTACCAAAGTAAGTCATCATTAACATGCGGCTTGATGGTCAATGGCTAGCGTGACTGTTGGGAAACTAGCTAGCAGAACATTGTAGCAGTAAGAGTTAAAGTTTAAAGATATGCAAGACATTTTTATGTGACATTACATTTTTTGTGTTTTGGCATGTTTGGCAGCGACAAATCCCAATATCTACCGTCTCTGGCGAGCGGACACTTTCAGCCCTCAAACGCATTAAAATGTATTCAAGAAGTACAACTGGGGAGGATTGACTGTCATCTCTGGCGACCATGAATAGAAGAGGACCTCTTGCTGGAACTGAACCGATGTACTGTACAACCGTGGCATTGAACTCTTTGTAATCAAGGAGAGGATGACTTAGTCTTTAAATAGTGAACAGCAGCTTTGGTAAGTGAACTGCTTTTTTACATCTGCAGTATCGTTACTACCGTTTTACATTTTTTTATTGTATCATTTATGAAATGGTTAATATAGTTTTCTCTGATGTGAATAATATTTGAATGGCCCCGTGCCCTTGAGTGTGGGACGGAATGAGTGTTTCAGCAACGTAATTTTGCTGGAACGTGCAGAGGCCTGTTGAATCATGTTATTTGGGTTTTGTGTTATTCTACCCGCTTTGTTGTCAAATAAATGTATGAGACTGGTTCTTGTGAGTTTGTTCTCATCATGGTGTTAATTACATTGATTTTGACTATATGCATTGCCCGTTAATGACGAAGCATTCCGTCATGCTGCGTAATAGTGCGGTTATTAGGAGGTGGTTCAACTGTAGTAGGACAGCACTGATGGCCCAAGTATAAAATGCATGACCTGCCACTTGTTTTAGGACCATTTCCAACAGCTCTTTATTGTAACCATATTTTGTGAAATGGAATAAAATGAATAACCATGTTTTTTTATTTTCCAGTTATATTTGTTCAGAATAAATTAGTAAAGAAATGTGGAGATTTACAAAGTTACCTTCACAGATGACACCAGCATCCTCAGCATGAACACAGTTGTGGGTTCCTAATCCACTGTGTGTACAGTCAGTTAGTGATGACTCAGTTCCTGAACACTGAAGGTCATCCAGCCAGATTGGTCCACTTCCTTGTCCAAAATATGCACTTCCTGGTGCCAACAGAGCCCTGCCACAGCCCAGCTGGTGACAAACCACCTGAGCGTCATTCACATCCCAAATGTCATCACACACCGTCCCCCAATTGCCGTTGTGGAAGATCTCCACTCTTCCAGAGCAGCTGCTGTCAGAGTTGACCAGTCTCACTGTAGTCATATCTAGTTGAAGTGAAAGCAAAATATCTGTCAACCCACATGGCAACAGCAGTATTGTCCAAAAGCCCCATCAATTCAATGTTCAATTCAATGTGACTGCACTTGATCATTTAGCATCATCATGAACTCTTACATATACTCTCACTTCACACATGATTCTTCTGAGGCACCGATAAGATTATCTGGAAAATGTGTGGTTCTATGATATCCAATAGATGTAAATTAGGGGTGAAAGCAATTAGATAAAATGTAACAAAACTAGGTATAAACTTTGACAGACAGATCTGGGTACATTGAGAGTTGATACACGAGTTATTGGTCAGGATGATGGAGATATCTAGACTGCTGCAGGGATGACATTTTTATCGGCCAACCCGGAAGTTGGCCTCTTACTGGTTTCCTCGACAAAAAGCCAATGTGATTTTGGATTATTTCCAAAATAAAATCTTTGGCTAAACTAGTTTATGGTACCAACACATTTTGTTTCCCCAAGATCATCTTTACTAATGAACACCACTTTTATCATTTAAATCATAAATGCAATCGGATTGAGTAAAGCGATGACGTTAAGACAAACTAGCTCAGTGGTGGTGGCGTGAAGTCATGAGACAATGCTGTAGTTTAAGGCAGACAATAGTTCAGCAATATGATGTTCATTAGTCTCATTTAGGCACTTGTTAGCAACCATCTCTTTTAAGAAACTTAAAAGCTTCAACTTTCACAAGTGGGATATTTACTGATGAATTTCATGTCATAATATCTTAATCTTGTGTTAACTACAGACCTTATTTCAGGCATCTTATAAAAAAAAAAAAAAAAAATCCTCTCAAAAATCCCATTGACTTCCATGAGTCTAAAAATGTCAACTCACAGCTGGGTTTTAGGACTATTTCCGGCAGCACTTTATTGCAGTATTGTTTGGAGAATTTAGAAAAAAACATGGTTACTGATTTCATTCTATTTCAGTTATTTGTGTCGAAAAAAAATTAAATGTAGATGGACAAAGTTACCTTCACAGATGACACCAGCATCCTCAGCATGAACACAGCTGTGGGTTCTAAATCCACTGTGTGTACAGTCCATTAGTGATGACTCAGTTCCTGAACACTGAAGGTCATCCAGCCAGATTGGTCCAATGCCTTGTCCAAAATGTGCGCTTGTTGGTGCTGACAGAGCCCTGCCACAGCCCAGCTGTTGACACACCACCTGAGCGTCAGTCACATCCCAACCGTCGTCACACACCGTCCCCCAATTGCCGTTGTGGAAGATCTCCACTCTGCCAGAGCAGCTGCTGTTAGCGTTGACCAGTCTCACTGTGGTCATATCTAGTTGAAATGAAAGCAAAATATCTGTCAACATATGGCAACAGCAGTATTGAGCAAAAGCCCCATCTCTTCAATGTAACTGAACTTGATTTAATCATTTAGCTTCTTTATTATTTTTCTGAACTCTTACATATACTGTCCCTTCACACATGATTCTCCTGAGGTAAAGATGAGAAATTATCTGGAAAATGTGGAGTTCTATGATACGCAATATTTCGTACACTGGATGTAAATTAGGGGTAAAGTAAAAGAGTTTGAGATAAAAAAAATAAATTAAACAAAACCAAGTATAAACTGACAGATGGAGCTGGGTACATTGGGAGTTGAGTCACAGGTTATTGGTCAGGATGATGGAGATATCTAGAGAGTGCTGTGGGGATGATATTTTCTAGGGCAACCCTGAAGTTGGCCTCAAAATGGTTGCCAGGAGAAAAAGCCAATGTGATTTTGGATTATTGCAGGAAATCAGCTTTGTGGCTAAACCAGTTTATGACACCAACGTCCTCCCAAATGAACACTACTTTTATCATTATTTAAATCATAGGTGCAATCGGCAGAAGCAAAGACATAACATCAAGACAACAAACAAACTACACTACTGTCTCATGACTTTACGCTGCCACCACCACTGAGCTAAAGGCAGAATATAGTTCAGCATGATTATGATCAATAGTCTCATTTAAGCACTTGTTAGCAACCAACTTTAAGATTTTGTTCTAAGACATATTTTATGTCATAGAACAAAATGTTAAAATCTCTTAATCTCGTGTTAACCACAGACCTTATTTAAGGCATTTTACGAAAATCCCAGTCAAAAATGCCATCGACGTCCATGAGTGCAACTTATTTCAAGTAGAGCTTTTATCCAATCATATTTCACCCCCATGTTGTATCCAAGTAAAGAAATCTGCCCGGACGCCTTCAGAATTACAACTAAATCCCTTTGCAGTTTAGGTAAATGGGGACGATATTGTTGATTGTCATCGTCTTCAACTAATCAGATTTTTAGTTCGACATGTTGGGCGTATTCTTTGACATGTGTGAAGAATTACAGTATGAAGTATTAGTAGTAGAATTTATAGCACCCTTAGTGGTGAATAGAAGTGTCACAATGATAAAGAGCCACAATATATTTACTAAAGAATGAATTATATGTTTATAATATGTTTACATAAAGGATATTATATGTTACAGTATATTGACACATTGAATGTATTGAAATCATAATCACTGGACGACTTAAACACTGAAGAATAGCCTTCAGGGAAAGTTAGGGATTATTCAAGGTGAGGCTTTTTCAGAGACAGGGGAGGGGAAGCTGAGACTGCCGTAAGACAACAGGAGAGGACTCCTGGGAAAGACCATGCAGCCGCAGGTCAGAGGTGACAGAGGTAGCCTAGCCACAGAGATGACCAGCGGATCGATGGAGGGGTCAGAGCAATCTGAGACCAATCACTGACCCCAGATGACGGCCTTTGTGTTTTGCGACAGGTTTCTGACCATCAAAGAACATAAAAAGAATGTTTGAGAGAGCGTGCTTGAGGACACTGGACTTTGTTTTTCAGCAACTGGCTAGGTCGGCCCTGTCAGTGAAGTTACATGTGTTCTCTGCTCTCGAGAACATTACCACGTGTGGTGTATTTTAGTTTGCATTTGTAAAACATTAGGTTGCATTTGTTAGGACCAGTTTGCATTGTTACCATTGTGGTTGCAGTTGTATCTGCCATCTTTTATTAAATTACTATTTTTGACTTTAAATTGGATCCAGTTCGTTTTTGGTTAGACTCCGTTGCTGAAAGTTAGCAGCAGCGAAAGTTTTGCAGCCTGCTACCTCTGGTGAAGTTTCCAGCCTTGACACATGCCAGAGCCTTCTAGCTGGCCTAGCCAAGTAAGCCTTGATTAACGTGCTGCTTGATTGGTCAGTGGGCTAGTGTGACTGTTGTGCAACTAGCTAGCAGAACTATGAAGCAGTAAGAATTAAAGTTTAAAGATATGTAAGACGTTTTTACGCGACATTACATTTTTAGCGTTTTGGCAGGGACAAATCCCAATATCTACTGCCTCTGCCGAGCGGACACTTTCAGCCTTCAAACACATTGAAATGGATTCAATAAGTACAACTGGGGAGGCTCGACTGTCTTCTCTGGCGTCCATGAATATAGAAGGTACTCTTGCTGGAAATGAACCACACCGATGTACTGTACAACCGTGGCATTGAACTCTTTGTAATCAAAGAGGATGACTTAGCCTTTCAATAGTGAACAGCAGCTTTCGCAAGTGAACTGCTTTTTTTTTTTTACATCAGCAGTTTCGTCATTACCGTTTTACATTGTATCGTTTTTATGAAATAGTTTTCTCTGATGTGAATAATATTTTAATGGCCCGTGCCCTCGAGTGTGGGACAGAATGAGTGTTTTTGCAACGTAATTTTGCTGGAATGTGCAGAGGCCTGTTGAAGCATGTTATTTGGGTTTTACGTTATTCTAACCGCTTTTTTGTCAAATAAATGTATGAGACTGGTTCTTGTGAGTTTGTTCTCGTCATGGTGTTAATTACATTGATTTTGACTAAATGCATTGCCCGTTAACGACGAAGCATTCCGTCATGCTGCGTAATAGTGCGTTATTAGGAGGTGGTTCAACTGTAGTAGGACAACACTGATGGCCCAAGTATAAAATGCATGGCCTGCCACTTGTTTTAAGACCATTTCCAACAGCACTTTATTGTAACTATATTACTGCATCGTTGGTTATTAATTTCATTCAATGTCAATGTTTTTCTAAATACTCCAGTTATATTTGTTCTGAAAAAAAAAAGAAATGTGTAGATGTACAAAGTTACCTCCACAGATGACACCAGCATCCTTAGAATGACCACAGTTGTGGGTTCCTAATCCTCTGTGTGTACAGTCAGTTAGTGATGACTCAGTTCCTGAACACTGAAGGTCATCCAGCCAGATTGGTCCAATGCCTTGTCCAAAATGTGCACTTCCTGGTGCTGAGAGAGCCCAGCCACAGCCCAGCTGGTGACACACCACCTGAGCGTCATTCACATCCCAAACGTCGTCACACACCGTCCCCCAATTACCGTTGTGGAAGATCTCCACTCTGCCAGAGCAGCTGCTGTCAGAGTTGACCAGTCTCACTGTAGTCATATCTAGTTGAAGTGAAAGCAAAATATCTGTCAACCTACATGGCAACAGCAGTATTGACCAAAAGCCCCATCTCTTGAATGTGACTGCATTTGATCATTTAGCATCATCATGAACTCTTACATATACTCTCACTTCACACATGATTCTTCTGAGGCAACGATAAATTATCTAGAAAATGTGCATTTCTATGATATGCAATGTTTGTAAATTAGGGGTGAAAGTAAAAAGAGATAAAATGTAACAAAACTAGGTATAAACTAACAGATGGAGCTGGGTACATTGGGAGTTGATTCACAGGTTATTGGTCAGGATGATGGCGCTATCTAGAGAGTGCTGCGGGGATGACATCTTTGTAGGCAAACCCGGAAGTTAGCCTCTTACCGTTTCCCTCGACAAAAAGCCAATGTGATTTTGGATTAGTGACAATAATCTTTGGCTGAACCAGTTTATGGTACGAATGCATTTTGTTTCCAAAAATCATCTTCACAAATGAAAACTACTTTTCGTCATTTCAAATCATAGATGCAATCGGCATGAGTAAAGAGATGACGTTAAGACAATAAACAGACTACACTATTGTCTCATGACTTCACGCCACCACCACTGAGCTAAAGAGACTAGAGTTCAGCATGATGTTCATTAGTCTCATTTAGGCACTTGTCAGCAACCATCTCGTAAGAAACTTAAAAGCTTCAAATTTCACAAGTGGGATATTTACTGATGAATTTTATGTCATTGAACAACATGTTAAAATCTCTTAATCTTGTGTTAACCTCAAACCTTATTTCAGGCATCTTATCAAAAATCCCATTGACTTCAATGAGTCTAAAAAGTCAACTCACAGCAGGGTTTTAGGACCATTCCCAGCAGCACTTTTTTGCAGTATCGTTTGTGAAATAGAATGAAATCAGTAACCATGTTTTTCTAAATTCTCCAGTTATATTTGTGTAGAACAAATCTTTTTAATTTAGATGGACAAAGTTACCTTCACAGATGACACCAGCATCCTCAGAATGACCACAGCTGTGGGTTCCAAATCCACTGTGTGTACAGTCTGTTAGTGATGACTCAGTTCCTGAACACTGAAGGTCATCCAGCCAGATTGGTCCAATGCCTTGTCCAAAATGTGCACTTCCTGGTGCTGACAGAGCCCTGCCACAGCCCAGCTGGTGACACACCACCTGAGCGTCATTCCAATCCCAAAGGTCGTCACACACCGTCCCCCAGTTGCCGTTGTGAAAGATCTCCACTCTGCCAGAGCAACTGCTGTTAGAGTTGACCAGTCTCACTGCGGTCATATCTAGTTGAATTGAAAGCAAAATATCTGTCAACATATGCAACAGCAGTATTGACCAAAAGCCCCATCGCCTCAAAGTAACTGAACTTCATTTAGCTTCTTTATTATGAACCCTTACATATCATACTCTCCCTTCACACATGATTCTTCTGAGGTAAAGATGAGAAATTATCTGGAAAATGTGGGGTTCTATGATATGCCATATTTCATACAATGGATGTAAATTAGGGGTAAAGTAAAAGAGCTTGAGATAAAAAGAAAAAAAACTAAGTATAAACTTTGACAGATGGAGCTGGGTACATTGAGAGTTGATTCACAGGTTATTGGTCAGGATGATTGAGATATCTAGAGTGCTGCGAGGATGACATTTTTTGTAGGCCAACCCGGAAGTTGGCCTCACACTGGTTCCCTGGAGAAAAAGCCAATGTGATTATTGCAGGAAATCAGCTCTGTGGCTAAACCAGTTTATGACACCAACATGTTTTGTTCACGAAGATCATCTTCTCAAATGAACACCACTTTTATCATTTAAATCATCGATGCAATTGGCAGAAGCAAAGACATAACGTCAAGACAACAAACAAACTACACCACCGTCTCATGACTTCATCCCGCCATCAACGGTAAGCTAAAGGCAGACTATAGTTCAGCATGATTATGTTCAATGGTCTAATTTAGGTACTTGTTAGATACTATCTTTTTTAAGAAACCTAAAAGCTTCAAATTTCACAAGTGGGATATTTACAGACTTATTTTATGTCCTAGAACAAAATGCTAAAATCTCTTAATCTCGTGTTAACAACAGACCTTATTTAGGCATCTTACCAAAAACCCAGTCAAAAATGCCTTCGACATCCATGAGTGTAAAATCTAAACTCACAGCTGGGTTTTAGGCAGTGGTGGGCCATCAGGGCCAGCAAGGCCTTCTTTGCGTGACTAGACAGAATCCCAAAGTTATAGGTATTTTATAATTAAATTAGTTTTCAGAAATACACTACATGTATTCTAAATATTTTTTCCCCCATTAGCTTATTATCTCATTGAATAGTTACAGTATTCCTAAGTTGCGCTGCTTCCAGCGAAACTCGTTTTTAAGTAGAGCTTTTATCCAATCATATTTCGCCCCCATGTTGTCTCCAAGGAAAAAATCTGCCCGGACGCCTTCAGAATTACAACAAAATCCCTTTGCAGTTTAGGTAAATGGGGACGATATTGTTGATTGTCATTGTCTTCAACTAATCAGATTTTTAGTTTGACATGTCAGAGCCTTCTAGCTGGCCTACCGAAGTAAGTCTTCATTAACATGCGGCTTGATTAGTCAGTGGGCTAGCGTGACTGTTGCGAAACTAGCGAGCATAACTTAGTAGCAGTAAGAGTTAAAGTTTAAAGATATGCAAGAAGTTTTTACGTGACATTACATTTTGGCATGTTTGGTGGAGACAATCACAATATCTACTGCCTCTGTCGAGCGGACACTTTCAGCCCTCAATCGCATTACTACGTATTCAAGAAGTACAACTGGAGGCTCGACTGTCATCTCTGGCACCCATGAATAGAGAAGAACCTCTTGCTGGAACTGAACCGCACCGATGTACTGTACAACCGTGGCATTGAACTTTGTTATCAAAGAGAGGACGGACTTTGTCTTTAAATAGTGAACGGCAGCGTTGGTAAGTGAACTGCTTTTTCATTTTACATCTGCAGTATCGTTACTACCGTTTTAAATTATTTTTATTGTATCATTTTTATGAAATGGTTATTGTTTTCTCTGATGTGAATATTTGAATGGCCCCGTGCCCTTGAGTGTGGGACGGAATGCGCGTTTTAGCAACGTAATGTTGCTAGAATGTGCAGAGGCCTGTAGAATCATGTTATTTGGGTTTTATGTTATTCTACCCGCTTTGTTAAAGAAATGTATGAGACTGGTTCTTGCGAGTTTGTTCTCATCATGGTGTTAATTACATTGATTTTGACTAAATGCATTGCCCGTTAACATTCTGTCATGCTGCGTAATAGTGAGGTTATTAGGAGGTGGTTCAACTGTAGTAGGACAGCACTCATGGCCCAAGTATAAAATGCATGGCCTGCCACTGGTTTTAAGACCATTTCCAACAGCACTTTATTCTAACTATATTACTGCATCGTTTGGGACATTGAATGAAATTAATAACGATATATTTTCTAAATTCTCCAGTTATATTTGTTCTGAAAAAAGAAAAAACAACTGTGTTGATTTACAAATTACCTTCACAGATGACACCAGCATCCTCAGAATGACCACAGTTGTGGGTTCCTAATCCACTGTGTGTACAGTCAGTTAGTGATGACTCAGTTCCTGAACACTGAAGGTCATCCAGCCAGATTGGTCCACTTCCTTGTCCAAAATGTGCATTTCCTGGTGCTGACAGAGCCCTGCCACAGCCCAGCTGGTGACACACCACCTGAGCGTCATTCCAATCCCAAATGTCGTCACACACCGTCCCCCAATTACCGTTGTGGAAGATCTCCACTCTGCCAGAGCAGCTGCTGTCAGAGTTGACCAGTCTCACTGCGGTCATATCTAGTTGAATTGAAAGCAAAATATCTGTCAACCCACATGGCAACTACAGTATTGAGCAAAAGCCCCATCTCTTCAATGTAACTGTACATTATAATTTAGCTTCTTTATCATTTCTTACATATACTCTCCCTTCACACATTATTCTTCTGAGGCAATGATAAATTATCGAGAAAATGTGTAGGGATATGCAATGGATGTAATTTAGGTGAGAAAGTAATAAGAGATAAAATGAAACAAAACTAGGTATAAACTGTGACAGATGGATCTGGGTACATTGATTGTTGATACACAGGTTATTGGTCAGGATGATGGAGATATCTAGACTGCTGCAGGGATGAAATTTGTATAGGCCAACCCGGAAGTTAGCCTCTTACCGTGTCCCTCGATAAAAAGCCAATGTGATTTTGGATTATTGACACAATTAAAATCTTTGGCTGAACCAGTTTATGGTACTAACGCATTTTGTTTCCTAAGATCATCTTCACAAATGAACACCACTTTCATCATCATTTAAATCAGGCAGACAATAGTTCAGCATGATGATGTTCATTAGTCTCATTTAGGAACTTGTTATCAACCATCTCTTTTAAGAAACTTCAACTTTCACAAGTGGGATATTTATTGATGCATTTTATGTCATTGAACAAAATCTTGGGTTAACCACAGACCTTATTTCAAAAATGTCATTGACTTCCATGAGTCTAAAAGTTTAACAAACAGCAGGGTTGTAGGACTATTTCCAGCAGCACTTTATTGCAGTTTTGTTTGTGAAATAGAATGAAATTAGTAACCATGTTTTTTCTAAATTCTCCAGTTATATTTGTGTAGAAAAATAAATTAAATGTAGATTGACAAGGTTACCTTCACAGATGACACCAGCATCCTCAGCATGAACACAGTTGTGGGTTCCTAATCCACTGTGTGTACAGTCCATTAGTGATGACTCAGTTCCTGAACACTGAAGGTCATCCAGCCAGATTGGTCCACTTCCTTTTCCAAAATGTGCATTTCCGGGTGCTGACAGAGCCCTGCCACAGCCCAGCTGTTGACACACCACCTGAGCGTCATTCACATCCCAACCGTCGTCACACACCGTCCCCCAATTGCCGTTGTGGAAGATCTCCACTCTGCCAGAGCAGCTGCTGTTAGCGTTGACCAGTCTCACTGCAGGACTCAATGCTGCACCAGATGTTTGAGGAACTGTGAAATTATAGATATTATACAAATGTGATAAACCAGATACTTAATTCAGGATAATGTGTGATTCGGTAGTGTATGACCACCTTTAGAAATAAGTGATGAAATAGAACAAACTAATTGTGGAAAACCTACTCAGAATTGTGCGTGTACCCATTGGTCTTTCAGCCTCTGTGGTTGCATTTCACGCCAACCGTACCAATTTTATGTTTAAAAAGTTTGGAATTCAGTCAATATTTGTAGTTATCCTGAATGATGCCCCCCAGCAGTAAAGCGAGAGTTTGAGGCAAAGCATCTATTGTTTTGAGGTAAATTGCTTTACTATCTCGATTAGTAAAGCAAACTCCTTAGAGCGAGAGGGCAGGTAGTGTACAGCGGGTTGATCAGAACTTTGCCACTGAAAACTAATTATCTGTGGTTTCCATACTCTCTGCAACTCCCTTCACATTACAAGAAATGATTTGATCCATTGTGGATATAAAACTATCAATTAGTGCAGCTTTATGTAAAGAAGAAGTTAAGCTTAAACCTGATGATACATCAATTACTTTACCTGTCCATCCTGTTAATGTCTGAATTAGCAGGAGCAACAGCATTCCACGAGTCCCCCTCATCATGGGCCACATCCAGGAGATAACACCCACACTTGCTGAATAGGACAAAAGAGGCATTGTGACAAACTGCATCAAAGCAGACTCTTCTGGCTTGCTAAATGATTGACTCCAATCCTAACACATGGTACATCCCAAGTCTCTTTATATGTCCTTTTCACAGCAGCCAATCTGACACATAATTGCAGGGTAAACACAGGTGTGATTGATCAAACTGATGAAGGTCCCATTCTATTTAGTTTCAAATTCATTCCAGTGAGCCAGTATGCACAATACCAGGGCCCCAGCCACCTAAATGGAACAGAGCCATTTTTTTAAACACAACTGTGTTCACCCTGCAATTACATGTCAAAATGGCAGTGATGATTAGGGCCTATTGCATCCACGGGTACATCCCAAAGCTCTTAATCGGATTCCCGTTTCCCTCACTTGTGTCCTTTGAAATCATGCGAGGAGAGAGAAAATGAGGAAACATGTTTTAAGATACATGAGACTTCCTTTCCTCAGGTTGCGTCACGTGAAGCGACGTCTGTTTCTGATGGCGGCTCTGATCACAGCTGGATCAGCTGTCAGTCGGCTTTAACAGCTGGAGAGACTTTTGAGAAGTTTGTGTTTGTGCACATGATCACGGTACTTAACAATAGTAACTACTAATACTAATAAGTAATAAAGACACACAGTAATCATCACTGTCAGATTGGAGGTGTTTTCTCTCTGTAGCCTGTTACCTCTTTAACAAACGGTGTCCTGTTTATAAGCGCAGAACCCATTTCTACCGACGGAATGCGTCCATCTTATTTATTCATTTATCTGTAAGTATTGAAATTCTGAGTGTGACATCATTATTAAATAACCCAGATTATGATTATGGTTTCTCTTGAACACTGCAATTCATTCATTAGGCTCCATGTTTCGGGAAAATTTAAATGATTAAACTCATCAAACCAGACACCCTCACGTGACTGAACGAAAATAATTATAAATGATGTAAAAAATTGTAGGTAGTTATATATTTATACCATTCTAATTCATTGTTTGTATATACTGTGCATTTTTTTCTTTTCTTTTGTTTTCATTTTTATTCTATTTCTTCAATTCAATATCTGCTCTGTTATTTTATTGTACTGTATATATTGTGCTTTTCCATATTTCACATTTTATATTTGATTCTACTCTGTAACTTGCTGCTGCTACAAACAAATTTCCCTCCGGGGATGAATAAAGTTTACATCTATCTTTCCCTCTTGGTCAGATGGCTGAGACGACTTGTTCCTTCCTTTTGTTCTGGAGAGAGGACTTCAGGAATTTGCTTAAATTGGCATTTATATGCAGATATCCGTTTATAGAGATTACATCCTTTGTTGGTTTCTTGCTTTGTGCTTTTGTGTTTGAGCGTCTATTCTCTGTATGTTTACCAGGACCTGTACCTACCTGTGCACATGGTCCTCGAAGGACGACCCTGGTTGTGGAGACCAGGGTGGGTTAGATTGGGTTAGAGAGGTGGCTTTCTAATGAAATCCCAGAGGGGCACGGGCACACAGGGAGCATCCTTCTAAAAAGGCTTGGAGTTTCTTTCTTAGAAACCATCACTGGTTAAAATCCCCCTATAAAAGTTAAAAAAACTTTCAATAAAAAGTTACTGTTAAATTCAAAGACGTTCTGGTGAGTGTGATGTGGAGTAACTGTAATATTTCACTGTCTGGTGTGGCTGGGTCTAGATGTTTATTTCAAATGTTTTGAATGGCTGCAAGGGCGAGTGGTGTTTCTATGTTAGTGCATAGGGAGTCTATGTCAATTGACAAAAGGAAGGTGTGACTGGGTACCTGAAGGTTTTTTATTTTGTTAACGCATTCATGTGTGTCCTTGAGGTATGGGGTGAAGTTTGGAAAGTGGGTTGATGAAATGGTCTACGTATTTGGTTATCCTGTAGGATTCCGAGCCGCAGACGCTTACGATGGGACGGCCGACCGGACCATGAGAATTTATCCCAACTTCCACGTCTCCAGGATTAAACCTGTCTAGGAGAGCTAGACCTGTCTAGGAGAGCCCGCTTCAGCCCTCCCCCAGACCCTTTTGACCCTGCCTGAACATAGTAAATATACTTGTAACTATGCCTCAGTGTCGTGATTTTGGGTTCCAGTGTGCAAGTACTTAATAAACGTAATCATTACAACTGCAACTTTGGATGCATCTACTGCTGCTGCTGTTGTTCTGCATGGGAAGAATTTCTGCAAGAGTTTCTTTAACCATCCAGTGTTGCTGTTGCTTTGCATCCATGGCTCTGTGTAATGCAATTATGTTGTGTGGCAAAATGTATTGTAGCAGTGTGTATACGCCCAGTCATGACACTTATTAGAGAAAGTGTATGGGTGTGCCCCAAAACAAATACCTGTTCGGTTTGTACAGGTAATGACATAGGTGGCAGCTTTTGCCGCATCAAGATGCTATGTGTACCAACGGCTTTTTTTTGTAACATCATGAATGCTGGTGTTACAATCATAAAGCAATTCAACGACTTAATCTTCCCCTATTTACATTGCCACCTGAACACCAAGTATGCCAGTGCAAGTCAAAAGCCCCTTTCATTTTTTATATCGAAATTGGAGGAGTTACAAAACAGCCAAAAACAACTGCAGTCTCATTCATGTGTTGGGTCTAAAAAAAACGCACTACGGGCTTCATATCTGGTCAGTTACAGAATAGAAGAAAGGGGCTACCTCTCACAATCGCCGAAGACGTGTGCTTGCCAGCTGCCAATGTAGCCGCTATGTATGGTTAATTGTAAATTAAATGTGGTGCAATCTGCCTCTGAGCCTGTGCGTGTGTCCTGGCCATCCTTATTGCTCATTAAAAGTGACGCCTTGTGTAACTGAAATGTAGTGTTTCAGGGCATTTTCACACCTGTTGTTCGATTTCTTTGTTCCGATTCAGGGATTATGATACAATGTTGCAGTTGCCCCTTTGTTTGGTTTGTGTTCACACTGCAACATTTAACAGCGGACTAAATCTCGTAAACAAATCAGATTTTTACGAGGCTATAAATAGGCTGTGTTGCTTTCTTTTTTAAGGTGTGGGGGATTGGGGGAGCGTGAACCCGGTCGGGATGTAGAAAGGGGTGCATGGCCTAAAAAGTTTGGGAACCGCTGGTGGAGAGCAGTGGTTCTCAATCTTTTTTCAGTGATGTACCCCCTGTGAAATATTTTTACAGCCAAGTACCCCCTAACCGGCGCAAACACATTTTTGGTTGAAAAAAAGATCATCAGTGTCTGATTTATTAAACTGTCAACACTGAAGATTGCATTGTTTAGGACAGGAGTCGGCAACCTTTACTATCCAAAGAGCCATTTTGCCCTATTTTCCAACAAATAAAATTTGCCTGGAGCCGCAAAAGCTATTTGATATCACAGTTTATAAAGTTTTATATATAGTTATATTATACATACAAAAGCTATAGTTTGTTGTATTTATGAAATTATAGAACAAGAATAAAGACACTTGTTGACATTTTGTTGCTATTTTACGTGTTATAATAATATCAAACTCTTATGAAGAGGAGGGTTTGCTGCAGCAGTTGAGGAATCGCTCTTTTTCGTTCATCTCCAGCGTGATACTTTCCAGCTAATGTTGTGTGCTTGTTCTGGAAGCGTCTTTCAACATTTTTGGGTTGAATATAATTATTATTCAGTTCTGGAATTATTTTGAATACATTTTTTTATTTTTCGTTTTTTGCTTTCACATATTTGAGTTCTTATATTTTCAGATTCAAATCTTTTTTTTTTCGGTTTCAAATCATTTTTTCACTTTCAGATCTTTTTTTTCAGTTCAGACTTTTCACCCTGATCTAGCGTGGGGGGAGTGGTATCAACTGAGAGGGGCGTGTCATCATGAGTGACAGCATAACAAAGAAGGCCGAGGACCGTCCTCAACTACGTTGCCTTCAGGTAACGTGGGCACCGCGAGAATTATGATTCAACACTTTCTATACACCATATTCACGTGATTGCAGCGTAGTATCCTTGCGATGGCGTCCGCGAGAAAGGCTCAAAATGTGTCAGCGGCAGCTAGTAGAGGCACTTCCTGCTGATTGAAAATGTGTTATTTAACATCGTAACTGATTTAATTAACTGATTAAGAAAGACCTTAACCATTCATTGTCACACCACTCTCGGGAGACTTGATGTCAAGGAGGATATGAGTCTAAATGCTGCTGAGAAAAAGGCATATGTTTAGCACTTTACATAGCTGTCTGCAGCTCTTTATTTGCATTGTTACATCCTTGATCCAGAATTTGATGCAGTCCCATCTCTCCTCCTCCATGTTGGAGGATGTAGATTGAAAGGGTATAAAATACTATTGATATTCTCCCTCACTTCGCAATAATGTCATTGTGTTTCTGCAACCCACTCTTGGTGCATTGTGGTTGAAAGGATAATTAAGTCCTCCACACGCCTTGGGATCCGATCAGTCCAGCTTGGGCAGGGGCCTGCTGTGAATAAAATGTCATACAAACAAATAACCATGAGATTCAGGGCATGTACATAATTGCAACACTACTATGGTGCTGGCTCAACAAGTAGCAGGCCACGTGACCATGCTAGACTGTCGGCAGTTGCTTTGGTATGCTTCTCAGTTCAATGATTCCTTGCACTATTCTTAGCAATGTGACATATATTTCAGATCAGGAAACAGTCAATCACATAAAGAGGCAGTAACATAAAGATAAAAAATGGTCCCATTTACACTGGATTACACATCTGCACATTGATACAGATTAAGATCATTTTTATGATTAATTATATTGTTACCAACGCCCTCTGTTGTAAAAAAAGGTTATTGATGACAAAGACTGGAGAATAGACTAGCCGAGTAAGGGGAATTCACTATTCACAAGATAAAATGTGTGGTTGATAGCGTTGCATGAATGTGCACAGAGTCTCTGAGACAGAACAGGAGTGTCGTGCTGTGATGTTGATTATTCTCCACCAGGGGATTTTATACAGGTACCATAATCAATTTGATCAATTGCACATGTGTTTACCCTGTTATGACAACTGGCTGCTGCTTTTGAGTTTCATCACTCAAAATCTGGTTGTTAAAGGGGGGAGCCACTAGAGGGTGCACATACGCTGTGTTACTAGTGAATACAGCATTACTGAACAAGGTTCTCACAGTGTATACACAGGTTATTAGTTATACTGAGCTTAAGTTAACACAGTCTAATCCAAAAGCCCTGCACTACATCCTCCCTTCATGAAGATTATAATGTTTCATTTGAGGGAAGTGTTGATTCAACTATGACCATTTTGGAGGATGTAGTTTGTGGTGCTGTTAAATTGCATTAAACAGAGAAGTGTTTCTGTTATTTACTCATTGATATTAAACAGGGGTGGTATTTATATAAAAATATGTGGAATTAATAAAATCAATACAAAATATAATAAAATTACAAACTTTGATCAGTTCGTCACTTACACTGAAAAAATGTAATGTTTCAACCCTACTTTGTTTTTATCCAGCAAATGGCCGACATGTTGAGGGATGTTGTATGTATAGGGTTACTCCATGTTTTCCCCCACCTGTCCTAAATAGAATGGAATGTACATACAACTTCCTAGCTGCTCTGGATTAATTAAATTAATTTTAAGATAGATTTGACTTGGAATCTTAGATAAAAGTCATTAAAGATAAATGTAAATATAAACTGGTAGCTTCATGAGATTTTCCTCCTTTCTGTATGCTTTTTAATATTTTCAGTATTTATGTAAATCAGTGCAGCTTTTCTCTTCCTGTCTGTGGCTGGATCTCTCTGGGCTTTTCTTTTGTCTCTCCCTCTCCATGTTTGCCTGTGTTAGTGTTGGCTTTTCTGCTCAGGGAGGGGTTCCTCAAGTCTTATTGGCTCATGCCTCCTCTCTGAGTCTCGGTCACTATCATGGAAAGGGGGACTTGAGCAGCACTGTGACGTTGCCCCCCTCCACCCATTGACTCTTGTCCTCTCTCTGCCTCTTTCACCTCCTCTGCTCGCTCTGTGACTGACGGTGGATGGGTGGTCATGTGATGTTATAATACCCAGGGATTTTGTGCCAGCCATGCTCTGTAGGCTCCCTTCCTCCATCCATCCAACCAGCCGCTCACTCAGCTCTCCTTCCTGGAGGATCTATTGTTAGCTGATAGAGACATTTGGCATGGCTCTGACTGAGTTATGATGGTGTGTTAGAATACTGTCCTGTCTCATACTGATCACAACACACGTTGGAATACATGTGCAGAGACGGCAGCAAGGACGTGGCAGCGTTTGTACATGTGGCTGGTAAGTGACATGTGTGATGTGTGCTTGGGTTGCTGTTGAGCTCGTGTGATTTAATCAGCTCTAAAGGTACTGTGTCTGAACATTTCCACTGAGAACTAGTGTATTCAAATGTAAACACAAAGCGTCGGTCCAGACAGGAATAAATCAATGTGTTCACTGCTTCACCCTCCTTTCAGTCGGCTTTCACATTGAATTTGCAAACACTTAATCAGTTATTGGTTAAATGACTAACAATGTGTTGGCTGAAATTGATGTCTTAATAGTGGTTTGCATGTAGTGCACCTAGGTTTTTTTCAGGGTTTGAGCATGTGGGCTGGAAGCCTCCTGTCTGTATTACTTTGTATTAGCACCAGGACAGATTAGACTCCATCATGACCACAAGCACAGCAGTGAAGACACGCAAGGTGTTCAGCAGCCACCGAGGACCAAGCGGCTACCACCTGAGCTGGTCACATGCAGCTCGTCGCTCAGTGTCCCCATGGCAACCACAATCTGGACCAAAGTTATGCACTGACTGACAGATTTTGCCATCCATACAGAGTACAAACATAGACAAGGACAACATGTGCTTCAGAGGACTGTCCAAAATGGGCCAATTGTTTATTCCATTCACAATATATCTGCATTGGACAAGGACCAATCAAAGGTGAGCAGACAGAGAGAGGTCGACCATCCGTATATAAACTTGGCCAACAGAAGCTCTGTTGCATGCACATGGCTGCTTCTTTGTTGATCAGAGTTACACTTAAACATGTTTCTCACAATTTATTGTATGGGTGAGTGTAGGTCACAGAAACATCCACAGATGAAAATAGACTGAGATTCTCAGTGGGTGTGTCTGCATGTCATTTGGCAGAGTCCTGTGCTGAATGCCACATGGCAGCGTTAAACTAATCCCAGCCAATTCCACTTCAATCCTCCCACCAGAGCTGATCAGGAGAAAAGCAGGATGAGAAGGCTTTGATGCCTTCAACCTCACTCTGTCATCAGTGTGTGGATATGCATACAGTGTGTGTGTGTGTGTGTGTGTGTGTGTGTGTGTGTGTGTTAACAGTAGGAGGCACATCCTGATAAAGTTTTTTTATGGACCTTGGTGTATGTGTGTTTGTGTGCGTTTGCTGTACATGCCCCATATGATCAAAGTATTAAGATGGATTTGTGTTCTTGAGAACATCAAAGTCTCTCTCTGAGGTTCACTGTGTGGATGTTTGCTTCAGTAGCTGTTTGTTTTGACAGGAGACTGTAATGAGAAATTCAAGTGTGTATCACCACACACACACACACCCTCTGAATAACAGATGATATTGCTGTTGCCTGCTTTATGCTACTTATACCAGTGAAGGGAACA
Organism: Pholis gunnellus; assembly: GCF_910591455.1. Lineage (NCBI taxonomy): Eukaryota > Metazoa > Chordata > Actinopteri > Perciformes > Pholidae > Pholis > Pholis gunnellus. Next base: position 5,540,895 of record NC_136529.1, on the reverse strand, counting down.
TGTATTCAGATTGTACTAGCTAGAAGCAATAGCTGCATTACCACAATTTAATTAAAGATACTCAGGGGCCTCCCTGCATGGACTGTAGTGTGGAAATGCTCGTGGAGGATGGTCATGAATACTGTGTGCTCTACTTGGGAGTGGAACATGCACTGACTGCTAGAGATAACCCTTCGTCGTGCATGAGCTGTTTTTGTATGTCAGTTAAGCAAAGAGAGGCCTGTTACCATTTGTTTGGTAGACACCGCCCACTCCTGATCAAGGACCCTATCGGCCAAGCGCCCTAGGACTGAGCTTCCGCTAGTGCACGGTGTGGTTTGCAAGGGTGCCCCCCGCCACTATTACTACATAGAGTTGTACAGGGGTCAGGTAGGGGGTAGAGGCTGCCCCTCCTCCTCGGAGTCAGACAAGGAGATCAATGTTGTCAGCCTAGAGTCCTCAGAAGAGAGGGTTCCCTCTGGGGCAGCAAGAGATAGTCTTGGAGTAGCGTGAGCAGCAGTCACCTCTCCTTCGAGAAATTATCAGTAGGGCGGTCATAGCTTTGGATATTGAACTGCCGTCCAATCAGGGGCCTGCCCCCTCCCGCTTTGATGACGAAGTTGGGGGTCGGTTTAGATCCCCATCCTAAATCGGTCGGTGTAGTTGTGGCCCCTTTGCCCTGCCTGGGATGAGGGGAAGGGAGATCAGGAAGGAGAAAGGCTGTGCCCAGTCAGAGCCCAGTGGACAGAGGAATTCAGAAATACAGATCAATTGTACGTTTGCTTTCAGTCCCAGTGCTGGGGTCAGCCAGTGTCTAATTATATGCTGTCTCACTGAGTAGTTTAAACAATTCAGCAAGCAGTCTCGGGTTCACCATCACTTTCGCCATATCTCAGCCCGATCCAGAATACCCCCCGAGTTTACCGCTTCAAGTCAAGGAATTTCGACCACTTCCACAAGATACTTGGTCGTTGGTCTTCCCCCGCGTACCTCTCATACATTCGTTCCAACCTCAATGACACTAGAAACGCCCATCAGCATCTGTCTTCATGAAGCTATCTTTGGGGACTCTGCACCACCAGAGCTTCCAAAGAGACGGCCCGCACACTACAGTCTCCATTCCCCCCGTTCCCGCCAGCCGCCGGACATCAACGGTCCCCCATCGATCACCTAATCTACTTTCTATAAACCCTCCTCATTTCTTCTTCATTACATTCCTTAATTTCTTCATCCCTACCCAACATCCCTCTACCTCGACCCCTACCCCACATCCCTTCATCTCTGCATCCCTACCCTACATCCCTTCATCCCTCTACCCCTACCCTACCCTACATCCCTCTACCTCGACCCCTACCCCACATCCCTCATCTCTTCATCCCTACCCCACATCCCATCATCCCTGTACTAAGCAAACACACCCTTGAGAGGATTTTAAGCAAGAAGCAGCTCTGGCGTAGAAAGAATAAAACCAATGTTGCAACCTTCATTGAACAGCAACTGGAAACATCTGGTCAGGGTCATGGTTACAGATGGATGCACCAAAAGTGCTATATTTTCTGCCGTAAATGGACTTCCATATACAAGGCATATGATTGTCTTAAAATTAAAGTCTATGCTGCTTTACAGTGTACAGTGACCATAAACTACATCTCCCACAATGCATGTTGACTTTGTGACCTGCGAAATGACGGCATCCTGCCACTAGACAACAGTTTTTCCATATCGGCGTTTAACTTTGTCAGTTAAATTTTATGTCACACTGTGATGATGAAACTGTGTAATTCATCTGTGGTTCAGGTGTGCCGAACCGTGGGGGGGATCCATTACACCACTATTATTCACTCACAGCAACATGTCTGTGTGCCGACATTAAAACTATCACGACAGGTGGACAGGAGAGGCAACAGCCCGTAAAGCGTTTTTCCAACAAGTGATTGAGTTGAAAAAGATCGATAAATGTCCAATAAGAGAAAAATTGATGCAGAAGGAAGGTAATTTAATGACAGATGGGAAATCGCATACATGTTTGTTCTTCAAGGAGAAAAAACAGTGGCATGAGGCAGTGTTGGTGATGAAGGAATACAATTTACGTCGACATTTTGACACCAAACACGGAGCCAAGAATGCTAAATTTAGCCTCCAAGAAAAACATAAAATTGTCCAAGAATTAAAAGGCAGACTGCAATGGCAGCAGAATATATTTACAAAAGTTACAGCCAAAAATGATGCAGCAAAGTGTTTTTCAGAGGGTGCATTGAAGCAGTGCATGCTAAAGGTATGTGAGCAGGTGTGCCCCGACCAGATACAGACTTTTAAAAATATCAGTTTGTGAAGAAACACCATCGCAGACCGAGTTCAGGAACTACAGTAGCAGGCAATCTGACAACACAGCTAGCCGGCGAGACGAGCAGTTACTTGTCTTCTTCATTAGCTGTTGATGAAAGCACAGACAACACGGATACAACGCATCTATCAATGTTTATAAAAGGCGTGAAGGCAGACTTGACTGTCAGTGAGGAGCTCTTGGATGTAGCTGCCATGCATGGGATGATGACGAGTAGGGACATTGTTGATGCAGGGAGGTGACAAAAAAGCTTTGAACAAAGTTAATGTAATAACATGTCTTTGATGATATTTGTCTTTGTTATTTTCTTTAAAAGTTTGATCTTTAATGTGGGTTTCTTAACCCTAAAAGGATTTAAGTTATAATAACAGTAATGTGCTTAAATATATTTTTACATTTATATAACTGCATGTACAATATTTTTACACTTGAATAAAAAATAATCAAATGCAGAGACAGTTATTTAACAATATGTTAGGAGTAGTTACATTTATACAGGCTTACAGTTACAACCGGCCCTTTGAGGGCAACCATGATGCTGATGTGCTCCGGGGTGAAAATGAGTTTGACACCCCTGGAGTAGATGATCGAATATAAGAGATAAACACAGTGAAGTTAAAAATTTGAATTAAATAAACTAGATAAACTTAAAACTACTACTACTACGTCACACTGACAAAAAAACATTCTTCTGTCCGGGGCTGCAGAGATGCTACTGTGCGTAGGCCTAAATCCAGAATGTGACTTTTAACAAGGCAACAATTTGGAGATAGGGTGATACAAATTAGCTGTCCCCATCTTTATGTAAATAAGCTGTTTTCAAAGCTGGGCATTCTAGTGGAGATAGTCAAGTTGAAGATATGAGTTATGCATTTTGAAATCAGTGGCACTGAGAGATTAAGAAAGCACCAGTTGATTTCCTAGTATCAATAGTAAGAGGAGCATCAGACTACTACTGGTATTTTCCTCTAGTTCAGCCTGTGGTTTGAAGTTGTGATTTAATACATTTATAGTGGTCTCAAAAAGATGCCCAGAGTCAGCAAAATGACTGTTAAAGGCAGTGTATTATTTTGAGAAATCAATGATCTTTAAACGAAGTTCATACAGATGATAACCAGTCAATATGATCATCTCAGAGGTTGGAAAAAGTGACAGCAGCTGCAACTGTCCAACAATTACAATGGTAGTATTGTGGCCAAGTTTAAGCCTCAGGACAATCAAATCAAATCATTTTGGAAGTGAAATGCCCTTTAAAACTGCAACTGAACACCTGGAGTTGACATAGACAGCCACACCATTTCCTTTACTCTCCCTGTCAATTCTAAATAGGTTATGATTATTGATAGCGTCACCATTACTTTTCGTTAGCCAGGATTCAGTAAGAAGAAGGATATCTGCTTTCGTCTGATAAATTAAAATGCCTATGGTCCATATTATTTTCCTGCACTACGCTTCTTAGATTTAAGTGCATCAAGCCCAGGCCTGTGTAAGTGGAAAAATAGCTGTCATTTCATGTATAAAAGTGTGTGTACGTGTTACAATAGCATTCTAGCCAGGGCGACTGTGGCTCAGAAGATAGAGTGAGTCGTAGAAGGTCAATGGTTCAGTGCCTGGCTCCTCCAGTCCATGTCGATGTGTCCTTGGGCAAGACTGTGAATGAGTTAGAGCCGGAGATCGAACCGCCGATCCTCTGATTGAAGGATTACCTGCTCTACTACTGAACCACAGTTGCCCAAGAACTAAGGCTACAGAGCAGTTGGAACTATGTCATTGAAAGGATGACTACACACATTATTTTCACTGGTATGAATGTGATCGTAAATGGAAGTGTTAAATTGTGCAGTTGGTGTCTATGTGACAAACCCCCCCCCCCCCCCTCCTACATGCACAGGTACAAACATAATGCTAACACATCCCTTAAAGCCAATATCTATAATGCATGTGTACAGGTGCATCTCAATGAATTAGAATATCATTGAAAAGTTAATTTCACTAATTCAATTCAAAAAGTGAAACTAATATATTATATAGATTCATTACACACAGGGTGATATATTTCAAATGTTTATTTCTTTTAATTTTGATGATTATGGCTTACAGTTAATGAAAACCCAAAATTCAGTATCTCAGAAAATTTGAATATTACGTAAGACCAATTAAAAAAAGGATTTTTAACACAGAAATGTCCATGTACAGTATACAGTATGCACTCAATACTTGGTCGGGGCTCCTTTAGCATGAATTACTGCATCAATGCGGTGTGGCATGGAGGCGATCAGCCTGTGGCACTGCTGAGGTGTTATGGAAGCCCAGGTTGCTTTGATAGCGGCCTTCAGCTCTTCTGCATTGTTGGGTCTGGTGTCTCTCATCTTCCTCTTGACAATACCCCATAGATTCTCTCTGGGGTTTAGGTCCATAGATTCTCAATGGGGTTTAGGTCAGGGGGTCACAGCGAGTTTGCTGGCCAATCAAGCACAGTGATACTGTGGTCATTAACCAGGTATTGGTACTTTTGGCAGTGTGGGCAGGTGCCAAGTCCAGCTAGAAAATGAAATCAGCATCTCCATAAAGCTTGTCAGCAGAGGGAAGCATGAAGTGCTCTAAAATGTCCTGGTAGACGGCTGCACTGACTTTGAACTTGCTGCACCCAATCTGTCTTTTCATATTCTCCATCTGGAATCCAATAACTTTTTTACAATGATTTGTGTTAGTGTCATGTTAAGGTAAGACGCTTCTGACGTTGTCTCTGGTTCAGGAGTGGCTTGACACAAGGAATGTGACAGTTGTAGCCCATGTCTTGAATACGTCTGTGTGTGGTGGCTCTTGAAGCACTGACTCCAGCCGCAGTCCACTCCTTGTGAATCTCCCCCAAATTCTTGGATGGGCTTTGCTTCACAATCCTCACAAGGCTGCGGTTATCCCTGTTGCTTGTGCACCTTTTTCTACCACACTTGGACTTCCACTCAACTTTCCATTAATATGCTTGGATACAGCACTCTGTGAACAGCCAGCTTCTTAAGCAATGACCTTTAGTGGCTTACCCTCCTTGTGGAGAGTGTCAATGACTGTCTTCTGGACAACTGTCAAGTCAGCAGTCTTCCCCATGATTGTGTAGCCTACTGAACCAGACTGAAAGACCATTTAAACGCTCAGAAAACCTTTGCAGGTGTTTCTAGTTCATTAGCTGATTAGAGTGTGACACCATGAGTCTACAATATTGAACTTATTCACAGTATTCTAATTATCTGAGATATTGAATTTTGGGTTTTCTTTAGCTGTAAGCCATAATCATCAAAATTAAAAGAAATAAACGCTTGAAATATATCACCCTGTGTGTAATGAATCTATATAATATATGAGTTTCACTTTTTTTTAACTTTTTGAATTGAATTGAATTTGAATTTGAATTTCTGAAATAAATTAACTTTTTGATGATATTCTAATTCATTGAGATGCACCTGTATAGGAGGGATTGTGTTTATGCAAGGTAAAAGGAAATGCTGTTAGAGCTCTGTGTTTCCCTGTAAACTTTTTCCATTTTGCCTCGTTCCAGGGTTCCTTAAACTGTTATTTTTTATATAAAGCCATGACTTTATATCTACATTTATGAATCAAACTGTAGGGTGAACGGGTCCTGCGCAACAGAAAGAAGGGCAGGATCGCACCTAACATGGTGGTAACTCCATCAGTAATCAGAACAACTTTAGGGGATTAGTGTCCCTCTGAGGAGTCGGAAAAATACCTTCGGCCTTTCATCTCACCCCGTAGCTGAATCGTTAGGATTTCGGAATTATTGTCTTTCTGAGAGTCTTGTACGGCTACGCCCTAGGTGCTCTCAGTAGGATGTAACCCTAACACCCAGTGTGAGTAGTTACGTAGAACGTCTGTACCTTACTACTGCCTTTTTTAGTTCTCTCACCATTTTGGACTAGCACTGCTAAGTCTTCACCCAGGGAACTTACCTTAAGCTCCTCTGCTGGAGTCAGTCATCACTTGTGTATCACACATTTCCGGGACAGGTGAAGAGGGGTAACTTCATCTAAGTGTCTAAGAGTCTTCAGTTTGAGTCCCAGTCAATTACAAATGGTAAGGCTGTGGTTTTATTACAATTTTCTCACAACAGTCGCATACAACAATTTCAATTCAATGAAACAGTCTTAGTGCTTCAAAAGCTAATACTAACAATCCTGATTTAAAAGGCTCTCTCAGTCAGCTCTCGCTGTGAATTTTTCCTTTTTTTTATAATGCTGTCTTCTGATAGCAGAAGGGTCTTCCAGTCACCCCTCTCAGGGTGAAGACTCTAGTCACCTCTAAGGGTGAAGCCCGTTCTCTCAGTTTTGCAGCTGCTTTTTATGCTGGTCTGAGGCTTGTACCTCCCTCAAAACCATGCGTCACTCACACATGAGTCATCCTGTTAAGTAGGTCAAACACAGGATGTAAGGATCATATAAGGCTTGAGTGAAAAGTGTATATGTTTAATCACTTCTATCATGAAATAAAAAAGTTTATATGTTTAATCACTTCTATCATGAAATAAAAAAGTTTATATGTTAAATCACTTCTATCATGAAATAAAACAGTTTATATGGTGTAATGGTTATACTTTTTAAATCAAACAGGTTATATGTTGTAATAGTTATACTTTCATATTGTTCTACAATCTTCTAACAAAACACACTCTAAGACTAAAATACTACACTATATACTCCAATTCATACATATAATCTTCAGTTATTTTCCTTCGGAATTATGAAAGATACTGTGTGTTGAACAGATGTGAGTGCAGGAGGCGTTCAGCTGTGACAGGCGGCCATTACTGACACTAGGAGGAATCACACAAAGAGACAAAACCCATTAGCAAGTCCCTGAGGAGACGAGAGAGAGGGAGCAGCAGGAGGAGGAAGCGAAGGGAGGGGGGGGGGGGGGGGGGTACAATGCCAGTGTGTTCTTATTCATTTTTCCTCTCCGAATTTGCACATCAAGACTGTCTGCTTAAAGTTAGTGAAAGATAATGACTGCTTGTCTGTGTCAGGACACCACCCTTCACTTCACTCCATAAAGGACACACTTCCTGAACGAACAACGACGTATTTACATGGCCTGTCAGCAAAAAAACAGCTTGTAACATTACAGTTTTCTCTCCTCTATAAATCCTGATCTCTCTCTTCCACCCCATGAAACAACGTTGTGCGGCAAACAGAACATGTTCTGCTGCTTCACATTAAAAGTGAACAAGTATATTTCATCGACTGAATTCTTTTCCTAATTATGTTGTTGGATTAGTTTTGCAACCAGACTCCTGTCTGTGGTTAGATTTATGTAACAAAAGCACTTTGAAAGGCTTACTATGTTAAATTACATAGTGTCTCTGTATTAAACCAGACCACCATCTTTCTTCAACATTAATCGAGTGCTGCCAGAGTGTTACTGTCCAATGCTACAATCTGCTACAAGTGAATATCGTATTGCAAGATTGGATATTTTGACAAAAAAAACTAAATATGTTGTCAGTCAACAATTTACTAGTACACTCAGAATCAATATTTTGCGACATACCACATTAAATAACATTTTCTCAAGATGTCAATAAAATCATAAACATAACACATGTTTCATGTTACAAAACTTAATTTCTAGGCGACAGGGTTGCCACAATAAATGTGTTAGTTTAGACAAAGCTAGCTGGGAGAACCAATGTCTATTTCAACAGTATAGTCTTCCTACTCTCCAGAAATTAACCAGGATTCTCTTCCTCATGTTGTGTGATTATATTTTCCATAACTGACTGAGCTGAGATAGTGTCAGGGTTATGCAGTTTACTGTATTCATACTGCAATTCAGTGAGATGCGTAGATTCTAGCTAAAGGAAACAATCAGCGAAGCAGCAACTAGGACAAGCAAGCCTACCCTATTTGTGTGTGTGTGTGTGTGTGTGTGTGTGTGTGTGTGTGTGTGTGTGTGTGTGTGTGTGTGTGTCATTTTGTGTGTCAGAGAACAAGTCAGACAGTGAAGACAGTGAAGCCTTTTTATGTGCCTGATTGCAGTGTCATAAGGTCTAGATCTCCTCAGTCGTGATTATATAACCAGCCTTCAGTCAGATCAGATGGGGGAGGTCTAATCCACTGCAGCAGCTATAAGTCCATCCCTGGTGTACCAGGACATCTGCCAGAGACAGGCCTCACAGCCAATATGCTGCTAAATCTTCATTTTCTAAGCTCCGTAGTAGATGGAAACGGCTGTTGATGAGGTTACAGTTTTTGAAAGTCTTTCATTTTTCCAAAGATTTTGTTTTTGTTTTACAATAAATTCTTTTTCAAATAGGCGCTGCTGTCAACAACTAAACATGTCCTGCACAGAATGAAATACCTTCCATTGGCTTTTCCTATTACGCTTGTGAAATGTCTGCAGGTGTAACGGGTGTGGTAAGGACCCAGAAGCACTACGACGGACACACGGAATAGTTGAACGAAGCTTTACTCCAGGCAGAAGACACAACAGGCAAACAGTCTCGGATCAGCTCATGTGGAGAAATCCACTCGGTGGAACACCAAGCCGTCAGGGGAGAAGGCAGACAGAAAGGGAATTACCCACAAATCATTGCAATGTGACGTTAAACACGGGGTAACCAGTGGACACATGGAGACGTAAAAAAAAGGTAAACAAAGAGGACGGCTCACGTGTGTTCAGCCTGTCTTATTACATTTCGACAGAAACATTAAGAGGTAAAGATGGAACAAAAAATAAACTTGAAATCAGAGGATATTTATTCATTTAATTATCAAATATTTTATTTAGACATTGAAGCTGTTTTGACAAAAACGAGTAAATAGATTATATAAAATGACCTCTCATCTTGTGAGGAAAGAGCCTGGAAGACTTTCAAATCAGGGAGTACAAAGTATCAAATAAAACCCCACAATTGTACATCATATTTTTTGTCGTTTTCATGGTAACGTGATATGTTGCAGCAAAGTGCTGTCCCATTCCTGTTTACACCAACAAAATACTATAATACCAAATTTGAAAGAATGAAGTGTTTGTGAATGAATGTGTTGTAAATACATTAATGGATTTAATCGGGATGAAATGCTTTGTCTTGATGGTGGAACTAGAGAAGAGTTAGTGGAATTTTGTGTGAGCAGGTGGAATTGTTGACCTGGTGAAGTACCAAAAAAAGGTCAGTGGTTCACCACAAGTATCAGGTATCAGCCTTTTGCCAGTAGGCCATATATTTTCGACAGACGGAGGATCATCAAACATTGTCATCCTCTGGCTTGTTTGAAAAGTTGAAAAAAATTCAAAAGAAATCTCTTGATAAACATCATATTCCAGCATCGTCCTTTAGGATCCTGACTATGTAGAGTTATACCTCCAGTGTCACAGTACAGCAATGTCTACAGTATGTTGGAGACTTCAGCATGTAAGTAGACGGACGGGGGAGCAGTCAGTCTCAAAGCATAATGATGATGATTATAGAGTGGATGTACATGCAGGAGATATTTTTGGGACTGCACTGCCATCAACACACATACCAACAGAAGATGATTACTATCATTATTTTGAAGCAACCCAAAAAAAGATAAAATGGTAACAGCAAGTCTAGCAAAAAAACATTTTACAGGACTCCACCAGTGCTTCTTATAATGATGCTGTGTTAAGTACGCACGTGTTTATTTCTACTTGTGGTGGTCTTTAAAGTTGCACACATCAAATCAATATTTATTTTAACAGTGGATCAACTGTCATTGTTTGTCACTTGCTTGTAGTGATGATCCCAGAGAGAACGATCCACAGTGGTCAGTGCTAATCGCCGCCTGACACTGACGCACATTTAGTGTCTGTGTATAAGACGCACCCACCAGTATACAAAGAGTATACAGACAGAGAAAGGCCACACAGGGCGGGCTCTGATGAAGACACTGTGCACTAGTTGCTCAGCAGACAGTTAGGGACTCTCTGGAGAACATTCTGGAGCATTTAGCACATAAAGAGACCAAAGCAGAGCTAAAGACTGAAAGTCGTTAGTGGACAACTCCAACTGAAAGCTTATATTGCTCTATGAAAATGTCAATGTATGGCGTTTTTCATGTTACCCCCAAGTTAATCCAGGTTTAATAAAATATCTTATATTGAAACAAAGAATGCATCACCAAACACATAGGCACTTTAGATTTAATTCAGATCAGGGGCTTTTTTCAGTTTCTTTCTTGACCTGTTGGATACATAAGATGCAGTGCATGCATGAGCCAGAGCACAATTCATTCGATTTGACATTTTCTGTAAAATTAGACAATTTGTCCCCAAGTTCGTAGAGACACCGCCTACGCTGAACTGCGATAACTCTTGAAGGCATTGTGAAATGTACTAGAATGTATGGGCTACCTCTGCTGCCTCCATGACAGGTATTTGCGATGAGCCAGTTTTGACTTTGCACTGTGTGCATTTTTATGCAGATTTCACTGCCTTGGGAAAAGTGCAGTTCGTGCTCTCTGAGAGTTAAAATGGTATAGAGCGTGTATAAACACAAAATGTTCCTGAAGCGTTTAACACTGACTTCACAGAGGGGCTGGTGTTTGACTTGACTGAAGTATGAGTGTGTCTATTGCTGTGAGCTTATAGAGCAGCCTGGATCAAGTGATCATACTCCAAAGTTATGTGTGAATGTGTGGTAGAGGCTTGTGTGGACATGTGAGTGAGACAAAGTGGGGAGGATGATGTGTCCTCCCTACTGGCCTGTGTTTTGCTGTGACTGATGCACCAGAATCCTAATCATAGTGACCTGCACACATTCACTCAGATACAAAGCTGCTCAGGGCCTTGCAGACACTTTTTGAGTTGTCATATTAATCTATTTCTATATATGGTAGATAAATGTGACCACGGGCCGCGGCAAGGCTTACCATTTTTAGAGTGCACTGACCCTTTAATAATAATGGCTCAAACCAACTAAAAGCCCACAGATCCTCTATTGGTACATGTGGTGGTGAATGAGGGACTGAGACAGGATTCCCCCAAGATTACAAAGTTTATTACATCAAATACTTTAAACAGGGTATTAAACACACAGGAAATCCATTCCATCCAATATATCCAAGACAGTAAAAGGTATATGTCCAATATACTTCATGCCATAAATTACAGTAAAAGAAGGAGTGCTACAGGACGAATGGTCGTAGCCGCAGCCAGAGAGAACATAATACTGGGACAGAGTACTCCCCATGCTCCGGTGTCCCACACACACACACACACACACACAGCAAAGCAGAAGGTTAAAGAAACAAGTCATGGAGGGAGTGCAAAGGAAACTAAGCACAGGTGAGAAACTCTGTCACCAAACCCTCCACCGTCTGGGGGGCCACGCTTCCCTCCAGTCCTACAGCACTTGGACAGAAAACAAGTGTTCAACACACAATGTTAGCACCACATGGCAGCTACAAGAATCTACTATTTAATTTATTGGGGGGAAGTAATGAGTGCCACGAGGGCTAACAGAGGATAACAAAAACCAACTAATAGACTAAAAACTTAACAAAACAAAACAGCAGTGGCAGTCAGCGTCTCTCCTGCCTGCTTACTGCGCAGCCCCCATCTTGAAAGTGAGAGTCGCTATGGGGCCGGACCTAGAGTAAATAAAACAGAAGGTAAAACCCACAGCAGCTATGCCTTAACTTAAAAAAACTAAAGTTAACGCCTACCCAAGCATTGCACGTGATGGGCACAACCTGTCGCACGAGGGATCAGATGGGAAAGACGTAGCTCGTCGGTACGGCTTATATAGTAGACCAAACAATTTGGGAACAAGGAAGTAGGAGGTGCTAAGGCCTACCTAACCCTACAGTAGCCACGGAGGGACATCTCACTACCGGCTACATAAAGGATAGACTTGATAAGGTGTAATTGTGTGTTATTTCATTTATTTTGGGGATGTTCTGTTTCATAGATCAGGTTTAAAGTTTTTCTTTCCATGGTTACTGGTAGTAAAGAGTACGAAGGCAGCTCAGAATGAGTTCAATGGAAACATTTCTCCTCTCCAGGAGTTTCAGGAGAAGCTTCTTCTCAGGTTTAACCAGTGTGTCAGCATGCAGCTGGAGCCTTTTTTATGTTTTTCAGCCTGAGTGTGCCGCTGTCTACAACAACACATTCTGACCTCAACTAGTCAAATACCCTCACTCACGTCAGTGGTGGACATGTCAGGGACGGCGTGTCAATATATCCGTGTTACATGCAGTGTCTTTTCAAAATAAACTTCAGTTTTTACAGAAGTTAGGTTCAGGCAACAAAACCACTTAGTTGAGTTTAGGAAAAGAGTGTGGCTGAGGTTAACTTGACTGACTATAAAGTGACATGACAAAATGTCAACGTTGACTTTCAGTTTCACAAGGGACACAAACTGCGGTCTCCTGGGTGAAAGTCTTGTTCTCTGTCTTTATACTACGTCAGTTGCTCTGAGCGTGTAATACTGACACCGATATGTTTACATAGGAGTAAGTTGAAAGTGCCATGTGACACATACAGAAGATAAAGGGTGCCTGGTCGCTATATGAGAAGGGGTTGTGTACAACTATAGGATAGATTGACATTTATGGTTCCCAGATGATGTATCTGTGACTCTGGAAAGCATAATTGTGCCTACTCTAGTACAGTGAGGATTAAGTCCTGCACATTTTAGGTATTCAGTAGAACGTTGTCCCTTTCCAACAATGTCAGGAAATATTGAGAGAAGGAACAGCACATTGTTGACGGAGAGAAAAACATGGAACAACTCTAGTCTTAACCTTCCAGGTTCAGTTTGTTGGTCCTCCTGTCATAATGCGCTTTTTGGAATATATAACCTGTTCTTCATAAGTCCTTGACAAAAAGAGAACAATCTGAAGAGGATGGACCATGTCTGTAAATGAACTACGGCTTTTTCTTTTTTTTCCACTTCACCCTGATGTGACTGCATCAGAAAAGAAAAAAGTAAACTACTAAAGTAAAGAGAGACAGCCAGAGATGGAGGTCTGAGGAAGATAAAATGGAGGTGACGGTAAAGAAAGGAAGACGGCCACAGGGAAAGAAGTGACAATGGAAAGGATAAAGGAGTGAGTGCTTGGACTTGCTAAATGAATGAGGCAGAGGAGAGGAAAGGGAGGGAAGCAGAGAGGGAGATGGAGGTAGACAGCAGTGAGGAGGAGGAAGGGAGGGGGTGATTGTTACTGGAGCCTTGGAGGTTTCAAATTTCTCTTCTTTCGATTCCCTGTTCACATGCAGAATGAATCTCTTCCTTTCTTTTTCTCTCTCTTTTATTTTATCCAGACCAGTGGGGCTTTCTGCAGATGGGCCCGTTCCAGCAAAGCCCAAACATGTTGTAACCGACTGGAAGACTGGAGTGGACAGAGCGACAAAGAAGAGAAGAAAGTGAAGGAAGGGATATTGAAAGAAGGTAAGCACCGCTGCACGTGTTCTTTGTTTGAAATGCTGAAGGAAGAGAAGGAGGGGGCAGAAAAGATGGAGGGATCATTTCCTGTTCTCTTTGTGTTCAGGGTTTGTGCTTTAGTGTGTATGTGCTGATGCGTGTGTGTGTGACTAGCTGCTGAGGTGAAGGACTACATAGAGCCATGTCTGTGGGCTGTGACCACGAGACAGAGAGCTCTCCACACGTTTTCATGTGAACAACACACCTTCATTTATGTTACGTGGAGAGTAAATATGTGAAGAATCCAGTGATATTCATATAGGTATGTTCATGAGGTTACAGATGGAATATGTTGAGAGTTTAGTGATATTCAATTGAGTTATGTTTATGAGGTCATAGGTTGAGACTCCAGTGATATTCAATTGAAGTATGTTCATGAGGCTACACATGAAATATGTTGAAACTCCAGTGATATTCAATGGAGTTATGTTTGTGAGGTTACAGAGGAAATATGTTGAGACTCTTTTGATATTCAAGAGAGTTATGTGTATGAGGTTATTGATATGCAATAGAGTTCATGAGGTCATGTCTTGAGACTCCAGTGATGTTTAATAAAGTTATTTTATGAGGTTATATGTTGAGAGTACTGGTTAGCTCACAAGTTATCGTGAATGTATGTGTTGATGTATCTACAGATTTATTATAGCACAGATGTATGTTGTTATGGGGGCGACTGTGGCTCAGTGGAGAGCAGGGTCGTCCGCTAGTCACATGTCGATGTGTCCTTGGGCAAGATGCTAAACCCCAAAATTGCTCCCGTAGCTGTGCCTACGGTGTGTGAATGTTGTATGCATGTTTGTTAGAGTCCTGATGAGCAGGTGGCACCTCAAACATTATAAATATGAAATTGCTCAATTTAAATAAAGTGATTCATCTGATGAGATTAGATGAGCCACATCTTTTTTATGATCAACATTCTTTATTAATGAATATCACTCATCCATTTTGTCAACATAAATAAAGCAGTGTCGTCTTGATAAATTTGACTGACTGAAAATGTTTGGATCACATGAGTAAGAAACAATCCTATGCAGCCACCACTGGAATCTAATTGTACTAATAGTAGAATAGTAATGACATTAGTGGAACCTGATCTTTATCTGACACTGTGCACAGATACCCGCTTTAAACACAATGTGGACTATAAGTAGTCTAGAGAGAGAGGGAGGGAGGGAGAGAGAAAGAGAGAAAGAGAGGGAGGGAGGGAGGAAGAGAGGGAGGGAGAAAGAGAGAGAAGGAGAGAGAGAGAGAGAGCAAGAGAGAGAGGGCGAGAGAGGTAAAGAGAGGGACTGAGAGGGAGAGAAAGACAAAAAAAACAAAATGTATTGTTATCATGACAATACATATAACAAATCAACAAACACTGACTGTTCAAACTTTACCTAAAAGGAGTGCTGAATAATAAATCGTCACCAGCCACACAACATATTGCATCTTTATAGCACCATTTTTCACCAAAATCATCCAAGTTGTTCAAACCTGTAAAAAATCTCAAATCAATCCAAACTCTGGCTTTGACCAGTGAAATGAAGACAGCAAGTGCTTCCTGCCCTGTCCTCCATTCTGCTATTTCTGCTGCTGTAGATCAACAGTTCAGCCTCTCCAACAATGAGGTTGAGCAGCTGCCACTTTGAAGCGTTAACTTTCTTACAACAAACTCCCTAAATGAAGGTAGTCTGAGACCGAGTTTCACCAAATCGTCTAAAAACAATCTGCAGTGCATTAAAAAGTTTACAGTCTTTTACAATCATAAAAAAGAGAAGGAAAAACTGTCTCCACTTCCTCACAAAATGGACATTGACTGGAAACAGTGGGGTTAATAACAGAGATAAAAGCATTGATAGCAATAGCACCATGTAAAATCCTCCACTGTAAATCTCCAGTTCTCTTTTTAATAGGTTTGTATAAAACTCTCCAAACTGGTTTCACATCAGTGTCCACATCCAGTGTTTGTCTCCACACTGTCAGCTCTGCCGTTTAGTTTGCTGTTGTACAGTACTTTTGCACAATGTACATAGACAGTTTTTCCTTTGGCTTACAGTTTGTTCCACGTAATAGAGGTCCTGAGACCCCATGCAGATCTGGAACAAAGCCCAATTCTGGAAAAGGATCAGTTGAGTCAGGAGTTTCCTCTCCTCTGCCATACTACTGCAGCATCTTGACCTCCTCCTCCGTTAGTCTCTCAGCCCACCTGCTCAGGATGCTCCTGTTCTGCCGAATAGACCAAGAAGAGAAGCCACTGCAGGTGCGCCTGTCAGTCCATGACTGACATCCACTACTTTCCTCAGGGTGGCTGTGCCACAGAGCAGAAGCCACCAGATTATTAATTCCTGCTTGGAATCAGTACCTGATCTGTGGTTTCAGCCATTTCAACATCGGGTTGTCATGAATTAGGTCCACTAAGAAACTGGGTCAGATTTGTAGAAATGAGATCTGCTCCTTCCTAAGTGGGATGAATGCCATCACTCCTAAGAAGACCGGTTTTCCCCAGAATGTTTCCTCATTGGTCAGGTTTGGGAGGGGACCAGAAAAAACTATGGAGTGTGTTTGCGTATGTACACAGGTTCAGGTTACTTTTATTTGTACCCGTAGGTAGACTTGGTTTGCAGTAGAGGGCGAGGCATCCATCTCAACACCCATCACAATCAACACAGACAACAAGACAAAAATGATAAAAGTACACAAGGCTACAAATCAGTCAAATCTATCTAAATAAAAATAAAATAAATAAATACAGTGACCTCCGAGTGGGGTAATCGGGAGTCATTACCACCGACGTGAATTACAATCTTAATGTATTTACGGTTATCCTTAGCCAGCAGTTTTAAATATGATTCAATGTCGCCCGCTCTGGCCCCGGGAATGCATGTGACTATGGCCCCTGGTTTCGCTAACTTCACATTTCTCAGAATAGAGCTGCCGATAACCAGAGTTGGTTTCTCAGTGGGTGTGTTGGTGTGTGGGGAGAACCGGTTTGAAATGTGAAGTGGTTGGTGTTGAACCGTGGGCTTCTGCTGAGACTACAGGCTGCTCGAGGATTGCCAGGGGACGGCTAGTAGAAGCTACCCCTGGTTGGCTGTGAGTGTTTAAATGTTTAAATATACAGCAGCTAATTAGCCGCTTGTACTGAAGAATATCACACAGTGAACTTAGTTTAGCTGGAGCAGCGAAAGTACACTATTAGAAAAAAGTAGTGCTGGCCAACGATTAGAATTTTTAATCGCGATTAATCGCATTGTTATGCACAAAATTCAATAATGAATTCAAAAGTAGTGTATTGCGCACTTTTATTTTAAAAGTACTGCTATATGAACAAAAGTGCAACATTGGTTTGCAAACACTTTAAACAACTAAGGTGCTTTTTAACAGCAGTATTCTCTTTACACAGTAGCAGTTAAAATACAGTTATGATTCTGATAATAGATATTCAACAGATAGATGTTCACAACTTTATTTTCATGTGTGTAATAGATGCAATTTGAAATATTGTGGGGTTGAAAACTTCTCAGCACAATGGAACCAACATGGCGGTGAGTGATGCGAGAGCTGGAGAAGCGGCAGTATTCATTTTTAAATCACTCGAATGTCACCGATACTAATGTTGAAGCAAAACAAGAGATCGTATAACATCACGTGTGTTAAAGTGATCGGTTAAGTTACGTGACGTTGGTAACTGTTCGTCTGAGTTCCAGTTTCACAGACTTCATTTGAACCTCACAGAGCCTTCTGATTGGTGGATTTTTGCATTCCACACAGCGTTGAATGCGGAAGAGTCCAAGGAGTGTAATGATACGTTCTTTGCGTTGATTGACAGAATTTTAAGCCAATACAAATCGAAAACCGTGGCGCGCCCCCAAGGGTCAAACCCATTGGCCAAAATGAAAAAGACAACCTAACCTTAATACAAGCTCATAGAGACTCAGATTTTTCACACAACGAAGGAGAGAGACCGGGAGCACATGTCTGAAAGGATTAATTTTGGATTTTTGGCGATTTTCTTCCAGAAAACCATCTCAAGGTGCAAAGCGTTTACAATGTTTTGCTGTTTGGCTGTGTGTTGCTCTGTGGTTGAGGGATTGTAACTAAGGAGAGAAATTTGGAAGACATGGTTGGATTCAGTGTGGAGTCCTCATGCTCTCTGATATGTGGTGTGTCTGTGAAAGTGCCGTAGTTTTTGGTCGGTATCGGTAACGGAGAACATAGCTCGCCGTGTCCTGGCGAAAAATAGTTGAAATTGTGGTATCACTTGTAGTATATAGTATTACTCTGTGTATATATATATATATATGTGTTTTTGAGTGAGTAAAATAGCTTACATGGTCCATTTTATCAGAATTTCTTCGTTACGTAGGTTTTTGATATATCATAAAATATCATTTCATTCGTTCTCAGAAGTGATTTGTACTACATGTGTGTACTCTGTCGCTCCCCAATTGGGGGGCTCTTGGGTCGAAGAGGGTTTAATTCACCATTCACCAAAGGAGTGGATGTTTATTCCTGTGGAGCATTGGCCAGGAGTTCTACTATCAGCCTGGACAGATGTGCACACACATACAGAGGTAAAAAGGCAGTCCTTCTGAGCTCTGACAGTAGCTGAGCTTTTGTTTTAGAGCTGGCCTTTTTGAGAAATACGAGAGAGGAATGAGAGATCCTGGTGGACAGACAAAGAGATAAAGAGAGAGGCGGACAGTAAATGAGATAAGGATAGAGACAAAAGACCATGATAGAGATAGAGCATATATCAACCAGACTGAGGGACCTGAATAAGCTGAGTGTTGCAATTCTCAGCCAGAAGGCAGCGTGTGTGTGTGTGTGTGTGTATATATGAGAGAGAAAGAGAGGAGGGGATGAAGAGAGAGAGGAGAGGGAGGGTGAGACAGGTGGGGAGACAAGCAGAGAGAGAGAGAGAGAGGCATGCAGTCTGAAGGAGAGAGAAGAGGACAGCGGTGTGTTTCTCCCTTCTCTCCATCTGTCCAGCTGCTCTCCACCTCTCAGTTCAGCTCTCCATTCGTCCGTCCCACCTCCTGCACTGTTGGTACATGACTGATTCAGGGGAGGATGTTGAAGTTCCGTGTGGACAGGAGAGTCGGGTAGGTGGTGGGAGAAGGGAGGAAGTGACACACAGGGCTGGAGTAAGATGAGGAAGAAGAGGAGAGGAGGTTGATGGAGTGGACAGCCAGGAGCTTGGAGGTCATAGATGACTGCAATGCAGTGCCAGCAGGAAACGCAGGGAAACCATAAGCCCTGCTGTGTATGTATGCTTGATATGTGTCCTTTGTGTACACTGCTGTTTAGAGTACCGTGTGTGTCTGTGTGATGGTGTGTGTCTGGCTGGGGTGTTCTACAGTGCTATCATGGTTTTGCCCGTGTGTTGTTGGTGAGAATCATTCCTTGCTGTAGTGTTGTTTTTCCACTGTATTCCCCATCAGCTGTCTATCAGACATGTTATTTGCTTCCATTTTTAACTATTGAGTCCATTTTAAATATAATACTGGCATAGGACTTAACATCTGATTGAGATTTATTTTACCAATATTGCAAATACATTTCAAGAAAGCATGAACATTTATTCTTCACCTCAAAAACAATTAAAAAAATGGAACTCACGGTCCACGCACCAGCGTTTTCCAGAGCTTTCAACCTCACCACTCAGCCATCCTGAGAAGATGGACTTTGCTCAGGCATTGATTGATGTGACTGAAGTGCCATACTAAACTCCATCTGCTGAGGACAACGTCAAATGTGTTTTCCTCAACAGAAGGCCCTGGAAAAAGCTGGCAAGTGGACATCATTTAAATGCGTTTCATTTATTGTTGTACATGATACATTTAGTGATTTGACAAGGTCATGAAGGGGCAAAAGTTGAGTGAAGTTGAGATAAGACAGAGTGTAATGCATTGAGTGACTTGACAAGGTTGACAAGCTTTCTGGTCTTATGCAAGACAATCATCCATTTGTATCCATTAGGTGCATCATATAAGTGCTTGTATTGAATTTAAAAGTATAAAAATGGACACTTGTGAGTTTACTAGTTTGAGCACAAACAGCAAGGGTGACATTTAATAGGATAGATACCTGCAGTAAGTTGAAGTTTAACTTTTTTATTATTGTTTGATGCCAACTTTGCTACCATGTCTTTTTTCATCATATTGCTCAGCATAAAAAGGCTAGAATAAATTACTTAAATGACTTGGTTGTAGTTTAAGCAGAAGCTTGGTATTGGTATCTGGACCAATTTCAATGAAAGTGAGGTTCTGTTCTAACTTCAGACATGTGAATGGCTTAAATTAGCATAATGCTAACTGGCATCAATTTAGTAGCAAATAAAATTACATAAAAGTATTCAATTAACCAACCATCTACAACAATAGACAAGATGATGGCACTACCAAAGAACAAGCTAGTTCACCTACATGCATGTATAGTTTTAGTTTGTTCCCTTATTTTGACTGACCAAACTAGACGATTTTCTTCCTGCTATTTTACCAAAAATATTACAACATTTTAGTTTTGTTTGTCATCTTAAACAATCTTGCACACTGAAGCTTTATTTAACATGAATGATTCTGAAACCCAGCTCCAATTATTGTTTTATCAGTCATTTAATTTAAGATACTTTTGCAGGAAAGTTGGCAGTAGGCACATTGAGAAAATATTGATTAAATGTTAGTACCTTAATCAATATTGCGACCACTATAGAGCTGTTGATTTGAAGTAGATTATATAGTAAACTCCATGACTCAGTGTTGAATTAGTAATTTTTGCAATCTGGAATAACCAAACAGCCAAGAGTTGATTTCTGCTGTTGATCCAATTCACAATAAATAACTACAGGGGGAAATCAATGGTAAAAATTAAATTATATATATATATATATATATATATATATATATATATCCTACAGCTTGGTACGACAATATGTAAATCTTATAACATGGCTCTTGAGATTTGCAATCTTTGAAACTGCATACTCTACTCGGCTCACTCACAAGCCATATATGTATATTAAGAGACTAAAAAGTCTCAGTAATTGTAACATTTTGTGTCATTCAATGTTAATTGTGATCTATCACAAAACATAATTTCATGTTTTTTTGGGAATTACCTGCTGAAATCACTCTACATGCAATGTAAGAATATATATATATATATATATATATATATATATATATATATGCATGAATGTGGGAACATATGTATGTTTGTATCTATGTAGTTGTGAATGTGTGTATGGATGTATTGTAATGTCATGAGACGTCAAAGTGACAGGCTAGGTGGTGAAAGAAAGGTAATTAATAAAAACAGGCAAAAATCAAAGGTTCCCAGAAAAAGGTTTATTCTTGTTTTACAGGGCAACTCAGGTAATTCTCTTTATCCAACCCACAAACTTAAAAAACAAACAAAAAGCATCATTGAGGAGATAAGGCTTTGTTCAACTGAACAGTGTTAAAAAAAACTCAACTTAGGGTGTCCTCGGTTTCACCGGCCACCGGGTCGTCTTCCTTTCCGTCCTGCTCAGTCTGGCTCGGTCCTTGTCTTTACGCAGTTCTCCAGTCCCGGTTAGTTCTTGGCTCTCCTTCCAGCCATGTGCTCTCTCCTCTCCTCTTGCAGCTCGTAAGTCCTGTCTCAATCAGGTGGCTTAAACACCCACACCTGGGTGAGTGGTGAGGCCTTCTGGGAGCTTTAGTTGGTGCATCGGTGGCCATGTTGTGATGTGGCTGCTGATCCTTAAAGGGGAAGTAGCACCCATCCACCACCTGGCCCCTGATGATGCCACAGTATGTATGTGCGTATCTTTATATGTATGTTTGTATGTATTTATGTATGTTAATGTCATCTGAGGAAAATCAAAGTTTAAGAACTTAAACTTAAACATCTAAAACGGAAATAGACCGAGCACATATAATAAATGTCTGCTGCATCTTCGTCTGTCTCCTTCACAATGGCTGATAGACTGCCTCTACCCCTTCACATTGGAATTGGGTGCTTTTGACTCCCCAATACATTGTTATTGTTAAAAAGTACTCATTTTTAACAGACACAATTACAATTGCAACCTCGAGTAACAGTAGTACTCAAGTATTCCCTTTTCATAACAGTTATTTGACTGACGGTTAATATAGAACATATTGAAAACTTCAGCTTTAGGACCTAACAGTCTTTATATAAGTAAAAAACACATATCAATGCAGAAACTGGGCCACATGCAAAATAAAGGAAATACGCCCACTCTCTCTCAGAAACACACATTCAGAGAGCCCTAGGATCCAGAACAGCAGCATGTGAGTTTGAAATCTTGAAGAAGCTGAGGATTCTGAATATTTTTAAGCAAATTCAGCAAGGACAGAGCTGATGCAGGCAGACCGCTGCAGTGCAGCTGTGTTCTGATCAGCTGACGCATCAGCTGAGTGTGGTGTCATCAGTGACTGGGCAGCTGGAACACCCAATGTTAATTTCTGCTGCTGCTACCTAAGTCCTGAGTACCTGTTTTACTTTTCATCATCACCTAAACAAGTAAAAAAAGAAAATGCAGGACAAATATGGAATTCATTCCGGATCGATTACATTCGATGATGACAATGTGGACTTTTTGGGAGTTAATGTTTGCAGGGTTTTGAATTAGATGAAATGTGAAAATTAATTGTGAAATTTCAAGTTGTTTGAAAAATGACATCTTGTTGCACACTATCAGAAGGAAATTCTGGTTAACTTTGCACTCGTTTTTTTAATCCCAATTAAACAAAGAATAACTTTTACTGACATTCCAGGATATCATCTTGGATATCTTATGATGATCCATGTCATCTGTGCTATTATCTGTCTGTTTCCAGTCAACATGACCCCAGTGAACCAGCTGGACCAGCAGTGAGCCCGTTCCAGCTGGAAGAGCCAACAACAATACACTCCTATCTGCAGTAAGTGACCTATAAACAGAATTTACCAGCAGTAATATGTATCGTCAGCTACATTTATTCACACGATTACAAATCCTAAACTTATTATTCTGTAATCAAGATATGGATGTTGTCTGTTAGCACAAAAAGAAAGACGGAATGTTGTAATCACTAATAGTAAGTCTTCAACCATCAGCTGGTGAGCAGTAGGATGCAGTAGATAATGTACACAGGTCTGTTGGTGGATGCGTGTCTATGCATACATGACTGCTTGTATCTGTTTTGTATTGTTCAGAAGGGTTAGTATTCCACTCTATTCTAGTATCACACACCACATTAGTTAACCAATAAACGAAAGACATTTAGTCTTTTCTGCAAAGCAGCCTCCAACCTTACATCCACATATAAATAAGCCTATTTGTTTCAGGCTATTTAGGTCAATACTACAACATATATATATTGTCAGCCACAAGCAATTTTAGTGGAGAGAACTATGAAAAAAGGAGATGGATTATCTAGTGCAGCATGATTCATTTCCTCTGTGATTCATTCCATGCAATTCCACTGGAACAGCAGCAGCCACTGACAGCTGGCATGTAAAGGATGCTAATAAGCATTTCTGACACTACATTTCAGCAAGGACATTGTGGAAATATTAGTTTTAGACAGATATTTGGTGCAAGCTGAAAGATAAATTTTTACCATTTATAGGACATGAATCACAAAGTAAGTATCTTCTATCGCTTCGTTAGTATTTTGTTAAAGATAATCAAGTGTGCGTTCAATGAATGATAAGGCATCACTGACATGAATTAATGTGATGTAAGACCCACAACATCTCTAGCCATGTCGAATGATAGTAAGAAAAGAAAACACTGAGGAAATAAGAGGAACAAGTGGAGCAAAGTGAGTTTAATTTACAGAAGTGTTTATGGGGGGAATGGAAATGAGATGCAGCACATGCATTAATCCCCCCACTAGTCAGATCGATGTGGGGCTCCTTGACGTTGTTGATGATGTTGATAATTGAATAATTAGTGACAAACTCCACCAATCATCCACTACTAACCCATGTTAGACACACATGAACATGACAACAGTACCATCTGTAAACTGGCATCAGTGGGCCTAAGCACCAACCAGGCTGTCAGCAAAGGCCCTTTTGTTATTATTGTTCTCTCAAATGAATAATTTCGAGCCTTCCCAGTTGTATTTCTTGAATGCTTTTGAATGCGTTTGAATGCTGAAAATGTCCGCTCGACAGAGGCAGTAGATATTGGGATTGTCACCGCCAAACATAAAGTACAGTGCCTGGAAATTGCAAAAACAACACTAGAGATTCATACAAAAATCAAAATGGCTGACTTCTGGTTGGGTTTAGAGCATGGACCCCCCCAAACACTTTTTTTTAAGTCTACATGTGATACATCTGCTTACAAAATTGTATACATCTAAGTGAAACCCAATGTTGGGCATACTCAATAGGGGGCGCTATCGAGCCAATATTTCATAACCTTAATCAGACTGCAATTTTCGCAAATTCTGGCTTGCGTGCCAAATTTAAATCCCATGTACCTCCTTTTTGCAACAAAAGACGTAAAATAATAATAAACAATAGAATAACAATAGGTCATCCGCTCCGACTATGTCGGTGCTCAGGCCCTAATAAACATTAGAAGAACAATAGCTCCTCCTAACCCTAACCCTAACGCCAATACAAAATTATTTAGCATAATGGGTCATTGTAGACTATATAATATAATTATTTACATACTTTGTATATACTGCCGGGTATTTCAATACATAAAAATACAATATGATTCATTCATTTATATTTTGTATTAATAATCCAAATGTGTCACAAATGTTGTCAAATTAATGTAGTGCATTAGATTTATGAAGTAGCATAAAATGTACTTCAGACTTCAGTACAATACTTGAGTTATATTCCACTACCGTATAATACTAGTCAAGACTACAATAGTTAAACTACATTATGAATACACTAGCTTATGCATGTCCAGACTGGATTAGACTAGACAGCAATGACTTACACAGGACCATAAGTAAACTAGGCAGCGGTGAGAAAGTAACAACAAATCTTCCAAGCTAAACAGCAAAACAGGTCCTTTGTTATTGCCATGGTCATGGTTACACCAACACTGACTGTTGTGATGTGATGTGAACAGCAGTGTCGGGTGTTATAGTCACACACTGTAGCAACATCACACTCCTTCCACATTTGTGTCTGACATCCACAATGCGGCCACTAGAGGTCCTTGTTTTAAACATGGGTATTTTCTCTGGTGAGGAAGTCTGCAGTGTGGTAGACTGGAACTTATTAGACCTTGACAAATCAGTTCAGATCAAATTCATCTCATTTGTCATTTTGCACAGTAGTTATTCTGGGAATCACACACTTCTCTTGGCAGGCGACAAGACAATAAGGGGTAGTGCAAAGTGCAAATGCTCTGATGCACAAATGGGAGCTCATGCCTTTGTTCTTCTGTCCAGGCACTGTGATTTGGACATGAATGGGAAGGTGAATACTCCTTCTGAGAAGATCACTCACTCCAAAAGTGCCAATATGGTGTCAGAACTGTCCCCAGAAGCCCAACCTTACACCCGGGTGAGGACACACACACACACACACTCACACAAATTAACCAATCCATGGCAGATGGAGTGTTCCAGGTAATCCCAAAGTGCCAGACAAATTTAATTTCAGACATTCTTGTTAAGGTTCGATGTTAAATTAAGAATTATGCATCGATCCTTAATTCCAGAAATTTGAAAAAAGAATAAAGTTTGGGTGACATCAGTGCTATTGCTGCACATTTTCATGGTCGATAAATCAACTGTGTACTGTACTGAGGGGAATTAAACCAAGCCTTTAGTTTCATCAGTCCTTAGGAAGTAGAGTGATCCTACTCTCTGGTATTACTTAAAGAGTCTTGGCTTAGTAAACAAATTCTCCCTCATGTTCTTTTTTGACCTCATGTTCCTCATGTCAAGGTTAAGAAAATAATTCATTCCACTTCGATCTAACCCCAGTTTGTAGTCAATGAGTTCCCTTATTGGATGATATCGGCTATATCTGTGCATGAAAATGACTTATCAGTTCATAACGAACTGATGGACACACACTATTGAGCATTTCCCTTTACCACCTATATGGAAGTTCACCAGAAATCTATGAATGGAAACAAATACTTGACTGTCTGTCAGACCTAATACCTCACTATCACAGTGTAAATTGACTAGTTTGATAAAAGTTATTTAATAGATACATAACCAATATATGAAGCCTCTTCCGTCTCCTCTATCTCTATATCTTCTGACTTGCAGACGTCTCGTACTCCCAGAAGTACTCCCAGAACAGCAGCTACGTTCGGGAAGCGCTCCAACTCTATGCGCAGGAATCCCAGAGCAGAGGTCACCAAGCAGGGATGGCTGTACAAGCAGGTAAAACATTTTCTCTCTACTCTCATAAGAAAGCAAAACTCCACTATAATGCAACACATTCTCACTCCCAACTTGCTTGGTCAGTGACCCTACGCTTCTACCTATTGAGTTCTAGGCTCCCCTCTAGCGTCGGTGTTGGACGTGTCAGGGCGGCATGTCAGTTCCTACTGACACAATGTCTTTTCAAAATAAACAACCATCTTCACAGAAAGTAAGGTTTAGGCAACAAAACAACTTAGTTGGGGAAAGGAAAAGAGCGTGGTTGATGCTAACTTAACTGACTAAAGTCTCACATGATAAATTGTCAATGCTTACTTTTAGTTTTGCACGGGACACTAACAGCTGTTTCCTGGACAAAATTCCTGTGTTTGCTTGACTCCCCCTACCCTGTGTGAACTATCTCGCTATTCATACATCAGTTACTCTGACTGTCTAATAATGACACAGTAGGGTTTACATCGGAGTAAGTTGAAAGCACGGTGCATCAGATTCAGACTCTAAGGGGGGCACTGGCTAACTGTTGGTTTTCGATGAGTTGGGAGTGAGACTGGCTTGTGTAATGCATAACTTAATAAAAGTGCGATACTAAATTACTTGAAGTAATAACAGCAATACAGAGGCCAAGTCTAAAAAGATGTTAGGAAAGGTGACTACTACTGTGCTTACTTTTCCTTAAAATGATTTGAAGCACATTCTGATAATTAGCAAGCACCTTGTACCCTCTAGAGTTGCATGACAGTAGCTCTAAGGAGAGAAGGTTACTCTGCTAAATCATGAGAGGAATGACTTATTCCACACGTTCGCTCATCAGAGCAAATTGACAGGCAGTGGGGTTGTAGGCAGTGTCACATTCTGAGACCAGATCAACTAGATACTCTCCTGTAATATTTTGTAGTACTCAATTTGCATTTGTGTACAAATTACTAGCAAATTGCCAATATGTTAAGATGTCCTAACAGTCAAGAGATCACAACAAATTAGATTTGCAAATCAGCAACTACAGAGCAATTTTAATTTGGCTTGACAGGAAGAAAACAGAAAGTAGGGTGACCTGATGACCAATGTTTTCCTAATGTTTTTAATTTTAAGGTGTCGGCCATATTATCTGCCCAGATAATTGTTTTTTAGCAACAAAAACAACAATTATCTGGGCAGATAATGACGCAAATTTAAAAAATGCAAGACAGGAATGTACTACTGTTTTTGTTTTCTTTGTCATGTTTTTCTTGTGTTGAAAATGGGCTACAACTGCATTTCGTCATGCATAATGACAATAAATGATCCTTGAAACCTTGAATTGTTCATGCTTACCAAGCTCTATGGCAGAAGCTGTACAGATACATTCATTGTTGGTTTTTGGCTATTTATGGGATGTGTTGATAATCATGACAAAGATGATGATCATGAGTAATGTGTGTTATGTGTGTTCCTACAGTCCAGCAGTGGAGTGAAGCAGTGGAACAGGAGGTGGTTCGTCCTCACTGACAGATGCCTCTTCTACTACAGAGGTTTGTGCTTCATTCTGTTCTCTTGCTCAGATATCTGCTTCTATTGTTTTCACTTCATACAATTTGTAGTGAGAGGCTGACTTGTATTTAGATGATGTTTTACCAGCATGAGGGTTACTAGCTCAGTGGTAGAACAGGTTCCTTCAATCAGATGATCGGCAGTGCGATCCCAGGTGCCGCTAGTCCATGTCGATGTGTCCTTGGGCAAGAAACTTAACCCTAAATTGCTCCCGCAGACAGCTCCTGCGGTGTATGAATGGGTATGGATGTTAGTTAGTCCCGATGGGAAGGTGGCACCTTGCATGGTAGTGAATGAATGGGGGTGAACGGTGGAATGATGACATGTAGTATTAAAGCGCTTTGAGTAGTCGGAAGACTAGAAAAGCGCTGTACAAGCATAGTCCCTTTACCATTACAGTCAGGTGACAAACTTTACATCTCTTAAATATTTGACAAAAATCTCGCAAAAATATTTGACAAAAATCTCGCAAAAAACCTTCAGTTTTGCACCTGTGGGCCGCGGCACCGCATAGGTTATCAATTAAAGACACCAGACATATTACTGTTATCCATGAGACGCTCAGTTACAATATAGCTTCCCGGTAGTGCGTCAGTCAGTTGTTTAACAAGCTCCAATAAGCAGAAGACGACACTCAGCTAGCCGCTAGCCTGTAGCGAAAGTGATGGATAAGTATTTAAAAAGAAAAAATGAAGACGACAGTGGTACCAAACCCCCCCAAAAAGTCTAAATGTGTGCGCAAGTACAATCCTGACTTTCTTAAGTATGGCTTTGTGAACGGAGGCAACGAGGCAGAGCCGAGAGCCCAGTGTGTGGAGTGTGGGGTAATGCTATCAAACGAAGCACTGAAGCCTTCGAAACTAGCGACACCTAGCGACGAAACATCCAACGCTCGTGGGAAAGCCGGTGGAATTTTTCAAGAGAAAGAAAAATGGGCTACAGATGCAGAAAAGGTCTGTCGTGTCACTGACTGGTAACTCCAAATGTGCTTTGAAAGCCAGCTACCTCGTAGACAGACGTGTGGCACAAAGTAAGAAACCATTCACCATAGCGGAGGAGTTGGTTCTGCCTGCCGCTGTGGATATGTGCCGTGAGATGATTGGAGAGGCTGCTGCAAAGAAGCTGCTGACCATACCACCCTCAAACGACACTCTGAGTCACCGTATCGCGGACATGGCCTCAGACATACAGCATCAGCTGTATAAAAAGTAGCCCATTTTACTCTTTGCAACTCGATGAGTCCACTGATGTCACGAATGCCGCACCGCTGTTGGTTTTCAGGAATGTTTCCGCTGCATGGATAACTACTTCACTGAGAATGGCCTGGACTGGCAGAACTGTGTTGGGGTGTGCAGTGATGGTGCAGCGTCAATGACTGGCAGGCATAACGGCGTCGCCAGCAGATACTTGATTGTGCACCAGAAGCTAAATGGACCCACTTTTTTCTCCACCGTGAAAGCCTTGCAGCAAAAAATATGTCCCCAGAGTTCCATGAGGTGATGGATGTGAGTGTGAAAACCATCAACTTCATTAAAAGTAGAGCTGTGAACTCCAGATGTTTTGCCAAGCTGTGTGAGGACATGGAAGCAGATCATGTCCAGCTGCTCTATCACAGTGAGGTGAGATGGCTCTCAAGAGGACTGGTCCTCAATCGTTTGTTTGAACTGAGGAATGAGGTCTTCTCTTTTCTCACTGAGAAAAAATCTCCTCTGGCACATTACTATGCCAACATGAGGTTCACAGCTAAACTTGCCTACCTCTGTGACATGTTTTCACTGCTGAACCAGCTGAACATCTCACTTCAAGGGAGAAATAGCAACATATTTGTTGTTGCAGACAAAGTTCAAGCTTTCAAAATAAAACTTGCTTTGTGGACTAAGAGGGCCCAGGAACAGAGGATGGACATGTTTCCATCCTTTTGTCTGACATTTTGGACTCCTCAGGTGTAGATCAGTGACTAAGTCTCTCAGCACCTCTCACAACTAGCAAAGAAATTTGATGACTACTTTCCTGAGGATCCCAGAGACGGACACATGTGGATTTTGGACCCATTTTCTGTGGATCCCACTGAAGATGATGTTGCTTTGCCCTCACATCTGGAATCCCAGCTTCTGGAAGTTTTCACCGACAGCACTTTAAAGTTGCAGTGGGGCAAACTGGACCTGGGCTCCTTCTGGATTGCTGTCTCAAAGGAGTACCCATGTCTAGCACTGAGGGCTGTGAAACTCCTTCTCCCATTCACGACTACATACCTGTGTGAATCAAGATTCTCCAGTGTGGCCACAACTAAGACCAAAGCCCGAAACAGACTCAGAGCAACACTGGAGGCTACTCTGAGAGTGAGCCTTTCCCCCATTCCACCAAGACTGGATCTGATCGTGTCTGAGAGGCCCAAGTGTCTCATTAAGAGGGGAACATAAAAAGGGAGTTGTAGCTTGTCAAAAAATGGACTATTGTTTGTCACAGATATGAAGAACAACTTCTGGTTCGGCCATGCAAACATTAATTCACAGATTATAAGGCTATATTTTCATTTGCACTTTATTTACATTTTATTTATAGTTTATTTAATTTAAAACTTATTATTTTGAATGTATTTATTTTATTACCACATATTTATTTATCAAATTTCAATTTTTTTCTCAGTTTTTTTGAGAGTCCCTCCTTTTTTTCTGTAGTGAAATCTAATTATTACTTATTTTTTTGTTAATAAGCCTGAATTGAGCCTTTCAATGTGTTATTGTATTAGCTTGATTTGTTCCATTAATTGTTAGCCTGTTGGGCTTTTTGTTGTGTATGCAGATTTACACACACATGATAAATAAATGTCTTTGTGATCATCACATTGTATCATCTCATTTATTTGACAAGGGTTTTGCTTGTTAAACTGTAAGTGAATTTGATTTAATTATTGAATACAAATCAAACGAAGACTGAGATAAATTAGTTAAACCAATACAGTGTTAATTTCTTGAGGTCAAAAAGGTTAAGAACCCCTGTGTTACAGGATATCATTGAGATCTGTTGTGAGGGGGAGAATATGTATGAATGAAATCACTGCTTCTTAATACTTTATAGAGGAAGTTCTAGTATATGAAGTGTGTTGCGATAACTAATGCGATGATTCAATGCTATTATAAATACAATTAAATTGAATTGACTTCACCCAGCTAATATCACTGCTCGTCGTGTAATAATATGAATTTGTGTTGTTAACGTTCTATAATGCTGCAATTTCTTCTGATATAACGCTGCCTGTTCTCAGCACAGAGCACCTAGAAAAATGGATGCACTTCAATTCAGAGATATCTCAGGAAAGAGATGTGTGTAATCCATGTGAACGCTTACCAGCAAATGTAAAGACAGCAAAAAGTCACAATAAGGAGGGAAGGTGGATGGGTCAAACAAACACCTGTATTTGTATAAAGAGTGTAATGTTTCTGTGTGTGCGTGTAAGATGCGTAAGATGTGTGAATGTGCATGCACTCATCAGGGGAATTTCTCACATGCAGATTAATGGGTCACTGAGCTAACTTTGGACTGCAGCCTGGCTCTGCTCTCATGACAGTAGCTCTCTTTTCAGCAGAGTACATCACCATGGTAATGCGGGCTGCAGTCTCTGAACAGAAAACACTTTAACAGAATCTTAATTAATAACCTGCTCTGGCATAATTCCTTTTCCATAACAAAAGATGAGACAAGCAATAACAGTGAAGATCTTGCAATCAACACTGAATCCAAATCCATGTGCTGTGTATTGCCCTGCCTGTGAAAATGTCAGTGGTATTCCAGCCTTATTATGACTACAGGGGATTTGTCTTTCTCTTGTCCTACAGCAACTGTCCTGTATTGTAGGGCTCATGTCTCAGTAATCTGTTGTTACTCCTGTTTGTCCAATACCTCAGGGCTGATTGCAGCCTTGAATAACATTGTGGAGAATCCCAGCAATAAAGCCAGGATAGTCCCAGAAGATGTACACAGAAAACACTTTGTGATAAGGGTAACAGGCAACAGAACAGTCTCTTCCGGATTAACTGCTGCACTATTTATTTTTCTTTGTTGCTGATTTAATATACAGGTCTTTGTCCCCTTTGTCTTCCTTTCTCTGTAACCATTTAACAAAATATTCTCGGTCAACGCTGTGATTATTTTACAAACATTATCTTTAGTGCATGCTTTTCATTTCTTTCTTATTTTGACGTTAATTCCTTCTGTGCTGGGGGTTCCTCTTTTTATTCTGATCACGTCTGTTTTGTACCAGCCATCCCCCCGTTTCTCCCTGGCCCAGCTGTGTTTTGGAAAAGAAGGCTTAGAGAGAGGGAGTGATGGAGGGAGGAATTTGTGACAGTGCAATTTACCACTGTGATTGCTATGCCAGCAGGGACCAAGGGCCAAAGAATGGGCACAAGTGGAGGAGAAAAAGTGCAGGACTTTTGTCGTATAGGTTGTGTTTTACAGGGCTATCTCTGAGTCCTCCAAGGAACAGCTTGTGCTTGCATGAGTATCTGTTAGGACAAACGTGTTGAACTTTTAGTAAATATGTGATAT
Source organism: Pholis gunnellus (assembly GCF_910591455.1). Lineage (NCBI taxonomy): Eukaryota > Metazoa > Chordata > Actinopteri > Perciformes > Pholidae > Pholis > Pholis gunnellus. Next base: position 5,508,683 of record NC_136529.1, on the reverse strand, counting down.
TTCAGATATTTCTTCTCTTTGACTTGGCTCGGATGTAAATGATAGATACTCTACAATCCATAGGCTTAATTCAATTTAACTATTTTGGAATTTTCCAAATAAATATTTTATATGATTTTATACATTTTCTAGATTTTTATTTGTATTTATTTATTTTTATAAAAAATCTAGATTAGCTATTTTCAGCACAATTAGACATGATATGTGTGCTCCACATTGGTACCTCTAAACAAATTGCTGATGCAATTGATCAGATGCCCAATCCACCTCAGCAGGCCCCTTTTGTCACAAAGGAGCAATGGCTCCACTCATTAGCTCATTTTCGGCAGGTTGTATCCTTGATGTCATTCTTCCGATCACTACCCAAAGCTCTTGACCATAGGTGAGGGTCGATAGATAGACTGGTGAATCTAAAACTTGACTTTCGGCTGAGCTCCCTTTTCATCGTGATGGTCCTATACAAAAGTCACATCACTTATGAAATCGCACCGAACCACCTGTCAGTCTCAGGTTCCATTTAACCCTCAGCTGTGAACAATATCCAGAGATACTCTAGAACGCTCTTGCTTGGGGAAGTGATTCACTACCCAACCATGAGGGTGCAATCCACCATTTTCTTGGAGAGAACCGTAGACTCAGACTTAGGGGTACAGGGGTACTGACTTCACACACAGTTTTAAACAGCCCCAGTGCATGCTGGAGGTCATTTTCTGATGAAGCCAACAGAACCACATCATCTACAAATAGCAGAGACGCAATGCTGAGATACCCATTCTGGATACTCTCCTCCCCCCAACTGCACCTTCTGATCCTGTCCGTGAAGATCACAACAGAATCGATGACAAAGGACAACCCAGGCGTAGACCAACACCCACTGGAAACGTGTTTGACTTTGTGCCGCTTACACAGACACAGCTCTCACTTTGGTTACAAGGACCGAGCGGCTCATAGCAATGACCCTGGTACCCCATATTCCCACAGAACCTCCCACAGGACTCCCAGGGGAACACGGTTATACATCTTCTCCAAGTGCTCAAAATACTTGTAGCCACTACAGGCACTGACAACCTTCCAACCACAACTCCTTTCAGCCGCCTCCACAATGGAGGCTTTGAACATGGCCCACTCAGATTCCTTGTCCCCAGCCTCACCCAGGATGTACAAAGAAATCCTCTGGCGGTGGCAGTTGAAGACTTTGCGGACAGGTGCCTCAGCCAGATATTCTTTGTTTATTCTCACTATAGATTTGTTTCCTACATCTGTCTCCCCTCTTCTAATCCAACCAACCACCAGTTATTGATCAGATAAAAAGCTCTGCTGCTGTCCAAGACATAAGGCCGCACTATTCCAAACCCTAATGTTCTCCACTAGCTCCTTCATATTAACACTGAGAGGTCCTCAAAAAACAAACACCTTCCAACCAACAACCCTCTTCTACCCCACTCTTACTACACTGGCTACTTTGACTTTCCCAACACTAATTAATTAGATAATTAGTAAAAAAGAATGCAGTCGCAACATAACATTTATCAAACCTCCCTCAACAATGACAGCATCTTTCTTGTTCCTATATGAACATCTTAGATGAAAATGTGACCCTGCCACCTACAAGTAACACATACGGAACAACCTTTCATTACATTCAATTTCCTCAACTGGGTAGTATACGTAACTTTTATAGCAGTAACTCTTACAGTACTTCAAGTTGATTGACAGAATTTTAAGCTTATAAAAATACAAAACTATGAGGCTCGCCCCCCAGGGGTCAAACCCATTGGCCAAAACTGTAAACATTACAAATTCGTCATAGATGCTCCTAGAGACTCAGTTTTTCACAGAAGGAGGAGAGGCACGGGAGCTAATGGCTGCACGGATTAATTTTTATTTTTTGCTGATTTTCATCCAGAAAATCATCTCAAGGTGCAGAGCGTTTACAATTTTCTGATGTTAGGCTGTGTGTTGATCTGTGGCTTGTGGAGTGTAACTTTGGTTTGAAGGAGAAGAATTCGGAAGATATGGTTCGATTCAGTGTGTTGTCCTTGTGCTTGTTGATATGCTCTTTGTCTGTGAAAGTGCCATAGGTCGCGCCTGGGATCGGTAACGGAGAACATAGCTCGCCTAGTTCTTGAAATAAAAAAATCCTGCATTTCCTCATGCGCCCCACCTGCAATACCGTTGCGCCCCACAGTTTGAGAACCACTGACTTAACCAATAAAGTATTAAATATCCAATTTTTTAACACATCCTTTAAAGGTAAGATTAAAATCTCCCAGATATAAAATTGTCCCAGATAACAACAAATGACATAAATGTTGACAGTTTTCAGAATCAGAATCAGAAACGGTTTATTGCCAAGTATGTTACACATACAAGGAATTTGGCTTTGTGACTGGTGCGGGTATGAAGGCAAATCACTGTCAAGAAAATCCGGTTTATCCAAAGACGAGCATTGTAACCAATTAGATGTAGATATACAAGGGAGACTGGGTCCGCCCACTTACTGTCAAAAAGAAAAACTACTCGCGAGCGAGCAGAAAAAAGACTTGAGAGCGAGCAGAATAAAGTTTTGCGAGGGAACAGGTTTAAGCTACTCGAGCGACTTTTGCTCACGCGAGAGTGAATTTTGCTCGTGGAGTGATATAAAAGTGCTCGTCAAAGTAAAATATGCGTGCGGCTGTTTGATTTTCGCGCACGCATGGGTCTCATTTGCGCTCTCGGATTTTGACAGTGATTTTCCTTCATATGCGGGACAATAAAACAAAACGGCACCTGCCAAGGCCGTCTAGACTTCTCCCTGGCTCCTAACCAGACCGTGCAGCACTGCCTTTTCGGTCGCGGATACAAGGTTTTTGACACTTATTTCCACCCCACCTATCTGAATAAATCAATATTGTGGACTGTATTACAGCAGCACAGGTCATTTTTGACAGTAGGGGAAAGAGGGAGTCACTATTTTACGCTGAGCTCAGGTTTCCCCTAGGATGGGCCTAACACTGAATCCCTTTACGGAATGCAATGAATACAAGCAATTAAAAAAAAAAAAAAATCAAGATTTGGCATTATCTGATATAAATTAATGATAAAATTCTGACAAAATCAGAATGAGTTAATATGACAATAATAACGTTAATTTCATGCCCAGGTCACTATGAATGGGTCGGGTCGACAGATTGATAAATATGACAGTTGTGATTGTGTTTCCAATGCTGCCCCAGAAAAGCCAACAAGTCACTTTTGAGTGACAAGACGTGACCGACTGCTCCTGAACGTGACTTTGGATATCACAGCTTCAGTTCATCCTTCACAGCCATGTGGAGATCAACCGAGGAGCTGAGGTAACGTTATGCTTATAAGCCGAAATTCAAAGTCTCCAGTATTGTTTTGTCTTGATGATAATTGAACTGTTAACATCTCAGATAATGTTTCACTTGGTCTGTTTCATTAAATTAGGTTGCTAATATTAGTGGAGCTAGCTCTGTGATGTTAGCTAGCTCGAGCTCAAGTAGCCTTAGAAAGGTTAGCTAGCTAACAGCATAGCGAGTTAAGTTAACATAAATAAAGTTAATCACCAATTACAGTGTTAAGATGTTACGTTAGTAACCTAACTTGTTTACTTGTGCCATTATAGAACCAACTGTAGGACCGCAAACAGGACGATTATCAAAAGGGAGAGCGGACCAGAAATCGCCGACGTGTGCTCAAGAAGATGAACAGTTGAGGTAACGCTAACAGTAACATTACGTGTGTGTTATCCCAGGAGCAACATTAACATCAGATCAAACTCATTAGTACATTGTGGTCCATTGTCTTAGCTTCATTTCTTCACCTAACGTAATCAGTTCATCACATAGTCTGTTAATTTAAACTGTATGGTTTTGTTGCATTAGGTTTTTGTAAAGACTTAAACTGATAACATATGTGAGGCTCAAGCAAACCCACAGTTGCACACCCAAAGCTTATTTTAAGTGTGTTTTCCCTGGATGGCAAAGAACTTTCCAGAAGTTCAGAACATTGTGTTTCTAAAGTTTTTATTTTGTTTGTGTTACAGTCACTCGTCATCAGAGATTGAGGATACCAGCCAGACGCTGCAGTCACGTCCTCTTTTAAGGTGTTCTCTCTCTTTATTGTTTTCACTCATATGTGAGTTGCCGGACCGGGTCGGGACCGATAGCTGGACCTTCGCTGTTGCATTTCCATCACATTCGCTGGTGGGAGTGTGCGGATCGGGGCGGAACAGAGAGAAGAGGATTATTGTAAATTGTATGAAGTCTAACTTTGCCTTTTTTTTTTTTGCTGGCGGATTCGCGGGCCACATAAAATGAGGTGGCGGGCCAATTTGGCCCGCGGGCCGGGAGTTTGAGACCCCTGTATTACGCTGTTCTTGATACTATTTTAATTCAGTGTTACACTGTTGATGCTAATGAGTTCAGTTAAGCTGTTCATTAACGATTTTATTGGTTTATCAGTTTTCTTCTAAACATGCAGTACATTGTGAGTTTTGTGATGTAATACAAATGTCCCTTTATTATTTGAGAACATGTAATAAACTGCAACAATTATGTATTGAATGTCTATTGTTATTCTTTTATTTGTTGGGAATTAAATGCAAAAGTAGCTGGTAATTTATTATCCTTTGTAAATAAATGGTAACATTCTGGCATATACCGTAAAATCATGGTAAAGCCCAGTTATCTTACTATCACATATATGGTAAAATACCGTGAAAGTAAATTACGGTAGTGCACCGTAAAAAAAACCCGTAAATTACTGGCGTCCCTGCTGCCAGTAAGTTACCGTTAATTTACGGTGAAATCATTTAGAGTGAGACCCTAACCCAACCAATGCCATGTCCAGTGGCGGCTGGTGGAAAATGTTCTAGGTGGGGCCATCCAATCAATTTCAGCGAACATCCCAGTATGATTTAATGCAAACAAATTCAAACACGCATTACTACTTTGCAGTTAAATATTTAACATTTATTCCAATATGAAAAAAAAGCAGTAAATAACATTTTGACAAACACGTCAGGACATCTTATTTTTGTCACCCTCACAGGCAATTCAGTATCAATATATATATATATATATTTATATTTTATAATAAAATATAAATATAATATAAAACACACATATATATAATCTAATGTGTATTTATTGAGATGCCCCTATGAACTTTGTTTGTTGGGGAAACACCCAATCAGTGTGGTGAGGATACCTGCATGTTTTTCCTGACAGATTATTTGTAGAGGAATTTTGCTCTTCTGTCCTTCTGAGTGGCAAACCTCTCAGTGACCCTCTTATTGAAGTCAGGAATGTCTCTGACAAGTTTCTTCTCCATGGAGAGCATAGCCAGAGCATTAAGGCGATCCTGTGTCATAGTGTTTCTCAGGAAGGTCTTGATCCTCTTCAAAGTAGAGAAACACCTCTCGGATTCAGCTGTGGTCATGGGTGTGGTGATGAGGATCCTGAGAAGACTGACAGTCTCTGTGAAGGTGCTCTGAAGGTTGTTCTCCATGAAAAACTGGTACATAGGCACTGCACCACTGCAAGCCTTGAACTCACTGTTTTCATAGATGAGGGACAGTTCTGTTTTGAGCTTGGCCTTGTTCAACATGGGGTAAGCCTCCACTGTGGTTTCAAGCACTGAATCCGGGAACTTCACACTGTGTTGTGGGAACAACTCTCCATGCAACAGTGTGGTGCTGATGAGGTGCTGGGTGAAGGAGAACCGCTCCTTGGCATGAATCAGGATAGTATCACATACCTGTAAAAGAGATCAGCTTAAAATTTGCAATAAAGCTATTTTGATGAAAGTGATTCTGATTGAACACTTTCCAAGTCAAGTATATGACTACTAAGGTTTTGAAAATTCAAAAATACAATGTGTGTAAAATCTTACAAAGAACTTTAGATGATGGGAAATTATAACTACATCATCAAATGTATCAGAAGGTCAGTTACCAGCTTGTCCTCCCCTTTTCAAGGAGACAGAAGACTATGTTACTGAATATTTGACTACTTCCTGTAATTAGCATTCACACATATAGTATACACACATAGTATAGGTCTGTGTGTGAGAGTATAAAGTATATATATTGACAACTACATGACAACTTACCTCTGTAGCCAGCCTCTGTTGTTCTCCTGGTCCCAGCATCCTCCGTTGCTTTTTGGGCTGGTGCTGCTGGTCAGATGCACTGTCCCCACACAGAGAGGAAACGGAGGCTCTGGTCCAAAAAATAAAGTTTAAGTTGCTAACTTGCCATCTTCAATAACAACTAGGCCTCTTCTACAAATTGACTTGGTGGACACCTGAATAAGCCTGTTATTAGAAATTGTGTTTAATAACTACCTGCATTATTATACAAATCTTCTTTTTCCTTTTAAAATATTTAAACAAATATCATTGTGATGTTCTCTATCATTCACTTTGGTGACTAGGCACATTTAGGCTTTCTAACAACAAAAGCTTTATCAGCCAGTAGTAAATATAGTTATTTACCTGATCGTTAGAATGCTGTCTGTGAACCTCTGGACGAGTGCTTTTATGAAGACGGGGTCGATGTTCCTCTTCTGCAGCTGGTTAAATAGCATGTCCACATGTGGCATGATCTTCTGGAACAATGCCAGGAAAAAGCAGAAAGTCTCGTCTTCAAGCATCCTCACAAAGCCACCTGCCTCTCTGACAGTTAGGGGATCAAAGTTCCCAGAGTCTCTGATGGTCTGGAAACACATTAGGAGGTCATCTTTGTGCTCATACACAGTATTTACAGCGCGGCTGTGGAAGTTCCACCGTGTTGTAGAGGCTCTAGGAAGTCTATGCGCAACCACTTGGTCAAGCACGGTGGTTCGCTTGGGAGACCTGGAGAAGAAGGCAGAAATTCCACCAAGGTCGGAAAAGAAGGTGCGGATCCTGGGGATGTGTGATGTTGCCTTCTGCATTATGAGGTTCAGCTGATGCACGTAGCAGTGGACGTAGTGAGCATTTTCGTAGACATCCAGTATCTTACGCTGCACTCCGCCGGTGGCTCCCCTCATTACAGCAGCCCCGTCGTAAGCTTGAGCAATAAGTTTGGCCTTTTGTCCGTTTGGGAGTATGGTGCTCAGCCTCTCCATAAGCGCTGTAGCGATGGTGTCAGCGGTTGCGTTCTGGATGGTAATGTACTCGAAAAACCGCTCTTGGACATTACTGTTGGCGTCGATGTAGCGTAGCACAAGCACCAGCTGGCAGTGGGTGGAAATATCAGTCGTCTCATCTGCTTGAATTGCGATAAAATCAGCGCTCTTTACTTCCTCCAGAATGTAATCGTTCATAACTGACAGCATGCAGTCCAACAGCTCGTTTTGTACCGTCTTTGACATACCTTTAAAAACGCTAGCTGTCTTAAGGTGCTCCTCCAGCACACTGTCGAGGGAGGCAACAAAATCCACCAATCCCCTGAAAATGCCAGGGTTGTCCGAGGAGTCAGTCTCGTCATGCCCACGCAAGGCCAACTCAAAGGCCCCACAAAACTTCACACAATCAATTATTTTGGATAGAATGTGCCTGTTTTTATCCACCTCCTCGTTGTGTTTCCTCACCGCAATCCTGTGTCCATCGTCCAGCTGAGTAGCGATGTTCACTTTGCCTAATATGGCTAGCTTCACGGAGTTATCCATATGTGTCCTGGTATTCTCATGTTTTTTCACTCTCTCAGACAGGTGCTTCAAGTCCCTCACTCCTGAAGCTGCCCATGGTGAATCTGTCCCCGTTGTTTTAAAAAGCAAGCATGGAAAGCAAAATACGGCATTAGCATCACTGCATCCAGCTAGCCAAACCTTCTTGGTGTACCAGTCTCTGGAGAAGTGTCGCATGTGCTGCTTCCCTTTCACGCCAGTCTGCTGTCTTACTGTGAGGTCAGGTTGATCTGGGCCCAGTTGTTTTACCTGTAGTTTCTCCGCCAAAGTTCTCCGCTCAAACGGGTCTTGGAGGAGAGATTTTACCGAGTTAGGGTTGAGTCTTGGAAGAGCAGCGCTCGCACTCGCCATTGTCATTGTCATGTCGTGAAAATGGCGCCAGCGCTCGCCTGTAGAGACTTCTCCTGACGAGAACGCGCAGAGTGGGGCCAAATCGTTTTGGCCCCACTCTGAATCTATTTGAGGACGCTGATTGGCTAAATTGTATGTCACTCATTTATATCTTTAATCAGCAATTGGCTAAACTGCTTCATAGACCCGCCTCGGTGGGGCCAGCCCCACCAGCTGCGTGTTCTCAGACGTGCACACAAGCGGAGATGATGAGCAGACAGGCTGCAAAAAAAATCCCCTTCAAAATAAAAGCACATGATTTTTTTTTTCTTCTTTTTTTTTCTTCTTTTTTTGGACTGGGGCCAGGCCCCACCTTGACCAGCCGCCACTGGCCATGTCATTGTTGTGTTCTTTTGGAGTGAGCTTGCGTGAGAAAAGGGTACAGGTATGAAGCTTCTGGTCAGAAGGCTATGTCAGTGGCTGTTCCATTGAAAAATGGAGCCTGTGCACCAGTCAATATGTGGATTATGAATGTTAGAGATTTGTGGTGATTATACAACATGCCCCAATGTTCTGTATCATAATTTCAGAGTGGTCAATCGAGAGCACTTGTGTTTATGGGTTGGGGAAGGGACTCCTGCTGAATGGTTTTATAGGTTAGGAATTTTTGTAGTTGCAACATGGGCATGGAGCAAGGTGTGAGATTGCCTTTTGGAGAGGAAGGCTTGGCTCACCAGTAACCTTTGGATGACTGGTGAGCCTCTCCTTTTACTCGAAAGGTTTGCTACTCCGGTTGCAAATTGCAGCAGTTCCCCTGCAGACGGCGCTGTTGTTCTGCTGTGGTGAGCCTGGTACTGGCAAGTTGCTTAGGCTCTACCGGTTTAGGTGCATTCGAAAAAGGAACCAACGAGTAAAAACAAAACAATGATGGGTCCTTTTGCCTGGTTGTCAGGGCTCTCTCTCATCCGCTAGGTCTGAAATTAAAAGAGAGTTGTTGACTTTTTATCAATAAACACAAAAAAAGGGTGTTAAAAACATTTATTAATTGTTTACATACCGCTTTTAATGGCGTAGTGCAGCTGTTAAAATCAAGTGTTACTTCATGTCTTAATACTGTGAGTACCTCAAATAACATTCTCCTCCATTGTATTGAGTTGGTGGCAGATATATCAAAGCTGGACCAATAAAACCAAACGCATCTGCATGGATAGATACTCACTCTTAGTAAGTAAGAAAAATATGATTTATATAATTTCGCCTGTGAAAATACTCCTCACGTGTAAATCATTATTAAGTCTTTTTTTTCATCTTGTCACTTTGTATCATCACAGGGGAAACTGAATGCATGTTCATGGTTTCAGTCTATAAATACAGACATCAATAAATCATTCAAATGTGAGTGGTAGACATGAACAGGAGAGAGGCAGAAGTGTTTCTATTTACCTGCTGTCCCTTTATGCATGTGTGTGTGCGTGTGTCATTGGCGCAGACGAGCAGCAGGTACAGTTGGCTGGGGGCCAAGATTCCTGCAACACTGAGTCACATGGGCTGATCATTATCTTGCGCAAACACAAAACACACACACACACTCTCTCACACACACACGCACACACAATCACACAGAGCAGGGATCAGGGTATTGTATGATTGCACAAGCACTTCCCCCTCCCCCATACTTCTCCGTCTCTCTCCCTCCCTCCCTCCCTCTCTCCCCCTCTCTCCCCCTCTCTCTCTCTCTCTCTCTCTCTCTGTCACACACCCACACATAAACACTCACACTCAGTAGAGAGAGTGTCGTTGCAGAGCTACATTCGGGAAATAAGAGGTAGGAGGTCACAGAGAGAGGAGTGTATTCCTTTTCAAACTGCTGAAATTTGTATGCCTCCTTCCATTATTTAGTCAGCACCGGTGCTCTCCTTCTACAGACCTTCTATTTATCACCGCTGTATCCCGGTGTGTGTGTGAGCCATTACCGCTGCTTATCACAGGGACCCTCGGACCATAATGGATATCTATTCTAGGAAGCTGTCACCGTGGGAGCAGAGAGTGCGCTGGGAGGAGAGCAGCTTGGATTCCACTCTCATGTTTGGGCTCTGAACACTCCTCCTCTGTGTTGCTGTCTTTTATCCTGCAGGTTGAATGAACTAGCTCAGGCTGTAATTGTTATTTCTCTCATACATTAGTTGTAGCCATGCCCTGGATCATAGATTCTGTTTCTGATTCTTTCGAGGAGGTTTTCACACATTCATTTTTCTCCTCACAGATGAGAAGGAGGACACGGTGCTAGGAAGTTTGCCATTGCTTAGTTTCCGGATCAAAGGAGTGGAGCCTTCGGATAACATCACCCGCAAGTTTGCCTTTAAGGTCAGTAACATCCTGGCGCAGAGACAGAGGGTACTGGGAGGTTTACGTGTTATTGCATTTCATGCTGGGGTGCTGGGGAACATAATGAGTGCATATGACTTTCAATGCTCATACGTTAGTGGTAAACAATGGGTTCTATGTAGGAACACATTGGGTCATTTAAGAGTGTAAGAGATGTTCCAAAACAGTGGTTTTGAAAGGCTGTAGGTTTTCCTGAGTATAAGCAAGTCCTTAAAGAACCATTGCTGCAACCATTGAAAACTGGTCTTTGTGCAATGTTAATACTCATTGCAAAAGCAGGATCTACTGAAGTTTGAAATTGTTCCTTGATTCCGTCGCTGTGGCTTCGTTAAGGGTGTTGGTTTGGTTTTGGTTGATTGATAGAAGGTGACTGGCTTCATGCCTGAGTCACATGATGTTGTTTATGACAGTTGAAGAGCCCCATGGAAACTAGAGTCTCTCAGTCCCATCAGAGTGAAGGACTGATGGTTTAGTTTTCAGTTGGGGAGGCTACATTAAATGTGGACGTCCTGTAGTCTGGGTTTTAATGTTTGATCAGATTCTCATTCCCTTATTTTTGATCAGATATTGCTTTATGTTGATGTTGTGTATATGATGTTGCTAAGTGTTTTAATTTCCCACAAACAATGCATCAGAACCATCCCCTTGCATTTAATTGGAAACCCTGTAAGGTTCATCATATGTGTTATTGGTGTCGATCATACATTCAGTCTCTCTTTGCCTATTTCTGAGCTCTAACGAAGTTGAGATGTTTGGGAGAAGTGGACAACAAACTGCTTGAGGTAACAGTCATCATCAACAGTTTGACTGATGCAGGTTTTTATCATGCCTTCCGTTGACAACCAATTTATTAGCATCATATCCGTGATGTCCAACATCGACAGCACTGACAAGACCATGTCCCAGTATAAAAAACATCCTTGTAGTCTAAAGGCACAGTGGGACTTCTCTGCAAGGTTTATGTTTGGTGGGAGGCAATGACAATCAAGGACCAAAAACATATTAATTGTATAATTGCTCTTCCTGACAAACAGATCTAGGCTGTGTTGCTCAGATCCTCAGGAATCACATCCGCAGCTTTGACAGTTGGGGACAAACAGCTCCAGAGGAGCAACAGCATACCACATAACAGAGCTGTTTGTCAGAGCTGAATAAAGATGAGACGATGAGGATGTAATGTAGGTTAGCTGGATCTGAAACTGCTGAGTAAAGCTTTATATAAGTTTGAAAGTTAGCCTTGTTTCCCCTTCAGCATCAGCATGTAACACACACACACTCACACACACAGTGACGGCTCTCTGTCTCCATCTCTCTTTTATCTCCTCCTCTCCCTGTGCCTCTTCTCTTCCTGCACTCACTGTCTGTCGTTATCAGTTTTATTCACTTTTCAGAACATTTAGTCCTTTCTGTTGTTCTCTTTCTTTGCATGCCCAGTACAAGCTCTGGTGCAAAGTCCAGTGCATGTACCCACTGTGTGTACACACACACACACACACACACACACACGCACACCTTGAGTGGAGATAGACTAAGCAAATATACTCTTAGACAGCTTGCCAAGGATTAAGGTGCTAATGTCCTGACTGGACACTTCCAATCCTACTGTAGAGTTAATATTGAAAAACATCAATGTCTAATATTAAAATGAGTAATCATGGTGTTGCAAATACAGCACAGTTAAAAGACTAAATTTATCTTCAAGAGTAATGCTATAAATATATTGGAAACAAATAAAAATAGAGATGGGAAAGTAATCATTAAAGATTATGACAAGGCCTTTGAATCAAACGTCTGGGTAGGTTGACAGAGCCCTGCTTCCAGTCTCAATGCTAAGCTAAGGTAACCACATTCTGACTCTGGCTCTCCAGCCCCACTATACACCATTTTAATAGTTTTGAAAATTACACAAGGTGTCTTTAACTAGATGTTTTTTATGCGACATAGCATACCCAACTTGTTTTGACACATCCGTTATGTAATTAATCTATTGTGAAACTCTGGCCGACATTGAGGTGTTCATCAGACAGCCTGCATCTGTTGCCCATCACCAACTGCGACATCTTTGGACATATTTTCAGTTGATGTGGAACTTGGCCCTCTTCAGATCCCGCTGGTCTGGGAGCAGTGCAACAGAGCTGTTTGTTTAGGTGTTGACTCTGACTTTGACTGTGAGGACATCAGCTTGCCACGCTGTGGTGACCTGCTTGATCTTATTGGTCAATTTGAATTGGTTATGTGATCTTTGGATTAGTCATTGCTTTGTATTCATACTGTGCTTCTCTAAAAGGACATTGGTATATTGTTATCCCCTTTACTCGTTCTTCTGCTCTCTTGTTGCTGCTCTTTTGTCGGCTGTTTGTTAACTGGTGGATTATCATGCTGCCATCAGTTCTCTCTATCTATAATAATAATTGCAATAATAAGATAAAATAAATTGTGAAAGTAAAGAGGGGCTTAGAACAGTGTGATGGAAGTTTATGATGCCTTCCCCATGCTCTATCATGTATCCTAACTTACTCAGCTTTGGTGCAAATTTTTACCTTTTTTTTTACCACTTGAGAATTCATAAAAATGATCAAATATACCACATTAAGACACCAAGACCTTGAAGAACACCGTCGAAAAGGCGGTCTGTGATTTCAAAAACGTTCCACATTTGCAGATTTCTGCCAGATTCGGGTTTTTCGTCGGTTGGATGGTCAGCACTTCTGTGGAAACTGCTCAGAAATCCCCTTATTGTCAATATACCGAGAACGAACCCTGAATTCCCTAGGTCTGTAGTTTGTGGTTGGAATGTTTCATGACTCTGTGATCATCCTAGGTACATTACACAGTAACGCCAAGTTTTGAAAAATAGTCTCACTACAATGAAATGGCTGCTAGTCACACCCAATTTATGCAGGTCTGTTCATGCAGTCTGTTCATTCATTTATACTGCATGAAAACAACTGTTTTCAAAATGTTTTTTTCACCAACACTGCATTTGATTAGCGTGGCGTAGAAGTGGCCCTGTCTAAAGAGGAGACTTTTGGGTAGGATAAAATTCAGTTTCCTTCAGATATCTTGAAGTCTCCGAAAATCTGGAGCATTATTCAGCCCCGTCCTAGCCAAGCTAGCACGACATGGTACCAATGGATTCATCAGGTCGTTGAGTTTCACTTGATACCAATCTTCATTCTCTTAAGACTAGCCCGCTACAGCCGCTTAAAAACAGTTTTGCCGGCCAGGTCTTACTTAAAGCAACGTAGTTTAGAAAAACTGTATTTTAAGAGAAGTAATTTGGAACTCTTATGTATCTTTAAAAGAGAATAGGACACAAAAGTAAACTACACAGGATCATGTTCACATGAAATTTATGTTTTTGCTGGGTTCATGAAAATTTGAGACTTGAAACGGGGTCACATACCAGACACAAGAGTCTGCGATCGTGAAATGTACTCAAGTCGAGTTTGATAGAGATCAATAACAGATCTGTTTCAAGACTCTGAAAAGTTAGGATTGGCCAATCCAGAGCCTTGCCGGTCATTGCAGTACAATGTCTCAAAAGTTTAGCTCTTTTCCAAACAGTACACCATAATGTAGTGCACCTCTTTAATCTGTATGGAGTCAACACATCAGGTGTTTGTGCTGCAGTAGTGAGCTGTTACAGATTTTAGTTAAGACTAGGCCACCATCAGAGGCAGGTGTTGTCAGCTTAGCAAGGAGAGGAGGACCACACGTGAAGGAATCATAGCAGCAGACAATTCATACTGAACGTATGTACGGGACAGATTTCACAGTGACGGCTGGTTGAAACGTGTATGCTGGCCAGCTGAAGCCAAGCGTGTGATTCGTCTGCTTCAGGGTGTCATAGAGGTGGGGCTCAGACTCTCTGTGGTCCTGTCCCAGCATGCCTCCTTCAAAGCTGTCTGGTGATTCTTGTCCAACCACTTCTGTTTACGACCCTGCTGCTATCTGTCTCAATCTACAGTATGAACTTGACTTATTATGAGATGGCTTATTAGAGAAAATGTTTTGTCTAAACTGCACATAGATGTAACTCAATGTGCAACACCATTCAACAAAGGAGTTGTTACAGCCTGGGTAAGCAGCTGTCTGGGGTTTGGCTGTAGTCTTCTGGCGGAAATAAAAACAACTTTTCCAAATAGAAAACAAGTCATATTTGATCCAAGCTTCTCTTTTTGTCAGTTCACGTATGATTTTTTTTTTTTTTAGAATCACAATGTACTACTACAATGTTTGTTCTCTAATTTGAAGGTGTCATGCTTGTTTCTAGAAACAGCCATGTGTGCTTAATGATGAACACAGTATATTACAACCCACTTGTCGTAGCTATCATTCCTTTCAGTAATAACAAGGACCCCATTCACAAATATCTCCTCCAGTTTTTCCTTAAATTCGTTTTTGAGGAAGGTCCTCATACTTGTGCTCTGTAATGACTTCCATTGTCCTTGCTGGCTCCAAGCTACAAAGCATCATGAGGACAGCTCTTGGTAGCCTAAAGTGTCCCAAGACGTACTGGTCACACTCTGTAAATAGATCCACATGGTCCTGGAAGACATGCTCCATCCTCAGGGTCCCTTCTGCAAGCCTAGGCTGCAAAAATAGGCCTATAAATAACATGATCAATCACTAAAATACCTGACATGGTTTTCCAATTAGCATAACTGATGAGTTTCTTACTTATAGGGAAGTTAGGTGATTAGCCTATCAGAGCTAGTCAGTGATTCAAACCTGTTCAGAGCACATTTGTTGTACATGTATGATTATTGTCTGAAAAAATGAATGGTCTGAATGAAGAGAGGAGTAATTTGATCACAAAACGTACTATAATCCTTTATTATTAATTCTGTTTGAATGGAGTTAAAGTGAAGTCCCAGTAGATCCTCTTTGATCCAGGTACTTTTGTCTAAACTGGAATGGTTTTGTTTTTAAATCTTGGAATGTAACTCGTTCGTTTCATTTGGCTAAACTTCTATCCATCAACAAAAGTCTGCAGCGACACTCGTGGCTGAGCTTAGACTAAATGCTAATGTCAGCCTGCTCACGTGCTCACAATAACAATGCTAACATGCTGATGTTTAGCAGGTATTATTTACCATGTTCACCATTTTATTTGAGCGTGTTAGCAGGTTCATATTTTCTAATGCTAATTAGACCTTAATACAAACTAGGCGGCTGATGAGAATGTCATTTCTGGAGGTATCTGGTCATAAACCAAAGTATTGAACAGATAGAAATGTTGACCTTATGATGATGCTGGATTTATTAATGTCAGAGGATCACCAAAGTGGTTGCAATTCACACTTAGGATGTGTGCACCAGATTTCATTAGTATGGCTAAGAACAACTTCATACTAAACAACTCTGTTGTTACAGAAAGGTGCAGAAAGTTCTGAAAATAAATTCACAATCAGATTATCTTTCATCCCGATCACTCTGACTGGATCTGTATCTTTGCAGGATAAGTGTCTCTGACAAGAATCCAGACCTGCTTTTAATCTTGTTTTATTATCTTGTGTGTGTGTGTGTGTGTGTGTGTGTGTGTGTGTGTGTGTGCGTGCATGCGTGCGTGACTGTGGCACAACAGCCAGAGTCATAGGGTTACACCTATGGGTGTGTATGTGTGGTGCACACCACAAACCTAGCCTCACCCTTCCCGAAAGCAAACAGTTCAACAGAACTATCAGGTTGCTGTGAAAAGACAAGTGTTCACTCCTTAGGGGCTGTTGTGCTACTTTCGCTCCGTTCCTGTGTTCATGACTGAAGCAACATTCCTAAGTGTCCACTGCTCGTCGCTCCTCTAAACACAGGACTGGGGAATACTCAAGGTGCAAGGACACCGGAGTAAATGAAGTGCCCCCCCCCCAATCAGTAAACGCAATATGAAACTCATAAATATATGACAACTCTATGTCTTAACCGAATAGTTGCAAGCTCGAAGAATCATTTATAAAATTCAATTTCAAATTCTAAATCAACATTGAATGCTGTGTAGTTCCTTTATTTGTGCATGTCTGTTCATTGTGTTTAAACCTGGTATTTCTGCACAGTGGCAGGTAAAGATCAGGCTACACTAATATTAGTATTTTTTACAATTAAACTCCAGTGGTGACTGAATAGGATTTTTTCAGACTCCTGTGATACAAACATTTAATTTCAAAACTCAAAGTTTATTTAAAGAAAGATGGATTCATTGTGACTTCATTGACCCATTCCACAAACACACGCACACACACACACACACCCACACACACACACCCACACACACACACCCACACACCCACACTCACACACCCATTAATGATAAATCCAATCAATCTCATAACACAATTCCCCACCTAACCTGTTGTCCTCCTGTGTGCGGTGGCCATTCCTTTGATGGTCTGGTCTGGTGCCTGCCCAGCTGACACTGCCACCCTCGCCCCCCCCCCCCCCCCCCCCCCCCCCCCCCCCCCAACGATAGTGTAGTATTTGTGTATTTATTTGTAAATCGACACCCCTCACTCACCCATTGACCGGATCACTCATAAGGTGAACACACACACACACAAATCTATATACATTTAGCTGGACCTCCGTTTCTCACTCTTACACTCCTATGTTCTTCTCCTCAGTTTGCTTATGTCCCCTTTGCTTTTGTCTCTGTCTTACTTTGTGTAATTTATTGGGTCGCATATGTATTCATGTTTACGAAAGTAACCTAAAGTTCTGGCAAAAGGTGTGTTCAGACTAAATGCAAAGTTTAGACGTGGCACAGTTGCATACAGAGTCAATAGCTCAAGGTTAAGTTAACAGATGACTGCTGAATTGATGAGGAAAGGATTAACAACACTGATTGAAATGACAGTGTTATACAACATTCATGTATGAGTCAGCATAGTTGTTGTTGCAGTAGGTACTGCGTGCTGCTTTTTGATTGCTGATTTTCATCAGTGTATATGTTAAAATCTGTGACACCTTCCCAGTCAATAAAACATCTGTATACATCCACAAGTTGGTAAAAAACAGGGGATGCTCAGCACTGTGATCCGAGGGTGTAGTTACTTAGCACATTCCACACGGAGGTTAGACGAGGTAGACATGTTTGAGGCTGTGGGTTGCTGTTAATCTATCGTGTGTACTTTGAAGATAATGAGATAAACGAGTTTGTGCCTGCCTGCAAGCTTCCCAGTTGCAAGACTAACCATGTTTTTTTATCCCCTGCCATTACGCGATCAAGTGCATTGTGCCAAACTCTTTTATTACAACAACAAATGCTTGCGTGTATCAAGGAAATCCATCTGCAGACTTTTGTAAATTATCATCTACGATCTACAGAATAGTTTGAGTCAGTATTATGGTTAAACTGTTGACTAGAGCAACGTTCAAGATGTCACGGTACAGACAGTCATGACATCTGTCGGCCAATCGGTAACAAGTATTTTAAATACAGCCAGTTCTCACCATTTGGCATATGAATGACACAACCATCATTTTGTGAGCAATATGAACGCCGTTCATTTTTAAGGTGTCATTTGTACGCCATTGTAGTCTGTACTGACTGCAGTGTAAATGCATCCTCGGGAAAATGCTACGCTCTGAATAAGTGACGTAGTATAAGATGTGGCGGGACGGGAGATGGATGGGTCAAACAAACACAGGACTTGCAACCAGGAGGCTGGTGTCCCAAAGTGTTGCTGTGTTTTCCTTTGATGTTGTTTCTGCACTTATTTAACTTGACCTTTTTTGAAGTTATTTTAAGCAAGAGCATGATGTTTTTTCTAAACCTAGCAAAGTGGTTTTGACACCTAAACCTAACAGCGATTGTTTTGGGCTAACGATGTGACACACGACAAGTCTAAAATGATAATAATGGCATACAGAAATCTCGTGCTATTTATCTGTCTTACCGTGAGAATATCATAGTGTCCAATGTCATGAAAGTTAACTCTCAGTTCTGTGACATCCTGGCGACAGATGACACAGAGTGCTGTGTGTATGTGTGTGTGTGTGTGTGTGTGTGCGTGTTTGTTTGTGTGTACACTTTGAGTACCTGACTAGTCCAACATGCCCTCAGGTCATCAGGAAATGCATCCCTCTCAGTCCTGTCAAGCAACACACACACACATGTCCTTTGACCAAACACTTATGATATGGACCAGGACAGTGCAGCACACCTGACAGCGCACACACACATCTAGCAGCTCAACAGGAAGCTTTTGAGAGTCTTAATTGAAGGTGAGCTGGAGAAAAGTATTTATCATACACTTTCCAAAAAACAGATTTGACATTTCAAAGCATCTTGAACACATCATGTCCTTCTCTTCTTCCTCCATTGTTCCCCTATCTTTTAATTCCTTCTTTTCTCACTGTAATGTATATGTTCTTCACTTTATTTTTATTTTTCTCTGTTTTTCCTCCTTTTGTTCATCTTTTTCGTCCTTATTTTCTACCTTACACTTCTTCTCTTTTGCTCCATTGCTCCCTCCCTTTTGAGTTTCTTTTTCCTATTATAATCATAATAATAATCTAATCATCTCTTCCTATTACTTGGTTTTCTGTGTTTATTTTAGTTTTCCCTTCCTTCCTCCCTTCTCTTATCTCAACAGCCTTCTGTACTTTGTCTTCCTTTTTTGTTCAAATAATATTTAAGACAAAAAAATGTAAATGATCTTAGCCAAAAGAAGAGAAGTGTAAGAGATAATCCTGATATATGTCACCATTCCTCTTTCCTGCATTCATCCTTCTCCCTCTGACTACCTGAATGAATGAACAAAGGAAGGACAAAGGAGGGAGGCTACACACACACACACACACACACACACACACACACACACTCTTCCCATAGACCCACCTCTGTTGCTAGGTTACTGCTGCCTCTTACTAAAGAGCCATTTCAGCCAATTGCATCACCTTGCATCACTGCTGGAGGAGGAGCCTCAGAGTGCTCCAGCGTGGAAGGAAGTGACTCCTGTTTATCAGTGACATCATTTCCTCTTGCTGTCATATGGCCGTATGCTCCTCCTCCTACACACACACACAGGTTATCTTCAGTCACTGCTGCTGCACTCAGCGGGTCACAACCAATCTGTCAACAAAGTGACAGCATCGCTGACACACACAGACACACACACACACACACACGCACACATTAGATTTTTGAACTATGAAGACAATAAGATTTATAGCAAAAGAGAACTGAGTGCATAAACAGTAAATAATTCCATGTTTCAGTCTCATACAGGAGAAGGCTCTTAGGATGAACCCATATACTTCCTGGTTTAAGGAATACAAACTGGAGGCGATGAGATGTCAATGGACCACATCTAGAAAGCAGGTCATCAGGACACTTACAGGATCCCCAATAATTAAATAATAGCAAAATACAGAAAGTGAGGTTGCATAAAGTGTGTAATTCCCAATACCTTTGAGCCTGGTTTGTAGGAAATTGGGCTGTAGCATAGACACTTTGGCTGTAGAATGGGTATGACTGATGCCATTCCCAGCACAGACATGCTACATGCACAAGTAGCAGGAGTTTAGATAAAGTAATTATTTAGATCATGGTGGATGTAAGCATCATTGTCATTTATGATATACAGCAGAGAGGGTCATTCAGTACATTTACTAGATGCCCACATACTTGTCGTAGTCTTTTCTTCCACTACATTCATCTGATGTCTGACGTTTCAGAATTAGGCTTTAAGTACAAAGCAAACACTGAGCCCATACCAAGTCTTTCAGGAAAAATAATCATCTTCCAACAGTTTGAAGCTCGTGTACTGTCAGTTCTGCAGATTCTTTTTTTTAAATATAACATTGGCATTTTAATCTCAGGTCTTTTGTCGAGGCTTTTAGTCACTTGGTGAATCAGTCAGAGACAAAGCCGAAGCTAATACTTACTAAATGTCAGTGAATGTGTCTTTGTCCAACTTGCAGCATGCTTGTGCTGCCCTCTTGTGCTATATATCTGAAATTGTTTTGGCTTACATTATGATGTGGCATCGTTGGTGCATTTATTCCTGTACAACTGTGATTGTTATTAGTTTGTTATATTTAATATTTTTTGCATTTCTGTATCAATTGGGTCACAGTAGCTTTGTTTTAGACATACAGGGGTTAGAGCCTACAGATGTTCCTAGCCATTTTGTAACAAGAGCCGGCCACTGCCTTACAGAATACATGTTTCGGCTCTAACACCATGCTAACCAGCAGTGACCTGTCATCCCACTTATTGTCTAATCTTCCTCCCACCTTTGTCCACCCCTGTGAGGTCTGCTGGCCCATCGTTGTCTCCTTTTATGTTAGAAGGTACAGTAGATATACAATTGATATGTCTTTCATTCTTTTTATTAACTGCCCCGCCTTTAAGAATGCATCATTACAGCTCCAGTACTGCATGACTGTTGGATACATAAGGATTCATGTTTGGGTTATTTAGTTAGTGTCTGCATGTCCAATCTGCTGTTCAGAGGTACACCCTGTGATTGTGTTGTTGTAACCAGTACTACCACTGCAAACACTAATGTTTTAAAACTCAACTGTGAACTAGCTGGAGTTTCAAAACATAAGAAGTGATCTGGGAGGATATATAAGGATTTAAGTGAGTGTATATTTAATACAAACAGTTGACCATGGGGAATTGTGCATGGATATAATTAAAGGATAATTCTGGTTTACTTTAACACTAGTTGTGTCCATTCATTTTATTAGGAACAGCAATATTGTACTCACCAAGGTAATTGCTGGGATCTGGGAACACGGTGGCATTGCTTGGAAAGAAGCATGAGCAGTCAGAAGTCAGACAGCTTGGAAACAAACCCTGCAGTTCTACAGTTTATTACCATGAATCACTAATCTGTATAGCATGCAACACCTGTTAGTCCTTACACCTTCAAACTGTCTATTGCAGGCATTCATCACAATTTAGAGACACAGTTCCTATTTGAACTTTGATCCATTTGACTTACTTTACAGCAGTTGTGGATTCATTGAGTACACCTGACATGTCACTTACAATCTTTCACATAACTAAATAATCCAAATAAAGTGGTTTACCAATAATAATAAACCAGAATTACCTTGACATCTTTAATATCATGCCTCTTCATTGCATGAGCAGATCAAGTTTCTGCGATGAAGGTGATGGGATGTTGATCACTTGATTGATGGGTCTAAGACTGCTACTCATGTATTGCATCTCTGTGTTTTGTCTCCCTCTGCAGGTGAGGTTGGAGAAGGAGGAGGGTGAGTACGGGGAGTTGAAGGGTCCTGTTGTGTTTTGCATGCAGGTGCAGCACCCTGGGACCAGGACATACTACTTTAGCGCAGACAGCCATGAGGAACAGGAAGAATGGATTAGAGCCATGAGCGAAGCTGCAGAGGTCGACATTCAGCTAACACAGAGGTGCCGTTCTCCCACTCATATACACACATGGACAATCTATTTGATTGGCTGTCCAATATGTCCAGCCATGGCAGTATTGTATTGGCTAGTATGGGCTATTCATATCTTAAAGGTACTATGCATTCAATGTATGTAATGGGCAACAATGCACTCATATGAGAGTTGTGTTATGGTATTTACACCAGCATTATGTCTCCCGTTCATCATACGTCCACATCTCAAAATATGTTTAACAAGCAACTGATTTCTTACCAGTTACAAAGCTGAACAACTGTGAAGGGTTACTTGAAAAATATATTTTTTTAATACTTTTTTTTCATGCCCAAAAATAAAAATATAAAAACAGCAAATTGTTAACAGTGAATAGCTTGTCACAAAATTCAGAACAAATGTATCTAGCCATTTGGCTCTGTAGCATGGTGCACATGCTGCCAATGGTAATGAACCCATGTAAACCAACCAAAACTATATATCCTTTGTGTATTAGAAAGTGAGCCATAAGTAACAGTATGAAGTGGACAGAACTCTAACCTAGGCCATGCTTGAGAACTGGCTCAGATCAAGTACTGCTGAAGATGCTAATTAGTCCAGCTTTACCTGCAGTGTGAACACCAACCAGATCAAAGATAGTAAGCAACAATGGATCATCTTGTTTGTTGGTCTGAAGCTGGTTAAAAAGAGAAATAAACAAACATGTTGGCCTGTTGAGATTCTCTGGTATTAAAATAAATGTCTGCTTCTGTAATCATTTTGGAACAAAACAAAACTGCCTCATCTATCCTCATGCCTTTTTTTCTTTTCCCGCCACATTTCATAGAATGAACACCATGGCAGATCTCAACCACACTATGATGACCAAGGCACCTAACCTACAAACACAGCAGCCTCTTCATACACAAACACACAATGACACTGACAGTGAAATTACCTCCAACCATAAGATCAATGGGGTCAACAGCCTTGAGACACCCACACCCTCTAGCCCCTGCGCCGATCAAGTAGGAAAAAACAATGATGAAAGACGAGGAGAAAGTGGAGGAGAAGGTGAAGATGAAGGGGGAGGACCTGCTCCTGACGATGCCTCTCACCTAAGTCACCATCCAAATGGTTGGACGAACTATGGCCGTCATAACACCATGCCCCACAACAGCAATAGCAAACCCCCTCCATCCAGGAGTCACAGTCAACATTGTGCCCCCCAGGGACACCCAGAGGGGGGTGTTGGCCCATCAAATGACCACAGGGAGCAGCAGGATAACGTGGTGCTGAGGAGAGGCTTTGTGCCCAGAACGGCTCCAGAGAGGGTGGCCCAGAGGAAGACCTCCATGGTCCAGTTGCAACAGTGGGTCAACCAGCGGCGGGTCATGGCCTCCCAGGAGGACATCAACAGGTAGATCAGTGGAGAAGAGGAGAAATATGACACACGTCTCTCTTTTCACATCTTTTTCAATGTGGTTTCTGCATTTAGTTTAAGGATGACGCTTAGGTGGTCATGGGGATACTGTAACAACGCGTATGGTTCTGCTGTAGTATTGTTTGATTATTACTTGTTTGATCATTTCAGTAGGTGCGTGTAGGTAACCCCCTCATTAGTGTTCATTATCTTCGTGGTGTGCAGGAACATTGAGAAATGTTATCAAAGCTCTGCACCTCCACTGCCTAAGACTCAGAAACGTCTTTCCAGCAAGTTAAAATTCCTTGTGTGGAGTATTTGGTTCGTAAAGTGGCTTAATAAACGAGTGTAAAGGGTATATTTATTCAAGGTGAAATGTGTTATAGATTATAATAAAAAGGTCTTATCAAGGTCAAGTGTGTGTTACAATACAGCCTCCCTGACATGCATAATTTCATTCTGTAATTTAGCTTTGCCTTCATCAACAAAATATATAAGCTACACTATATATATATATATATATATTTTTTTTTTCACTGCTGCTGGTTTAATTAAACACCCTCAGTTATTACCCTCTATTTTCATGACTTCCAGCCCATCTTGCTACTACCCAGTGAACCGCGGGTTCTCGGGTGACTGCTATGGCTACCCAGGTGGCCCCCCGTATGTGGAGGAGTACCCCCTGTACCCACCGGGGGTGCGACCTGACAGTATCTGCTCTGTCTCTGGTGTGGGGGGATACGACCGACGCTGGACTGTCGAGGAGAAGCGTCACTCGCTAAGAGACCGACCCCATCAGCTGTATGAACCTCCAATGCCCAGGGACCAATGGGGCCCAACGTACTATGGGGGAATGGAAGCATCCATGAGACGTCTGTCCATCCAACCACGCTCCAGGTCTGTGCCCAGGTCACCATCGCCATCATCAGGAGGACCCTACTCACCGGTGCCACCCAACTTTGCCTCGCCGGCTCGATCCCCGTCTGCCCGCTTTGATCGGTTTCCAGCGAGGATGAGGGATGACGTGATCTATGCTGATCCATCCGTCTACAGCCTGAGGAGATCCCTCAGCTCACCAAAGGTAAAACGATGAGCATTCGTGTTTATAGAATTATACAAAAATTAAGCACCTCTTCAACTTGACAATTTCTTTGTCACAACAACAGACTACAACACAAAAACAGACCACAACTCCATTATTCAGAGTTTTTGTTCCAAAATGTGTGACACTTAGGGGTTCAGAATTTCAGGGGAAAAAGCTTTTTTCCTGTTTTCACTGATAATTATACTGAATGTAGGTTTTGATTTTCAGAAAGTAAATAAAATTAAATGTGTCAACGATGCTTAAATTAATACAGACCTAAAAAGACATAAATAACCATTTGCAGTACAAAAATATTTTGTCTGCAAAATGAAATAAAGAATGAGATTAATGTCTAGTTTTCATATTCAGGCCTTTATTTATACTTGATAAGTGAGGTATTTATACTGAGGTTGCCCTCATTTACAATGACGAGCAGTTTTAACTCACACAGGCTCTCCCCTCTTCTGGGTAATACTCTCCTCCTATCACAAGAATGCATTCACCTACTCAAAATTAGCTTTTGCATCGTCGACCAATCAGGACATGCCTACCCTATTACATGCAAACCCCACAGTATTTAAGTCAGCACACACCGCTGTCTACTTTACTTTTTCTCTTCAGCGAACAGCAATTTCCCACAGCTTCAAGAATCTAGTCAGTGCCTGTCATGTCCCGTCCTCATTGCTGCTACAGATCTTCACAATGCCTGCTTCAAGCACCTCAGGGCAGACCACGCAGAGAGCAGTGTTCATCCTCTATATTTTAGTGCTGGGCAACAATTACAATTTTTAATCGCGATTAATCGCATGATTTGTTTGCGATTAATCGCCATTAATCCAATGCGCAAAGTTCAATAATGAATTCAAAAGTAGTGTATTGCGCACTTTTATTTTAAAGGTACTGCTTTATGAACAAAAGTGCAATAACATTTGATTTGCAAACACTTTAAACAAATAAGGTGCTTTTTAACAGCAGTATTCTCTTTACACAGTAGCAGTTATAATACAGTTAGAATGATTCTGATCATAGATATTCAGCCGGTGTTCATAACTTTATCTTCATGTGTGTAAGAGATGCAATTTGAAATATACACCTTGAAAACTGCAAACCGATCTACATCATATTTTTTCTCAGTAGTGATAGTAGCGATAACTAAATGATATGCTTATTATACATATTCCAAACAATTACCGTAATATGTGTGGTATTTGTTATATAGGTGAAGCATGGAACCTGTAGTCTGTACCCTGGCAGTAACGTGCAGCATGTGGAAGTTAAGCTAATAAAGAGTTGCAGTTAAGAGCAGTTTGTTCTCACGTGCTTATATGTTTATTTAAAAACACGACAATATGTATTTTGATATTGTCACGATCCTGTAACGAGACGATCGCACGCGGGTTCCGGACCTGGCGTGTCACCCGGTGGGGGGGAGAGCAGCAGCAGCAGAAGGAAGTGACGACACACAAACAGCTGTTCACCGCTTGCTGCCCGGTTTTTGTGTTAAAAATGTCAGCTTGATAATACATTTTTAAAACTGCGTTAACGCGGGAGAATATAATTGTCGGCGTTAATTAATTAATGCGTTACCGCGATAATAACGCGTTAACTTGCCCAACACTAATATATATATATATATATATATATATGCTATAACCTTATTTATCTTACGCCACTCTAACAACTTTCATTCATACTTGCCTCCATTCCTTCCTGTCTTCTTTATTTTCCTTGCCTTCCCTCCCTCCTTCAGTATGACTACCCTGGTGACAGGAGGTCCTTAAGCCAAGGATTATACCACTACAACTACCCTGTATCCCCTTCCATCCACAATAAAATGGTATGTGCCGCTAATGTGCTGTAAAACATATCCTTCTACTGGATTAGATGCATAGTCATACACAGTCCTGCGTGGTAGGCACAGTCTACATACATCATGGCACTTAATACAGTCGTATGTGTAGCTTTTCTTTGGTCTTTATTCTGCACATCTGTATACATGTACTAACCATGTACTCATCACTCTCTGGACCTTTTCTATCCTCTACTCCTCTCTGTTGTCCTATCTCTAACACGGTACTGGGACCACTCTTGTGTGCATATGTGCATGAGTCTGCTTGTGTGTAAATGTACATATAAGATAAGAGAAAGATGACTTAATGGCAGACAGAACCAACCACCCTGGGCTCCACCAATGTCACTCACGATCAATGGAATGTAAGGCTTCCAAGCAATCCCATGAAGTTCTGTAAGCATCAAGCCACTTGATTGAAGATGAAATGTGACAGCATATATAGCGTTGCATGTTCAATTATGCCGGGGTAAAAAAACATTGCCATTTCTTTCCACATTCAACAGAAATTTCATGCGTAGATCCCAAAACACCAACTAATCCATCTCGATGACAACTGATCAAACTCCAATCTGCTGAGCAAGATTTAGTAAGACTGATGGAGCCCAAGAAAAAGCTAGCAATGTAGACTTGAGATTCAATTATTTATTTTTTATAAATAAGACCCAAGAACACTGAAATGAATTGGTTTTAGTCAAAGATTGGAATCCATTTATTTCTGTTTACAGTGTTGCAGTTAATCATTGCCCAGGAGCTGTGAACCTTCAGTGTGATTGACAAATCGGTTGTGGAGCTTTGCTTTGCTTTACCACTGTCTCCTCGCAAGCCTTCTATCTGTACAGTATGTGTCTGTGTGATTTCCATGTGTGTTGCTGTTACTGCTGCTTGGCTCAGGAGGATATATTAGATCTTCAGCTCCAGCGCAACCTGGATTACTTAGACCAACAGGTAAGAAGATGAACACACATTATTATTTGCAATTACATATTTCAAATGCTATGTTTCCTAGTCAATGTTGATATTGACCGTGTCTGAGGTTCCTTCCCTACTGTCTCCTTTCCTATTCTGTTTCTTTCCTTAAAAATATCGTTCCTGTAAAGTACCTTTCAAAAAACATCATTAGCTTACCCTAACACAGTTTCGGTATTGTTACAGTCACCCAGTTACACAAGCTTGTTGTCAGGTCTCTATAATCTGACCTGAATCTTCAGGTGCTCGAGGAAAGCTGCTTAATTGGCATGGTTACCCGAATGGTGGAGCGCTCATCCTCAACAGCAAAGCTCTGTGTACAAGTAAGAGAGGAGAGAGCACCACCACATAAAGGCAGGCTTCAGCCAGCATCACTTCACCACAGCTGCTTCTCTCATGGCTTAAGTCCTAACTAGTAATTCCATTTTCTAGCTGGACTTTCTTTTGAATTGCTTTTTTGACTTTGGAACCAATTAGGGAACTTCTAAGCAAGTGTTGGCTAGTCCATTATCGTCCAATGTAGTACTGTGCAAAGGTCTGTATAGACGCCTACCCAAGCCTGCCTCTCTTTTCTTCAGTCCTTGTCTTGTTTCCATGTGGCCCATACTGTCACTCACAATCAAACACATTTATGATGATATTCTTTTCCATTATTCCATCAGAAGCTCACATCATACTTTTTGCTTCTGCTTGGCTGTAAGGTTCTGTGACGGCCTTTGTGACAAAAATGTCTTCATCTGCCCACGTCTGCAACAGTCTTGGACTTTTTTTTCTCGATATCCATCTCATGACTGTGTGAACTGTGCTGAAAAGATGTGCAGAATACACGTGTGAACACGTCCACCAACACATACTCTCAATGTGCAATCAATGGAACTGTTTACATGTCTGAATGTGTCCATGTGCCTCAAAGGCCCTGACATGCTTGTAGAGTCAATGCTGTTGGGCACGTAAAAGGAGCGCGTTTGGGTTATCAGCATTTAAGAAAACAAAATTATTGACATCAATAGAATTATTAATAGGATGCAAACACATGGTAGTCAATATAAACCGATTACTGACCCGCAAGTACACGCTCGAGAAGTCTTTGCTTGACGAAGTTGGGCTTGAAAAAGTCGCCCTGTTGCCTTTGTTTGCCCGACACTTGGAAGCTGACGCTTCCAACCTCCAGCAGTGCTTAAGGACAGTATACTGATTGCTCATTGTCTGCCAGGAGTGCAAGCCACTCCCTGGCACTTAGCAGAGCAATTGACCAGGTGAGACTAAATCACACCTACCTTAAGGTGTGTTCACACCAAACGCGATAACGCAAATAACCGCTGCTTCCTCCATAATAGTGCAGACTTTAACAGCACAACAGCTGCTAGTAAAGACAACAAGGTCATCATCGCCTGCAATCAGTTGTCCATGTTAAATTAACCTGGTAGTCGATCGGTATTCAATGTTGTTGTTTGTGAACTTCCGGGTAAGGGTCACGTGATTGTGACGAATCAGGGAAGGAGACGTCATGAATGCTAAGAACCAATCAAGTAGCGAACGCGGGTGTGGGCGTCATCGTTTCTAATCTTATCCGGTTTCGACCGTCCACACGAAAACGCAACCCCGGAGTTTTCAAACTTATCCGACCTCGGGAGCGTTTTCAAATGGACACGGAGTAATGTGGACATGGCCTGAAGCAGCCTAGGTACAGCTAATAACAACTTGTAAAAGCAAGAACAAAAAACTTAGTCTATTCTAGGTGAATCAAGTAGTGCAGTATCCCTCCAGAAGCCAAATACACACTGGAGTGATACTTTCACTGGACTGACTATTTATATCCTTGAGATGTGCAAGCCACTTCCTGGCACTTAGCAGAGCAATTGACCAGGTGAGACTAAATCACACCTACCATAGACAAGCAGAAACTCCCAAAATACTAATACCGAAGTAGCCTAGGTACAGCTAATAGCAACTAACTAGGCCATAAAAGGTGTTTTCCGGAGGGAGGGTGAATGGCATGCATCATAGCTTCTTCCTGACTGCATCACACTGTTGTCTGTGTGTCTTTATTGACATGTTGAATCGTACACACCGAGTTAACAATGCATCATTTTTTACGGGCTATCCTTAAAGGCAGTCTTGCATTTCTGTATATCTTTTGCTGCTAAACCCAAAACCTCACCTTACTGTGTACATTCTTGTTGACCCCTTCAAACATGTTAGCTAAGTTGGCGTCCATAAAAGTGTGTACAATCATTTTCCCATTCATCTTGTCATCCCTTCATCTTGTTGTCATGCTTGGTTTCAGGCATCAGTTTTCTGTCATAATACTGAAAGTTATACAACATGATGTTCCCTTAATCACATTCCCATTCAATCACAGTTCTTAGGAGGACACATTGTAAATGTTGATGTAACAGTTGTGTTCATGGTTCGGCGGAGGGTTGCTTGGTTGGCTGAGAGGAAACAACTTTCCCCTGAACTCTTTTCACTTATTTACACTCTCAAGATGTTTCATATATTTCAGCATAGTTCCTCATTCTGGGACATGCACCAAAGAGCTTCTGTGACATTTACAAATGCATTATCAGAATGCCAACATTTTGTTTATCTTAGGCTGAAGAATAACTTTATTGGGTTTTTCTGGCTCCATCTAACCGATGGCAGATGTTATGTGCAGTATTTTTTGTGGAAACTTAATCACCTGCAATCTGCTTCAAAAAAGATGAAAACCGAGCCAGGAAAATATTCACTACTAGCTAATTTTTTTAAATAACAGTTTCTTCATTGGCAGAGAAATTATTTCTTTGTGAATAAGGAAATGTTGATCTTGGTGACTTTCTGAATAAATGAAGCTTTTATGTTCTTCAGAATTAGGAACTTACTATAAACATTGAACTGTTGCTTTCCTCTCAATGGTGTAGTTAGTGTGTAAACTGTTTGCTTGATTTTAATCATCCAGACGATTTGTACAATGTTTGCTCTCACAGGTGCCTCCTTTTCATGATGTCTACAGCAGAGAGTTACATCCTACACTCAAGCTCAATGAGATTGAAACCAGTGTAAGAGACACTACAATGCATGCCGATAGCAGACATATAAGCACAGCCAAACCCTTATCCACATGATTCACACTCATTTTTTCAAATAAACTACATGGCCAAAAATATGGCCCTGAGAATAATATAAAATATAGGGTTCTTCTAACTTTAGAACAACAATTTATGCTTGGCTCCTTCCTGTGTGGACATGACAATGCCCTTATACACAAAGCCATCTCCATAAACAAAAGGGGTTTTCCCAGTTTCTGTTGAAGAACTTGTCTGGTCTTCCCAGAGCTAAGCTTAACCCCATCCAACACTTTAGGGATGGACTGGAAAGCTGACTGTGAGCCAGGCCTTATTGCCCAACATCAGTGTTCGACCTCACTAATTCTCTTGTGGCTGAAACCAGAAGAGTGGAGACTACAGCAGCAGCAGATTAAAAGTGACACATTCAGCTATCACATACAGGTTTAATGTCCTTGTGCTTTGGGACTGATACTGTAAGCGTGTACTCACACAGATATATTTTTTTACACTTTATCTTCATTTTATGTTTTTTTACTGGATACAGCAAAATATATGTGGTAACCATCCGTTGTTGGTCTGACACAGAAACTCCTGGGTCGACTGTGTGAACAGAACCGAATTTGGAAAGACCATGAGGCTGTTGTCCACAGACTGCGGATTGAAAAGGTACATCATTTTTCACAGTATTTTACCACGTGTTTCAAGAATGTTTTAGATTGTAAAGCTAACCAAACTATGAAGTCCTGTGCTTCTAATTATTTGTGAGGAAAGGAAACCCATCTTATCATATCTTACCATATGTAAAAATATAGAAACGCCTGACAGTTGAATTCAATACCACAGTTTAGCTAAGAACACAATTAATTTGATCAGTTTTTATCAGGATTTACCATAATTGTTGAGGCTGCACTTTGTGGTGATGTTGTATGGGACTTCTTTACTTTGAAAGTTATTTATATTACTTTCTTTTTCACAGCCCAATTCAACAAGCCCACTAGCTACACAGCATCGTAAATTACCAAAGAGTGGACTGTTTTATTGCATTCCTGTACATTGTAGGGAATTATATTTATACATACATACAGTAGCTTGTGGTAACATATGCCCACTCATTGTTTTATGTCAACATTCAAAATAAATGTACCTTTACACTTTCAATCCAGAAACCTTGAGTAACTGTGTTTAAATATAGCTCTCGTTATGTCCTAACATTACAAACTATAATAATAGAACCATGAGTAGCTCTTGTTTCATCGCAACTTGTTTAATAAACTAGAATATGTCATTGAAACTCAAAGTGTTGAGCTGAAATACTGCACCTGTTATTTAAATTTAGGGAAAAAGGCAGGAAAGATAATTTCCAATAAGCTCTTCCTTTCTTGCTCGCCTTTCTTGCTGTTTCCAGGACAGCCTTGAAGAAGCACTTGTGGCAACTCATCAGGAGATGGAGCTGTACCATAACCAACCTTTGGCCCTGGAAAAGCTGCGGTTCAAAAAGGAAACTCTGCAGAACCAGCTCATCAACATCAGAGGGGAGCTCTCCCAGGCCTCTAGTGTAAGACACTGCATAACATATTCAAGACCCAGGTAGTTGCAATGTCTTTATTTTTTGGGAAGAATGTGTGCATATTAGGGGTGTAACGGTTCACAAAATTCACGGTTCGGTTCGGTACAATACAGTGGTGCCACGGCTCGGTACGGCTCGGTACGTTTTCAATACAGTAGAAAACTATAAATGTCAGAGAAACGTACTTGATTTTAAAATATATTTATTCATTACAACTAACATCATAAAGTTATTCTTTGACTTTGAACAAGGAAGGAACTATACCTGAGTTCTTCTGGGGTGTCTTCTTAGCGACACATAAGCATTAACTATATTCCTGGCATTGTCAGCAGTCACAGGAATAGTTACATTAACTCGATCCAACTTCCACGCTTCCACTGCTTCTGTCATCTCTTGGGCCAAATCTTTGCTAGTGTGACTCTCAAGTAGGCGTGTCTGGAGAACGTGGCTCTTCATCTCCCATTCAGTGGTCAGGTAATGTGCCGTTACTGTCAGGTAGCTTTGTGTAGCCCTCGACATCCAGGCATCCGTTGTCAGAGCAGCAGCGGGTGCCTCGGACATTTGATTCTCCACCTGTGCTTTTGTTTTCTTGCACAAAGCGGGAATTACGGTTTGGCTGAAATGGGCTCGTGAAGGAATTGTGTAATGGGGCTCAATAACATTCAGCAGGTTCATAAAGCCTGCGTTTTACACTAGAGTCCGGTCTCATGTCCACGGCTATAAATGTACCAATCGCCGTGGTGATCGCTTTAGCCCTGTTCGAATCAGCAGGGAACAGCTGCTTAAATGCTTTGGGAGGAGTTTGAAGTGTGTGTGCTGCTCCAGGTTTTCGTTTAGTTCCATCCACTGCCACACTGGGGTGATGTCGGCGTAAATGGGTTAACATGTTTGAGGTATTGCCACTGATGTAGCCTACACTCGTGTAGCAAATGCGACATACCGTTGTTTTTTTATCTACCACTCTCTCGCTATCGCCCTCATAGTTCACAGAGAAACCAAAGTGGCTCCAAACACCAGACCTGTAGGCCGTTGGAGGATCTGCACCAAGCTAGCTTCGTGTAGCGTGTCTCACAGCGCAAAAGTGCCCGAATGGAGTAGAACGTTTTTCTTTGGTGGTGGGCAGAGAGCACGCTGTCCGTTACGTCATGTGTGTTGCCAGTTTGAGAACAGTGGCTCCACCGAAAACATTGTATTTCCCACAATTTAAGCTTCTGCATTTTCCAAATGGACTAGTATTATTAAAACGTATTGTTCGGTTCGTCATGCGTACCGAACCGTGAGCCTCGTACCGAATGGTTCAATACGAATACGTGTATCGTTACACCCCTAGTGCATATGTGTGTGTGTGTGTGTGTGTGTGTGTGTGTGTGTGTGTGTGTGTGTGTGTGTGTGTGTGTGTGTGTGTGTGCGTGTGTGCGTGTGTGCGTGCGTGCGTGCGTGCGTGCGTGCGTGCGTGTGTGCGCTCGTGTGTGTGTGATTTTACACGTTTTGTTTTACTCAGGCTGAGCTGTCAAATCCTGCACACATGACCCAATGCTTTGAGGAGAGTCTATCTGCAGTCTGGAAGGCTACATGACGCACCCATTAACTACATGATACACCTGCTTTTCTGCACAACACACTTCCTGAGATAACTTGTGATTCATATACTTATTTTAACCCAAACCATGATGTTGCCCTAACCATGCAGTTTTTAATGCCTAAACCTAAAAAAGAAATGTTTGTGCCTGAACTGAAAAAATTATTATTTTTGCCTAAACCTTACACAAGTAGTTTTTGTGCCTAAACCGTAAAAAGTAGTTTTGGCATCTTAAGTTTTAGTGCCTAATCCTAACTGAACTGGAATAGTTTCAAGGGGCTTGGCATGGGTTAGGGTTACTGCTGTCCAGCATAAAGAATAGAAACTAGACCAGACGCGGACGTGCACATGCAGTCTGAATGCGGTAGTGGCTACTTCGGAAAAAAATCCAAATAAAATTTGTATGTATTGGTGCAGATATTTGCCCGAGAAACTCCATGACATCCTCTACCATCCTCAAAACATAGTCCAGTTCAAAAATGTTCCTCCACACACAGCAATTATTACATTTACTTCTTGGACACCTCTCCTTTACTCTGCTTCTTCTTCTGCCACGATGTTCCCAAAGTCTCTACCCCACCACATTCCGACTGTGCAAGTCCATGTCACTTTTCCTTCTGCTGTTTGTGTCCAGCTAAAGCATTCAAGTAGGTCTATCTGCAGGTCCACAGTAATTCATGATGCATTTCAGTTAGGTTTTAGGCACCAAAAAGGTTAGGTGCCAAAAGTACTTTGTATTGAAAACATCATGGTTTGGGCTAAAATAAGTATGTGAATCACAAGTTATCTCAGGGGCCCTGTCATGCTGTGTAGCCTGCTAGACTGAAGATAGACCCTTCTCAAATGATCGGTTCACATGTGCAAGAATTGACTAATCAGCCTGGGCAAGAAGGCCAAGCACAAAGACAGTTGCTAGCTTGGCCCTTCAAGAATTAGCAAAAGCATTACGTAAAAAGACAAAGCAATAAGATAAATAATAACAAAATAAATGGATAATATAAATAAATAATGTAATATAAAAATAACTAAATATGTATTTTAAAAAAAACATATTAACATGTATTTTTTTCAGAATACTTAGCAGTTTATATACAAAAAATATAACGTATATTTACAGAAAAATATATAAATAAATATACAAAAATATACATGAATACGCTTATCATGATTCTTTTATATTTTGTTATTTATATTTATTTTTCCACAGTTATTTATTTTTCTCTAATTATAATTCCAAAAATGTTTATTTATGGATTTATTATTTTATTTATTCCTTTTTATATTTCCAAATGTATTTTCTTCTTCTTTTACAGATATATTCTTTATTATGGCACTCTTATGACTCCATCAGTATAATGTACATTTCAGATGCATTAATGTTCTTCTGTTATAAAGCTGTGTTTACCATCATTGCCATATTTTGATAGCGGAGGAGAAAGACGGCCCAAATACAAAAACAATATCCAGGTTGTAAGGAAAACTTTAATTTAAACATTTGAATAAATAATTTAATTGGATCTCAGTTTTTCATGTATACTGAAAGGCATCATTTAGCAGGCATCATTTATGTTAGTCACATATGTTATAAACATTCTGAGAAACACTGCATTCATTTGTACATTTCTTAGGCTTTAACCACCACTCGTATGGAGTTTGAAGCATTAGAGGATGAGGCCAACGCCATTCATGGAGACCTATGGGAGCAGCTTAATGCAGGAGGGCAGGTAAAGGGTCACACTGTCGTTTGTTTATCTACCCAGCTGTAATTTAAATGGGAAATGGAAAGCATGTTTCCAAATAAAATTTGGAGATATAGCACCATGGAGAAACTTCTAAACATAATTAATACATAGTTCTTCAGTATTTGCTTTCGAAATTTCATGATGAAAACAATAATCAACCTTATCAGTTGGGAATTTGAATCTCTTCATTGTTCCCATATGCAGTAATTGCACAGCATTTATGTTCAGGATCTCTTTCTCTCAAATCTAGACATCCCCAGAGAAGGTTTTATTTTCTCTTTAAAGAGTACAGCCCTCCATGTGTTAGAGTTATGACGCACTGATAGAGATGGCCTGGTACAGCCAATCTTTGTTTGATGTGAATATGAGGAAAGCAAGGTCATCAGTACTCTTTAGGAAAGACCCAAATACAGTGTAAATGTGTTTTAAAATCCATTGTTCGCAACATATCTTGGTCATGGTTTGGTACATTGTTAGTACCACAGGTTATTTGTTAAAATGTACCTTGGGTTTGACTATTTCTTTCAATAGTTAGTTTTAGCTTTAAAGAAGTGTTAGTAGAAAGTACAGTATATGCAATACTGTCATGAGGATTCAAAAAAGAAGGGTAATTCCTTCATTAAATATATATAGTTCACTTACCTCTAGTGGTATCCAGCCCTGTGAG
The DNA here is from genome assembly GCF_910591455.1 of Pholis gunnellus. NCBI lineage: Eukaryota > Metazoa > Chordata > Actinopteri > Perciformes > Pholidae > Pholis > Pholis gunnellus. The sequence continues at coordinate 5,473,003 of NC_136529.1, read as the reverse complement.
TAGTTTGTGTTTTGTTTGTCATCAGATGACTGTCACTGAGATTTCTGCCCACACAACAATATAAATTAATGGAATCTGATTTTCTGGTAATTACATAATTGAAAATGTACATTTAACAGCAATATTTCCTTCTAGAAACTATTTCCTTGTTAGGGGCTGTTTCTTCAATTAGTTTGACTGTTTGGGATTTTTGCAGAGTGGACTGGTTCATAGGCACATCCAGAAAGAGTTTTGGAGAGTCCAGGACGTATTAGAGGGACTGCACAAGAATAACTCATCCAGAGGCACTGACACAGCCAAGCACAGAGGTAACAGAGGTGCTGGAAAATAATCACGTTTAGTGGAAATTCCGGTGTCTCTAACATGTATATTCTAACGACTCTATCCCTGCCACCCCCACCCCCCTCTCTTTCTCTTGCACAGTGGCCAGCGGTGCATCAGGCTCCTTTAGCACCAATAGTCCAGCCAGTCCCCTGAGCTCAGTAAGCTTCACCAGCCCACTCAGCCCCTTCTCCCCAGTGCCTGGCTCCCAGATCTCCCCCACCAAACAGCTGGGCCCGGAGGTAAGCACCGGACACACCCAGCCAGGGACCAACCCCAATCCAAATCCTGGCACAGGCCCATGCTTTGACTCTAGAACCAACCCTGAAGTGCGTATAAAATCAATCCCTAAACCCCGTCCAAAGTCATGTATAGTGCCTCATTTCAAAACTGATCCTAAGCCTAGGTGTAGACCCAAAAGTTATAGGGAACCTGACACAAGCCTACATGCAGAACATATAAACAACTATGGAAGTGAAACTCATGAACACACCATTCCTCAGCTCTCCTTAGCTTTCCAAAACATTGGGGAATCCTTGAGTATATTAGACACTGTAATAGAGGAATCAGACCAAAACTTCAACCGCAGAACAAAGACAAACTTTGACCAACCAGCCAAACACACCAATCAGCATTCAGGCACAGCCCGAACCCACTCTGACCATCGGGAAGTTTGTTGGTTAACCTCAAATGTTTGCAGTCAAGAAGTAAAGATTGGCCTCAGAAAAGATGTCTATCCAGACTCCCACCCATATCACTTCTCAGCAGGATACCATGGTGGCCTCAGAAACCTGATCCCCAACAAACGCTTTTCTGTGCCTGATTACCAGATCCTGTTTCTCCAGGACTCCTATCGGGCTGACCTTTTATCATTATGTCACAGCCCAGATCTTTTTACATCTTCAGTCCCTTGTTCTAGCCATGAAACCCAATCATATCACCAGCTAGCTTCTCCATCATCATGTCATACAGGTTCAGGGGCTAGGCCACTGTCTTACCCCAACAATCAAGAGGGTAAAGGGGGGCATAGCATTGCTCCAGTGACTTCAGCCATAATACAATCTGATTCACCCAGTAATCACTCATTATTCATGCAGACTCATCTTTAAACACAAGGATATCCACCATGTCATAGTAAATTCTGATGATTCCACATTCAATCTGTTCTGATTTGTAATATTGTAAATACATGGACAGTATTTTCCCAAAAATCATAAACATTTAAGTTTGCATTGCGAAAGGTAATCATGACATCATTTTCATCCCCATTTAGTAAAGACATTGGTGCTTTTAATTGCCTTTGCAGACAGAACTTTATCTGGCCTTTCACTTGTCAGAGCATTTTCTTTAACTGCAGTACAGGGATCTCATGGATCAGAGAGAATGTGTACTCATCCCTGATTTATTTTCTCAGATAACACTCTTTGGCACAGTTGAGCTTCGGTCTGATTCACATAAATATTTGGGGGATTTAATGTCATGAGTCTTGAGATGGAAGGCAGAACACTTTACCAGAGTATAAATTAAGGGTTCAGAGGCATTCTTTCATCAAACACCTCCAAAATTAACCTGCTCTCCTGTTGACAACATTCATGTTTTCTGTCAACCAAATAAAATTAAGAAAATATTTGAGTTGAAAATTTCATGTTGGACTTTGTGCTGTAGTACAAGCTGTCTCTTAAATAGAAATGACAAGCTTTACTTGTTCAATTCCAATTCCAGGGATGGATCAAATCTGTTTGTTAGCAATGTAATACTGTAATACTGTTAGTCTATTATAGGTGACAAATTACTTATACAGTGATGGTTGAAATGTCATTGCTGTTTCACAGAGCCTTTCATGGAATGTTTATGATATAGGAATTCACCCAAGGTATTACATTGGTCAGCTGGGGATTTTCACATCCAACTCCTTAACATAGGATAAAGACACCATTCCACAGAATGATTCCCATGAGTCCTTTCTGCTCTGCCTGGCTTATTATCACTCCTCTTGATGTGCAGCACTCTTTCTTCCACCTATCCTTTCCCTCCTTCCTTTCTTCCCTCCCTCTTGCCCTTATGGTCATCTAGGAAAGTGTTCCCCCAAGGCCTCCCCTCCCCAAATCCTATCACCCTTTGGAGCCCTCCCCTACCTTCCCTCCCTCTGTCCGTCCCATGCCCTTTGACAGCACTGCCTGGCTACGCAGCTTGGGCATCGATGATGGTTACCTTGATGGTGAAGATTCTCTAAACAGAAAGGTATTTGGGTGTTTCCGCTCCTGTCCTGCCCTCGCTTCACCCAGTCCTATCATTATTGTCATCTTTTAAGAACATTATTGTTAACCTTGTAGACCAACAGGGACCATTCATCCCTTCAAATTTCCCATGTTGTTCCTTTTTCCATTTCTCCATTTCTTCATTGTAACTAAGCACTCCACCGATTGCCTCTGATTGTCCCTCTGTGTCTCCATATCAGCCCTTATTTGACCTCACAAAGCACTTGTTCCGTAAGTGGGTGCCCTCCTTTTGCTCTTTTTATTGCCTCTGCCAATAAAAGTCATGGCAGTTGCATTTCTGTAACAGGAAGTGTACGTTTTTTTTAGTAAACACGGTACATGTCAGTTCATAATGCACTACAGGTGCTTTGGAAAGGATGGGCAGCACTTAGTTCTCTACAGCCACAGATTGTCTATCAAACTATCGGTGCCTATTTGTAGTCATTGTAGTTAGTATGTGGTCACACCAGGAAGTAGCACAGTGAATGTTCACGCATTCTCACAATATAGGTTATGCTGGAAGCATTGTAGTGACCACGTTCATCCTTGGTCTTTGGACAATGAGTAAACATAGTTAAATCAAGGCATCACATTTGTACCATCCATTGGTACCATCCAGTCCTGTTCCATGAATGGCTGCACAACCAGTTGCATCTCTTCTGTGGAGCACTTTATGCTGAAGGAGAAATAAGAGTCAGTTTTTTCTCTCAGGCTCTCTTTGTTCCCTCAAGGTCATCACTCTCAAGATACTTTGTAACTAGTCAACAGATGATTTTGGTGTGAAATTTCTCTGTCAGACATGCAGATGTGATCAGGCCATTACTGTGTGAGCAATTGATTGGGTATTACAGCCATTTTGACATGATGCCTTCATCACTATACAAAGTAATACATTATCTGATGCATTCTGTATACTGAATTCTCACCGCCTTCACATTTAACGTTGATACATGACAAATAATATAATTTTTCCACCTTGTAGTCCAGGTTTGCAGAACAGAACAATATCAATGACGTGCAGGACCAGGTTCAGGACAGACAATCCACCATGAATAAAGGTACAACAACCAAAAATCAAGTTTCCATGTAATAATGCTACTTATTCTAAGCCGATCAGTCGATGATCATAATCTAGCAATTACCTCTTTAGTGGCTCATTGGTAGTCCAGGGTCATCCCTCAATCAGAGGATCAGCGGTTCGATCCCCGCTGCTGCTAGTCCATGTCAATTTCCTTGGGCAAGACACTTAACCCCAGATTGCTCCTGTAGCTGTGCCTACGGTGTGTGAATGTTGAATGCATGTTAGTTAGTCCTGATGCGCAGGTGGCACCTTGCATGGTAGCCCCTGCCATCAGTGTATAAATGGGTGTGAATGGGTGAGATGTAGTGTGTTAAAGTGCTTTGAGTGGTCGGAAGACTAGAAAAGCGCTATACAAGTACAGCCCATCCATTTAGGTACACAGAGCCTGATGGAGTATTGAAAAACACTATTGACATTCCCTCTACTGACATTTGTAAATTACAGATGAAAGAAAATCCATAATCTAGTTCAGAATCTGGACATTTGACGTGTGATTGTATCATTAAATCAAGTGAGACTGACAGGAATTGTATAGATTGTCTTATAGTATTAGCTGTGACAATTCAGCTCCCTCTTCTTTCCCTTTGTTTTAAACTTGTCTGTTGTGTCCTTTGCCAGTTGGCATTGTCCCTCCTAGAACGAAGTCCCCCACCGACAAATCACACAGCAGCTCTTATGGAGTTTCCCGCCATAATGGCAGGCGGCCAAATGGAATTTCTAGGGTATGTCAACCTTGCCTCCATGTAAATAATATCAAAATGTCTGTCTGAACTACAGCATGTACAGATGTGTAGCATCAAGGGTTCAAACAAGATAGTGTGAGGAAATCAAACCATTCACAAACCTTTAACCAGTGTTCACAGGAACCCTGTGTTGGAGTATGGACCATGGCTCAGTCCGAATACTCACATGTGTTCTGAGAACTGAGATAAGTGCCTCCTTGTGTTACTATTGTCAGAAAATTGCCAATACGATAACTCTTGAACTGGGATACTTTTATTTTCTTTATTTTCCTAAAAGATAGAAACAACCATACAATATTGAGGAGGTAAGGAAACATGAGAACACCAGGGTAGGGAGTGAGGGAGGAGGAGGTAAGGAAACATGAGAACACCAGAGTAGGGAGTGAGGGAGGAGGAGGTAAGGAAACATGAGAACACCAGGGCACACATGGAGAACTCTGTCAAGCTACATATTAGACAAAGTGAACATCTTTTCTTCTTAACTTGGTCATGGAGGCATCAACATTTAATAGAGATGGTAAATTAACAGTGAAAACTCATCATAGCTTGTATCTATATGTATGTGTGTGTTTTATATTATACTGAATATTAATATATGATATATATACTGTGTATGTATATATATATATATATATAATACTGAATTGCCCGTGAGGGTGACAAAAATAAGATGTTATTTACTGCTTTTTTTTGTGTTGGAATAAATGTTAAATATTTAACTGCAAAGTAGTAATGCGTGTTTGATACCTTAATTTTTTTGCATTAAATCATACTGGGATGTTTGCTGAAATTGATTGGATGGCCCTACCTAGAACATGTTCCACCAGCCGCCACTGATGTCAAGACATCGTCAAGAAGCTGAGGGGGCTAAAATGTCAGATATTTGTAATATTCTTCTTATGAGATAACATCTAGAACCATTCCAAGAATGAGATTGTAGGTGTGACTGTGGCTCAGCAATAGAGCGGGTTGTCCTTCAATCAGAGGATCGGCTATTCGATCCCTGGCTCCTTTAGTCCATGTCAATGTGTCCTTGGGCAAGACACTTAACCCCAAATTGCTCCCTACGGTGTGAATGGGTATGAATGATGAAATAGTTGTGATGAGCAAATGGCACCTTCCATGGTAGCCCCTGCCATCCGTGTATAAATGGGTGTGAATGGGTAAATGACATGTAGTGTTTCACAACTTTGAGTGTTTGAAAGAATAGAAAAGCGCTGTACAAGTGCAAGTCCATTTACATGGAGGTCCGACCAAAATATAAGCTGTTTTTGAGTATCGGTAGATTTTTAATTTTTTTATTTCTTATTAATGCTTGCCCTCCAGTCTTACTGGCTTCATAAATGTAAGTCATGCTCATAATATCGTTATTAAGGAGTTATTTGATATCTCAAGAAAATATTAAAATTTTCCTTTTATGGTCTTAAAATAAATTTGAGCACAACATAGTCTTAAACAAAATTGTTTATTAAAAAAGGATGATGGGCCAAAAAATTACAATGTTGTTATGCATTTTATAAACAATGGAAATCAAATGTCCTTTACTTAATGAATTGAAAACAAGAAATATAGCTTAAACATTATTACACAAGCTATACACAAACTAAGTGTTTCTATACCATATCTTTGTCACAGGAGCGTCCAAAGAGTGCTGTGTTTCCTGCAGAGCTGAAGTCAAAGATGAGTGTGGAGGAGCAGAATGAGCGAATCCGACGCAACCAGAGCAGCTCTGTGAGGGACAAAAGGCGGAGTCTAAACCTCTCAAGTGGCCAGTCTCCAGCCAACTACAAAGTGGTATGATCAATGATGTGATGATCCTTATGAAAGATTATAACACAGAGTGCCAGTAGAGTCAAACCTAACCAGTTCTTCCAGGTATTGGAATTGGAAAGCCAGTGAGAGCATGTGGTGTGTCAGGGCACAAGCTGGTGGAGGAATAGTGCTAACTAGGCTATATACCAGACATGTAATTCACCCTAAACAGATGTTAACAACATCCAAATGTCTGTAGTAATGTTTTTTTTTCCATTAAGTTGACCTGTCATCTGAATGACAATATTTGACTTAAACTTGCACACCTTTATGGAGTGTTTAATCATTCAGAAAACACAGAAAATATGCACACACTGATGGATTTATTGGAATTTACTACTGTCCATAAATCAACTAAGAAATCATATAAAAAGATCCTTATAACCACAAATGTTCCTCAGTAAGTATCAAAGTAATAAAGGGGATTTTTTTCGATGGTTACAGTGCAAATACAAACCATTGAGACATAGACATCTTTAAAGTTGATATTCAGACAATAACACAGTGACATTTTGTAAACACTAAAAACAGTAGAGTGCAAATGGTGCTACAGATATTATATTTGTGTTACATCCATATTAGTATGAACGTAAAAGTGAGAAAAAAGATTTAACAATGACAAGTACTTCGATGCAAGCAAGTTTAACGGCCAACATTGTGTCATGTCTAGATGGTACTCCACGATTTGTGAAACTCTAATGAGATGGTTGAGGTTAGGCATTGACCTTGAATAATTAAAGTAAGGTATGAACCTTGAATGGTTATAGCTAGACATTGACTCCGATTGGTTAAGTTAGGGTTTGAACATAGTTGTCTAATTGAATGCTACGAGGCAAAAAAAAAATAATCTTAAAATATCATTATTAAATTAATTTTGGATGGTTAAAATCTCTAACAAGTCTATTTTTTTATAGAAGTTCTCAAAATGTTCACGGACTATCTCTAGGTTGGAATCAAATAATACCTTAGGGTTTTTTTGTGCTAATGGGTACATTTAAATAGTGTTCTTAATTGAAATGATTGCAATGAGAAGCACAATGCACTCTAAAAAAATAAGGTGCTTTTTAACAGCAGTATTCCCTTTACACAGAAGCAGTTGCAATACAGTTATAATGATTCTGATCATAGATATTCAGCCGGTGTTCACAACTTTATCTTCATGTGTGTAATAGATGCAATTTGAAATCTACACCGTGAAAACTGCAAACCTATCTAAATCATGTTTGTTAAATTCTCAGTAGCGATAACTAAATGATATGCTTATTATACAAATTCCAAACAAAACAACTTTAAAAACCCTAAAATAATTATTTAATTTTTTTTTTTTGGTATTTTGGTCGGACACATATGCAACGCTGATTACTGTGAAATATGTGTGGTATTTGTAATAAATGTACTTTGGTACATAGAGGGTGATAAGAAACTGTACATGGAGGGACTTAGGACCCAGGGGAATGTAGGTGAAGCATGGGAACCTGGAGGGAGTCTGTATCGTGGCAGTAATGTGCATGTTGAAGCAGGAAGAGAAGAAAGAAACACAGCAGTTCACCGCTCGCTGCCCGGTTCTTGTTAAGAATGTCCGCTTAATGGTAATAACGTGTTAACTTGCCCAGCACTAGTATTTTGATATTGTCACGATCCTGTAACGAGACGATCGCGTGTGTGTGTGTGTGTGCGAGAGACAGAAGGGACCGACGGTACCAGACCAGGCGTGTCACCTGGTGGGGGGAGAGCGGCAGCAGAAGGAAGTGACGCCACACAAACAACTGTTCACTGCTCGCTGCCGGTTCTTGTGTTAAATGTCTGCTTAATAAAAAATAAAAATAAACTGCGTTAACGCGCGATAAAATAATTGTCAGCGTTAATTAATTAATGCCTTAACGCATTAACTTGCCCAGCACATATATATATATATCAGTGGCGGGCCGTGCATTTTATATCTGGGCCTTCAGTGCTGTCCTACTACAGTTGACCTCCTAATAACCTCATTATGACGCCACAGCTACGGTTATTATTTGTTTCTAGGGGTGTAACAATACACGTATTCATATTAAACCGTTCGGTACGAGGCTTACAAACAGAAGAAAACGTTTGAATAATACTTTGACCTCGACTAATTAAGATAAGACTTTGACCTTGAATGGTTAAGATTAGGATAGGTCATCAAACATTGAGTCTGGCAAGATATTTTGCAGGTTTTTTCTTTTTTACTGTGGCTAACCATTTAGAAAGAACCTCTAATTAGGAAAAGCATCAATCCCTACCAAAAGTCTTTTGAACCGATTTGTTATGCTTGTAGATGATTTGATTGTATCCGTATCTGTGCGTGTGTGTACAGATTCGTAGGCGGCTGACAGCTCACGAGATTGACATTAAAGATTTGGAGGTAGCAGTTCGAGGCCAGGGGCAGGAGTCACCTCGGGAAGAAATTGCCCGATTGAGACGGTTAAAGTATGAACCAGAACCCTACAACCTGGACATCAGCAAAGAGGTGAGATCAGTCAGCTGATGTGAATTTTTCACTCTTTCTCTCATTATGTTCATGGTTCTGACATTTTTTCTCAGGAAATGCATTAGGGCTGCACAATATGAAGGAAATATGCAATAACGTGGTTTAATGTAATTATCATGAGTTCACAAAGTGCTTTGACAAGGCAAGGCCAACGCAAGGCAATAAAACAACAGAAAGCTCAACAGTGAGGCCCAACAAAGCAAGATCAACGAAGGTCAAATTTAAACCCTGATACAACAGTGAAACAATAAAACCGATCGATACGATAAGAACAAATTAAGAAATCAAATAAAACAGCAATGATAATCAAGGGCCCAAGGGAACCTAAATGGGAGTGTTTGCTTCCCGCTTTAGCTGATGTGCCAGCAGCCGACTGTTCTTGTCCCCAGACTTATATGACCGGCCACGAGAGTACAACAGTAGTTGTTCAGCTTTTTTGGTTGATAGTAAATTCAATTCTAATTGCAGGTTCCCCCTTTCTTTAAAAAGTTCAGGTGATGGATTAGAAACACACTGCTTTTCAAGGTTGTGAATGGATTCAGTTACATTTTGTAGTTGTTGCCTCCCCATTTTGTTCGAGTACGGCGTAAAGGAAATGATTTCCCCTCGTTTCCCACAGAAGGGAAAAGGAGACTGTATTAGACGTGTTCATTTCGATAAAAGTACCTATGGATTTTGTGATTTTATTGCAAAAATCTTTATCAGAGAGCAATAAAGGGTTTATCCTCCATAGTGGACGGTCTTTCTGATTTAAGGTGAAGGAGATGTCTAATTGTAGAGGCGCGTGATGCGAGATAATAATGGGTAAATATTCTACAGATTTTATGTAGGGTATGAAAGCTCTGTCTAAAAAGAAGTAATCAATTTCGTGAGGAGGAGTGAACATGTGAAAAGAAGGAAAAAAACCTTCGAGCTTGTGTTTGAAAGCCTCCAAGGATCTACACATCCATTGTTATTCATAACATTTGAAAAGGATTTGGACATTTTAGTGGGAGGAACACTTCTAGAGGTCCAGGCTAGGGTCCATTACACAGTTTAGATCCCCTCCAAGTATCAGTTGGTGTGTATTTATATTTGGAAAGGAGGCTAAAAGTCTGTTAGCAAAGTCGACGTCGTCCCAGTTGGGAGCGTATACATAAACCAGCAGAACAGGTATATGGAATAGAGAGCCTGTCACTATCACGTATCGACCGCAGGAGTCCGAAACAACATTTGTCGGAGTGAATTGTATTTTTTCACTGACCAGTATTGCAACCCCCACGTGCCCTGGTATCAAAATCTGAGTGGAACACATGACTAAACCAAGCCTTACGCAGTCTTAAGATGATCTGATTTTTTCAAATGCGTTTCCTGGAGGAAAACTACATCAGCTTTAAGGTCTTTTAGGCGTGCAAACACTCTTGCACGTTTTACCGTCCATTTACCCCTTTCACATTCCATGAGATAAGTCTGACAGAGTTGTCTCCGACCCTCAGAGTATCAGAGGAACTTTTAGTATTAGCCATTAATAATTTATGGTTTAGAGTAGAGGGACACTAAGGTAAGAGTTAGGGAGAAGATTGCTTAGATAATGGTTGGAAAAAAGAAAAGAGAACATATCAACAACAGTCCCACATTTGTTCAATCTGTCAAGTCAGTTTATGAGTTAAGTTACTCACAGTTCACAGAATCACCGACATGCTGGTCATAGAATTTGTGCGCCTCCTCCGCAGTGTTGAAGGTGTGGTCGACCTTTAACACAGCAGGGAAAATCATACGGAACTTCACTCCTTTCTGGTAAAGAAGAGCCTTCACGGGGTTAAATGTCGTTCGCTTCTTGTTGACAGTGGCGCTGTAGTCCGGGTAGAAGACGACTCGCCCCCCCCCGCGGTAGTTGAGCTTGTCCCGACGAACTCTCAGTGCACGTTCCTTATCCTGGTAATTGTGAAATGTCAAAATCATAGCTCTCGGTTTGGAGTTGGGACCAGAGCGCGATGCTCCGAGGCGGTGAGTCCGGTCCAGAGTCGGTGGAGTGGGGAATAAATCGCTTCCCAAGGTCTCGGCACTTCTGCTGAAGGAAGAATAAGAAAAATATGACAAAAATATAGAAATCTAAATCGACAAAGCTAGACTAAATTACTTAAACTGAACTTTTCCTTTGTAAACAAGTACAAACATTATGCCCATATTTGATTTATCATAGCTCACTATTTTTAATTCTGTGAAATTAATTATATTTAAATAGTTTATTTTTGTGCATCTATTTGTGGGTGGATTCGTATTCATTCAGATTAATTTGTTCTAGCTGATGACTCCCGAGATGGTTCTGATCCCGGAGCGTTACCTGGATGTGGAGGACAGCGCCCCTCTTAGCCCCGAGGAACAGAAGGAGAAGCAGAAAAAACTGGAGCGGATCAAGACCCTCATTGCCAAATCAAAGTGGGTTTTGACTCAGACTTAGACATATTAGTCACTTTTCTACGCTCCTCACATTTGTTTCAAGACATTATAAAAGCATACTATTCTTGCTGATTCCTTTACAACAAAAATGTCTGATATTCCTCTAAACTCTACCTTGTTTGTCAGTGGTAATGAGGGAACATGCCACCCAGTGCAACGGTTAGTTCAATAGCTTTAGAAGTGCATCAGATAATTGATAATTTGGTTTTGCCATCTTTATGGACATAACTGCTCTAACTTTTCACCTTTTGAACAACAGAAATAAATACGACATCAGAATACATAAATTAAAAGCAACCACGTACATTGAATGTGACAATGAAGTTTAACTTTAACATCAGACATAAATACAAGCTTTGTTGTGTACACTGAATATGCTGCTATATACACCTACCTCGTGTCTATTCACCTTCTGCTGCCCCGCCTATTTTTTTCACTTCGGGTTTAAAAGCATTTGTATTAGTTCTTTGGGTTTAGCGCTAGGAGCGTTGTTGACAATGAATGAACTCTGAAACATCTAGCAGCTCCACTGTTTCATTAGCCATCAGGGACTGGGAGGATGCCTTTTAAACATGGCCTGAAATCACATGAGGACACTTTTAATGACTTTGTACTGTCTTTTGGAGTAGATGGCTCCACTAGGAGGAACTACTAAAGTACTGAAGCATCAGTTCACCTGTGGGATGGACTCGGCAGAGAACAGCACATAAGACAATAGTTTAGTAACTACTCTCACTCTCAGAAGGGCAGACACAAGTCCACCGGAGAGTTGAACTTTATAAATAATAATTCATCTAAAGAGAGAATTAAACCAACCTGACTGTCTGTTTCTCTGATAGCTAGCTGCTAGCTGACTAGCTATCTAGCTATCCCCAAATTTGTGGCTCTTCATTTAATTTTTGAATACCCCATGTTTGAGGCTGCAGTGGACCTGCGTCTACCGTTTTGGCAGTAGTAATTGTAAAACACTGTCACATGTAGCCAACTGGCCATCTTGCACAGCCAGCAGTTCCTCACAGCTCCAAAAACATTGGGTTGAAATTCCAAATAACTCTTATTTGGATAAACCGTTTCACATATGACGAATCTGAACGGTTACGATCTCACCAGAACAAATATTACTACTGAATAACAGCTTTTTAAAAAAAACCTTAGAAAAGGATTTTTTGGCAATTTATGGATGATAAAGCTCGCAATGCTAAGCAAAGTAATCGCACTTGAGCTCTAAAACGGAAACAAGGTCACAAAATGATGCGATGCAGAAGCAACCTGTTCATTATTCCATATTTTATACAGCAAGATTGGAGTATCACTGTTTATATATATATATACAGTATATTAGAAGTAGTTGCATTCATTTATATTGATTTTTTGTTTCTAACGATGTTCAATTGCTGAGCGGCTTAATCACTCAGCAGTCACCATGTGTTAAAACCTGTAAGTACATGTATTCTGCCAAAGGATTCAAATGATTTATAGTTCCATTACTTTTAAATTGCTGATTAACGAAGGAGGCTTGGCATTTTCCTAATGCTCAATTCAGCAATAGAACCATTTGCTTGCAAAATAAGATCAGATACAACTTTAAGGGTATAAATAACCACCATGCTCTTTGCGTCTCCTTTCATCTACCCACCGTCAGTTTGCAGAACATGGTTCCTCTCCTGGACGGACCGGTGGAGAGCAGAGCTCCAGTCAGTTCCCAGCAGCAGTTGCAGGAGCAAGAGAAGCGAATAGAGATCTCCTGTGCTCTGGCTGCTGAGGCCTCTCGTCGCAGCCGCCTTCTCTCCGGTGAGGACTCTGCACACGGCTGCACGTCACTAACTCTCTCCCTCTAACTGCTCACTGTGATCACACAGCCCAGCACAAGCAACACTACTTCCTCCCAACACCTCATGCACATTTCCTCCAGGGTTCACTCAAGTCACATCTGAAAACTAATGCTGATCTTCATATGTCGTTTAAGATCGAAATTTTGCCGTGGTCTTGTATACTAAAAAGTGAAATTAGCCAGGATATTTTCGACAGAAAAAGGTTTGAACACCCATTGCTGATAGAGATTTATCATTTATAAAATGTATAGCTGGAAGGTAAAGCTTTTGATTCAAACCTTTAGAACAGCTCAGCAATGTATAGAAAGGCGCATCAGGTCATCTTGTGCAAATGTAAATAAATAGTCAATTAGGTCAGCAAGGGAACATAATTCATTGCTTTAGCCTCCTAATTGTATTCTTTTGACCTTTGACTATACTATACAGCCATCTTTGTGTCTCTTTCATCAGTGGTTTAGAGTCACTGGTTAACAGGTCAGTTCTGGTGCTGAAGTCTAAAGGCCAGGGCAGGTATGGGGTTTGTAAAACTTAACCCTCAGCAGGACACTGATTTCAGGTGCACTCATTTTCAGCTCCACCTCCAAATGAGTTCTTTGTGGTGTTCCTAGTGATCAGCCTTATGGTTGGTATGATGTTTTATGTATGTCTGTACACTCATACACAATGTGATGTAATAACTGCCTAATTTAACACTGAAGCATAATTACTCTACATCAAAGTAGTTACAGATGTTAATTACTTACAAGTCATCTTCTAATTCAGTAGTGCTGAGGACTCACACGTGCATATCTGAGCCCAATCTGGACTGGCATTTAAAGGGTACATGGTGATCCAGTGAAACCAGAATTAACTACTTTTATTACCATTAAAACCAGAGCGGTCACACATCTTGTCTTCACCCACTTACCTCACTGTCCTGTGTGCACTCCTCCCACCTGCCTCCATCTCATTCCAGCCCAGTGCGCCCCCAGTTCCCCCACCTTGCCTACCAGCCCGGCCCCCCCCCCTTCCTCTGCTGAATTCCCCAACTCGGCCCACATCATGAAGGTGTGAGTCATGCAAGGTGAGTGTCCGTCCGTCTCCCGTCCTGTTTAGACCCTGTGTGTTTCACTCTCTGGGACTGCTTTTGATTGCAATCTACTTGGGTTTATGATATGATACATTGGGTTTGACACATATATGTTTTGGTGTGTTAATAAATGTAAGCATATTGTGAAAACATAATTGACCTAAATCCTTGGGTTTGTGCAAATATCTTGAATAAATTTAGACTTGTTGCTACTGGTGGGTCCATTCTCAAAATTCTCAACACAAGCTCTAATTTGAACATTTCCAAATACTTTTCAACCATCTCTCACAACAATGTAGCAACTATATCGACAAAGGACAAAGACACTTACCAAACACTTACGCCACATACACACTAATACGTTTTATTTTTCAGATTTAGTTACAAGTCTTGTTCTCTCTCGTTCTCCCTCTCTCTCTCTGTCTCTCACATACAGCAAATTTACTTTAAAATGAACACTTACAAATCAAAGTTTACTAGATTATGGGTCAATAAATTTGGCCAGCACACGTCACACACTCATTTCCTCTCGGTTTTAGTTCACATTCGTAGTCCCTGTTGCACTGGAGAACAATTACCGTTCGCTAATCGCTCCAATAACAGCTTGCTTCCTCCGAATGTCATTACTAGTAGAATTATAAAATGCACAACAGCTGCTAGTATAGACAACAAGATCAGCAACGCCTGTAAGCAGTTATCCATGTTGAATTAACAACTAGTAGTCGATTGATAGTCAAGGCTGTTGTTGTTTGTGATCTTCCGGAAGAGGGTCACATGATAGGGGCGTGACGAATCAGGTAAGGACATGTTGTGACTGCTAAGAACCAATCAAGTAGTGAACGTGGGTGTCTACATTACATTACAGTCATTAAAGAAAAAAGAAAAAAAAGCAGACACTTTTATCCAAAGCGACTTACAATTCATGTTCTATCACAATTCTACACCGTAGGCACAGCTACAGGAGCAATTTTGGGGTTAAGTGTCTTGCTTAAGGTACACATTGACATGCAACCTGAGCCAGGTATCGAACCGCCGATCCTCTGATTGAAGTGCGGCCCTGCTCTCCACTTCACCACATTCTATGTCATAATTTCCAAACTTATGCGTTTAGGACCGTCCACACTACAAGGTAACCCCGGCGTTTGTAAACTTATTGGTTTTTGGTGCTCTGAAACAGTGTTTTTCAACCTCTACTGAGCCGCGGTACAGTTTTTACATTAAAAAGATCCCGCGGCACACCAACAACCAAAAAAGTTACAAAATGACATATTTTGCTGACAATTTGATGACAATCCTTACTCAGTCTGCCTGTTTAGATGAACACATAGCTGTTAACCTGGCAGAAGCTGAAGAAAGGCACACACGAAGCTCTTCCTCAACAGCTCTCAGTCTCTCTCTGTTTTTAGTTTTGTTGTCCAGGACCCAGTTCAGAGTTTGCATTTTTCCTGTCTTAAATTAACAAGGTCATTATTGCGCTACTGGCAAGGAAGAGTATTTAATTACTTAGCCAGACACTATATTGCAGGCTCAGATGCTCAACAATGGCAAATTATTTGCAGCAACTAGTTTTTTGGAACATTTAAGTGAAATTGGACATTTTCCTACGGCACACCTGACGATCCAGTGGTTGAAAATCACTGCTTTAAAATTCCGGCCTAGTATGGACGCTCAGTGTGGGCGTAGCAAAAGATATGCGTTTTGAAATGGAAACGTAGTAGTGTGGACATGGCCTTAGCCATCAGTGTGTGAAGCCTAGAAAGGCACAACAACAGTCCATTTAACATTACCGTTAAGGAAGGCCAAGAGATGAAGTTGAAAGCTTCAGATAACAAGTTTACCTATATTGTGACTCTCAAGTACTAACCATCTGCTGTAGCTTAGTATCTGTCGTGTTTCAAAGGTTGCAGGGATTACGAATACATTTTTCTTTAGACGGTTTACAGAGTTAAAATTCCATTTATCTCCCTTGAAAGTAAACATTTGTAAGTACCCAATGACACCGGTCACTGTTCTTACTCCGTCTTTCTCTGCTTTTTTTTTTTGTCTGTAGCTCAAGCTCTGGCTGCTGTCAATTTTGATGGAGCATCTTTCTAAGGAATCACTGACTTAACTGAACAATGAAGATGGCCAGGGACAAAAGATTTATTCTTTTCAGCACCTAAACTGAACTTCAACAAAAGCACTGAAAGCTGTCAAAGGAAGTTCCAAGGAGGCAGGAGCAAAAATTAAACTATGAAGACTTGTTAGCTCATCCCCCAAAACTCCAGTACTCACGACGTTCTCCTGCTGTGTAACGCATGGCACAAAGGAAGGCTCTCTTACAAGCTTCAAGATGGGAATATTTCCAAATAATTTCGCTCAGGAGATCTTCTACAAAGCTGAAATATGTTTATGATGATGAGATATTTTAGACATGGAGAGGCCACACCGAAGAGGAACAAGAAAAAGAGCAAGAAAGAGTCACTGAGATTGACAAAAAAACAACTCACTACAGTAAAACCTACAGAGAGACTTTGTTCATTATCATCTAATCTCAATATAAACCTTGAGAGACCACCATGGCTCGTAGCAGAGTGAGGAGTGGACACTTTGACAACTGAGCAAAATAAGATTGAAGCCTCTCATCCTCTATAAAAAGCTGAGGACTCACCTTCTGAGCTCACTGTGATGACTGTTTCACCACCACCTGCACCCCTTACACTACCCCCCATCCTATAAACCTTGTCTGCTATCAATATCATTCATATGAAACCATTAGCATTACATACCAACATAATGTCACCTGGATTACGTTTTGCATCGATGCATCACCCGTCGTTCACACCAAACACACTGGAGCACAGAGTTTGTTGTGAGGCCGTGTCGAAGATGAAATGCATGACACAAACCGTGACCTATTTTACAAAGCTGAATATGGCGACACCTCTTCCACACTTAAGATTCAGAGTATGGCATCTAACCTGGTATCCTCACCCTCTCTGCTGTCATGCTTGAGTTTTTTTTTACTTTTACTATGTTGGAATGGATGTAGTCCAGTCGGCATGCTTGACGGCACATATAGTCTGCGTGGTCTCACATTTTGGACAGCAGTCTGTGCAGATCGTGTCAGACATGCACAGTTGAGGAAATGTATGTCAAAAGGACCTTACACAGAAAGTATATTTCAGGCGTTACTCTTTTCTACATTGGAAGAGGCATTTCAAAGCCTTTGCCTGCTGTCAATAGCTGCAGTGCCATTGGTCACTCAAAAGTTAATCTATTTGAACTTTTACCGCAAAACCTGGAGGAAAATCAAGACACAGCTAGGACTCGCCCGGCTGCTGCTCATTGGAAGTAATGAGCCTGCTCTGTATGGTAATGACTGATCTCTCTGTGGAGATGAGATCCTACACTTATGTCAGTTGCATTATGGACATTTCATCTGCATGGTGGAGTATTTTTAGTGACTAAGACAGACACATTTTCTGTGGCCGGACTCGCTGTCTGTATGGTTCTGTTCAGTCTGAAGCTGTGAGGCAGGAAGTGACAAGCTTCCCTCCATTGTTGTGGTTCAAGCATACCACCAGCAGTGGAATTTTGAACTAAAGTATACCAAGTGTATATCAACTTTTACAATAGCTGATTCAAAGAAACAGCAGGCAGTGAAACAACCCTCTGCCCGATGTAACGAAGCATGTATATGAGGCAACAACATAAACTAAAGAAGGGACAGAAATTGCTCACAGATGAAGTGAATATGAGTCAAGAAGCCTTCATCCTTCATTGCTCGTGGCAACTACACTATGGTTAAAGTAAGGTTAGGTTTCGACAAAGACTCTTTCTTTAGACAACGATGGTGGTCCTCAGGTAGTTAAACAAGGACAACGCTAGCTCGGACTACAAGTAGGAAACAGGATGAGTCTTGTGTTGAAGGCACCCTGACCCTGAACCTGACATTTCTCAACTAAAAAACGTCTCCTCTACAGCAGATGCATGTGAGTGTAATTCGTCCTGCATCCTGAAGGTTCACCTCATCATTACCTCACATACAGTGTGCAGTTCCCCCAGTGATTGTCTGCATTTATAAATATATATATATATATATATTAGTGCTGGGCATCGAATACAATTTTTAATCGCATGATTTTTTTTATTGAATTCAAAAGTAGTGTATTGCGCACTTTTATTTTTAAAAGTACTGCTATATGAACAAAAGTGCAATAACATTTGGTTTGCAAACACTTTAAACAAATCAGGTGCTTTTTAACAGCAGTATTTCCTTTAAACAGTAGCAGATAAAATACAGTTATGATTCTGATAATAGATATTCAGCCGGTGTTCACAACATGTGTGTAAGAGATGCAATTTGAAATATACACCTTGAAAACTGCAAACCTATCTACGTCATGTTTTTTTCTTTTTTTTTATGTTTGTTAAATTCTCAGTAGTGATAACTAAATGATATGCTTATTATACAAATTCCAAACAAAAACACTTTAAAAACTAAAAAGATTATTTAAAGGAATCATTTCTTTTTTGCTTTTTTGGTATTTTGGTCAGACACATATGCAACGCTGATTACTGTAATATGTGAAGTATTTGTTATAAATGTACGTTGGTACATAGCGGGTGATTAGAAGCTGTATGTGGAGGGACTTAGGACCCAGGGGAATGTAGGTGAACGAAACAGGAAGAGGCGGAAGAGACGCCACACAAACACAGCTGTTCACCGCTCGCTGCCGGGCCGGTGGGCCAGTTCTTGAGTTAAAAATGTCCGCTTAATAATAAAAAATAAACTGCGTTAACGTGCGATAAAATAATTGTCGGCATGCGTTAACACGATAATAACACGTTAACTTGCCCAGCACTAATATATATATATATATATAGGTAAAGTATGTTGGATAGATATAGTTCAGTGTATGTGGAAAGTGACCTTAGCAGAGCTACTATGCAGTTGTCCGTGTGAAGAGGAGTAAGCTAATGATGCAGTCATTTCTAAGTCATGTAACATATCATCCAACATGTCATCCAGTCATGCAGTGCCATAAGTCTGAGATGTTCGTGTTTTACATGTTGTGAAGAATGGATCTAATCATGAGATGAGTTCCAAAGGAGTTTAAATCTGGAGGTTTAAATGATTGAAGTTTAGAAATGTCTACACATAGTGGCTTAACACTTCAAAATGGCCAACCTTAACTAATGAAATACATGTATTATTATTATTAAAGTAAATAATGCATTGATTTCATTCATTTTCATTTTGAATACACAAAAATGCATAAAATAAACAAATGCAAAAAACACAACTCATTATTTGTTATGTATTCATTCTTATTTTAATGCTAACACTGTTCATTGCATTCATTTCTTTTATGTATGGTACATTTGATTTATGTTATATTTTTGGTCATCAAATTCTGCATTGAGCAGATTATACACACACACACACACACACACACACACACACCTCCTTTTTGTGATGTGTATGCTATCTACATTTGTTGCCCATACACTCTTCATTGTTGGAGTGACCTGCCTTTGTATTGTATGTCCATAGTCAGTCAGACAATACGGCACAGAATTTACGCTGCAAAGCAGTTAACGGCTCTCACTACGCAAAAAAACAAAACAAGGATTTTAGAGAATACTTCTATTCTTTCTTGTTTTAAATATCTTTTTAGAATTAGTCTACATTCAAGAGAGGCAGTACAGATGTTTTTAGATACATGAATATTGAATGACAAGTTGACACGTTTAAAATGTTACACTCAATTACGTTTTACATTTTTCACAAAAAGGATGAGTTTGATGATGTTTTTGAAATAATTTGAAACTGATGTGTTCAGAAATTACAGCCAAACAGTGGTGTCCAATATTTGATACTAGATGTAACATTTGTGGAAGATGAAAATAAAGAATATATACATTATATAAATTGGTCAATGTATATAATATTTTTAAACTCAGTTACAGTATATCCTGCTATCACATGTAACCATGGGGGAAATAAACAAACTGCTTGAACTATGCAAATAATGAAAAATGGACATATAGAAATGCTTGCTTTCAGAAAACCTTGCAATAAAGTGAATGTATACACATGATGTGTTTCTTTAGATGCTTCTGAATTCATCACAGTATTTTGTATGATATAACATGCCTGGAATGATGATCTATTCACTGCTCTAATTTTATGTTAATGATGACATTCACTGCCAAAAAGACTACTGATGTAACTGTCCAGCCTGCCCGTTACCAATAGGCTCCCTGATGATATTCTACAGTCTTTGTTATATCAAACTGTATGTCTGAATGAATAAAGTGCAAAAATAAACAGACTGGATTCTTTCACATCAAGGCTTAGACAAGTCAGTTATTTATTGAAGACGTAAATAAAGAACTACAGAAATAAAACCAAGAAGTATAAAACATATGAAATACAGCATTGACTGCATGCTCTTGTTTCATGACCACTCTGTCGACCGAAGTTTCAGTGAGTTGTGTTGTGTCTTACTCCTGTCTTGATTCATCTCGTCTCTTGTCTTTGGCGGACGTAAGAGATGGGTGACGCAGGAAGTGTATTGGATTAGAGGTAAACTATTTTACTTATACAGTCTGTCTGCCTTATTAAAAAGATGTCTGCTGATTAATGGTTACCGGTAGACTGGGTATGAACATTAACATTGGCAAAGTATGGATAGTATGGACTAAACGATGTAAACCAGATTGTCTGAGGTATCCAGGAGCCAAACAACAGATAAGGGGTAAAACTATTAAAAATCTTAGAATGGCTGATGACATCACTCAATAGTGGCCTATTTAACTGAGAATCCCCAGCGATCATTGGGGGCTCAGTGTGCGCCTGCTCTGGTTAATGTTCACCTCACACACTGACAACATCAACGCACAAAGGTCAGCGTAAGAAAAGGAAAGGAGCCATTTGTTCAAGACAGTCACAGAGAAGAAACTAAGCCAGTGAGTAGAGGAAGACATAAGGGATTACCATGATGGCCATCACAGAGTTCCAGAGTAAGTGTTTCCACAGTTGCCTTCTTCAATAGTGTTGGGGCAACGCTGTAATCCTCTGAGTGAGTCATTGCCCAGAGCTGTACTTGTGGCAGCATTGCATCTCAAGGTAAAAGCCTTTAGGATAATAAGAGAGTATAAATTTTAAAAAGTTGATAACAGGTCAATTTACTTCCAGTTTAATCAGTTCAGACCCTTGTCTATCAGCCTCACTGAATCACTATGAGGAACTGTGTGTGGAATGAATAAGCAGTACTGGTATGTTAAAAGCTTCTGAAATGGTCTAAAGTCTAAAAAACTTCAGTGCTGACTGGTACGTGTCCACAAGATCCCTCATTTCCACGCCTCCCATTCATTGTCTATGTAAGCAGCTGTGCAATGCTGTCTGGTAGCACAGCGTTGAGTTTCAAGCGGTGGATCACAATATTGAGGCAGAAGACTGGAAGGCATGTCATATTTATGGTGTATTCATATACATTCTACCGTGTATTGTTGAGTTCAGAACCTCTGTACTGTGGAAGACCGCACGTCTCCCAGTCGTGCCAAAAGACTCTGAAGCTGGTTCAAGTTATGATCAAAAAAGTATTTATAATTAACAGAAACTAAGACAGTTGCAAACTGTGTTACACTAGTATCGATAGAAATATGTCTCATGAAACAGAGACCAAATGAAATTCCCCCACACAGTCCAGCAAAGGCTAGTTATCTGTCCGAAGGTCCCAAGTGATCTGATCTTTGTCCTGAAAATACAGTCTTATTGTTTGAAAATGTCTATCAGCTTCAGTGATTGGCCGAAATCCATTAGCCCCCTCCTGGTTTCGTCCACGACAGTAAGTCCTTCCTGTTGACTCGGTGCTGTCGATTCTCTGCTTGCTCTGCTTATCACCTCATACGGTCATCTTCTGAAAAGCCTCACTCAAACCCCTCTCTTTCCCTCATGACTGTTCTTTACAGTGTTTAATACATACAGTGGCTATACTTTTGGTTTAATACATTCAATGATTATGCTTTTATGGTCTAACACTTCTATAAGTAAATATATTGTGACCTTTAATACAGTGTGACCTTTATATTCACCACTAGGGGTGCTATTAATCCTACTAATAATGCTTTTAATACTGAAATTCTTTACAGTATTCATATTAATTTACTGTCTGGAGTGTATTCACATTTATTATACTGTCTATGTGACTAATATCTGATCTACAGTGTATTCATATTTGTTTTCCATCTATTCTGCTAATATCTGATCAATATTCATATTTATTCTACTGTCTATTCTGCATATATCTGATCTATTATGTATTCATATTTATTTTACTGTCTATGTGACTAATATCTGATATACAGACACTGTATATATATCTTAGTATATTCATAAAGATGTATATATATACACACCCCTTACTGTTCCTCACCATCTCTAAGGTTCAGCCCAGGAAACTCATTTTGGCTGCTATTATCCGACATCTCATTCTTTGGATCAATTAGCTCGTGCCCATAGGTGAGGGAATGTAGATTGACAGGTAATTCACAAGCTTCCCTGTGAGATCCTGACCATATATATCACAAACCAAATAGGTGACCAGGGAAAACAGGAAAGCAATGGGGCAGTACCCCCCACAGGACTCCTCAGAGAACATCATCACTGCTGAACACAGTCTGAGAAACGCCATCCGTTCCCTTCCTTAGATAAGACTGGTAATATTCTTATTATATTATATTATATAAATATGTTTTTTAGAATTATCCAAAGCCTGATATATATTATTCCTCTGTGTCAAAGATGGCCCAAAACTATGAAAAACACATCAGTGAGTTAAACTGAACACAAACACAGTTTATTTTGACACAATTCCATGTACACCGTCCTGCTGCCTCAAATACACTATTAATATAACTAGAGCACCAGATGTGGATTAATCCACTGCTGAAAATGGAATTTCATCATTTCAGGGACAAGGTCACTTGGCCCTTTGATGTTGAGGGCACAAAGGCCAAATGCCAGAGTAGCAAAGTCACATGCACTAACAGGGACTTAGAGCGCACACTGACGGCCGACTATGTGAACAAAGAAGCTCTGATAACAACACATACAGAAGGAGAGAGACTTCAGGTATACACTACTCTATATCTGTATGTAGTAGGTTGGAAATGCTACAGGTTTAATTTGTATTAAAACAGACCCCCCCCACACACACTTTTTGTTAATAATTGAACTATTCTAACTCTTCAGACTTTATATCAAGGTAATACACGATCACGTCAGTAGATGGCGCTTTGGTGCCGCTGTGGATCCATTAGAGACGAACGTAGCTACAGGCTCCGCTCATGCGCAGCTCAGAATTAAACTAGCTCTCGCCTGAGCGTGATGCTAACATCGATCCCGTCTCTGTATTAATCTACAGGTATTCTAAACTTGTTTCTGTCTGTAACTTGGGTTGTGATCGAATGTAAATACAGTTAAATGTTTTGTAATGTTGTAACCTGATTAGAGATGTGTGATAAATGTAGTTAGCTATATTTTGTAGTTAATTGTTCTGACGAACATTGTAATGCTACCTAGCTAGTTCCGTCCGTGAACTTCAGTGTTACACCGTGGTTGTTACATGTTAGTAGGACTGGAGGTGGAATATATTTGTATTTGTTCACACCATGTCGAAGGAAATTGTGAAATGTTATGATCTGCAATGCAGCTCAGAATTAAACTAGCTCTGGCCTGAGCGTGATGCTAACATCGATCCCGTCTCTGTATTAATCCACAGTGAGATCAGTTGGCTACACAGTGCTCCCTAGCCTGTGTAACCTTTGCTGCCGGTCCAGATTTCCCCTAGGTCTGGTGCCGGTAACATGTACAATACAATAGTATATTACAATACAATATAATAATGGTTTAAATGTTATATATGACTCTTTTGATACATAATATAACATCAGTGAAAATGTTGCTGTAGCCTACTGTCAAAGTAAATACTGTTTAAAATCCAGTTATGAGCGACGTGGATCACAGATTTGTGGATGTGTTCTAGTTGTTTAAAATGCATTCATCCTCAGTCTTAATTTGTATCCGTATTCAAACTGTATTAAGAGACGCTTTTAAAGATGTAAGCCTAAGCAGAGAGGTTAGGTCAGTCAGAAACTATTTAGAGATGGATTAACATGTTGTTGGTTTTCATCTTTTGATGACGTTTGTTGGCAATAAGAAAAATGTCAGCCTTATTCATTACATCACAGTTCTACATTCTACTGTGTGTGTAACATCTTGTACTGGGCTACAGGTTAGGACACCTCTCTACAGTTCTCTGAAATCCTGGAGAGAACAGGGTGACTATTTTGTATTAGGGAACATGCTTAAAGCTCAATGGCTAAAAGAAACGTATTGCCCATTGAGGGCTGATTTCATACCCTGTCTATTAACAAATCTATCCCCAGATTAATACCTGGAAATCATTGTTAATATTATACAGGCATCTCCATTTACGTTTTTATATACCCTGTGTATGTTTGTCTTCCAGAGATTGGTGTTGGTCTGATGGGATTCGGTTTATTTTTCCTGCTCTTTGGTGTGCTGCTGTACTTTGACTCCGTCCTGCTGGCCTTCGGGAATGTGAGTAACCTTTCGTGTCATATATGTCATAGTCATTTAATCAGCTGTTCATATTCAGTATTGTGCAGTCTTAATCAGTTTTAATCTCCAAAATGACACGGTTATTTTATTGTCATGTACAACAGGGTTGCACAACAAAAAGCAGATTGCAGTCCCATTTTGTTACATAACAGGACAAAAAGAACAATATATCGAGGATGGAGGAAGAACTAAGGAGCCTCACAGATTGTTGATTTTCTCTCTATATGAAGTCTCATCTGTGTTTCTAATCCGGTCCATGACAGTATTGTCATCTGCAAAGTTCACAACAAAGCTCTTCTCTGAGCTGAACTCAGCACACAACACTCTGATGTAGGTTGTTGTTATTTTTAAGATGAGTGAGGGCTGAGAGGAGAGCAGTGGAGACAGCATCCTCTGTGGATCTGTTGGCTCTATACAAACTGATGAGGCTCCAGGAATACTGGGATGTTGTTTTTGATGAGCTGGAGAACCAGAGTCTCAAAGCACTTCGTCAGAATGGGGCCGAGTGCCACAGGACGTAATTTAGACGGCAGACTTTTTAGGCGTAGGGATGGTGGTTGCTGTCTTGAAGCCGAACTCTCTCCTGTGACAGTGATATGATGAAAATGTCAGTGATGACATCAGTTAGCTGGTTGGTACATGTTCTTAGTACAGGACCAGGGATGTTATCAGACCCAGCAGCTTAACCTAGGTTAGGGTTAGGGGGCAGGGAAATATGATCTTAGCATTCAACATTTGACTGCAGAGAAACAGCATTTTTGACTACAAAACACAGTCCTCTCCTCTTTTTACAGTAGTCTAGTGTTCTGTCGGCGCGGTGTGCAGTCTGCTTGTCAAGTGCAATAGCTTGATCCGAGACCAGGATGCTTTACAGGTTGATTTGGGAGTTCTAAATGAAAATTGTGCACTGGCAGGCATATGTAAGGTTTTATTACTCTGGATATTGTGGAATTTAAGTTTTAAAGCGCTCCTATGTGATTCAGTATATTTACTTAAAGAAGTTAAGAGAGTGGTCATTTCATGCGTTGAATGTCTGTGAGGGGGTTTGAGGGATGTGCTGGGAGCAGAGGTGTCTGATCCTGAAGAACAATGGGTCTTATTGGAATCCAGCCAATCACTGAGATGATCGATAGGTGTAACATGAAACATTTCAGAGACTCTGCAAACACACCAGTTTGCTGGGTGGCCTGAATTGGATCTCATATTTCATGGATTTATATGTTTGTTTTGTTATTGATAGTTTGATTTGGTTTGTAACTGTTTTTATGTTTGTTGGCTAGTAAATCCATTAAGATTTTGACTTTAACCTGCTGTTCTGTTTTGGTGGCGATTGAGGAGCACATGGCTCGGGGGTTGGGCGAGTTCTCTCCGTTGAACAGGAACTTTTGTTTCCTAACAATATTTTCTGGTGTACAAACATTTCCTCATTTGTTAGTACTCAAACATTTAATGTGGATCCTACACAATGTTTTATAAATGAGAACCCAATAAATAGGTGCTACATGCACTCTTGCTACCTAGAGCCCCCGTCAAAGGGTGTTCGGGGGGGCGACAGAGTACACACATGTAGTACAAATCACTTCTGAGAACGAATTAAATGATATTTTATGATATATCAAAAACCTACGTAACGAAGAAATTCTGATAAAATGGACCATGTAAGCTATTTTGATCACTCAAAAACATAATACACAAAGTACTACAATGTACTACAAGTGGTACCACAATTTCACCTATTTTTCGCCAGGAGAAGGCGAGCTATGTTCTCCGTTACCGATACCAGCCACGACCTACGGCACTTTCACAGACAAACCGCATATCAAAGAGCACGAGGACTCCACACTGAATCCAACAATATCTTACATATTCTTCTCCTTCAAACCATTAAAAATTTACAATTCATCTGCCGCAGATCAACACACAGCCAAACAGCAAAAGAATTGAAACGCTTCGCACCTTGAGATGGTTTTCTGGATGAAAATCGCCACAAAAAAAAAAATTAAGCCTTGCAGCCATTCAAAACTTCTACAGTAAAGTACTGCACCTTTATTTATCACAAGAACAAGAGCTAAGAAGAAATGCAAAGTGCACACTAAAGAATCAAAACAAATGACAACTTAGCTAGCAAACAATAATAATAATAACAACAAACAATAAAAGAATATATGCAAGTTTGCTTTCAATTAAAATGATATATTGTAAAATACGTTACACGTATTAAATAATCAAAATATAATATGCTAAATAAACAAATAAATAAATAAATAGTACAAATTAACCTTAATGTTAGCTAACTATCAAGATTACCTGACATTATGATCCCTATAGGAAGGACCGGCCCTGCCTGGAGGGGTATAGTCTAGAGCGAGAGTACACATGGACAGACAGAGAGATAAAACTTAAACTTCACTTTTTTATATTTGATGTAGTTCAGTGAAATCCTTTGATTTAGCAGTGTAGTGAATAAACAATACTGCAGACTATGTCTCCTCCGCTGGCTGTGAGAAGTAGAGAGTACCAGATGTCCCATACGAATGGGCCCAACATTGGTCGAATGTGCATTTGTCAAAGGAAGTGGGTATATTCCAAAATAACAGTGTATTTAATATGAAACACAAAATCATATGACTCAAGTGATGAAGCATCCCATGACATAACGTTTTTAGTGAAAATAACCCAACATATGGATTCACACGAGACTTGAATGCTGTTCTCCTTGGGGAAAGTCCTTTCACGCTTTCTATACTGTCTGTTGACCTGAGCATCTAATCACAATGCAGATGGGTTTACATTGGAGTCAGTTTAAAGCCTGATATGTCTCATACAGACGCTAAAAGACTTTGCTATCAAAATCTATAGGTGACCTTATTTGTCAAAGTACTAAAGCCATACTAGTACTCGTCACTAATGCACAGTGACCTTATGCATTAGAACAGCGACACTAAGACTGCTGCCCAAGCAGCAATATATGACACGTTAGGACAAAACAAATGATACGGGTGACCAGTAGTTGAAGAGTTGATAGAAGAAGGGGAGTTCCTCAGAGGCAGAAGGTATATTCTCTCAGAGACATATTCTTATCGTTCAGAAAGAATGTTCACAGGCTCATCATGAATACATCAGCAACACCTGCTGGACAACAAACAAAATGCAATGACAGTTTGGTAAAATGTTGCATTCAAGGCCTTTTGATTAGGTAGGAAGAATTAGTTAAAATATAGGAAGACAAATAGCTAAATGAAATAACTATTCATAGTGTGAGTATGTGTTTGATATATCCTCAGATGTTATGGTTTGATGGCCCCTTGTAGATTCTATTTCTGACTGGTTTGATGTTCATCATTGGACTCAGGAGGACAGCCCACTTCTTCTTCCAAAGACAGAAGTTTCGGGGTTCTTTCTTCTTCCTGGGAGGCGTATCTCTGGTGCTGTGTCGTTGGCCAATCATTGGAATGCTGGTGGAGAGTTATGGTTTTGTGCTTTCATTCAGGTAAGTCTAGTTTGTGTTTCTGGACATAAAAACAAGGCTTCTAATTAAACCTTTGTCCCATTGATTTTTGTTATTTTGTCTCGTACTGTAGACAGGTGATCATGTTGTCATTTTGTGTCCCAGTTTAGGCTTAGTCACATTAGATCACATTAGATCACAATTGATGATGTGTTACAATACAAAATGAAATGCCAGAAAGGAGGCTATGTTAGAAAGAGAGGTTTTCCCATCACACTATTGTTTCCCTCTGCAGGTCCTTCTTCCCCATGGCCTTGGCCTTTTTGCTGTCATCTCTGAACATCCCTTTCCTCACTGCAGTATGTTTT
The DNA here is from genome assembly GCF_910591455.1 of Pholis gunnellus. Taxonomy (NCBI): domain Eukaryota; kingdom Metazoa; phylum Chordata; class Actinopteri; order Perciformes; family Pholidae; genus Pholis; species Pholis gunnellus. The sequence continues at coordinate 5,444,484 of NC_136529.1, read as the reverse complement.
GTTCTTGACTGAGATTAAGAATTGATAGGCTTTTCCTTTTGTATTTGATATACCTCAGGGATGTCACTACAGTGATTTGACAGATTGTTGCTTTTCATTTTTTTTCTCTTAGTTTTTCCCGAGCAGCTCCTCCATGGTCTGAGCAGAAGAACATGTTGCAGCAGGGAGAGAAGGCTGGATGCCCTTTGACTGACTGTTAATCTGATACTGGGTGGGCAGAAGACAACAACTGATGAGCAACTACACAATAATTGAACTCTTGTCATTTATTTTGCAGATGACTAGTGAGAATAATTTATTTTTTAACAATGTATTGTGTTTTGTACCATTTACGCTGACAGTTAACAGTCAAATGATACGCTGCTTAAAAGCTACATTTATTTAAAATCAGAATTTAAAAAAGGGGCGTTTTCCAACTTATTTTACAATAATTTACTGTTTTGCTTAACGATGTTAAGATTTTTTTGAAAAATAAGTGTTCTTATATTGTCTATTGTATATCATTCCACAGAGCAAAAAATAAAGAACATGATTTAATTGTACAAAGCCGTACAAAGGCAGGTCGTTCCAAAGTCGAGGGGCTCTGATGGCAAAAGCACGGTCACCTTTAGTTTGAGCCTTGACTTTGAAACAGTTGGAAGGGCCCCACCTGATGCTATAAGGCTACGAGCTGGCTCTGCTATATATTTTAGGGCCAGACCCATACTTGCTTAAAAAGTGATCAGTAAAATCTGAAGATCAATTCTAAAACCAACAGGGAGCCAATGGAGAGAAGCCAGGATTGGGGTGATGTGATGTCTATTTTTAAACCAGTGAGAAGTCTAGCTGCTGCATTCTGAACTAGTTGGAGGTGAGAGAGTGACTTCTGGATGATGCCAGAGAGAAGGGAGTTACAGGAGTCAAGTCTTGAAAAGATTAAAAAAAAAGATAAAAGCCTGATTTACTTTTTCCAGGTCAGGGTGTGAGAGGATTGGTTTGCTTTTGGAGATGGCTCTAATTAGAAGGAAATAGGACTGGACAACTTTTGTGATTTGAAGCTTAAATTTCAATCAAATACTACTCCTTCTTTCTGGCAGTAGACTTTATGTTAACAGACGGGGCCAAGGGCACCGACATGGGACTGACGTAGGGCTGCACAATTAATCGAATTTTAATCGCGAACACGATTTTGGCTGCCACAATTAAATGAGCATGATCGTCTGCGATATTGACGTTTAAACGTGCTCTGCTACATATCAAATCAAGCGCTTCCTCAACCAACAGTCAGCCAACCACCAGGGGGCGAACGAGATGGGAGGAGTCATGCGCGCACCCTGCAGCGGCAGCCTCACAACAAGTTCTGTCTGCAGTAGACTGATATTAGTAGAAGAGTAGAGAGACAGACAACAGTTAGCCCTTTATTTTGGGTTAAAATTTCATTTACATTTTGCTTCAGGTGAATAAAAACCGTATAAGTTTTATTTTGATGCAAAGACGTGTACATTAGCTGGAATGTAGCACAACATGGAAGTGAAAGCAGTGCTCTGTTGATTTAATTTTGGGTAAAAAGTGTTGATACTATTTTATTTTTATTTTCCTTCTACGAGATGCACTGTGATAGGGACCAGTCTGATGCAAAGATTTGTACATTAGCCAGAAAGTAGCACAACAATGGAAGTGGAAGCAGTGTTCTTGTTCATTTAAATGTGAAAGTGCAATAAAAAGATGTTGTCCCTGAAATTAATAAATAATCGTGATCTCAATATTGATAAAAAATAATCGTGATTATGATTTTGGCCAGAATCGTGCAGCCCTAACCACAAGACTGCTCTGGTTCCCCAAAATGGCGCCTCTGTAATGAAAATAGCATGTGTCTCCTTTGACCATTACATGATACCATGTTAACGCTATACAAGTGTTTGCACAATCAGCTACAAAATTACAGTCTGCAATCACTTACCTTCTTACCACGTGCAACAAATGTCCACTCAGAAGGGTCTGGTCGGTGGCACGCGGACCTCTCCCTTCACGACCACCTTCGGCAAGATCCTGCGACGCATTATCCAGCCATTCATTCATGTAAAAACAAAGAAACACAGACATTGTCCTTCAGGACAACTTGCGTACTTGCACAGCTCAGTCTTCCGTACATATAGGCCTACACATATTTTATATTCAGCCATGTTCTACTGAAGGACAACACATTCTTTTGAACTTCTCCAGCCTCACACACAAAATTCGCACAATGATCTCCTCAGGTAGGCTACCGCCAGCGTATTAACAAAATACTCATCATTTATTCCACATCTCACGTATACACACATATAGTCCTATTTTATACATTATACTACACACGGACACAACATGGCCACAGGTCAAACACATTTATTGTGGTCTAGATTCCCAGACAATTACTGTCGTTTGCATTGCAACGGCTTCATCTGCATTCGTATTGTCCTGGCCTTACCATGATTGCAGCCACAGACTTCCCTCCTTCACTGAACAACACCTTGGCCGATGGGGAGAGGAGATTTTGTCCTCTACCCACTCACAGCCGTATTCACAACAACACGTTAGAACAAAGGGCCGACGCGGCCTTTGCCGCGCATTTACCCGGTGCTTACCTGCGCAAGGGGCGTGGTTACCTTTGCTGTGACCAGCCGCAGTTCAGCTATAAAATACTTCTCACATATGCCTGTGTACCAGACGACCCCGAAAGCCGTTCAACCAACATCTTCTCCGGTGCATTCTTCCACAAAATCAACTCTACTTGGTAAGTTTCTTCTCTTGATAACTATATGCATACTAACGTGTAGCAGGAGAATTCTCCTCACTTACAAATTTACAAGACAGACTGTATTCATCCATTATTATTCTCCGTTTTCGCATGTAACTGGATGCTTTTCAAATAATACATAGCAATACCTAAATTACTGCTCTTCCCTCATTTCACTCAAATAAAGGCTGCCTAAACGAATACCTGATATAACAGAAAGCATTTCGAAATATGTGCAACAACTAAAGTACTCCGCTCGCTTCCTCTCTGTTAACCTCCGTGCTGGTCAGTGACTTACTGTGTTAGGATTCTGATGACATTGGCCTCTTAACTCGCTTATTTTCTGTGACTTCCTTTCGGATTTGAGTGGGTACGCTTGATAAAAATATTGTATTATGCTTTGTCTCGCAATGGCCTCGTAACATGAGACATACTGGTTTTACACTGTCCGTGGATAGAATTCCGGAAACACACCGACCAATGCGTTGTGTTACCTCCCACATCACGCGATGCAGCTCCGCCAATCAAATATGAGTATTCTGACACGTTTCCTGACTCTCACACACGTGACAGAAGATGGTGAGGCGAGGAAAGAGTTGGCAAAGCAGGACAAATACAACTGAACTGTGAAAGTTTCATAATAAAACGCTCTACATAAATATTTGTGTGTGAGGGAACAGTCAGTAATTGCGAATGGAATCACTTTGGCAAACTGAGAATAATACCTGTTAACATATAATTAATGTGTACTTTCTTTATTTGATGTGCCAGTTGTTAACCACATAGAGACGCTACAGATCGTTAAATGGTGCCTTCTATCTTTTCCCATAATGACACAAAGACTGAAAGTGTTCAACCTTTCCACCAGTAGAGGGCAGTATAAATACCCTTTAAATCACAATGCAAACGGTCTACACAGAACTGTTACTTTCACGTTCGCCTACAAACACACCTTTTTGTCAAACAACAAACAAACCAAAACTCCTGTTTATTATTAGCATACCGAAAAGTGTGCTTTTACATGTACACTCTCATATTGAATAAACCGTTTCTCGTGTGTTTCACAGCGATGGCATTTTCCCCCCCACCCGAATTCCAAACAACAGATGACCCCGAAACCCAGTCACTGATACAGGCCTGTCAACTACTTACCGTAAGTTCACGTGCTCTTACTTATACAACATAATTATTAAAGACACCTTCTATCACATTATTGTAATTTACTTACATTCTGCTGTGTTTGCTCTATTTCCTTACAGTATGCCTGTGGAGATGTCTCAGTGGCCAGACAACAACTCTACACTACATGCCTACACACATGTGGTGACGTAACTACACACATGGTTACCCAGAACGAGGAGAAGTACAACCTGGAGAGACAGGTCCGGTCCCTACGCAAGCAGCTGGAAAAGGCTAGCAACGCCAACAAAAGACTACAAAGTCAACTCGATGCACCGAAAGCAGCGCAGGCCGCCTCTCCAGATGGTACCTATTATCCTACCTGCTGTTCACTATACTCATTCCATTACCTAATTACATACACTTGCTACTAAGCCTATATGCAGTAAACATATTTGACAATCTGCTTACTTGTGCTTCTCAGACATCACCGATGAACAGATAGACATTGATGCAGCAGAGCCACAACCAACAGAAGACTAACAATCTGACAGCATTGAGAATACCTTTCATTTTGCCACGCACACGTTTATACTTTTTACACATTTTTTCTTTTTAATGTATATATATGTATACATAAATGCACACTCATTCACGTAAAAAAAATGTGCACTTTTACTGTGAAATAATGTGCTATACACACACTTACAAAATAAACAATTTCATCACAACTTTCCAATGTTGACTGTCACTTGCTGATGTGCCACTTTCATATTGTGTTTGCTCTTGTCTTGTTCAATTAGGAAAACAAACTTCGCGGGGTAAACTTTCTGTATCTGTGTACTTCACACAGCAGCCAACTACTCACACCATATGCATAATAGGGAACCTAAAAATTTGAGTAATTAAAAATTCTCAAAAGCTTGACGTTTCAGGGAACACCGTGGTGTGAAGTCATTTCAAACGGTTCACCATCATCCATGTAGCTGTGTTAACCTGACTGTACTTTCTCCAAACTGTCCCAAACTTCACTTGCTTGCAAAAAGTCATGGCATGGGGACTTCTGCATGCCAATATTAACACATAGTCATAGCACAACCTATTAGCAACAATAGCTATAAACTGGATCCTATAAACACAGGGATCCAAACGCTGAATTTATTAAATGAGGCAAGAAGATCTCTAATTATTCCTTTTATGCTTAATTGAGGATAACTTATTGTACTCCATGAGCCAAAAGATTCACACAGAAAAAGACAACAAATGTTTTTTCTTCAGTTACAGAAAATGCACATGTCCCTCCAGTGTATATTTTTAGTTTCTATTATAAAGCCCACTTCACTTTCTCTGTGTGCTTATTGTCATGACCTCGAGGTCTTTGTCTCGACCAAGAACCTCATTTCAGGTCTATTATGGAAAGTAACCAAACCCAAAGGAATCAACATTTAGGAATTTGACTCATCTTTGTAAGATGGACAAGATGGAAATGAAGAGTGATGCTGTAGCACCACACACACACTCTACCAACAGTGGTCAGTGATGATGACGCAGGAGGTGTCACCCTATAAAAGAGCCCCCTGGTCCAGGACTCGCCAGTCAGCGCTCGCTTTCAACACACAGGTAAGATCACAGCATCACATTTCACATCCACTCATGCTCTGTTTGTACGTCCAGTAAGTCTTTGATTGATGATATGAGAATGTAGTAAAGACATCAGTGTGTTTGTGTGTGTGAGTGAAACTGTATAGTTTATGTGACAGAGACAGTGGTCACAGCCACCATTAAACCTGGAGTCACAATAGAGAGGGCATTGTTTGCAATCTATTGGAAGCTTTTCCCGCAGCATAACATAGGTAGAGCAGGAGGACAGAGTCTGCAGCTGGATGGGGAGAGAGTCCAGGGAGCAGTCCTCACTCAGTGAATGGCAACACACGAAAGGACTAGAGGTGCAGCGCTGTGTGGCAACGAAGCAAAGAAAACCAAATTCTTGAGTTGAAGTTCAAATTAGTTAGTTTATGTTTTGCTGATGTCACATGTAGAAAGCTCAACATGTTGTAGGCGACTGTGGCTAAGCAAGGCCGTCCTTCAATCAGAGGATCGGCGGTTCGATCCCCGGCTCCGCTAGTCACGTGTCAATGTGTCCTTGAGCAAGACACTTAACCCCAAAATTGCTGTGCCTACGGTGTAGAAATGTGATAGAATCTGAATTGTAAGTCGCTTTGATAAAAGCGTCTGCTAAATGACTGTAATGTATCATGTATGAGTTAATGACAGTAAGTGTAGTACTGGCAGTGAGGTTCGTGGCTGGTGAGGCACTGACTGCCCCACCAACCTGTGTTTCAGAAGCGGAGCGCTCGTGGCGCACCACCTGCGAAAATTTCATTTTATCATCATTTGTTTTTTTACTTTTCATGATGGCAGGTGAGGCTCTGCCTCCCCTGCCTCCCCTGACCGCACGTCCCTGAGTACTGGGCCTTAAATGAAAGCATCGTAACTGTCTCTTAGAGATGACGCTAGATCACACTGTTGGAGGTGTGTCGCTCGAAGCTCCAGGACAAAAACACCATGATTTCTTTTAGTGTTGTATTATTTTTAGGTTTAATTATGTGCTTTTATCATGAACACTGATATTCTTTGTTAAGTGACATTTGATGCAAAATGAATGATAATGTTTAAATATAGAAATATGATAATACAACTTAACTTACATACGCACAACAATTGATCCTAAAGTTTGTGTTGTCATTGTCCTCTCACTAATATATTAATCTCTTCTGGCTGAAACTTACCTGGTGGGATATTTTCAGCTTCCAAATCTTCTCTTTTGAAGATTTATTTGTCTGTGGTTTGCCTAAAAACAGCAGGTTTAATACATAAATGATTACAGATTGACATTCACAATACATAAATAAAAGGAACTGCTACTGCTTCATTTCAGATTCAGTGTGAGTTTGAGAGTGCAAAGTCTGCCTCCAGCATCAGATAAATCTCTGTTTCCTTTCTGAAACTTACACCGGAAGCTGAATTTACTGCAAAGTTCATGACTGCACCAAATCTGCATGTTAATCGATAACTTCTGAGAGATTTAAGAGGTGGATGGACTGAGTGCTGTGGCTTAAACAGCAGGTTTACAGGTTCTAAGGAAGCTACTTTGAAACTGCAGCTGTAGCAAAGTTACAGCATTAAAAGTAGTTAAATTACAGCAACACTACTCTTTAGGTGAAGGAAGCGCAATGCACTACTCTACCATAGCTACGAGGACACGGATATCAAACGCTGGGAAATTTTGTGCTATGTGTTGTTTTAGCAACCACTGTTACTCATATGGTGACCTACTTAATTAAAAAACATGATGTATAAGTACACTTGTTGCTATTAGTCACACAAGACAATAGATTACATAGGGATTTGAATGTATCATTTTGGACTGATCCCTCTCTGATGTTAAGATACGTATAAAGTATAGTATAACGATTTTTAAACTGGAATAGGTTTATTGTTTATGAAAAAAGTTGGACCTTGGACTTTGGTTTAATATCTAACAATAATTGCAAAATTGCAATAAATCCTGAATAATGCAAATAATAACCAAGCCTCAGAGGTTCACACACACACACACATAGCTGTACGTTCCAAACGTGACCATGGACGTAAACAACAGGCACTGATGAATTATTGATCAAAAACATGTATGTTTTTCATCTCTGCGGGGTGTGTTGGTGCTGAGGTCAGAGTGACGCATTCCCCAGCAACCAGTATCCAGCTGCACTCAGTCAGCCTGTGTGTAAGGACTCTACTGGTCCATGTTACAGAGAAGCGACAGGACAGGTTTCCGTACACAGTTCCTAATTATGGGATTGTGACAAAAAAAAGGTCTGCTTTAAGTATTCTTCAAGTGTGGTGGAAGGTCTCATCAGTTCATACTAAAATGACAACTGACAGCAGCAGAGAGGAGAACAGTTTGAATATTTGACATCGACGATGTGATTGGCCGAGGGTGATCGTGGGGACACTGTCATCATGTTGTCAATGTGTCATATGACCATATGATGTCAAGTTAAATATCAATCAATGTCAACATTTAGATCACGTGATGTCAAACAGAGTCACCATGCATCAGAAGGTTTGTCATTTCATGTCAGTTAAAGAGATATTTTAAAGCACCTTTCTATCTGCTTGCGTCCTAATTGGATACCCTCATACATTGAATTATACTCTAGAAATACTTGCCAAATTGATCATCCTGTCTTGTTTCTTGTTACACACTAAGGAGTCTGACATTAAGGCTTCAGAAGGAAATCATTACAAAGCTTGGCATTGAAGGCAGGTTAAGGAGGTTTTGAGGAGAAGGTTAAACACTGAGCAATCACAGAATATTTCCAGTCACGGCTGTCTAAAGTCATTCAATATAGAGGTGATGTATGTTTTGATTGATTATATGCTTCGAATCAGTCAAATGCAAAGTGTATGACTAACGCTACTTGCAATCCATGTTTTGTGACCATTACATAAATAATATGTAAGTCAATCCATACACAACAGTATCCACTGTTTAAATCTGTCTGCAGCAAAAGCTCAGAGGAATGTTATAACTGTTGCTTCCCCCTACAACCTAATGACATTTTAATCATTTTTGTCTGCTTGCAGAGGAATTTCAGCATCTCTAACATACTGACTGTCATGATGGCACGACTCATTGTTGCTCTGATGATGGCTGCTTTGTCAACAGAGGTCTACACTGCCTACAACAGTGAAGGTACAGTCAGAGTTTTGAAGGTTTGAAAAGCATTCTGCAAATACAATAAATAAAAAACCTTGGATTAGACTGCCTTTGTGTCGTCAGAACAATCACATCTAGTTTGTAGGACTTGTTGTCCGACCACTTCCAAAGCCAGTTGTCATAGAGAGAGGTGAGACGCAATATAGCTTTGACACGGGGATAGTCAGGCTCTCCTCCAAGCATTCATAGTATTGCACTCAGTTGTACTGGACATGTAAAAAGTGACAGAAATAGTTGTGATAAATAATGAAAAAAGAGACACAGCTGACCAATCACTGCGTGAAGCCGGTATGGTGTCAGATTATTGGGAGTGAGAAAAGATCTTACAAGCACTGAGCAGAGGGCGGGGGCATTTTGGTTATGTGGTGTGCACTTTAACCATTCAGCAACCAAAGTGCTACACAGGGTTCTTTTCGAATCAAATTATATTTTTGTCTGATACATTTGAAGTAGCTTCTGTGTGTTGACATTACATTTTAAACCATCATCATTGAGCTGGATGAACATTTTAAATGAGCTCAAGTTGCAAAGCTACATGAAATTCTATAAAATGTTCAGGTGCTTTTAATTTGCTTGAATAGCACATTTCATGTCTGAATACAGCTATTTAGTCACACATTCATTCATATTTAAAAAAGATCTCCACAAAGATGGTTCCTACTGGTTCCTACACTTCCCATAATGCAACTTAACAGTCTCCCTGCCAGATAAAATCACCATGGTATCTTCAAGGTTATTTTGACAAAAAGCTTGTGTTCCTCTTTGAGAGCTTCAGTGCTAAAGCTGAAAAAGTGGCATGTTTGAGGAGCTCAACCCAAAAAGAGCCAATAAAAGCAAACAGAGGTTTAATTTATGTCTTTGTTCAAATTTAGTTTTTATTTAAATGTGTTATCAATTGACTAATTAATTGACAATGTTTTTACAATTCATATGAATTAATAAATTGCTGTCTTATTTTTCCTCTGCTTTTAGTTCAAGTTTTGACTGATCAGCTTTGCAACCCTAGTCAATAAGCATTTATGAATAAATTGACTGAGGCCAAAAGGTGGAAATCAGAGATCTTTGTCTTGCTTGTCCTTCAGATCAGAAAATACTCAACGCCCTGAAAGATTTAAGCCATGCATCAATACCACCATCTGCAAAGGGTTCTGGGAATTTACCTGCTGATGAGGTCCATTCAGCTGAGGGAAAGTTTCCCAGGGCAGTAGGGAGGATGTCAACGGTGGGCCAAGAGCCTCCATTCAACCGCAACGCCCTTGGTACACGCTACGGAAAATGACAGGAAACCCTCTGGCCTCTCTGGTTATTCTGTGTTAGATCGGATATTTTCATTTAGATCTGATTGTATTTTTAAAAAATGTGTACATTCAGAGTGGGGAAATAAAATAATAATGTAAGTGTTAAAGGCTCAATAAAAAGATCAGCTAAAGATTGTTAAAGACTCGGTTTCCTCTGTGTGACCCTATACAATGAACACTCCAGAACTAGATTCAAGCGCAGATTACCAAACAGGATTTTCCGAAGTTCACAGGGAGCAAGACATATTGTTCACGAAGGCATTTATTTATTAAATGTTAAAAATATATGAATTAAATTAAATTAAAATGTGAGGTAAGCATTAAATCTAGTGAAATAAATATTATTATATTAATTACAAAACATTTTGTATATTTACTATTTACTATACAGAATAGAATGCCTGTGTTGGTGCATCAAAACATCTTGACTTTGCTTCATAAGTATATATTACAGTTGGACAGACCCAACTGTTAAAACATCTATCTATGCTGAACCTGGCAACATGTAAATAATGAGCTGTCACACTGTCAGTTCCTTCATTCAGCTGTTGGGAGGACGTTTTTATTGTTGTATTACCTAGTTTTCACCCATTTTCTATTTGCAAGAGCGTGGGCTGGAACCGTATGGAGGAGATGGGATGTAAAAATATGGTTTTAGTGCAAAAGAATCGCCGAATACTGACGTTGGTAGTTGTGACGCAAAGGCTGGGATGCACCAACAAGAATTCATTTAATCTAAGATTAGTAAAACTAGGTTTCAAATGATGTTTGTGATAGAACCTGCACAGCCTCTTTTACCTTTCGATGATGTAGAATTAAAGGGAGCAGCATGTGTAGAAATGTTGGGTACGTGACTGCGTGACTCTCTGCATGTGGTACATAAGGACGAGAGCCACAAGAAAAACAAGCTATTGTTAGCTCTGGCATAGTGTCTGTCTACTGCAGACAAACACGGTTTCACTGAACTATCCGCTTCCACACCACAGACAAACACTGACACACACAGGAGCAGTGAAAAACATCGGAACTACAGCGTGGGATAATCCCAAACCTCCATCCCGGCTGAGGAGAGTCTGCGAACGTTACAGTCATACTCACTTTAAATGGCACATTCTGGTGCCAAACTGAGCTTATTTGGGTTCTTTTGGCTGTTGTGTTTGAGTTGGTTGTAGTCTCCCGTAGTGTCAGTTTAGTAGTACACACTGCCCCCTAGAGACAGCAACAGGGACTTACTGTCAGTCCAAATGTAGTCCTGCGCTGTCCTCACAAGCTCTCTGCAGAAAATATTATTAGGTACATTTTAAACTCAGTTTGGATTTTATTAGTCTGAAGGTTTTACCTGGTGCTTTAATGATAAAATGGGTTGTTTCTTTTAAGTGATTTTAATCTTCATGAAGTCTACAATGCTAAGTAACAACAAATATTACTAATCAATTTAAAAAGGATAATACAATACAATAATGGTAGTGAAATAATACCTTTTCTGTACTGACTTATTGGATTTGGCAGGAAATCCGCTGTCTTGTTTTGCAATATATAGCATAATTGTGTGGAATACTGATACTTATATTTAGCACACAAACATTTCAGGTTGATGTTGAAAATACTTCACATTTGAATATGTCACAGACGTGACTGTGACGACCTCAGTGGGCTGCGCCACACTCAAAGTTTAGGAAAGATACTAAAACACCATTTTCAAAATGATCAAACAAACACACCTTCAATCCACCTTCCTCTTCCTCCCGTACAGAGTTCAATGACTACGTCAGCCCGCTGGTGTGTGCGGTGTTTGTGGCCTTGTGCCCCCTATGGGTGCTGATAGCCAGGAGGATCCCATCCACCAGAGAACTGCTGTACTCTGGCTGGGAGCCGGTCATCATCGCCATGGCCATCAGCAGGTACAGCACGCAGGGATCATGTCACCTTGCTTCACCTGTGTCAAATCACTGAATACTACGGAGTCCAGGAGGGGCCAGAGAGAGAGAGAGAGAGAACAAATAAAAAGAGTTTATGAAAGCTGTCTACAGTCAAGGAACCAAGTGCCTTAAAGGGGACGTATCCTGCTCGTTTTTAGGTTCATGCTTGTATTCTGGGTTTCTACGAGAACATGTTTACATGCTTTATTTTTCCAAAAAACACATTATTTGTTGTTAGCCTCTGTCTGAAACGCTCCGTTTTAGCGACTGTCTCTTTAAAGCCCCTCGCACAGAAAGGCCCAGTCTGACTTGGCCTAAAATATTTCATCATTTAACTTATGCCCACGAATTCATCAAAACGTCAAGTAAACTGAGGCCATGGATTATAAGTAAATCATGGCCTCTGTATATTTTGTTATCTCTCTATAGCCACTCCGGAGCTCAGTAGAATACACATACTGTGGATTTTTTCAGGTTTTGACAACCTATTATTGAAAATCATTTATGCAAATCAATATTTTTTTGTCTTTCAAAATATCCCAATTAAAATGAAAACAAATATTTATTTTAAGACTGTATTTTTAGCATCTATTCACACAATTATATTTAAGTTGTTAAGATTTGCATTCATGTATAATAAGTATATACATTTTTGAAATCAAATTCTGAAAGTAAGCAACATGTACACATCACCACTCACAACCTGCATGTTCCAGATTCTCGACTGTTGGAAGGATCTTCATGTGTTTTCTCTGCAACGATGTCTAATCACGCTTCGTCTGTCTCTTAGTGTCGGTGGTTTGATCCTCGACAAGACCGTCACCAACCCAAACTTTGCTGGCATGGCGGTCTTCACCCCGGTCATCAACGGTGAGGAGGAGTCATAAAGCCCGACAGATGAAACTTGAATGGCTCCTTTGGGGGAAAGTGGGCGTAAAGATAGCGAAGAAGAGAAGCGAGTGGTGTCGATAACAGCAGCTAATATGCTAATCAGTAAAACATCAAACAGTGATGGAGATAAAGGTTGATTTGGTGTGGAGAACAAATATAGAAAGATCTGTTCCAGTGCTGAAAATTGTATTTAATAAAGCTGTTCATGTTACCACCTCCATCTGGTTTCATGACAGACAGATGGAGGCAGCATATTGCTCCTGTTGGATTTAATGCCACGGTTTTTCTTTAGACCTGACAAATGAGAAGCAGGTGAAATATTTGATGTATTTCACTATTTCTATAAAAAAAAAACACCAGAACATACGTATAACATATGTATCAACATTTCTTTATGTCATCACACCAATATTGAGGCTGTTATGTTCTCTTTCCATGTTTTCACCCTGTGTGTGTGTGTGTGTGTGTGTGTGTGTGTGTGTGTGTGTGTGTGTGTGTGTGTCAGGTGTGGGAGGTAACCTGGTCGCGGTTCAGGCCAGTCGAATCTCCACCTATCTGCACATGAACGGTCTACCCATGGGGGATCCCAACCCCACCCCCAGGAAGTGCCCCACTCCCTGCACCTCCTTCTTCGGCTCCTGTGAGTTGACGGGCGTTGCTGCGGAATGTTCCGCTGTGTGTCACTCTCTCTCTCTCTCTCTCTCTTTCTCTCTCTTGTGAAAACAGATCTTTTACACGACGGCCTGTCAGTGGGAATGCACCTCATCTTATTCTGTGAGTGGTTATAAAAGTAAGTCCTCGTTCTCTTCCAGCTGTGAACTCCCGTTCAGCCCGCGTGCTCTTCCTCCTGGTCGCCCCGGGTCACCTCGCCTTCCTCTACACCATCAACTCCCTGAGGGGGGGACACACCACCCTGACAGCCGTCTTTGTTGCGTTTTACATGGTCGCTGCGCTACTACAGGTACACACAAGCACACTCTTTAACTCTGAAGTATCTAGAAAACTGCATGCAGCATTCATACATTATCATTTACTGTTTTATAAGGTGCACCAAAGAGAACAAAACTTTCATTTATAATTATTGTTATGATTAATCTTATTATTTACCATTATTATTATTATTAGAGTAGCAATAGCATTAGCTTTAGAGGTAAACTGGAATTGAGATACACTGCATAGTAAACATTTGGTGAACCTATGCAGAGACGGGTGTTATGGGTAAGTAAGTCACAGAGCTGATTGGTTGATCCATTCTTTCCTGTCCGGGGGCTTTCTTTCTTTCAGATTGTTCCTGACTCCTGTGATCCTAACATTTCTAATATCTCCAGAGTGTCCACAAGTCAACATTTGTTGAAAAAAAGATAGATCTATGTCACCATTTCCAAAATTCACGACATGTTTTTTGTCGAACAAATATTCGGCTTCAATCCCATTTTGCTTCCGTTTAGTTTAAATATTGCAGGAAGATCTCAGGAATGCTGCACGTTTTGTGGGAATTGGTTGAATTCTAATGAAATCGTGACTTCCAGTACGGACTGTGAAATTGTCTATCCCCTTCATTTAGTAATCCTCCAAACTGGATTCAGAGACTTACAAAATGCGACAGCTAATCCCATTTTCAATACCGGATACACACCAGCTTTTGGTCTGACATCGATTTAGCCTCTGGGGCCAATATTTCTGAGTTTGCATTATGGCCAACGCGTCTTTTTTTCTCTCCACACGTTTTACCTGCATACAACCAAAGCCCGCTCAAATGTGATGGTCGATACTACTCTGACTTCAATCGGAAACCAGAACCCTTCTGATAGCTAAATCTTGACCCCTTATAGAAATGATGCCAAAACTGACACAGTCAATCAAGTACTACCTTCCTTTAGTTCCTTTTTTTAAAGCATTGAAGTCTCTGTGGGTCCTGTAAAACAAAAAAGATTAACAAAAGAACCTTGTGCTTCTGCTTCTGTCCGCCTCCAGGTTCTAATCCTTCTCTACCTGGCAGACTGGATGGTGCACTGGATGTGGGGGCGAGGCATGGACCCCGACAACTTCTCCATCCCCTACCTGACCGCTCTGGGCGACCTGCTGGGGACCGGCTTCCTCGCCCTCTGCTTCCACATGCGCTGGTTCATCGGAGACAGGGACGCTAACGCGGGCAACTGAATGATACACAGCGACACGCACAACAACAAAAAAAACACACACTCTACGCTTGCACGCACGGACAGTGACGAACATCGCCCGCACGCGTGGACATTATCTGAAAATGGACGTTGTCTACTATATAAGGGCTAATCTCCTGTAGGGCTCCGATTGATGGTCTAGCACTTGTAGGGGCAGTAACGTTTCGTCTTCAGGATATCAGGACTTTGGTGCACCACAGCAGCAGACCAGATTCTGGACAGTATTTTAAACACACATATCTGCACCTCAACCAGTAAACAAAACCCTGCAAAACTACCCCACTCCTCCTATATTTTACTTTATAACTCAGTCCTACTACTTTTGTTATCATCACACTATTGACAATGATTACTATTGTTGGTAAATAATGAATTTGATATGAATCGTTCCATGCGAAGGGCCAGTCCTCATTATTTTCAATGGGAACGTTAGCCATACCGTTTTTTTTAAAAAGATCAAGTTTTAACACTTGAAACTAAGACAGCAAAAAAGATGTCCAAATGAGCCTAGAATGCTTAACCACCAAGTGCTACATCATAAACAGAATGAATATTATATGTGTCTCATTTCTGATTTAGTAGAGATTGCAAAGGGCTAGGAATTGTGTGTGTGTGTGTGTGTGGGTGTGTGGGTGGGGGGGTTTCTACAGGGGACTGGACCACAAACGTAACAAGTTAAATCCCTTTTTGGCATCGCTCCTGTCAGCGGATGGCTTAATTTGATTTAACGAGTCTAATTCTCGAGTCCAATTCTGGACTCGAGAATTTAGAACGTCAGATCACAATCCAACAAACGCTTACGTCAGCCACGACTGTAAATGATTTACCTCTGCTTCTGTCAGCAGTTGAGAACCTCCTAATTAAGGCCTATTTAAAAGTTTCCGTTAATGAGAATTGCGTGCTCACTCACACAATAGCACCAGTCCCCCTGTCTGAAGCCATCCACCCACTCTTTACTGGAGCACGCAAGTTGATGTTGTTGCTGGTATGTTGCCCAAGCCAGGCTTATAGTAAGTGAAGAGAGGCTCAACATGTTGCGGCGCACTGGAAACAACCTGCAGAGCTCAGCCAACTCAACGCCATTGTTTTCGCACATTGGTACAATGTGTTAAGTTGCCTTAGCCAGGATGTGCCCACTCAGGTTCAGCTATCTGGTACCAGGTGAACGGTCCCGATTGCTGATGTTTCATGTGGATATTTGTGACCTTTAATTTGATGACTTTATTTGCTTTGTGGGAATCAAAACTGGAGCGCTGATCCTTTCCTACGAAAGACAGACCAATGATGTTGTCTGAGGTTGGTTACCAGTTAGGTGACAGTGGATACAGGAAGTTGTGGCAAACCCTTTTTTTGTGTTTTATTGTTCATATTGTCAAAGCAGCGCTGATGAAGATTCGGTCACACCAACGTGCAAAGCATAAACATTTAGATAAATTCACTTCAATGGAATCAGTGGTTTCAATCGCGGTGTGAAGTAAATATATGCAACGTTTTTGCGGGAAGTTCAACTAATGTGAAACTGACCAATTAGCCGAACGTCTCGACAGTCTTGAGGGAACAGAGAGGAGAGCTAGCTATCATAGCTTATTAGCCGTGTTGCACCATCCGTTTTTATCTATCCCTCCACTGTCGAAGCATGATTAAAAAATCTCTAAGCTAACAAGCTTACCATCAGTTAGCAAGTTCCGTTAGCTTAGATAACTTTTAGCCCCCTTATAGTAAAGGTATGTCGAATTAAATCATGTACAATCTTGAGAACAAGGCAAAAGGCAGAGTGCAGAGAAAATAGAAAGAAACAGGGAGAGCTGTTGTGACCGACTAGCGTGAGCTTGTTTCCCTGTTAGCTATTTTCCCTATTTTCTCGAGTTCATTTTGCTAGTTTCTGGTGTGACTGGGCACTGAGGAATTTTTTTCAGATTCTGTAGAGTGCGTTAGAATATAATTCTGGTAAAACATGTTTTTCTCTCTATGGAAGCCCTGGAAGTGCAAGTGAGAAGAACAAATCTGGTGATCCAATTTCAGATTCTCTCTAAAAACGTGTTTTTCCCCACCTGCTTTTCTGATGAGAAAGGAAATTAAGGAAATCAGAAAATGTATCCTGGCAAAAATGCTCACCTCTTGTTAAGTCATAAATACAGGAGACACAAACACCTTTTTCACACTTCAGGGCTTCCGTATTTCACACATATATAATTGTTAAAAATAACTAATAGTAATCTCTCTGGTGAGGGAGGAGCCTGCCCTTTTGTAAGTGAATGACTCGACTGAGCAAAAATGGGTTTAACCTCAGCAACACACTATCTGTCGCCTGACTGTGAGACTCAGCTGCCCCGAGCTGACTCTTTGAGGGCTCACAGGTGAGGAGGAGAATGAAAAGGGAAGTCGCGAACCATTTTCGACAGACTGTACCAGACGCAAAGCCCAGTGTCTTAGGAGAAAACCTGCATGTGATGCTCGACTTGTCGGACGTCTGTGCTGTTTCAAGGGGCCAGCAGAATGCATGTGCAGGGCACAGAATGTGAATGTGCAAAACTTGATTATTTTATCTGTTGAAAATCTTGTTATGGTCTTACTGATTTTTCTTTTTTTTTAATGTGTCAATTATGTGATTTTTCTTCTATTCCTTTCCTCCTCTCCCCTAATCTTTTTAACTCTTCGTGATTTCTGATTTGTTTCGTAATATTTCACCGAGCAAACAACCACTGTAAAGATGAAGCAAGTTGTCCGCGCTGGTCAAAGGCACAATGTACTGTAATCTGCAAAAAAACGGACACCAGAGGTCGCCGCAGGGATCCTCTTAACTGTACAACTTTTCAGTGCATCTCTGTGCCCTCTGGATTCAAACCCGCGCGAGTCCAACCGCAGTGACGTTTTTATTTTGTCTTTTTTTCTACAGACTTGTTGTAAAAGTTGCATCCTTCCATCCGCTCACTCTCAGTCTGTATCCTCCACTCTCTTACTGACCGGGTGCCGGCGTTCTGCCTCTGTGTCAAATGGAAAGTTGTGAATACTTCTATAAAAGGGGCAAGTAATGCTTTGTCTATTTATTTTTAGATTGCACACAAAGCAAATTGTACATATTATATTTATTCTATATATAAGGTTGTTTATTTTGTCATTTCATTTTGGCTCCGTTTCCTTGTCACCTTGTTGTTTTTTGTCATTTTTCTCTTCTCTTTTATGTTTTATTTTATTTTTTCTTTGAAAAGGCCAGTAGAGCTTCTTGGTGCTAACCGGCAGTGAGGCTAACGAATAGCACGGTGCCTAATACCAGTCTTTACACACCTCACACGTCTGCACACACACACCCTGTCACACACAGGGAAAGCATACTTATAAAACATAGAATGGCCTTAACCTATGAGAGCCGAGCTCAACTCAGAGTAACCCAATCAGGAGCTAGGTTCGCCACAGAGTAGCGTCTTTTTAATTAGCTTTGATTAATAAAAGATGTACAGTTGATTATGATTGTAATGTAATAATGACTTTATATGACAAAGCAGCGGAGAGGAGGGCAGAGGCATCGGTCGCAAGCTTTGTGTTCACGTCGTGAATGTGCAAAAATGAGGACTTTGAGGCTGAAAAAGCTCAGTAGGCTGGTTTTAGGGGTCAGGAATTAGAAGTAAGAGTTCACACCACAAACACAGCAACAACAGAAAAAGGGCAACATGACACAATGTCACTTCTCCTTATGTTTCCAGATGTTTCCACCTGTATATCAAATAGCCAGCTTTTTAAAAACCCTTCAACCACCTACTGCCTTGTTAGCCTCAGTGCTTCAAACCCTCAAGCCCCTGAATCCTTAGGTTGCCAACGCCCACGTCAAGGTGGAGCCTTTGATTCAGACACTAAACCTCCACCTGTCTCGGTCAGCTCTGCTGCCTCTGAGGAACCGACAAAAAACACTGGTACCCGTCTCACTGGGGCCGAGGTCTTTGCATTCTCTGTGTGCTCTTCTTGTAAAAGCCCTCCCTCTGTGAGGCTGGAGGAAGGCTCTCTCCCTGCAGGACTTTATAAATTGCTGGAAATAAAGGACTATATTATTTCATACCATTCCTCAGTCTTATTGTCTGTTTCTGTCAGCTTTTGCTGCAAGTGTGTCGGTGACAGGATCCATGCACTCCAGTCTGCTCATCTTTTGTTCAGATGTTCAGAAGCAGAGATGAAGCATATGATCGTAGATATGCTAACTGTGGTCAATGGTTTGTTTTAGTGTCTCTTAGCTGCTCTGCCACAAATTACAAATTGCGTCACCTATTTCTCTCGAGAGATAAACTGCACTTTACAGACCTCCAAACGTCCTGTAAAGTGATATTAACAGCATTATCCCCACAAGATAATAACTTGTTCCCACAAGACAATAACTTCTTCCTACAATAAAATAACTTCAAGCACCTACCAGGTTAACATTAGAAGAAAAATAAATTAATGAATATATATAAATAAATCTGGGCCGATGGGAGTGTGTTAGCAACAGTAGTTGACTACAAGTGGTTGAATATTAATTTATCCATGCATACAGCAAGAATCAACTTTTTGATTAATCAGTGCATTGATTAAGTTGATTGAGTTGTTCGTAATACAGTTCAATCAAAGACAATTTGTGTGTGCAGAGTGGTTGCTGTTAGCACTGATATTTATTTTTCTGTTCCTTGAGTGAAGGCAGAGCATAGCCTGTAAAAGGAGACGCAGAGTAAAAGTGTTTTCCATTTCTAACAGTAGATGGCAGTATAAGTGTATTTAAACCATAGATTTAGTTATATTTACCTGTGTCTTTGTTAATTGTCTAGGTCAATTGCGGCAACCCGCGGCTCCGGACCCGCATGCGGCTCTTCGGCCAGTCTGCTGCGGCTCCCTGAGGCTACATCCACACTAATACGTTTAATACGAGTTTTAACAAACAAAAACGATCTCCGTCCACACAGCATTTCAGCATCGTTTTCGAGATGATCTCCATGGAATATCACGTGACTATTCACGTACACTGGGCATGCAGTGGGTGCTACACTGTAAGAAAAGTCAGTGAATTTGACAGTGAAAAACGGTTAAATCACAACTGTAAGAGACCGTAAATTGTAAATAGGTTATATTCATCTGATAGCTATATTTATCTGACAGTGAAACACCGTAAACATATATATCAGCCCAAACAATAATTTGTGCATGTATTTCTTGTAACAAATACATTTTGTCACTGTTAAATGTACTAAACATTGTACTGATAACGGAAATACACCGTAATATGAAAGAAAATCAATACCATAATTTTTGCATTTATAACTTTAAAAAATACATTTGGTTACTGTTAAATGTGCCAAGTTGAACTGTTTTTCCATTTGTTGCAATAAATGGTTACAAATCTATGACGAGTGTTCCTGACTGAAGAAGTGTACTTGCTCGTAGTCAATAAAACATTACACATTTTAAAGGGCTTCATGGGCTCACCACCAGAAACATTTCTGTTCAAAATATATGCAAAGTAAGTTGTTCAGAGAGCAGACTTGCTTGATCTGTGATAAAACCAGCTTCTGTTCAAATCTGTTGGGCGCCAGGCTGTAATCTACAGTTCTTTCATGCAACGTTGTTCAATACAATCAACCTGCTCCTAACCTAATTCATGTTAGAGCTTAGACGACATGGACTCACCTTTTGGGTTGCATTTACTTCTCTACAAAATATTTCTTTTGTCAAAATGGAACTACACATTCTGTCATTTGTCCTCTCTTCCTGCTTTGAGTCACTCAGTGATTGTCAGAGCTACCTACACAAACAAACAGTCGGTGTTGACACCTGCATTAACTGTGACAGTCTGTGATGTTACAAACACTGAAGCGCATTCACACAGATTCATTTTCTTTATGATCTTAACAGGCTTACATTTATGAATGTATCGGAGGTACACTCAAAACATTTGAGGCTTGAGACCTGTCAACACGATCTTGTTACGCTGCTGGTCGACGCAGGAAATATCTGACTCGTGCACGCAGTGTTTGATAGTCACGGAAATGCACGGCCGTGTCAACCAGAGTCCTGCCAGTACGCTCGCCGTGCGTGAACGTGCGAGGGCCCGACCAATGCTGCTCGCAGCTTTAATTTTGAGTTAAAATTTTATTTACGTTTTGCTTCAGGTGAATAAAAACCGTATAAGTTTTATTTTGATGCAAAGACGTGTACATTAGCTGGAATGTAGCACAACATGGAAGTGAAAGCAGTGCTCTGTTGATTTAATTTTGGGTAAAAAGTGTTGATACTATTTTATTTTTAGTTTCCTTCTACGAGATGCACTGTGATAGGGACCAGTCTGATGCAAAGATTTGTACATTAGCCAGAAAGTAGCACAACAATGGAAGTGGAAGCAGTGTTCTTGTTCATTTAAATGTGAAAGTGCAATAAAAAGATGTTGTCCCTGAAATTAATAAATAATCGTGATCTCAATATTGATCAAAATAATCGTGATTATGATTTTGGCCAGAATCGTGCAGCCCTATCAGGGTGTTTCCTGGACCGAGTGTCGTAAAGGCGAGAAAGCTGCACTTAGGTTTAAAATAATTAAAATTGAGCTCTCCCCTTGTCCGCTTCTAAAAGGAGATCATTGGATTCCTTGAGAAGGAAATTATAAAACCTGATTGAAACTTCTCGAAGGCGTTATTAAGACACATAAATGCTAAAAACTGGGTTGAAACCATTCTCTCTAAAGAATTTGATAAAAACTGAAGTTTAGAAATTCGCCTCAAATTGCAAAGGACAAAGGGATCAATATTAGGTTTCTTTAAAAGAGGTTGGACCACAGCATGATTAGGAGTGGATGGAAAAGTTCCTATTGCTAATGAGTTGTTATTCATAAATAAAATACTGGGCCCAACTATATCAATAACCTCTTTTAAAAATGTAGTTGGTATATAATCAAGGCTGCACGTGATAAAAAGGACAGCAATACACGTTTTAAGTTGTTAAAATGTAAAACACGGTCTGGGGGAATAATTTGTTTTCTTATGTCCTCAACTCTATTTGTAACAAAGTTTAAAAACTGCTCAGACATCTCTTGTGAGGCATCAGTAAAATGACAGGGCGAGGAGGTGACTACCGGGTCAATTATCTTAAATAGAATTCTGCGATTAGAGTGGTTTGCTGAAGTTTGAGAAAAAGGAAGTTCTTGCTTCTTTAACTGCCTTTTCATAATTCTTCCCAGATCTTATAAAACACATGTTTTTCCATTTTCGTTCCTTTGTCCTACATTCTCTCTTTCATTCTTGGGTGGATGTGTTTAGCCAGGTCTGAGGTGTTCTATTTCACCCTTTGTCTTTGAAGGGGGCAACAGATACAGGTGTGATTAAAAAGGTTGATCAGCTATATAAAATATAATAAGGATTAAAGGCAGTTAATGAACAACACATAACGTTTGTGAAGTGACAACTCATGGTACTTTTATTTGTGGAACACATTTTTTACACAAGGTTAAAAGTGCTCTACACTGGTACAGCATTAACATCTGTGCTCAATGTATGTATACCAAATAGACAATAAAAAGGATTATGTATGATGAATAAAAGAAAAGATGTTTCTCTTCAGATGTAAAGCCCTCTCAAACAAAGAGCTGTAAGACACATCAGCATGAGGTGCAATTGGTAAATTATGGCTCTTTAGTAAGATCGAGTGGCAATTATGGGTAACTACAAGACTTCCTCAACAATCCAATACTTTTAATTCTGTGTTGAGATTTTTCTTGCAAAGTTCGAGTTTTTCAAGCGAGCTGATGTTTGCTGTGTTGCATAAATGAAAATATTAGCTTCCTGCTGCTATTGTTAGCTCGTAAAATGGTTTAGCATGTCAGTGTCTGAAGCTCTGTTTAACATTCAAATGCTGCAAAGATGTTTGGTGGGAACAAGATCTGAGTGCACAACACATGACATGGCTAGTGGAGGATCACTGGGAGATTTGAGGATCAACATCAAAAGAGTTTAAAGAGATCAAAATCTTAATCTAAGAATAATTCACTTTCTCAACACATCATCTTCCTTTGCACTGACAACACCCCGCAGTTAATATCTTGATGTAGCTACTTATTTTGGCGTTTGGGTTTTATGATCACATGAGTGTAGGTGACTTCATCTTCATCACCATCCTCTTCGTTGTTACTGAATCCTGAGCTACTCTGTTTTTTCACTACATTGTCGACATTCGGAGACCAAACTGCTCCTCCAGGTTTAACCCTGACGTAATCTGTTTCCTCTTGCATGGTGCTGGAGGACCTCTGTGGGGGAACAGGCAACTCCTCAAACTGGCGGAAAAGGTGAAAAACAGCAATAATAAGAAATGACTGAACGAGCAGGTGTAACACAAACAATTAATAGAACTGCCAAGTTAATATGACAAGCACATATTAAAAGAGCTGATCATGAATAAGTATTCTGATCAAAGATAAATTGGCGACAGACAGAATTTAAACTTTTTGACACATTCAGCCCCATTCAATATGAACTTTTACCTGTATCAAAAAAGAGCTGTATATAGGACCTATAAACAGACTGTAGATCCTGTATCCTGTGTATCCTATAGCAGCTAGCCGTGGCTTTATTCCTGCAGCTAAGTTCTATCCTTCAACAGGTCATACTTTGGGGCAGCATGCCTCCAAGGTTCCAAGGATTGGCCTCCATTTTTATCCTAGCACAATACATTTACCTCAGCCTCTAGGCGTTTTTTGGACTGGTTGGTTATTTTTCAAAGAACCCATCCAACTTAATGATAAAAGTGTCCAGTACAATTTACTTGTATCTGTTATAGTAACATTGTACCCATCATAGTAATTGCTGTGATCTTAGAACACAGCAAAAAAAATAGTCCAGTGAACTTGAGCAATCAGATGATCCAACTGGTTGTAAACAGAGAAACAAAGAAAGCAAAGTGTAAAACGATTGGTAAGCAGTCCTGTTCTTGTCGCTGTAGTAATTATCCCTCATTGCAGCTTTCCTGTGCAATCAGGTATACTTACAGAGCTTACTTTCAATTTGACCTCAACTTAAAGTGGTTTGGATGATGAGCAGGATAGATTTGCTTGTTTACCACCTGGCTGATATTCTGACTAATCGTGTTACTTACGTCTTTACAGTGATGCTGCCCCCTACTTAAATCTCAGCCACTGCTTGGATGAGTGCAGAGCTAACAAAGCCTACCGTGTTCTCCCCAATACTACGACAATGAAGCCGTCATTGGAACCATAGATTCCTTTTAGTTCTCTCTCTCTCTTAATACTTCTGTGCGCAGTTATTAACAACACCAAAATATCTGTGGCAAAATGATTTGTAAGACAGGACCTGAATAGGAAAATAATGCACATGAATAATTGACAAAACCATCAAGAGTCACAGTTGATACATTAATGTTGCTTTTCATGTATTAGAAATATTTGCAAAATAAATGAAATATTGTATTTCATCTTTCATGCATTATTTCCTGTTGCATCACTCACCTCATCTTCCGAGCTACTTGAGGTCTCCCTGTCAGTCCCTATAAAGATAAACAGCACGGTTTTCATTTTCTCTTCACCTGAGTTATTGTTAAACTGTTACACCCACAATAAAAGTTCATCCGTCCGCACTTTGAAATGCTGTCTCGGAATGAAACAGACAACAGATTTTTTTTGTTTCAGATAGCTCAGTATAAGAGCACCCAGGTTATGTCGGTGGCTAAAATTGGTAGATATATCCATACAACTTGTATTTGTCTTTCTGTCAATGTTGACACCAAAGCCACCTGAAGATAGTACAACAAGCTGAAAACACAGCAAAGACATATTATTAACTTATCAAGTTGTTGTTACTCAAGTGTTAGCACGGCCCTGTGTACTGTGTGTGTGTGTGTTTTTGTGTTTGTGTGTTGCAGATCCTTGGCTGGGAGGAGCTGATTGCCATTGATCTAACTAGGAACATCTGGCAAGTGTTCCTAATTTATATTAGCCCGACTGCCCAAACGCTAGTGTGTCGGTCCCTTCACCCCTCAATAAGCTGCTGGTTCTGGGCAGGTAGGGTACAGTTTGTTTAACAGATCGTCTTCAATGCAAACAGCTACCTGCTGCTCCATACAGTCGAAGGAACAGCAGATTTATTGACATTTCTCTGTGGGCCCCTAACTATGTCAACCCCTTATACAATACATAAAGTCATCTGATCCATTGTTATAATACTAAATGTTGATTAGTGTATTACTTTAGGATTCAACTGTACAACAATGGTAATAGTAATGAGAGAAATCATTCATACCTTCAACCTGTTTATCAGGTGGGTGCACTTGTCGTTGATGATGACGGTAATAGTGGGCAACTGCGTCAGCGTACATATTTGCATGGATGTCTACGGCTGACAACGGTGATCTCCTTGCAGACAACCATTCCCTGAGTTTTTTACCTAAAACACAAAACTGTAGTTAGTTCTTAGTCATATGCAACAAATATGACATACACAAGTAAAGAAATACATCATAAATGCGACACAGCAATAAAGTGTTATCGGCCCTATTTTTTGAAACATAACAGTAATATGTCAGGGGCTAACAATTGTAGCTGATCAGTGCTGTGTGAAGAGATTGCAAAATTATTTTTTTCCACACGGGGCTGACATGGCAGCAGATGATTGTCAGTTTGTGAACCATAACCCAATAGTGACAGCTCTTAGAAGGTGCAGCCTATACGATATTGAACGATAGTTACGTACTGTAACTCTGATCTATGAGTATAATCGTAGGCCTGGCAGCTGTGGCCACCTACGCCGGCTGAAGGTTTAAATTGGGAGCAGAACTATGGTTGTACAGCTGTTATATGTAGCAAGTGCAGCTGTGCAGCTTTGTTGTTATTACGAAGTACAATAACTAATACAACGAAATGCAGTTTACTACTTTTACCTTGTAATTTTTGTTTATTTAAAATGTATACCAATGTGCTGTCCCCAGATCAATTAAAGGGGACATTTCATGAAAAACTCACTTTTTCAGTGCTTGTTCACAAACATTTGGGTATCTGAGTGCCTACCAATCCATAAGCTAAGAAAACCCAGCCAGCAAACCATAGCAGCCCACCGCTCTTAGAAATGCTTAGGCTGGGTAAAATGCAGAGGTCAAATTGCATGTATGTAATTGACGTAAATGACGTTTGTAACAAAGTTTAAATTTAGTTTTACTGGGCTGCCGAGATCAAAAAATATGTGATTCAGCAAACCATTAAGATTTGGCACCCCTTCCTATGTCACAGACTCATTAGAATATACCTCACCTCAACTGAATAGCTCCACCTAGGCTTGAAAAGGTAGACCATATTTTTCTCGCAAGCCAATCAGAGCAGACAGGGCTTTTTGGGGAGGGGGGCTTAAAGAGACAGGTGCTGAAATGGAGCATTTCAGATAGAGGGTGACTCAGGTATTTTCATATAGACAGTATGAGAAAAATAATGTTGTTTTTGAACACTGAAGTATGTAAACATGTTCCAGTACAAACCCAAAATACAAGTATGAACCTAAAAAATAACATAATATGTCCCCTTTAAACATCAAGGCCAGAAAACATTATATACGTTGACCTTTAAACAGGGGCGGACTGGGGGAAAAAAGTGGCCCGGGAGTTACTGTCAGACCGGCCCACTCAATACACGGCGCGTTGCCCACTCAATGCATCGCACGTATCAACCAGTCAGTGGCCTACTTGGAAAAGTACCCATACACTTAACATTATTTTGGATGATTACAAAGAAATTACATCATATATGTTTTTTTTAATAACATTTAGATCCACCAATTTGCCTGGATGGAAACATGGATTAAAATGATACTGGCTATTGTAACACTCCTATAGTTTGCTAGATGAATATAACTCTGGGCTAGTATCAGATGGTTATAACTACAGAGCCTTAAGGAATGTATGTCAGCAGAGAAAGACTACACAATAAAGAAACTGGAATCAGAGGGTAGAATTAGTATGAACTATATTGTAGAAATGAACAGAACAGAACATACGATGGGGTGTGAACATCAGTGGTGTCAGTAGTGTTGCATGCTGGGTGTGTGATTGTGTGTGTGTGTGTAGGGGTGTTGAAGGTGCATAACAAAACAATAAGTTAAGTAACAGAACCTAAACTAACTCTGCCGGCCCAGGTGCATTTGGGTCATTTGGTACCGGGCCGCACAGAAAGAATAAATATTATATTATTTCCGTTTTATTGATTTTTTATTGAAAAATGACCGGATTCTCTCGCAATTTCATCCGCCTCTTCATCCGCCTCTTGACACGTGTTTTAATGCCGATCGTATAATTTTATTTCGACGTGTTTATCCGCCACACCTTGAATGCCAGCCCGTGAAAATATTGTCTTACATGAAGCCGGTCCGTGGCGCAAAAAAAGGTTGGGGACCCACTGGGCTAGAGTGATTGACATTTAATAACACCTAAAACTGACGGAAGAGATTAGATGAGTACCCGAAAGAAGATGGAAACCATGAGTGTGAATACAGATCGCGAGGAGTAGTATGAATTTCAGTCAGTGATTATTGACTTTAGGTAATAGAGTAAATTTAGCGTTTTCTGTGATGCATAGAATATAGTGACATATAGTGACATCGCCCGGCGATGTCGGGCCGGCGATGTCAGAGGGAGGGCCGGTTGGTGATAGAGGTGGTGGACCGGTATTGGACCAGCTCAACCCCCGTCGGCCCACCGGGGATTTCCCCGGTATCCCCTATGGCCAGTCCCGCCCCTGCCTTTAAATGTAGATTATATGGTGTCAAAAGCAACATTGTTTGTGTTATGTATGAAAAAATGTGCCATGTTGATGGTAATATTATATGAGGTGACAACCATTAGGTGTGAAATGCAGAACAACCTGCTGGATCTATGGATGGATGCATGCAACCCTAACCCCTTTTTAAAGCCAAACACAACAAACTCATTGCAAAGTTTACTAAAACACCATCGCGCCAACCTTTTATATATCAAATTAACGTGACATGATTTAAAAAAGTGATGTATTGTGGGATATTCATCATATTGTAAGAATCTCAATTTCTATTAGTTATTATAATGATAGTGTCTATAAATGTATTGGCTGGTACGGTACTTACCTTTGCATCTGGTGACAGTAACACCCACAATTATGATGAGAAAGATCATGCCGGTCACTGCTATGATGATGCTTACTTTGAGCTCTGTGCCACTGTGGGAACTAGAAGGCAAGAATATTTACTGTAAGGAAGCTTCCAAGTTACACTGACTGCAATAAATAGTATACTTCCAAAATACCAGAAAAAATGATATATGTATGAAATTAATACATTTTCCAACCTTGGTATAACGTTCCCTGGTGTTTTGGTCCTCACAGTTGGAGAAGGCGGTTGAGGACGAGTAGGTCCTGTGAAATGGAGAGTAAAATGTGATGTCACTATAGAATGCATCTTTGTTTGCCATGTTACTTCAGTGGGGTAGCCAGGGAAGATGAAGCATTGGGTAAGCTGTGTTCTGATATGTACAAGTCTAATGCCAATTTAGTAGCAGTGCAGGAAGTAGTGCACCATTTTATACATCAAAGAAGAAAGTTAGGCTGTGCATTGAAGGACGGGGGCTTGTATCCTGTCACAGACCCATATCATTTTATTAACTATAATTAAGATATTTACATTATCTTAACTATTAAATACTCTTTTTTTTTCTTTTTTCAATTGAACACTGCACTACATCAAAAGAATTTATAAATTGTATCAACAAAAATATGAATAGGTTTTATTGGGTATTAATTTGTAATGTTACTTCAATGCCTATTAAGTCATATAATTTTTATAATTTATATTAACCAAATTAAACATTTATTTTTAACTTTAATTTTGTCAGAAACGGTCACCTATTACAAAGTTTACTGCAATTTAACAGAAATAACAGATCTGCTTTCTATTTGATAATAGTAAAATCTGTTTGTAAATATTGTACATACCAATGACAACAATTTGAACATCTGGATTCCACTTGCTGGACAGGCAGCGATATCTTGTTCCATCATCGTTTGGCATGACACATATTTCTAATATGAGTGATCTGCTTGACGATTTTACATTCTCTTTCACCTTATAACAATAATTGTAACTCACTTTACACCAATAAGGTTGGTCTTGATAATAA
The DNA here is from genome assembly GCF_910591455.1 of Pholis gunnellus. NCBI lineage: Eukaryota > Metazoa > Chordata > Actinopteri > Perciformes > Pholidae > Pholis > Pholis gunnellus. Next base: position 5,415,397 of record NC_136529.1, on the reverse strand, counting down.
TAGTCATTGTCCCTTGTACCCCATCTGCCCCCAGTCCATCTGTAACGTTCCTCTTCATACCTATATACTTCAGATTTAAGACAATTGAGATGAAGCAGATTGTGAACGTACACCTGTACTTTCTTGCTCCGACCATAAGCTAACTCCACATTTACAATAGGTTTCAAATAAACAGCAGAATGTACAGAGCTTGCTGACGTCTTTGCCACACACTGGAAAGATCTAACATTTGAACAAGCCAAATGATCAATAGTCAATACTAGGGCAGACTGGAATCTATCATCTACACTCCTCATTACCTCAGGACACTCTGAAGAGTCACATAGCCAAGATTTTGAAAATTCTTGCAACTCCTGGGAATACTGGCATGTGATCTGAAAGTACTCATCTGGTTTACTACTCTGCAAAGAAATGGGCTTGTCTTTAACCTGGAGTTCCACTACATAGACCTTTGTCCAACTTGGAAAAATCTGCGTGAATCTGTAGAATCCTGTATCGTTAAGTGCAAGCTGACGTTTCTCCAGGCAGAATGAGCTGTGACTGTCCAGGATCTTGAAATCCCCTCTGCTGTCATTTTCAGGACCCATGACCGTGTCTGGCTGACACAACCTTGCATTGGACAAGCGGCACCAGTATTTTTCTGAGGCAGTCATGATGTCCAGTTCAGTGCCATGTGATAGGACAACAGATTGTCCCACAGTCCCAATCACAACAGTTTGGTCACGATCTACAAAATCAAATGTAAAACAATTAGCAGGCACTGAGCACAGTTTGACTGAAGAAATGCATTTCATAACCTTTACTTTGAGGTCACCAATGTGTGCAAACAGTTCTCAATAGAGAGAGCCCAAGTTATACATACAGTCAGGTTAATGTGCAGCAATGATGAGTGCAGTGCTTTATTAGTGATCTGTGGAAACTTGGCATTGTACGGTACATGTGATCAGTATGTGAGTGAGTAAGCATGGGGAAAGGGGAACTAGGTTGCATTCAACTTCAATAGCAGTATAATGCACAGAATCAATGGAGTGACAAGCTTGAAGTCACAAAAAAACACCTAGATACATTAGTAGTAGAAAGAGACAAGATCTATAATACATTTTTGTGCCATTCGGTTGTATTTTTATAAATTTTTTGAGTTTGTTTAATAAGAAATGTGACAAAATAAGTTACACTTTAGCAAAGGTTCTTCACATAATGCAACATGTGACGCAAAAAGATTGAAGGCTGAAGAACCTACTAATTATTTTAACAAATGACCTGAATTTGACTATAGATGAACAGTTTTAGACAAAGAAATCTGACAATTAGGACACAAACTAAGATAGATTTAGTGACGCCCCAAAGAGGCAGAATGTCGTAGATTTTGAGGTGACCCTAATTTGTTTATGAGTTGAGTCTGCCAGCTCACATAGAATGGATTATGTGAATGTAGTATATGTTGCTCCAGCATAGAATTAAGAATGTGTTGACCAAAATGTGGAAGTTGCAAAGTGTCACAATGCAGACAATCTGTTTTGTGGAGCCTGAAGATCAGTTGAGACAATATTCCAACATATTAATCCCTGTAAGGGGGAAATTTGTCTCTGCATTTGTCCTATCTCTGCATATAGGGTACAGTGGACTGCCTATGACAGGCACCCAGGGAGCCGTTAGGGCAGTGTCTTGCTCAGGGACACTTCAACACATGACATGTCCCTGCCAAGGATTGGACCGTGGACCTTGCAGTTACCAGACAACACTCTTAACCCAGTGAGCCACCCACAATATGATGTTCTGATAATATATTTTTTGATTGTTTACTTTGATCTGACTTGCAGGCTACAATTAACTATGCTTTATTAACATGAATTTATTTCTAGATATAAAAGTTGTCATCCTATTAAGTGAATCGGTATTCTTTAATTTGGGGCTTCTTTTAGTATGATTTGACCAGAACTAAGTAATCAATAGTGTAGTGTAGGTCACTGCTGGTTGGAGTTATCAACTGATCTAGTCACTGTCCTATCCTCAAGAACTAGACACCTACATTATGAGTTACCAGTATAGCAGTGATCTGAGTCTTCCTTTCCATTAACACCAAAAACAACACAGTTTGAAAGAAGAGCAACAGAATGTCTTGGTAGGGGCGTGTTGCTTCAGGTGCTTGACTTACAGATTTATCAATTTGAAGGTTTTGATCAAGCAACTTTAGTCATGGAAACAAATTCTGTTTTCACAAAAAACATCCGTGCTAAAATGCAAAACAATTAAAATAAATAGCATCTGACATAGGGATGTAGGACTTACCCTCAAACACATTTAATCTGTACTTTTTCCCAAGTCTGTGACTAGAACATGCATAGAGTCCTGAGTCATTGTGTTTGAGTCCAGACAACTTAAAATATTTCTCCGCTCCAGAAAGTGTAAGAGTACTGGCCATTGTTATCACATCTGTACACTTGTTGCAATTCTGAGGGTTTGAAGGGCAGACACATTTCCTTAAGTCCTCAGTGCTGGAACATACAAGTGTTGCAGAAGCATTCTTCCTCACATTGATGGTTAGCTCTGATCCCAGAATACCTGGAATGACAAATAATACAGATATTACTGTTGTAATAACAGTGTTTCAAATTCACCTCCTCTAATATCCTGCACATATGTTTATTCTTGCCTTTCATGCCCACCCCACTTTCAAAGAATTTGATCAATGGTTAGACAGCCCTTTATCTCTCTCCACCATCTGCTGAGTGCACTGGCTTGTAACTGATACGCAAAGCATTATGACACAACAGCAGCACTGAAAAATGGCCATTCTATATCAGATGCAGGAGGATGATTTCTGACTCCTGCGCTTAATAAGATCATTAAATGTTTTATCATGCAATAGAGGCATGTGAAGATTGTTTTGTTGTAGATTATTACATATTTAACATGTAATAGAGGCCTGTTAAATATGATCATGTTATAGATATATTATTACATCTTCATCAGGTAATAGAGGTTAAAAATGATTATGTTGTAGATTATTACATCTTTAATTATGTTTAAGATTATTGCATCTTTAACATGTAATAGAAGCATAATAAAGAGTATTACACGTGGAAGAGTAATATTAAAGATTAATATTTTAATGATAAGGACATCTTTAAAATGTAATAGAGGCATTTCAAATATGTTATATATTACAAAAAAATGTATGTAATAGAGGCATGTTAAAGATAATTATGTCCAAGAATATTTCATCTTTCATATGTAATACAGTTATGTTTTAGACTATTATGTTGTTATTGGTTAGAGGCAAGTTACATTTTATTAATTTTATTTTTGTTAAAGATTGTTTCATATTTTACATGTAATTAGACATGTTAAAGATTATTAAAGGTTGTTAGATCTTTAACATATAAGAGACATTTTACGGATTTTTAAGTTAATGATTATTACATCTTTAAAATTGTAATAGAGGCATGTTAAAGATTATTATGGTGTACGGGGCAAAACATTGCCGTTGGCCCTCCCGCCACTACATGGCAGCTACATGATATGCCCAGAAACCAACCAACGCTTGTTGCATCATGATAACCAGGGGTCATTTGATGAAACACATTTTTATTTAGGAAAATACACTATCAATTAAGTGCTAAAATGTTATGTTGGAACAGTGCCCTTCTGCAAGCTAATTACTTTTTGTTTTGTGTTTCATAGAAAGCCATGTCCAAGAACTTGAGAATCCTTGAAAAATGTTGTGACTTCACAAACAGTCACAGGTTCATGATTTATATGAAATCGCCCCAAGTGTGCAATTAAGTGTGCGAGTATGAATACTGGACATTGTGCAGCTCTAAAATACGTACAAACGAAAGCATCAAGGAGTCCAATCAGAGAGATAATCTCCAAAGCCATATTGAAATTCAAAGTTCCAATATATTACCAAGAATCAGTTATCATGATATGATCAGCCAGTCTGGCGGAGTGTGACAGAGATATTAATTTTATCCAGTTGCCATGAAATGCGTCATAGAATTTATCATACTGGCAGAACATATTCATGGCGTTATACAACTCCAAAAATATCAAATGACAGGGGTTTCTTAAAAAACAAGCTCTTTTTCACAAGTGTGAAAGTTGTTTAAACTTGTTCAAGGAGAGAAAACAGGCTCAGAAACAAAATTGTAAAGCTGAACCTGAGAGACATCCCTCTGAATGTATCACAGAGGTATGGAGAGGCAGAGAGTTTTTCAACTGGAGTTAACTCAAATCCCAAAGAATCAGCATTCAAGAATGATCAGTCAATACTGTTACAAAAAGTTACAAACCGACACAGTCACTGGTATGTAAGAGTAGAGACAAGAGAGTACACAATGCTAGTATAAGATATCATAAACTCAATATAAAGGTCAGAGTGATCGAGGCAAGGTGAATACTTGTTAGGAAAAAGAAATCCAATCAAATTTGGGGAGTAACATAAGACTTCATGTGTCTAGGGCGAGTTGTATCTCCTCTCAGCTATCCGATACCTCTTGAAGAAGCCTTATGGGCACTTCAACACATGGACTAGGACGGTGCACCCGGTCCTTATAGCATTATGAGGAATGATCTCCTCATCAGATGGGTCTGAAATTAGCTGACCTGTATACAAAATGCTCAAGAATGTTTCAGAAACACATCAAGTTAAAGTTCATCACTTTTGAGCATTTGGTCAGAATCAAATAAATGCTTAAAATTGAGACAGTCCCTAAGGTTTTTATCATGGCCGTCAGGGTTGGTGTGGAAACATAATAGACCAATGTTATTAATAACAATAATAAGGTACCCTTTATTTTGTAATGCCCAATGACATGTTCAGATGAAAATAGTGGACTTTGTGTGCAATGTATGTATATGCCATGTCAATCTTATATATCTGTATTCTTAAGAACAATGTACTTGTAAAAGATACTGTGGAGTACACCCATCTATTTATTTTACATTGCAATGTTGGATACATTTTAGGAATTTACACTTTACATTTTTTCAAAGAACATCAGTGATATTGTTTGTTTTTTAAGATTTTTTGGGGCCTTGGCTTTTTTCCGCCTACCCCCCCCCCATCTCAAAGCATACGCCAACAGTTCTACATGAATCCAATATTTCTGTAAAATCAAAATCACTTACCCTGTACTGTAAGGAACAGAAATAGGAACAGTTTCACAAGACCGCTCTTCATTTTCTTATCTTGCAGATCCAGACTCAATAATATTTTATGATTATTTGTCTGAGTGCATTAAGTAGGGTATTTATCATATTTGTGCCCCTCAGGTCTAAGTGTACTACATCAACTCAAAAGTGCTCAGCAATTACAAACAATCAGGAAACCCAGTCAAACTTGTTGCTTGAGTGGAAACTTATGGTTTACCACACAGAATGTAAGAGGAAATGGAGATTAAATACACAGGAAGAATGAAACGATATGAAATTTGATCAGGTCTCAAAATTACTTATCTGTACAAGTCCTCCTGACTGAGACTAAATTGTTTCAGGAAATGCACAAAAACATTACATGTTTACATGCAAGTGCATTATTCTTGTCATAGTAATTATGACTCTCAGAAGCAAAGAAGGAAGTCCAGCGATGATAGTGCAACAGATTTTGCAGAGGTAGGCACTTTGGGTGGATGAATGGGTCAACAGAACATTAGACTTTTACACACTCTGTTCATTTCCTATTTGCTCTATATGTAACCTCTGTGAGATGTCTCCTGGCTAAATTAGTCTCTTGGAGCTGGTCAGGCTTGTGGTAACAGCAGATTTATTCCACATCTGCATTTATGACAAAGAACACAATAGAATGTTCATCACTTGTGGACAACAGCGCATGCTGTTTAGAAAGACGTCTAGAAAGACGGCATCACGATAGTGTTAGCCAGCTATATCGGAGACATTTTTACTGGCAATAAAACACATAAGAAACGTATAGTTAACTTCATGAAAACATGGCGAATATAATCTAAGACAAATAATATCCAATAAAATAAAGCCAGCTCAACTCTTATGTACTTTTCAAGTTAGTTAACGTTATATTGTCCACAGACATTCACAGACACGTTACCTAGTAGCGAATCCTCCGTTGCTTTGAGGATTATCCATAGTCCTTTGCGTCTACTATTCAGTGCAGGTACAAATTTACAACAGCAGGTGACATATTTTTCCCATTTAGCAGGATTTAACCTGAACCTTTTCAACTATTTTACTTATAGACAGTCAATATTGGTTTCTTTTAAACTTTTGTAACCATTAGTTGTCATTGGAACCATGCTCTTCACTAACCCTGACTAATGTTAGTGAAGCCAGTCAGGAGAAGAGAGAAAATGTTTTCCATGGAGAAAAAATGTTGGTGTCGTTCTTTGCTCATCTTTCAATGAAGAAATACTCTCCGGTTCTGATAGAACTGATGCCGCAGCTATGATAACCTCTTCGCCATTGTTGTTTAGTGTGTCGTCAAGTATTTAAGCCACACCCCTAGCCACCAGTTGATCCTCACAGGATGCTAATTGGTCTGTGCTCTGGCTTTCTAGACACAATGCATGACTTGAAGCCTGTTGAGACAGATTTTGGTGTAATATGTGGCCCCACGATTGTAGTGTGATCTCATGACATCGCCAGAATCCAGCTGCCACGCAAGGTGAGCCCTTTCCTGAAGTTATTTTTGTTTCTAAACCTAACAACACCTTAACCATAGTGGCATGAGATCAGAAAAGGTGTATGTGTGTCATTTTGGAGAGCATGGACCAACCACATATTTAGTTTTTTGTCCAAACTAAATGAAAAAAAAAGTCATCGCATTGTCATCGCATTCTAAAATGACATAATTAGGTTTTTTTGATTTGATAACCTTCTCAGCTGAAAAACATGAAATGTTGGTGCCGCCTCTTTAACACAAGCCCTATTTTTAGGCCTCTGCTCGAAAATGTCATACCCATACTGAAAGGGGCTTATCTTTCTAACTAAAAAGTCTATTTGAATAATTTCAATGGAATAATAACACTAACACTTGTGAGATTTGTTAATATGTGTACATATCAGTGTATATGTTACTGGTTAATGCTGAATGAATATAACACACAGCTTACATTGAAAATGTTCAGGTTCGCCTGAAAAAAAAGCACTGTTATTGGTATTTTGTTCTTGAAATGAGGCCCTGGCTAGCCTAAAAACTCCCAAATCATAGCAGTAGTCAATTCAGTAGTCTCAAAAAAAAATATGGCTTTGATAAAGTGAAGCAGGCCAGAAAGATCGATGGTTTTGTACAGGTCAGCCGACGTCAATTCTGATTTTGGAAGCAGATTTATCGTCATTTTATATACTATATAACTATATATTTCACTTCTTTTATCACTATTAGTGTTCAATCTATCTAAACCAGCAGTTTGGCATCATTTTGAGAGCCTGGGCCCTATATAAACCTGTAAAACAGGGCTCATCCTCGTCTGACTTCCAGTTTCACAGACTTCCAGTAACCTTACAGAGCCTTCTGATTGGCTGATTTTCACCTACGAAACAGCGTTGAATGCAGAAGAGTCCAAGGAGTGTAATGATATGTTCTTTGAGTTGATTGACAGAATTTTAAGCCAATAAAAAAATCGAAAACCGTGGCGCGCCCCCAAGGGTCAAACCCATTGGCCAAAATGAAAAAGACAACCTAACCTTCATACAAGCTCATAGAGACTCAGATTTTTCACACAACGAAGGAGAGAGACCGGGAGCACATCGCTGAAAGGATTCATTTTGGATTTTTGGCGATTTTCTTCCAGAAAACCATCTCAAGGTGCAAAGTGTTTAAAATGTTTTGCTATTTGGCTGTGTGTTGCTCTGTGGTTGAGGGATTGGAACTTTTTAATGGTTTGAAGGAGAGGAATTTGGAAGATATGGTTGGATTCAGTGTGGAGTCCTCATGCTCTCTGATATATATATATATATATATATATTTGTCTGTGAAAGTGCCGTAGTTTTTGGTTGGTATCGGTAACGGAAAACATAGCTCGCCGTGTCCTTGCGAAAAATAGGTGAAATTGTGGTACAACCTGTAGTATATAGTAGTACTTTGTGTATATATATGTTTTTGAGTGAGTAAAATAGCTTACATGGTCCATTTTATCAGCATTTCTTCGTTACGTAGGTGATATATCATAAAATATAATTTCATTCGTTCTCAGAAGTGATTTGTACTACATGTGTGTACTCTGTCGCCCCCCCCCTCAAGCCCCCAAATGTGGGTGCTTCGTGTGCAGGAGGTTGATAAACACTAAAACCAAAATAAACCATCACATGTTATAAAAATGATGACGACAACGATGATTTAGTTTGGTTAAACTCTTTCTATTCTGTAGGATCTAGTGCCACTTTGTGTTCTGCTATACTTTTTGAAGGAACTGACAGTGTGACAGCTCATTATTTACATGTTGCCAGGTTCAGCATAGATAGATGTTTTAACAGTTGGGTCTGTCCAACTGCAATATATACTTATGAAGCAAAGTCAAGATGTTTTGATGCACCAACACAGGCATTCTATTCTGTATAGTAAATAGTAAATATACAAAATGTTTTGTAATTAATATAATAATATTTATTTCACTAGATTTAATGCTTACCTCACATTTTAATTTAATTTAATTCATATATTTTTAACATTTAATAAATAAATGCCTTCGTGAACAATATGTCTTGCTCCCTGTGAACTTCGGAAAATCCTGTTTGGTAATCTGCGCTTGAATCTAGTTCTGGAGTGTTCATTGTATAGGGTCACACAGAGGAAACCGAGTCTTTAACAATCTTTAGCTGATCTTTTTATTGAGCCTTTAACACTTACATTATTATTTTATTTCCCCACTCTGAATGTACACATTTTTTAAAAATACAATCAGATCTAAATGAAAATATCCGATCTAACACAGAATAACCAGAGAGGCCAGAGGGTTTCCTGTCATTTTCCGTAGCGTGTACCAAGGGCGTTGCGGTTGAATGGAGGCTCTTGGCCCACCGTTGACATCCTCCCTACTGCCCTGGGAAACTTTCCCTCAGCTGAATGGACCTCATCAGCAGGTAAATTCCCAGAACCCTTTGCAGATGGTGGTATTGATGCATGGCTTAAATCTTTCAGGGCGTTGAGTATTTTCTGATCTGAAGGACAAGCAAGACAAAGATCTCTGATTTCCACCTTTTGGCCTCAGTCAATTTATTCATAAATGCTTATTGACTAGGGTTGCAAAGCTGATCAGTCAAAACTTGAACTAAAAGCAGAGGAAAAATAAGACAGCAATTTATTAATTCATATGAATTGTAAAAACATTGTCAATTAATTAGTCAATTGATAACACATTTAAATAAAAACTAAATTTGAACAAAGACATAAATTAAACCTCTGTTTGCTTTTATTGGCTCTTTTTGGGTTGAGCTCCTCAAACATGCCACTTTTTCAGCTTTAGCACTGAAGCTCTCAAAGAGGAACACAAGCTTTTTGTCAAAATAACCTTGAAGATACCATGGTGATTTTATCTGGCAGGGAGACTGTTAAGTTGCATTATGGGAAGTGTAGGAACCAGTAGGAACCATCTTTGTGGAGATCTTTTTTAAATATGAATGAATGTGTGACTAAATAGCTGTATTCAGACATGAAATGTGCTATTCAAGCAAATTAAAAGCACCTGAACATTTTATAGAATTTCATGTAGCTTTGCAACTTGAGCTCATTTAAAATGTTCATCCAGCTCAATGATGATGGTTTAAAATGTAATGTCAACACACAGAAGCTACTTCAAATGTATCAGACAAAAATATAATTTGATTCGAAAAGAACCCTGTGTAGCACTTTGGTTGCTGAATGGTTAAAGTGCACACCACATAACCAAAATGCCCCCGCCCTCTGCTCAGTGCTTGTAAGATCTTTTCTCACTCCCAATAATCTGACACCATACCGGCTTCACGCAGTGATTGGTCAGCTGTGTCTCTTTTTTCATTATTTATCACAACTATTTCTGTCACTTTTTACATGTCCAGTACAACTGAGTGCAATACTATGAATGCTTGGAGGAGAGCCTGACTATCCCCGTGTCAAAGCTATATTGCGTCTCACCTCTCTCTATGACAACTGGCTTTGGAAGTGGTCGGACAACAAGTCCTACAAACTAGATGTGATTGTTCTGACGACACAAAGGCAGTCTAATCCAAGGTTTTTTATTTATTGTATTTGCAGAATGCTTTTCAAACCTTCAAAACTCTGACTGTACCTTCACTGTTGTAGGCAGTGTAGACCTCTGTTGACAAAGCAGCCATCATCAGAGCAACAATGAGTCGTGCCATCATGACAGTCAGTATGTTAGAGATGCTGAAATTCCTCTGCAAGCAGACAAAAATGATTAAAATGTCATTAGGTTGTAGGGGGAAGCAACAGTTATAACATTCCTCTGAGCTTTTGCTGCAGACAGATTTAAACAGTGGATACTGTTGTGTATGGATTGACTTACATATTATTTATGTAATGGTCACAAAACATGGATTGCAAGTAGCGTTAGTCATACACTTTGCATTTGACTGATTCGAAGCATATAATCAATCAAAACATACATCACCTCTATATTGAATGACTTTAGACAGCCGTGACTGGAAATATTCTGTGATTGCTCAGTGTTTAACCTTCTCCTCAAAACCTCCTTAACCTGCCTTCAATGCCAAGCTTTGTAATGATTTCCTTCTGAAGCCTTAATGTCAGACTCCTTAGTGTGTAACAAGAAACAAGACAGGATGATCAATTTGGCAAGTATTTCTAGAGTATAATTCAATGTATGAGGGTATCCAATTAGGACGCAAGCAGATAGAAAGGTGCTTTAAAATATCTCTTTAACTGACATGAAATGACAAACCTTCTGATGCATGGTGACTCTGTTTGACATCACGTGATCTAAATGTTGACATTGATTGATATTTAACTTGACATCATATGGTCATATGACACATTGACAACATGATGACAGTGTCCCCACGATCACCCTCGGCCAATCACATCGTCGATGTCAAATATTCAAACTGTTCTCCTCTCTGCTGCTGTCAGTTGTCATTTTAGTATGAACTGATGAGACCTTCCACCACACTTGAAGAATACTTAAAGCAGACCTTTTTTTTGTCACAATCCCATAATTAGGAACTGTGTACGGAAACCTGTCCTGTCGCTTCTCTGTAACATGGACCAGTAGAGTCCTTACACACAGGCTGACTGAGTGCAGCTGGATACTGGTTGCTGGGGAATGCGTCACTCTGACCTCAGCACCAACACACCCCGCAGAGATGAAAAACATACATGTTTTTGATCAATAATTCATCAGTGCCTGTTGTTTACGTCCATGGTCACGTTTGGAACGTACAGCTATGTGTGTGTGTGTGTGAACCTCTGAGGCTTGGTTATTATTTGCATTATTCAGGATTTATTGCAATTTTGCAATTATTGTTGGATATTAAACCAAAGTCCAAGGTCCAACTTTTTTCATAAACAATAAACCTATTCCAGTTTAAAAATCGTTATACTATACTTTATACGTATCTTAACATCAGAGAGGGATCAGTCCAAAATGATACATTCAAATCCCTATGTAATCTATTGTCTTGTGTGACTAATAGCAACAAGTGTACTTATACATCATGTTTTTTAATTAAGTAGGTCACCATATGAGTAACAGTGGTTGCTAAAACAACACATAGCACAAAATTTCCCAGCGTTTGATATCCGTGTCCTCGTAGCTATGGTAGAGTAGTGCATTGCGCTTCCTTCACCTAAAGAGTAGTGTTGCTGTAATTTAACTACTTTTAATGCTGTAACTTTGCTACAGCTGCAGTTTCAAAGTAGCTTCCTTAGAACCTGTAAACCTGCTGTTTAAGCCACAGCACTCAGTCCATCCACCTCTTAAATCTCTCAGAAGTTATCGATTAACATGCAGATTTGGTGCAGTCATGAACTTTGCAGTAAATTCAGCTTCCGGTGTAAGTTTCAGAAAGGAAACAGAGATTTATCTGATGCTGGAGGCAGACTTTGCACTCTCAAACTCACACTGAATCTGAAATGAAGCAGTAGCAGTTCCTTTTATTTATGTATTGTGAATGTCAATCTGTAATCATTTATGTATTAAACCTGCTGTTTTTAGGCAAACCACAGACAAATAAATCTTCAAAAGAGAAGATTTGGAAGCTGAAAATATCCCACCAGGTAAGTTTCAGCCAGAAGAGATTAATATATTAGTGAGAGGACAATGACAACACAAACTTTAGGATCAATTGTTGTGCGTATGTAAGTTAAGTTGTATTATCATATTTCTATATTTAAACATTATCATTCATTTTGCATCAAATGTCACTTAACAAAGAATATCAGTGTTCATGATAAAAGCACATAATTAAACCTAAAAATAATACAACACTAAAAGAAATCATGGTGTTTTTGTCCTGGAGCTTCGAGCGACACACCTCCAACAGTGTGATCTAGCGTCATCTCTAAGAGACAGTTACGATGCTTTCATTTAAGGCCCAGTACTCAGGGACGTGCGGTCAGGGGAGGCAGGGGAGGCAGAGCCTCACCTGCCATCATGAAAAGTAAAAAAACAAATGATGATAAAATGAAATTTTCGCAGGTGGTGCGCCACGAGCGCTCCGCTTCTGAAACACAGGTTGGTGGGGCAGTCAGTGCCTCACCAGCCACGAACCTCACTGCCAGTACTACACTTACTGTCATTAACTCATACATGATACATTACAGTCATTTAGCAGACGCTTTTATCAAAGCGACTTACAATTCAGATTCTATCACATTTCTACACCGTAGGCACAGCAATTTTGGGGTTAAGTGTCTTGCTCAAGGACACATTGACACGTGACTAGCGGAGCCGGGGATCGAACCGCCGATCCTCTGATTGAAGGACGGCCTTGCTTAGCCACAGTCGCCTACAACATGTTGAGCTTTCTACATGTGACATCAGCAAAACATAAACTAACTAATTTGAACTTCAACTCAAGAATTTGGTTTTCTTTGCTTCGTTGCCACACAGCGCTGCACCTCTAGTCCTTTCGTGTGTTGCCATTCACTGAGTGAGGACTGCTCCCTGGACTCTCTCCCCATCCAGCTGCAGACTCTGTCCTCCTGCTCTACCTATGTTATGCTGCGGGAAAAGCTTCCAATAGATTGCAAACAATGCCCTCTCTATTGTGACTCCACGTTTAATGGTGGCTGTGACCACTGTCTCTGTCACATAAACTATACAGTTTCACTCACACACACACACACACAAACACACTGATGTCTTTACTACATTCTCATATCATCAATCAAAGACTTACTGGACGTACAAACAGAGCATGAGTGGATGTGAAATGTGATGCTGTGATCTTACCTGTGTGTTGAAAGCGAGCGCTGACTGGCGAGTCCTGGACCAGGGGGCTCTTTTATAGGGTGACACCTCCTGCGTCATCATCACTGACCACTGTTGGTAGAGTGTGTGTGTGGTGCTACAGCATCACTCTTCATTTCCATCTTGTCCATCTTACAAAGATGAGTCAAATTCCTAAATGTTGATTCCTTTGGGTTTGGTTACTTTCCATAATAGACCTGAAATGAGGTTCTTGGTCGAGACAAAGACCTCGAGGTCATGACAATAAGCACACAGAGAAAGTGAAGTGGGCTTTATAATAGAAACTAAAAATATACACTGGAGGGACATGTGCATTTTCTGTAACTGAAGAAAAAACATTTGTTGTCTTTTTCTGTGTGAATCTTTTGGCTCATGGAGTACAATAAGTTATCCTCAATTAAGCATAAAAGGAATAATTAGAGATCTTCTTGCCTCATTTAACCCTTCTGTTATGTTCGTTTCTTAGGTACAGCCATGATGTTCGCGGGTCAATATGACCCGGTGCATGTTTAATCATCCAAAAGTTGTCAGAAACCAAAAAATCCTAATAAATATAGTTTGTACCTCATCACCAACACCCTTACTAACAATTCAATCAGTATTTAGTGGAATGAAGTTATTCACCCCTCCATAGATCATAGTTCAATGAGGGTAACTCACTCGTTTTAATAAAAAATACATGTTAAAACAATTTTTTAGGTACATTGGAAAAGCCTAGATGTAAATTGCATTAGTCTACCATAACATGTATTTTTCTCTAAATTATTTTTACATTTTGAAACATTATTTTTTTCATGGGGTGATGTAGATAAATGGAGATGAGACACCTCTGCTGTTCAGGGTCATATTGACCCGCTCACTCAAAATCAAGCCAAATGAGTCAGAAGGATTTGTATTGAAAGTAAACTTTACTCATGTTTACTTATAGTGTTAAGGAACAGACATTTACAAAAATTAACAAGATATGAACACAGTGAACGAGGTGTATGTGTGTGTGTCTGTGTGTGTGTGTGTGTGTGTGTGTGTGTGTGTGTGTGTGTGTGTGTGTGTGTCTACACAGCACACGAGTGACATGTCGTCACGGTGTGCTTTGTGCTGATACATGTTGCCACTGTCTTTATAATATTTTCGGTATACGTGTGTTGGGTGAGGATGAACACTGTATTTCACAATTTTTTGACACAAATGTCTCGCTTGGAGGAACAGATATATCAGTTTCCTCATCTGATGGTTCATAATCAGTAACATTGTAATCTGAATTGACCTCAAGATGGTCTTCATGTTCGGACACATCCTCCTCTATTTCACTGTTGTGATCAAGGATGTGCTCCAGAGCCTCCAGGGCTGTCATCCTTTTGTTTCTGTTGCTCATGTTGTCCTCCAGTAAACTACTGTGTTGCATGTATCTGCAGAGTGTAATGTTGGTAGGACTCCCAAGCAACCCTTTCGTATGTTTCTCCCCTCTCCTGCTAAGTGTGGGCGGAGTTTTCCCGCGAGAAAAAAAAAGGTTCTCGCCAAAATAGTATCTTTCTCGCACAAGTGCGGTAGTGAGACCGCACGTGTGTGTGTGTGTGTGTGTGTGTGTGTATGTGTGTGTGTGAAATGGGGTGAAACATGTTGGGAGGAGTAAGAGATACTTTGTCTCACATTTTCAAAGAAAGAAATGGTCTAAACTTGACCCTTCTGACCCCTTATAGCCTCCACTTTCACTGCACATACATGATATTTTTTATTTAAATTTTTTCACGTTGATTACCCTAATTAAGGCAAGCAGAAGAAGTTTCATACAGAAAAAGTACTTTAAAATATTTTTTCTAGATTTTCAAACTTTGAAACGGGTCAATTTGACCCGCAACATAACAGGAGGGTTAAAATGTGTAATGTTTTATTGACTACGAGCAAGTACACTTCTTCAGTCAGGAACACTCGTCATAGATTTGTAACCATTTATTGCAACAAATGGAAAAACAGTTCAACTTGGCACATTTAACAGTAACCAAATGTATTTTTTAAAGTTGATTTTCTTTCATATTACGGTGTATTTCCGTTATCAGTACAATGTTTAGTACATTTAACAGTGACAAAATGTATTTGTTACAAGAAATACATGCACAAATTATTGTTTGGGCTGATATATATGTTTACGGTGTTTCACTGTCAGATAAATATAGCTATCAGATGAATATAACCTATTTACAATTTACGGTCTCTTACAGTTGTGATTTAACAGTTTTTCACTGTCAAATTCACTGACTTTTCTTACAGTGTAGCACCCACTGCATGCCCAGTGTACGTGAATAGTCACGTGATATTCCATGGAGATCATCTCGAAAACGATGCTGAAATGCTGTGTGGACGGAGATCGTTTTTGTTTGTTAAAACTCGTATTAAACGTATTAGTGTGGATGTAGCCTCAGGGAGCCGCAGCAGACTGGCCGAAGAGCCGCATGCGGGTCCGGAGCCGCGGGTTGCCGCAATTGACCTAGACAATTAACAAAGACACAGGTAAATATAACTAAATCTATGGTTTAAATACACTTATACTGCCATCTACTGTTAGAAATGGAAAACACTTTTACTCTGCGTCTCCTTTTACAGGCTATGCTCTGCCTTCACTCAAGGAACAGAAAAATAAATATCAGTGCTAACAGCAACCACTCTGCACACACAAATTGTCTTTGATTGAACTGTATTACGAACAACTCAATCAACTTAATCAATGCACTGATTAATCAAAAAGTTGATTCTTGCTGTATGCATGGATAAATTAATATTCAACCACTTGTAGTCAACTACTGTTGCTAACACACTCCCATCGGCCCAGATTTATTTATATATATTCATTAATTTATTTTTCTTCTAATGTTAACCTGGTAGGTGCTTGAAGTTATTTTATTGTAGGAAGAAGTTATTGTCTTGTGGGAACAAGTTATTATCTTGTGGGGATAATGCTGTTAATATCACTTTACAGGACGTTTGGAGGTCTGTAAAGTGCAGTTTATCTCTCGAGAGAAATAGGTGACGCAATTTGTAATTTGTGGCAGAGCAGCTAAGAGACACTAAAACAAACCATTGACCACAGTTAGCATATCTACGATCATATGCTTCATCTCTGCTTCTGAACATCTGAACAAAAGATGAGCAGACTGGAGTGCATGGATCCTGTCACCGACACACTTGCAGCAAAAGCTGACAGAAACAGACAATAAGACTGAGGAATGGTATGAAATAATATAGTCCTTTATTTCCAGCAATTTATAAAGTCCTGCAGGGAGAGAGCCTTCCTCCAGCCTCACAGAGGGAGGGCTTTTACAAGAAGAGCACACAGAGAATGCAAAGACCTCGGCCCCAGTGAGACGGGTACCAGTGTTTTTTGTCGGTTCCTCAGAGGCAGCAGAGCTGACCGAGACAGGTGGAGGTTTAGTGTCTGAATCAAAGGCTCCACCTTGACGTGGGCGTTGGCAACCTAAGGATTCAGGGGCTTGAGGGTTTGAAGCACTGAGGCTAACAAGGCAGTAGGTGGTTGAAGGGTTTTTAAAAAGCTGGCTATTTGATATACAGGTGGAAACATCTGGAAACATAAGGAGAAGTGACATTGTGTCATGTTGCCCTTTTTCTGTTGTTGCTGTGTTTGTGGTGTGAACTCTTACTTCTAATTCCTGACCCCTAAAACCAGCCTACTGAGCTTTTTCAGCCTCAAAGTCCTCATTTTTGCACATTCACGACGTGAACACAAAGCTTGCGACCGATGCCTCTGCCCTCCTCTCCGCTGCTTTGTCATATAAAGTCATTATTACATTACAATCATAATCAACTGTACATCTTTTATTAATCAAAGCTAATTAAAAAGACGCTACTCTGTGGCGAACCTAGCTCCTGATTGGGTTACTCTGAGTTGAGCTCGGCTCTCATAGGTTAAGGCCATTCTATGTTTTATAAGTATGCTTTCCCTGTGTGTGACAGGGTGTGTGTGTGCAGACGTGTGAGGTGTGTAAAGACTGGTATTAGGCACCGTGCTATTCGTTAGCCTCACTGCCGGTTAGCACCAAGAAGCTCTACTGGCCTTTTCAAAGAAAAAATAAAATAAAACATAAAAGAGAAGAGAAAAATGACAAAAAACAACAAGGTGACAAGGAAACGGAGCCAAAATGAAATGACAAAATAAACAACCTTATATATAGAATAAATATAATATGTACAATTTGCTTTGTGTGCAATCTAAAAATAAATAGACAAAGCATTACTTGCCCCTTTTATAGAAGTATTCACAACTTTCCATTTGACACAGAGGCAGAACGCCGGCACCCGGTCAGTAAGAGAGTGGAGGATACAGACTGAGAGTGAGCGGATGGAAGGATGCAACTTTTACAACAAGTCTGTAGAAAAAAAGACAAAATAAAAACGTCACTGCGGTTGGACTCGCGCGGGTTTGAATCCAGAGGGCACAGAGATGCACTGAAAAGTTGTACAGTTAAGAGGATCCCTGCGGCGACCTCTGGTGTCCGTTTTTTTGCAGATTACAGTACATTGTGCCTTTGACCAGCGCGGACAACTTGCTTCATCTTTACAGTGGTTGTTTGCTCGGTGAAATATTACGAAACAAATCAGAAATCACGAAGAGTTAAAAAGATTAGGGGAGAGGAGGAAAGGAATAGAAGAAAAATCACATAATTGACACATTAAAAAAAAAGAAAAATCAGTAAGACCATAACAAGATTTTCAACAGATAAAATAATCAAGTTTTGCACATTCACATTCTGTGCCCTGCACATGCATTCTGCTGGCCCCTTGAAACAGCACAGACGTCCGACAAGTCGAGCATCACATGCAGGTTTTCTCCTAAGACACTGGGCTTTGCGTCTGGTACAGTCTGTCGAAAATGGTTCGCGACTTCCCTTTTCATTCTCCTCCTCACCTGTGAGCCCTCAAAGAGTCAGCTCGGGGCAGCTGAGTCTCACAGTCAGGCGACAGATAGTGTGTTGCTGAGGTTAAACCCATTTTTGCTCAGTCGAGTCATTCACTTACAAAAGGGCAGGCTCCTCCCTCACCAGAGAGATTACTATTAGTTATTTTTAACAATTATATATGTGTGAAATACGGAAGCCCTGAAGTGTGAAAAAGGTGTTTGTGTCTCCTGTATTTATGACTTAACAAGAGGTGAGCATTTTTGCCAGGATACATTTTCTGATTTCCTTAATTTCCTTTCTCATCAGAAAAGCAGGTGGGGAAAAACACGTTTTTAGAGAGAATCTGAAATTGGATCACCAGATTTGTTCTTCTCACTTGCACTTCCAGGGCTTCCGTAGAGAGAAAAACATGTTTTACCAGAATTATATTCTAACGCACTCTACAGAATCTGAAAAAAATTCCTCAGTGCCCAGTCACACCAGAAACTAGCAAAATGAACTCGAGAAAATAGGGAAAATAGCTAACAGGGAAACAAGCTCACGCTAGTCGGTCACAACAGCTCTCCCTGTTTCTTTCTATTTTCTCTGCACTCTGCCTTTTGCCTTGTTCTCAAGATTGTACATGATTTAATTCGACATACCTTTACTATAAGGGGGCTAAAAGTTATCTAAGCTAACGGAACTTGCTAACTGATGGTAAGCTTGTTAGCTTAGAGATTTTTTAATCATGCTTCGACAGTGGAGGGATAGATAAAAACGGATGGTGCAACACGGCTAATAAGCTATGATAGCTAGCTCTCCTCTCTGTTCCCTCAAGACTGTCGAGACGTTCGGCTAATTGGTCAGTTTCACATTAGTTGAACTTCCCGCAAAAACGTTGCATATATTTACTTCACACCGCGATTGAAACCACTGATTCCATTGAAGTGAATTTATCTAAATGTTTATGCTTTGCACGTTGGTGTGACCGAATCTTCATCAGCGCTGCTTTGACAATATGAACAATAAAACACAAAAAAAGGGTTTGCCACAACTTCCTGTATCCACTGTCACCTAACTGGTAACCAACCTCAGACAACATCATTGGTCTGTCTTTCGTAGGAAAGGATCAGCGCTCCAGTTTTGATTCCCACAAAGCAAATAAAGTCATCAAATTAAAGGTCACAAATATCCACATGAAACATCAGCAATCGGGACCGTTCACCTGGTACCAGATAGCTGAACCTGAGTGGGCACATCCTGGCTAAGGCAACTTAACACATTGTACCAATGTGCGAAAACAATGGCGTTGAGTTGGCTGAGCTCTGCAGGTTGTTTCCAGTGCGCCGCAACATGTTGAGCCTCTCTTCACTTACTATAAGCCTGGCTTGGGCAACATAACAGCAACAACAACAACTTGCGTGCTCCAGTAAAGAGTGGGTGGATGGCTTCAGACAGGGGGACTGGTGCTATTGTGTGAGTGAGCACGCAATTCTCATTAACGGAAACTTTTAAATAGGCCTTAATTAGGAGGTTCTCAACTGCTGACAGAAGCAGAGGTAAATCATTTACAGTCGTGGCTGACGTAAGCGTTTGTTGGATTGTGATCTGACGTTCTAAATTCTCGAGTCCAGAATTGGACTCGAGAATTAGACTCGTTAAATCAAATTAAGCCATCCGCTGACAGGAGCGATGCCAAAAAGGGATTTAACTTGTTACGTTTGTGGTCCAGTCCCCTGTAGAAACCCCCCCACCCACACACCCACACACACACACACACACAATTCCTAGCCCTTTGCAATCTCTACTAAATCAGAAATGAGACACATATAATATTCATTCTGTTTATGATGTAGCACTTGGTGGTTAAGCATTCTAGGCTCATTTGGACATCTTTTTTGCTGTCTTAGTTTCAAGTGTTAAAACTTGATCTTTTTAAAAAAAACGGTATGGCTAACGTTCCCATTGAAAATAATGAGGACTGGCCCTTCGCATGGAACGATTCATATCAAATTCATTATTTACCAACAATAGTAATCATTGTCAATAGTGTGATGATAACAAAAGTAGTAGGACTGAGTTATAAAGTAAAATATAGGAGGAGTGGGGTAGTTTTGCAGGGTTTTGTTTACTGGTTGAGGTGCAGATATGTGTGTTTAAAATACTGTCCAGAATCTGGTCTGCTGCTGTGGTGCACCAAAGTCCTGATATCCTGAAGACGAAACGTTACTGCCCCTACAAGTGCTAGACCATCAATCGGAGCCCTACAGGAGATTAGCCCTTATATAGTAGACAACGTCCATTTTCAGATAATGTCCACGCGTGCGGGCGATGTTCGTCACTGTCCGTGCGTGCAAGCGTAGAGTGTGTGTTTTTTTTGTTGTTGTGCGTGTCGCTGTGTATCATTCAGTTGCCCGCGTTAGCGTCCCTGTCTCCGATGAACCAGCGCATGTGGAAGCAGAGGGCGAGGAAGCCGGTCCCCAGCAGGTCGCCCAGAGCGGTCAGGTAGGGGATGGAGAAGTTGTCGGGGTCCATGCCTCGCCCCCACATCCAGTGCACCATCCAGTCTGCCAGGTAGAGAAGGATTAGAACCTGGAGGCGGACAGAAGCAGAAGCACAAGGTTCTTTTGTTAATCTTTTTTGTTTTACAGGACCCACAGAGACTTCAATGCTTTAAAAAAAGGAACTAAAGGAAGGTAGTACTTGATTGACTGTGTCAGTTTTGGCATCATTTCTATAAGGGGTCAAGATTTAGCTATCAGAAGGGTTCTGGTTTCCGATTGAAGTCAGAGTAGTATCGACCATCACATTTGAGCGGGCTTTGGTTGTATGCAGGTAAAACGTGTGGAGAGAAAAAAAGACGCGTTGGCCATAATGCAAACTCAGAAATATTGGCCCCAGAGGCTAAATCGATGTCAGACCAAAAGCTGGTGTGTATCCGGTATTGAAAATGGGATTAGCTGTCGCATTTTGTAAGTCTCTGAATCCAGTTTGGAGGATTACTAAATGAAGGGGATAGACAATTTCACAGTCCGTACTGGAAGTCACGATTTCATTAGAATTCAACCAATTCCCACAAAACGTGCAGCATTCCTGAGATCTTCCTGCAATATTTAAACTAAACGGAAGCAAAATGGGATTGAAGCCGAATATTTGTTCGACAAAAAACATGTCGTGAATTTTGGAAATGGTGACATAGATCTATCTTTTTTTCAACAAATGTTGACTTGTGGACACTCTGGAGATATTAGAAATGTTAGGATCACAGGAGTCAGGAACAATCTGAAAGAAAGAAAGCCCCCGGACAGGAAAGAATGGATCAACCAATCAGCTCTGTGACTTACTTACCCATAACACCCGTCTCTGCATAGGTTCACCAAATGTTTACTATGCAGTGTATCTCAATTCCAGTTTACCTCTAAAGCTAATGCTATTGCTACTCTAATAATAATAATAATGGTAAATAATAAGATTAATCATAACAATAATTATAAATGAAAGTTTTGTTCTCTTTGGTGCACCTTATAAAACAGTAAATGATAATGTATGAATGCTGCATGCAGTTTTCTAGATACTTCAGAGTTAAAGAGTGTGCTTGTGTGTACCTGTAGTAGCGCAGCGACCATGTAAAACGCAACAAAGACGGCTGTCAGGGTGGTGTGTCCCCCCCTCAGGGAGTTGATGGTGTAGAGGAAGGCGAGGTGACCCGGGGCGACCAGGAGGAAGAGCACGCGGGCTGAACGGGAGTTCACAGCTGGAAGAGAACGAGGACTTACTTTTATAACCACTCACAGAATAAGATGAGGTGCATTCCCACTGACAGGCCGTCGTGTAAAAGATCTGTTTTCACAAGAGAGAGAAAGAGAGAGAGAGAGAGAGAGAGTGACACACAGCGGAACATTCCGCAGCAACGCCCGTCAACTCACAGGAGCCGAAGAAGGAGGTGCAGGGAGTGGGGCACTTCCTGGGGGTGGGGTTGGGATCCCCCATGGGTAGACCGTTCATGTGCAGATAGGTGGAGATTCGACTGGCCTGAACCGCGACCAGGTTACCTCCCACACCTGACACACACACACACACACACACACACACACACACAGGGTGAAAACATGGAAAGAGAACATAACAGCCTCAATATTGGTGTGATGACATAAAGAAATGTTGATACATATGTTATACGTATGTTCTGGTGTTTTTTTTTTATAGAAATAGTGAAATACATCAAATATTTCACCTGCTTCTCATTTGTCAGGTCTAAAGAAAAACCGTGGCATTAAATCCAACAGGAGCAATATGCTGCCTCCATCTGTCTGTCATGAAACCAGATGGAGGTGGTAACATGAACAGCTTTATTAAATACAATTTTCAGCACTGGAACAGATCTTTCTATATTTGTTCTCCACACCAAATCAACCTTTATCTCCATCACTGTTTGATGTTTCACTGATTAGCATATTAGCTGCTGTTATCGACACCACTCGCTTCTCTTCTTCGCTATCTTTACGCCCACTTTCCCCCAAAGGAGCCATTCAAGTTTCATCTGTCGGGCTTTATGACTCCTCCTCACCGTTGATGACCGGGGTGAAGACCGCCATGCCAGCAAAGTTTGGGTTGGTGACGGTCTTGTCGAGGATCAAACCACCGACACTAAGAGACAGACGAAGCGTGATTAGACATCGTTGCAGAGAAAACACATGAAGATCCTTCCAACAGTCGAGAATCTGGAACATGCAGGTTGTGAGTGGTGATGTGTACATGTTGCTTACTTTCAGAATTTGATTTCAAAAATGTATATACTTATTATACATGAATGCAAATCTTAACAACTTAAATATAATTGTGTGAATAGATGCTAAAAATACAGTCTTAAAATAAATATTTGTTTTCATTTTAATTGGGATATTTTGAAAGACAAAAAAATATTGATTTGCATAAATGATTTTCAATAATAGGTTGTCAAAACCTGAAAAAATCCACAGTATGTGTATTCTACTGAGCTCCGGAGTGGCTATAGAGAGATAACAAAATATACAGAGGCCATGATTTACTTATAATCCATGGCCTCAGTTTACTTGACGTTTTGATGAATTCGTGGGCAGAAGTTAAATGATGAAATATTTTAGGCCAAGTCAGACTGGGCCTTTCTGTGCGAGGGGCTTTAAAGAGACAGTCGCTAAAACGGAGCGTTTCAGACAGAGGCTAACAACAAATAATGTGTTTTTTGGAAAAATAAAGCATGTAAACATGTTCTCGTAGAAACCCAGAATACAAGCATGAACCTAAAAACGAGCAGGATACGTCCCCTTTAAGGCACTTGGTTCCTTGACTGTAGACAGCTTTCATAAACTCTTTTTATTTGTTCTCTCTCTCTCTCTCTCTGGCCCCTCCTGGACTCCGTAGTATTCAGTGATTTGACACAGGTGAAGCAAGGTGACATGATCCCTGCGTGCTGTACCTGCTGATGGCCATGGCGATGATGACCGGCTCCCAGCCAGAGTACAGCAGTTCTCTGGTGGATGGGATCCTCCTGGCTATCAGCACCCATAGGGGGCACAAGGCCACAAACACCGCACACACCAGCGGGCTGACGTAGTCATTGAACTCTGTACGGGAGGAAGAGGAAGGTGGATTGAAGGTGTGTTTGTTTGATCATTTTGAAAATGGTGTTTTAGTATCTTTCCTAAACTTTGAGTGTGGCGCAGCCCACTGAGGTCGTCACAGTCACGTCTGTGACATATTCAAATGGGAAGTATTTTCAACATCAACCTGAAATGTTTGTGTGCTAAATATAAGTATCAGTATTCCACACAATTATGCTATATATTGCAAAACAAGACAGCGGATTTCCTGCCAAATCCAATAAGTCAGTACAGAAAAGGTATTATTTCACTACCATTATTGTATTGTATTATCCTTTTTAAATTGATTAGTAATATTTGTTGTTACTTAGCATTGTAGACTTCATGAAGATTAAAATCACTTAAAAGAAACAACCCATTTTATCATTAAAGCACCAGGTAAAACCTTCAGACTAATAAAATCCAAACTGAGTTTAAAATGTACCTAATAATATTTTCTGCAGAGAGCTTGTGAGGACAGCGCAGGACTACATTTGGACTGACAGTAAGTCCCTGTTGCTGTCTCTAGGGGGCAGTGTGTACTACTAAACTGACACTACGGGAGACTACAACCAACTCAAACACAACAGCCAAAAGAACCCAAATAAGCTCAGTTTGGCACCAGAATGTGCCATTTAAAGTGAGTATGACTGTAACGTTCGCAGACTCTCCTCAGCCGGGATGGAGGTTTGGGATTATCCCACGCTGTAGTTCCGATGTTTTTCACTGCTCCTGTGTGTGTCAGTGTTTGTCTGTGGTGTGGAAGCGGATAGTTCAGTGAAACCGTGTTTGTCTGCAGTAGACAGACACTATGCCAGAGCTAACAATAGCTTGTTTTTCTTGTGGCTCTCGTCCTTATGTACCACATGCAGAGAGACACGCAGTCACGTACCCAACATTTCTACACATGCTGCTCCCTTTAATTCTACATCATCGAAAGGTAAAAGAGGCTGTGCAGGTTCTATCACAAACATCATTTGAAACCTAGTTTTACTAATCTTAGATTAAATGAATTCTTGTTGGTGCATCCCAGCCTTTGCGTCACAACTACCAACGTCAGTATTCGGCGATTCTTTTGCACTAAAACCATATTTTTACATCCCATCTCCTCCATACGGTTCCAGCCCACGCTCTTGCAAATAGAAAATGGGTGAAAACTAGGTAATAAAACAATAAAAACGTCCTCCCAACAGCTGAATGATGCCACAGACATTGATCAACTTTGACAAGTCGCCATTAACCAAGCATTACAGACACTAAATGTACCACCCGTGAGTGTTTATTACCTAGCTCCTTATACAGTCCAGTTGAGATGCCTGCCAGCAGGGACAGGGTGATCAGATCTCCCAGGCTGGCGGCAATGGGCGTGGCCACGTTGTCGGGGTTGATGCCGACTTTCCTGGACGCGATGATCACGCCGATCATGATGAGCCCTGTGGGGTTTAAAGGTCAAGAGATGTCACAATTTAGAAGACTTGTCACACACAGTTGCGCGATATCGATATGTGGTAACTGTCATTCTGAGGTCAAGTGTGAGGAGCGAAAACACAGAGTAGAAAATGTTGTCTTTCTGGGTGTAGATTTGGGATTCTGTTGTTTCCCACCAGGAAAGTTCAAGGTGGCAAAATATATAAACATCTCAACGGCTATTGGCTAGATTGTCATTTTCGTACAGATATCCATTATACCTGCTAAACTTCACCATGTTTACATTGTCATGTTAGCATGCAGACGTTAGCCTTTAGCTCGAAGCACTACCGGGTCTAAAGCACAGACTGACAGAGCCACTGGCACGGGTTGAGGCCCTTTTTCAAACGATCTATAGCACATCATCTAAAGTGCACGACGCAAGTGCATCCACTGGGTGCAAAGTGAGGCGCAGGGGGCAAAGGGGTTGTATTTAGCCTCTTACGATTTTGAACACAGGACTGATTTTGTCAAAACACGACACACAATTCCCACAACAACACACACAAGAAGCGGAACCCCTCAGATCTCTTGCGAAATGAAACATTTCATTCGAAACGATTTGTCACCCTATGGCACACACAGGGTTAAACGATCTGATTACACACGACTGTGCTCGATCTAAAACACTTTAACATTTCCACTTTTCTTATATAATATGTAGTTAATAAACCAGGAAATATCTGTTATCTAATACACGTTTTGGAAAATGGGCCTCTTTTTGAGACCTGAGCTGAGGTTTTTGCTCTCTGAGCAACTGCCTCAATAATTGTGCTTTATGTCATTTTAGTGCGTTGGCAATTGACCAAAAATGGCAATTAATCAAAAGCTGTGTTTTGGGCTGTACATTACTTAAATCAATCAGAGAGTCATCTCCCATTCCCTTTAAAAGTGCGTTGCTATTGGAACATGTTTGACCACAGTGAAAACGTTGCTTTTGAAAGCATAAACGCCAACAAATATGGATTGAAGCAGAATATTTCACAAGATAAAACCATGTATGATGTTGTGAATTACAGAAATTATTACATCTGTCTTGTTTTCAATACATTTGGACTTTCAGACTTAACAATACTCTTGAGTTATTGGAAATGTTTGGCTCACACAAGTCGAAAAATCAATTCTGCGCAGTGTTGCGCCGGGTGAAAGACAGGGCCCAAAGTCTTGTAAACTTCAAATTTCACCGTTTCTTTACATTCAAAATCAACACTGAAAATAAGAGCAGAATATCAACGACTGCTTCAAAAGATGGATGGAAATGAATTGCGCTGAACACTAATATAGCAATGCTATAAAACCATTTTGTCTGGGGAACTTAGTTGAATGTCACTGAACACAACCCACAGACTGTATATAAGCAGAGGACGTAGTCATCGCGACGTCACCCACTGATTTGTGGACCACCGTTTTCAGCGATTTGGCCGTCGCCATCTTGGCTTTTTTGCAACCATTGAACGGAAGTTACCATATTTGGAATGCGGAGGAGTGACGTAGAGACGCCGTATACGTCTCCGGTAGAGGCAGCAATCTGTCAATCACAGTAAGCCCCGCCCTAAATCATACTTCCCTTTATGGTCTGTTTGACTCTAAATGGACCATCATTTACTAAATGAACATCATGCTGTACTGAAGAAGACTTGAAACTAGAGATTGAGACCATAAACTCATGTTTACAATGTTTACTGGGGTAATAAATCAAGAGAGAAGTAGTAGAAGAAGAAGTAGAAGAGAGTCATTTTCTCATAGACTTCTATAGAATTGGACGTATATATGCAACCAGAGGAGTCCCCCCCCCCCTTACTGGTCAGTAGAGAGAATGGGAGTTTTAAGACACATTGGCTTCATTTGTCAGAACCGGAGGTTGCCGCCTTACTAAATATCCAACATTGATGAGTTCAGTTACATTAGCTAGTTTAGGTGGGAGTCGGATGTGACCCAGATATGCACGATGAGTAGCTGTTAACACTGTGAATCGCCCTCACATCCTGTGTGCGGCGGCCGTACCTAGCAGCAGAGAGGCGATGAAGGCAGTCGCCACACTGGAGGCACACAGCAGCACGGCGTGGCCCAGATTGAAGTGTCCCTCTGGGATCCAGCCGAAGATCACAGCAGCTATGGAGGCCAGGAAACCCACCACTGTGGCCTGGACCTGAACACACACACAACGAAGACGGTTAACGCTGCTATCGATGTGAACTCCAGTTGTATGGGAGACTATCTCGTTACATCAGAGCAGCTTTCAGAATGGACACACTTACTTAATATATATACACTTTTATTTTCAGTATATAGTACAGACCCTCAGTCACTTACTCACAGCTATTAGCTTTTTATCCGAGGGGAATACTATGTCAAAACACACGGGCTGGGTTCATTTATTGACTTTTTGCATTTAAACCCTGATTTAAAGGTTTTACTTTAAAATGTAAAGTGTGTTTTAACATTAAAAACTAGATTACAATTAGTAAAGATACAATTCAAACTTGACTCTAAACATCAGTTGGTTTTTACTCTAAACTTAGATTAGATTTATTATTTTTAAAATGTATTGAAATCTGTTGCATCTAAACTTTAAACTCCCATTTAAAATGTGATCCAGTATTAGCTTTAAAAGTGACACTTGAGGAGGTTGAACTTTTAAAATGGATTGAGCAAAAAAGATTACTGGACAGATAATTGATAATTAAGTTTTATGATGCTGCTGCTGAATTTCTCTAAAGATACTGTTTTAGCATAGAAACAGTTACGGAACTGAACAGGAATAATCGGCCGACAGTATCTTTTTTTTGTAGTTTGAATTTTTCTTTCCTCACTGTCCCGTTTTTATGTTGATAATGCTCAATTAATTCTGCTGACAAGGATTTCTCAAGGAGGAATTAGAGGTTCTCTGCCAAAGTAACGTCAGGCTAACAAACAAAAGTTTTGTTAGGAATACAGAGCAGCTGAAAGCCCCTCCCCCCTCTTTATAGCCTACTAAAACATGACAGCAAGCAAATCAATGATTACATTTGTATTTGTGTAAGCCAGCATCACATTTCACTTCGATTTAATCTTGGATTTACTGAAGAGGGACTAGTTTTTAATTGAGCAACAGAGCTCTGCTTCATTTCAAATGTAGTTTTACTCATTTGAAACCTAGTTTTGCTGAACTCTGATTCGAGCTAATCTTAGATTAAATGAATCCTTGTTGGTGCATCACAGGCTTGGCGTCACAACTGCCAACGTCAGTAATAGACAAAAGAAATCTGTGTCTTCAATGTAACTCTCCTAAAGGAGCCCCATTGTGACCCGGAGTGAGTGCATCCAGACCTCTATATGGGAGGTTGTGTCAGCACTGGTTTAAATGTTCCAGGAACTGTGGACACACAGAACGTTACGTAACCACAAGCCCACTTCAAATGGCAGACCCTCAGTGGAGGCCACATGAATGAATGTTCCCTATAGAGGATCTATCTGTCTGTCTGTCTGTCTGTCTATATATGCATTTAAATATATCAAT